>NC_042617.1:281728085-282962668 GCF_901001135.1 Rhinatrema bivittatum | reverse complement strand
ATCAGGAAGCCATAAAATGGATGGGGTGGTGAGGGAGGGAGGGTGTGTAGGGGGGCGGGGGGACACTGTACTAGGGAGAGGGAAATAATGAGTGTTGAGGAGAAGTCAAATGCTAGGGTTGAGAGGCGTTGGGATAGGCCTGTTTAAATAACCAGGTCTTGATTCCTTTTTTGAATTGATTAAGTGAAGGTTCTAGTCGGAGCTCAGTGGGGAGGGAGTTCCAAAGGGTGGGGCCGGCGATGGAGAAGGCTCTCGCTCTGGTGTTTGTGAGGTGAGCAATTTTGAGTGAAGGGGTGTGGAGGGTGCCCGCAAGGGAGTTTCTGGTAGGACGGTTGGCCTGGTGGAAGTGTGGCATATCTTCGATCCAGGGGGAGTTATTTTTATATAGCGTGTTATGTATGATAGTAAGTGTTTTGTATTGAGAGCGATAGGTGATTGGTAGCCAGTGGAGGTTTTGTAATATGGGAGTAATATGATCAGTCTTTCTTGAGTTTGTAAGGATGCGAGCCATGGCATTTTGTAAGATTTGGAGGGGTTTGATTGTGGAAGCTGGAAGGCCTATTAGCAGTGAGTTGCAATAGTCAAGTTTTGATAGTATAGTGGTTTGCATAACTGTACGGAAGTCATGTGCGTGGAGGAGAGGCTTAAGTTTTTTGAGGGTTTGGAGTTTATAGAAGCCCCCTTTTAGGAGTGATTTGATGTGGGATTTGAAGCTAAGTTGTGTATCTAAGAGAACTCCTAGATCTCTGACAGTGGACGGAGGTGTGAGATTTTGTGAAGTGTTCTGTTGCAGTTGGTGAATGGATAAGCTGGGTTGATTAGTAATAATTAGGATTTCAGTTTTTGAAGTATTGAGTGCAAGGTGTAGGTTGGAAAGGAGTGCGTTGATAGATGTGAGGCATGTCTCCCAGAAGTGCAGGGTTTCGTTGAGGGAGTTTTGGATGGGGATAAGTATTTGTACGTCGTCAGCGTACAAGAAGAATTTTAGTCCCAGTTTGGATAATAAGTGGCAAAGAGGGAGAAGGTAGATGTTAAAGAGGGTGGAGGAAAGGGAGGAGCCCTGGGGTACGCCTTGTGAAAGAGGAATGTGTGTGGATTCGGATTTATCAAGTTTGACTAAGTACTTTCTGTGGTCAAGGTAGGAGGAGAACCATGATAGGGCTGTGTTAGAGATGCCTATCTCTGCTAAGCGTGATATTAAGATTTTGTGGTTCACCGTATCAAAAGCTGCTGAGATATCGAAGAGGGCTAGAATGTATGATTGGCCGTGGTCCATGCCTTTTAGGATGGTGTCTGTTATTGCAAGTAGGAGCTTTTCCGTGCTTCGGTTTTTGCGAAAGCCGTACTGGGCGGGGTGGAGGATATTGTTATCTTCTAGGAAGTCGGTAAGTTGTGTGTTGACCACTTTCTCCAGAATTTTAGAAATAAAAGGTAGGTTGGAGATGGGCCTGTAGTTTGCTGGATCATTTTGGTCGAGGGTGGGCTTTTTTAGTAGGGGCTTTACGATGGCGAGTTTAAGCGGGTCGGGAACCGTCCCGAAGGTAAGGGAGCAGTTTAATGATCCAAAGATAACGACAAACCTTTTCCGTTGGGAAAAAAAATCAGCAGAGCCAGAGGTCACGATTTAAAACTCCAGGAAGGAAGACTCAGAACCAATGTCAGAAAGTATTTCTTCATGGAGAAGGTGGTGGATGCCTGGAATGCCCTTCTGGAGGAAGTGGTGAAGACCAGAACTGTGAAGGACTTCAAAGGGGCATGGGATAAACACTGTGGATCCATAAAGTCTAGAGGATGTGAATGAAGAGTGGGTAGCTTGCGGGAATGACGGCTACTACTTGGAGATAATACCCTTATTCAATAAACATACACACGGTTAATGAGACTCCAACGTTGCTCTCAGCTTCAATGCAAGAGGTAATGTGGAAAAAAGGATTTGCATTCACAAAAAAGCAGGGAGTAGCTTGCTTGTTACGGCAGTTACTACCCCAAACCAAATAAGCCTGATACTTCGCTTTCAATTGCATATCCAGCATAGCTCTCTGCTTCATTGGCAGGGGGAATGAAGAAAAGTGGATCTATATACAGACAACAACCAACAAGGACTGAATTATAGTCTGAGTAAGCAAATAAGCATGGTTGTAGCTTGCTTATTGTGCGGCGGTTACTACCCCTAACTAATTAGGCTAGATATTTCACTTTGCAGTTCCAACCCTGCTCTCTACATTAATGGCAGGGGGTGGAAGGGAAATAGAACCAAAAGGTTACTAAGGGCTGAGAGAAAAACAAAAGTGCAAAAGCTTGCTGGGCAGACTGGATGGGCCATTTGGTCGTCTTCTGCCATCATTTCTATATTTGTGTTTTCTATATATAGATGCAATATGAACCTGGGACTTCTAATTATTATTCTCTTTATTTAACCTGTAATTTTTACACACATTCCTTTTATTTTGAACATTTTGTTTTAGCAACACATATATAAATTAATGTTAGTCAAGTTTCCTAAATCAATCTTTCTCATATTTGAACCCCTGTTCCCAGCAGTCTCTCTCAATTCCCCTCTTCCCCATAGAGATGGCAAGCCTAGTGGGGAGGATAAGCATTGAAACTTGAGACTTCTGGGGAGAGGAAGGAGCATAGAGGGATGTCTCTCATCGCCTGTACCCTCCTATCCCACTATCAGCCCCATTTTCTACCTGTCTCGCACTTATACCCCAGAACATCACCCCCACCACAGCAACTTCGCACCCCAGAGCCTTATCCCCAACAATCTCACTCGTTCCCAGACCCCATCCCCAGCTGCCTCACACACACCTTCAGCTCCACTCCAACAGCCCACCACTCACCATCAAAACTCCCACCCCTTACCCCATTGTCAGCAGCCTCCTGCTCCCTGGCAAAGAGCTACAACAGCAGAGCAGGAGCAGCGGCTACAGTATATTTAAATAAGCAACCTAGCACTGTCTTACCTTTTTTGTCTCTCTGCATCACTCTCGCCATTACCAAAACGAATCCACACAGTTCTTGCTCAGGCCCCTCTGCTGTGAGCTTTATCACAATAACTCTGCAGTAAGCATGCCATCTGCTGTAGATCTTCTCCTGACTCTGCTGACCCTGGCCTAGATGGCTTCTCATGAGCCTCCCACACCCATCTCTGTGTAGACTCCTCTTGATCTTCAATCCAGACTGATTCTTCCTGCTGCCTAGGATTTCTTCTTCTGTTCCACTGGATGCCGTTACTACTTTTACCTTAAGCCTGCTGCTACACCACTGTGCTACAGGAGAGAAGGCACTGGTTGGGAAGGGGATGCAGTAATGCTACGCCAGCATCGCGGGTTCACCATACTGGCACCACAGGTCCTTCCCTCCCATCAATCTTGGTACGCTGTACGATCGCATGGGTCACCCACCCCAAAAGCCAGCTATGAAGGATGGAATCTGAGTTATTTCTTGTGCGCAGATGAGCACTTACAGGACCGTGTATAATATTCTAGTTTTTTAGTTAAAAAAAAAAAAAATAGATGAATGTGGAACCTTTAGTAAATAAGCCTCCTAACTTAGCTTATTTGCAAAAGGTTTTCTCCTATTTTGTATTTGAGAAATTTGCTTATTAATTAGGACCCTTAGCATGTTACAGATAATACTGGCAGCCTGAAGTAAGCACAGATACATATAAGGGGTGATGTCAGCAAATCTGTTGATCTGTCTCCATCTGCTGGTCAGTGAGCATAACTCATTCATCTGGACTCAAGGAAAGGAAATTATCTGGTAAGACCTAATTTCTCCTGGTCCAACCAGGATGGTAGTCCTCACAGATGAGTGACATCATCAGATGGAGTCCGGCATAGAAAACTTTTGTCAAAGTTTCTAGAAGCTTTGACTAGCACACTGAGCATACCCAGCATGCCACTATCTGCGCATCCATGCGAGGTGTCGTTCCCCCCCCCCCCCCCCCCCCCAGTTTCTCTTTTTCTGGAGTGCAGTTACCTTGCAGTTTTTGGAGCTGCTCTTCTCTTTTTGCCTTTGTTCGCTTTAAATTTACAATTTTTCTTTGGTCCGTTGACGAGTCCCCCTCCACAGTCGGTTTATCTTCCTCAGCGTGGTACATAAACATTTTTCTTCCTTCCTCGCAGTCTGTTCCCGGCATCCCACTTCTCGGTGGCCCCGGTCATCGACCTCTCACCGGCTCTTTCATGGCATCTCCAGCTCTTTCATGGCATCTGGCTTTCACTGGTGCTCCCAGTGCCCACGGACCATGTCTGTTACAGATCCACATGAGGTTTGCATCCTCTGCCTGGGGGCATCACACGACATCCGAGGATGTCGGCTGTGTGATCAGATGACCCCCCAAGGGCCATTGTACTCACCTCGACAAAATGGAGAAACTTTGATTTCAAAAAATCTGCTCCATCCATGCCCGTGTTGGAGTCGACACCCAGGGGTCAAGGGGAAATGCTTGATAGGCATCCCTTCGCCACACGTGTGATGACGTTGACTACAAACCAAGGGGCCGTGACTATTCCCCCCCCCCCCCCCCCCCCCCCCAACGATCTCACTGGTTTCCAGGACATCGGGATCCTCTGCCGCCTCAGCGCTGGGGAAAGATTGGGCCGAGCACCGTGGGAGATCCCCACAAACATAGACACTGATCGTTATCTGCACACAGCTCTGGTTCTGGTGCGGTATTGACAGCTGTCGCACCACCACTGAAGCAACCCCGTGGTACGGAGGCCCCATCCTCCGATAAACCCAGGAATCCTAGGCATTCCTCACAGATATCTATGCCGGGTACCGTGCCCCCTCAGAGAACCGAGTAGGCACCGGTGACGTTTCATTCCTTTACCTCAGTCCTGTTCTCACCAGACTTCCAAGAGGAGTTGGACCGCAGGGTGCAGAGTGCAGTGCTCAGAGTTCTACAGAGCATTGAGCCACCTCTGTCATTGGCCCCAATACCAGGGACCCTTGGTCACCGATGCCTCCCCGAGGAGGAAGATACATTTGGGTGCTGCAGTCCTGAAGCCTCTGTTCCCTTAGCCTTTGCCCGTATCCTCCAGCCACCCACAGCCCCTGGCACCCCCATTACCAGTGGGACCGTTGATGCCCTCAGAGCCCAGGGCTAGGGATTCACGCAGGCCTCATCTATGTAGGTCCCGCAATGACCTCCGTGAGGAAGAAGGCCCTTATGACCTGTGTGTGTGTGTGCGGTGATTCTTTAGAGTCCTCTTCTGATGTTCTGATGAACCCCTGTCAGAGCCTTCACAACCAGAAGAAAGGCATCTGACCCCTCTGGAGGACCTCTTTTGCAGGTTTTCAGGGCTATGGCCGAAGCTATCCTGTCCCAGCTTCTCATGGAGGAGGATGTGTGACACACAATGTTGGCGGTCCTCCAGTTTGTCGATGCTCCAAAGGAGATGATAGCTGTTCCCATCCACAACATCTTTAAGGATCTTCTCCTTCAGATGTGGGAACACCCAATATCCATCTCCCCAGTGAATAGAAAGGCGGATGCCACCTACTTAGTACAGCAGGCCTTAGGTTTTGAGAGGCATAATCTCCCTCACCAGTCTGTAGTTGTGGAGTCCGTTCTCAAAAAGGCCAAATGCTCCCGCACCCATGCCTGTACCCCTCCTGGGCAGAAACATAGGGAACTGGATGATCTGGGTAGGAAAGTTTTTCAGGGTGCTGTGCTTATCGCCTGTTTCATATCATAAACTTTTCAAAACACAACTGAAAACATGGCTTTTCAAACAAGCCTTCAAGAAAGAGAATGACACAGGCAATTAAAGAAGGTTAAGCGGCATAGAGCACTCAGCGCTTAATTTCCTACTGGAATTAGGCCACCATATTTTAACTGTTAGCAACCATCAGGATGAATTGCCACTAAACTCATTTTCCCCATGTGAATTTCTTTAAATGTAAACTCCTTTTCATATACCATGTTATTCATAATCTTATTTGTTACCGAATATGAATGGCACCACCTATGTAAATTATGACCCACATTTTTCTTTGATGCAGGTGCCTGATTGTAAACCGTTATGGTAAATAACTTAATGACGGTATAAATAAACTCTTAAATAAACCAGTTGTAAATGACTCAGTGCAACCGAAACCTATGGAAAGAGATCTAGGAGCTGGCAGAACATCTGCCACAACAGCAACAAGTCATTCTCTGCTGTTATGCAGCAGGGTATGGAAGCCGGGAAACAAGAGGTGAGATCCACCTATGATGTTGGAGACAGCAGCCCGAGTGGCCGCTGTGGGTATCGGCGCCCATAGAATGGCCTGACTCAGAGCTTCCGACTTTTGTCCAGAGGTGCAGGAGAAGCTAGTTGACCTACCATATACAGGTGAAAATCTTTTTGGGGATAAGGTCAGAGATACGGTAGCTCAGCTGAAGGATTAACACAAAACCTTTCAACTCTCTGCTAGTTTTTCAGAACCTCCATCCTCTTCTAGGAAATTTTCCAGACCCAGCTCCAGGAAGTCCTTTTATAGGCAGAGGAAATGTTACCCCCATGCTTCTCGGACTCACACACCCTGTACTAGTTCCAGGAGCTGCTCCTGCAACAGCAGGCTCCAGCTACTGGTTTTTGACTGGAGGCAAGGGAACATGACCCAGCAAGACGTACACCTGATGCAGGATCCCCCAGTGGGAGGCAGACAACTTTACTTCGCCCACCACTGGGTGATCATTACCTCGGACCACTGGGTCCTTACCATAGTTCACCAGGGGTATAGTCTCAATTTCAGAAGTATCCCAGGGGGACTCTTCCCCCATGTCCATCGTGAGGTTCGTCCACCCAGCAGGTCATACTTTGAAGAGAGCTATCTGCCCTTCTCGTGGCAGGACCGGTAGAAGCCTGTTCCTTGTCCCCAGCAAGGCTGAAGATTCATTTTGAGGTATTTCCTCATACCAAAGAGGCCTGGGGGCTTATGCCCCATTCTCAATCTCAGGGAGTTGACCAAGTTTCTCGCAAGAGAAAAGTTCAAAATAGTTTCTCTGGGCACTCTGATTTCCTTCCTCAAGAGGTGTCTGGCTCTGCTCCCTCGATCTCAGATACATATGCCCACATTGCCATCTTTCCCGAGTGCAAAAACTACCTTCGCTTTGTGCTGAAGGCTCAGTACCAGTACAGGTTGCTGCCCTTTGGCTTGGCCTCAGCCCCTCGCATCTTCAAGTGCCTGCAGTTATGGCAGCGCACCTCAGGCGTCGTGCAGTGCACGCCTTCCCCTACTTGGACGACTGGCTGGTTGAGTGATTCCCGAACAGGGGCACTGGATGCTCTGGCCCTGACAATGCGGACTCTGCAATCTTTGGGTTTTGTCATCAACTACCCAAAATCTCACCTCTGCCCGGCTCCCCAGTTGGTCACAGTGGACACAGTTCGGTGGAAGGCATTCTTGCTCCACAATCATACCCTGGCCCTTTCTTGGCACCGCAGCAGTCAGAATGTGAGCGCACACCTGCTGTTTTGCTTGCTGGCCACATGGCATCTTCGGTCCATGTTATCCCAATAGCCCACCTTTGCAAGTGTAGCGCACGATGGATGTTGCGGTCGCAATGGCAGTAGGCATCCCAGGACCTAGTCTCGCATGTCTCTGTCACACAACCTCTGAAGATCTTTCTGTCCTGGTGGGTGAATATCTCCAATTTAGAACCGGGGATTCCCTTCCAGGCTGCCCTGCCTCAGGTAGTGCTTACCACCGATGCCTGTCCTCAGGGCTGGGGAGCCCATGAGGACGGGCATCCACACGCAAGGTCACTGGAGCTTTGGGCAATTTGTTATGCTTTCTGGGCTTTCAGAGACTGGTTGTCCAACAAGACAGTCCCAAGTCGCAATGTTGGTATATCAACAGGTAAGGAGGAACCGGGGTCGTTCCTCCTCTGTCAAGAGGCGGTACAGTTCTGGTCATTGGCTTTATCGCAGGAGATTTTGCTGCGAGCGACGTATCTTCCCGGAACTCTGAACATGCTGGCAGACCATCTAAGCCGCTCATTCCGGAAGCATTAATGATCCCTGGATCAGAAAGTGGCAGCCCAGATTTTCCACTGGTACGGAATCCCAGTGTGGACCACTTCACCACCCCGCACAATTGCAAGGTGAGCAATTTTTGCTCCCGGTTTGCGTGAGATGGATGTCCACCCTCCGCCTTCACTGGGGAAAGAGTCTCCTGTATGCGTATCCTCCTCTTCCCTCCTCTTGAAGACTCTCCTGAAGCTTCAACAGGACCGAGAGATCATGATCCTTGTGGCACCCTACTGGTCCAGGCAGGTCTGCTTCCCTCACCTTCAGGATCCTTCGATCAAGGATCCCATTAGACTGGGGGACCGTGCCTGATCTGATAACTCAGAACCAGGGCAACCTGTGCCATCCAAACCTCTGGGCGCTGACCTAGATGGCTTGCATTTTGAGCACCTGGTCCTTCAGTCCCTGGACCTCTCAGAACACTTCTCCCAGATGCTGGTGGCTTCTAGAAAGCCTTCCATCAAGGAAGTCTTACAGGTTGAAATGGAAGAGGTTCTCCGCCTGGTGTGCAGGGCATAGCTTAGATCCATGCACCTGCCCCCTCTCCAGGCTCTTGGACTGTTTGTGGCACCTTTCAGAATATGGGCTTAAAACCACATCAGTCAGAGTTCATCTAAGTGCGGTTAGCGTGTACCATCGAGGTGTCGCTGGCACACCCATATCAGTGCAGCCTATAGTAGGTCTCTTTATGAGGGGTCTGCTTCAACTAAATCCCCCTTTTCGGCCCCCTGCTGTGTCCTGGGACCTCAACATTGTCCCGACACGACTCATGAGTCCTCCCTTTGAGCCCTTGTGCTCCTGTGACACGAAGTTCCTCACCTGGAAAGTTATATTCCTGGTGGCGATCACTTCTGTTTGTAGAGTTAGTGAGCTTCAGGCCTTGGTCGCATACCCGCCATATACAAAATTCTTTCATGATCATGTGGTCCTGCGTATGCACTCCAATTTCCTGCCTAAGGTTGTGACTGATTTTCACATCAATCAATCCATTGTTTTGCGCACGTTCTTTCTGAGGCCTCATTCCTATCCAGGTGAACGCGCTCTCCTTACGTTGATTGCAAGAGCTTTCTATTTGGAACACACAGCGAGTTACAGGCTATCCACTCAGCTCTGTTTCTTTTGACAGACTGGAGGCTGCAGTGGGCAAACAGACCTTATCTAACTGGCTGGCAGACTGCATCGCCTTCTGCTATGCACAAGTGGGCCTTCAGCCCAGAGGCCGAATCAAAGCTCACTCTGAGGGCAATGGCGATGTCTGTAACCCACCTGTGAGCGGTTCCAGTCGCCAACATTTGCCGGAAAGAGCTGTGGTGTTCCCTGTACACATTCGCTGCCCACTACTGCTTGGGCAATGATGGTCGGCAAGACTGTGCCTTCGGCCAATCTGTCCTACAGAATCTCTTCCAGGTTTAAACTCAACTCTTCCTTCCTAGGGCCCCTGATTGGAGCCAGGTTGTCCCACTACTGACCAATGGCACCACAGTTGTTCAGTAACTGTTGCTTTTGATTGTTGCCAGGGTCAACCTGGAGCTTGGTATTCACCCATCTGTGAGGATTACCATCCTGCTTGTCTTAAGAAAAAGTGCAGTTGCTTACCTGTAACAGGTGTTCTCCTAGGACCACAAGATGTTGGTCCTCAGGAATCCCGCCCATCATCCCACGGAGTTGGGTTCTTCTGTGTATTTTATTTTTTCACTTGTATTTTTCTGTTACGAGACTGAAGGGGGACCCCGCGTGGACATGTGGATAGTGACATGCTGGACATGCTCAGTGTGCTAATCAAAGCTTCTGAAAACTTTGACCAAAGGTTTCCGTGTTGGGGCTTCATCTGATGATATAACCCATCTGTGAGGACTAACATCCTGCTGTCCTAGGATAACACCTGTTACAGGTAAGCAACTGCGCTTTCTTCTTAACCTATATCTATATTTTAGTTGCTGGTTCCCTTAACAGAATAGTGGCAGAATTATCCAAGCTTGAGGGTTTGCTGTACGCAGTATGAAACAGTTAAAAACAGGAGTTTGGGATGAATGTATGCACGTGCTATTCAACCACTCAGGAGTGGGGTTTATCCATGCAGGGTCAGTGGATTAGTTGGAAAATGCTCCAATGCAAGCAAAAATCTTTTAAAATTAAAAAAAAAAAAAATTATGCTAAATTTGTGGCCAAAGTCTTCATGTCCATTTTCTTAAAGCTGCTTTTGCTAGTATTTGGCCTTTGTGTTTGGGGGAGGAGAGGGCCAGAAGGGTCAAAGTGTGCACAGTTCAGGGGGATTAAAACCTTGTCTGTGGACTGAGAGTTGTGAGCTGCCTTGATCAGTATATTTACTTTGGGAATTTGCAGAACCCTTAAAGCAAGGGCTAAACTTAGCCCTCCTCAGCTCCTTAGCGAGGAAGAGTACCGGAAGCAGGGGGAGGTGGAGACCAGGAAGGCCCTGGAGGCGCTCCGGCAGTACTGCAGTAGCCCTGAGTTCTCAGCATGGAAAGTGGTATCCCGTATTCAGACCCCCAAGAGGTAAGGATTCGCACAGTCTTGCAGGGATCAGTGTGTAGATGGAATGCTCCAGAACTGAGGAAACAATTGCCCTCATGAAGGCCCAGTTGTTTGTGACAAGATGTAGAAGATTCCCATGAATAAACAAACTAATCAGCTGCTGTTGGGATGATACACTAGCTCACAACACCCTGGGGCAAGAGCATATTAACCTACCAAAAATAAAATTGGTTGCAATAATACCGACGACGACTATGGTTGAGTAGAAATGATTACCTTTATTAAGCTAAGAAATGATGAAATGTGCAAGATTTTGGGACTACTGTTGATCCGTGACTGCCTGAGGAAGGCAGCCAAAAGTTTGCATTTTGTTACTCCTCCAACAATCGTGGGTACTGTCTCTTGGGAAGTATGATAGACCAGCAGCTGCAAAAATTCTTTGGCTATCTTTTTCTATCTAGGGGTCTTTTCTTGCAGTCCTTTCCAGTCATCTGTCTTTTGATAGAAGGATTGCAATAGCAACTCTGGCAACATTAGTGAGTGGAGAGAGAAATAAAGGTTAGGGGTGGGGGGGTTTAATATAGAGTATAAGAGGGCAGCTTAGTCTCTTGCAGTAGTATAGTTAGTTTGGTAACAGCACTGCCTCGAGCCGATTGGAGCAGTGTCTGCACTTTTACTGCTGGTGTGCTTCCTTCTCTCCTCCTGTAACCACAATTTTAGATGGGAAGATAGAACCCCTATGGGCCCCAATCATGTTATTTTTACCCTCCGTAAGGATCTGCAGAATTCAGGGAAGGGCTGTGCTCTATTGTTTCACTGCAGTTGATTTTTTTTTTTTTTTTTTTTTTTTTTTAACTATTTATGGTGCCCAGGATTGTGCCTAGCCAGGAAGGGGATCTTGGGGAATGTAGTGCTCCCCTTCTGATATCCATGCCTTGCTTCATTGGGTGGTGGGGGGTGGCCCTGGGTTGCATACTTGCTGGGTCAGACTTTAGGATGAGTCCCCAGAATCCATATTTAATTTTTAAAAACACAGGCGCTCCAGAATGCAGCACAAGGTGTCCCCAGCCTTTGTTTCTTGGTTGAATCTGGGAGTGGGTCACACCAGGCTGAGGGACCACCTGGATCACACCCCTGTTTAAGGCTGAACCATTCCAGGTGTTTCTGTCAAAGTACTTCTCATGGACCCTTTTCGGAGATGGAATGGTAGAAAAAAAAAAAGCAAACGCCAGCAGCAAGGAAAAATCTGTACTCGCTGCAGATGTTTGCAAATGGTGGTTCTTGCTTACTGTGTAAGAATGGGCTCCTGGAGTGGACATGGCACAAACTCCTGATCTAGAAGCTGGAGGCATAGGCAAGACTTTTGCAGTCACTAGGTCATCCCTCCTGAATTAAGATGTGGTTGAATAGCTAAACGCCATTGCCCAGCAAGATCCCTTTTCAAAAGTCCTTCAGACTGCAACCAGATAAACATCCCAAGAGAAAGTAGTTGATTCAGTAGCTTCTCCCATATTTCTGAAGCAGCAAATGCTGGGAGTCTCTATCAATTTTGTTGTTTCCCTCTGGATTCTTCCAAAGCCTCAGATGAAGAGCACCAGTATTTGGTCAGTGAGATAGCTTGCTTGTTTCTGGAGCCCTTTAAGAAGGTGGCCATGGCTTTTAGCAGGTGCTGGAACAGGAGACAGACAACCGCCTAGAGCCTCTGCTGAGTACAGAGCCCAAAGGGCCTAAGCAAATTCAGGCTTTCTTTATCCTTCTACACCAGTCTAGATGTGTTATGGGTAATTTTATTTATTTTGAGAATTTATATGCCGCCAATCCAGCGCTCTCGGCAGCTCACAATAAAAACATACATAAAAGCAAAACAAACTCAACACAGAATAAATCAGCTCTAGACAGACCTTCAGTAATGCTTCATAAACATTCCATTCCTTGAATGCCATTTTGAATAGATAAGTCTTTAACAGTGTTTTTAAAGTTCTGGTGCATTCAAGCATGCAAAGATCCTATCACCCCCTACTAGCAGATGAAGACAAGAGGGATACACCTTCAGTAACATCACTGGTATTACCAAGGTGCAGCTCCAGCAAAAAACAAAACAGTATTCTCTCTCCAACAGATGGCAGCCTTTTCTGCTTTGACAGCAAACTGCAACGGTGCTTCCCAATTGTCAGGCCGATACAGTACAGTGCGCTGCGACGGAGCGCACTGTTAACTTGTCCTTGGACACGCGTTTTCCCTTACCCTTATTCAGTAAGGGGCGGAAAACGTGCGTCCAACCCGCTGAACCTAATAGCAGCCAAGCCGCACATTTTACTTTCAGAAATTAGCGCCTACCCAAAGATAGGCACTAATTTCTTCCGGCACCGGGAAAGTGCACAGAAAAGCAGTTTTTACTGCTTTTCTGTGCACCCTCCGACTTAATACCATGGTGATATTAAGTCGGAGGTCCCGAAGAGTAAAAAAAAGTTTAAAAAAAAAAAAATTGGAAGTCGGCCTGCAGCTGTCCGGTCGAAAACCGGACGCTCAATTTTGCCGGCGTCCGGTTTCTGAGCCCGTGGCTGTCAGCGGGCTCGAGAACCGACGCTGGCAAAATTGAGCGTCTGCTGTCAAACCCGCTGACAGCCGCCGCTCCTGTCAAAAAGGGGGCGCTAGGGATGCGCTAGTGTCCCTGGTGCCTCCTTTTGCCCGTTTTTACCGCCGGGCCTCATTTAAATACTGAATCGCGCGTACCGGCAAGTGGCCGTTCGCCCGCTCTCCCGCGGACTTTACTGAATCGGCCTGTAAGTGAGCCCTGTGTAAAAGGCTTCCAGCCCCACGGGGGGGGGGGGGGGTTGCTAGAGCTTATAGGGCAGAAGCTTGTCTTTGGTTCAGGAGGAGCTTCTGTTGGAAGTTGGCTCCCCTTCCTCTGGTTTATTAAAGCTTCAAAAAAAAACAAAAAAACAAACTGGAGGAAGGTAAGTCTCCAGTGGAAATGGAGGGGTGATATTTGAGTAAAAAATTACGTAATCCCCAATCTATGGATTTAAATGCTATGGCAGATACTAGTGCAACAAACAGAGTGCCAGCAGTGCCCACAATATATGAAAGACGCTTACAATTTGTCAGAATTGACCAGTCATAATAGGCTTCATCGTGGGAGCAGTTCGCTTTATGACTCAGCCTTACTTATAATCATCGGTCAAGTGAACATATTATTTTTTTTATTTTTAAATATTGCTCAGTGAATATAACATCTCAAAAATCACTGCTGCTTTATTGAATAGCTCTGAAGCCTTGGTTCTTAACACGCCCGACATGGGTCCATGTTTCGAACGTAGCTGTTCCTTTTTCAAGGGCTTAATCACAGCATTGTATTTGTAGTCTTTAAAGTCTTGAACATGGCGTTTCCCTGTTCTTTTTCCTGTGGCCACATGGAAACGCTGTGATTAAGCCCTTTTTTTTATTTATTTATTTATTTATTTATTTATTTATTTAGCATTTGTTTATATACCGAGGTACAGCTGACAATGCCTTCACTCCGGTTTACATTACAACGAACCAGTTACATTTGAATTCATAACATTAAAACAGATTGAAACAGAACATAAACTTAATAAAAGTTAATAAGTACATTGAACATTAGATAAGAATGTATGCAACGCTTGATGTTGACGGTTGAAGCCGTTAATGAGAAGGAAGGTTTCTGCAAGTCGGGGCGAGTGTCAGAAGGATTGCTGGAATAAAAAGGAGCGAGAGGTGGATATGAAAAGGATTTATGCTCTGTTATCAATGGGTGCACAGTCATTGTAAGACTGTGAGAGTAGCCATTCTTTAAGTTCTTTTTTAAAAGATTTAAAATTTTCTTGTGAATTGAGGTGTAGAGGTAATGAGTTCCATAATTTTGGACCGACTATAGAGATGGCTCTATTTCTGGTGGAGGAAAGTTTGGCTTGTGGTAATGAAGGGACATCCAGTTGAATTTTATATGTGGATCTTGTTGTACGTGATGATTTATGCAGATGTATAATATTGTCCAGGGCAGTGAAGTCTGCTTTGTGAATTGTCTTGTGATGACTTTGTACTCTATTCTTTTTTTAACAGGTAGCCAATGTAAGTTGTGGAGAACTGGGGATATATGGTCGGATTTTCTTTTACCAGTCAGGACTCTGGCAGCTGCATTTTGGAGTAACTGCAGTGGTCTTAAGGTTGCATTGGGAAGGCCAATTAGAAGGGAGTTGCAGTAGTCTATACTGGAGAAGATGAGGGTTTGAAGAACGGTTCTGAAATCCCGGGGGTGAAGCAGCGGTTTTAGGTGTTTGAGTATTTGAATTTTGAAGAAGCCTTCTCTTGTTTTTGTTGCGATGTGTTTATAAGCCCTTGAAAAAGAACAGCTAAGGTCGAAACATGGACCCATGTCGGGCGTGTTAAGAACCAAGGCTTCAGAGCTATTCAGTAAAGCAGCAGTGATTTTTGAGATGTTATATTCACTGAGCAATATTTAAAAATAAAAAAAAACATATGTTCACTTGACTGATGATTATAAGTAAGGCTGAATCATAAAGCGAACTGCTCCCACGATGAAGCCCATTATGACTGGTCAATTTTGACAAATTGTAAGCGTCTTTCATATATTATGGGCACTGTTGGCACTCTGGTTATATTTGAGCCAGAGTAGGAGTGGGCCCACCAGCCATCGGTCTCCTCATCTTTGGGCCTGCAGTATTTCTGCACAGCTTCTGACTACGCCCTGTCAGTGTTGGAGTTTTTGTAGGCTGGCACTTCTGCTGCAGTGCTGGTTCCTTCTATCCTGTTTGTCAGCAGCAGTGATTCTTTAAAGGAGCCTGTGAAGTACAGCAGCACAAGTTTGTCAGAACTTGGGGTCAGGCCTTTGTATCCAGGCATGGGAGTTGAATCCAGCATTGGAGTCTTTATTTTCTTCTCAGACAGCCATTTTGGCAGGAATGCCCACCATTTTGTATGTATCCTGCCGGTCATTCCTGCCAGTTTTTCCTACCAAGCTGAAGCTGTGTCCCCTCAGCTCGGTAGGAAAAACACCATTGGGGGGGGAGGGCCCCATGGTGCTGAAGCTATGCCAGGCCCCTGCCTTTTCTCTAGGGAGTCTTTCTCCAGAATTTTTGTTTTGGCATTTTTCAATAGGCTACCTGTTTAGAGGCCAGCAGCTGCCACAGGTCAGGGCTCTGCCCTGGTCATTTCATCATTTAAGCCACTGGATGGGGGGTGACAATAAGTCTAATTATCCACAATGATATTTGGAGTAGGGGACTCTGGGAGAGTATCCCCAATTTTATTTCTGTCCTGAAGGATATAGAACAGAGGGTATCAGAGTGAGACTGTCTTCTGCCTATTTGTCAAAAAAGAAAATCTCATCTCAGGTGGTCATGTCAAGTTTTCAGGTTATGGAGGTCCAGTACTGGACATTATTCTGCATGGAATCTGTAGGTCATCTAAAAGCTTTTTCATTCAGCATTGCAGGTATGGTCCTAATGGAGTGGGAATTCCCTAAGAATAGCTCAAAGGTGTTGAGGTTTCACCAAGCTGTACTATTGCCATCAGATGCCACGCATCCTTTTTTTCCAGATACTTCAGAGGAATTCTCTGGTTTTGTTGGTTACCTGAAAAATACCTATTCCGGTAGTAGGGGGCACAGCCTTCAAAGATCACCAGGATAGAATGATTTAGGTTCTCTTGAAACATGCATTTTTATCCAGATCACTATCAGTAATGTCTATGTAGCTTGGGTGCTTGCACTGGATATAGCAGCTCCCCTGAATGGCATCCTGGAGGATGCCTTATAAACTTATTGAGTTTTGTTTTTTTTAATGTAGCCTTGTTGGTTGCAGCATATAGGCTATTGTGACTATGGCATTGGTGACAGATGATGCCTCCAAAGCCCATCTAAGCAAGCTTATTTTCAAGTCTGAAACTGTTTTTTTGATGAGAACTTGAACAATCTTGTAAAGGACCTAGGGAAGCAAAACTTTAAAGCAATTGACTTCCCAGTCGTTCAGAAGAAATCTGTCATTTCAAGCAACCAAAAGGCCAAGAGATGAATCATCTAGTTCTGCTATGACTAGCTTTTCTATCCAATGAAGGTCAGTGGTTCTCCTTGGGAATGCTTGTAGACATTTACTTTCAGCAGTTTTACCAGGAGTGGTCCCAAATACTTTCACGATTGCACCCTAGTTGTTGCCACTTCAGTTTCCGATATCTTATATGGTCTCTCCATTTCACCAACTGTCCTACTTTCGAGTAGCTACCGCACTTGCAAGTGGTGCTTCCAGTTTTATGTGAAGTGCAGGGTGTGGTCTCAGAGTGGTTCCTGCCTTGATTTTGAAAGAGGCAAATGGCAGTCTTTGCATTTTACCATTTCAGCATGGAATCCCTCTGGTGTAGCCAGAGCTGGCCTGTACCATCCCTCCCGTTTGTTCATTCTCTGTCCCGGGCCCACCAAAAATAAGCCTAGCTCTCTTCGATGATAAAAGCTTTAAAAACTGACACCCCCCCCCCCCCCCCTCCAAACCCATAGCTGGTGCCAAGGGTATTGGGTGCCCTAAGCGAACCTTATAGCCTTGCACAATGCCCTCTCCCCCCCCCCCCCCCCCCCCAACTCCATTCCACATACACAGTTGAGTTATGCATTTATATTTTACATGAAAAAAATAAAGTACAGTGTTCTGAGATAAAAATATTGCTTACATATTTACAGGCACTGCTGTGATGCCAACTAGAAATCCTTGCAAAAGACACTTGGAACCCATATGGTATTAGGCCTTTTGTGATATGTGTTGGGTGTGAGCTTGACCCTCTGAAAGCCTGAATACATTAATAAACTTCCTATCACCATTCCTCAAATATCAAACAAAATAAATACATATTCATAATACTAAAACATACTAATTAAAAAAACAACCCTGTAATAAAATATCAAAATTAAAAACTTGTACTTTTTTTTTTTAAATGCCCCAAACACCAATAAAATATTTCAAAACAGCAGACACATCAAATAACACCTGAAAAATAAAACTAAAGGGTTTTAAAACTTCATGCTCTCCATACGTGGGAGCGTTTGATTTCTAATCACCCTGAGATTGTTTTGGATTACTGGGATGTACAAACTTTCTCCTCTTTCTTATTATATACACACACAAGCCCATACACACATACGCTCCCTCTCAGATAAACCCACAGGTGTCTCAAGCTCTTCTTTGGTTGGGATCTACCAGCAACCCCAAGCCCTCATCTTCATTTCAGCTGTGGCAGGTTGGAATCCACCTGCAGCCCACATACACCCTCACACACATACTAAGCAGCTCGCATTCTCTTTCTCTCACTCACACACAAGGCAGGCTCCCATTCTATCTCTAACCCAGAAACTCCAGGCATGCTCCCATTCACACCCAGGGCACGCTCCATTCAGACACACTCCTTGTCTATCCCAGAAAGCTTGCATGCATGTACACATGCGCAGGCTGTTCCATGCTCCCTCTCACACACACCCATCGCAGGCAGTCAGGGTCCTTCTCAGCTGCTGCTGCCAGCCTGTACCACATTCTTTGTGGAGAGCAGACTTTCTGCGGCTCTTCTTCATGTACTGATCCTGAGGAAATTCAACACTTGAGATGCTAGCACTTCTGGTATTCTCATCTTGCAATACAAGTGTTTGAATACCGCAAAGCCAGCAGTCTATGGTTTACTACTTCTTTGCTAACCTACACATACATACATCTACAAAATTAACTATAATGCAAGCTTTCAATGTTAAATACATACAAAAAGAACGCATCTGCTTTGTTCAAAGATCAAAGCACTTGGAAAACTGTTTCAATTTCAAGATATCCAGATAGTACACTGTTTCAGCAAATACTGAGTTTGCCACAGAGTGAAGAAGGAATGAGGTCAGTGATCCCCCACCTTCTGTCTAGGAATAATCCCCAAACCTGTTGGGAGGGGGAATGAGTTTTTGAATGTGAAATCTGGGAGCCTGTATTGTAACAATTCCTGGCTTTATGACCCTTCCTTTTACATACAGAAAGCAAATACTGTGAAACTTCACTGACTGAGTTTTAAAAGCTGGTGGATGCGCCTAATTAAGTGCAGGGCTACAGTTTACAGTGGTTACACCCTCACTCCCCCTCACTGCTCGATTATTTACTCCACCCTCCTTAATGCTGTCAACATTCCTGTCACCCTTTTCCTCAGAGGAGTATTTAAGTGTACAATGGTCTCTTAGGCTTGCTATCTCATCATCTTTATCAAGTAACTGGTTCCTGAACCAATTGCTCCATGAAGCAGTCATTTATGACATCTAGCATGTCCTGATGTTACATTTACCCAGTCAATATTGGGGTAATTGAAATCTCCCGTAATTATTGCACTGCCAAATTGGTTAGCTTCCCTGATTTCTCTTAGCATTTCATCATCTGTCTGACCATTTTGTCCAAGGGGACAGTAGTATAGTCCTATCGCTATACTCTTACCCAACACACATGGGATTTCTACCCATATAGATTCTACTGAGCATTTAGTCTCTTGTATGATCTTTATCCTGTTGGACTCTATACCCTCCTGGACGTAAAGTGCCACACCCCCACCATGTTTATCATCCCTATCATTGTGATATAATTTGTACCCTGATATAGCACTGTCCCATTGGTTATCCTCCTTCCACCAAGTCTCTGTGATGCCAGTTATGTCACTCATTTACTGTTATACACGCCAATTCTTCCATATTACTTCTTAGACTTCTGGCATTAGCATACAGACATTTCAAAGTGCTTTTTGTTTATTAACAACCTGCTTTCCAATTGTTAGGGATAATTTGGAAATCATTACCTTCGGTGATTTTTTTTACATTTAGGCATATGTATTACTTTTGATTTTATTGCAACCTCTCTGTTGGGATGCCCTAACCCTCCTGTTTCATTAGTATCCTTCAAGGATACATTTCTCTGAACCATGCACTGCTGAGTAACTGTTGCCTTTCCCCCTTGTTATAGTTTATAAGCTGCTCTATCTCCTTTTTAAAAGTTAGTGCCAGCAGCTTGGTTCCACTCTGGTTAAGGTTGAGCCCATCCTTTCAGGAAAGTCTTCCCCCTTCCCCAAAGGTTTCCCCAGTTCCTTAAACTGAATCCCTCTTCCCTACACCATCGTCCCATCCACGCATTGAAACTCTGGAGCTCTGCTTGCCTCTGGGGACCTGCACGTGGAACAAGAACCATTTCAGAGAATACCACTCTGGAGGTTCTGGATTTCAGTTTTCTACCTAAAATCCTAAATTTGGCTTCCAGAACCTCTCTCCCACACGTTCCTATGTCATTGGTGCCTACATGTACCACAACAGCCAGCTTCTCCCCAGTACTGTCTATAATCTTCTCTAGGTGACGCATGAGGTCTGCCACCTTTGCACCAGGTAGGCAAGTTACCAGGCGGTCCTTACGTCCACCAGCCACCCTGATATCTACATTTCTAATAATTGAATCACCAACTATGATGGCTGTCCTAACCCTTCCCTCCTGGGCAGTAGCCCTGGGAGACTTGTCCTCAGTGTGAGAGGACAATACATCACCTAAAGGGCATGTCCTTGCTACAGCATCACTTCCTGCTACACCAGGATGATGATCTTCTACTGGGAGACCTTTCTGATCCAAGGCAGCACTGGGGCTGCCAGACTGGATTTGGGACTTGGTTACTATGTCCCTGAAGGTTTCATCAAGGTACTTATCTGCCTCAGCTCCTCCAAGTCTGGTACTCTAGCCCTCCAGAGATCGAACTCATTCCCTGAGAGCCAGAAGCTCTTTGCCCCAAGTGCACACATACAATCTCTCTCAGCGACGGGTAAAAAATCATACATGTGACACTTAATGTAAAAGATTGGAAAGCCCCCCTCTTGCTGCTGGACTGCTGCCTTCATTGTAGTTTTATTGAGTTCCTAGTTAAGTTTAGGATGCTAAGGGAGTTGGAATTAGAGTACTTTAAATTTACATGTGTATTTACTAATTAATCTGCTAGTGTCCTTTCCCATGCTCAACTTTCAATAAGGGCTGGTACAATATTATGATTTAGATAAGAGCCTGATTGATTTTTAATGAGTCTTTTCTAAAAATCAAGGGTTGAGTGGGTGGGAAAGACAGACACTAGAATTAACTATCTCTGGCTTGCTTAATACCTCAGACACCCACAAACTCTTAGAATATATTCCACTATTTCACCTTTCTCCAAACTTTAAGTCCAAAGATTTCCCAAAGCTATACTTACCAATCCTCTTTAACCACCATTAAATTGATCTACACTCAAATAATTGAAGGGTTTGAGATTTGCGTGCCATTAGGCGCGAGCTTCCGGTTCTCTTCTACTGCAAAGGGTACGGGGCCTCTGGAAGCTGGGGCTGTGGAATTCAATCCCTGAACACTTGCAGTGACCTCTGGACTCCTCTCCCGGGGGGTGTTGGGAGCAGTATGCAGATGAATCTTCCGGTCCTCTTCTTCTGCAGAGGGTGCGGGGCCTCTGGCAGTTGAGCATAGGAAATGAATCTCTCCCCCCACCAGCACCTTCTTCCATCACTCCGCCCACCATTGAGCAACATAATTATCTTCTCTTCCCTCTCTCCTGGAAACATTTTCCTTTCTCTCTCCTCCACTTCTTGGTGTCATCACCTTCACTCTTCTTCCACAGTAGTCATCCCTCTCTCTACCTCTCTTCCCCACCTACCCCATAATCATCTTCCCTCTTTTCCTCTTCCTCACTCCCTGGCATCAACTTCCTTCTCCCTCCACCCTTCCCTGGTATCATCACCTTCTCTTCCCTTTCCCTCCTCCCATTGGCATCACTTTCCTTCATTGTATGGCATCATAAACTTCCTCTCCCTCCACCCTCTGGCATAATCACCACCTTCCTTCTCTCTTCCCCCCCCCCGCCCTGACATCTTGTGATATATTGACCTGTCCCTTCCCTCCCCTTGCCCCATGTCCTGAAATGGCAGAATCTATGAACAGGTTTACCTAGTGCTTCTTTCTCCTTTGCCTGTTTTCCTCTGCAATTGGAACTGCATGGAACCAACAGGTCTGGCAAGACTACAGGAAAGGAGAGAGAGAACAGGAAGACTGCAGCTGCAGCATACTAGGTGGGGAAATACTGCCCCAAATTTTATGGGAGGCCATGGTCACTGCAGCTCACCCTACTCTAATATCTGTCCCATTCACAAACTGCTTGAATAATTGATTGCTTTCTGGATTGATATCAAGCCTGGAAAGCTTATACCACTAAAGCCATGTGTCCAAGGTAGTGTGGCCCAATCCCATGATGATTTTTAAAGATCAGGGTAAGAATCTTTAGCTTAACTTAGTTTGCACCTGGAAGCCAATATAATTGCACCAGAAGGGAAACTCTCCCAACAGCTCCTACTGCATTTTGAACCATCTGCAGTTGAAATATCGCTTTGTTTGGCAGTCTCAAAAGCAGAGCATTGCGGTAATCAAGTTGATTAATCACTAGGGCGCACATTGTTATCTTAGTGTGCAATGAACTGAGAAAAGAATTCATGTGGCAAACTACTCTTAAGATTTCTTACTACAAGTTGGGGACAACAAATGTAATTATTGGTGTCACAGACCACATAGGCATCCTATGGAATCCTTTCCACATTATCTCTGTTTTATCCATTTTGAACTTGTCTATTCATCTCCAGCCATCTGACAATATTGGAGAGAGACCATTTAAGGGCCTACACTGATGTAGCTGGATATAGTTAGCATAAACATGGAATATTGATCCCAATTTCTGAATGTGTGGTGGTCTTTTGGGGGTATATTTTATATTATGTCATAGAACACTCTACACACAATCTGGTAAAGCAAAACTTAGTTTGCTAAATATTGTAAATATATGGATAATCAGCAAAGTAATATCAATATTGAATACAGTATCACAGTAAACTGTTCATAAATCAATACAGGTAAATAGACAGAAATAAAGATAGAATATTAACAAAGAACACCTCCCTTATACATCCTTCTCATATAAGCCAGTGTTCATAGGACTCTAGAAGAGTCGGGGGCCTGGGTACTCTGAAAAAGAACCAGCTGTTTGCTCTCTGTTCCTTTCAGCTTATCCAACTAAAATAAGCAAATGCTATGCTTTATATATCCCTCTGCATTTGAGAAATTCTGGCAACAATGAGCTGATAAAGAGCTGGGATGCCCCAAGGAACATCTGGTATCTCTGGGAAGATCAAAGATTAAAGACTAGTACCCATACCAATGATCTGATAACTTAAAACAGTTTGTGTCTTTTACCAAATGGAAGATCAAAAGACTGGTACTGAAATGCCTTCCTGGGCAAATTGAGGAATGCAGGAAACAAATGATAGTGTCATGCCTTTATACAATCTTTGATGAATATGGATCAATATATTGCATATAATTTAAAAGTACAATCATTAGAGCCTGTTCTGATTCATAGCTGGCTATTCGTGGTACAGGGTCTTCTGGAGATCTAGATAGCTTGTCTAAAATTATCTTCCCACAGAATGACAAAAAGAATGCATAGAAATATGAAACTGCTAAAAATGGGGAACACTGCAAAAATGTTTATGGTAATTATATCAGAGTACATTTTCTCCCTATACTTCTTGATAAATCACAATACACATGAAGCAATCATCTATTATCCACAATAAACATCATTGTTTAATCACATACATCAAGCAGTATGTATGGGAGGTTTTATAAAGGGGATAAGTTATGGGCATTGTTACTAGGATGTTCAAATATTTGTGTATGTGACCATAATAGCAGCTGTGAATGCACAAGAGTTGATGCTAAATGTTACATACACATAAATATTTGAACATGCTAGTAACAATGCCCATAACTTATCCCCTTTATAAAACCTCCCATACGTACTGCTCACCATATCCATCACACCATCTATCCTTCATACACAGCTAAAGACATTCTCTAAAATATCAACCAATTACCCCTTCCCTCCGATCAACCATATGACTTTCAATATTCCTTTTTTTTTTTATTATTCCCGTCAAGGACTCTTGTTTCACCCATCCGGGCTTCATCAGGGGTTATAATCATATGTCTGCAAAACACCACTCTCTTGCTTTTTTTCCCCCTGAACTCCCTATCTGTTAAGAGTGTATCCCTTTATTTGGAATTCCATTGATGCTCATGTCCTCTGTCCAAGCCAATAGAGTAGTGTGGTCGTGTAGAGTGAAAGCAGAAGAAAGATCTGAGGACCAGAAAAGCTAACAAAAGTAAGAAATCTTCTGTACCTCATCTGTGGATACCAAGAGGCTCTTGCTACTGAAACCTGTACTAAAGTCTGTATTGATTCCTTTAATGTGGATTGTGAAGAAGACTGACATCCATAGCAGTAGAAAGGGCTTCATCATTAAGATGCCATAGGTAAAAAAAACAAAACACCAAAGATGATCTGCGAGCTCAAATGTTGCACTCTACTTATATTTCCAAGCCTTATCCAAATGATCTCTGAATGTATAAAACACATTAGAGGATCCCTGGAAGCAAACACTGGTGACACTCACTACATTCACAAAAAAAACCATATGATAGGATCTTGTTCTCCTTGAACACCATAGCCTGGCAGATGGTGGTAGACATGCATGTGTATGTTGAGCCTAATTGTCTCCATGACTGATGGTACCATGAGTCAGACTTCATATAAGTGTGACTGTAAATCTCTGTTGTATGCAAGGACCTTTTCGCCCAGAAATCACACAGTATTATAATTGGTTTTATTTATTAATACTATTAGGAACTTGTCAGTTACAATAGATGTTAAAAAAAGGTGAAATAGCAGAACAAGAGAATTCTGAGCTCTTCTTTTTGTGCTTCACAAATTAACATATCTTCTCATTTTAGGCTTCCATACATGATAAACTTGCAGATCAACTAGTTCTATATTCTGACATTAATTGATCTAATGTTAATCAGTAATTGTCATAATCATTCCTCAGTTCCTTGGCCTATGCTGCCATCTAATGAATGCAAGCTTGTATAGCAGGTACATTTAAGTAAGAACATAAGAGCATGCCCTACTGGGTCAGACCAAGAGTCCATCAAGCCCAGCATCCTGTCTCCAACAGTGGCCAATCCAAGCCATAAGAACCTGGCAGGTTCCCCAAAACTAAGTCTTCCCATGTTACTGTTGCTAGTAATAGCAGTGGCTGTTTTCTAAGTCAACTTAATAGCAGATAATGGACTTCTACTCTAAGAACTTATCCAAACCTTTTTTAAACCTAACTACACTAACCACATCCCCTGGCAACAAATTCTAGAGTTTGTGCATTGAGTGAAAAAGAACTTTCTCAGATTAGTTTTAAATGTGCCACATGCTAACTTCATGGAGTGCCCCCTAGTCGTCCTATTAGCCGAAAGTGTAAATAACCGATTCACATTTACCCGTTCTAGACCTCTCATTTTAAACACCTCATTCATATCCCCCCTCAGCCATCTCTTCTCCAAGCTGAATAGTCCTAACCTCTTTAGTCTTTCCTCAAAGGGAAGCTGTTCCATCCCCTTTACCATTTTGGTCGCCCTTCTCTGTACCTTCTCCATTGCAACTATATCTTTTTTGAAATGCAGCAACCAGAATTGTATACTGTATTCAAGGTGTGGTCTCACCATGGAGCGATACAGAGGCATTATGACATTTTCCGTTTTATTCACCATTCCCTTTCTAATAATTCCCAACATTGTTTGCTTTTTTGTCTGCCACAGCACACTGAACTGACTATTTAAATGTGTTATCCACTATGACTCCTAGATCTTTCTTGGGTGGTAGCTCCTCATATGGAACCTAACATCGTGTAACTTTAGCATGGGTTATTTTTCCCTATATGCATCACCTTGCACTTATGCATATTAAATTTCATCTGCCATTTGGATGCCCAATTTTCCAGTCTCATAATCTGCTTGTGATGTAACTACTCTGAATAATTTTGTATCATCTGCAAATTTGATTACCTCACTCATCTTATTTCTTTCCAGATTATTTATAAATATATTGAAAAGTATGGATCTCAATACAGATCCCTGAGGCACTCCACTGCCCACTCCCTTCCTCTGAGAAAATTGTCCATTTAATCTTACTCTGTTTCCTGTCTTTTAGCTAGTTTGTAATCCACGAAAGGACATCGCCACCTATCCCATGACTTTTTAGTTTTCCTAGAAGCCTCTCATGAGGAACTGTCAAATGCCTTCTGAAAATCCAAATACATTACATCTACCGGTTCACCTTTATCCACATGTTTATTAACTCCTTCAAAAAAAGTGAAGCAGATTTGTGAGGCAAGCCTTGGGTAAAGCTATTCCAGTATATGAACTATGGGCATACTTGTAAAGTTTTAACTTGTGGTCTTCCTAAGATTGCTGTATATTTAGTCAGGGGGCATAAGAAGGGAACACATAGCAATTTTTTCTTTTATCCCTTCCTCCTTTTAAGTCAGGAAGCTGTGAGTGATTTACTAGGAGGAGGGTGTGCGCCCGCAAGTATAGTTTAATGCTCCATGATGTTTCCTCCCTATTCTACAACTTTGCCCTCGACAAAGTCTTGTTCTCTATTAATAAGCAGGGCTGAATTAGCCATGATGCTTGGGTGGTGATATTCATCTCTAGCTCAGAGCTTTTACTATTGAGCATGCACAGGAGTTCCAATGCGTGTTCTGCCTCATGAACCCCTCAGTCTGTTACCACGGGGGATGTATGCCCTTTTTTTTTTTTTTGGTCTTGTGGCCATGTCTGTTTTTCTTTTTCAGCACTGCCTAGGTAGCCTATTAAACAGCATGTTCAGTGCTACAAAAAATAAGTGAAAATAGCTTTTGTTTTTCTATTTTCTATAGGTCTCCAATCCATTACACTGCAACTGTTTCCTGCGTCAGAAAAACTCATCTAACAAGGGCTCTCCAAACAGGGCTTCTCCTCACTGCAGCACTGGATTCCTAATTTGCCATAATCTAGGGGTTGAGCAGGATGTGAAAACACAGGATGCTGGGGCAGATGTCCCTGTTTGGGGGGAGGGGGGACTGTGATGCTGGGTGCCATTAACATTGGGGAGCACCATTCTGTGCAAAAGCCATGGGATGTTTGTGTAGAAGTTGTGGCCTCCCAAACCCCAAAATCCTCCTCTACAACTGGCAAATGCAGGTAGTCAAGCTGGGAGTTCTCATGGAGCTTGGTGCAGACATTTCAAGATGATGACCTGAATTTAGTCTCAAAAGATATGCAGGTGTGATGCAGCAGGAGGCCTCTGGTGCCCTCACTGCAGAAGCCTTCAGCACCTTTGGTGCATCCAAGCCATCCTTGATCCCTGCCCTGGTGGAGAGCCTCATTTCACACGCCATGTTCAGAGCCCTCTTTGGTTTCATCTGCTTGAGGCACTAAGTCCAAGTCTTCCCCATTGGAAAGACAAGGGGCATTGCAAGATGGCAACCCGTTGTACTCCAAGAAGGATACTGGCTGCTTCCCTTCATCAGGAGTCCCTTTCGATTTCCTCAAAGACAAATGAGGTTCTGGCCTTGATCAGTCTTTGGGATTATAGTTTTCCTCTCAATATCAAGTTCTAAGGAAGCCTTTTTCTCCTCCTGTGTGGAACTCTCATCCCTGCCAGTAGACTGTGCCAAAGTACTGGATGGAGGGAGGCAATTGCAGTTATTCAGAAGAGGGTTATTTGTTTTTGTTTTGGAATACAAGTGTTCTGCCTCCACAACATGTTTAAATGTATATGGCTATATATGTTTGTTATGCTGCTGCCTGCATCAAATTACAATCGCTGCTTAGCTTAATTTCTCTTGTTGTAGAGCTAACCCTCCTTATTGATTGATTAAATGTTGCCTGGCTTCTGATTGAATCTGTTACTTTTTGCTGCTTCTCTATCCATGTTCTCCTCTTCTTCCTATTGTTTTTTTTTCCCCCTTCTAACCCCTGGGAGTTCCTACTTCCTGCTGAAAGTTCAGTGTGGAACTGGCTCTAAACAAGCTTGCAGGTTCCTAGAATCATCGCTCTTTTCACCTTGCTTCCTTTCCCTCCTACTGCTGGTTTCTGCTATCTGCTGGCATTCACAATTTCCTCTCTGGCTGCAGTCGTAGAGCTATTGACTGAGCTCTGAGTTCCTCCTCATAGCTGTAGTAGTTCTTTCTGTGTAGTTATCTCCAATACCATGTCATTCACAGCGAGTGTCAAACTTTTTCATTCAATAAATGTTTTGGTATTAAGATCAGAGTTTTCTGTGACTTTGGAAGTTAGTTTTAACTTTCTATATAGACTTCCAAGCTAGGAGAGCAGGAGCTGAGGACAGAACAACTAACAGTGATCTCGATGCTTTGCCTTGACGCAAGCCCAAAAAAATGTGATCTAGCCTCCTGTCATCCAGGGCTAGGAAAATGATTCTCAAGAGTGTCAGAAGTTTGGAGGTGGTTCACCGACCAGTTTAGCTCATTGTAGGATGGTAGACAATGATAAGCAGGTAGACTTCCCATTCTCTGATGATCGCTGAGATACTAAGGAGCTGCACGTGGCCCCAGTTTTTCCAACAAGCCTCTGAGCACCATGAAACTCTATTAGTAGAGGAGAGTTTGTGCTATTCCTTGACATTTGGAGAAAAGTCACCAAGGACTGTTGGCTCCTCAGGATTTTGTAGTGACTTAGGTTTACATTTCTCAGAAGAACATAAGAAATTGCAATGCTGGGTCAGACCAAGGGTCCATCAAGCCCAGCATCCTGTTTCCAACAGTGGCCAATCCAGGTCATAAGAACCTGGCAAGTACCCAAACACTAAGAAGATCCCATGCTACTGATGCAATTAATAGCAGTGGCTATTCCCTAAGTAAACTTGATTAATAGCAGTTAATGGACTTCTCCTCCAAGAACTTATCCAGACATGTTTTGAACCCAGCTAGACTAACTGTACTAACCACATCCTCTGGCAACAAATTCCAGAGCTTAATTGTGCATTGAGTGAAAAAAAAAATTTCTCTGATTAGCCTGTCATCTCATTTTGAATTTATAGGAGCACTGCAAAGCATGACTTTGGCAAGAGCCTTCCTCCTATAATGCCATAACGGACACTTGCATAAATAGTCGAAGCTATAGCATGGGATTGACAGTATCCCATGCTCTTGGAAAATTGTCTTGAAATGTCTAAAGTGAACACTACATTGATTGATTGAGTATACAAAGTTCATCATAAAAATATAGCAAACTGTAGTCCATCTAAATGATGAGGATGGACAACATATCATTCCTAACATGAAGATCCATTCAGGAATATTTCAAGAAGGTTGCTGGTCACTGTTCTTGTTTTGTTTGGGATTGTATCCACTGGGTACTCTTAATGCCTTGGGCTATGGAGTTAGCCTTAATGCTATATCTACTAACCCCCAACCAATATCTCTCCTACTGGTTATAGAAGACCTGTCATGATCATTTAGTATAACAGCTCCAAGCAGTGAAGCGTTTCTCACATACGATGATATTTGGTTTGGACAAATATGCGTTATTGCTTGGACATGGACATTTGAGAAGTTTGACCTGTCTCCTGAGGTGGAGTCTGCTTGAGATGTAGAACCCAATTTCCTCCCCCCCTTGAGCTCATTGTTTTGGTTCTAGACTGCCCCTTAATTAAAAAAAAACAAAACAAAACAGAAGATATTTTTTTTTTTTTTAAATGACTCGCTATCAAAAAAGGCACTGGTTCAGATTTTCACCTTTTTCATTCAGGGCAGTCAAGAGGTAGGGATTCTTCATTTGAGGATTGCCATCCTGCTTGTCCTTGGAGCATGCAGATTTGTATACCTGAAACAGGTGTTCTGTGAGGACAGCAGGATGTCCATCCACATGAAACCTGTCTCTCTCACCTTGGAGTTTTTAGCCAAATTTAAACTACATTGTAGACTGAAGGGACCCGGGCATGGCAAAGCAATGCTCAAAAAGTGTTTAGAAACTTTCAAATCAAATTTTTGTACCGGGCTCCATCTGATGACACTCGCAACCCCGCACCTGCATATCTATCCCATACCCACATACATTCACACCCCTCCATCCACTGTAGAAAATTTAAAATACAGTTTTATGATTAATTGTGCATATTTCGGTGTTGAAATAGATTAAAGAAACTATTAGTATGCTGTCTATTTTTAGTGTTTCTTATTCCCTTTTTGCAAAGAAGACCTCCCCCCCCCCCCCCCCCCCCCCCCAAGCAGACGAAAGCCACTACTGTTACCTTATTTAAAAAAAAAAAAAAAGTTTGCCCACCCCTAATCTATAGCCCCTTGGAGGACCCCAAAGGGTGAATCCCTAGGAGGGAACAATTTCTCAAAGAGTATGCGATACTGTATTTAAATAAGGGGTCACGCTAAAAAGGCGCTGGGGACAATAGCGCATCCCTAGCACTTCCTTAGCAGAAAACCAGGAGAGGTGACTGTCAGCAGGTTCGGAAAACGGATGCTCAGTTTTACAAGTGCCTGTTTTCCAAACCTGTTGAGAGTCATGGGTTAGGAAAATGGACGCTTGTAAAACTGAGTGTCCCTTTTCCTAACCTGACCCGCCAGCCCTATTTTTTTTTCTAATTAAAAACATTTTTTTTTTAAACCTTTTTGGTTACTTCGACTTAATATCGCTAGGATATTAAGTTGGACGATGTACAGAAAAGCAGTATTTTCTGCTTTTCTATACACATAAGAACGTGCCATACTGGGTCAGACCAAGGGTCCATCAGGCCCAGTATCCTGTTTCGAACAGTGGCCAATCCAGGCCATAAGAACCTGGCAAGTACCTTGGGCAGGAGTTAATTTCTGAGCATGAAATGTTCAGATCGGGTGCACATTTGTTTTTTTACGGTATCTGGGGTGAATTATTAATAGCATCATCAATATGTATTTGCATGTGATGAGTGCTGTTTTGGGGGGGGCGGGGGGGTAGTTTGGATACGCTAAACCCCTTATTGTGTAAGGGGTTGTGGACGCATGTCCAAAACGTGTGTTAAACAGTGTGTTCAGCTGAGCGCACTTTACAGTATCAGCCTGTATGTGTGCCTAGAGAAAAGGACTCAAACCAACTGAGAGCAGAACCTCTGGCTGCATATGTCGCAAATGTACTAATAATATGCTGCAATCAATGGTGTCAAATGTACTAAAGTCTAATAGCATGACCATTGTCTCTCTGCCCTTGTCTAGAGAACATCGGAGGTCATCTAAACTATAGTAAAACAGTTTCTTTACTAAAAGGAGGAAGAAGCCCAGACTGACCCTGATCAATGATGTAAAAGCTGAGAGGAAATCTGTAAAGTATTACAGAGTGGACAAACAGGCAGTAGCAGATGGCTACTCCAGGCTCCTGTGCACCCTACCTACCCTGTAACATACTGCTTTGCTAAGTCCCATAGGTTCTTACCGTTGTAATAGAATTAAGCATTTTCTTACATTGGCTTCCTTTCTGTTAATTCCTACAACTGTCAGGACCGTCTCACCCAAATTATTTAGCTGCTAATTCTTTGGGGAGGGGTTTAATAATTTATTTCCTCTCTCAGAATGATTGTCCTATAGTGTGCAGCTATTGGATTTATTAATTTATTTTTTTTTTAAAGTAGTTTCTAATCAGAATTGCTGGAGAAATGCTCATTAGCAAGGACTGCAGGAAAGGTGGGGGAGACTTTTAGACATGAAGTGATGTCAAGATTTCTGTGGCTGCTGGTTTATTACACTTCCTGAAAGACAGTATCCACCCATTGGTTCTGGGATGTAAGGGAAATGAAATGGTGGCAAGACAATGCAAACCTGTTTACACATTTCTTAACCTTTTATGAAGATGATATCACCACTCAACTACTTGGGCTGGTTTTCTTGTAATTAGTTTTAACTCTTGGAGCACGAGTTTGAATGCTGATTAGCCCATTGACCATGCGTGGGACCCAGTTATCGCTCCGTGCCTTACTTTATCCAGATGTATTTTATATTACAATAGCCTTGTTGATGCTGCCCTTTGGAAGCCTTCAGACAGCACCCTAAACATGATGCAACGCTGCTCACCCAAGGGATGGCTACCGTTTGTGCCTCAGACGTGCAGCTCTGGAGTTGTGCACCCAAGCCTGTGCCTGGGCAAGCTCATTTTCTGGGGTTGGCGTGCAGGGCTGAAAATAATCTAGCTCCTGTGCCGGCCCTGGTTCTGTGAAGGAAAATACCTGTCTACTCCTAGCCCCTGCAGGCCTAGAAATCTGCTGCTTCCCCTTGCCAGAGCCATGCAGCAAGCCCTGAGGAGGGTGGAGGGACAGGGAAATGCCTTGGATATGCCATGTTGGGGGGGGGGGGAATGAGGATTGGTTGGCAGCGGAGGTCCAAAAGGGGAAAAATTGGACATCTGGGAGTTAGGGTTGGCTGACAGCTAAATCCATCATTCTTGATATGTAGTATAGTGCAGGACCTCCTCTGGATGAAAGGCACTATATAAATCCAAATAAAAATGTTTACTGTTTAGCATGTAATACTTATTGCAGCAACACTCTAGGATGCCTGCATTTGCTGCAAACCATTGTTAACTTATAAGGCATAGGTGCATAGCAGGTAAGCAGGATGACCAGTATCGGATTTTTTTTTTTTAATTTTTATATTTATTTTTTTGTTTTTTGGGGGGGGGGGGGGGGGGGGAGGTGTTTGCTTGCCCTGTTTGTTTATTGTGATGCCTTCAACCCTGGACTATTTCTCTTCTGTCAGGTTTGCTGACTTTGTGGAGGGTGCTTCCCACCTCACGCCGAACGAGGCCTCCGTGCATGAGCAGGAGTATGGGCTCGGGGGCTCGTTCATAGAGGATCAGCTCTTCAGAGACACGGAAGATTCCGATGAACAGGAAGGACTCCAAAGCTATGCGCTGTCCGAGAACCATTTTGCCTACTAGAGAGCCAATGGCATGTTATGCAAGGCAGAGCAGCCACAGCTTGTGTCAAAGAATCTACAGTATTAACATGCAGATTGACCTGTAGTCATCAGCGGGTGGCCCCATTTCATGTTTATATAAAATTAGTATGTGCTGCTGCTGCTGCATGGGAGACCTAGGTTCAGCTGTGCTGGAGGAGTCAATAGTGACATCTTATAGCTGGCTAGAGGCCTGGGTTCAAGGGAGCTGTGGTTACTGGGCTGCAGGATTGGTATTGCAGTACCTGAGCTAGTACAGCGATGCTTGTTTGGGGGAGGGGATAAAAATGTGGCAGCTGTGAACTCAGGGATCCCCTTCTCCCCCATTTAGTTTTGTGTCAAACTCCACTTTCTGAGAACAGTCATGGGGGTTTTACAGCGAAATGTAAGATTCTAATTATGCAGGGAGGGATGTGTGTGTGTGTGTGAGAGAGAGAAAGGAAGGGATTGGATGAGACAGGAGGAACAAGTGCGTTGAACTGTTTTTACAAATTCAGTATTTACCAAAGCCAGTGCTTGAACTTAATAAAGTGTCTTATTACTGTTCTTCTGTAGCACACTTTGTACAAAGTGCCTGACCTGTAGTGCACAAATATTAAGAATGCAATTGTTTTTCACCTGAAAACTGACTTTCATGTTACTACAATTCCCATGTGAAGGCTGGGGCACTGGTGGAGGGAAGGTCTCTGGTGTCTCCTACTTCAGACTGTAAGCTGGATCCCAAAAAGGAGTGGCCTGAAGCATGAGAGAGGATGCTACCAAAAGTGATTTTGAAAGGTAGTTTTTCTTGCCCAAGAAAAGTGTCCATGGTGCTCACGATTACACTATGATAACCAACCACGATAACCTCCATTTACTGCAAAATAGAGTGTGGCAACCATGGTACTTGTATGGTTAAATATCAGCTGCATTTTCTGTGCTGAATCCTAGCAAAATGTTTTGCTGTTGCGTGGCACTGTTTCTTTAAGGCCCAATCATGTTACCAGTGATAATTCCTGAAGAGGTTGCAATGTGCCCTACTCCTTTTGAATTGCAACAAGCCCAAATGCCCTCCGGGATCTGTGTGTGTTTTGGTTTTTTTTTTCACTCCTTCATGTCTTCCCAGCCGGCTCACATGCACAACCTTCAATGTTTTCCAAGCTTCCATTCTGAATGCATCTCTTCTATATATGTGCTAAGGCCTAAAGTGACCTCTTGTGGTTAAAGCAGGCTGCAACTCTCACAAGCTCATTCCAGTGCTGCTCTAACAGAGGCAGGGATCTTCATTTTCAGGTTTTGGTTGTTTTTTTTTTTTTCCTGGGAATTTATCAGTGCAATAACCAAAAATGGGAGAAAATCAAGTCATTTTTTTCCAGTGATTTTTCTCTCATTTGTGTTCATTATAGTAAGCACTGACAAATTCCTAAATAAAATAAAAACTGAAAATGAAGATCCCTAAATATAGACCTCTGGGCATGCATGGAGGGGGAACCCCTAGGCTTCCCTCAGAGTCTGGGGCTTTGCCAGAGCTCCCAGCCATGGCAGGGGATGGGACTGCAGGCTGGATTGCATGTCGCCGTCCGTCTGCAGCAGGATCAGTATTAGCCCACTGGGGGCTTGCCTCGGGCGCTGTGGTCATTCAGTGTTCTGACCGCAAGTACAAAATGAAAGGCAATGGCATGGGTACTGCAGAGAGCTGCAGAATCGTGACTTTTTTTGTTTGCCTGTGGGAAGGAATTTCACTCTGATTCCACCTTTTATTGTCCCGAGCAGACATAAATTAATCCAAGTTCAAATGAGAACTGCTGTGTGCACTGACACTCAAAGCACTTCAGTGATAATAAGGCAGGAAGTAAATGAGGCGCTAGACGGCCCTGGGGGGAGGGCCAGTATATTTCTTTTATTTAGCCTGGAGATTTCATGTGTTTTGGTTCACAGCAAAGTTGATTCGTAAATGATGGGGTTCTGTAAATTGTGCAAACTCTGCAGAGAAAGTCTTCAGTGACAGATTTTAAGTCTCTTCCCCCTCCCCTTTACAAAAGAGAAACTAAATTTATAGAAAAATGCTTTGACAGTGCAGCATATGCAATACTGTAATCTGGCATTTACAGGTAGGCGAAGTGCATCCGTGCAGCTGATATGTTAAAGCGCAAGAAGCCATGCAATAATAAGCCACAGGCTTCAGTTTCACCAAATTATTTTAACCATGTGCGACTGCTCATATCTTTGCAAGGTAAATATTTGTTTATTTTTATTATCTGCTCAAGTCACCTGAACTGTGAGAATAAGATTGTGAAGCTTGGGATTTCAGATAGTTTGCTGATGACAGACAGTAGCTCTGCTATTGCTGTTATGGCATAAATTCAGCAAAAAAAACAAAACAACAAACCCCACATCCTGAGCTTTGTAATCCATTATCGCTGCACAGTAACTGACAGGCCTATCCAGTACCGAGCGGTAGGAAGAGCTGCGTTAGTGCCCAGCGCACCCGCGGTTACCGCCCGCACAGTGCAGCTCACCTACCGCTCGATCCTGAACTCTAATTGCATGCAAATATAAGCCGCGGCTAATAAGTGCCCGTGAAGCGTTAGGCCCGCGCAACCCATTTTACTGGATAGAGCGCCTATACAGTATCCTGGGTGCGCGGGCCTAAGGCTTCACGCCACGCTGGTATCTGTCATTTCAAATGTCATTTGAAATGACAGATACCAGGAAGTCGGGACTGCCAGTTAAAAGTAAGTTGCTTCGCCGCTCAGTGTCTCTTCTCCCCCCTCCCGGAGCAGGGTGCGAAAAGCAGCCTTGCTCCGGGAGGGGGGAGAATAGACACTGAGCGGCGAAGCGAAAAAAAAACCCCAAAAGTGACTTACTTTTTTGCAGACATCAACAGGAACACCATTGTGGCTGCCCGTAGCTCCTCCCGACGAAGATGGCCGCCTGCACGGGGAAAGCGTGCAATTGGCTGCTGAAGACGTGACGTCACGTGGTCACGTCTTCAGCGGCCAATTGCACGCTTTCCCCCGTGCAGGCGGCCATCTTTGTCTTCGTCGGGAGGAGCTACGATCGCAATGTCTTCCTGCTGATGGCTTCAGAATAGTAAGTTTTGCAGGCGTTCAAAAGCGACTTACTTTTGGGATCTTGACAGATCTTGACAGATCCCAAAAGTAAGTCGCTTTTGGAAAAAAAACCAAAATTGTCGCTTTTGAAAAAAAACAAACCAAAATTGCTTTTGGGTTTTTTTTTTGCTTTTCCGCTGTGTCCCTCCTTCTCCCGGAGCAAGGCTGCTTTTCGTGCCCTGCTCTGAGAGGAGGGGGGACACAGCGGCGAAGCAAAAAAAAACCCCAAATTGCTTTTGTTTGGTTTTTTTTGCTTCGCCGTTTTTTTTGCTTTGCCGTTGCAGTCTCCGTGGCAGCCCCAGTCCAGACATCGGAGGGGGGCTGCAACGGTTTTTTTGCTTTTTTTTTTTTTTTTTTTTGGGCTTCGGGAGCAGGGGAGAGGACTGGGGCTGCCACGGAGACCGGCACCCACGATCGCGGCCGGGGCAGGTGAGCGGGGGCTGGGGGAAAGCTTTCCACCTACCCTTACCCATGCCTCTACCGCCTGGGTCAGGGTAGGCGGTAAGTTTGCAGGTTAAACGCGCGACAAAACGGCGAGGAAAGATAGCGATAGTCGGGGCGCGGGTTACGGGATGCTAGGGAATAGCTAATTCGCTCGTTTGCATGCAGTATACATGCCGCGGGCGGAAGGGGTTGCCCGGGGAATTTAGGACGCGGTAGGAGTAGGTTAAAGGGGATTCGGGATCGCAGGAAGGGATAACGCGGCCGGAAACGGAGTAAAAAGCGGCTTAGGAGCAGGGTAAACGCGGCCGCACTTTACAGGATAGACCTGTGAGTGTGTAAAAGTATTTGTGCTAGTAAACTGAGTAGGTCTAAGGTTTCATATGAAGGGACACTATAGGATGCCTTCAGGAGATAGGAAGTTGAATAATGCAGTATTGGTTTTCCTTTTATACTTTTTTTTAAAACTGTGTAAGATATAAGCCTTATGCAATGGGTCGTCTACACAGCAAGATCAAGCATTCCTTTGGTTTGGCTTATGATTAAGTAGTGGATGGCTCATTCAGTTTAAAATGTATGTACTTGTTTTATGTAATGTTAACCTGAATAATGTGATGTTATGTTTTGCAAGTTTTACATTAGCTTGGAGAAACATCACTTTGCTTGTGTTCTTGAGGCAACCTGTTGAGTTGAAAGACATTTGTAATAAAACATTGCTCATTGGAATATTTTTCTGCCTTGAGGCTATACTGTTTGTATAAATCGGTTCCTATTTTTAAATAAAGGCTTCTTTTGGAGGAGTGCTGGTGAGGGTTTTTATTGGGGGGGTATGGGTGATTAAACATCCCTTGCTATGATAATACCCATTTCTGGTGTTACAAGATCCCAAGGACTGAATTATATTTGGCATGGTTCTACTCTATAGAAGTGGGAACAGAGGAAGGTTGGCACACTGAGAAACAGAACTCCTCAAAGACTATTTTCATGGCTGCACTATATCCGTGTTTCCCAGCCAGTGTGCCTTCGGACCTGATCAGGTGAGCCACAGAAAGGTCACCACTGCCTGATGCTCAGTATCAGGCTAGCACCTGGGGTTTGCTCCTAGTACCTTGCAGCCACAAGAGACAGCAGGGGTGGTGTTCAAACATGGAGCTCCTTTTTGAGACCCTGTGCACTCAGGCATGCCTCTTCCTTCTAGCTACAGCATGAGCTCTGAAGTGTGGTAATTAATAGGCAGAATATAGGCCGCAGATAGCTGGATCCTGCTTTGTGTGGGACACAGCACCTCCTCATCTTTCCTTTCCTGAGCTTCCAACTTTGGACTCTTTCCAGCCTCTGTCCTATCCTCCAGGCTGAGGGAGATGGGGAGAGCTTGCACTGAGCACTGGATGTGATTCATGCTAAGGGGTGGGAGTAGCAGCAGAGGAGAAGCGCTGGCTGGCTGCCTGCCTGCATCACACTTATGTAATTGTAGGTAGAGGGAACTGGCCCATTGTGGTGACTTTAATGTCTCTGACCCTCCCTCTCTTGGAAGAGAGGCTGGTGGGGCTTTTTCAGTGCTTCTTTTGGCCATGGGTCTTCTCCTTGTCTGCATTGCCTGTGCTGTGGAGGTTGCTGTGCTACACAATGTTTTTGTTAATGCAGTTGTGCCTTGGGCTTGAAAAGGTTGAGGAGCACTACATCCATATCTCTAGTACAGGGAAAAGAGGTGCATTCAGACATGATTGTGAGCCCTCTTGGGGACAAGGAAATATCTACAGAACCTGACTAATCCTCTTTGAAGTGTATGAAAGGTGAAATATAAATCAAATGCATACATATAAATGATGAGAGAATGCAGGATGGCACACAAAGTGGAGGTCTTGCTTATAGGTGATTTAGTCTTCTTCATGTGAATTGGACCCTACCTGCTGCAGCCAGGAGGGGAGAAATCCTGGATCTACACATGGGTCACTCCAGAGGGAGGTATAGGGGATCTGATGCTGACAAGTGGAAACCGTGTCAATGGCCGGGTGGGGAATTAGAGACTGATATTAAAAAAAAAAAAAAAAAAGTGGAGCTAAAATTAGGCATCTATTTTCAGTTAAAAATTTTAAATTTAGGCTTGTAAAAGAAGCCTGCTATTGATTTTCCTAGATTTCGGTGCCTAACACTAAAAGTTAGGAGCATGAGCCCTTTGAAAATTGCCTTCTTAGGGTCTAGTGATTTCTACAAGATGCTGTTCAATGTTGGACTCTGCTCTGAACTAAATAATACTAGAATAAGGGCGCCTGTACTCCAGGAGTACTGACTGAAAAATGAGTGAGTGTGTTGAGGAAACCTTATTGGGACTTCAGGATCTAAAGGGTACAGAGGAACTATGGGTAGCAATAAAAGGGAATATTGAGAAGGCAACAAATCTCTGTGTAAGGTAAGTCTGCAAGGGAAAGAAGGGGAAAAAAGACCAGTATAGCTTTCTAAGGCGGTACCATACTGTACCATGGCACACTGGTGTGCCTTCAGACCTGATCAGCTGTGCCATGGAACAGACAACACTGCCTGATGCTCTGATCCAGGCCAGCACTTGGGTTCTGGTTTTAGCACCTCACAGCTATGACAGACACCAGCAGTGGCTCTTAAATTTGTAGGAGCACTTTTCTGAGAACTTGTATAATTAATGCGATAATGAATGGGAGCATGCCAGGGCATGGATAGCTGGGCCCCACTTTATGCAGCGTACATATTGCACACAGCAGTTCCTCTTCGTTCTCATCCTGAGCTGTCTCTGTCCTGTCCCCAGGCTGAGTGAGATAGGGAGAGTGCACTTAGGGCCGGATTTTAAAAGGGTTACGCGCATAAGGTACGCGTAACCCTTCTAAGACGGCCCTGCGCTCGCCGAGCCTATTTTGCAAAGGCTTGGTGGCGCGCGCAGGGGGGGGGGGCGGTTAGGTGGAGGAAGGGAGTGGAAGGTGCAGGGGGTGGAGGGAACGGGCAGCGCGCGCAAGTTGCACAAATGTGCACCCCCTTGCGCGCGCTGACCCCGGATTTTATAAGATACGCGCATATCTTATAAAATCCGGTGTACTTTTGTTCGCGCGCGCGCGCTCTTTTTTAAAATGTACCCAATAATTTGAGAAGGGAGTAGCAACAGTGAAGGAGCTCTTTGAGCCACCTGCAGCGGCCAAGGTTACTAATTGAGCTGGTTGCCCAGCCCCTCACAGATTTTTCCCTTATCCTGCACATGTATACAGAGGGAGCTGGTACCGTCATGATGTGTTCAAATGTGTTTCCATCTCCTCTCTCTTACAATTCGTAAGAGTCTGGTGGGCCTTTCAGTGCTTCCCTAGTGCTTCCTTTGACCACACAAGGCCTTTCCATGTCTGCACTGCCTGCTTTGTGAAAACCGGTGTGCCACACAGCATTTTTCTTAATGTAGGGCTTGAAAAGGTTGGGAAACCCTGCGCTAAGGAGGAGAAAAAAAAATAGCATTCAGAAAATAAAAAAAAAAAAAAAAAGAGGAAAGGGAGAATTACCCAAAAAATTAAAGGAGGGAGGCAAGGAAGACAGTTAAAATGAGGCAATAAAACAGTTATGTGTGTGTGTATGTATGAATGTATATATATCTATATATATAAAATACATAAAATGAGAGAGGTGAAAGAGGTAATAGTAGGACAGAAAAGGGACGAGCAAACTTTTGGAGCCATGGTCCCCCCTCCATTCATGCAATTGTTTGGGCTTCCCCAAGATAGGTTTATATAAAAAAAAATATATATATTTTTTTTAATTTAATTTTTTTTTAAATTATATTCTGCTTTGAAGTGCCTGAAAAGCAGATTCTCACATGTGGGTGACATCATATGGAGCCCAGCATGGAAAACTTTTGTCAAAGTTTCTAGAAACTTTGACTGGTACACTGAGCAAGCCCAGCATGCCGCTATCTGCTCGTCCACCCAGGGTCCCTCTCCAGTCTCATAACATAAATTCACAAACGAAAAATAAAACAACAAAAAGCTGGAGAACCTAACTCAGCGGTTGGGTTTCCTGAGGACTAACATCCTGCTGTCTTGGAGAACATCTGTTACAGATAAGCAACTCTGCTTCCTCCTAGGACAAGCAGGATGGTGGTCCTCACATGTGGATGAATACCAAGCTGTATGCTACTCTCGGATGCAATAATGATCAACGGCCCTTAACTGGGTGCCAACAGGCACAATAAACTGTGGTGCTGTTGGTAACTGAGGGAGGCAGCCTGAACCCTAACAATGGGCCCTAGGCAAGGAGAGTTGGGTTCAAGGCTGAAAGAGAATGCAAAGGACAGATTGGCCAAAGTTGCTGTCATGCCAACCATTCTTGGCCAAGCAATAGTGGGCAGGGAACGTGTGAAAGGAACTCCATGTCACAGCCCTGAAGATTTCAATGACGGGAACCGCCCGCAAGTGGGCTACGGATGCCACCATAGCCCTCACAGAATGACCCTTGACACGGCCTCCAAGCTGAAGGCCCACTTGCGCATAGAAGAAGGAAATAGAATCTGCCAGCCAATCGGACAGAGTTTGCTTGTCCACCGCAACTCCCAATCTATTCTTGACGAAAGATATGAAGAGCTGGGTGGACTGCCTGTGGCCTGCTGTGCATTCCAGATAAAAAGCTAAGACCCTTTTGCAATGCAAAGTGTGCAGAGCCCGTTCGCTCTGGTGTGAATGAGGCCTCGGAAAAAAGGTGAGCAGAATGATTGACTGATTGAGATGAAAATCAGTCATCACCTTAGATAGGAACTTGGGATGTGTACACAGAACCACCCTATCATAAGAGTTTTTGTGTAGGGCAGATACCTAACCAAAGCCTGAAGCTCACTAACCCTATGAGCCGAAGTGACCACCACCAGAAGAGAGCCTTCCAGGTGAGGAACTTCAGATCGCAGGAGTGCATAGGTTTGAAAGGATCTCACATGAGCCTTGCCAATACCATGTACAGGTCCCAGGACACATGTGAGGATTACCATCCTGCTTGTCCTAGGAGAAAGCAGAGTTGCTTACCTGTAACAGGTGTTCTCGTGGGACAGCAGGATGTTAGTCCTCAGGAAACCCTCCTACCTCCCCTGGGAGTTGGTTTCTCCTTGTATTAGCTATTCTCACAGGACAAGCAGGATGGTAGTCCTCATATATGGGTGACATCACAGGATGGAGCCCTGTACGGAAAACTTTTCTGTCAAAGTTTCTACAAAGCTTTGACATTGGCACACTGAGTGCACTGAGCATGCTCAGCCTGCAATTATCCCTGTGAACCATAGGTGTCTCCCTCAGTCTTCTTTTTTCCGCTCTGCAGTAAGCATAGTGGATAGGAGCTCTGTGAGAAATTCTAACACTTTTTCCTAACAGAAATACTTAAACGTTTACTTCACAAACACTTTTCCCTGCACGGGTCTCCCTTCACATACATTTATTCGACGCTCGGTGAGTACTATGCCCTGTTTTTACGGTTGGTTCCTGTCACCTCCCTGGCCTGCCAACCGACTGCGACCTTCCCTCCCTATGTTTTCAGTTAGCCACACATAGCCTGCGAGTGTCCCTCTGTGACACTCTGCCTGGTTATTAGCGCTAGTGGGACAGGGACTTTCACAGTTCCCTTGCCACCAGAGCCCCTGTTGATTCAGATCCTTCGATTTCCTCGGTACCCTCACGCAGTCGATGCCCCCATCGCTACCTTCGGTACCCCCTTTAAACCGTCCTGGATTCTTCAATGCCATCTGTACCCCTCCCCCCACGGTACACTGATGCCATCGGTCCCTGCATCGTTTCTATCAGTGCCATCCATGTTTTTCATCCATGGAACTGATTTTTCCTTGGGTTTCATTGGTGCCATCATTGCCCAGATGGATGCCATCGACGCACACTTTTGTCTCGTTGGTGCCATCCATGCCCGGGTCGATGTCACATCACCCAAGGCACTTCCATCGATGCCAGGGTCATTTCCATCGATGCCATCCTTTATTTTATCAATGTCATCGATACCCAGGACATTTCCATCAATGCCATTGTCCATGGCATTGATGCCCAGGTCAATTCTATTGATGGCATCCATGCCAGGGTTGATTCCACCAATGGCATGATGCCAGGGTCAATTCCATCGATGGATTTGGTGCCCATGTCAGTGGCATCAATGTCTGGGTCGATTCCATCGGTGGCATCGATGCCAGGATCGATTCCATCAATGCAGTCGATGCCAATGTCGATTCCATCGATGCCCATGTCAGTGGCATTGATGCCATTGATGCCATTGGTACCCGAGTCGATCCAATCGATACCATTGACGCCCATGGCCATGCTGTCGATGCCCGTGGCCATGCCACCGATGCCATCGGTGCCCGCCTCCATACATCGATGCCCTCGACGCCCACATCGTTTCCATCGGTATCTTCGACTCCGTCGATGCCGGTATCATTTTTCCAATGCCAACGATGTTTTTTCGATTATTCGATGCCACATTGTTTCCATAGATACCTATGCCGATGCCGTCAGTGCTTCCGTCATTGCCATCATTGCTTTGCCCGGGTCATCGACGTTTTTTCATATATATTTTTGACGATACCCTCGAGGCCACTTCGGCCGCCATCACAACTGTCAATACCAACATAGCATCTCCACGTAATGCCCTCACCTAAACACAGTGCTCCATGCTTTGGGTTCTTATTAAAGCCACATATTAGCCTATGACACTACATAGTGCCAGGAGCAGTGCAGGCATGCTGACAGTCTGTCATCAGTCACTATCCAAGACAGCGAGGGCATCCATCTCAGCGCTGGGGAAAGACCGGGCCAAGCACCGTGGCACGCATTGTCACCGACACGGTGACTGTCCGCCACCGACGCCATCCAGCACATCGGTGCTATCCTTCTCGGTGCTGGAGAACGCCCGGGCCGAGCAACATCATCACTGCTATCGCCACTGTTCTGCACAGTGCTGGCAGTCCCTGGTGCTCCAGAAACACCGGAACGAGTTCCGAAGAATTCTGCACTGGCGTCATAAGACATCGAGCCGCTGCGACGAGGGCCAGGTTCACGAGCCAAAGATGGCTCCCCTGTTCCCGAGGCGTGCCCCACCAGCATCGGCGCGGGATTGTGGCCCTCCACAAAATTACTGTGGTAGCACCAGCCACGCTCAGCCTGTCTCCTCTATACCTGCGCCACCATATCAGGCATCAGAGTTGAGACGGGCGTCTACATCGACAGGCTACCCCTCGATGACTCCTGAAATCCACGGAGCCAGCAATCTTCACCGGCTCATCCTTCGGCGATCCACGTCGGATGGTAAGTACCCGCTTCTGCGGCATTCCCATTGAGATGTGTTCTCTAATTCGGGCCACATGGTTTGAAAAGTTCTAGGTCATGTACCTTTCAAGAACCGTATTAGTGTCACATATCGCTATGCCAGCTATGTCAGCCACAATACCAAGAGAACCTCTCTATCATTTCTTTGGGATTGTATCAGGACATCCTCCCATTTTCAGCAACAGGGCTCTGTACTGATTAATACTCTGGCTTCTGGTTCCTAATTCAGAACCAGAGTTCCAGATGCATTCGCTGATCTGCTAAACACGAGATCCAGCAAATACTACCTCAAGTGCAAGTCCACCTCGAAGCCTGATGACAGGTCTCGATGTCTCCTTGTACAGCACACAGAAATGCGGGTAAGACTTTACTGCTCACACTCCCGTGGGAGATTACATGATATCCAGATTACATCAGCCCCTCCAGTTGGACACCTCCTAGTCTCCCAACTGGCCGGATATCAGAGCAGCCACCCCACTTTGTACCAAGGTTCCCGGTACACTCCCCCAGACGCTACAAAGTGCAGGGGGGGGGGGGAGTTTTAATTACACTATTCTTTCTTTCAACAGAAAGTAGTTACTCTCCGCCCATCCTGGACCTCAGAAAAGCCAACTTTTTCAGAAGGCACAGGTAAAATGGTATCTCTCGTCACCATGCTTCCATATCACAGTAAGTACATTACCTCTAATCTTTCTATGTGCTTCATGGTGAGTCAACAATATTACAATCCCAAGCTCTGCCGGTTGCACCAGCTTCGGCAACTGGGGTATTTCATTGAATCACTATCGGTGACTGCTGTTTCTCTACGGAGTGCAACATCATTCACGCTTTCCTTGCATGGACAGCTGCATAACCACAGTCAGTCCACGCAACGAGTTCTAACTTCTTCATGACTCACTATAAATTTACTATCTGGGATTACTGTCACTGCCATAAATCCCTTATACAACACTTCTAGACACCACAGTCACAATGACCTTCCTGTCCAGCAACCGCGCAGACATTCTAATAAATTCCTACATGTCCCTGCGCGCATATTCCATAACCTCAGCCCCTCAATTCTTCATTGTTGGTCTATGGGGTTTTTTCACTATGCACTTTCCTCATAGATCCAAAACTGCTATGGGCTAGATTCAGTGAAATTCCATTATCAGTGAGTCTAAGCTGTTCAACCGTTTTCGTTCCTCATCTATATTGCAGATCTGGAACCAAAACCTAGTCTGATCCTGCTCATGCTCGCATTTACTCAGAGTTGTAAGTTTGACCTAAAATCTTCTCAACTCAATATGCGTCTATTCCACTCCAGGCACAATTTCACATAAACTTCCTGGAGCTTGTAGCCATGAGTTATACCCTTATGCCTTCCAATACTGCCTCTGCAACAAATCTTTGAGCATACAGACAGACAGCATAGGGACAATGTGCTTTCCAACACACAAGCATGCACAACCTCTTAGCTGCTCTGCAAGGAAGCTGCGCAGCTCTACCCTTGGCCCTTGCTCACTCTATGCATCCTCAGGTCACTTATCTAAGAGACTTACTGAACGCACTAACAGACCTTCTCCATATAGGTTCCATCCTCTCGAATGGTCTCGGACTACATGTGTGGCGATTAAATCTTCTAGCGCTGAGGTCAACCGAACTTGCCCTCTGCGTCCGAATCGAATCATAGGTGTATAGATTCTACTCCCTACACATGTTTTCAATGTATTCCCATAGACGCCTTTCTTCCATCAAGGGCCTCTTAAATGTGTCTCTTCCGCTGCCTCTCATAGCCAGCACTCTTCTAATGCTGAACCAGGATGGGGTTCACTGTTCCTCAGACCCACGTCCTGGCCGAGACCAGAATGCTTCCCATACTTCTCAATCTATCACACCAGTAATCAATTCGCCTTCTCACCAGTCAGTCACAAATCGTAGACTCACTGATGTTCTCAGGTACTGGTAGCATCACAAAACCTTCCACACATAAATCCTACCATTCAAAATGGCATGATTTACCACATGACGCATACAAAAGGGTATTACCCTTTTTCTTTTTTTTACACCACTCTTTTCTCTTGCTCCCCCGGATTCTGCTCCCCAGACATCCTCCACATAGGTACACCTCTGTTCCAATTGGTGTATCGTTTGGGAGTGGGGATACCCGATTAACGGTAAACCCCTTCTGAGTCAGCTTACCATGGATTATCCACTGATAAAGCCGCTTCTATTTGTTTATTTATTTATTTTAAATCACAACGGTTTACAGTAAGGCACATATAAAAGTAATGATACTAAAATCTGACAGTTTACATTGGTGCCATAAGGTTCGGTAACATAGTTTGTAATCAATGTTAATTGGTAAATGTGATAATTCATGTCCAGGTTTTTCTATATCAGTTTTGAGTATAACACTAGTTTTATAATTGTAACTTTTCCTTTAGTGATGAGCTTTCTATTAAAAACTACACACTCAGTGATTGCTGTAGTGTGTGTGTGTGTTCAATTGTTCGTACCTTGCACTTCCCTGGCTACTGTTCTCCCCTCTCTTTTTGAAAAGCTTGTTTAAAGAGCCAGGTTTTTAAATTTTTTCTAAATGCTTTGCTGTCTCTTTGTAATCTTAACTCCAAGAGCATGGAGTTCCATAGTATGGGTCCTGCCAAGGATAACACCCTTTCTCTTACTTGTGTTAGTCTTGCTGTTTTGACTGATGGAATAGTTAGGAGTGCTTTGTTGGCTGACCTTAGGTTTCTGTTGGGGATGTGTACGTGAAGGACTGTGTTAAGCCAGTCTGCGTTTTCGTTATGTATTAGTTTATGTATGGTGCATAGTGTTTTGTATTGTATTCTTTGTTCAATAGGAAGCCAGTGTAATTCCTCCAGTGTTTCAGTGATGTGTTCTCTTTTACTTTTGCCAGTTAAAAGTCTTGCAGCTGTGTTTTGCAAAATTTGTAGAGGTCTTAGTGAGGTGTATGGTAGACCTAGTAGCAGGGCATTACAATAATCAGTGCTTGCAAATACCAATGCTTGAAGTACTGATCGAAAGTTGGCAGTTGTTAGAAGTGGTTTTAGTCTTTTGAGAACCATGAGTTTGGTGTATCCTTCCTTTACTTTTAGAGATATGTGCTGTTTTAAGCTTAGTTCTGTGTCAATTATTACTCCTAGATTCCTATTTTCACTAGTCACGGAATGGAACCTATATTTCGTGCTCATAAGTCTCATATGTTCTCCGTTCGAGCCTTTCCATTCCTCTCATTTCACAGTTTGGCATAGGAAGTTCTTTCCCTCATAAATGTGATTTCTGCCAACAGGGTCAGTGAGTTACACACCTTGTTACATACTCATCCGACCCTGCGTTCCTCCGTGATCGAGTGGTTTTACATATTCAACTTCATATCCTTCTTAAAGTAGATGTTGCATCTCACCTTACTCAGAATATACTCTGCCCATTTTTCCCAACACCCCTCTCTCACCAAAGCGAGAGGGTTTTTCCACTCCTTGTACAGTAATAGTGCACTTGCATTCTATCTAGATCGCACTACACTCCATAGGAATTCCACCTAACTCTTTCCTTCTGTGGCAGGAGCCAAGCTGCGAGTTCCAGTGGGCAAACAGACCTATTCCTCCTAATTGATGGTCTGTATCTCTTTTCCTACCAACAAGCAGGCATTTCACTCTGTTGCGTCCGTCCCAGCCTCAATAGCTTCCCTTCGGCCGCTGCTGCTTGTACATATTTATCAGGCTGCAACCTGGACCTCTCTCCATACCTTCGCAGCCCATTATTGTTTAGATCCGATTAGCTGGCATGCTCCATGTTTGGCCAGTCCGTCTACTCTTAATCTTTATTTTGTCTTTGTGTCTTAGCCAAATGATAAATTTCATGGCACAAAGACTGTTTTGTATGTTTAGGAGCACTATAGAAATGATAATCAGTAGGCAGCTGTCACTTTTTATTGAAGGCAGTTTTGTTTTTGTCCTTTATGGTCCACCATCTAAGATAGTAACTTTCAAACCAGCCTGTGCCCAGGTACACGATCATTGGAGGCCAGCACGGAAAACTTTTGTCAATGTTTCTAAAAGCTTTGACTGGCACATTGTGCATGCCCAGCATGCCACTATTCGCGCGTCCATGTGAGGTCCCCCTTCAGTCTCTCTTTTTCTGTGGTGTAGTTGCCTCACAGTTTTTTTGGAGCTCTGCTTCATCTTCTCTTTCTTGTTTTAAAATAGCATTTTTCTCCCATTCCAACATCGGGTCTCCCTTCTCTGGTTGGTGTATCTTCTCAGTGCGGAAGGTGAAAATCTTTCTCCCTTCGCAGTTGAATTCCGGTGTCCCACTTCTTGGTGGCATCCAGTAATTGACCGCGCGCCGGTTAATTTTCATGGCGTCTGGCTTTTGTTGGTGCCCCCAGTGCCTGCAGACCATGTCCAACATGAATTCACATGAGGTTTCCATCCTCTGCCTGGGGTAATTGCATGACATCTGAGGGTTGTCAGTTGTGTGATCAGATGAACCCCAAGGGCCATCGTGTTCAGCTTGCTAAATGGAGAAACGTTTTGGTTCCAAAAAGTCTGCTCCATTCACGCCCGCATCAGAGTCTTTGACACCCGGGAGTCGAGGGAAACCGCTTGATAAGCTACCCCTCTCTACACCCCCAGCGGCATTATCCAGGGACCAAGGAGACTGTGACCGGCTCTCCATGGCTCTCCATGGTCTCTCTGCTTTCAAAAACGTCGGGATCCTCAGCCTCCTTGGCATCGGGGAAAGACTGGACCGAGTACTGGTACCGGCGGCTGCTGTACTGCCACCGAAGCGATCCGTGGTATGGAGTCCCCATTCTTCGATAGGCCCGGGAGTCCCAGATACTCCCCATCGATATCTGGGCCGGGCACCCTGCCCCCTCAGGGACCCAAAGAGGCACCGGTGATGCCTCGTTCCCCTCCCTCAGTCCTGTCCTTACCGGACTTTCAGGAGGAGTTGGACCACAGGGTGCTCCAGAGCATTGAGACGCCACCGGCCTCCATATCGGTGCAGGAGCTCGTGCCATCAATCTTGGCACTCCTACTCGAGTGTCTGGACATCCTACTTGGCATCCTCCCAATGCAGCTGGTGCCCGAGGGATCTTTGGTTTCCCAGTAGCCACCAATGCCTCACTTGGGAGCTATCCCCATCATTGGGTCCTCTGAGGAGGAAGATGCATCCGGCGCCATAGTCTCCAGGCCTCGGTTCCCCGAACCTTTGCCCGGACCCTCCGGGCTCCCACGGCCTACAATACTTCCATTGCCACCGGGACCATCGATTCCCTCAGTGCCTTCCGTGCCCTCAAGACCCTCGGAGCCGAGGGACAGGGATTTACACAGGCCTCACCCGCGTAGGTCCCACAACAGCCTCAGCGAGGAAGATGGTCCCTACGATCCATGGGGGGATGATTCTTCAGAGTCTTCCTCTGAGATCTCTACGACCCCCTGTCGGAGCCTTTGCCACTGGAGGAAAGATGTTGATCTCCTCCGGAGGACCTCTCCTTTGCGGGTTTTGTCTCATGGAGGAAGATGCACGACATAAAATGTTTGTGGACCTCCAATTTGTTAATGCCCCTAAAGAAATAGTGGCTGTTCCCATTCATGACATCTTTAAGGTTCTTCTCCTTCGGATATGGGAACAGCTGATATCCATTGCTCCAGTGAATAGGAAGGTGGACACCACCTACCTTCTACAGCAGGCCTTGGGTTTTGAGAGACTCCATCTCCCTCACCAGCCTGTGGTAGTGGAATCCACTCCCAAAAAAGCCAAGATCTCCCACACCCATGCCTCTGCCCCTCCGGGGCAGGAACATAAGGAGCTGGATGCTTTGGATAGGAAGGTGCTATGCTCATCACCCTATTGCCATGACCCAGTACAACCGAAACCTGTGGAAACAGGTTCAGGATCTAGCAGAACGACTGCACAACAGCAACAGGAATCGCATCCGGGAAACACGAGGTGAGGTCCACCTACAATGCTTCTGACACAGCAGCCAGGTTAGCTGCCGAGGGCATCGGCGCCCATAGGATGGCCTGGCTCCATGCTTCCGATTTCCAACCAGAGATGCAGGAGAAATTGGCTGACCTCCCATGTACAGGTGAAAACCTTTTTGGGGATAAGGTCAGAGATACAGTAGCTCAGTTGAAGGATCACCATGAAACCCTTCAACAACTCTCCGCTATTGCTTCAGACCCTCCATCCTCTTTCTGGAAATCTTCCAGATCAAGTTCCAGAAAGTCCTTTTATCGGCAGCGGAAATACTCCCCCCCCCCCACAACCGCCTTTCGGACTCGCATGCCCCGTGCTAGCTCCAGGGGTTGCTTCCATTAACAGTGAGCGCCTAGGCCCCAGCCAGCCTCCCAACAGGCCCCGGCTATAGGCTTTTGACTGGAGGCGAGGGAGCATGGGTCAGCAAGTCATCCCCCTGATGCTAGATCCTCCAGTGGGAGGCAGACTTCTTTACTTCGCCCACCACTGGTCGACCATCACTTCGGACCACTGGATCCTTACCATAGTTCGCCATGGATATTGACTACATTTCAGAAGGATCACAGAGGACTCTCCCACATGTACACTGTGGGGTTTGTCTGCCCAATGGACAGAGCTATCCGCCCTTCTCTCGGTGGGAGTGGTAGAGTCTGTTCCATGTCATCAGCAGGGCCGAGGATTCTATTCAAGGTACTTCTTCATACCAAAGAGGACTGGGGGCTTGTGTCCCATTCTTGATCTCAGGGCGTTGAACAAATTCCTCAGAAGTGAAAAGTTCAGAATGGTTTCACTGGGCACTCTGATTTCCCCTCCTCAAAAGAGGAGACTGCCTCTGCTCCCTCAATCTCAAGGACGCCCATGCCCACATTGCAATCTTTCGCGAACACAGAAAATACCTTTGCTTTGTGGTGGGGAAGCCTCACTACCAGTACAGGGTGGCCTCAGCCCCTCACATCTTCACCAAGTGCCTGGCAGTGGTGGCAGCGCATCTCAGGCGCCGTGTGGTGCACATCTTCCCATACCTGGACAACTTGTTACAGTTGCCGCTCTCCGCTGCTGCCTACCACACCGGTCAGGCCGGTGCCCGACTGCCTTTCCTCCTCTTTCACAGCCGCCACCCCCTTGGCTTCCCTCTGTGACATGGAGCTGCCGTCGCCGTCACGGCAGGAAGGGCCGCTGCAGTCTTCATTCTTCGCGGCATGGCGCCACTCTGGAACGCTGCCTCCTTGCAGCGGGAGTGCCGCCGCCGTTGCTTTTACATCTTCACGGCAGGGATGCCGCCAACGCCAACTTCTTCTACCTCCTGGCTCCTCTAGGTACGCAAGCACACCTCTGTACAAATTTAAAGGGCCAGCGGCGGGAAAAGCCCCGCGGACTCAACAGATTATGTCACCTTCCCGTGCCATGTCCAGCCCTATAAAAGGGCTCAGCTTGTTCTCCTCGGGGCCTTCGCATCAAATCTTCACAGTTGCCTGTGGTCTCTCTCCGGTCAAGGTCCTCCATGGTCTCCTCGTGTTTTGATGGCTCTTCGTTGGATATTCCTGATGTTCCTGGTCTTTTTCCTCGTCGGAGCTCCTTCATCGCCTGTTTCATGTTCCTGAATTTCCATGTTCCTGCCATTCCAGTCCTGGTCCTGATGTTCCTGCCTCTGGCTCTTCATCCTGCTTCCAGGTTGCCCTCTCGTCCATCTTTCCTGGCATGCCACTGTTGTGATCCATGACCAGCCCATGGGGGCTGTGTAGGTTGCTTCATGGCACAAGGCCTGTCTTCATGTCTGCAGCGCAAGTCTCTGGAAGGCCCTAGCTTTTAACACCGGGATCTGTTCCTGAATCCTGAGACTTGAATCCTGAGTCTTGAATCTTGTCCCCGGTCTTCAGAGTTCCTTGTTCCTGCTTCTGTCCATGCCCTAGACTCAAGTCAGAGCCTGCTCCGCTTCAGCGAGGTCCGCGACCAGCCACAGGCAGCTGTGTAGGGTGCGCCTCGGTGCAGGTCTCTCCTGAATCTTCGTCATGTTTCCAGTTCAAGTGTTCATCTCCTTATCTGGAATCTGCTTTGCTTCTGGCATGGTCTGCGACCAGCCATGGGCGGCTGTGTAGGGCGCGCTGCGGTGCAGTACTCACCCTGTATTAGTGCCTGATTCCCGAATCCTTGTCTGAGTCTTCCAAGTTCCTTGAGTCCTAGTCTGAGTCTTCCAAGTTCCTCAGTTCCATGTCTCGTCATGCTCCTGCCCTCAGCCTCCGTCTGGCCTCACACACTCATCGTTCCCAAGCGGCGGGTCTGGAAGGGCTACCGAGTGGCCGGAGGGCTACTATTAAAACCTGCATTGCGTTGCTGGGTCTCAACTGTGCGTGCAGGACCAGTGGAGGTCTGAGCATGCCTTGTTCCAGTTCCTCGATGTTCCATGTCTCGATCCTGGTCTAGCCTTGTTCCAGCTCCTGCTTGTGCTTGGACACTCTCACCTCCCATGGTGTGTGTCTTGGGGGCTCCTCCCTGAGTCATACCAAGGTCCAAGGGCTCACATCCCTCTAGAGCAAGCGACCGCACCCCCGTATTCGCAACAGGATGCAAAGGCGGCCGCAACATGACTGGTTGGTCAAAAGAGACTCCTGTGCAGGGGCGCTGGACGCTTTGGCCCTGACGATGCAGGCGCTGCAATCTCTGGGTTTTGCATTCAACTAGCCAAAATCTCACCTCTGCCCATCTCCTGAGCTGGACTTCATAGGAGCCAGGCTGGACACAGCTCAGGCGAAAGCATTCTTGCCCCGCGATCGGGCCCTTGCCCTATCTTCGTTGGCAACCTTTGCGCACAGCAGTCAGAATATAAGTGCCTGCCTTCTGCTTTGCTTGTTGGGCCACATGGCAGACTCAGTCCATGTTACCCCATTAGCCTGACTTTGCATGCGCAGAGCCAAATGGACGATGTAGTCGCAATGGCAGCAGGCATCCCAGGACCTCAAGGCAGGTGTCTCCATCACACAACCTCTGAAGATCTCTCTGTCCTGGTAGGAGAATCTCTCCAATCTAGAGCAAGGGATTCCCTTCCAGGCTTCCCTGCCTCAAGTGGTACTTACCACTGATGCCTCTCCTCAGGGCTGGGGAGCCCATGTGGATGGCCTCCACATGCAGGGCCACTGGACTGCTCAGGAAGCTCTCTACCAAATAAATGTCTTAGAGCTTCAGGCAATTCGTTATGCTCTCTGGGCATTCCGAGACTGGTTGTCCCACAAGACAGGCCGGATTCAGATGGACAATCAAATTGCGATGTGGTATATCAACAAGCAAAGAGGCATGGGGTTATTCCTCCTCTGTCAGGAGGAGGTACAGATCTGGTCCTGGGCCCTGTTGCAGGGTATGTGTCTGCGAGTGGTGTACCTGCCTGGGATGCTGGCAGGCCACCTTATCTGCTCTTTTCAGCCGCATGAGTGGTCCCTGAATCCAGATGTGGTGGCCCAGATTTTCCACTGGTGGGGAACCCCCGATGTAGACCTCTTCGCCTCCCCTTTGCCTTTGCTCCCTTTTCGCGTGGGATGGCCATCCAGCCTCCGATGCCTTCACCCTTCACTGGGGCACGGGTCTTCTGTATGCATACCCTTCTCTTCCGCTCATCCTGAAGACTCTGCTGAAGCTTCAATAGGACAAAGGGACCATGATCCTTGTGGCGCCCTACTGACTCAGGAAGGTCTGGTTCCCTCTCCTTTGGGACCTGTTGATCAAGGATTCTATCAGACTGGGGACTGTGCCCGACCTAATAACTCAGAATCAGGGCACCCTGTGCCATCTACACCTCCAGGCATTAGCCTTGACAGCTTGGATGATGAACGCCTAGTCCTTCAGCCCCTGAAACTCTTGGAAAACATCGCCAAGATGCTGGTGGCTTCCAGAAAGCTTTCCACCAGGAAGTCTTAGAGATTGAAACGGAAGTTCTCCGTCTGGTGTGAGGGGCATGGCTTAGATCCATTTACATGTCCCCCTTCCCAGGTTCTTGGACCATTTATGGCACCTTCCGAGTCTGAGCTTAAAACCACATCCATCAGGTTCATCTCAGTGCGGTTAGTATGTACCATCGAGGTGTCACTGGCACTCCAATATCAGTTCAACCCATAGTAGGTCACTGTATGAGGGGTTTGCTTCAGCTAAGGCCCACTCTTCGGCCTCCTATTGTGTCCTGGGACCTCAACATCGTACAGGCGCAGCTAGTGCATTCTCCTTTTGATCTCTGCGACCCGAAGTTCCTCACCTGGAAAGTCATAATCCTAGTGGCAATACCTTTAACTCGTAGCGTTAGTGAGCTTCAGGCCTTAGTTACGTACCTGCCATACATGAAATTTTTTCACGATCATTCAGTCCTGCGTATGCATCCCAAGTTCCTGCCTAAGGTTATGACTGATTTTCACATCAATCAGTCCATTATTTTGCCCAGCTTCTTTCCAAGGCCTCATTCCCATCCAGGGGAATGGGCTCTTCATACTTTGGATTGCAAGAGGGCTTTGGCTTTCTGTTTGGAACGCACGGCAGATTACTGGCAATCCACTCAACTCTGTTTTTCTCAATAGCAATAGTTTTGGAGTTGCGGTGGGCAAACAGACTCTATCTAACTGGCTAGTGGACTGCATCATTTACTGCTACGCACAAGCGAGCCTTCAGCTTGGAGGCTGAATCAAAGCTCACTCTGTGAGGGCCATGGCGGCATCGGTAGCCCACCTGCAGGCAGTTCCAGTCACCAAAATTTTCCGGGCAGCGACATGGAGTTCCTTGCACACATTCACTGCCCACCATTGCTTTGACAAGGATGGTTGACAAGACAGTGCCTTTGGCTAAGCTGTCCTACGCAATCTCTTCCAGGCTTAAACTCAGCTCTTCCTACCTCAGGCCCCTTGGTTGGAACCAGGCTGTCCCCCTACTGACCAACAGTGCCGCAGTTGTTGTTGTGCCCGTTGGCACCTTTTTGGTACCTGTTGGTCTTAGTTGTTGCTGGGAGCAGCCTGGAGCTTGGTATTCACCCATCTGTGAGGACTATCATTCTGCTTGTCCTAGGAGAAAGCACAGTTGCTTACCTGTAACAGGTGTTCTCCAGGACAGCAGGATGTTAGTCCTCAGGAAACCTGCCTGCCATCCAGCGGAGTTAGGTTATCCTGCATTTTGTTATTTTATTTTTTCACTCGTATTTTTCTCTGAATTACGAGACTGAAGGGGGACCTTGTGAGGATGCGCGGATAGTGGCATGCTGGGCATGCTCAGTGTACCAGTCAAAGCTTCTAGAAACTTTGACAAATGTTTTCTGTGCCAGGCTTTATCTGAAGATGTCACCCATCTGTGTGGACTAACATCCTGCTGTCCTAGGAGAACACCTGTTACAGGTAAGCAACTGTGCCTTCACTTGCTACCTTCAGGTCAATTGTGATTGTTAGTTTTAGGGTCATTTCCTTGTTCTTTTCTTAATTGATAAATAGCTAACAAGTTTTAGAATAGTAAAGATAAAAGGAAAAAATAGGGTCATTTTTCAATTCACGTTAGGGCGTTATTGAGGGCAATAGGGCCCTAATGCCCATGATAACGCCATAACGCATGCGTTATTTATTGCATCACAAGATGCATATGCAAATTTTTAAATTTTAGTCAAAAGGGAGGAGTTTATGAAAATGATGGATGTTTAATATTGTGTGCGATAGCATAATGCATGGGATCTACTTAGTGTTAGGGCGGGAGTACCTGGCAAGTACCCAATCTTGATAGCAGCTAGATAGAGAGTGCATCAAGCTAGGGCAAAAGTACATTGTACAAATCTCATCTTTGTGCACCTTTCCTCACTCCAAATCACATCAATTCTTCACTGATGTGTACTGTGCTGTTCGTACATCTGACTGTGCATGTAAAACTGCCCCCCAAACCCTAAACCACTACTAAAATCTCACCTCGAATTACTAGTTGACCTTCCTAGAGTGGTATAAATAGTTGACTAATAGGGGAACCTCATAAAGAGTCAGTCTCTTTCTCTCTCTCTCTCTTTCTCTCTCTCTCTCTCTCTCTCTCTCTCAGCAAGGAATGGGGCTGCCAGAAATGTTTAACATATTGCTCTGCTCAGTATCTACAAAAGAAGGTGAAAGTGTAAGAGGATTCTATAATGTCACAGAGCAGGAATAAAATTCCCCAAGTCTCTTTTACCTAATATGTTTGTCTTGATTAGATTGTAAACTCTGCAGAGCAGGGACTGTTGTATGTTTTTTTGTACAGCGCTGCATATGTCGAGTAGCATTATGGAAGTGCTAAGTTGTAGAGGGGTGTAAATGATCACAAACCCATTTACAGAGACGGAAGTACTGTGAAGTACTTACACAAATGAGAAAAGATAAGGTAATGGAACCATATGGTGCATACATTAGAATACTGAAAGCACACAAGGAACTTGACTATACTCTTTACAGCTCAGTTCAATTGTCTTTGGAGAGAGGAAAGGTTTTGAGGAACTGGAGGACAGCAGATGAAGTCCCATGCCATAGAACTGGAAAAGTGGGAACAAGTAGGACAGAATCATCAGCCTAACTTCCCTAGTGGGCAAAGCTATCGAAGTGCTATTAAAGAAAAGGATAGTGTAGTAGCTTGAAACAAGTGAATTACTGGATCCTAGACAATATGGGGTAGATTTTCAGAGCCCTGCTCGCCTAAATCCGCCCAAAACCGGGCGGATTTAGGCGAGCAGGGCCCTGCGCGCCGGGAAGCCTATTTTACATAGGCCTCCCGGCGCGCGCAGAGCCCGGGACTCGCGTAAGTCCCGGGGTTCTCGGAGGGGGGCGTGTTGGGGCGTGTCGGGGGGGCGGGCCCGGTCGTCGCGGCGTTCCGGGGGCGTGTCGGCAGCGTTTTGGGGGCGGGTACGGGGCGTGGCTACGGCCCGGGGGCGTGGCCGCGCCCTCCGTACCCGCCCCCAGGTCGCGGCCCGGCGCGCAGCAGGCCCGCTGGCGCGCGGGGATTTACGTCTCCCTCCGGGAGGCGTAAATCCCCCGACAAAGGTAAGGGGGGGGTGTAGACAGGGCCGGGCGGGGTGGGTTAGGTAGGGGAAGGGAGGGGAAGGTGAGGGGAGGGCAAAGGAAAGTTCCCTCCAAGGCCGCTCCGATTTCGGAGCGGCCTTGGAGGGAACGGGGGGAGGCAGCGCGGCTCGGCGCGCGCAGGCTATACAAAATCGATAGCCTTGCGCGCGCCGATCCAGGATTTTAGTGGATACGCGCGGCTCCGCGCGTATCTACTAAAATCCAGCGTACTTTTGCTTGAGTCTGATGCGCAAGCAAAAGTAGGCTGATCGCGCTTCTTTTAAAATCTACCCCTATGGGTTCACAAGGGGAGATCTTGTCAAACAAACCTGATTGAAGTCTTTGATGAGGCAGCAAAATAGTGGATTTGACCTTTTCCTAGCATATAGACAGATGGACTCAGGACCAGTGGGTTATGCTTCCCTGCCAGCAGATGGAGACGGAGCAAACTGACGTCACAGTATTCTCCATCTCCAGTAGATGGTATACGTGCATCTCCCTATGGGGATTGCTTTAGATTTTGGAAGGAGAATTTAAAATTGGAAAAAGAAAAGCCCCGCTCTCCTGGAATGATACCAGATGGTCCCTGCCCCAGTTGAGAATTCCTGAGGTGATTTCCGTGTCCTTCAGATGTGTGTCTTGGTCCGTTAGCTGGGTTTCCTGGCATGGACTTAGCTGATTGTACAGCTTAAAGGCAGCAGGTGCAGGAGGCCAAGCACAGTGGTGATGGCAATTGCCCTCTCCTCCCACAACCGGAGACCATCTCTGTACTCAGCCAGTAAGGACTAAGCTCGGGTAAGCCTTAAAAAAAAAAAAAAGTAGTGAAGGCAGAGACATTGTAGAGGGGTTTGCAGGACTTCTTCCTTTCTTTGTGCTTAGCGAGCTGTTCCAACGTTCGTTCCCGCTCCCATTGGGGTTAGGGGAACTGGGCAGCCTGGCGGGTTGAGTGGCCCCACAGTAAGACTTTTTTCTTGCGTGCCGCGTGGTAGGCTGCGGTAGCATTTTCGCGAGCTTCTGTGCGTGCTTTATTGCCCTGTACTGGAACGTGAGTGTGCACAGTGTGTCCGGCTCTGCGCATGTGTTGTGCACGCAGTTTGGGCGTGATTTTTGTGCACACAAGTTTTTAAGCTTGGTGGTGCACCCAGGATTTGGCGCACAGTTTGTGTGTGTATTTGCGGCGCTTACTATTGGAGTGCCTAATTTTTGTGCATGTAAATTTAGTGTGCTTGAAATTTTTCAGCGCAAGCTGGCTGGACACATATTCTCTGTTGGCTATGCACTGATGGCACCGGTGAGCAAAAACCTAAGCACCTTTCTCTCTGTGTTGCCTGTCATATTCAGGCATCTCAGCCTGACATGTCCTCTAACATATGTCTGCGCGGTTTAGAGGCTCAGGGAGTGTTTTCTTCCTCTGATTTCGCTACGCCTGGATCCTCCCAGCCTGATGATGGTCTGGTTAAGGCTCTGTCTGGAGGTACGTCGGATCTTGGAACCCCCTTGACTGGTTCCTCCACAGGGGATGGCTGTTCAGTGGGCCCTGCTCCAGTTCCTGCTGGTTTTGGTCTGGATCCAGCTGCTTTTTCTTGGGTGGAATTTTTTCAGGGTTTGCAATTCTTTCTTCAGGCGCAGTCCTCAGCTTCGCCCAATCCTGTCAGGTCGGACCCTCAGCCAACAGCCCCTCCCTCTTCCAGTCCTATGTTTAAGCTCTGGAGCACACCTCGGTTCACTGTGGGTATTCCCGAAAAGAACCTGGATGGCACTGATGATGAGGCAGATCCTGATTCCCTGAAAGATGAGAAAATTCCTCCAGGACTGGAACTGTATTGAACCATGTTGCGTTTTTTTCATAGAGATGAACTGCCGACCCTGATTTCCCAGACATTAAAGATGCTGGGTGTTCCTGGTGCAGATTCCTTGTCTGAGCCAAAGAAGAATTCTATTTTGGTTTCCTTGCGTAAAACCTCTTGTTTTTTTTCCTGTTATGGACGTCATTCAGGAGTTGATTGATCTGGAATGGGACGCCCCAGAGGCAAATTTCAAAGGGGGGTCAGACGTTGGAAGGCCTGTACCCTCTGAATCCAGCAGCGAGAGAGCATTTGCGTTTTCCCAAAGTAAATTCACTGATTGTGCCATCTCTAAGCAGATGATTATCCCTGTGGAGGGAGGAGTGGCCTTGAAGGATGTACATGATAGGAGGATTGAGGCCATCCTTAAGCAGGCCTTTGAAGCAGTGGCGATGACTTTACAGATAGCTTCCTATTGCGCCCTAGTGGCATGATCTTGTCTGCTTCTCTCTCAGGAAGTTGATAATTCTGGAGTGACTTCAAGAGCAGTTATGGAACCCACTGCTGCCTTTTTAGCAGACACGGGCTGCAATTTGGACCATACCTCGACCAGAGGTGTGGTCTCAGTGGTGGTGTCCAGGCATCAACTATGGTTGTGAAATAGGTCAGCAGCCGCAGCCTCCAAAACTAACCTTATGAAAATGCCTTTTAAACCCTCGCTCTTGTTAAGGAGTGAGTTGGAAAAGTTGTCCCAAGCCAAAAGAGGGGCGGGCTCAGGTGGCAGATCCTCCCAAGCTTCCCAATTAAGTTTTGCCAACCCACCTTTGAGAACAAGAGGTAGGGGGGTGCCTCTTTCTCTCTTTTATCAGAAGGTGGGTCAAGATCATGTTGGACCAGTGGGTCCTGGAGGTGATATGCGAAGGGTGTGCGCTGGAATTCCGCAGTATTCCTTGGGACATGTTCATGGTGTCCCCTTCCCACTCCCCGCAGAAGAAGCAGGCAGTGGAGTTCATGCTTCAAAGGCTCCTCCGGCTGAGGGTTTGGTCCCAGTGCCTACATCTCAAGAAAGTGTGGGGCGATATTTCATGTATTTTGTTGTGCCCAAGAAGGAGGGCTCCTTTCGTCCCTTCCTGGATCTCAAAAGTGTCAACCATCATTTGAGGGTGACCCATTTTCGCATGGAAACCTTACACTCAGTGATAATGGCTGTGCAGTCAGGGAAGTTTCTGACCTTCCTGGATCTGTCTGAGGCCTACCTTCATATTCCCATCCGTGGAACATCACCAACGTTTTCTGTGTTTTGCGGTGTTGGGTGTTATGGTTTTGAGGCGATGGAGTGTATTCTTGGGTACTGCGGTGATGGCCACTCCCACGGGGAGGAGCCATGTGAGGAACCGTAGTACTAGGCTAGACTCTATACACGCAGACATAGAGAATTCGTGTTTATTATACAGTTTGGTGGTACTGCCCAGGGGTGGCAGCAGTGAGGTAACCCAGTAGAAGTAGTCCAGGGGTTCTCAGCAGAGGAGACCAGTCCCACGCTCAGGTAGATGGTAGGCTGCGCAAGATAGTAGAGAAGTTCTGGATGTAGACTCGCAGCGCAGAAGCTGGAGGTGAGACAGACTGACAAGGTTAGATACTCACTGAAGTAGATAGCTGTATTGATGAAGATCCTGGCAGGCAGAAGCGAAGCAGTTGCAGGCACCAGTGTAGGGAACGCAGGCCCTCAAAGAGCGAGTACCCAGCTTCCCAGATAGGTCCCTGAAAGAGAGAAGATGGGCCCCTGAGGAGCGGGTACCCAGGTTAGCGATGAGTTACCCCGAAGGGCAGAGAGAGAGCTTCCAGCAGCTGCTGGGAAGCGACAGAGCAGCTTAGACCGGAGCGATTCCAATCCATTAACGATCCTTGCTAACTCAGTCTGTTAGCAAACGAAGGGCAGGCTAAGTACCCGGATGGTGTGACGTCACTCGGAGGGGACGCTCCCAAGGTTCCCGCTATGACATGGATAAAGATGTGGGTGGCGTGCGCGCGCGCACCCAAGGAGGCCCTCAGGAGAAACATGGCGAACACCGTCGCCGTTCCGGGGATGCCGGAGAGAGTTGCATGAAGACACGGCAGCAGCCATTTTCCCAAGGCTTGAGGAGAGAGAAGGAAGAAAGGTGAGGCACAGAGGTCGAAGCCATCTGAGACCGACGGATGCAACATTGGGATGCCATTATAAGTTTTGGGCGCTGCCTTTTGGTCTAGCCGCTGCTCCCAGAACATTTTCCAAGGTTATGGTTGTATTAATGGCGGCCTTGAGAAGAGATGGGCACACTGAGTGGAGAGGATCACCTTGCTGGTGGCTGAAAGGAATCAGTAAGTTTTTGCTTGGGAAATTTTCTTTTTTAAAAGTATTGGGGCAAAGTTAACTATTTGGGAATATTATTTAGTGTGTTTGTGCTTTTAAAAGTCAGTAAGGCAGCGAATAAACAGAAGTTAGTCTGTATGTATTTTTAAGTAGTCTGTAAGGCAGCTAGTAAGCAGAAGTTAGTGTTTGTATATTAAAAACAAAAAAACAAAAAAAAGTAACCAGAAGATAGAAATAAGCTAGGAGCAGTGTATACCTAAGTAAAAAGGTTGAAAAGTTCAGTTCAGTTACTCACCTTGGAAAGATGTTAAGGTAGTGTGATTCAGTTTGATTAGGTACCAACATTTATTAATCAAGAGAGCAGTGAGTCACTCTGACTGACTAAAAGACAGGAAACAGAGAGTAGGATTAAATGGACAATTTTCTCAGTGGAAGGGAGTGGGCAGTGGAGTGCCTCAGGGATCTGTATTGGGACCCGTACTTTTCAATATATTTATAAATGATCTGGAAAGAAATACGACGATTGAGGTAATCAAATTTGCAGACGATACAAAATTGTTCAGAGTAGTTAAATCACAAGCAGATTGTGATAAATTGCAAGAAGACCTTGTGAGACTGGAAAATTGGGCATCGAAATGGCAGATGACATTTAATGTGGATAAGTGCAAGGTGATGCATATAGGGAAAAATAACCCATGCTATAGCTACACAATGTTAGATTCCATATTAGGAGCTACCACCCAAGAACAAGATCTAGGCGTCTTAGTGGATAACACATTGAAATCATCGGTTCAGTGTACTGTGGCAGTCAAAAAAGCAAATAGAATGTTGGGAATTATTAGAAAGGGAATGGTGAATAAAACAGAAAATGTCATAATGCCTCTGAATCGCTCCATGGTGAGACCGCACCTTGAATATCGTGTACAATTCTGGTCGCCGCATCTCAAAAAGATATAGTTGCAATGGAGAAGGTACAGAGAAGGGCAACCAAAATGATAAAGGGAATGGAACAGTTCCCCTATGAGGAAAGTCTAAAGAGGTTAGGACTTTTCAGCTTGGAGAAGAGATGGCTGAGGGGGGATATGATAGAGGTGTTTAAAATCATGAGAGGTCTAGAATGGGTAAATGTGAATCGGTTATTTACTCTTTCGGATAATAGAAAGACTAGTGGGCACTCCATGAAGTTAGCGTGTGGCATATTTAAAATTAATTGGAGAAAGTTCTTTTTCACTCAACGCACAATTAATCTTTGGAATTTGTTGCCAGGGGATGTGGTTAGTGCAGTTAGTGTAGCTGGGTTTAAACAAGGATTGGATAAGTTCTTGGAGGAGAAGCCAATTACCTGCTATTAATTAAGTTGACTTAGAAAATAGCCACTGCTATTGCTAGCAACAGTAACATGGAATAGACTTAGTTTGTGGGTATTTCCCAGGTTCTTATGGCCTGGATTTGGCCTTGATGGACCCTTGGTCTGACCCAGTATGGCATGTTCTTATGGTCGTATGGTACACCCATATTTGAATGACTGGCTGATTCAAGCCAAGTCCCAAGAAGAAAGCCACATGGTGACCCGTAAAGTGATTTCTTTGTTGCAGGCGCTCGGTTGGGTGGTGAACCAGGCCAAGAGCAGTCTTCAGCCATCTCAGACGTTGGAGTATCTGAGTGTTCGGTTCGATACAAGGCAGGACAAAGTTTTCCTGCCAAAAGTTTGGATTCAGAAATTCTGCACATTTCTGTTTATACACTATGATCTCTATATTCTGTATTTTGTAAGGGTCTGTCTGTGTTCTGCATGTATGATGAAGGTGTATTTTTCTAGTATATAGTTTCTATATAGGGATCTAAAAGCAGCCTCACTTGTTCTGTTTTCCCAATAGGAAGTGTATTGGTGTTTTAGGGCCTGGTGTAATATTTACTGTGTTGCAAATTCATAGGTAGGATTGTTGCTGTTTGAGTACTGGCAGTTAGAACTGTTTTGGTATGGGTGGTTTACTATATTGTAATTCTGTTTACTCATGGCTTTCTGAGGGTCAAGCCCACACCCTACATTCGTTGCAATAGGGCTAATACCATATGGGTTCCAAGTGTCTTTTTTGCTGGGTTTTCTGGTTGATACCACAGCAGTGCATGTAAATATAAAATGCATGTTGTTGTGAACAGTGTTTTTACCTCAGATGTTTATATTTTGTATGTGCTTTTTCATGTAAAATGTGTTATACATGCATAATTTTTATTTGTGTGGGAAAGGGGTGCTAAGAACGGTGGGGGCACAAGGCTGTAAGGTTTGCCTAGGACACTTAATATCCCTTGCATCAGTCTGTCATGATTCTGTCTGCTATGCAGCACCCTTCCCACCACCACCAGAGGTCATCAACGACCTTCCCTCACAACCACTCTAGCCACCTTCTCATTGATCCCATGAGAGGCATCTGTAGCCCTACTTAACTCAGCCTGTCCAGTTACTCCTTGCCTCTTCATTGAGTCATCTTGGCTCCTTGACCTGGCTATCCTTGCCGTGCTTTCCTGCCTTGTGGCCATTCGGCCTCCGCCTTGCCTTGTGGCCTTCCTCGGTCTCCTGCCTTGCCTTGTGGCCTACCTTGGCCGCCTGCCTTGCCTTGTGGCCTACCTTCCTTGCCTTGTGGCCTTCCTTGGCCTCCCTGACTTGCCTTGTGGCCTACCTCGGGCTCCCTGCCTTGCGCTGCGGCCTTCCAGGCCTCCCTGCCATGCTCTTCAGCCTCCTGGGCCTCCCTGTCCTGCCTTGCAGCCTTCTAGGTTTGCCTAGTCAGCCCTGTGCCCTGTTTGGGCCTTCTTGTTTATTATTGCTTGTTCTTGTCCTGCCCTGTTCAGTCCTTGTCTAGGCTTGTCCTGTCCACTCCAGTCCTTCACTTGCCCTAACCAGGCCAGTCCTTGTCCTGTCCATTTCAGTCCCTGTGTCTTGCCTACGCATTGCCTTGCCTTGTCCTGTCCAGCCCGTATCTCCAGCCTTGCCTGTATCTTGCCTGCCTCCAGTACCGGCCTTGTCTCCACCCTTAGCCTGGTTCTTGTTTCTAGCCTATGTTCCAGTTCCCAGCCAGTGCCTCATTCTAGCTCCAGCTAAGTCCTGACTGCTACCAGAACCCAAGAGCCCAACCTTCAGGGAGGAGGCTGGTCCAGGCAGAAGACCCTGCTCTGCCTGGCCTAGAAATCCTGTCATGCCCCTATGGGAATTCCTTAGTCCTAGATGCCCTCCGATTGTGACACAGTACTAGATGACAGATTACTTATAAGAGGCAGCAGGCTGACCACTACACTACACTATGGGGCGGATTTTCAGAGCCCTGCTCGCGTAAATCCGCCCAAAACCGGGCGGATTTACGCGAGCAGGGCCCTGCGCGCCGGGAAGCCTATTTTACATAGGCCTACCGGCGCGCGCAGAGCCCCGGGACTCGCGTAAGTCCCGGGGTTTTCGGAGGGGGCGTGTCGGGGGCGGGCCCGAACCGCGCGGCATTTTCGGGGCGTGTCGGGAGCGTTCCGGGGGCGTGGCTACGGCCCGGGGCGGCCCGGGGGCGTGGCCGTGCCCTCCGGACCCGCCCCCAGGTCGCGTCCCGGCGCGCAGGAGGCCCGCTGACGCGCGGGGATTTACGCCTCCCTCTGGGAGGCGTAAATCCCCCGACAAAGGTAAGGGGGGGGTTTAGACAGGGCCGGGCGGGTGGGTTAGGTAGGGGAAGGGAGGGGAAGGTGAGGGGAGGGCAAAGGAAAGTTCCCTCCGAGGCCGCTCCAATTTCGGAGCGGCCTTGGAGGGAACGGGGGTAGGCTGCGCGGCTCGGCGCGCGCCGGCTATACGAAATCGATAGCTTTGCGCGCGCCGATCCAGGATTTTAGCGGATACGCGCGGCTCCGCGCGTATCTACTAAAATCCAGCGTACTTTTGTTTGCGCCTGGAGCGCAAACAAAAGTAGGCTATTCGCGCTCGTTTTAAAATCCGCCCCTATATAACTAAGAGCATAAAAAGGAGGCGTGTTCTCCTGCAGGCAGTCAAGCTTGTGCATCTCACAGCTAGGAGAGATTCCTAGCTAGAGCAAGGTAAGTAATGACAATCAAGTATACAGGGTCAGCCAATAGTTACTGTGTTTTAATCAGGTACAGGCTAGAAATGATTACAGGCTGTTACCAGCCCATAACCAATACTTGGTTACTGTAAACAAGTTCCTTCTTAGAGTGTTATGATATTTTTAGTATCTTATTTTTTTGTTGTTAGCCTTTTGTTGCTAAAGTGATGCCTTCTGACTTGAGGGGTGTTGATAATCAACATAAAAATCAAGTTGGGAAATTGATTGGAGGAATAAAAGTCTGAATCAAGCTGCTCCATGATCAAGCAGTCAGATCTGTAGATCTCCAGCTGCATTAGCCTTGTATCAACTAATACAGGATCCACCGTACTTGGGGGGGACCCTAGAGAAATCTGAATTCGCATCTGACTCCATTTCAAGCAGAGCTCCTGCTGTGTCCCAGGGTTGCCTGATGCTAACTGGATCTTTTTGATGAGACAGTAAAGCTAGAGAGGGCTATTGTGTCATGGAATAAAAGAGAATCAATTTCCTGTTTTTTTTACAATATCACAGCATTTCCTTCCTCAACAAGTGGCTAGTTATCCATTGCCAGGGTTTTGAGCTTTTCCATCCCAAATCTCTGTATTAGAACAAACAGTGTCTGCAATATTTCCCTTTCATGCATCTGACATTCACATTTTCCTCATCACATGGCCTCCTCCTGATGCTGCATGACCGCATTATTACATGCAGTGCACCAGGCTCCTGCAAACTGAGGTTTTTATTTATTATTAGTTTATTTATTTGATTTATATTCTGCTCTACAGCACTTCAAAGCGGATTATAGACAGGTACTGTAGGTCTGTCCCTGTCCACAGTGGGCTCACAATCTAGCCCCTAGATTCATCAAAATGCTGTAGATATAGCGGAAATAGCACCTGCGATAGAAAAGGGGGCGTGGTTAGGCTAATTTCCCTGCTCCCACGTCGCATAGGTAATTTCCACAATGCATGATACTTTTATCACACCCACGCTATTTATCTCATGCTGATTAATTGAAGCTAGGTAAAGAGTGCCTCAAGCTAGGTAAAGAGTGCATTGTACAAATCAACTCTTTTACCTTTCATCATTCCAAATGACAGAAAATCTTCAGTGATGTCAACTTCTGTTCGTACCTCTGACTGTGAATGTAAAACTGCCCTTCCCCCACCTACCCTACCTACCCCACCCCAAACCTCACCCCGAGTAAAAAAGTAAAAGGATTCTTAGTCTTGTGGTTTGCAGTTTGTGTGATCATGATTGAGAGAGAAATTGCTAGCTCAGATGTGCATGCAAAAGACAGTAAATACCAATTCGTGAGTCATAGGCCTGGCACTTATTGTAATGTAAGCAGTTCAGCTTGTACCTTAATACTGCAATAATCCAGCCATTTACCACAGGCCAGCAGAGGAACTTTGTTCAGGGCCTGTTAGCTGTCATGCTTTTCAGATGTTTCATAAGACTGGCAAGGACTTTAGCACTGAGAAAATTGTCCTGCCATGTCCTGGCGATGTGCTGTGACAGATCTAGTGCTAATGGCCACCCATGATCCTGCTGCATTTGTCACTGAAACGTCTCCTCTACTTTGAACAAAACACTTATTTTTGCAAGGTTTCATAAACCTTACCCTGTCAAGTGGGAAAATAAATCAGAAGCAAGGAGACAAATGTTTTCAAAATTAAATATTTTTTTTGTGCAGTTGCTCCTGCCCTTTTTTTTTATCTTCATCATCTCTGCTCAGTCAGTGGAAAGGTGACAGAACCTGGGGAGCAATTTGGGGAAGGCACCATTTGCTGCTGGTCAGAGAAGTCTCGAGTCTGAATCCTGGCTTTGCCAGGGACTCACTGTGATCTTGAGCAGGTGTCCTTATCTCCCCGCAGCTAGCTTCTAAATCCCAACTTGCTTACATCAGAGCATTGCTGGGAAATGTCCTGCCCAGCCAGCTATCATTATTTCATTAGAGGCTGAAGAGAATATTGCACTTTGATTCCAAGCCATCAGAGTGGCAAGAGATTAGGCGAAGGAGGGGAAGAAGGTAACCTAAAGGCTTTTGAAAGGCTTTTTTTATGATTAAGATGTTACCAATGTATGGAAATTATTGGAATGCTAACACAGTTACATCAGATGGATTTTCTAAACTGTTGTGTTTAAGCTTTATGAAAGGGGAAATATTTTAAATTGATTTATATAGTTTGCATGTGATTATGATTGTTAAATTGCTGTGAGTTGTTGAAAATGAAGCAGTCCATAAATCAGAGTAAATAAAAGCAATAAATGCAAGCACAGGACCATAGGAAATTATTATTTAATCATTTGTATAAAGGATGCCAGATGTACACAATGCTGGACAGAGGCTCATAATAGACAGTTTCTTCTTCTTGAAACTTGCAATCTAGTGAAGACAAATAGATAAGACATAAAACAAAGAACACATAAGAGGCTTTGAGTTTGGGCAGCAAAGGCATTACTGAAGCATAGAACATAAGGGCATATAAAGACTGTATGGCCCAGCCACATCTCCTGCTCAGCTTTATAGTCCCTTCCTCTCCCTCAGAGATCTTTCATGCTTGGTCCCATGCTGTCTTGAATTTTGATACTGTCCTTGTCTCCATTGCCTCTACATGAAGGTTTTTCCATGCATCCACAATACTTTCTGTAAAGAAATATTTCCTTAGATTACTCCTGAGTCTATCCCCTTTCACTCTTATCCCATAATCCCTCGTTCTAGAGTCTCCTTTCCAGTGAAAGCAGACTTTTTATTGATTACTCTGAGGTATTTAAATGTCTCTATCATATCTTCCCTTGCCCTCTTTTCCTCCAGGGTATAAGTGTTTAGATCTTTATGTTTGTCCCTATATGCTCTATGATGAAGATCATTGACAATTTTAGTAGCCACCCTCTGAACCAACCACATCCAGTTTATATCCTGTTGCAAGTGCAGTCTCCAGAACCATACAAGGTCAAGAGGATAGGGATATTGCCCTTATACTGTATGTCTCGACAGAAACTTATGCAAAGACAATATCCCTTCCTTCCCAATGGCTGTTCTTCTCCTTAGGTGCCCCAACATCCTTCTGATTTTTGCCATTGCTTTATCTATCTGTTTGGCCACCTTGAGATTATCAGATACGATCACCCCCAGAACCTTACCCCCTATACTATGCTGCTCCTTTGGGTTTTGCAACCAATGCATGACCCTGCGTCTTTTAGCATTAAATCGTAGCTGTCAAACTCTAGACCAGAGGTCAAGGTCCTCAGAACTGGGAGAGCCAAGGGCAGGAGGAGAGCAGAGAGAGAGAGAGCCCCTCAGAGTTGTTTTCTGAGGAAGGGACTCCTGAAACCTGAGGAAGAAAGGAGGCAGGCAAAGAAAGGTAACAGATAAAGTGTCACTAATAATTCTAGATTTCTCCACGGTTGGCAGCCCTGACACATCCTCAGTAACCTTGCCCCATTCCTTCACCCCAACGAAGCGGAGGGCAGGGATGGATGGTGGGATAGAGGTGTTTTGTGTTTATGTGTGGTGCACTCTCTCACTCATACTCTCCTATGCATTCTTCCTCCCTCACTACTTCCTCCTCTTTCTTAGGGAATAGCCACTGCTATTAATTGCATCAGTAGCATGGGATCTTCTTAGTGTTTGGATAATTGCCAGGTTCTTGTGGCTTGGTTTGGCCTCTGTTGGAAACAGGATGCTGGGCTTGATGGACCCTTGGTCTGACCCAGCATGGCAATTTCTTATGTTCTTATGTTCTTATCCTTTCCTCCACCCCTTCTCTCACTCCCTTCTCTTGCAACATGCCAGATTTATAGTCTCTCTGGAGACCATTTTCCAGTGAGAGATTTGGCATCTAGGTTATAATGATCATTTTTGCACTCCGTATTTCCAAAGTTTGCGGCCTTAGCGGACGATATCTGTTCCCCACAGCTTTAAAGAAATGGTGGTGCAGTTGGGAGCTCCAGAAACTAGCATCCTTACCTGGCTTTCTCTGGCAGCCCCGCAGAACTCACAGCTTTGTACCACTGCTGCTTGGGGCCAGGTGAAATTCAGCCAAGGGCGGCACCCAGGGTTTTGAGACCCCTGCTCTAGACCATTAATCCCTCCTCGTGTTTTTCACACCTTCCAGGATGTCTACCTTGTGGTAGATTTTGGTATCATCTGCATAAAGGCAAATATTTCCCAATAGCCCTGCCACAATATTACTTATGAAAATGTTGACCAGAAACAGACCGATGACCGATTCCTGTGGCACACTGCTGGTAGTCCCTCGTTCCTCAAAGTGAAGCCTGTTTATTGGTGTCTCCTTCCACTCAACCAATTTCTAACCCAGTCCCTCACTTTGTGGTGCATAACTAGGGTGCTCAGTTTGTTTCTAAGTTCCCTATGTGTAGGCACCTTCATTTATGTTTTTTATTGTTCTTTATTTTTTCCTGGGAATTTATCGGGGGTTTATTATAACAAGAACAAAAGCAGGAGAAATTCAGTTGAAAAAAAAAAAAAGACGACTCATTTTTCCTTGAATATATCAGAGTTTAATTTGGTGGAGAGAAGGCAGGACAATAAAACAATATTAAGCAGATTCTCCCACTCATCCACTTAGCAGCATCCCCATCTCCTGCTTAGCATGTCCCTCTCTCCCCACTTCCAGCCAAGAATCTCCCTCTCCCTCCCCTGCATTGCAGCAGCCTTCATCCTTTCCTTCGGCAGTAAGCTTGAGGCTCCCGTGCGCTGCAGCGCTGCACTTCTGCTTTGGTGCAGGGCCAGGGAGCCTGCCAGGAAGTGCTTCTGGTGGACAGGGCCTGCTTCAAAGCAGCTGCAGCACCAGACAGCAGGCACTTGGGCTGCTTAGGGGGGTGAGATATGGACTTTGGCCCATATTCTGGTTTCCAGCAATGGCTGAAGGCCTTGAAATGTCGCGTCTATAGATCTGGAGCAGCTTTCTAATCATCCTAAAATTAGGGTGAATATCGGTTTACACAAAATGTTCCCTTTCGAAAAATCTGGTAATTTATGGGTGAAAATCAGTTTAAACTGAAAATGAAGGAGCCTACCTATGTGGAATGGTGTCAAATGCCTTGCTGAAATCCAAGCACACTATATTTCGTTCTCTCTTCTGATCTAACTCTGGTTGCTCTGTCAAAAAATTGATTCGATTTGTCTGATAAGACCTACCTCTGGTAAAACCATGTTACCTTGGATTCTTTAATCCATTGGTTTACAGAAACTACTTTTAGCAATGATTCCATTAATTTACTTGCCACCAAGGTAAGACTAACTGGCCTATAGTGCCCAGACTCCTCCTTACTTCCACTTTTGTGAGGAGGAACCATATCTGCCTATTTCCAGTCTTTTGAAACCACTCCTGGCTAAAGAAGCAATGAAAAAGTCATATAATGTAATATTGTATGATGTGTTTTATTTTTTGTTTTGAATGTGATGTGATTAAAGTGTTTGAATTGTGATGTGAATTTTTTCAATATATGAAGTAATTAGATTGAAGTTTTGTAATATTAAAGATGTAGTTGAAGATTTGTAATTTTACCGTATTTATTGAGAAGATTAGTGCAGCATTTGGTTTCTTATTAGCAGATAATAAAGCTGCCAGAATTACCCCAAGTTCCCTCAGATGTATCCCATCCGGCCCTATTGCTTTATCTACTTTTAGTTTTCTGGCTCCTCACAGACCCAGCTTTCTGAAAATTGTTTGAGGCTTACCTCACTTCCTTTCCTGTTTCTGGCAGTTATGTGTGGCCCTACTCCTGGCCCTTCCTGGGCGAACATTGAACAGAAATATTTTGTTAAGCAATTCTCAGTTTCTCCTCCTCATCCTCTACATATCCCCTCCCTTCCCCTTACAGTCATCTCACTTTTACATGTCCTTCTATCACTATCATATCTAACAAACAAATTTTGTCCCTTCTCTTTTACTGTATTTGCTATGTTTTCTTACATTTGCACCTTTGCGCTTTTTACTACTTTCACAGCTTCTCTCAGCTTTTCCAGATATTGTTGCCTGTCTTCCTTTTTCCATGATCTCTTTTTTTCTTTACCTTTTCAGCCATTTCTCTAGAAGACCACAGTGACACTTTTGTCTCTCACCTTTATCCACTTTTCGAACAAAAAGGGTGTTTTGCCCTTACAATATCTCCTTTTAGTTTTGGCCACTGCTCTACTTCCCCTAGGTTTTCCCGTCCGGTTAATGCCTCCTTGAGGCACTCTCCCATCTCAAAGTTAGTTTTTCTGAGGTCCAGGCCTTTCCCCTTTGAATGAACCATCTCTTCCTGTGCTCTAATACTGGCTCAGGATCCCAGAGGAACCCCCACTGACACTTCAGGAAAAACTATCCCCATTTGTAAGCCCCAGGGCCAATATTGCCTTCTCCTGCGCTGCTGGTTCTGTTACCAGTCGATGGAACAGGTCTCCCCGCGCAGAATCCAGGATCTCCCTGCTTCTAGAAGGCACCACAGTCAATATCTGGCGGATGGAAATCACCTAGCAATAGCACCTCCCTTTCATAGCAAGTTTCCTAATGTCTGCAATTAAATCTGTATCTGTTTCTTCTGCCTGTGAAGAAAGTCTGTGTATTAAACCAATAGAAATGGATGTTCCCTTCCCTCTTTCCTGATTAACCCACAGTGCCTCTTCCTTACCTCATAAACCCTGCAATTCTGTTCCTTTAATATTTTTTTTTTTAGATAGATATAGTGCCACTCCTCCTCCCTTTCTTCCTGCCCGGTCCTTCCTGAATAGACTGTAGCCTGAAAAAAAAAAAATAAAATCTGTGGTTATAGGTAGAGATTACCAAGGATTAAATATGATGGTGGGTCAGTACTTAAATAAAAATTTGAGATATGCATGTTCTGCCCTGATTTACAAATGGAAGTGCTCCAAGTGTTTTGTCATTTTCAAAATCCTTTAAGAATTAGCTTACAGGAAGAATCATTTGTAGAGAGAACGTACTTGGTAGGCATTGGACTGTTTTTACCCAGCAGTTTTCTCTTGCTCCTTTTTACTTCTAGCTCAGTCGGAACCAGAGCTGGGATCTGGCACCATGAACCTTCACTCTCAGCTACCTGGGCATTTTTTCCCTACTTTCAGGCCGATACAGTAAAATTCACAGGAGAGCGGGCGAGCGCCCGCTCTCCCATCACGCGCACAGGCCACTCCCCTGTGCGTGCGATTCAGTAAGAAAAAATATTCAAATTAGGGCCCGTGGTAAAAAGAGGCAGTGGCTGTCAGCGAGTTTGACAGCCGATGCTCAATTTTGATGGCATCGGTTCTCAAACCCGCTGACAGCCATGGGTTCAGAAACCGGACGCCGGCAAAATCGAGCATCCGGTTTTCGAGCCGCGAGCCGATTTAAATTTTTTTTTTTAATTATTATTTTTAACTTTTGGGACCTCGGACTTAATATCGCCATGATATTAAGTCGGAGTGTGTACAGAAAAGCAGTTTTTACTGCTTTTCTGGTGCACTTTCCCGGTGCCGGCAGAAATTAACGCCTACCTTTGGGTAGGCGCTAATTTCTGAAAGTAAAATGTGCAGCTTGGCTGCACATTTTATTTACTGAATTGCGCGGGAATAACTAATAGGGCCATCAACATGCATTTGCATGTTGTGGGCGCTATTAGTTTTCGGGGGGGTTGGATGCGCATTTTTGACACGCTATTACCCCTTACTGAATAAGGGGTAAAGCTAGCGCGTCGCAAACGTGCATCCAAACGTGGGTTAACAGTCGCTCGGCCGGAGCACACTGTACTGTATCAGCCTGTTTGTGGCAACACCAAAGCTCCTTCCAGAACCAGAATCCAGCCCCAGGGGTGTGGCATTGCAATGAACAATGATTAGGACACCTCCGGCCCCCAGCTCTGTGAATGCTACCGCCACAGTTGACCTGGTGGGAATGGAACCCAGATGGCACTGGACTTTTATGTCTTCTAGAGTCCACACAAAGTCTTGGCAACTTGATTTATCCTGCACATTAGGAATTATTGCTTAATTTAAAAAAAACAAACTGTACTGTATACATGGCAAGAAATTATACCTCATGGCAAGTCAAAATTCGATTGTTCAGTTTTTATGATTTTGGTACCATGAAGGTGCCGGCATTTGTGTGGGCGTTGCCAGTCTGGAATCGGCCGCAGCAACTAGCACAGGAGGTACGAGTGCAGGTGCTCCATCCATACGATTGGCTGTCACCATCAAGGCATCAAGGCAAATTTGCTGTTGCTGTAGACTCTGGTTGATTCCGGGGATGGCCTTTAAGCCCGCCATGTCCACCGGGTCCATGGCCTTGCAAACTGTTGGATTCGTGGACCCTTGAGCTGACTAAGACAGATGATGACGCACTGTGGGATGGCCCCAGTGGAGGTTGAAGCCGGGAGGCGGCACAGGCAGGAGACCAGGAGAATCTTCACCACTGCAGACCCAAGGTCCCCCCAGGAGGAGCCCGTGAGGACCTGGGCCACTTGCACTTACGAGCGGTCTCCTGTGGGTAGGTGTCGGAGGAGGAGATGATAGCTGGAGCCAGGAGGCCAATCAGGTCTTCACCTCTGGAAGCCCACGGTCCCCCCAAGAGGAGCTCGTGAGGACCCGAGCCGCTTGGACTTAGGCGAGGCCTCCTGGACGAAAGCTGAAGTCAGGAACTAGAGGACAGAAGCTGAAGTCAGAAGCCAGTGGACGAAAGCCGAAGTCAGGAACAGCAACTATCAACTCTAAGAAGAGTGAACCTCATTGCAAGGCAAGGAGTGGAGCCAATTGCAGAGTTTAAATACCCTGAGAGTGTCTGACATCACCTCAGGGCAGTGCTTCACTTCCCCGCACTGGCCCCTTAAATGTAGAGCCCCCCCTGCACGCATGCGCACCTAGGGGGCGGGTCCAGCCACGGAGTATAGGTGGCATCTCCCTCGAGGAGGGAGCGCTGCGGGCAGGAGCCAGATAGGCCCGTAGAGGCCGAAAAAGATGCCGCAGTGGCCCTGACCGTCCCCGAGGTAGGTGGAGGGACCGGGGCACGGCCCGGGACCGCAACACTTCTGGCTTATACAGCTGGCCCGCCTCACCCATTGCACACTGGAAGAGTGGAACCCACATCATCACAATATCAGGATATGTTTTGCTGCTTAAGAACATGAGCTATTCCATAGAGAACGGATATTTTAAACTAGTCCTCCATCATGCGATGTGCAGTGATATCCAATATCTCTGTTATACACCCAGGTGCTACAAAGGAATGAGTAATGCAGGAAATATGTTCACCTTGCCTATACACCCTTGGCAAAAACTTCCCCAAGAGCCAAACCACAGAATCACATGTGAGACAGCTACCTGAACACCGTCACACATCCAAGATACGATTTCTTTCCAGTTGCCATATTAGAGTCACAGGTGGTCGCTGATCCTTTTGATTGATTGATTATGAGGCTACCAATGACACCATCACTTATAAACACCGTCTGACCCTATCTGCTACTACACTGCAAGAGCCAGTTCTATTTATGAGTTGAGTAATGCCGTTTGTGGTGTAAGGGCTGAATTTGTTTGAAATATATCGATCTTGGTCCATTAAGGTGGGAGGCGACTCTTTCTAACTGTGAGCTCGGCTCCTTTAATGAATCAAATGATGATTTCAGCTAAGGCAGGCTTCTCCCGAAGGGCGGGCTGATGCCGAAGACCTCGCATCTTGCAGCTGTGCGGTCTGAGAGGCAGCAGAGGGAGACCTGGTCACACCATGGAGGGAGGCGCCGGAAGAAAGTGGGTGTGGTGGGAAGGTTGGATCCTTCCGAGCAAGAGCGAGGGTGTGGGGCGGTGCTGTGCTGCACACCATGGACAGCTCCCCTTGAGCTCCGGACGCTGCCTCTTGACCGGGCCAGAGTTGGAAATCTTCCCTGCACCCAGCAGGGGAGACGGCCCAGCAGTGCACCCGCAAAGCTGTCAGAACTGAAAAGGAAAACAGCAGCCACTCAATTTCGGCTCTCCCTTGGGCAGGTAAGTTTTCAGACTGCATCTGAGCAGCAAAATAATCCGTGCCCTGCCTCTTCTGATTACTAGTTTCTTTTAAGGCGGTTAACTTTTTAAATAGTTTGCTTGAATGCTCTACCATGCTGAAAGGCGAGCTAAACATATAATTTGATAACAGAAGTTCTTCCTGCTCAGAAGGTTTATAGACGTGGTCAGCTAAGGTTAGTTGTGCATTCATTAGGAGGAATACTTGGGTGCTTGCCAGGTTCTTGTGGCCTGGATTGGCCACTGTTGGAAACAGGATGCTGGGCTTGATGGACCCTTGGTCTGACCCAGTGTGACACGTTCTTATGTTCTTAATAGCCTAGGTTAGAGCAGCGGGCTAAAAACCAGGGCAAAAGCCACACCTTGTGACCTTGGGCAAATCACTTTACTTTCCACTTTACTTAGATTGTAAACCCTCTGCAGATAGGGAAATACCTACAGTGCCTGAATGTAATCTGCTTTGAAGTGCCAAAAAGCAGAATATATATATATATATATATATATATATATATATATATATATATATATATATATATATATATTATTTATTTATTTATTTATTTATTTATATATATATATATATATATATATATACCGATGGTCCTGTATAATATACACATCACACCGGTTTACAAGGAACTAAAACTGTCGCCTCGGGGGCGGAATACATTGAAACATAATAACAGTAAATAACTTTAATAACTTTAAAAAAATATATATATATAAAAGGCAGAATGAACTTGAACTGATGTTAAAGGAATGATGATGGGGGGTTGGGGGTGTTACAGAGGCAGCTTCTAGGAGCAGGTCATCCAGTTGCAGAATATTTGAAGCACTGCAATGAGGTAATCCCTATTTCTGATCCGGGCTAGTTCCAAAAGAGGCACAAAAGAACTTCCTCCAAAGAGCTGTGAGAAATAAGATTGCTGTGTTTCTCAGTCCAGACTTGGAGCCTCGTGTAACGGGTCTGGCTTTTAGGATATCTACAATGAAAATGATCGAGATATGCCCATTCATGCTTTGGAGATCCAGCGTATGTAAACATATGTCATGCATTAGTCACTGGGGATATTCAGAAGACCAAACAGGTCAGGGTACCCCTGAGGACTGAGCTGAAAACTTTTTAAGCAGTTAGAAAGTCACTGGTTGGCCTTTCCGTTTTCTGCAAAATATTTTTTCAACTTTGGTCTCCACAGTGCTCTTTGATTTCTATTTTTGTTTTCTCAATATGAAAAGTAACAGTACAGACTACAGATCTCAGATCTCCCTGAAAATAGCGAGAATACAAATAAAAGACCATTTTTCCATGTTCCCCTTTATTTTGTCAGCTCTTCAGTAGGATTCAGGACACTGCATGAATTGCTGGCAATTTTACAGTTTCAAAAGTCTGTAAAAATGAATCCATTAACTACCTGATAGATAAGATTAAAAGGTTTATTATAAGGTTCAGGAATTATATCCAGGATCTGTAAATCAAAGGTGAAGGTTGAATTAAAAACTATAGACATGCAAGTCAGTAATACTTAACTTCTAGTTAACATTTAGCTGGCTGGCTTATAGAGAATCTGCTATAGTAGCCTCCAGCAGTTTATCTACACTATCTCAATACACCTCTCTGCTCAGTCCAATATCTGTGTGGCTGTTCTGGTTACACCAGACCTAAATGGCGCTGATAATCAAAAAGTTGTTAAATGAACTCCTGATCTTGCTGTTTTGGTTTGGGTGGTACTGGGTCCCTGTGTGACATGTGCCAAAAAGCAATCTGCTCTACCCGCCGAGTGATTTTGTGATATGGCCAGAGGCAGATTGCTATTGGATCACTGTGTTCTGATTCCAGCGCAGCACTTTGTAGGTCTAAAGCAAACAAAAGACTTTGGACCATATGTTGTACAGGTCCCACAGTTTTGCCCTTGGGAAAAAAAATCCATAATGCATCTTTCCCTCTGTGCAGCGTTCCCTGGAAAGTTGTTTAGTTGCTGTTCAGAAATATTAATATAGTAACATGGTAAATGGCAGCAGAATAATACATCCGGTCTACCCAGTTATCCTGTCCACACTGCTAAGGATACATCCCAGCTGCCAGCCACAGAGTGCAACTGCCTGCAAGATTTCTCCTTATCCAGGACAGTCCTTTTTTTTTCCTTCCTCCTTTGTATGCCACCAACTTGGGTATAAAAGCATACAAGATCCCCACATAGTCTCTCCAGCACCCACCTTTCCCATGCCTAATTACAGGGCTGTGTAATAATCTAAATGGCCAACAATAATAGCATGGCCCATTACCCAAGCATTTGGCCTCCTAGGTTCCCTGCATAACCTGCAGACAGATCCAACGACCTGAGTGCCAGCATTTTTGCTTGGACTTCTGGTTCCTACAGAACTTGCAGCCTGCCAGACTAACCCAGCAGCCAGTGCGATGTCAAAGCCACATGGATGCCTGTATTACCGCAGGGGGCATCTATCGTTTCGTTGTAAGCTCTGCTACACACTCTGGCAGCCCTGGCCCCCAAAACCCGTTGTTATATCAGGCAAGTGTAGTACTAGGAATGCTTATATACATCTTGCTAAGTAGTGCTTTCTCCTCCTTTAGCAATTAAGGATCCTCTGTGCCTATCCCATGCTTGTAAGGTCTTTATATGAAAGCAGTTAAGCATAGCCAACATTTTCTAACTGATGTGGACAGCCAAGAAAGCTCTATAGTGGCCAGGGAAGATTAGGTATCATTGATGAAGCAACAAAGATTATTTCTATGCTGTACTCACCTCCAAATGTTGAAACTATGTGCCTGAAAATGTATTCTCACTTCCTGCAGGCAGACAGTACTATATTTTAGGATTGTACAGCTGTGGGTAATTGGCTTTGCATACCTCAGCTGAAGTCTATATTAAAAACCTAAAAGAAAAACGTGTAATACCATGCAATCAGCTGAGGCCAGTTAAGGTTCCTCTTTTATTGATCTTATCAATTTGCATGCAAAGTAATAAACCTGTTATAGTCATTGACCAAACCCAGAGAGCTCTGAGTGTCGTAGATGAAATTAACCCTTTAAATATGATCCAGAAAAACTAATAACACATTTTCAACCAAGCAGCAATCAAATACCTCAATATTTATTAGATTCCTAGAATTTATACTTAATTCTTGTAACAAATACCTATGCATAAGCTTACGTTTTGTCTACGTGTTTAAATGGACATCTTAACCAGTAAACAACTTACTTCTATATGAGGTAAAATTTTAGCCTGTAAAGAAATATACATTTCATTGAACTCTAGAATACAAAAGCCATAGGTCATCTCTGGTTCTCTGGCCTTTAGCAATTTCCAGCAGCCATGTATTCTGATTCTACAACCAAGTCTCAGATCTGTAAGACAGATGTCAGCATAACGAACAAGGGAATCCAAGCTCACCTGCTGCTCGGCAGCACCACGGGCTTCAATTCAAGGGCCTGGAAGATGATCAGTGACCGCTTTGAAGAGCAGGCTTTCCAACCCATGTAAGGCTAAGAGCAGTGAGACTTCTCAGATAACTGTAGTAAGCACGTGTACCTCGAGCTTCTAGGCCATTGAGAAACGTAATTGTCGGTCACTGTTCAGCTGGCAGAACTTTGGCATTGGGAGCTGCAAGTGACTTGCCTAGAGTGCCACAGAAAGAGTCACCAGCAAAGCTGGGGCTAAATCCTAACTTATCCTAGAGGCTTTCTGACTCCCAGCCCCATGCTTTAACCACTACTAGAGTCGCCCTCCTTCCCCAGGATACCCTATACAATTAAAGCACCCCCTGGTATCATGGCCCCTGTTAGTTGCTTTGTTTCTGTCTTCCAGTGAGGATGCAGCTCTTGGAAGTAGGGGGAGGAGGGTAACTCAGAAGATCAAAACCCATCAGACGAAGGAGCACACATAAGAGTTGTCAGATTGGAGTGTCTTGCAGAGGCCGCCACCGAGGGCTTAGCTGTTGCCTTGCAGCTGGCGTCTCTGAAGTTTTAATATTTATTTCCCCATCTCATCCCCTGCTTCTTTACCGACATACATTTCATTTCCTGGACTTGCTGCTGATTTCCTAGCTGAGTAATCGTATCCTTGGCAGGTCCGAGCAAACAAGGGAAGACTGCTGCAGTCCTGTGTCTTTGACAGGACAAAAGGAGTGCTGAATGGAACTGGAACTTCACACATCACTCTCACTCATCGAGAAGCACTGATAGGGCAAGCCAAACGAGACTCAGTACTGAAATAGCAGGGGGCATTGCAGGGCAAAGGTTTAACATCCTCAAATTATAGTTACTGAAGGAAATATTTAAGAGGCTTCGATAAAGCATGGAAAGGTGAAATTTTCCATAGAAAAGGAAATTCAAGGTCAAGGAGTCAGAATGAAAAGTTGCAGGAAGAAAATTTTAGGGGAAACATGAGGAAATATGTCTTGCAGAGGTAGTGTCAACCAAAACCGTGACAGAATTTTAAAATGCTTGGGACAGACCTTTTTTAAACCCAGCTCCACTAACAGCTTTTACCAGATCCCCTGGCAACTAATTCCAGAGTCCAGTTATGCATTGAGTAAAACAATATTTTCTCCTGTTTGTCTTAAATGCATTACCTGGTAACTTCATTGTGTGTCCCCTATTCTTTGTAGTTTTTGAAAAGTAAACAACTAATTCATGTTCACCATTCCACCTCACTCATTCCTTTATAAACCTCTATCATATCTCCTCTCAGCCATCTCTTCTCCAAATTGAATAGGCCTAACTTTTTTAGCCTTTCCTCATAAGCAAATTGTTCCATCCCCTTTATAACTTTGGCTGCCCTTCTCTGTACCTTTTCTAATTCTGCTTTATTTTTTTTTGAGATGCAGTGACCAGAATTGCACACCATACTCAAGGTGCAGTTACATCATGGAGCGATTATGATATTCTCTGTTTTATTCTCCATTCCTTTCCTCATAATTCCTAGCATTCTATTTGCTTTCTTGGCTGCCGCCGCACACTAAGCAGAGGAGTTGAACATATTATCCACAATGGTGCCTAGATCCTTTTCCTGGGTAGCGACTCCCAAAGTGGAACCTTGCACTGTGTAGCTATAATTTGGGTTGCTCTTGCCTATGTGCATCACTTTACACTTGATTTGTAGTTCTGATTTCCCATTAATTTCCCTAAGAAAATCAGAACTACAAGTCCATGCATGCAATGGGGCAAAACTAAGACTGACTCAGCCTATCCCTGATGAACTGGAGCCATCTGGTAATCCTAAAAGTTGTGTGTGGGGATGGGGGTGAGACATACCAGTTATATTGTGATCTCTCCCCTCTAGTTCTTTTTCAGGCAAACTCCACAAAGGTTCTTCAGTGTGGCTCGTTCATTGGCTCTGAAACATTGGTAGAGCAGAGCCTGTTTTAATAATTATTGCTGGAGATGAATGCTGGAAACATAACCACATTGGAAACATTCTTCGGTGGTGTTCATTCTAAGCATGTAAAGCAAATCTCTGTGATAATGGAAGATAAAATACAGAAGTAGCAACTCCAGCCCTTGAGTGCCACAAAGAGGTCTGATTTTCAAGATCCCACTGAAAATGCATGAGATTTCTTTGTATATAATGGAGGCAGTGCATGTAGATATCTCTCATGCATATTCACTGTGGAGATCCTGAAAACCAGACTTGTTTGCAGTACTTGAGGACCGGACTTGCCTAACCCCTCATATAATAGATCAAATGTGCAAACTAAAGAGTAACAAATCACCAGAAGCAGATGGTATCCAGCCCAGAGTGCTAAAAGAACTAAACCATGAAATTGCAAACCTTTTACTAGCAATCAGTGGTCTATCGTTTAAAACAGACACAATATCTGAAGACTGGAGGGTAGCCAATGTAATGACTCTGGAGGGATCCAGGAACCTACAGACTGTTGAGCCTGTTGTCAATGCCGAGCAAAATGATAGAAACTATTATTAAAAATAAAAATTACTGGCCATATAGATAGAGATAGTTTAATGAAGAAGAATTAATATGATTTTAACAAAGGGCAGCCTTGTCTTACAAATTTCTTAGATTTTTTTTTGAAGGTGTAAATAAACATGTAGATAATGTGAGCTGGTTGATATAGTGTCTGGAGTTTCAAAAGGCATTTGACAAAGTCTCCCATGACAGACTCTTCAGAACATTAAAAAGTCATACAGGCCAATGCAATATAGTGCACTCAGGCTAGCTCACCAGGTAACACTCTATTGGACATGCGTTTTGGACACACTAAAATAACTCCTGATGCAATATGGGGATGAGCGCATCCAACTGAGCGCATAGCTAATAGCACTCATCACATGCAAAATCCATGTAGATGAGGCTATTGGCTATTACCCCGTGATACCAAAAATTGCCATGCGGCCCAGGCACCCCTTTTAATGCGGCAAATGTGACGCCTGACAGGAGCTGACATTAAAGCATGCTGTGCTCAAGGGCTCACTGAAAAAAGCAAAAAATCCTGTTTCTAAGATTGCTCCTATTAGTATCATCACAATCCTAAATAGGAGGAACCACAGAAAGCAGCATCCCCAAGGTGTGGCCCAATTGGAACCCCTGCTGGCAGAAAGTGAAGAATAAATTAATATTAAGTGTCAGTGGAAGGACCAATCCTCTTTCAGAAGGCTGTCATGAAAGGGGATTGCTCCTTTCACTGACAAATGTCAGTGAAAAGGATAAATCGGGAACAACCCTGCCAGGGGTGGGGATGGAGCTCTGGCCAGGCTGTTGTGGGCGCACAGCCATGTCTCCTGGACGCCCGATGCAGAGCGCTAGGGATGCACAAATTACCCATTGCGCGTCCCTTTTAGCGCGGCAGCTCATTTGCTTATTGCATCAAGTGCCCAGGAGAGGTGGATGTGCGCGCATTCAAAAACCGTGCACCCAGTTTGCACACACGTTTTTTACGCGATGATATTGCATCGGCCTGATAGCATAGAAGGATTTGTAACTAGAAGATAGGAAATACAATAAAAATCTGTACTGGGACCCTGAGCTGCTTAACATAGTCATAAATGATCTGAAAAAGGGAGTAAATGGAATTATCAGATTTGCAGATGACACATAATAGTTCAAAGTTGTTAAAACTACAGTGGATTGGGAGGATCTGAAAAAGGGCCTTGTGAGACTAGGAGATTGTAAACCCTGCTGAGCAGAGACTGTCTCATATGTTTTTGACCAGCACTGCCAATATCTAGTACCGCTATAGACGTGATAAGTAGTAGTAGTAGTAGTAGAAAGTTAATATGTAAAAAAATGCAAAGTGATGAACATAGGTAAAAATAATCCCAACCAAAGGTAAACACTGCTGGTTTCTGTGTTGGAAATCAGCACCCAGGAAAAGGCCCTTGGCGTCAGCTCAGTGGGCGGCAGAAGTAAAAAAAAAAAAAAAAAAAGCAAATAGAATGTTAGGAATGATCCATAAAGGAATGGAGAGTAAAATGGAAAATATCATATTGCCTCTATCTTGAGCCAAGGTGCGACCACACCTTGAGTATTATGTTCTGTTCTGGTCGCCCCATCTCCAAAAAAAAAACAAACCATAGTGAAACTAAGAAAGGTGCAGAGGAGGGCAACAACAATGATAAAGGGGATGGAATGACTCTCCTATGATGAGAGACTACACAGGTTAGGGCTCTTCAGCTTGGAAAAGAGACGGCTGAGAGGGCACATGATGGAAGTTTATGAAATCATGAGTGGGATGGAACGGGTAAATATTGGATGGTCATTAATCCTTTCAAATAATAGTAAAACAAGGGGGCACTTAAATTCATTTAAGAAATGAACACCATAAAGGCTTTTAAATAAATAAATAAATATTCTGGATACACAGATTTATTGGGCAAATAGCAAAAACACCTGTCCTAAATGTCACTGAGGCACAGATGGGTAGTAATGCCAGCCTGAGAGAGAAACAGTATACATTTCTGAGACAAACCTTTTTTTTATTTATGTAAAATAGTTATAGGCCGAAGTGCAGGCATTCTAAACTAATATACTGTAGCTGCTGATACGGACGTTTAGCAGAAGCGTGGCAGTGGTAGAGGTACTCCAGGTTATTCATTCTGGTCTTGTTTTAAGTGCTTCCGTCTTTTTGCTCCTGGAAGTGTGCGCTGCATAATGTGATGCAGATGGAAATTTTAGAATCAATGCAGGCTCCCAAGCACTAGAAACTCTTCCTTGAAATTTGGAGAGATTCTAATCGATGACTCTCTCCCAAGGCCAGGAGAAACAGATTCAATTAACCTTAGTAAGTAACTTAAGCTGGCCAGACAAGCGCAAGAATAAATCTACTTGATTCACATGTGTTTGTCCATGGATTATTGACAGTGGTTACCTAGACTGCTTTACTTGCTTTTCATGTGTCAGCTCTTTTTTTATAATTTAGGGGGAGGGGAAAGAAGCTGGGGTGTTTGGGAGAAATGGGGTGTGGTGGAAGTTTTACCTCCTATGTATTTTTCAATTTCTGTCCATCTCTGGTGGTTGTTGTAGAGAATAAACTTAAAATCAAATTTGTCCTCTGTGTCATACAGCTTGGCACGCATAAGGAACAAATGTATGCCAGGTGTCTGTATTCTATATTTTGGTTCCTAATAAAATAGTTTAAACAGTAAACTAAAGTGTAGGAAGTACTTTTTCACTCCATACACAACCAAGCCGAGGACATGGTCAAGGTGACTAGTATGGCAGGGATTAAAAGAGGCTTGGAGGAGTGGAGGAGTAGCCCAGTGGTCAGAGCAGCAGGTTCAAATCCCACCACTGCTCCTTGTGACCTTGGGCAAGTCACCTTGCCCTCTGTTACCTCAGGTACAAAATTAGATTGTAAGCCCTCTAGGGATAGGGAAATACCTACAGTACCTGAGTGTAATCTGCTTTGATGTACACTTTGAAGTACCAAAAAGCAGAATAAAAAAAGTCTAAGTTCCTGGAAGAAAAGTACATTATTAGCTGGGTAGACTAGAGAAAGCCACTGCTATCTCTGGGAGTGAATACTTTTTGGACCTGCCGTGTACTTGTGACGCAGGCTGGTCACCGTCAGAGACAGGATGCTGGGAATCGATGGATCTTGGTCTGACCCAGCGTGGCACTTCTTAAGTTCTGGAGCAGAAACTCCATCCTTGCTTTCCTTAATGAGGTGAAGGATTTAATTTTTTTTCTTTCTGTTATCAAGGAACTGTGTCCTCCCACTCAGTTCCAGCCCCGCAGAAGAGCTGTGCAGCAGGCATAGGTACCCCAGTGTCCAATCCCTACACAGAATACATCTCTTATACAGTAAGAGGCATCCTGTCAGCAGCACCCATGCTTACACCAGACTCTCGCTTTGGCCCTTACTGGCAGGGTATAAGTTTTCACTTGCCAGTGGGTTGAAAGTTCTCTTGATATCATCAGCTCTAGCCAGAGCCTGCTGGTGAATGTTTCACTTTTATTGATAGGCAATTATCCCCGGACAGCTTGAATTACTTGATTGCACTCATATTTCTCCCACTCGGTGTGCATCTGAGCCTTGTATTCCCCACCCACCTTTTATCTGCAGCAATAAAAAACCCAAAATACATAATTATGCTGGAGTCCAGAGCAATTTGCTCTGTGGATTTTGGCATTCTGTGGATGGACAGATCCTCCTGCAAACTGGCTTGTGACTGATGCAGCTGTCGCATCTAATGGGAGCACCTGAAGAGGAAGAGCGCGGAACAGAGAGGGGAGGGTTGGGGGTTAACATAAGCATCCTGCTTACTGGGCTGTTAGGAAACCTCACAAATGCATTAGTTGTTCAGAAATGCATGAAACAGAGGGTCTTATCAAGATAAGAGTGCCATTTACACAAGACTCTTGTGAACATCCCCTGTAAACTCTGGTACTTGCACTGTTCACAAATTCCAGGGCTAGATCAGGGCCGGATTAAGGAAGCCTTGGGCAGTGCCCTGGCTATGCCCCCCCCCCTTCCACTCCCACTACTCTTGGCCTTAAGCTGATCCTGATTAGGCTCTCTTCTAGGCTTGGGTCCCAGGTGAGCGCCCCACTCCATCCCTGCTCCTCGTTATCTGTCACTGAGCTCATCGGGCTGTTTCGAGAATTCTTAATGAAAGTCATAGAATATTTTTTGGGTAAAGTAGTGTGGTTATCATGTTAGTTAAAATATTTCTTGACTGGGCGTTGAGCTAATAAGAATGTGCATTTACACGGGACCTCCCATCCAGAGCGGATGCTTTACAACTACAGTGCTATAGATGCAATTGCACACATCTGCCTATCTCTAGGGTGCCGAGGGCAATTGAAGACTCCCATTGCATAGAACTTGGAACCTTTCCAACTCTTATTGTCAACTTCATTAGCCAGGTGAGGCTAGAAACCCAGAGGCAGTGATTCTTAAATCTGGTCCTTGAAGTCCCTCCAAACTATGATGTTTTTAGGCTTCCCATGAGGAATATTCGCTAGATATTCTGCATTACACACTGTCTAAGAATCAAGTTAATTTGCACATGTTGGCTACTCTGAAAACCAGATTGTTCATTCTGGGTGAGCAGCGGGGTTGCCAACTGGCTCCAGATTTTCAGGACAGGTTGATCCAGTCCTGCTTTTACTCCCCTGCATGCAGGTACTTATAGTTTTGCTTTTTTTAGGGAAATCAGAATAAGTCCCAGCATGCAATGGGGTAAAACCAGGACTGGATCAACTTGTTCTGAAAATCTGGAGCCAGTTAACAACCCTAGGGAGGGGAGAAGTAAGTTGCTCTTTAGAGTAGACTGAGAACCATTGCCCTGAGCTATTTGTAGGCAGGTGAGAATCTCTGGCATTCCTGACCGAAGTCACAGTAAGAGCTGTAGTGGCTGGCATTGCTGTGCCAGGGGAGATGTGAAATGCTCCCTGCTGAGGTGAAAGGTCTGGCTCCCAGTTCTGACTCCTAATTTGTATATCAGCTTTAGGAATGGAGAAGGAAAGCAGGTGGGTAGACACAAATGGAAATGTAACATAACCTAGAACCAGCAGGTAACTCAGTTTATCAGGTATGAGCTGAGCCAGTCCTGGTTTTATCCTCATGGCACCTATAGACCTGTAGTTCTGATTCTACTAAGCCAAGCTGGACTGTGGTGGGATGAGAGTTTTAAAACCAGGACTGCCCAAGTCTATCCCTAGAGGCCTGGAGCCATCTAGTAACCTTATTATCTCATCTCAGCCCATGATGTCTGTGACCCGAGCTTGAGTTCGATAGAGTCAAGGAAACTTGTTTGTGAACTGAATAAAAAGAAAAAAATCTGTTCTCTCTTTCCTCAGCATCCTGAGTCTCTTCCGCAGCCATGAATTCCACGGCCTCACTGCTGGACTCCATGGTGGGGGTTGGTGACATGGTCCTCTTGGACCCCCTCTCCGAAGTTTCCATGATCAAAAACCTCAAGGAACGATTTAACCAGGATGAAATTTATGTAAGTGAGAAGAATGGCAGTGCTGCATTGGTGGGAATAACAGGTTAGGCCGGTGTTTTTCATTTTAAAGCCTGGGAGCCAGTGACAGCTCCTGTTGACCCTAAGTGTGGCTCCCTGACTCTCTTCTCCTCCTTCTCCCGAAGCTTTGCTGCGGTGCTGCCTCTGGAACAGCTGTTGTGTTTGCTTCCGGCCCCGTAAGGTTCTCAGTGAGTTTGAACCACGTGGCACCAGATCCACCGTGCTGGTCTCACCACACAGCGAGAATAGTGCAGGACTTCAGGCATGGTGCAGCCCAAACTCCGTGCCGAAGAAGACAGAACAGCTGTTCCAAAGGCAGCACCGCAGCAAAGCTTCGGGAGAAGGTGAGGAAGGATTACCAAGCAGAGGTGGAAACCGGCTTGGAGGGGGGGGCAGGATGGTGGAGGCTAGCTGGTGGGAGAAACAGGTAGGGGTTGATATTGGCTGGAATGGGATCGAGGGAACAGAGGGTGTGGGGGAAGAGAAGCTAGGGAGACCGTTGGGGAAGGGGGGAGAGAGTGTGGGGAGCAGACATCATTTCAGTTACACTGGTCACTATCAGTGTGCCTGAGTAACTGTGCTGGCCACATCATTGAAGGGGGGCCCCCTTCTGGACCCTTGCTAGGGTGCCAGTTGATTTGACCGGCACCAGTCCTGGTTCTCATACTGAAGTGGCCCCTGCTTGAAAAATAGTGAAGATCCCTGTGTTAGACATTGATTTAGTGCAGCACAGAATCATGACATGCTAATACAATCTGAGCACTTGAAGGACCATGCATTCAGCCACCCCTGAGGTAGGTGGCCTGGCAGCCTCGGACACGGAAAGGTAGTCTCTGGAGTGTGAGCAGAAGGTACGGTGCATATGAAAACAGCATTTTGTTTTTTGCAATTCTGGGGTGCTCTGGTTGGATGCAGTATTTCAGAATTAACACCACGAATGGTAATAGTCTGTATATTGTTTTCAAATTTCACCATTCTAATTTTTTTTGTAAAATCTTTAAGCTGATCTCTTGTTTTCATCTGAATGCCTACGGGAGGCAGGGGGGGGGGGGGCTGTGTCATTAGTCAAGGGTGTCACAGAGTACACCAAGTTCATTGGATCTGATTGGTCCATGCTGTCAGTGATGTCACCGATTCTTTTCCTCACCTGGGACTCCTGAATAATATTTCCCCGTGGATCTCTCTCTCTCCCCCAACCCCTTCTCCCTCTTCTCACCAGACATACATTGGCAACGTGGTGATCTCCATCAATCCGTACAAGCCGCTTCCGATCTATACCCCAGAGAGAGTGGAAGAATATCGAAACTGCAACTTCTACGAGCTGAAGCCACACATGTGAGTGGAACAAAAGCCTGCCACTTAACAAACCTCCAGGGCTTTAATTAGCATGAGCACCGCAAGGCTAGAAATAGATCTGGGCAGGCAACAAGGGGAATTGGAATCCATCTGTACTTAGACAGGTGTCTTTAAACCTGTAGTTAGCCTCCACCCATCCCTTAGCCCCCTGTGGGGCTTTTATTGATGAAACCTGCAGATAGAAAGGGGCATGAGTGTAGCAAGGGCAGAGTAAGAAAGGGCGTTGGGTCAGAAGAAGAGGAATGGTAAGCAAGGTTAAGGAGCTCTGGACCCATCTTTGTCCCTAGTTCTTTGGCAGATCACTTGATCTTGGAACTGATCTGAATAATGAGCGATATCCTACAGGCAGTCAAGGTTGAACAGCTGGGAACGGAGAGATATCCTTAACTAGAGCAGCACAGACAGGAACAGCCAGGGACACTGGATGGGCCAATAGAAGTATAACTGCTGTCATTTACTGTGTTGCTATAGAATTGATCTGGTGCTGCTGTAAGAGTTCCTGATGTCTAGTCGAGTCTGACCCCTGGGGCACCTCACCATTGTTAACAAGGAAATGCGGCAGCCATTTTTATTCATTCGCAGCTGCTCCCTTAAACCTGTGGAAGCATGAATATTTCTGATCGATAAGACAGCATTTAGCTGTCAGCAATCTTTACCAGTTCATTTAAATGCTTCATCAAAGCCAGAGGCCTCGTTCCCTTATCTGCCCCTATGGGTACTGAGCATTAATAAGGTCCATCAGCGCTAAAGTGGGACCTCTCTAGGATCCCTTTGCGGAGCTCTCAGAGGAGCAGGCAGTGTCTGTGAACAGGACCTCCCTGGTTTATTGTTGCCAGTTGCAGAGCAAAGCAGGGAGGAGATCTGGAACAGAAAGCTCATCCATTAGGAATTTATTTATAATTCATTAAAATAAAATAGCCAGGGCCTGCAGCAAAACAGAAGAGTAGGATGCAGCGGGCAGTATTTATCCCGCTGGAAGAATGACTTCTTGTTATCGGTGGGGTGGGGAGAGGGGTAAAGCATTAACTGATGGCACTGGGGATGGGGACGGGGGATCAGAAATATTATCCCTTTCCAGTAGAGTTGCCCAGTTGAATGGGTGAAGCTTCAAGCCTCTCCTGGCTGGTTGACTTTCATCTTAAAATATTTGAGACTTGAGATATGAATTTGAGACTCACCCTCCAGCACTCATTTACCACTATAATTATCCAATTACTTGCGGATAGGTTTACCAACTGGCTTGGCATCATGTGGCTTCTTTTTATATAGGGCTTTTATCTTGTGTTAATACTTTATTTTATGAGGATGATTTTTGATTATTATTATGTCTGTTCTTTACAGTATACATCTGGGTGTTTATTTTCTATTTTATGTTGGTTTTGTACATCACTTACAACTCTCGTAGACATAATTTATACTTTTTAAAATTCATATTCCACCTTTCATGACACTTCAAAGCAGACCATAGTCAGGTAATGTAGGCGTTTCCCTATCCCCAGAAGGTGTCTGATATGAGGGACCTCATATACTATGCATTCTTCCCATAGACTCAGAATGAGAGAAAAACCTTAGTAAATCAGGCCCCATGCTTGAAGTGAAGTGACGTGACTTGCCCAAGGTCACAAAGAAGTATGAGCAGTGTTTGAACCCTGGCTTCCCTGCATCACAGCTTTGCTGCTCTAGCACTAGGCTACTCCTCCATTTGTAAAGCTAGTTAAATAAATATAGTCATGCCTCCATGGCATGTAAGGAAAACTTTAGCTCTGATTTTGCTAAGAAAAACAGGGGCATCAAGACTGTAAATGTACTGGAGACATAACAAAGGCTGGCTCAGCTTGTACAGATGGTATGGAGACAGTAAAGCTGCCTGTGAAGCACAGGTTTATATAGATGTCACAGCCTTAGAGCAGGGCTTCCCAAACTGTGGGTTGGGACTGCAAATGGAGTCACAAAACCTTCTGCTGAGATCACAAGAGTCTCAAATGGTTGCAGGTGCCAGCAGCAGCAGCATTAATAGTGAAAATCAGCATACGGCCTGTGAGCAGCACATGCTCACAGGCCTTGCAGTGGCACTACCCTTGCATGAGTTTCTATGGCAACAAGAAGTCCTGTGTGAAAAGGGACTGGGGCCACTACAGAGCCTGTGAACTTCCACTAACCTATAGGCCCAATGTTGATTTTTAATTACTAATGCTGTTGCTGTTTACAGATCACTATCAGGCTTGGGATCAGCCATGAACAGAGGGGAGGGTCAAGGGTGCATAAACCAGTGGATTGCCACTTCTCTCTCCACATCCATCACTGAACCTACCCAAGACAAACATGTTGTTCCTGTCATCAGCCAGCCCTCTCTTCCCACAGTTGTCATCTACCTTTGGACAGGAGTCCAAGGGAAAATGTGGCCTCTGACCCTGGCAGGAGAATGTTTGGAGGAGGGGCTATTTGAAGAGAGGGATAAGATGCAGGAGGGGTTTGAGGATCAGAAAGAGAGAGAATGGTTGTAGAGGGTGAGAGTGGGGGAATGTAAGAAAGTCACTGTGGGGTGAAAGGGGATCAGCTGGAAGTGTGTGAGAGGGGAGGAGGTGAAAGAGGGGATGGGGATGAGAGTGAAGAAATTACAAATACTCAGTTGAGGGTCATAAGAAGGGTTTGGGGATGAGAGAGGATCAGCTGAGGGATGTAAAAAAGGCTAGAGGAAGTGGCCTGGGGAGGTGAGAGGATCTGGGGGATATAAGATCAGCTGGAGGGAAGGAAGTCCTCTGGAGGGGATGGCAGTTGAGAAAAAGGATTGACTGGAGAGGGTGGAGACGAAAGAGGAGATCAGCCATAGTGCAGAGAGGGTGAGAATGGATTGACTGTTAGAGGAGGACCACACTCCTGGTCATCCTCTGAGGTCATATGAATTTTAAGTGCTAAACTATGGTCACATTGGTTAAAAGTTTGGGAAGTCCTGCCCTAGAGAACTGTGCTTTTTCTGCAGCCTTCCCTAGGGACTCAGGAAAGGACAGGGTTGATGATGCACACTTCCAGGGCTCCACCTCTCCTCTATAATCAAACCAGGCAGAGACAGCCTGAGACCTATTCATCTGCACCATGCCTAGGGGATTTCAGGGAGCAGGCAGATCAAAGGTCACCTGGCAAATGTATCTGCAAGGTAAATTTTTAACTCAGTTGGAAATCAGCCCAGGGAAAAGACAAAAATGCTTAGCACAAAAAGCACACTGTATTGCTCTGGAGCAAAGATGAGGTTCTCTCCTAATACTGTCACCCAGCAAGCTCCACAATGCAATCTCTTAAACCCAGTTTATCAGGGAAATAAGAAGAGGCTGGACTGCAGGATCCAGCACAAAGACAACACTAGAGGAGAAAAGGTAACAAGAGTCACTGGGCAAGTACTAGCATAGTCCCTGAGCCCTTACTATTACTGGTGTAACTCCCGGGCTCAGTTGGGTTCTCAACAAGGTGTGAAATCAGCCAAAAATCTCTGGAGGTGGGGAAAGATTGACTTCTAGGCCCATTTGTGTTCCTTTACACAAAGTCACCCTTTGTAAACAGCACTGATGATGAAGCAAAAATAAACAGCAGCAATAATCACACTAGAAGCTGGTCTGGTTTCCAACTCATTTTTACTGATAGTTTGTAGAATTGAATGAATAGGGTTTGGGTTTTTGTTTTTTTTACAGCTGTTGATGTTACTGTCCAGTTGATTTACTGTTTGACTTTTCAACAAATTTGTGACTTTAAACTTCCAGTACAAGTCCTTAGATGTTAATGCCAGTTTCTTTAACCGTTAAGCTCCTTCTTCTTGTTGATCAATAGAATTAAAGTTCAACTCTTCCCATTGAGAAATGGGTAGAAAATGTAGTCCCAATTACGTAAATGAATCTCAGGTTCCCAGTTCTCATACCTCTCTTGTAGTCTTCCCTATTCTCCTCCCTAAGTGTTTCTCACCTGGCTCAATAGAGACACGCTCTTGCATGATACTGTTCCTGGTAATGGATGTGAATCCATTCCTCCTTGATGACACAGATATTCTTCAGGCTCGTTCTAATTGAAAGACACCACTTCCTCCAGGTGATAAAGACTCTGAATCCCCGGGACCTAGGGTGCTCAGTAAAACAAAACAGAAAAATTCTTGCTCAAAAGGGGAAACCGAACAAGAAGCAGGAAGGGTGGAAAAACGTCTTCCTCACATAACAGAAAGGTTTCCAAAACCATGGAATCAAAAATGGGGATAAGGTACTCTTGTCCCCATTCTCTTTACCCAGGTCTCAGTCCAAGAGACACCCAAAGTCCTTTTCCTAGAGAAAAATAATAAAAAAATTGGCAACAGCAAAGGACATGCTGCCCCTAAAAAGGTTAACCAAGGAAATCAAAGTAAGAATCCTTACCCTTCTTATGTAATCCTTTGGGTTCCTTACACTGAAAGAATGCAAACAGCAGACCTGCTCTAAGCCAGATTCCAATGACAGCAGTCTCTTAACCCCAGCCAAATCACTGCGTGCATCATAATGGTTTATTCAACACATTCCAAGCAGTGGCAAGCATCTAAATCTACACTAGCATAAAAGCATAAGAACTTGCCATACTGGGTCAGACCAAGGGTCCATCAAGCCCAGCATCCTGCTTCCAACAGTGGCCAATCCAGGCCACAAGAACCTGGCAATTACCCAAACATTAAACAGACCCCCATGCTACTGATGCTGGCTACTCTCGAGAGAACAAAGTCTCTCATAGCAACTCCCCTACGTACAAGAACATCACCCTAGATTCATTTGACCCTCTTGTGTCGTACCAAAGTACGTATCTTAGCAAAGTATGGGGACCGATGTAATAAGACCCATGGCAAAACAGGTGCTAGTTATAGGCGTGGGTTTTGATCACCGCGCGCTGCTGAAGCTGCCACTTCCGCAGGGTGTAAAAAAAAATAAACTATGCAAATGATTTGTGTACAGAAATTCACCCACATACGGAGAAATGCGTGTACCTAAGCGCGGTAAAGGCCTGTGTAATAAGCGGCTGCATCCGCAATCAAAGCCTGCACCGATAATCCGTGCATTAAGGCGAGCAAGCGAATGGGTCTGCCTATTAAGTGAACGCATGACCCTGGAACATATTTTTAATATTTCCAATAACTGGGCTGCAGAAAACATGGCAAATATTTTCATGGATGCTAATTCACACCGGTATAGCAGCGAGATGCTCGGGTGCCGATATAGACACTCAGCTGGGAGTGAATATGGACGCTCTGGCGTCCAGAAAGGCGCCTAGCTAATCTTGCAGCTCAGGTACTGAGCTAGGCACTTGGTCGCGAATCTATACCATCAGGCGCCCAGAAAAGCGCCTAGGGAAGCACCTATCTAAGCTGGCTGCTCCGACGCCAAGAAAAGTGGCTAGCGATGCTGGCCGCGTGGTCGCCTAGAAAAGCGCCTAGCTAAGCTAGCCACTTGGATGCCAATATAGGCACTCAGCTAGGTGGTTTTCAGGCTGCTCGGATGCTGACATAGGCCCCCCCAAGTCGGCGCTAATACTTAACTCGTTCCCTGACCATGGCGGTAAAAAACCTGCATTAAAAAATCCGCACTAGCATTAGCACGGCTCCCTGCATTGCCTATAATTAGCTAATCACCTCCTTTGCATGTATTTGCACAGGAAAAGCCGCTGGTCTGTAAGCGCATTCATACACGCTTTTTTACAGCACACAAAACCCTTATTGCATCCCTGTATAGGGCTTTGTGCGGAAAAACGCATGTACAAACGCGCGTACAGGCCGCAGCAGCTTCATTGGCCCCTGTATGTCATCCCTAAGCATGTGTTATATCAAAATACTAGCCGTTAAGCCCGTAACAACGGGCTCGGTCCATTTCCTTCCCACTCCCTCCCCCTCATTCTCCCTCCTCCCTCACTCCCCCCTCTCACCTCCCTCTCTCCCCTTCCCCCTCCCCCCCCCTCCCTCCCTCTCTCTCTCCCTCCCCCCCCTCCCCCTCCCTCCCTCTCCCCTTCCCTCTCCCTCCTCCTCCCTCTCTTCACCTTCCCCCTCCCTCCCTCCTCTCACCTTCCCCCCCCCCTCCCCTCTCTCTCTCCTACCCTCCCCTCACTCTCTCTCCTTCCTCTCCTCAGTCACTCCCCCTCTCTCAATCCCCTCCCCTTTAAGATCATCCACAACCGGCAGACGGAAGATCTCCGGGGGGGGTGGGGGTGTCCCTCCCGCGCGTGCGTGGCGCCGCTACTGCTCCTCCCGCTCCTGCTCGTCATCGCTGCCGCCGCTACTGCTCCTCCCACTCTGCTTCTCGCTGCCGGCGCTCCTGCTTCTCACCGCTGCCGCCGCCGCCGCTCCTGCGGCCCCAGCGCCATTTTTTTTTTTCGGGCACACTGGGCTCTGACCTACGTGCTCGCCCGCGCATGCGCGGTAGAGCTGCTCTCTACTGCGCATTTGCGGGCCGTCGGTCAGAGCCCATTTATAAGGTAGATGTTACACCAAAGTGTGTAATGACCTAAAGGATGAATGTTAATTTTGTAAACCGTTGTAATCTTTGCTTGGAACGATGGTATATGAAATAACCAACTAAATAAATAAAATAACTATACTAATGGCTTTGTCAGGGCCAAGCTCATGCCTAACAAATATTACAATAGGCCTAATACCATTTGGGTTCCAAGTGGTTTGTTTTTTTTTGGGGGGGGGGGGGTTGTTTTTGCTTTTTCGCAAGGTTTTCTGATTGGCATTACAGCAGTATATGGATATATAGTATACATGTTACTGTAAGTGATAGTTTGACCTCAAGGCTGTACTTTGAATGTCTTTTTACAATACTCCTGGGGGAATTCTGCCCAAAAAAATTTAAACTTCTGCCCACAAAAACTTAAAATTCTGAAAAATTCTGCAAACTTTATATTGGTCAAAATAACACAATTTACATGACAGTCTTTTAGTAATTAGATTTTAAATTGATACAGAAAAAGTTATTACTTAAAGATGCAGAATTTTAAATATTTTGAGCAGAATTTCTCTAGAAATCTACTGTAAGAGTGTCCCTTCCACTCATGCTCCCTATTCTCCTGCCAGTATTTCTCCCCTCCATCTCTAGGCTCAACACCTTCCACTCTATCGCCACTCCCAGAGTTTGACCCCGTTCTCAGTACTGCCCCTCACACAGGCTCCCTCTGTCCTTCCCTCTCTCACACACATGCTCCCTCTCTCTAGTACATATACACACACCCTCATACAGGCTCCCTCACATCCCCTCATACAGGGTCCCCTCTCTCTTGCATACACACCCACTCAAGCTCCCTTTGCCTCTCACTCATACATCCTCACACAGGCTACCTATATCTCTCTCTCATGCACCCCTTCACACAGGCTCTCTCTCACACATACACAATCCCTTCACACAGGCTAGCACCCTCACATACACACAATCCCTTTTTCATACACACGCGCTCCCAATCTCTCACACACATACACACTCCTTCACAATCTCCTCATATAGGATCCCTCTCTCTGGCACCCACACTCAAGCAGCCCCCCACACACACACACGCACTCTCTTTCTCTCTCTCACTCACCTCCCCTGCTCTCTCACACCCTCCCCTGCTGTTTCTCTCTCACTTCCTCTCCCTCCTCCCCTCCCCCTCCCCTCCTCTCATCCTTCCTCCTCCCCTCCCATCTCTCATCCTCCCTTTTTCTCACACACCCTCCCCTCCCCTCCTCTCTCTCACCTCCCTTTCCCTCTCTCACACCCCCTTCCTTCTCTCACACCCCTCTCCCCTCCCCCTCCTCACACACACACACACACACACACACACTCTCACCAGGGTCTTCATCTTCGCTGCAAGTGGAGCGGGTCCCAAGGCACGTGGGTGCCTTCATCTTTGCCGCGAACAGCGCGCCAGGGGCCTTCATCTTTGCTGTGAACAACACGCCGGGGCCTTCTTCTTCGCCGCGAATGGCGTGCTCTGTTCGCTTCATGCTGGGGTCTCCTCTGACATTTTCTGTGCAAAATTTGGCAATTCTGTGCGGGGGGTGGGGGAATCCTGCACAAATTCTGCGCTCTGCAAGGCTGTGGGAAAGGAGAAGGGTGGGATGCAAGGCTGAAAGGGAGCCTACTAATGACCTTGCAGTGGGCCTTCATGGGTCCAAAATGACTAAATGGGGCAAGAGCAATTGCCCAGGCACTCCTGCCCTGCCTGCCAGTATTTAAAAATGTTGTGGGTTGGCTCTCTGGCTAGCAACATTTTCTTGTATAGAGGTACTTCTGTACAACCAAATGGCACTGGCCAGAAAGGCAGCCAGGGCCATTTTTACACACTGGCAGGCAAGGGCAGGAGCACCCAAGGATTGCCCAGTCTGATGGATTTGGTGGGGATGGGGTATTAAAATTTAAAATTTGGGTCACTGGTGGGAACTAGCTTTTTTCGGGGGGGCGCAAGACTGACAGAATGTGAGAGAGTGTGAGAATGAGCGAAAGTGAGACTGAGAGGGCGTGAGACAGAGTGTGTGGGAGAGAGAGTCTGAGATAGGCTGTTTCTATTGTGTGCTGGTTATTGCAAAATAAAAAATTAAGCGTTAAAAAAAAAATAGAATGGAGGGGGGAGGGCAGCCCAGTGATTGTTCGCACAGGACATCAAAGAAAGTAGCATAGGGTGATAAAGGGACTTGCCTCAAGGTCACCCAAGAGAAATTCAGTGGCAGAGCCAGGAGTACAGTTCAGAGAACCTGATTCTCACCCCGTGTTCTGACAATTAGCCCATACTTCCTTCCTGGTGCAGAATAGGTTTTAAATGCTTACGCTTTGTATAGACAGTGATGGGGAGGGCAGAGGGGAGCTGCAAAACCTTGGGCCTGGCTGGGAGAGACCAAAATATGAAACATCCCACTAAGAGAGGTGGAAAGACATAGTCAAATGCAGCCGAGGAGCAGAACCTTTGAATGAAATTATAAAAAGAAGCACAAGGTACCAAGGATCTGTAGTCTTCCGGGCAGCACTGGGTTGCAACATTATCATCCTTCCCCACTCTGGATAGGACCTGCATGGGGGATAATGGCCTCCTCCTGGGTCACAGACGTGCTTGCCCAGTACATCAGCTTTGACGTGACAAGACATGAATAGTAGAAGGGAATAAGCTTCTATCATCCTGGCTTCCCGACAGACTCCAGGATCCCCATTCTGGACCAGCCAGCACAAAGCGGGTCATTCCCTGGTGTACTTGACCCCTTTCCTTTTGGTTTAGTTATTTTAGCAAGGGAAGATCTCCATGGTGTTCCTCTATGCCATCTCCTTGAACTGGAAAACAAATGATTTACACATACACTTTTTCTGCCAGGCATTTCTTCACTTCGTTTTGGCTTTGTTTCTCTCGGTCCTGATTTGCGGGCCATCAGTGATCGTACATTGCAGCCTCTGTAGCTTCTGGGATGATACCAGGGGCTGGTGTGGGGAGGGGGAGGGGGAAAGGCTCATGTTGGCTGAGTTTGGCGGTGGCCAAAGCTATTAGCTGTACTGTAATGATCGAGACTCCTAGACACCCAACTCCAGAAGGAGCTGCACAGATCTATAGAGCTCCAGGCTTAATAGCACTGCAAGGACCACAGAGCCAGGACTCAATAAATATTAAAGTCTAATGTACCTTCCTTTAAAAGACCCCAGTGCTTGTTGTTTTTTTTTTTTTAAATTCAGGCTGGGAGGAAATTGCTGATTGTGTTGGTTAAAGGGCTTAGCTCAGGAAGGCTGATCCTTTTTTCTTTTTAATTGGTTTTTGGAGCAGGAAGGTGAGAGGGCAGCTGGTGGACAGGCAGAGGAAGTGAGCCCCACATTGCTTGTAAAGCTTAGGGAAAAGAACAAGGACAGTGAATCTTGCTGCCGTTCAGAGTTTATATACACAGTGGGGATTTAAAAACAAACAAACAAAAAAAAAAACAGGTCGGGGTCAACGGCGATCTCCACCTTTCACGTGGACTGTCATGGGGAATAGGAAAAGAAACAATCTGACACAGGTAAAAGAGATTCTAGGTCATTGACCTTGTGTGACCTTGCAGAAAAGCAACACTGTATGGTGAATTTTCAAAAGGTTGCATGCGGAAAAATGTGCATATACACATGTAAATAGTATGTACTCACATATATGCTATTTTATAAAGCTCAAATGTGCGCGCGTAAAGAGGGTTCACGCATAAATATCCACGTGTAAAAATGGGGTGGTCTAGGGGGTGTTTTAAGGTGGGGCCGACAGTTATGCATGTTTGTTGTTATTTTATAAGAGACGCTTGTAGATTTGACAGCTTACTTGTGTATATTTACACCTGCTCATTATCTGGTGTAAGTGATATTAAACATCTTTATTATGAAACTCTGAGTAGGTGGCGGGTCTGGGAGAACTAGGGGGAGTTCAGGCTGAAGTGCCAGGAGGGTCTCGATGACCTGCACATGGACTGGGGAAACTGGTGGACTAATTGGGAAAACTGGTAATTTCCTTCACACATGCATATAACAAAGTTTTCGGACTTACATGCATAAAAACCTACTCACAGGGGGTATGAGCTATTTAAAATATGTGTGTAAAATCTCTACACCTATATTTTTTAAATTGAGAGTAAAATGTTAAAAATTTTAAAAATGTGCATGTATAGCAATTCAACACCACTTAGATAAGGTCTGATTTATCCGGCTAAGTAAGTCTTAGACTTATCCAGCTCGTAAAGGTTAGGGTGAGCCCTTGGTGTTGCGGCATAGTTGACGCAACCTTGTAGCAAACCTACGAGGCATACACCGGCAGCTGGCAAACCTGCGCTGTAGCGGGACACACTGGAGCTTCACCTATACCAGCCGCCTCCCTCGCAAGTTGAGCCCTTGGGTTCTGGCAGCCAGTAAGCTGGTCCCTAGGGTGGAGACAGGAGCAAGAGTCCAATAGCACACCAGGGTCAGGACAGGCAGTGGTCAGACGGAATCAAAGACAGGTCAAGGTTGGGGCAGGCTGTAAACAGACATGGTCAGGTCCAAGCAGCAGACAAAACGTGGACAGGTCCAGGCAGAATGTCAGGTCCAGGCGGCAGTCAAAATGTGGTCAGAAGATCAAGATCCAGAAATTCAAGTCAAGGGAGGACAAAGACATACTGAAGACACTGGATGAGATGAATGAGGCAAAGCTGGACGAGATGGGCTGGATGAAGGAAGCAACAAAAAGACAAGGAGAACAGAACAAGGCTGGAAGAGACAAAGCAAGGCTGGAAGAGGGAAGGCAGGTCTGAAGAACACAAGACAAAGAGGAGAAGGCAAGCTGAAGACGCAGGAATTTTGAGTATGCTGGCAACACGCACTGCAAAGCATGAGACCCGTTGCTGAGGCGAGGAACTGCTTCAGGGCCTTGGCTTAAATAGTCCAAGAGGCAGATGTCATCTGGAGGCATTGCTCAGGGGTTCCCGCCACTGTGCACATATTATGCAGTGCACATGCCTATGGGAAGGCCAGGTTGTGGTGGCATGGTGGTGTGTGGGATGCTGGGTCCAGCGGTATTCCTGCCACACTGAGGCCGGGCTGCATCGGGGCCAATAGGAGAGTCAAGGCAGCGTGCCGCGCTGAGACTGACCGGCATCAGAGGTGAGTGCTGCAGCTCAGAGGGCCTACCTGTGGGCTACAAATCTTAACACAGCTATCTTATTTAGCTGGATAAGTAGCACTTAAAAGACATATCCAGCTAAGTAGCGGCAAAACCACCACTTGGTCAGATAAGTTGGAACTTATCCAGCTAACTTGAATATGTATTTGCGCGTATCCTTTATATGCGTGCAAATGTTGCAGGGTGGATTTACGCATATTTTATAACCTGCACATATATGATAGGCATGGGTTATAAAATACTGGGGTACATCTGCACTCGGCCATATACATGTGTATATGGGTGTGCACGCATGTGTTTTACATTTATCTTCCCTGTATATCTATCTACCTATCTAAATTATATATACTACCCTGGACCACAATCTTAATATTTCAAATAAATTTTATTATTATTACAAAACCCTTCTGTTTTATTCATTCCTTACCAAATAAATCATACACATGGTATTACACTCCCCCCCCCCCCCCCCATAAAAATTAGAATACAACATATATACTCTATACACATCACATTCATAACAATTAAAACATACCACAGGCATCAATTTATATGTAACAAAAAAATCTTGAAGGGGCTTTTTTAAACACACCTAATCTTTTTCAACATGGTTTGTTCAAAAAAAGCGGTATGTTGAAAATGATTTGGTGTGTTTAAAAAGACCCCTTCAAGAGCTTTTTTAAGGGAATTTTATGGTATGTATGAGTGGGTAATGAATATAGTTTGTGGAATGGATGTTAATGGTGCTGGTTTATTGTCAGTGATTTCTGACAGGAAGTTTTTTTATATATAGAAATTGAGATGTAACTGGGCTTTTTTTTATATATTGTATAATAAAAAGTGAATGTAAATGGTAACAATATTACTTTAAACATTGGTGATGTTACTCTTTTTATATATATGTATATAAATATACATATATATATATATATATATATATATACATACACACACACATATGGGGTAGATATTCAAAATTCACAATTATGAAGAAAGTGCAGAACAAAGTGACTATCACTTTCTAAGTGCAGTCTCTCCATTTGTTGTTTTTGTAGATATTCAAAAGCCATTTAGACGGATAACTCATAAGTTATCCATCTAATTGGCTAATGCAGCATATTCAGACACTTATCCAGCTAAATTATAGCCAGTTAAGTAATTATCTGGCTATAATTTAGCTGGGTAAAAAAAAGGGGGGGGGGGGGGGTTGTTTCAGGGAGTTCTGGGGAGGGGTAGAGATATCGGCTAACCTAGCCAAATATCGAGTATATCCGACTAGCAGGCCGATACAGTAAAGCGCGTCCGCGGTTACCCTGTTTCTAACCTGCTTTCTACCCACAATTTGGCCGCATAAGTCTAACCCGCGATTCACTATCCGTTTTTACCAATCTTTACTGCTTCTTTAAATCAACGCGTATCCCTTTCTGCCCGCGGCATGTATATGATATGTAAACGATCAGATTAGCTATTCCCTCCCATACAGTAACGTGCGGCCCGATTATCGCCTTTTTAACCAATTATTTTGCCGCGTCTTTAACCCGCTAATTTACCGCCTACCCTGACCCTGGCGTTAGAGGGATGTGACAGCAATAGGCAGGCTCCGGTCAAATAAGTGGGTGGGTTGGAGCAAGCGAGTAACATGGTGTGGCCTGGTTCTTCTACGCTCGGGCCTGGTTCTCCTACGCTCGGGCATCAGGGATTGCCAGTCCTCTCTCCCCCCCTCCCGAAGCAAGGCGCAGGGCGAAAACAAATAGAAATTGTAACAAAAGTAAACTTACTGCATGCTTCCAGCAGCCCCAGTCCTCTCTCCCCCCCTCCTGAAGCAAAGCGCAGGGCGAAAATCGACTCGACATGTTATTAAAGCAAATAGAAATTGTAACAAAGGTAAACTTACTGCATGCTTCCAGCAGCCCCAGTCCTCTCTCCCCTCCTCCCGAGGCGCCCACCGTGGCTCCCCTGCCTCCTGGGGCAGCCGGCGGTGAAAGCGGCTTCCAGCAGCCCCGCTGGCGAAGGTGCATGAACGCACGTCCAATTTGGGTGCTCAAGCAGCGAAGGCGCATGAGCGCACGCCGTGACCTCGGACGGCGTGCATTGGACCAATGCACGACGCATTTCCGACTACAATCACCCTTCTTTCCAGATGACGTCACCAAGACCACCTATATTCTGTCCCTGTTGGAAGGCAAAGCTCTAACCTGGGCTTCTCCTTTATGGCAACGATCGGATCCAGTGTTGCAGAACTACTCTCAATTTATTGAGCTGTTTCGGACTACCTTCGAGGAACCTGGGAAACAAGCTGCTGCCGCCACTGACCTACTTCATCTCCATCAAGGAGGACGGTCTCTCACGGATTACAATATTGACTTCCGCACGTTAGCCAACGAACTCCATTGGGAGGAGAGTGTTCTTCGGACCATCTATTTAGAAGGACTTACAAACTTCCAGCTTCTTTAAATGGCACCATTGAATTGTTTATTTATTTATTTAAAAACTTTTCTATACCGTCGCTAAGTTATATACCATCGCAACGGTTTACAAATAGGCACATAGACTAAGGTAAGTAAATGTAGGATATCTTACATTCTAACAGGTGCCAATAAAGTTTGGTTACAATTTCATAAATAAAATCATTATTTGAGTAATGTTGGTCAAGTCCAGGTATATTATTGAGTTACTATCGCTTTGAAATATTACTTCTTAAAGGTAGGATTGATTAAATTCATTCTCATCTGCATTACCTTGTACTTTCATTCTCTACCCTCCACACTCTTTAGTGGATCGACCGTAGGCTACAAGAAAGAGCACGAGAGGGTGGTAACTGGAGAAAACGGCCTACGTTTTCCCAGGCCCCGCCGCCCGCCACTACGACTCCTCGAGAAACCCCTACCAGTGAGGGTCCCAGGGACCAAACTATGCAGCTCGGAAGGGGCCCGTTAACTCCGGAGGAACGTTTGAGACGATGCAGATCTGGGCTTTGCTTGTACTGTGGTGGTTCTGGACATCGTTTAGCTAACTGCCCTATTCATCCGGGAAACTTCAAAGCCTAGGGACTTTTGGGGGCGTTTCCCTGGGCCTTTCTTCTCCAAAACCCCCACTCACTCTACCAGTAACTCTTCATATGAACGGACGGGAATTTACCACCTTGGCACTGGTGGATTCTGGAGCCGGAGGAGATTTCATTCTGCAAAACCTGGTGGATGAACTCCATATCCCAGTCCGACTTTGTCAAACGCCTCTAGTCATTTCCTCCATTCACAGGGAACCTTTACCCGGCAGGATTATGCATCAGACAGAACCTCTGGACTGTTTTATTGCACCAGACCATTCTGAACAAATCACGTTCTATGTCCTGGAGACAGCCATCCATCCTGTGGTATTGGTCATACCTTGGTTGCAACGCCACAATCCCCAATTTGATTGGGCTTCCTTACGACTAACACAGTGGGGTCCTGAATGTTCTGGGACTTGTTTGAAGGACTCTGGTTCCGCTTCCAACTATATCTGTGCCTCGACTCTGGGGGAATTGCCCCCTCCATATAAACAATTTGCAGATGTATTCTCTAAGAAAGCGGCTGATACCTTGCCTCCTCATCGGACGTTCAACTGCGCAATCAAGTTGGTGCCTGGTTCCACACCACTGCGTGGGCGAGTCTATCCTCTGTCTGCTGCCGAAACTCGAGCTATGACTGAATATATTCAGGACAACCTGCAAAAAGGATTTATCCGACGATCCACCTCGCCTGCGGAGGCTGGATTTTTCTTTGTGGAAAAAAAAGACGGGACTTTACGCCCTTGCATCGATTATAGAGGCCTCAATGCTATTACTATCAAGGATCGATATCCCTTGCCTCTCATTGCGGAATTATTTGACCATCTGCAAGGAGCTCAAATTTTTTCTAAACTGGATCTCCGTGGTGCGTACAATTTGGTACAAATACAAGAAGGGGATGAATGGAAGACTGCGTTCAACACCAGAGACGGACATTATGAGTACTTGGTAATGCCGTTTGGTTTAACTAACGCTCCTGCGGTTTTTCAAAATTTTATTAATGAAATCTTTAGAGACCTGTTATATACTTGCGTTGCGGTATATCTTGATGACATCTTGATTTTTTCCAAGGACTTACTAACTCATCAACACGTGCTACAAGTATTACAAAGACTCAGGGACAATCGGTTGTATGCTAAACTGGAGAAATATATTTTTGAAACTGAGTCTTTGCCATTCCTGGGTTACATTATTTCTAAACGAGGTTTCCAAATGGACCCTACTAAAATAAAAAGCATACAAGAATGGGCTCAACTGAAGGGGCTAAAAGCCTTGCAGAAATTTCTTGGTTTTGCCAATTACTACCGACATTTCATTAAGGACTTTTCCAAATTATCTGCACCACTCACTGCACTCACACGTAAAGGAGCTAATATCACTAATTGGCCCACTGCCACAGAGGAAGCATTTCAGGCTCTTAAGGACTCCTTTTTACGACAGCCCTGTCTTCGCCACCCTGACCCGAGTCGCTCATTTACAGTTGAAGTCGATGCATCCACCGAGGGAGTAGGAGCAGTTTTAAGTCAGACTGATGCCAAAGGTACGTCTCATCCCTGCTCGTATTTTTCAAGAAAATTCTCTTCTGCTGAGCGCAACTATGCTATTGGCGACAAAGAATTACTAGCCATTAAACTCACATTGGAAGAATGGCGACAATGGCTGGAGGGGGCCCAGCACAGAATCACTATCTTTACAGACCATAAGAATCTGACTTACCTACAACAAGCCCAACGTCTTAACCCGCGACAAGCTCGCTGGGCATTATTTTTTTCTCGCTTTGATTTTGAACTCCGGTATCGACCTGCAAGCAAGAATATCAAGGCGGACGCGCTATCCCGTTCTTTCATCTGCGAGGATGGAGAGGAGGTCCTGCAGAATATCATTGACCCAGCCCGTATTATCCTTGCAGCTACCTTCTCTGTCCCGATGGGGAAAACTGTGGTTCCCAGCAGACTCCGCAACAGGGTACTGAAATGGGGACATGATTCCCAATTCGCTGGACATCCTGGCCGTAAGAGAACACAGGATCTCCTTCAACGATTCTACTGGTGGCCGGGGATGTGCAAAGACATTCAAGCGTACGTAGATTCTTGTCCCATGTGTGCCCAACATAAAAGTCCTGTGGGGAGGCCGTGGGGACACTTACAACCACTGCCGGCGCCAACCAAACCTTAGACTCATATCTCCACTGACTTTGTGGTTGATTTACCTGCTTCTGCAGGACACACGGTTATCTGGGTGGTGATTGATCGTTTCTCAAAAATGGCTCATTTTATACCCCTGCCCGCCCTCCCCTCTGCTCCTCGTTTGGCTCAACTATTTATGTCTCATATATTCCGGCTTCATGGCCTACCTCTGCATATTACCTCCGATCGAGGTTCCCAATTCACCGCTCGATATTGGCGGAGTCTTTGTGCCAAATTTCATATTACATTGGATTTCACTACCGCCTTCCATCCGCAAGCCAATGGACAGGTAGAACGTACCAATCGTTCTCTCAAGCAGTTCCTATGGTCATATGTTAATGCACGCCAGGATGACTGGGCCGCATTGTTGCCGTGGGCGGAGTTTTCACATAACTATCACATCTGCTCCTCCACTGGATCCTCCCCTTTTCAAGTTGTTTTTGGCTATCAACCCACACCACCGGTGCCTCTGCCCCTGGCGGTGCCCTCTCAGGCGGCTCAGCTCACCGCCACACAGTTCAAACACTTATGGGTACACACTCGTCACATGCTCTGCAAAGCAGCTCAGACGGCTAAGAAGTTTGCAGATAGGCATCGGAGACCGGCACCTCAATTTCATCCTGGCGATAAGGTGTGGCTTAGCACCAGAAATATTCATTTGAGGGTTCCTTCTATGAGGTTGGCCCCTCGGTATATTGGTCCTTTTCCTGTGACTAAACCAATTTGGCTCGTAACTTACCAACTTCGCTTACCTACTTCTCTTCGCATCCACAACAATTTTCATGCATCCCTGTTGAAACCGTTGCTCCTCAACTGGCCATCTCGGAAGGTTCCTGTGTCTTCACATGTCCAGCTGGAGGACGACGTGACGTATCAAGTCCGGGAGGTCCTCAATGTTCGGAGACGTGGCCGCAAATGGGAGTACCTTCTGGCATGGGAAGGATTTGGGCCGGAGGAGAACTCCTGGGAACCTGTTACTAATATCCTGGACAAGGATCTTCTCAAGGATTTTCATACCGACCACCCGGAGAAACCCAGACCTTCTAGGGGGAGGCCTAAAGGAGGGGGTACTGTTATGAATACTGGCCGCGGCAAGCCGTGACTGGGACCTACCGCTGTCCCCAGGGGCCGGACGGAGCATCAGCATTGATGGGATCCTCAGCAGCACAGCCTCTTCAAGATGGCCATGGCGTTTTCTCCGTGCGGCTTAGCTCTGCCCCCTGACTAGCTGCTAGGGCCGCGCGGGCGGCTCTGGCTCAGATTTAAAGAGATACTCACAGGATGTGAGTTAGCTTCTTCCTGCTGCATCCTGATTGGCTGGGACTATTTAAGCAAGGTCTGTGCCCTCAGACCTTGCCTTGACTTCTTGGCTCCTGAGTTTGTTCTGTTCCTGGTTCCTGGTAGTCTTCCTGTGTTGATTCCTGGTCCGGCTGACGTTTCTTCTGGTTCCTCGATCCCTGGCTTGGCGACGTTCTATCTCTGACTCTTGATTCCTGGACTGGCTGCGGACACCTCTGGCTCTTGACCCCTGGACTGGCTGCGGACACCTCTGGCTCTCGACCCCTGGACTGGCTGCGGACATCTCTGGCTCTTGATTCCTGGACTGGCTGCGGACATCTCTGGCTCGCGACTACTGGACTGAACTTCTTTAAGAGACCCTCGGGGTTTGCTCCTCGACCCGCTGAAGGCATCAGCTGTTGTTGTCTCGACCCGCTGGAGGCGCCAGCATCTGGATTACACGACCAGCAGGAGGTGCCTGCATCCAGATCTTCTTCATTCCTATCTGCAACTCCGAGGATCGGCCTCGCCTACCGACGGTGGCCTAATCTGTCATCGTCGGACCAAGGGTCCACTTCTCTGAGCACAACAGATACAGTTGTGTACTAATAGGAAAACCTTATACAGGATCCCACGGTGTTTGACTTTTTTAGACAAGTTAATTTAAGTATATTAGGTAGGGTGGACATCCTCTTTTCTTTTCCCTGTCTGTTGTATTACAGTTTGTTAATCTTTTTGGATTAATTGTACATCCTTGCTAATAATATATTTTTTAGTTTATTAACTCTGTGTTTGTGACTGGTTAGTGATCCAGGTAAGATAAGTTACTATATACCCTCAGTATTTATGGGTATCTGGTATGTGAATGCCCATCCTATGAACTCTGTGAGGTTGTTGTGAGGTCACAGTATCTCCAGAAACCCTCAGTAAATACCTTGTGAGTAAGGTACTTGCCCAATGTTACGACTGTCGCTGCCCGACATCTCCACTCTGCCTTCTTACCTCTCTGGCGACTCCTCCTGCAGTTGACGGACGTTTGGCTGCAGTGGCGTCTGCCTGCTGTCCTCTCCGGCATCCCCGGTCCGGCTTGGGCACTGCCTCCAGCCATGCTGTCCAGTTGCCTTAGGACGCGCGCACTGCGCGGCCCTGCTTCAAGTACCTTCTTTGGCGCAAACCTCAGGGGCATCCCCTATGATGATGTCACACACTCTGGATACAAATAGCCTATGCGTTTGCTAGCCGTTGAGTTGGCAAAGGTTTCCTAACAGATGGGATTCGCTCTCCGTACCTAGCTACTCTGCCTCCACTATTGGACTACTCTATTTGGGGTACCCGTTCCTCGGGGGCCTCTCTCGCTTCTCTTTCAGGTCGCTGTCTGGAACCGGTACTTGCTCCTCGAGGGCCCATGTTCCTGGACTCGCTACCTGGACTTCTCTTCTGCTTGGAAGACACTGCTGCCTATACCATCAGTGAGTTACCATCTACTTCTCTCAGAGCTGTTCCCTGGAACCAGGTACTCGCTCCTCGAGGGCCTGCCTTTACTTCATCTCCTGTGCTCCATACCGAGAGACTGCTGTGTGAGTACTATACCAACGAGGCTCTATTCCTGAACCCTGCATATATTGATTGTACTCTCGCTCTCAGTTTCTCTCCACTACAGCACAGCCATTGTGGGATCGCTGTTCCAGAGCCTGAAGGACTACAAGCCCAGCCGGGCTACATTCCTGCTCACTACCTCCACCTCTGGTGGCTCCTCAATACTGTTTAATGAAAGATCTAACTGTGTGTGTGTCCTAAAGCTGAGCCTGACCTGTGGCCCCTCACGGGACTTTCCCCCATGGGCGTGGCCGGCAGCCACAGAGTCCAGGGATCCACCCAAATCCTTACAAACAATAACACCCAAAGGCAGGAGAGAAATTACCAGGACAGGGACAAATGCAGATAAGGCCTGTGCAGTGCTTGATGGGACTCTCAAGTGGCTAAGGGTTGACCTCTGGTGAGTGATAGGAGTAGCGTGGAGGCGTTATGTGACATTCCCTATCCTTGGTCCTCTCTTCCTTTCCTCTCACCTTCTCTTCACACCATTTCTGTCTTCCTCCCTTCCTCTCCCCATCCTTGAGATTTCCTTCTTGTACTGATGATTGAGAGTCCTTTTTCTCACCCAATAAAAAAAAAAATCAATTATTCAGACACAAGCAAAGTTGGTAAATAATGCTATTTTTACAATGTAAAATAAAAAATTGGAAATGTTTGCTAGTGTGCTTCAGCATTTGCCACTAAATCAACCCCCGAGCTGCTATTGGAAACTTTGATTTTCTGCTCCCTGAACTTATTGGGAGTGGTGATGGGGGAGGGGGGGGGGGGGGGGCGGGGCTCACAGCACCAAAACTGCCTAGGGGAAATAAAATCCTAAATCTGTCACTGTCCATCCCTGCTGTGATATGACTGCTGGGCTCTCCTTTTTTTGCATTTTGTTTTGTGATGCCCAGAGCCAATCACTTTTATAGAAGCAACCATTAAAGCTCATAGCCAATCACATTCCAACTCAAGAAGCGATATTTCAAGACTAGGTCACCCATGATCAATCATATTCAAGTACAGAAGAATGGTTGTGAGGGTCTCAGCCCTGGAATATATTATTTTCAAACTGGTAATAAATTTGCAACCGAAGAAATTGAAAGCACAGAAACAACACTCTCCAACCATTGGCATCTGTGAGAAGTGATGTAGCTTTAGGCTGCAGTTTTCCAGCAGGTACTTAGGATGTCCTGTTCATGCCATAACTGCCCTGAAAAATTGTGGTTGATGATGGTTTATGTCTTCTATGCTCTGGGGGTCTCTGCTTTGTGTCCTTCCTGCCTGTGCTATGCACAGCTGAACTGTCTAATGACAGCAACTGTACTGGGTGCCTGCCAAGGCAAGGTCTGAAGAGATGAATGGGGAAAGCCATGGCTTGGCAAGAAGGCACTGTAATTATCAACATCCAGTTATTAGTTTCACCCCAGCTCCCTTGCGGCCCACTTACACAAGTGAGGCTACGATTTGAGAGGATGTGGCTGCCTGTCCATTAAAATGTTGCTCTGGGCCAGAAAAGTTGAGTGTTACTATAATATATCTGCCATTAATGCACAGAGATTGCAACACAGCATCGCGAGTGCCTGCAACATATTCTGCAGAAAAAAAAAGATTATTGCGCTGATATGTATGACTCTTAGTTGTTGAATCCACCACGCAAATTGCCCTAACCCTGTCCCCTGTTTATAATTAATGTCATTCTTCTTTACATACATTCTTTGCGTAAACCATGTGAAGTATAATGGATTATTATTATTATAACAATGAGGAGGTAGGGGCAAGAGAGAGAGAGGGCCGGCGGAAGCATTAGGCAGGGTAGGTGGTGGCCTAGGGCGCTGGAAGTGGGTGGAGAGGCAAAGTAGCCAGTAAGGCAGCAGTTTTGAAAGGACAGACGAGATGAGTAGTGATGTAGATGAGGCACAGAGCCAGAGGGCGTTTTCCTTTTTTTGTTATGTATTTCTTTGAGGAACTGGGGTCCTTTGTCATGTGTGGAGAGAAAGAGAGAGAGATCACATGACACCCTTCCACTGGCACTGGAGAGAGAGCAAAGGTGGGGAAAGAAGGGGGTTGAGAGGAATAGGACAGGGCAAGGGGTGAGAGTAAAGGGGGGGGAGAGAATAGGGGGAGAGAGCAGGGGCTGAAAGGTGACAAGGGGGATGGGGAGAGAGCTAGGGTGCTGAAGAGGGGTAAGGAGAGAGCTGGGAGCAGTGGGAAGGAGCTGCTGGCAGGTGAGAGAGGAGGGACTGAGAGAAGGAAGAAAGAGGAATTGGCTAAAGGTAGATGACCCCTCCCCCCCCCCCCCCCCCCCCCACACACACACACAAGAAAAAATGATAAAGGCTTGGCGGCCATTACAGGTTGGGAAAGAGGTTAGGGGTCGCTGCAGCCCGAACAGCACGAGTTGGACATGGTGCTTGTTGGCCAAATGTTGGTGGGGGTCATGGCCCCTGTGGCCCATCCCATTCCAACGCTTCTGTAAGAAAGTACCAGCTAGGAAAAAATAAATAAGAAATGAGAATCTGAAGCAGAAATCATAGCTCAGCTTTCTTTATGTATTGCTGACAATAATCGTTTAAGTCACAAAATAACTTGAAGGCAAAAAAAAAAAATCAATCTTAAAAATTTGGGAAGGCTAATTTTCAATAGTGTGCATAACGGAGCATGTAGACATGTCTAAAGTTAGGCTTAATATTTTATAAACAGTGCAGCGGGAGCCTTCATTAATTCACCTACATCCTCTCCAGCACTTGCTCCAGACCCCCCTCACCTGACAAAAGAGAAGCCAGATCTAATACCCTCGACTTGCATGCAAATTTGATGATGTAAACATGCAGTCCATTTATAAAATATGTAAATGTGCACATACTTCCAAAACCTGCTCCAGGAAGCCCTTGAAACCCCTTCTTTGTACGCGCACACGTTTCTGTGCTCCCTCCCTTCTCTTCCCGTGCACAGAGGCCCATGCACGCCGATTTTACACACACAGCCCCCGTGTCTGTCTTGGAAAACTGATCCCATAAACTAACTGTGTGCTTTCTGACTCACATGGGATCTGTCTGAAAGGTAGGCTTTCTGTCTGTTTGTATCCACTGCAGGACCACGAAGTCTCATATTTCTCTTCAGTTTGCCATCTTGGCAAGAAGATGTCGTCAGTCCACCATGAAATAATAACTTCATTATGTTTCCTATCATGTCAGATATCAAAATTGGCTAAAAAAAAAAGAAAAAGCACACATACAAATTACTTATATGAATGAAAAAAAATCTTAAGGTGGCTTGATGACACCCTCCTTCCCTTTGTTCAGTTGTAGCCTCTGATGTGACAGCCAAGATAGTGAATTGAAAAGGAAGCAGAGACTCCTTTTCCACAGAGACAGACATTAATAACTGAAACTTGTGCGTGTCAGGTATGTACATGTTGGGGTAGATATACCTGTCCGACTAACTTTTAAGGTAACTGCACCACTGAATATCCCGGCTAACTTATCTAGCCACTCAGCAGCTGAATATGGATCCCATGATTGCTATATGTTTTTTATGTTGATTTTTTTTGTTTTCTGAAGTTTTTTTTAAGTGTTTTTTATTTTTTTTGTGAATGAAAGAATTATCAGCCAATATTTCCCTCTTTTTACTTCTTGGTCACGCAGAAATAACTAATAGGGCCATCAACATGCATTTGCATGTTGTGGGCGCTATTAGTTTTGGGGGGAGGGAGGGGGTTGGCCGCGCGTTTTCGACGCGCTATTACCCCTTACTGTATAAGGGGTAAAAATAACGCGTCGAAAACGTGCGGCCAAACACGGGCTAACAGTGTGTTCCACCAGAGCGCACTGTACTGTATCGACCTGATAGTTTTTTGGTTTTTTTTTTGCAACCAAGATTTTAATCGGTGCAGCATTTTGAGTATAATTTTTGTAATTAATGGTTTTTATTGTAATGCAAACATAACCAGCAACAAAGCAACCCCATGTGCACATTTGCTCTTAAGTGCCTCATGATACAAACAGCGTAAGGTACAACAGAGATTTTGTTTTTTAGATAGCAATTGTTCATTTCCTGGTCTTTCTTTTCTCTCCTTTTGTTTTTCCCGGTGACGTATTTGCCATGAAACAAGGGCTGTAGAAGGACTGACTATTCCCATACCTTGAAAAAGCAGGAACTCTGTAGAAGGATTAGTTTTTTTCAATAGCAATTGGCAAACAAGTGGAGACACATGACAGCAACGCTAATAATTCCTTTGGTTTGTGTTTTTCCTTTCCATGTAGCTATGCAATTGCAGACGAGGCATACCAATCTCTCAGAGACCGGGATAAAGACCAATGCATCCTTATCACAGGGGAGAGTGGGGCAGGAAAAACAGGTAAGCAAGGCACATAATACACTGATGTCTTCATCTGACTCTTCCATGCTTTGGAGTTAGGATATCTCTGAGACATACAAAAAAGGGCTAGAGCAAGGGCAGACTGAAAAGGTTAGACAGGCATAACTGCATGCAGTGGTCTATAGGGAGAAGGCCTTGATGTTCGTCTCTGGTTCTTGTTCATAGAGGCCAGCAAGTTGGTGATGTCATACGTGGCAGCAGTGTGCGGGAAGGGAGAGGAAGTGAACCAAGTCAAGGAGCAATTGCTGCAGTCCAACCCTGTGCTGGAAGGTAAGAATGAAATTGTGCCTACTGTGGATAGAGGCTACAGCTGAAGGGAAGACACAAGCTGCTGCCGACAATTGGATAGAACTCCCTTAATGCCATGGAGTTATGTGCAGTCCTGGTTTATTCAGCAATGTCATCACATCATTGTTTGTTCTCTGCTTCCCCTTCTTCAGAAACCATTGGGGCAGATTTTCAAAGCCGTCCGCGTGTAAATCCAGGGCTTGAAAAAAGGGGCGTGGCTTGCGCGGGGAGTGGGCGGGGCAGGGTGGAGCTGGAGGCTCCAGGCACAGCGGCCATTTGCTGCTGTGCCTGGGATTGCAGGTCGGCCATCGGTCGGCGCGCGCAACTTGTGCCTACCCAAGGCAGGCGTAACTAGGTAAGACAACTTTTTTAGGGGGGTTTAGCTTAGAGCTGGGGGGTGGGAGAGTTAGGGGAAGGGAAGGGAATGTGGGGTGGGGGGTAGGGAAGTTTCCTCCGAGGCCGCTCCGATTTTGGCCTGGGAGGGAATGGAGGAAGGCAGCGTGGCTTGGCGCTCCAAGACACACAATTGTGCACCCTCTTGCGCGTGCCAACCCCTGATTTTATAACATGCGCGTGGCTGCGCGCACATGTTATAAAATCCGGCGTACATTTGTGCGCACCGGGTAGCACGCACAAATGTAGACCACGAACGTACCTTTTAAAATCTGCCCCATTGTGTTTATATTTCTCTATCTTTAAGAACATAAGATATGCCATACTGGGTCAAAACAAGGGTCCATCAAGCGCAGTATCCTGTTTCCAACAGTGGCCAATCCAGGCTACAAGTACCTGGCAAATAACCAAACATTAGGTAGATCACAAGCTACTATTGCTTATTAATTACCATCATAGCAGTTTATGGATTTATCCTCTAGGAACTTATCCAAACCTTTTTTAAACCCAGTAACACAACTGCTGTAACCACATCCTCTGGCAATGAATTCCAGAGCTTAACTATATGCTGCATGAAAAATAATTTTCTTCAATTTGTTTTAAATGAGCTACTTGCTAACTTCATTGAGAGATCTCTGGTCCTCTATTATCTGAGAGAGTAAATAACCGATTTACATTAACTTGTTCAAGTCCTTTCATGACTTTGTAGGCTTTGTCATATCCCCCCTCAGTCGTCTCTTCTTCAAACTGAATAGCCCTAACCTCTTTAGCCTTTCCTCATAGAGCAGCCATTCCATGCTCCTTATCATTTTGGTCGCCCTTCTCTGCACTTTCTCTAGTACAGCTATATCCTTTTTGAGATGCGGTGACCAGAACTGCACAAAGTATTCAAGGTGCGGTCTCACAATGGAGCGATACAGAGGCATTATGATATCCTCCATTTTTTTTCCATTCCCTTCTTAATAATTCCTAGTATTCTGTTTGCTTTTGTGATTGCCATATTATCCACTATGACGCCTAGATCTCATTCCTGGGTGGTAACTCCTAAGATAGAACCTAACATTGTGTAACTATAGCAAGGGTTATTTTTCTCTATATGCATCACCTTGCACTTGTCCACGTTAAATTTCATCTGCCATTTGGAAGCCCAGTTTTCCAGTCTCGCAAGCTCCTCCTGCAATTTATCACAATCTGCTTGAGAAATATTGTTTCAACAAGTCCCTATCAGCTACAGAACAGAAAGAAACAAAGAGTGTAGCACAAGATGTAATTAAGTCCTGAGAGCTCTCTAAAAAAGCAGAAAAATCCACATTAGCTAAGGTTGTAAGAGTATCTAAAGCTCCTTCATCCCCATCTTCTCACCTCTTCATCATTGAAATGTAATAGATCTGGGAAAATAAGATTTCCTTTCTTTGAAGTATCATTAACACTTCACATAAATATTATTTAAGCAGTCCCTCAGTTGATAGTCAATTGATGGGAAAATTTAAAATTTGAAGATCCATTGCTTTCACTTTATTTTCCAACCCCTCAAGTTTATTATGGAGGCTTAGATTGTTCTTCATATGGGTGACACTGGAAGCTTGAACATTAGCAAATTGATCTTTCATTAAAGTAACTTGAACCTCCAATTCTCCCAATCTCCTATCCTGCTTCTTGAACTTCAATAAAGCAGCTTGAGAAAATTTACAGAGCTGAGAGATAGAACACAATAAAACATTCTCCATATGAATAACCACCTTCCAAACATCCATCAAGCTGATGTTGGAAGGACTGGGGGGTTACATTGTCTTGCCCAGCAATTCTTAAACCATGGGAAGGGGAAACTGCAACAGGAACCTGCAGAAAGTCCATTCTCAAACCAACTTCTGGTATTTTATTCAAGTTAGAGTCTTTACCTCCAATCGTGGGTCCTCCTTCTGCTCCAGATACACACCTGACCTTCGTCGGAGTAACAACAACCCCCTCCAAAACTTTCTCCAGCCTCTCAGAATGCAGCACAAACCATCCTGCATTCTCTGGCGCGATCTCTGCCACAGGCTCTGGCAGCTCAGAACCCATAGTCAAACACTGATTTCCCGAGCAGAGACTCATTCTTCAACAGATTCCCCTCCCCTCTAAAGGATTCCTCTATCACAGCAACGTAGGAGTTCTGATAGGCGGAGTCAGGGAGACAGCCAGCGACCCAAAAGAGTCACCAGTTAGCTTTACCTGCTCAGTTTTTATTTTTGAAGGTCATCCCTTACCAATTAAATCTCCAGTTCAAAATATGGGCATCATATTGGATCCAGGTTTATCATATCAGAGTCATATTAAATATCTCGTAAAATTGGCCTTTTGTAAATTGCGCATGTTATGCAGATTGAAACCTCTACTAGAGCCCAGTATTTTTCAGAGCACGTTGCAGGTTTTGATATTTTTCCTAAATTTGATTAATGCCATTCTCTGTTTGTTGGCCTTCCCACTAACACACTCAGAGCTAGGCAAATCGTGCAAAATTCTGCTGTTTGCATTCTAACAGGGAGAAGTATGCGTGAACACATTACGCCTGTACTTTATTCGTTACTTTGGCTCCCAATTCAATGGCACGCAAAATTCAAGCTTGCCACGCTTGTTCACAAATTGTTTCATAACACCAGTACTCCCTGGATAAATGCAACACTACAAATGTAAAAGCCACTTTCATCCTTGAGATCAGCCAGTTGAGGTCTTTTAGAAACCCGCTCTCCAAAGCTGGATCATCTTACAGAAACCTGTGACCGGGCTTTTTGATCGCTGGGCCTTTATTGTGGGACTCTCTCCCAGAACAACTACGTCCCACCATTGGAATTTAAACAGCTTTTTTTTTTTTTAAGAGATTTTAAATTTATTAACATAATCCCGTTATTTAAAGCATTGCTTCTATTACTGGGTATTTTAAACTCTTTTGAATTATGCTCCTTTTGTTCATTTTTTTTTTCCCAGTCTTCATTCCCTTTTTGGCGATGTCAAGATCTATTGCCTTATCTGTTTTTCTAATGTTCTACTTGTTTTATATAAAATTTTTATGCTTGTTATATTATACCCTGCCTTGAACTTTGAAGAGTGTGGGTAACAAGTCTTTTAAAATAAATATTGTGTATACCCCTGTCCTGGTAATATCATCATACAAATTAGTGAACAATTATAAAGTGCAATAAAAAAACAAGAATAAACATAATCAAAAATAACTACAGAAACAATACATCCATAAGTAAACTTTAAAAAAAATCATGGCAAGGAATGAGTCACTGACCTTCCATCAATCCCAAGTTATCCGTACACAACACATCAACCAGCATGTTTCTCAATACAAGGACCATCCTTCCATCCCTACTGAAGCTATTCACTATGCCCAATTACCGTACAGGAGATAAGCGAAAGATTTTTTTACTATTCCAACTTATCTTATGGAAAGAACCAAGGTCCTGATTCATCAAGGCATTTTCCTACAGACACAGAATGGGAGAAATGCCTTAGTGAATCAGGCCCCAGATTTTTAACTTTCTACTAAACATTGTTAACTTCTTCTCCAACCTAATATCAGCTGGCTGCCCCCAAGTCAAGCACATCTCTCACCTAGACCAGATATACAGTGAAGCTCCCTGACTTGATCTTAGGACTGAGTTGGATTCCACCACTGTAATGCAGAGGATAAGTAAACAGGGTCCATACCATGTAAAGCTCGAAAAGCTATCAACAATGTTTTAAATGTTGCTCTTATTCCCTCTGGTAACCAGTGGGATTGCTGTAACAGAGGCTCCATCAAGGAGCTTCCTGTGACCACCCTTTGCTGCTAAATTCTGCAGAATCTGAAGGTTCTGAGTAGATTTGGCTGGAAGACCCCCATAAAGCATACACCAGTAAATCCCGTTGTGAAGTCACAAGAAGAATCACTTTTTTGAAAGCTGTAATATTCAAACAAGGCCATAGGCGTTTAACCAAGCACAGTGTAAAAAATGTTTTACGTGCAGTCACGGGCAGAGTCAAGCTCCACCTCTCACCGCCCAGACTACACCCCCAGCCAGCCCCTTTTTCAGGGCCCAGCCGAGACTTACATGCATGGCTGGGCCATTTAAAAAAATGCCCGACTCAGCCAAGTTTCGCCACTCCTCTAGTGGCTGCCTCAGCTGTTTTAAAGAGTGAACATAAGAACAAGCCATGCTGGGTCAGACCAAGGGTCCATCAAGCCCAGCATCCTGTCTCCAACAGTGGCCAATCCAGGCCATAAGAACCTGGCAAGTACCCAAAAACTAAGGGGTAGATTTTTAAAAAAAGCGCGTTCATGTACTTTTGTTTGCGCACCAGGCGCAAACAAAAGTACGCTGGATTTTATAAGATACGCGCGTAGGCGCGCGTATCTTCTAAAATCCTGGATTGGCGCGTGCAAGGCTGCCGATTTTGGGCAGCCGGCGCGCGCCGAGCCGCGCAGCCTGTCACCGTTCCCTCCGAGGCCGCTCCGAAATCGGAGCGGCCTCGGAGGGAACTCTCTTTCGCCCTCCCCTCACCTTCCTCTCCCTTCCTCTACCTAACCCACCCCCCCGGCCCTATCTAAACCCCCCCCTTACCTTTGTCCGTAGATTTACGCCTGCGAGAAGCAGACGTAAATCTATGCGCGCCAGCAGACTGTTGGCACGCCGTGCTCCGACCCGGGGGCTGGTCCGAAGGCCTGGACCACGCCCCCGGGCCGGCGCCATGCCCCGGTCCCGCCCCCGAAATGCCGCACCCCGCCCCCGAAACGCCACGTCATCGGGTCCCGCCCCCGACACGCCCCCTTCCAAAAACCCCAGGACCTACGCGCGTCCCGGGGTTCTGCACGCGCCGGCGGCCTATGGAAAATAGGCGCGCAGGCGCGCAAGGCCCTGCTCGCGTAAATCCGCCCGGATTTACGTGAGCAGGGCTTTTAAAATCCGCCTGTAAGGGTTTAGAGGGTGTTCGGGGGGGAAGAGGAGAGCACAGATAGGATTCTGTAAGCACAGGTACACATGTCAGGTTAGAACACCTGTAGCACAGCACTGTAACAGGAGCCGAAGCACTGAAAGGAAGCCAGCCTCTACCCCTCTTCCCACCTTCTCATAGCTCGAGCAGCCATGGATCCAGATGTTTAGCATGCAGGAACATGTGGATAATCTGAGGAATCCTTAAATGAGCTGCTTTCCTGCCATTCAGTTAGGGTTACCAAGGGGCTCCGTTTTATCAGGACAAGTTGATCCGGCCCTTCCCTCCTCTCCCCCACCCCCCAGTTATGAAGATTCAGCTTTATAATCCCTGTAAGGAAAGCAGGAAGGACAGGTCCAATAGGGTCAAAGCCTAGCCTGAAAACATGGAGGCAGGTCGTAAATCTTCATCCAGCCTCCTCCCTGTGGAGCTGCCCATCGGACTCATTTCCGTAGCCAGGGACTCACTCTTTCTTTATCTCCTGCAGCCTTTGGGAATGCCAAGACCATCCGTAATGACAACTCCTCCAGATTTGTAAGTAACTTTAATCTTTTTGTCAGATAACAGTTTGGCTTGGGAGGATAGGAGGGGGGAGGGGAAATACAGCATGACTAAACTCAAAAGCTTTAAAAAGAATAGCTTTATGGATTGGCTACAATGGAAATTATGGGGTTTTCAGATCTACCCCTGCCTTTCTTAGATGTCAATGAGACACCCATGTGATTATCATTGGCCAATCAGATTGCTGCATTTTTATTACCCAGTGTTCTAAGGCGTTTTATAATTGGGTGTTTAGGGGCAAGGTGATAGAAGTAATCCACAGCGCTATCCGGGGCCATATAATTACCTTCCTTAAGTCTGGAGGCATTTTCCATGAATAGAAGCAAATCTTTGAATATTTCTCAGAGCCCAGCTAATTATGAATTTAAGTGTGTATTTGTCTCAGATGGGCATTTTCTCAGACTGGTGAAGCTGAAAAGGCCGGCCATATTTACTTGATGTGTGAACCTTGGAGCCAGGCCCTAGTGCTGCTGTCCTGCTGTGAGAATACCTGACCCCCGTCTCGAGTTCATATTTACTGCCAAATAGGGATGCGCATAGAAAATAATATTGTTTCCCTGTACGTACCTGGATCAGTCCAGACCATGGGTTATGTCCCCAATCCAGCAGATGGAGTCAGCACAAGCTTCGAGGGGGCGTCACCATATATACTACTACCCCCTCTGCAGGAGTTCAGTATCTTCTGACTCCAGCAAATGCGAGTAGGGGACTCAGGGTTTCTCTCCCTGTGGTTGTAAATTAATCTTTTCCCTTTTTGCTTCCTCCTTTTCTGGGCTTCTGCCTAGTTTTCTTGTGGATCAAGTTTTTCTCTTTAAAAAAAAAAAAAAAAAAAACCTCTTATTCAAAGGCAGGCTGTGGGGAGGCGTGGCTTACCCCCTGTGTTTGTTTCCCCTCCCGGTGCTGAATGCTAGTAGTTAGGACGGGGTAAGTGATATTATATATTTTGTTGTTCGTTTTTCTTTGCAGCTCTCCCCAACCCCGGGGCCTCGCGGCTGCCGGTGGTGACAGTCTTTCAGCGCTGGTGTCTCGGGCAGCCTCGTGGGCTGCTGGGACACACAGAAAAGTTTTTCTTCTGCCGGGTTGTGAGGCCAGGAAGGCCCCCCCGCGCCGATTTCTTCAGCGGGCAGTGCAGGCTTTCTGGCCCCCCCGCAGCGGCGGTTTTTCGCGCGGCCACCCTCCCGAGCCTCAATTTATTTATTTTTTCTCTCTCAGCCGGCGTTGCGCTCGCGGGGTGCTCCCGATGCCGCGGCCGTCGCGTTGCTCGGCCTGCGGCGAACCGGGATCCAGGATCTCCCGCGAGGGCGTCTGCGCCCGGTGCCTTCCCGGGGGGGAAGGCACCTCGCGGTCCATCGCCGATTTGGTGTTGCTCTCTTCGATGCCCGGGAGGCGCGGGCCGGCCCCTCCCCCATTCCTGGCTGGAACGGCGGCCATTTTGCAGGCACAGCGCCCTGAGGAGGATCCAGAGGCGCTGGAGGAGGGGGATTGCGATGCGGTTTCTCCGCAGTTCTTATTGCCGGAGCAAGGCCCGCAGGGGCAGGGTCCAACGGGGGTTCCCCCCCCTGGAGCCCCCTCGGGCAGGCCGGGGTTTTCCCCAGAGTTTGTTTTGCTGATGCACACAGCCTACCTCCAGGGGTTGGAGACTCCTGCGGGGCCTCCCCCTCCCAAGATCCCACGGACGTCCCCCCCGGCACAGGCCCCCCCCGCCCCGGCGGGCGCGGGGGGCCCCTCATGTTCACCCTCCAGCTCGGGCCCGCTTTTCGGCTGCGGCTGTGGGAGCGGTGTCAGGACCAGCGGATCCGGGGTCTGATCCTCCGGATGGCGGACAAGGAGACTCCATGCCGGAGGGGTGACGACCCGCGCACGCTGCGCCTCTTCCAGAGGGACGAGTTGGATGACCTCATTCCACTTATAATTCAGGAATTGGATCTGGACCCACCGCCGGACCCGCCTGCTCCAGTGGCGCCGGCAGTCGTCATTTCTTCAAAGAAGGGGGACCCGGTCCTGGCGGCCCGGCGGCCCAGGGCTTGAGCTTTTCCCATTCACGAATCGTTCCTGCAGCTCCTCACTGGGGAATGGGATACCCCGGAGGCTGCTCTGAAGGGCAGCCGGGCCATGGAAAAGCTCTACCCCCTGCCAGAGGATTTCCTGGACCTCATTAGGGCTCCGAAGGTGGACTCCGCGGTGTCGGCGGTCACGAAGAGGACGACGATACCGGTGACAGGAGGTGCGGCCTTGCGGGATACGCAAGATCGCAAATTGGAGGTTTTCCTGAAGAGGGTCTTCGAGGTCTCCGCTCTGGGTATGCGGGCAGCAATGTGCAGTTCCCTGGCCCAGAGGGCGAGCCTTCTCTGGGTACAACAGCTGCTCACGTCGCAGGAACTGCCCGCGGAGGAGGCCGCCCAGGCGGACAGGCTAGAAGCGGCGGTGGCGTATGGGGCGGATGCCTCGTACGACCTGTTTCGGATCCTAGCAAGAGCCATGGTGTCGGTAGTGGCGGCACGGCGCCTCCTGTGGCTTCGCAACTGGGCGGCGGATACGTCCTCCAAGTCGAGTCTGGGCTCCCTTCCATTCAGAGGTAAGTTCCTCTTCGGGGAGGACCTGGATCAGATCATCAAGTCTCTGGGGGACAACGCGGTTCATCGGCTGCCGGAGGACAGATATCGGCCTTCGCGAGCATATGCCTCTTCCCGGACCAGGGCCAGGGCGCAACGGCGCTACAGGAGCTACAGGCCATCGGGCTCTAGGCCCGCCGCCTCCAGGCCACAGACCTGGTCACGTTCCTTTCGTGGACGGAGGCCCGCCCGCACCACCCCCGGAGCAGGTAACCCCCCTCCTAAGCCTTCGCAATGATGTCAGGCTCGCCCACTCCGCCAGTCCCAGAATTGGGGGACGGCTGGCGTTTTTCTACCAGGAGTGGGCGCAGATCACCTCGGACCAGTGGGTCCTAGACACCATAGAGCACGGCTACGCATTGGAATTTGTCCGTCCTCCACAGGCAAGGTTCATTTTCTCCCCCTGCGGGTCGGTGCTCAAGAGACGGGCGGTGCAGGCGACGTTGGACAGACTTCGGGAAATAGGGGCTATCGCCCCCGTGCCCTCCGGAGAGGTGGGCTCGGGCCACTATTCCATTTACTTCGTCGTGCCAAAGAAGGACGGGTCCTTCCGGCCCATCCTGGATCTCAAGGAAATCAACAAGTGCCTCCGAGTGGTCCGGTTTCGCATGGAAACACTGCGGTCCGTGATTGCGGCGGTACATCGGGGGGAGTTCCTCGCCTCTCTGGACCTCACGGAGGCCTACCTGCACATTCCCATCCGCCGGGACCATCACAGTCTCCTCCGGTTCAAGATCCTGGACCAGCACTTTCAGTTCATAGCGCTCCCGTTCGGATTGGCGACGGCACCGCGTACCTTTACCAAGATCATGGTCGTTGTGGCGGCAGCCCTTCGAAAGGAGGGCGTGCTGGTCCATCCCTACTTGGACGATTGGCTCATTCGGGCGAAGTCCTTCCACCAGGGACAGGCAGCGGTGCGCAGGGTGGTCCAGTTTCTACAGTCCCTGGGCTGGGTGGTGAACTTCTCCAAGAGCTCCCTCGTACCCTCGCAGCGCTTGGATTTTTTGGGAGCGTCCTTCGACACCCGGCTGGGCAAAGTCTTCCTGCGTCAGGACAAGGCGCAATCGTTGCGGGAGCATGTACTGCGGTTCTCTGCCTTGCAAGATCCCACCTCCTGGGACTACCTCCAGCTCCTGGGGGTGATGGGTTCCACCATCGACATGGTCCCCTGGGCGTTTGCGCATCTCAGGCCCTTGCAGTGGGCGCTCCTCTCCCGTTGGAAACCGGTTTCGCAGGACTACCAGATGATTCTCCCACTTCCACAAAAGGCCAGGGACAGCCTGGGCTGGTGGCTGGAGCCGTCGAGTCTAGCCCACGGAGTGTCTCTCGACTTGCCCAATTGGGTGATAGTAACCACCGATGCCAGTCTGCTGGGCTGGGGGGCGGTCTGCGATCGAAGCGCCACGCAGGGGACGTGGTCCGCGGTGGAGGCGAAGTGGTCCATCAACCGTCTGGAAACCAGAGCGGTCAGGCTAGCTCTGCGACATTTTCTGCCGCTCCTTCGGAACCGGGAGGTCAGAATCCTATCAGACAATGCTACCACTGTGGCCTACATCAACCGCCAAGGCGGCACGCGCAGCCCGCAAGTAGCGCTAGAGGCGGCGCTGCTGATGCAATGGGCGGAGCGTCATCTCGTTCGACTAGCGGCCTCGCACATCGCCGGAGTGGACAACGTGCAGGCGGACTTCCTCAGTCGTCAGCTGCTGGACCCCGGAGAGTGGTCTCTGTCCGAGGAAGCGATGCAACTTCTAGTCCGGCGTTGGGGTGCCCCCCACTTGGATTTGATGGCCTCCGCTCTCAACGCCAAGGCTCCTCGCTTCTTCAGTCGCCGGAGAGAGCGCGGCGCGGAGGGAGTGGATGCGCTGGCCCTTCCGTGGCCGTCTCATCTTCTTCTATACGCGTTTCCACCATGGCCCCTGGTGGGCAGAATGCTTCGCAGAATAGAAAGTCATCAGGGGACCGTAATCTTCGTCGCTCCGGAATGGCCCAGGCGGCCTTGGTTCGCGGACCTGATACAACTGGTGATCGACGGGCCAGTCAGACTGGGGCACCTCCCCCGTCTCTTACGTCAGGGCCCGGTATTTTTCGATCAGGCAGAACTCTTCTGTCTTGCGGCCTGGCTTTTGAGAGGCGCCGCCTTCGGCGCCGGGGATACCCGGAGGCGGTAGTGTCCACTCTACTGCGGGCACGTAAGACATCGACGTCGGTGGCCTATGTTCGTGTCTGGAAGGTGTTCGAGCTGTGGTGTGCTAGTCAGGACACGAGACCTACGAAGGCTTCGGTACCTCAGATCCTGCAGTTTTTACAGGCGGGGGTGGACAAAGGACTCGCCTATAATTCTCTGCGGGTGCAGGTGGCCGCCCTGGGTTCGCTGTTGCGTGATGGCGGTTCCCTGCTACAGCATCCGGACATTGCGCGTTTCCTCAAGGGGGTCAAGCATTTGCGGCCTCCAGTACGGGACCCGTGTCCCTCCTGGAGTCTCAACCTGGTGCTTCGCTCCCTGTCGGGACCACCGTTCGAGCCGCTGAGCACTGCTACGATCAAGGATCTCACCCTCAAAGCGGTATTCCTGGTGGCCATCTGTTCCGCTCGCCGCATCTCGGAGCTGCAGGCTCTGTCGTGTAGAGAGCCTTACCTGCGTTTCTCCGACTCTGGAGTGTCGCTTCGCACAGTGCCTTCCTTCCTTCCAAAGGTGGTGTCTGCATTCCATGTGAACCAGACGGTGGAATTGCCGTCTTTTTCTTCCTCCGAGCCGAAGGCTCTCCGACTATTGGATGTCAGGCGCACGCTGCGTCTCTATCTGGAGGCTACCAATGAGTTCCGGATTTCGGATCATCTCTTCGTGCTTTGGTCTGGTCCCAGGAAAGGGTCTCAGGCCTCGAAAGCGACCATTGCGAGGTGGTTGAAGGCGGGCATTGCTGCTTCATACATTGGGGCGGGGTGGTCTCCCCCGCCCGGCATTGTAGCTCATTCTACTCGTTCTCAGGCGGCTTCCTGGGCGGAGGCTCGTTCGGTCTCTACTCAGGAAATCTGCAGAGCAGCTACCTGGAAATCGTTACACACGTTCTCGAGGCACTATCGTCTGCACCTCGCCTCCTCAGTCACGGGACATTTTGGCGAACAGGTTCTCCGAGCAGGCCTCGCAGGACCCCACCCGATTTAGGGAAGCTTGGGTACATCCCATGGTCTGGACTGATCCAGGTACGTACAGGGAAAAGAAAATTATTACTTACCTGCTAATTTTCGTTCCTGTAGTACCATGGATCAGTCCAGACGCCCACCGCACTTGGGTCTTTTCCTTCCTGCTCGACTCTTCTCTACGGGACTGTAGTGTGATAGGGCTTTCCCGGCTCCTCAGTCGCACTGTTTCTCACAGCCCCCTTCACGTTGGCGTGCTGTTTACGCAGCGTCCTACCCGTTGGTAGGACGGTTCCAGTTTTTCTATTACGGTTACACGGTTTATTGTTGCCGGTTCTTATAAACTTGATCCACTAAAGGGGTTCTATTTCTACTCGGGCTTTGATATACTCGATACTGAACTCCTGCAGAGGGGGTAGTAGTATATATGGTGACGCCCCCTCGAAGCTTGTGCTGACTCCATCTGCTGGATTGGGGACATAACCCATGGTCTGGACTGATCCATGGTACTACAGGAACGAAAATTAGCAGGTAAGTAATAATTTTCTTTTCGTTTTTATTGCAGGGGGGTTCCGTTTTTTTGCTTTGGGTTTTTTTTTTTTTCTGATTTAGTGTGTGCTGTTATGTTTAGTGTACACTTAGTGGACATGCATACTTAATCCATTTAGCACGTGTTAAAACCTTTAGGGGTTGATTTTAAAAGCGTTTCTCTCACAAACATGCCCATATATGCGAGTCTGTAGGCCACATTTGAGCAATGTGGTTTTTAAAGCTGTGATTTATATGTGTATATGTGCATGCGCGAGCAAAACATAAGGGGGCAAAAAAGGAGTAGGGAATGGGCATTCTACAGCGGGGTCAACTGTTAGGTGCCTAACTCCATATTTTAAAATGGGAGGCCGCAGCGTGCAGCGGCTTGTTAGCTGCGTAACTTTACTGCTGCTCCTGATGAGGTGTAAGTCTGCAGGTCTCACGTTTTAGGCCTAACTTGACAGGCTGAGGGGTCCAGGTCAACCTGGGAGGTGCAGGATGAAGAATTCCAGTGTATCTCCGCTCGCATGCCGATGTGCTCATATATGGGCACACGCGCGCTCGTTTTAAAATTAGCCCGGTAGCATGCACTAAATTGGAAAAACAAATCAAAAAGAACAGTTTAGTTGTTTTTTTTTCTCTCGTTTCGATTTTAAAATGACATGAAACAAAATAAGAAAGATCTTCGGTGTTTTTGTGTCATTTTAAAATGCCGGCACACCTCTACTGCCAAATCGTCCGCTTTAAAGAGCGAATGGACTGAGGCGGCCTGCAACCTCTGTGGGAGACAGAGAACATAGAGGCCTGGACAGGAGGTTCTCTGTGCACTGTTCCGGGTATTGGTGGGGGAGATCTGGGTAAAAGCTGCTGCAGCAAACAGCATCACATTGGCTGGGAGGTGGGAGGCGTGCAGGCTGGCTCGCACTTCCAGAATGATGAGGCCACTGCTACTTAACATTTCTGGACGTTGTGTGAGGTAGAAGCTGGCAAGGTGCGGCAGTTCACATAAGCCCTTCGAGAGTGCTGCTGACCGTCCGGGAACCAGCATAGCACAGTGGACGTAACACGGGGTTTTTGTCTCTTGCAGGGAAAGTACATGGATATCGAGTTTGACTTTAAAGGGGAACCATTGGGAGGCGTCATCAGCAACTGTAAGTGTCACTCTTAGCAACTATATGTAGCCCCTACTTCATGGTTTCCTGGCTGAAATGCTCAGGAGGAATGCTGAGTCCCAGAGCTAAGTCCCTGCACATAGTCACAAATCCATACAGCTCCAGGGCATGGATTCACTGAATTGGAAGGGGGGGGGGGGGAACCTACAAGATCCAAAGCTACTGGGGGAACCTCTGTTTCTCTCTCTCACTCTCCAGTTGTACTCAACAGTTTGATGGATTGCTGCAGTGCATCTGGACCAATATCCACACTAGACCCTCAAGTGGGGTGTTTCAAAACTAACTTTCCTGTAGCAAACCTTCAAAAGTTGCCATCAGGCATCAGTGCATGTTCTCAGGGTTATGTCCAATCTTCATCCAGACTCTTACTCATGCTTCTCTGGGTGAGTGTCCCTCGGGGTGGCTGGCACCCTGCCACCCTCTCCTGCCAGGTTTGGAAGATAGGCTTTTAGCAAGGCAAAGGGGGTCCCCTATCCACAGTGGCACTCCCTTCCCAAGATGAAAGCAAAAATACCTGAGGTCGCACATACGCTCTCTTAGCTCCTGGGGAGAGACGCTGCTGGGAATCTCCAACCAAACTCTTTTCCCACATCCCACTCTCCTCTGGGTTGTTGAAAACAGATCTCTCGATTTGAAAGTCCAAAATGCAGCCAGCAGATGTAATCCCCTGTTCCTGGCAGGAAGGGTGGCCGAACTTCCTCCCAGCACAAAAAGGACATCAAAACCTTCTAAAAAAAAAAAAACCAAGAATACTTCTCTTGTGACCAGTCACCTCTGTCCTTCCACTTGTAAAAAAATAAAAATAGAAAAGCAGCTCTTCTGATCCTGTCCTCCTTCAGGCTCCTGAAACCAGGCACAGAGGTTCTCCACAATAAAAAAAAAACAAAACAACAACCCTTACTCAAAACTGAGACAAGCCCTGCCAAACCAGTTGGGTACTAACGAGGGATGTGTCTCTCTTCCCTCCTCCTAGGGTGTCTGTCTGTCAGGCCTAGACTGGAACTGCAGACAATTAAGACACCTCTTTCCTCAAAAGCCAGCTCAAAACTGCCATACGATTCAGAACCGATGGGAGATCCTCTCAGCATCCTTAGAGGAAGTGCTGGTTAGACATTATACGCTCTCTCCTCGTTCCCTACCCAAAGCCTGAACTCAAATGGAAACCTACTTATATAAACCACAAAGGACATCACGCACAGTGCCTAAATATCCCCTAAAGCACCTATTACCATATGTAAACTCCTGGGGACAGCACTTGTAATATTTCTGAACTAATATATACCATAAGGGATATCTTTTGCTGTGCCTATTGCCTTCTCTTTATGGTCTTATAGTTGTTAGGTTACAAAAACGACTTGGAAGAGGGGACAGGACATATCTGTCCCAGTTTTGAGGAACTGCCCTCTTCTCAACATTATAATAGAGTGATTCAAGTGTGCATCACTTTGATTGACTTCAGAAATGCAATTGATTAAATCAATAAACTAAACTAAATCATTATTATTATTATTTATTAAATTTGATATTCTGCATGTGAAAACAAAAGGAGCCAGGCAGTTTACAGTAAAATTAAACAAAAAACATATGTCACAATGCAGTTATACGTGGGAAAAGAGACACGACATGCCAGCTAGCTCAACTTTCTGGCAACCTGGATGCTACCTGGTGGTATGTGTTGTGCATTACCTCCTGGGGGAATTCTGCACAATGCAGAATACAGCAAAATCGCCTCTACCATGGAGAATTCTGAATTTCCTGTGCAGTAGCCAGCAGCATCCTGAGAAGGAGGATATCAGGGCTTGCAGGGCCTGGAAGACAGGCAGCAGTGGCAGTGTAGCCGTGCCAGTTGGAAACGGAGGAGGCAGCAGGGGCCATCACGCAGGTTGGAAAACTCAGGGGAGTGGCAGTGTTAGCTCACATGGGCCAGAAAAAGGGGGAGACTTCAATGACAATCAGGAGGTGGAAGAAGGAGGAGGCAGCAGTGTGGGTAGAGCCTGGGCCACAGCAGAAAGAGAGCAGCGCTGGGAGACTTGCAAAGAGGGTAGGGGAAGAAGAGTGAGCTGCGGATCTATCTGGGGAGGGAACAAGAGAGCTAGGTGTCTAGTCGGGTGTGGAGGAGAGAGCTGGGAGTCTTGAGGAGGGTGAAGGGGAAGAGAGCTGGGGGTAGTGAGGTGGGGTAGAGATCTGGAGGTCTTGCTGGGGTAGGAAGGAATTTGAATCAAGGCAGACAGCAGAGAAGAAAGGGTGAAAGCTGCAATGGGACAGAGAAAGAGCTGGGGATCTTTTTGGGAGGTGGGGAGAGCGCTAATCCTGAGGGAGGTAAAAAAGAAAGAGAAAAACTGAGGAGAGAGTTGAGTCTGGGGAGTGGTGGGGGGTGCAGAGAGAGAAAGCTGGGTGGCTGGGGGCTGACACTGGGGTTTGGAGAGAGCAGGAGGGAGAAGCAAGAGGGGGAGGGGTCAAGCCTGGGGGGGGGGGGGGGAAGGGGCCAGGCCTTATGATGGGGGAATTCTGCAGAAAAAATGTCAAAGTTTACATCTTTGAGTAATAACTGTTTCCTATATTGCATTTTAAATTATTACTCAAAGGCAGTGATTATATTGTGATATTTGGACAAATCAAGCGTGCAGATGTTGCACTATTTTTAATTTTTTTGCGCAGAATTTCCCTAGGATGTATCTGGCAGCTGAAGATCTGCAGACGCTGGTCTCCTCGGGGACTCTCCCAGTTCTAAAGATACCAGGCAGCCTTTGTCACAAAACCGCCGGGCGGCGATAGCCACCATCTATCTTTAGAGCTGAATGAATCAGTGCTTCCAGCTGCTATTTCTCGGGAAGGAACACGCGGGCTCTTGGTACTCAGCCTTCCAGCGACGGCAGAGTCCCCCCCTGGGCATCACTGAGATGTACCATGAGGCGCGGGATGCACAGGAGACGGGGGAGGAAGGACAAGGGAAATTCCTGTGTCATGGAGCAGCTGCTTCCCGCCCGTTAGTGCAAACCCACTGGCCCATTAATGATTCTTTTCCGGTTTAAAATGAACAATAACAATAAAAAGAGTAGCCATTGTGCTTAAGAAAGATTATTTTATAAAAAAAAAAGAAGAATCCAGGAGAGTAGAGAACGAGATGAGAAAAGGAAAGAGAGAGGGGGAAGGGGAGGGAGGGAAAACTGTAAAATATATGGTCATTGTTCTACCTCCTTTAATCAGATGTTGAAACGTGTTCAAGGTTGTATATGTCTTGTTAATGATTTTGGCCTCAATAAAATTTTAAATGAAAAAAAAAAAAGGAAAGGAAAGAGAAAGATGGATCGATGTCCAGTGCCCAGCCTTAGCATGCTCTGCTCTTGTGTCCTGTGAGTTTGGTATCGTCTGGACAAGGGTAGATTCTTTGTCCCTGCTGCTCACGATCCTGACTCCTTTTCGCCTTGGTAACTCCGTCGCTTTTCCTGTTCATTTTTTTCAGATTTGCTGGAGAAGTCCCGGGTGGTAAAGCACGTCCAAGGGGAGAGGAACTTCCACATTTTCTACCAGCTGCTGGCCGGAGGAAGCGCAGAGCTGTTGAGTATGGATGGCCTCTCTGATTTTTTTGCTTCAGTGATCGGGGTGGGAGGAGGCCTGGGAGCAAGGAAGATGGTCAGCAGGCTCCTAGGTGTTCTTATAGAAGGAGGAAGGTCTCATGACAGGGTGGCCACTAATGTACCCCCAGCCTACAGGGCATCTTCATGGTGAAAGCAATATCAAACATTACCATGTTTAAAAGGCCAATTTTCTCTGCCTCCTTGGTAGCTAGATTGGCAGTACCGAGGACAAGCCAGCAACATCCCAGTCCCTGTGGCTGCTCATCCTAGCCCTCCTCTGCTTTTTTTTATTACAAAGGAAATGCACATCATGGGGAAAAAAAACAGCTGAAGAGACTCATTCACCATGCCCTGGTGCTACTAGCCCACTGCTATGTCCGTAGTCCTGTGGCCTAAGAAGTTGAGAGGAATCTGAAGGACAGGGGGCAGAGACGGAGAAGAAACCTGGAAGGAATAGAAGAGAGGGAGAGAAAGAGAAGATGAGAGTGAGGGGGAAGGCGCAAGGGGTAATGGTGCACTATCCTGTCTGCAGGCCCCTTTTTAAAATCCTATATCTGTTTGAGTGTATCATATATGAAATAAGCAAAACAATGGTATTAGGGATGTTTAGCCCCCAATTTTTTGTTTCAGTTTGTTTTTTCATATTTTTTTTTCAGTTCATTTAATTATTTTTCAGTTCAGTTTATTTGCTAAACAGAAAAAAAAAAACATTAAATGTGAAACCCCACCCCCAAAACTAAAAAAAAAAGAACCAATTAAAAAAAGACAAATACAGGCCTCCTACAGCTCTGGAAACCCCCTGCCACCCAGCAAAATAAATTCAGGGTTCAGGCCTGCCCTGGTATCTCCAAACCCTCACTTCCAGGCCAAAAAAAAGAATCCAACCTGGCCAGAGCCTGCTTGGTTCTGAATTGGGACCTGCCTAGGTCCCTCCCATCCCGGCCCTGAATTACCCTTTTCCCAGATGCTGAGTGAAAAAGGGGAGAAGCGATGCCCACTCACACCCAGCCGGCACCATTATCATGTATGGCCATACAAACGTACGAATCCTAAAAAATGGTAATTGAAGGCTGGGTTAGGAGATCCCTAGCCCCAGCGCATTGAAATGGTGTGGGAAATGGCCCAGTCAGGCCCCAAGCAGGCTCTGGCTGGGTTGGATTAGTTCTTTGGGCCAGAAGTGGGGGTCAGAGAGTCCCAGTGAGGCCCAGCGGGAAGGCTCAAGCCCTGGGTTTATGTTTTGCTGAGATACAGGCCTATACAGTACAGAGCACTCTGGCAGAGCGCACTGTTAACCCGCAATTGGACGTGCGTTTTGGACACGCTAGCTTTACCCCTTATTCAGTAAGGGGTAAATGCGCGTCCAAAACGCGCGACCAACCCCCCCGAACCTAATAGCTCCCGCAACATGCAAATGCACGTTGATGGCCCTATTAGGTATTCCCACGCGATACAATAAGTAAAATGTGCAGCCAAGCTGCACATTTTACTTTAAGAAATTAGCGCCTACCTAAAGGTAGGCGCTAATTTCTGCCGGCGCCGGGGAAGTGAACAGAAAAGCAGTAAAAACTGCTTTTCTATGCACCCTCCGACTTAATATCATGGCGATATTAAGTTGGAGGTCCTGAAAGTTAAAAAAAAGTAAAAAAAAAAAAAAATTTAAAATGGGCCCACGGCTCGCGGGTTGAAAACCGGATGCTCAATTTTGCCGGCGTCTGGTTTCCGAACCCGTGGCTGTCAGCGGGCTGGAGAACCGACACCGGCAAAATTGAGCGTTGGCTGTCAAACCCACTGACAGCCGCTGCTCCTGTCCAAAAAGAGGCGCTAGGGACCGCCGGCCCTAATTTTAATAAATTAAAATACTGTATCGCGTGATTTTACTGTATCTGCCCGTAAGAGAGGGTTTCCAGCATTGCGGGAGGCTCCCCCTTTTTTTTTAATGCCATTAATACCCAAAATATTTGGAGTATTTTTGTAGGAGATCATCTTCAGTTCGTTCCATTCGGAATGAACTGAAAATAGCCTTATTTGTTGCATTTGTTTCAAACGAATGTGCATCTCTAAGCGGTATCAAAAAGGACATTACCTCAGCAAACGATCAAAGTATCTAATTAAATCAGGCGACACTCATAATCCACAGGTGCCCAATCACATAGCATCCAACACCAAAAGGTTTAATCCTAGGACCCTCGAAAATATTGTTTTTATAATTTGTATCGATGCAGACAGTATTCAGTCCTTTGCTGTGTCCAAGCAAACTTCATGGTTTTCAGTCTTTCAAAACGTGAGAAAAAGGCTTCCTAACACAGTATAAATGAAGAAGGTAAACAGCACCAGAGGACACAGGGCGTCCAACAGTCCATATCCAGGAAACGCCGGATGAAAAATGTCCAATCCAACGTCCAGCGGATCGCATTTCAACAAAGATCGTCTGCTCCAGGAGGGAAAAAAGCTGCTTTACAAACTTCTTATTGAAGAGCTCACCCGTACAGATCCATCACCAGTTTTTATGTCATTAGGCACTCCCTCCCCTGATTTCTTAACTGCCAATTATTCAGACTCTGAATAAATCAAAGCCTACACTTAAAGCACCGAAGCCTGGCGCTCCTGCTGTCTACACATCCTCTTTTCTTTGCTCTTCTTCTGGCTGGCGCACATGTGGATTACGAGCGTCACCTAATGTAATTAGATGCTTTTCTTCTTATATATATATACGTTATAGTGTAATACATTTAGCACAGCTGCTCTCCTGTAAGTGGAATATAAAACTGTTTACATTAAATAAACAAACAAACAAACATACTTGGACTGGTCCTTTTTGCTATCACTGTGCTTTGCTTGGTACACACTGGTGGTCCCAGTCTTGCCTTCTTATGAGGAGGGGGGGGGGGGATTTTCAGACCGTCTAGTTTGGGACAAAGGGCGTGGGTACAATTTGCCTGCAGGCTTTGCAGCAAGACACGGTACCCACTTTTGGCCTGAGACCTTTGCTACCCATGAACATTTTGCCCCTGCTTTTTTGTGCGGGTGCTTTATCCAGGGACAAAACCTGTGTTAGTTTCTTTCCTCGACCTAAACACGCCTCCCAGGAATGCCGTTGCTAAACGTGGCTAGACGTCCACATGTCGTGGAACAACCCACGTGCTTTCCGCCACGGTGAGGGAGGGCAATATTCAGACAGCCCGCTTTATGCTGGCAAAATGTTCTGAAACTCTTCCTCTTTGTGATTTGTTAGATATGAAGTGTAGTCAGATTTCTTTTTCTCTGTATGGCCAGATTGAAAAACGGGGACAATCGCGCATTCTGCCTTTCCTTAAGCAGGACATAGGACTGTTTCATTAAAAAAAAACAAAAAAAAACCTGTCCCATACAAAGCAGGACCCCAGGCAACCCTGTCTCATGAACGTGTTCCCGAGGTCACAACTGATCCCTGCTCATCAGTACTGGCAAAATATTTTACTTTTTTTTTTACCTTCTGAAATCAATGGCGACAAATCCACTGCCTTTTTTTTTTCCCCCTCTTTTCCCTGTCTCGTAGAAAGTCTGAAGCTGGTCCAAGACTGCAGCAAATACAGCTACCTCAACAAGGACCCCCAGAGCCTGGATGGCATGGAAGATGCTGACAAGTTTCAAATCGTGAAGGTACAGTTTGCCATCCCCGTGCGTCTTGTATTGGTGGACAGTGGGAGGTGGATATTCAGTGGGCCTGTGAGCGGGTAAGGTACCTGGGGAAACTTCACCCATGTATTCAGCGGAGCGGAGCGGAGCCGGATAACTGTTTCGCTGATTGTGTCTGATTATCCGGGTAACCGTAGCACAGTAGTTTTTCCAACCAGACTAACCTGGCTATCTTTAACCTGGTAGCACTGAATATCAGCACTCACCAGCTGTTAAGCTGCCTCTTTTTACCTGGCTAAATTGTTTCCAGGTAATGAGTTATGTGGATAAAATTTAGCAGGGGAGCCAGAGGAAATTATTGAAATCCCAGGGTTTTGTCTGAGTAACTCAAAAAGTTTACCCGGACAAATCCTTTGAATATTGACCTCTGAAGGAGTCGTCATAGTGACCAGATTCCACACTACATATCTAAAATTGTATGAATTAGCTCCTTTCCATCTCTCTCTCTTTCTCTCTGTGTTTTTGACTCTTTCCCCATACATATACAGAAACACGATCCATAATGAGAAATATTGCCACCCCCCCCCCCCACACACACACAGAAGGCAATAGCCATCAGCGTGAGCTCTGTTGCCCATAGACACTGTGAGCAGTATTGCCTCTGATTTATGACACTGAAGAATATGCAGGGCAAAGAGGTTTTGATGACCTCACTTCGACTGTTGCCTCCTGGTCAGACTATTGACTTGTTTTGAGCGTGGTAGCTCATTTTGTGTTGGGTCTTGTCAAATTGTCTGAAGAAGTGTGGTTCTTGTAAAATATAAATATGATAAATATTATAAATATATCTCTGGATGTCACTGGTTGGGAAGCAGCAGAATTTGGACCTCACCCTGCCTCACCGCCTAGTAAATGCTGTTTTCTTGCTTCTCTGCTCTTCAGAATGCCATGGAGATCATTGGTTTCTCGGATGCGGAGATGACCTCCATCCTGCAGATCATAGCCGTTGTCCTCAAGCTGGGGAACATCCAGTTGGGCAACCAGGTTCAGGCTAATGGAATGGACGCCTCCTACATCATTGAGATCAAAGGTCAGTGGGTCACCTTCTTGGAAGTGGGGCTGGAGCATGGAGAAAGAATTGAGGGGGGGGGGCTAGGGGTGGAAAGCTATATTTATCCAATTTTATAGCAAGTGTTTTTTTCATCTAAATATATTCAAGAAACTCTCTTCCAGTAGTGTATGTACAGAATAGAATCAGGCATCTGTCCGCTCAAAACTATTTCTTCTTTCATTATGAATGAGACCACAGAAGGATCCAGCTATGTGATCCTCCTTCTCCCTCAGTGCAGATGTTGCACAGTGGCAGGTAGTACTGAAGAGTAGGGATGTGAATCGTTTTCCATATCGTCTTAACGATAGAAATCGTGTGGCAGGGCAAGAAAATCGTCTTAGGCACGATTTTTTAGTTAAAAAATCGTTAAAAATCGTTGTTTCCGATTAGTGCGCACTAACTCGAGTTAGTGCGCACTAACGGGAGTTAGTGCGCACTAACTGGGAGTTAGTGCGCACTAACTGAAAATGATACAATTTGACACTTTTCAGGTCAGTTAAGGTCAGTTTAGGAATGAATATGTATTCCTATTGGCTGCCCTCTTATTTATTCATGTTACCAAGTTTCCTAATGACAGTATATGGGGGATGGGAAATGGAAACAGTTGGTAGCTTGACAAAACAAGTAATGTGATCAGTCAATGTGACTAGAACTTGTGCCCTAACCCTGATACCAGGGGTATTGTGATCTTCCTGCACACAGTGCCCTATCCCTATTAATACCAGGAGTGTTGTGATCTTCCTGCACACAGTGCCCTATCCCTAATACCAGGGGTGTTGTAATCTTCCTGCACACAGTGCCCTATTCCTGATACTGGGGGTGTTGTGATCTTCCTGCACACAGTGCCCTATTCCTGATACCGGGGGTGTTGTGATCTTCTTGCACACATCCCGATATCAGGGATAGGGCACTGCGTGCAGGAAGATCACAACACTCCTGGTATTAATAGGGATAGGGCACTGCATGCAGGAAGATCACAACACTCCTGGTATTAATAGGGATAGGGCACTGCATGCAGGAAGATCACAACACCCCTGGTATCAGGGATAGGGCACTGTGTGCAGGAAGATCACAATACCCCGGAGGAGTGAGGGTCAGGCAGCTCCCCCCTGTCTGTGAAGCCAGCCTCTCACTAGTAATGCAGGGAGGGAGCTGTCTCAGACTTCACCATCCTCCCCCCCCCCCCCCTTACCCACACACCATTCACTAGCTGGGACATGGGGGAAGTCAGGAGTGAGGGTCAGGCAGCTCCCCCCTGTCTGTGAAGCCAGCCTCTCACTAGTAATGCAGGGAGGGAGCTGTCTCAGACTTCACCATCCACCCCCCCCCCCCTCACCCACACACCATTCACTAGCTGGGACATGGGGGAAGTCAGGAGTGAGGGACAGGCAGCTCCCCCCTGTCTGTGAAGCCAGCCTCTCACTAGTAATGCAGGGAGGGAGCTGTCTCAGACTTCACCATCCTCCCCCCCCCCCCTCACCCACACACCATTCACTAGCTGGGACATGGGGGAAGTCAGGAGTGAGGGTCAGGCAGCTCCCCCCTGTCTGTGAAGCCAGCCTCTCACTAGTAATGCAGGGAGGGAGCTGTCTCAGACTTCACCATCCTCCCCCCCCCCCTCACCCACACACCATTCACTAGCTGGGACATGGGGGAAGTCAGGAGTGAGGGTCAGGCAGCTCCCCCCTGTCTGCGAAGCCAGCCTCTCACTAGTAATGCAGGGAGGGAGCTGTCTCAGACTTCACCATCCTCCCCCCCCCCCTCACCCACACACCATTCACTAGCTGGGACATGGGGGAAGTCAGGAGTGAGGGTCAGGCAGCTCCCCCCTGTCTGTGAAGCCAGCCTCTCACTAGTAATGCAGGGAGGGAGCTGTCTCAGACTTCACCATCCACCCCCCCCCCCCCCTCACCCACACACCATTCACTAGCTGGGACATGGGGGAAGTCAGGAGTGAGGGACAGGCAGCTCCCCCCTGTCTGTGAAGCCAGCCTCTCACTAGTAATGCAGGGAGGGAGCTGTCTCAGACTTCACCATCCTCCCCCCCCCCCCCCTCACCCACACACCATTCACTAGCTGGGACATGGGGGAAGTCAGGAGTGAGGGTCAGGCAGCTCCCCCCTGTCTGCGAAGCCAGCCTCTCACTAGTAATGCAGGGAGGGAGCTGTCTCAGACTTCACCATCCTCCCCCCCCCCTCACCCACACACCATTCACTAGCTGGGACATGGGGGAAGTCAGGAGTGAGGGTCAGGCAGCTCCCCCCTGTCTGTGAAGCCAGCCTCTCACTAGTAATGCAGGGAGGGAGCTGTCTCAGACTTCACCATCCTCCCCCCCCCTCACCCACACACCATTCACTAGCTGGGACATGGGGGAAGTCAGGAGTGAGGGTCAGGCAGCTCCCCCCTGTCTGTGAAGCCAGCCTCTCACTAGTAATGCAGGGAGGGAGCTGTCTCAGACTTCACCATCCTCCCCCCCCCCTCACCCACACATCATTCACTAGCTGGGACATGGGGGAAGTCAGGAGTGAGGGTCAGGCAGCTCCCCCCTGTCTGTGAAGCCAGCCTCTCACTAGTAATGCAGGGAGGGAGCTGTCTCAGACTTCACCATCCTCCCCCCCCCCCTCACCCACACACCATTCACTAGCTGGGACATGGGGGAAGTCAGGAGTGAGGGTCAGGCAGCTCCCCCCTGTCTGTGAAGCCAGCCTCTCACTAGTAATGCAGGGAGGGAGCTGTCTCAGACTTCACCATCCTCCCCCCCCCCCTCACCCACACACCATTCACTAGCTGGGACATGGGGGAAGTCAGGAGTGAGGGTCAGGCAGCTCCCCCCTGTCTGCGAAGCCAGCCTCTCACTAGTAATGCAGGGAGGGAGCTGTCTCAGACTTCACCATCCTCCCCCCCCCCCCTCACCCACACACCATTCACTAGCTGGGACATGGGGGAAGTCAGGAGTGAGGGTCAGGCAGCTCCCCCCTGTCTGTGAAGCCAGCCTCTCACTAGTAATGCAGGGAGGGAGCTGTCTCAGACTGGTATCAGGGTTAGGGCACTGTGTGCAGGAAGATCACAACACTCCTGGTATTAATAGGGATAGGGCACTGTAAGAGATGACTGTAGTAGATTGAATAAAGATCTGATGTTTCTGCTCTCCTCACACCAAACAAAAACAACACACAAGCAGAGAAGCCCTTCTTACAAAGCTGAGCTAGTGAGTTAAGTAGGAGGAAAAGTAAACATACTGGTGCCAGTGTGGCTACTTAAAAAATACACTTACCAACAATCAATTACATATATTTGAACTGTGTACAGTTCCAGCCAGGACCACCTTTCTAAAATGCACAGTGATTGGCAAATTCAACATGCACTAGCATTTCAGGTGCCTGCTAACAAAAATAATAAACAAACAAGTTCTAGTCACGTGAGTGCTGATCATTACATTACTTTTTTTGTCAAGCTTCCAACTGTTTCCATTTCACATCCCCCCAACCATATTGGTAACATCAATAGATAAGAGCACAGCCAGCCAATAGGAATACATACATACATATTCATTCCTAAGTGACCTTTACTGACCTGGGAAGTGTGAACACTTTGTTTCATTTTCTGTTGGTGTTCGTTAGTTTCCAGTTCCATTTCCCATCCCCCCAACCATCACCTCAGTGGTAACCTTGGTAATATCAATAGATAAGAGGGCAGCCAGCCAATAGGAACACATATTCATTCCTAACTGACCTTCAGTGACCTGGAAAGTGTTTATTTGTATCATTTTCAGTTAGTGCGCACTAAATCGAGTTAGTGCGCACTAACGGGGAGTTAGTGCGCACTAACTCGAGTTAGTGCGCACTAACACGATTTAACGATTTTTAACGATAAATCGTTAGAATTTCTATTGTATCGTGTTCTATAATGATTTAAGACGATATAAACATTATCGGACGATAATTTTAATCGTTGAAAAACGATTCACATCCCTACTGAAGAGCTCTCAGCTCATGGGAGTTGTGGTCCCTGCAGGGCGACTGCTACTTATCATTCTGCAGTGCTGTTAGATGCACACAGCACTGTATGGATATACATAAGAATCAGACCCTGCTATATAGAGCTTCCAAGTTAGTCAACACAAACATACAGAACAAAAGTCACTTTGGGAGTTTAATTTATTAAGAAAACGGTTAAAATCAACAAGGCTATGGTCAGGAAAAAGAGGGATTAAAATGTAAAAGCAGCCTCATACAGGTAGGTTTTTAGGCTGAATTTGAATAAGGCCAGAGAGGGAACATGCTGTGAAACTGTATAGGAGAGAGCAGGATTCCCCTTTGCCAGGCCATAGGAGGATGCTGAGCTGTAAGCATCATTCGGCGTGGGGCTTGTGTAATGGGAATTTCGGAATTAGAGACAGGAGAAACAGAGAGGAGGCCCACTGTGTGCATGCTGTCCACTGCCTGACTCTTGTAACCAGTACAGCACAGCTTATGTCGGAGAGGAATTTTGTGCATTCATGAAAATGCTTTGGGAAGTGGTGTTCTGCATCTTGGTCATCGTTGTAGGTTAATGTGAGTCTCTGAACCTAGTTTCTTTCCCTCAGTCCTGCAGGAGATCTGCCAGCTGATTGACCTAGATGTTGGCATCCTGGAGAACGCCCTCTGCTTCCGGACTGTGGAAGCCAAGAAGGAGAAAGTGGTGACAGGCCTGAATGTTTCCCAGGTACCCCTTCTCTGTGGATGTGCCAAGAGACAGACTCCAACACAGCATACAGAACTGCTCTTTTTTATTTGGGGAGGATGAGGAAATAGATAATCTTGAAACTGAGAAATCAAGACATATACCACTCTGTGCACCAGGAGTTCCCAAACCTGTTCTGGTGACTCCTCGGTCAGGTTTTCAGGATATACACAGTTAATATTCATGAGATACACAGTGGAGATCCAGCTTATGCAAATTAAGTCATAAATATTCATTGTGGGTGTCCTGGAAATCCAGCTGGCTGAAGGGTCACCAGGACAGGTTTAAGAACCACTGCTCTCCTCCCTTCATTCCAGTGGTTTTATTATTGCTTTATTATTGCTGGGCAAGCACAGGGAGATGATGGAACAATTCCGAAGAGCCCGCATTGTTTGCAATGTTTGAGGGCACGTTTAACACAGGAAAATTGGTTCTTACCTGCTAATTTTCATTCCTGTAGTACCATGGATCAGTCCAGACACTTGGGTTCATCTCCCCCTATGAGCAGATGGAAACAGAGAAAAAAACCCTCGCTGACACCGTATCAAAGCAACCGTGCCAGCTGCAGTTCGTCAGTATATATCTATATCAAAGCAGATAATAGCAAAAAATATGGAACCATTAAACAACAATTAACAAGAACATGGAATGCAACAGAGAACAATATTACAGCTGAGCGGACAACTCTCCCCTTAATATAACCCCTTTATAATTGGGCGGGTTCTGGACTGATCTGTGGTACAAAAATTAGCAGGTAAGAACCAATTTTCCTTTCTCTGTACAAACCTGGATCAGTCCAGACACCTGGGATGTACCAAAGCCCTTACCCAGGGTGGGACCTGGAGAGTCTCACTCACAAAACACTCTCGCCAAAGGAAGGGTTTGCCAGAGCCCCGACATCTAAGCGATAGTGCCTTGCAAAAGTATGTAGCGACTTCCAAGTCACTGCTCTGCAAATTTCCTGTGGGCACAAGTTAAGATTCCACCCACGAGGCTGCTTGCATACGTGTGGAGTGAGCACGTAAGTCTTCCAGAACTGGACGACCCCGTGTAATATACACGGAAGAAATAGCCTCCTTCAACCATCATGCAATAGAGGCTTTAGAAGCCTTGGAGCATCTATTAGGAGCATTCCACAGCACGAAGAGTTGAATGGATCACCTAAAGTCATTGGTAAACCCGAGGTAACGCAATACAGCTCCCTGAACATCTAGATGTTTGAGCTCCCCCACATTAGGATTCAACACCGGTAAGTTAGGAAAAGCCAGAAGTTCCACTGACTGATTGACATGGAACGCTGAAACCAACTTTAGTAAAAAGGAAGGTACCATCCGTAAAGAAACTCCGGATTCTGAAATCTGAAGGAAAGGATCTCGACAAGATAACGCCTCTAACTCAGAAATTCTTCTAGCCGAACAAATGGCGACGAGAAAAATTACCTTAAGTGTCAAATCCTTTAACATAGCCCTTCGGAGCGGCTCAAAGGTAGGTTCACACAGAGCTTTAAGAACTAGATTAAGGCTCCAGGTTGGACAAGATTTCCGAACTGGAGGACGAAGGTTCATCATACCTCTAAGAAAACGAACCACGTCCAGATGAGATGAAATAGAGGAACCTTCAATTTTGCCATGGAGAGAGCCCAGTGCTGCTACCTGCACTTTAAGAGAACTAAGAGATAAGCCCTTGGTGAAGCCATCCTGTAAGAAAGATATTTCAGGAATTAAGGCCCTAAGAGGGTGACTTCCCCTGACGGAACACCAGGACTCAAAAATCTTCCATACCTGAACATAAGAGAGATTAGTAGACTTCCTTCTAGACTGTAACAATGTGGTGACTACCAAGTCCAGGTAACCTTTCCTTTTCAAATGCCTCCTCTCAAAAGCCAGGCCGCTAGACAAAAGCGAGCAGCCTGGTCGAAAAATATAGGACCCTGTCGAAGAAGCCGCGTCAGGTGGCCGAAGCGAAGCGGGCCTTCTACCGCCAGGCTGACCATATCCGCAAACCACGGATGCTGAGGCCAATCTGGAGCCACCAGAATCACCTTTTTCTATGCGATGTAGAACCTTGCCCACCAGCGGCCACGGAGGAAAATCATATAGTAGAACTCCCTGAGGCCATGGTAGAACCAAAGCGTCGACCCCTTTGGCCCCATACTGTCTTTGGCGACTGAAGAATCAGAAGGCCTTGGCCTTCCGAGAGGTCGCCATAAGGTCGACATGAGGTAGACCCTCAATGATCTTGAATTAACTGTATGGCTGTCTCTGAGAGTTACCACTTGCCTGGATCCAAGTATGTGCGACTCAAGAAATCCACCTGAACATTCTCTGTTCCTGTGATGTGGAATGCCGCTAATCTCTCTAGATATCATTCTGCCCAGAGCACCAACCTCTGCGCCTTTAGAGCCACTGCCTTGCTTTTGGTTCCGCCCTGCCGATTTATATACGCTACTGTTGTCACGTTGTCCGACAGAACTCAAACCGGACGATTCCATAATAACGGCAGAAATTCCTTCAAGGCCAAGTGAACCATCCTGGTCTCTAGACGGTTGATAGACAACGCAGACTGTCTCATGAACCAGGATCCCTGAACCAAATGGGACTGACAAATTGCTCCCCATCCAGAGAGACTGGCATCGGTAGAAACCACCATCTAATCAGGAACTCCCCGACTGAGATTAGAAGTCTGAAGCCACCATGACAGACTGTTTCTCGGCAAAACCTTGAGAGGTAAGCGGATATGATATTCTTCTGATACTGGCTTCCAGCGAGACAACAATGTCGTCTGTAGTGGACATATGGGAAAACACCCAGGGAACCAAGTCCAGCAAGGAGGCCATCGAGTTGAGTACCTGAAAGTAGTCCCAGACCTTGGGTACCTGCAACCACAAAAACTGGCGGATCTGGGCTTGAAGTTTCAAGATTTGATCTTGCGAGAGAAAGACTCTGCCTATAAGAGTATCAAACCGATCTCCTAAATACTCCAAAGTTTGTGTTGGTGATAGCTGACTTTTGTCATGATTCACTATCCAAGCTAGGGACTGTAGGACTTCGAGAACCCGATGAATCGACTTGCGGCATAAATACTCTGACTTGGCTCTGATCAACCAATTGTCCAAATATGGGTGAACTAGAATACCCTCCTTTAGAAGGAAAGCTGCCACAACCACCATCTCCTTGGTGAAAGTCTGTGGAGCCGTGGCGAGACCAAACGGAAGAGCCTGAAACTGAAAATGTTGACCCAGAATCATGAAGCAGAGCAAACGCTGAGAGTCCTGATGGATGGGAATATGTAGATAAGCCTCCATGAGATCCAAGGAAGCCAGGAATTCTCCTTTGCGTACAGCCGCTATGACCGACCTGAGGGTTTCCATCCTGAAGCGTGGCACCTTTAGTTTTGCATTGACCTTTTTTAATTGAGTATCAGCTGAAACGAGCCCTCCTTTTTGGGGACCAGAAAATAAATGGTGTATCTCCCCTGACTGAGCTCTGCTCTGGGAACTGGTACTACCGCACTTAACTGACATAATCGGTCTAGAGTCAGTTGTACCTCCGCTCGCTTGACTGGATAGCTGCGTGGGGAAATTAGAAAAAAAGTTCCAGTATGGGATGAGCAAATTCTAAAACGTAACCGTATCTTATCACATTGAGAACCCACTGGTCCTGAGTGATCATGGCCCACTCGTCGTAAAAGTGCCATAAGTGATCGCCTATAATAGGAACGACAGAGTGGACCAGCCTGGCATCCTGCTGAGGAGCCACCAGAGGATCCCCTAAAGGACCTTCTGGCTCCACGAAAGGATTGTCCCCATGCTTACCCCTGTGAAAAATATTGTCTCTGTGGTCCTGGCATACCACGGGTAGGCTGTGATCTTCTGTCGGACCGAAAACGAGACCTTGATTGAAAAAAATCTCTTACTCTTAGGTTTATCCTCGGGTAACCTGAGGACTTTGTCGTCTCCAAGATCAACTGCTCCAGATCGCCAAACAACTTACCTTTGAAAGGCAAGGATGCCAATTGTGTCTTAGAGGAAACATCTGCCGCCCAATTGTGAAGCCAAAGCAACCTTCAGGCAGCCACAGCTGATGCCATTACTCTGGAGGAAGTATGCACCAAATCATAGAGGGCATCTGCATCGTAAGCCACAGCTGCTTCCACACGCTCAGCCATATCCACATCCACACCTGATTGAGACAAATTACCTTGAAGCTGCTGTACCCACCGGAGACAAGCATGCTGCAAGAAACTTGAACAAAGCGCTGCAAGCAAACCCAGGTACACCACCTCAAAAATCCTTGTACGTCTTTTAAAGCAGCCGAACCAATAACCGGAATCATGGTGCATAGTCACAGCAGACACCGCTGCATCTACTTTCGGGAGGGAAAAAAATTCTAAATCCTGTTCTGGTAGAGGGTAAAGTTTCCCCATGGCTCTGCCAACCTTTAAACCAGAATCAAGAGTCCCCCATTCCTCTTCTACTAACTTCCTAACCGACTTGTGGTAAGGGAAAGAAGTTGGAGGATCTCGGATGGTACCTAGTACCTGGTCCTCGCCCTCCAAATCCTGGTTCTCCTGAGGCATTTTAACCCCAAGAACCTGGTAAGCCAAGGGAAGCAAAACCTCCAGCTCTTCCCTTTTAAAAAGACGGACCACCTTAGGATCCTCTGCCTCATGAATAAAAGAGAGCGAGTCATCCCCTTGACCCGCATCCTTAGCCAGAATAACCTGAGTCACCAGGGGAGCTTAGCCAGACCCCGAACCAGTACCACCAGGAGCTATGATAGCATCCTCCGGATCAACAGCCCCAGCTGCATCACCCTGTGGGCGAAAAATCAAGCCCTGTGCTGAGGGAACCCTATTACCGGGCATAGGAGACCTCCTGGGACCCCCCCCCCCCCCCCCCGAAGGACCCTCAGTGGGCTAAACTGGTGGAATCTGTGGCTGTGTAGTCCCCAAAGCTGCTTTCTGTCTGGCCATATAGGCATCATGAAGTAACAAAACAAAGTCTGTGGAGAAAAGCCTCCCTGCACCAAAAACAGCATGGTCTGGTTGAAAAACAGGCAAACTAGAGTTTTCCTCCCCTTCTAGCACTCCCTGCCCATTCCCCAACCCAGAATGGGCCGGAGACAGAGATGGAGGACCCTCCCCCACACCCCCTGGCAATGTGGGAACTGCCGCAGCAAAATCCAAAATGGCCACCCTTCCCGCACCAGCCGGGTGAGGTAAAAAAAGAAGTTGCAGCCGGTCCAAAAGACAATGATACGCGATGCTGTTTAGCGGGAGAAGGAGCCACAGACAACCCTCCCCACTGTCGGCACAGTTAGCGCATAACCCCGACCTATTAAGCTGAGAAGTATCAGAGCTGCATGAACGGCATGCCCTGCCGCGAGCCATAAGGTAGAGATAAAATTAAAATCCTTTCCCTGAAGGTACTCACCATGACAGAAGAAAAGGTCCCCCAAACAAACAGCCAGAGCCCCTCAAAAAGCTCCTACCTAAGGGGAGGAAGTCGCTCGCCTGTAGAGCAGTGCTCTGGTGCAAACACAGTTTTGTTTTGTTTATTTTTTAATTAGCCAAAAAATTCTTGTAAAAAAGTAGTAAAGAGCCTGCAGCTGCCTCAGTGGCCTCGTGAAGGGAGGGATCTGGACAACCAGATTTACATTTCACGAGCGCCCAGACCAAGAACACACAAAGGTACCAACCCCAGCTCGGCTGCCTCAACCGGACAGGGAAGAACCCTAAGGATTCTAAAAAAATAAAAGAAACCCCCAGAAGGAAGGCTCAAAAGAAAAAAATTAGCTGAAAAAAATTAGTCAACTGCAGAACTGCAGGATTAACAGCCTCTGCCATCTGCTGGAGACAGAGAAATACTGACGAACTGCAGGTGGTACAGTTGCTTAGATACGGTGTCAGTGAGGTTTTTTTCTCTGTCTCCATCTGCTGATAGGGGGAAATGAACCCAGGTGTCTGGACTGATCCGGGTATGTACAGGGAACTGTACTTTGCAGTCGGTTTACAAAGGGAAACCACGCATGTGAAAGTCCATGCATACTTGTAGCTGGACAGAGGTGGGAATTTTTCCAGAGAGGACAATTTACCTAGGCACACGGCTTTGAAAACTGCCCTCCTCGTAACTTTTCTGACCTCACTCAGAGAATCAGCAGGAGGGCCAGAGACATGGTAGACTGGGTCAGGTGTGGGAAGAGTCTGTCACCAGCCATACCAGAAATAGTTCAAGAGGTTTAGTGTGGCTGTGAGACTGCAAACAAAGCTCAGCTTCTTAAGCAACACGATTAAACAGGAACAAAAGATAGTACAGCTTCTCGTCAGCATAACTAAATCTACCCAAGTCATCAGGCAGAGCATCTTCCTTCAGTTACCTGACAGCCCTTGGCCTCCTTGACTGCAGGTTAGGGCTTTCAGGCTTCCCGGATCATGGGTGTCTGTGTACCTGGGCAGTCCGGACTCTAGCGGCCTGCCGGTTTCAATCCAGACTTCTCTTGTTACAGCAGGAAAGATGTGAAACCCTGGCCTGGATTATACCCAGTTACTCTGTAACACTGGGTAGTTCTGCATGCTGCTCTGTAACACCACTATTAGAACTGAAGAACGTAAAATGAACAGGCACCTGTGCACTGAAAACTGCACAAACATTTTAGTGGGCACATGCTAGAACGCCAATTAACAGGCAATGCGCTAATATATTTTTTTTGTGTGCCCACAAAAATAGTTTCTTTATCAAGCCCACTAATCCTTCCCAGTGTGAAAGGGCCAGCTAGCACGGGGAATTTCCTTCCCTCCAACATGACAAACAAGGGGCCTTGAATTACACTCCTACACCACAGATCATGGAGGTTAACTGGCAGCCCTGACTCCCTCTCCACCACACAAAATATCAAGAATCACCAAATGACTCTCTCTCCCCGCACCTCAATTCCCTTTCCACACCCACCATCAAGAGGCTTGCTGACCCTAACTGCTCCCACCTCGAATCCTCCTCCTCCACACTCACAATCAAAAGGGCTGCTTTACCCCATCCTCCTACTGGCAGATCTCCCCCCTTCCTACCCCTTCCAAAGAGCACAGCTCCCTCCCACCCTACTTCTGAGACTTTCAGAATAATGCCAGCTGGCTTCTTGCGTTGCTTTGGCCTGCTTGTTGTTTTACGGGAAGTATGGGGCATGATCAAGGCAGAGGCCTCTTGATCTTAAGGTTGTGGGGCGGTAGTGGGCATAATTGCGAGGTCAGGGAGGGGAAGCCTATGTGCGGAAGGGAAGCACCGAGGCCATGGCCTCACCACAGTGTTAAATGTTAGTGTGCCTGCCCTTCAGGAACACTAATATTTAACACCAGGTCAGAGGAGGGTGCTACATTTTAGGCCTTAGTGAGCGTGTGCTGAATAGTGGCTGGAGGAGAACATACTACACTATTTAGCAAACGTCTGCTATGTCATCATTTCCATCTAACATACCTTCATCTCCATGTGGGTACATGCTAATTTTAGTATGAATTGGCTAATGGGCTTCAGACCGGGTTAGTGTAAATGCTAGGGCCTAACTGCTTAGTGACGCTATTCCACACATGCACTAAATGACCTTAAGTGTGCACGCTAAGCTTTAATTCACAGGTCCCAAAGTGACTCGGCATACGTCACGTACAAAGTCAGGGGAAGAGCCAGGGATTAAGAGGGAGGTACAGTGAAATACACACAGAGTGAAAACAGAACAAAGATTTCATCTCCACCACACAGCCCCCCTGGCATCCCTGACCGCTGGACAATGTCACTCCCTTCCCCCAAAATGTATTAATCTGTAACATCAAATCAGGGAATGGTGGTGCTCTGCCGGGTGGGTCCTGCAGCCCTGCACTGATAACGCCTCCTGCCCCTTCCTCTTTCAGGGTTACTATGCTCGGGACGCTCTGTCAAAGAATATCTATGACCGGCTCTTTAACTGGCTCATCATCCGCATCAATGAAAGTATCCAGGTGAGTGCATTCGCCGAGAGATGAGTCTGGAAGCTTTCAATTAAGGTCAGGTCTCAGATCTTGGGCCCCTGGGTGACAGAAAGTGCTTTAAAAGGGTTCTTGTGTTTGCAGGTGACAGCCATCCAGGAGAAGAAAGCCATGGGGGTGCTGGACATCTATGGCTTTGAGATTTTTGAGGTGAGCATCAGCACCAGTATACTCTCCAGCATCCCGGTCTCAACACAAGAGTTCCCCCTAACCCAACTGTGCCCCGTTAGGCACAGCAAATTCCCTCACCATAACACTTTAAAGAGTGACTCTGCCCAAAACGAGATACATGGATGGAATTCAGGAGGCAAGATACCCTGCCACTGAGTGTTGAAAAATTACATTTTTCAACACTCAGTGGCAACACACTTTCTCTTTCATTGGGATGAGTTTTCAAAACGTTTCCGCACGTAAAACTGAAGGTTATGCATCTCGGTGGTGGGTGCCCGTTTAAGTAGAACTTTGCAAGAGCCTAGCAGCATCGCATGTAAATGTTAACAGAAAAAGAAAGTAGGGTTTAGAAGCTCGTGCGCAAGTTAGCATTTTGTAAGCAGTATACACGCATACATTACCAAACTTGTGTGCTCGCTTTTACGTCTGCTAATTGAGCTGCGGAATTGCAATTGCATTTGTCTTGTGTCTGTAGTTTTTGGGTGGAAGGTTTGCGTTAAGCGGTGATGGGGAGTCAGGGTGAAACACTGGAAGGTCTGGGACAACTGGTGGGGGAGTCAGCGAACTGGTGATTAAAAGTAAACATACAAGTCAGTATTTTCATAAGCAGAGTACACATTCTTTATAAAATATCTGCCTCCGTGCATAACTCGAGGTTATTATGTGCATGTGTTACATTTCTTACATGCGTAAAATATGTGCGTGTATTTTTATAACACGGGCATTGAATTATCTGGTTCCCTGCATTACCAAAATGTGCGTGTACTGACTCATACGTGCATACTTTCAGAGCCGAGATGTGCAGTATAAACCGTGCAGCTCCCGCCACGCAGTGTATAAAATCCTGCTGTAACTTTAGAGGTACCGCCTTGCACACACATGTGCTGATTCGCGCTGACTGTTGAAAATTAGCCTCAGGGATGGTAATTTTCAAACAGGCTTGCTGGCACACATAGACATGTGCGGTGCGAGTCCAGGTGCGTGGCCATTTTATGACCTGTGCGCACATATGCGTGTATGTTATAAAATAGCCCTGGTGCGCATACGCGTGCCCCCAGTTTTGCAAGTCGGCACTCACAGCCGGGTAAAGTCAGGTTTGAACCCTGCAAGTGGGGGAATTTTATATCAGGCGCACGTCCATGCCATGACCAGTTTCACCAGGAAAAAGATCTAGACATCATAATGGATAATCGTTGGCTCAGTGTGCTGCAGCAGTCAAAAAAGCAAACAGAATGTTAGGAATTATTAGGAAGGGAATGGTTAATGAAACGGAAAATGTCATAATGCCTCTGTATCGCTCCATGGTGAGACCCCACCTTGAATATTGTGTAGTTCTGGTCGCTGCATCTCAAAAAAGATATAGTTGCGATGGAGAAGGTACAGAGAAGGGCAACCAAAATGATAAAGGGGATGGAACAGCTCCCCTATGAGGAAAGGCTGAAGAGGTTAGGGCTGTTCAGCTTGGAGAAGAGACGGCTGAGGGGGGATATGATAGAGGTCTTTAAGATCATGAGAGGTCTTGAACGAGTAGATATGAATCGGTTATTTACACTTTTGAATAACAGAAGGACTAGGGGGCACTCCATGAAGTTAGCAAGTAGCACATTTAAGACTAATCGGAGAAAATTCTTTTTCACTCAACGCACAATTCCCTGTACGTACCAGGATCAGTCCAGGACACCTGGGCTGTGACTCCGCACCAGTAGATGGAGACAGACTAAAACTTGTGGGCGGAGCCATATATGCCGCTGTGCCAGTCACAGCCCCTCAGTCTTACTCTGTCTCCAGTAGGTGGTGCAGGTCTAGTCACAGCCTCTGAGTGGCCTGAGGACTGATAGTTAGTCAGGGTCTTTGTGGTTTATTGGTTTCGGTTTATTGGTTTTGTTCTTTTTAAAAAAAAAAAAAAAAAAAAAAGGAAATTTAAAGGTGAGAAGACACAAGAGGAAGCTGTCCGTCCTGCCTCCCAGGGGGGTGGGAAGGTTCTGAGGGGACCATCCCCCCCTGGTTGAGGCCGCTGCTGAGGGTCGAGGACCCGACCTACCACAGGCAGCAGCGTAGGGGGTGACACCGGGGAGCCCGGTTCACTCACCCCCAACAGAAGCAGGAGACTCAGGACTCCGGACAGCGGCAGGTTTGAGTACAAAAAAAAAAAATAATAATTGTGCTTTTATTTTCTTGTGCGGCTCTCCGTTTCTTCGCTGGGGGGGGAGTTTTCTCGGCTCGGCGAGGGGCGGGGAGTGTTTTCGGCGGTAGGAATTAATTATTTAATTTCAAATTTGTTAGTTTGCCGCCCGTTCCGCCGCGACTGCGCGGATGCTGAGGGGATCGATTTGCCGCGCTTGCGGCTCAGCGCGCGCGCGGTTTTCATGAGGGGGGATTCGCTCCGCCTGCGTTCTGGGCGGGAGGGACCGTCCGGGACAGACAGGGGAGGGCCGATCCCGGTCGGCACTATCGCCGTCACGCGCTTTGGCCGCTTCTGTCATGCCAGCTGACCCCTTCCCGCTCAGCGCGGGAGCGGCGGCCATCTTGGGGTCAGCCCGCGAAATTGTACGCGATCCGGCAGGGAATCCCGGCATGCCTCCCGCGTTCTCTCCTCAGCACAGGCCTTCGAGGGGGGGTCCTCCGGGGGGGGGCTGAGTCCCCGGCTGAGGCTAGCAAGGATGGTCCTCCTCGGTTTCGGGGTCCTAGTTTTTGGCCGTTTTCGCGCTCCTATGGCGCAAGGTACTCAAGGGCAAGGCCCGCAGGCGCAAGGAGAAGCATGGCCACTCTAAGGGGGATGGCCCACGGCAGAAGAAATCCGGGTCCTCGTTTTTTGGCCGCTTTCGTGCTCCGACTGCACAAGGTGCTCAAGTACAAGGGCCGCAGACGCACGGAGAGGCATGGCCACCCTAAGGGGGACGGCCCATGGAAGAAGAAATCCCGGGAGGGCCCAGATTTCTCCCTGGCTCCAGCAACGGGAATGCGACCACCGAGAAGGGTCCCGCAGGATACGGAGTCTGAGTCCACCTCACAGGATCAGGTGGATCCGCCCGGAGAGCCCCTGAGGGGGGCCGATGGAGCGTCCGGGGACAGTTCTGCCCTGACTGGTCCGGGCAAACCATCACAAACCGGTGATGGGGATGACACTAAGGTGGTTCAGTTTTTACGCAGAGATGACCTGTCCCCGCTTATCCCGGCTATCCTCAACGACCTAAGGGTGGAAGCCCCACCGACAGGTTCGCGCCCTGGAGCGAACATGGACCCAGTCCTGCTGGGGCTCACTGGTCCAGCGGTGACCTTCACATTCCGTTTCTCGGCGTCAGACATATTGTTTCAGGAATGGGATACTCCAGAGCTGGGTCTGTAGGGGACCAAGGCAATGGACAAGCTTTATCCGCTGCGAGAGGACGTACTGGAGCTTCTACGGCTTCCGGCTTCCGAAGGTAGATTCGGCAGTGTTGGCAGTAACAAAGAGGTCAATCTTCGAGGTTTCAGCGTGAAGGGGTCCGAGCTGCCCTCTGTAGTAACTACGCCAGGCGGGCTAGTTTGCGTCGGGCCCAAATTCTACAGGCGACTGCAGGTCTTTCGGCTCAAGAGGCCACGCCGGCGGATCGTCTGGAGGCTGCCATCGCCTATAGTGCGGATGATTTCTATGATCTACTGCGTACTTCGGCTAATTCCATGGTCGCTGCTTTCGGCTCACCCATTGTTTTGGCTTCGCAACGGGGCAGCGGATGGATCCTCCAAGGCTCTCCTTGGGGCACGGCCCTTCAGGGGAAAGCTGTTGTTCGGTAAAGAGTTGGATGCTGGAGGTTTTTCCCTGGGTGAGAACCGGGTTTTCAAGCTTCCAGAAGACAGGTCCGGAACTCGGTCCTCCTATTCTGCTACGTCCCGTTTCCACGGTAGCAAGAGATCTCGTCCCCAGAGGTCCTCTGGGCCTTCTTATCGCTCGAAGTCTTCACTGGCCTCCTCGTGGCCGCAGTCCTTCCGGGGGAAGCGTTACGGCAGCCAGGGAGGAACCCCGTCCGGCACGGGGCCCAAGACCTCGCAATGAGATACTGCTGGGCCATTCCTTAAGGCAGCCATAGCCCTTCGTTCCAAACATAGGGGCGAGGTTGACTTTGCTTTTCATGGACTGGGCCAAAATAACGTCCGCCCTGTGGGTCCTCAACTTATTGCAGCACAGTTCCGAGTTACGTTTTGCACGAACTCCACCGGATAATTTCCTGATGTCGCTCTGCACAGATCCAAGGAAAACGGGGGCGGTGCACCGCACCCTCCAGCACCTAGAGACCTTAGGAGCAGTCCTCCCCGTACCTCCCAATCAGCGAGGCACAGGTCGTTGTTCCATTTACTTCATTGTCCCGAGGAAGGACGGCACGTCCCGGCCCGTTTTGGTTCTCAAAGGGGTAATCAAATGGCAACGACCCTCGGACTTGGCCCGAATCAGCCAATCGTCCAAGTAGGGGTGTACCAGGAACCCTTCCAGTCGAAGTTGTATCCACTACGACTACCATTACCTTCGTACACGTGCAAGGAGCCGTGGCGAGTCCGAAGGGGAGAACCCGGAATTGGTAGTGTCTGCCTAAGATGCACAATCTGAGGAGCCGCTGGAAAAAACGGTGGGATGCCGAAATGGAGGTACGCCTCTGTGAGATCCAAGGAGGCTAGGATTTCGCCTGGACGCACCGCGGCAATCACTGGCCGAATCATTTCCATCTTGAAGGTTGGACTGCGCAGGCTTCGTGCACGCAAGCTTCAGCCTAAAGTGCGTCGATTATGGAGTCTTCAGCTGCCGCTGGTTGCGATTCTCTGACGGTTCTGGAGTCTATGGCGTCTACCCTGGCGTTGGTTCCTTGGGCTTTGCTCATCTACGCCCAGACGGTTTCACCTACCGCTTCCGCTCACGGCCCAGACGAGGGCCAGTCTTCACTGGTGGCTCGATTTGGACCATCTCACTTGCGGTATATCCCGGCTGGTTCCCAACTGGACAGTGGTGACGACGGATACCAGTCTCTCCGGTTGGGCAGCGGTCTGCCTAAGCAAGTCAGTGCAGGGCCGGTGGTCCTCCGGCCAGTCGCAGTGGTCCATCAACCGTCTGGCATCCAGAGCGTTACGCCTGGCCCGGCAGGCCTCCCTCCCTGTGGTGTCCCCCCCCCCCCCCCGTGGTCCGGGGGAAGGCGGTCCGCGTGTTGTCGGACAATGCAACAGCGGTATCGTACATCAATCGCCAAGGGGGGACAAGGAGTCCACTAGTGGCGGAGGAGGTGCACCTGCTGATGAGCTGGGCAGAGCGCCATCTCGGCTCCATCGCCGCGTCCCACATTGCCATCTCGGCTCCATCGCCGCGTCCCACATTGCCGGGGTCGACAATGTCCAACCGGACTTCCTCAGCCGCCACCATCTAGACCCCGGGGAATGGGAGTTGGCGGACGATGTTTTTCCGTGGGGGGCTGCCCCACATGGACCTGATGGCCACATGGAACAACGCGAAGGCTCCGCGTTTCTACAGTCGGCGTCGAGAACGGGGAGCAGAAGGCGTCGACGCGCTGGTCCTTCCTTGGCCGACGGATTTTGCCCCTGTACAGGTTTTCCCCGTGGTTGATGGTCGGCAAGTTTCTGTGGCACATAGTTGGCACCCGTTCCATGTGCTCATGGGGGCACCGGAGTGGCCACATCGTCCGTGGCTCGCAGGTTTCATCCAGTTGTCGGTGACGTCTCCTTTTCGTCTCCGTGGGTTCGCGGGGCTCTTATATCAGGACCCGGGCTGCCTGGAGGTGGCGGATCACGTCTGTCTCGCAGCATGGGTTTTGAGAGGAGTCGCCCGAGGAGAAAAGGTTACTCAGATGCAGTGATAGCCTCGTTGCTGTGGTATAGGACGCGGTCTACGTCTCTGGCTTCTGTCTGGGTCTAGGACGCGGTCTACGTCTCTGGCTTCTGTCTGGGTCTGGGTGGTTTTTGAGGATTGGTGCGTGCAGCGAGCGATGGATTCATTTTCCGCTTCAGTCGCAGAGATTCTAACGTTTCTTCAAGCCGGTCTGGTCAAAGGCTTGCCGTGCAGTTCGCTACGGGTCCAGGTGGCGGCGCTTGCACGTTTGCGGGGTAAGGTCCGGGGAGCCTCCTTGGCTCTTCCTCCGGATATCTCCCGTTTTCTTCGGGGGGCTGAACGTCTCCGTTCTCCATTGCGTCCACCTTGTCCGTCTTGGAACTTCTACTGGGTTCTTCCGCCCTAGGCTCGGCTCCGTTGGCGCCATTGAAGCGCGCAACTCCGAAGGCCCTTCCTTTGAAGACGGGCGGAGTTGCGGGCGCTGTCCTGTAGGGAACCGTTCTTGCGGATTTCCGATCCCGGAGTGTCCTGGCGGACGATCCTTTCTTCCTTCCTAAGGTTGGGTCGTCTTTTCACGTGAATTAGTCAGTGGAGTTAACGGCGTTTTCGGGTCGGGGAGTCCTCTGATTCCCAGTCGGAAGCTGGACGTGCGGAGGTCTCTTCTTCATTTAGAGGTTACTAATCCGTTCCGGGTAACCGACCATCTGTTCGTTTTGTTCTCGGGGCCAAAGAAATGGGCCGCTGCGTCCCGCCCGACGTTCGTGCGTTGGCTTAAGGAGGCCATTGGCTTCAGGCCGCATCCTGGGCGGAAGCTTCTCAGGTATCGCCTCAACGAGGTATTGCCTCAAGAGATTGGCAGGGCGGCTGCCTGGAAGTCGATGCATACCTTTATCAGGCATTATCGGTTGGATGTCCGGGCTCCCGATTCCGGGGGATTTGGAGAGAGGGTACTCCGAGCGGGCCTCTCTGCTTCCCACCCTAGGTAACTTTTGCTCTGGTACATCCCAGGTGTCCTGGACTGATCCTGGTACGTACAGGGAAAGGAAAATTAGTTTCTTACCTGATAATTTTCGTTCCTGTAGTACCAAGGATCAGTCCAGGATCCCGCCCGCAGAGCTTCGCCACAGTAACGGAGAGTCCGCTCATAATTGTTCTTAGTCCTGCTGATCGCTTGTTTAGCTCTCCCGGTTGGGGAGTCCGGTTAGGAGTTTTGGGTTAGTAGTGAATTTTCTAGCCAGTTTTGTTGATTGGTTGCATTGCTACTTTGACATTACGTATGACTGAGGGGCTGTGACTGGCACAGGGGCATATATGGCTCCGCCCACAAGTTTTAGTCTGTCTCCATCTACTGGTGCGGAGTCACAGCCCAGGTGTCCTGGACTGATCCTTGGTACTACAGGAACGAAAATTATCAGGTAAGAAACTAATTTTCCTTTAAGCTCTGGAATTTGTTGCCAGAGGATGTGGTTAGTGCAGTTAGTGTAGCTGGGTTCAAAAAAGGTTTGGATAAGTTCTTGGAGGAGAAGTCCATTAATGACTATTAGTCAATTTTACTTAGGGAATAGCCACTGCTATTAATTGCATCAGTGGCATGGGATCTTCTTGGTGTTTGGGTACTTGCCAGGTTCTTGTGGCCTGGTTTGGCCTCTGTTGGAAACAGGATGCTGGGCTTGATGGACCCTTGGTCTGACCCAGCATGGCAATTTCTTATGTTCTTATGTCCACCAGTTTGCCCAGTCTACAGCTAGGTCCTCCAAAGCCCACTCTTTCGTTAGCCTGCATCCCCCCCTCCCCCCAATTAACCCAGACCTCTCAAAACACCAGAGAGATGCCTACAGTTTATTTACTTACACCTCCTTAATAGCAGAAGTAAACTTACGTGGCACTAGAGCTGGGCACCTGCCCAAGTGCAAACTTACTTATGCAGATATCTCTTGGCCCTGCCCTTTTTTTGTGTGTGTCCAAAGTGAGATATTCGCTTATTGAGACACTATGCGCGCATGGTGGTGCCTTTTAACATTGGGTGGATGCGAACATGTCCTCTATGGGCGCACATCTCCCGATTTTTGGTGCATGCATCTCTTTTAAAATTCACCTTTAAGTATCCTTCTAAACTGCATGCTCAGCCTTAAAATTAAGACCACCCAAAGCACTGTACAAAGGTTAAAAATTCAGTTTAACAGATAGAACTAAATAAATAAATGTCATGAACATTACAATCGCAAATAAATATAACATCCAACTCTGGATATAACTCTCTACCGACAAATGCCCCATGTGATCCCCAAAATGGTAGTGCAAGCCTAAATGCAAGCTGGTGCCCAAGGAAACCTTTTCTATAATGGTCTCTAATGGATAATTATGAATATAAAGTCTGACGTGTATTTTAAATATATGCAGCCATGTATAAAATATATTAAGAAACTATCAAATTGGGCTATTGTCATCTGTTTACAGTATTTATTTTTATTTATTTATTTGTATTTTTCTATACCGGCATTCACGGAGTTCGTATCATGTCGGTTTACATAAAACAAGGGGTGAGAAATACATTATAACGTAAATAACTAATAACATAAGAGTATACATTAAAAAGTAAAACAAGTGCATGGAAGAAAAAAGTTACAATAAAACGGGGGTCATTCTAACTGGGATTAGAGTTAGAGGAAAGATAAACAGTTTAACGAGAAGTAAAACATTGTAATGATTGGTAGATAGAGACTGTTTCAGTTTAATAGGAAATGATCAGTAATGCTGCATTTGATGGTAGTGAATCTTTAAGGGTCCGGAAATGCTTTCATGAAAGTATGAGCTGCTTCAATACTTTGAATATATGCATTTAAATGCTTTTGCTAGGGTTTAATATATAGCAGACCATCTATATGAAATAAAACTGCAGAAAGTGTTGTTGGCTGATACAAAAGGTTTTGAACGCAAAGAATTCAGGTTTTTCCGTGTATCTTCTTGAACTCTGAAGCCCTGAAATCTTGGCCGCTTACTGGGGGGCCATGCAGGAAGTCTCTGCCTCGCAGCAAAGTCACTTGTTTTTCTTTGGCTGTCACAGAACAACAGCTTTGAACAGTTCTTCATCAACTACTGCAACGAGAAACTGCAGCAGGTCTTCATCGAGATGACGCTGAAGGAGGAGCAGGAGGAGTACGTGCGGGAGGTAAGGCTTCCGTTCTCCCCTGACCTTACTGCTCCTGCTTCTGGCGGGCAAAAAGCATTGCGCACCCATCCCAGTTCACCTCCTGCTCCTCTCACTCCCACTCCCCGCTCTTCCCTCCTCCCCCCTTTCCCCAAGACTGTCGAACTCTCCAGTAAAGGTTTACGTGTTCTGTGAAATGCTAGGGTCCTCCCCTGCCCATGAGCATGGGGATTACCTCCGCCTCACGCCTAATGGCCTCTCTGTTCAGGCTCTGACTGTGCTGTTCCTTCTGCCCTAGGGCATCACGTGGACCCCGGTGACGTTTTTCAACAATGTGGTCATCTGTAATTTGATAGAGGATGTAAGTGGCTTTTATTAATAGTTGTAGCAGTAGTAATAGTTTTTCTTGTGGTGAACAGGGCGTTTTTAGTTTTAATTGTTTGGCTCGTCAAAGCTGGAAGCAAGGGTTTAAGAAGCAGTCGTACTTCCGGGGCTAATATGACACTAAGCGGCTGATCGGGACAGCATGGAAAACGGCTCTGTGTGGGACGCTGCACTTCAGGGAGTCCACTGCAACATTTGATCTCTCAATGGGGCCGGCGCAATATCATGCGCGCAAAAAAAAAAAAAACGTGCGCGCATCCCCTCTCTTGGGCGCTTGAATAATATTCTAATGAGCTGGTGAGCTAAAAGGGACGCGCAATGGATAATTTGCGCGACCCTAGCACATCCATGCCATCGAGCGCCTAGGAGAAGTGACTGTGCACAGGTAAGGAAAACAGACGTCCAATTTTCTGAGCCTCCGTTTTCCTAACCCATGTACAGCCACGGGTTAGGAAAATGGACACTCCTAAATTGAGTTTCACTTTCCCTAACCTGACCAGTCAAGTTTTTTTTTGGTTTTTGTTGCCGCTTTCTATAGTTCCTTCTGCTTAGTATCACAACAATATTAAGTAGGAGGAACCACAAAAATTGTATTTTTTGCTCTTCTGACCATGGCTTGGGGTGCGGGTGCCTCAAAACTTAACACCAGCTGTGAGCTGGCTTAAATTTTTGAGCGTTAAAATGTGCATGTCAGGCGCACATTTTTTTTTTTTAGATCGGGATGCTAGCTAATAGCTTCATCAACATGGCATTTGTATGAGATGAGCGCCATTAGCTACGTGCCAGCATGGACACGCATGTTGGACGCACTAATCCCAATATTGCATTGGGCTTATGTCTAGCGTGTCCAAAACGCACATCCAACCGCGTGTTTAGCAGTGCGCTGAGCTCAGCGCACGATATTGCATCGGCCCCTATGTGTGATGGAGGTTGGATGAAAGATGGCACAAAAAAACAGAAGGCTGCACCTACCCTCTGGAGGAAAAGGGTAGGGCTAGGGAAGAATAAGCAAGGAAAAAATCTAGGTAAGTTGAGTCTTGTGTGCGAATTTCAAGAAACAGGGACCAGCAACAACAGATTGATCTAGCCCCTTGAGTATTTGCAGTAGTGATGGGACACACATGTGATTGCTCTGGTTCCCTTGCAGAGCAGGCAGGGGATCCTGAGCGTGCTGGATGATGAGTGCCTACGACCCGGCCAGGTGTCGGATGCCACCTTCCTGGCCAAACTCAACCAGGCATTCGCTAACCACAAGCATTTCGAGAAGCACACCAACCAGGTTACTAGACACCAAAAGGCAAATCCCACCATCAACCAGTGCTTCAGTATCCAGCATTATGCAGGCCAGGTAAGAGAGAGAGGGCAGCCGTGGTATGGAGCATGCTCTCCTTTATTGCCTTACTATCAGAATGGCCCAGATTAACCATGATAGGCAGATCCAGTCATGGTTTTCCCTCAGTGCATCAATAGACTTGTAATTCTTGCTTCCAAAGAAATAACTGGAACTACTTGTTCAGGGGTAGGCAACTCCGGTCCTGGAGTGCCACAAACAGGTCTGGTTTTCAGGACACCCACAATGAATATGCATGAGGTTTATTTGTATACAAAGGTGGTAGTATATGGAAATTTATCTCATGCATATTCATTGTGGATATCCTGTAAAACAGATCTATTTGTGGCATTCCGGGACCGGAGTTGCCTACCTCGTTGCAATGGAGGTAAAACCAGGCCCGGATCTGCCTGTCAGCTTGCAATCCCAAGTGACTTTTGCCGTGTCTTTTATATAAATTTATATCACGAAACAGTTTATTTTATAACAGGCTTGCTGATGCCCTCTTTCCTGCTGTAAAGCTTAACTACCATACTAATTTTTTAAAAATAGATTTCTGTTAAAAATTCCAGTATGGATATCCTGTTTTCATCATGACAATTAATAATAAAACGACAAACCCGGACTGTTGCATAGCTGAAAACACCCGATTGCCCTTCTACAATAGAATTTGACACATGCAGGCCAAAGTTTGGTATCATCATACTGGTTGATGATGTCAATTTTAATTATGACAAAGTAGGGTGAGTTGATGTTGTGTTTTAACTATCATCGTTAAGTTCTTCCTCTATTTTTATTGTGAAATGGTATTTTGATATGTAATTGTGAGTATGTTTAGTAAATTGCCTTGAGCTGACCATAGACAAGGGGATTCAAAAGCTGCCATAAATAAATCACCAGGGCTACCAACTGACCTTGTTAAGGATGGAGATTTTAGGTTGGTTCTGGATTTCTGACAACTCCCATCCTGATGCATTCTGCTACCTGCAGTGCTAATAATGTCCAACAGTAAATGCAGGGAATACAAATCTGAGTGTAAGCTCACAAACCAGGACTAGACAAAACATCTCTCTCCTTGACCTGGGTCACTCGGCAGCTCTATGTCACTGTGGGATGGTTTCTACCATGCTCTGGGCCTGGTCTTTGATGCTGAATTTTTATTACTGTTTGAAAAAAAAGGACCTAGAAGTTAGCTCTTGGCCCTGCTCAGAAGGCAGATGGAAAGGGTAGGGAGGTGGCAGACGGGATGTTGAATTTTCTGGTAATTACTTGCCAGAATAAGGAACCTTATGATGCAGGTTTGCATGGGTTCAGCTTTATTTCTCATGGCTTAAGAAGACAGTCTGGCAGCGTGTTGTTGATATATTATTTGGCCCCCTTCCTTCTTCAGGATGGGGGAGGGGGGGTGGGTGGAGAGACAGGCTGAGGCAGATGAGCTTTTGTCCTTTGCATTTCCAGGTTACCTACAACACCACGGGCTTTGTGGACAAAAACAACGACCTGCTCTACAGAGACCTGTCGCAGGCCATGTGGAGGGCCAAGCACAAGTTACTGCGCTCCTTCTTCCCCGAAGGAGACCCTCAGAAGATCTCTCTGAAGCGGCCCCCCACAGCTGGCTTCCAGTTCAAAGCCTCCATCAGCACCCTGATGAAAAACCTCTACACCAAGAACCCCAGCTACATCAGGTAATCCCCGAGAGTGGGAGGAGGCACTGCTGGAGGACCAGGGCCAGGGGGGAGGGTGAAGCAGGGAAAGGGAGACTGCACCGGGGGGGGGGGGGGGGGGCTAGGATTAGAAAACCAGCACATGTGGGATGGAGCAAGGAAAGGGGGAGAAGCGGGAGAGAAGAGGAGAACTGATAAGAAGGTGGAGAGATGAGGGAAGGAGGAGAGGGGGGAGAGCAGAAGGAGCGGTTTTTGAGAGGAGCCCCGGCCAGCCCTCAGTACTTGTTTGGACAGGAGGGAGGTAGGGGATCCCTACAGGCACACTCTTTTTTTTTTGGCAAAGAGGGGGCATGCACCATGGAGTTCTTTGTTTAAAAAAAAAAAAAAAAAAGTATAGCTGGGATGGCGGGGAGGAAAGAGGTTCGGACCATGGACCTTGTTTTAATTTGTTACATGAGGGAGGGAGGGTGGCTGGGGGGCATCCAATGGCAGGAAACCATTTTATTAAAATTGTTGCATGGGCAAATAGTGCAGGGATAGGACTGGGGATTTTTGGCGTGAGGGATCATTTTGTTTTCACTTTTACATGCAGGAGGGAGGAAGGTGTGATGACAGGTTTGGTGGGGGATGTGGGGGTTAGTTTTGCTGGCTAAGCACTGATTTTCAGCGCTGGATAGTTAAGTTCTGACAGCCCTCATGCAGCGCTCTAAATATAGACAGCTAGATTTAAGAACATTTTTAGGTGAACCTAACCGGCTCGGTTTTCAATTGAAAATATGGCTAAAGATAACCAAATAAATGTACCTAAGCGGGTTTTAATTATGTATCTTATAGTTTCTACCTGTATAACCACCTGATCTTCACACACAAACTGTGCGGGCAGCTGGTATGTGAATATCAGGTTGGTCTGTGCACATCCTGCATCACTTAGGTGCCTTATTGAAAATTTACCCTAAAATGACTTCCATTCCATTTGTGTAAATCTCATTTAATTTCATTATTGCTTTTGATTTACTTTTTTCCATTTGCTTTCTTGTTTTCATTCCATTTCCTTTATCTTCCTTTTGTTTTCCTCTCTCATGCCTGGTTTACCCTTTCATCACCACCTCTGACTGTTTCCCTCCCATCAACTTTAAGTTTCTCCTCGCTCTTACCTTCCTCGTTCCTCCTTCACATGCACTTTCATCTTGTCTCCCCGCCAGCCTCCGTCCTTCCTTCGGTCCATCCTCTGCCTGCCTAACTCCCTTTCACCTGAAGTCCTTCCTCCACACCCCCTTTTGTCCTCCCATCCGTGGTCTTTCCTCCACCTCCTCCCCACCTCAAATTTGTTTCGGCAGCCCATGCCTCAACTACATGGGCAACTGCAAGACTGCTGAGTGAGCCAGAGAAAAAATAGTAGGAGCAGGTTGGCCACCCATTTCTTGTGAATCCCTGACAAGGCCCGGATAATACAGCCCTTAGTGGAATCACAGGAGGGGATGGGGGCCCTGATTATAAAAACTGTAGTCCGGATTTTAAACGCCCTGTGCATGTAAAATCCGGGCTTTACTCGCGTGGCTGGGCCTTGTGCGCGCTGAGCCAATTTTCAAAGGGGACCAGCCACGTGCACAAGTGCCGGGCTTCTTTGAAGGGGTGGGCTGGGGGGGCATGTTCTGGGTGGGGAGGGGCAGGGCCATTGATTGCTGTCCCGAAGACCCGGCTGCCAGAGCGCACAAAGGAAAATTGGTTCTTACCTAATAATTTTCGTTCCAGTAATACCACGGATCAGTCCAGACTCCTGGTTTCCCCGGTGTCTCGGCGCGTCGCCTGCTTTGATTAAGAAACTGGTCGGCATATGTTTCTTCCAAAGCCCAGCTAGGTTCTCTACCTTTTAAAGGCAAGTTGCTATTTGGCATGGACTTGGAAAACATGGTTCAATCCCTAGGGGAGAATAAAGTTCGCTGGCTTCTGGAAAAGTGGTCTTAGACGCCATATTACCTCTTTTTGGACCACTCCACAGCACAAAAAGATGATCCGAAGTACGAAAACTGTTCGTGACTTCCAAATAACGCAGCAAAGCTCTGCGAACATCCAGTTTCCTTAAGCCCTATAAAGGGGATCTGATTGGTCCAGTTCTGAAAAAGACGGAAATTCTACTGACTGATTCAAATGGAATGAGGAAACCACCTTAGGAAGAAATGACGGAACCATCCTCAACGATACACCTGAATCTGAAATCCGCAAGAAGGCCTCCCTGCAAGATAACGCCTGAAGCTCGGATACCCTATGAGCCGAGGAAATAGCCATCAGAAACATCACCTTTAAGGTGAGGTCTTTCAACATTGCCCTTTTCAGTGGCTCAAAGGGCGCAGCACACAATGCTGTCAGAACTAAGTTTAGGCTCCACGAAGGGCAGGATGCCTTACTGGTGGACGCAAGTGCTTGGCTCCCTGAAGAAAATGAGCTACATCCGGATGAGCCGACAACGTCACTCTTTGTATAGTACCACGCAGACAACCAAGAGCTGCCACTTGCACCCTCAAAGAACTACATGATAACCCCTTGGCTAGTCCGGCTTTAAATAACACAAAATATCGGACACGGACGCCTGGGTCGGAATCACCTTACACTCCACACATCAGGACTCGAAGACTTTCCAGACCCGGACATAAGACAGGGAAGAGGACGTTTTACGAGATCTCAAAAGAGTAGCTACCACTGCATCCAAATAACCTTTGCCCTTCAAACACTGCCTCTCAAAAGCCATGCCGCTAGACAAAAGCGATCTGCCTGGTCAAAACAGATGGGCCCTTGATGCTGAAGGTTCAGGAGCTCCTGAAACCGCAGCGAACCCTCCACCGCCAGGTTGATCAGATCCGCAAACTATGGAGGTCGCGGCCATTCTGGAGCCACAAGGATCACTTCTGCCGGGTGCCGCTCCACTGGTCTGAGTATTTTGCCGATCAGAGGCCAAGGTGGAAACACATAAAGTAGGATGTTCAAGGGCCAGGGAAGAACTAGAGCATCTACCCTCTCCGCTCCTGTCTCTCTCCAGTGACTGAAGAAGCAAGGTGCCTTGGTATTCCGGAATGTCGCCATCAGATCCATGCTGGGTGTGCCCCCACCTGTCGCAGATGGCCTGAAAAGCCTCGTCGGCAAGTTCCCATTCTCCTGGATCGAGACGGTGATGACTGAGAAAATCAGCATGAACATTGTTGACCCCTACTATGTGGGACGCCACTATGCTGACTAGGTGCTGTTCCGCCCAGCCGATTAGCTGCTGAGCCTTCACCACCACAGATTGACTCCTGGTCCCTCCTTGGTGATTGATATAAGCCACCGTGGTTGCGTTGTCAGATAGAATCCTGACCAACTTCCCGCGGAGGAGTGGAAGGAAGGATTGCAACGCTAAGCGCACCGCCCTGGTCTCCAGGCAATTGATCGACCACTGAGATTCTTCCTGAGACCATTGCCCCTGTACCAACTTCCTCAGGCACACTGCTCCCCAACCGGAGAGGCTGGCATCCGTGGTAACCACTGTCCATTCTGGAACCACCAGGGGAGTGCTGAGGCACAAGTTGTCTTGGCAGAGCCACCAATCCAGACTGGACCTTGTGGAATCAGTCAGCGGCAGGGGCAGATGTAATTTTTCGGACCGGGGTTCCACCGAGAAAGCAACGCTGACTGTAAGGGGCGCATATGAGCAAATGCCCACGGAACCAATTCCAGAGTAGATGTCATGGAACCTAGGACCTGCAAGTAATCCCACACCTGCGGAGGATATTTAGACAACAAGACTTGAATTTGACCTTGAAGCTTGACCATGCGTTCTGCCGTGAGGAACACTCTGCCCCGCTGCGTGTCGAACAATGCCCCCAGGATCTCTAAGGACTGTGAGGGAATCAGATGACTCTTGGCAAAGTTGTCCACCCAACATAGCGCTCGCAACAATTGAAGCACATGGTGGACAGCAGCCCGACAATTCTCTTCCGAATTTTGCCCGAATCAGTCAATCGTCCAAGTACGGATGTACTAAGAATCCTTCCCTCCGTAGCTGCGCTGCCACCACCACTATTATCTTGGTGAACGTCCGGGGCGCAGTTGCCAGGCCGAAAGGCAAAGCTTGGAACTGATAATGATGTCCTAGGATAGAAAACCTCAGGAACCTCTGATGATCGGTCCGAATTCCGATGTGTAAATACGCCTCCATCAGATCTAGGGACGCTAGAAACTCCCCTGGTCGTACAGAGGCGATGACGGACTGCAACGTCTCCATGTGGAATCACAGGATTCGAAGGCATCTGTTGACTTGCTTTAAATCGAGAATTGGTCGGAACGACTCCTCTTTTTTTTGGCACCACAAAGTAAATGGAGTACCGGCCCCTCTGCTGGAGGAACCAGTACAATTGCTCTGAGCTCGAGAAGACGCTGCAATGTTCCTTTTACCGCCCGACGCTTTGCCGCATAACCGCATGGGGAGTCAGAGACAGTATGCAAAATCTAAAGCGTAACCTCGACTTATCACTGAGAGGACCCATTGGTCCGATGTGAGCTTGGTCCACTCCTTGTAAAACAGAGACAGCCTGCCCCCCTACCACCGGAACTGAGGAATGGACCGGCCGCACATCATTGCTGAGGCTTGCCTCCCTGTGCTGATTGGGTACCACCCGGTTTACTGAAAAGCCGCCCGCGAAAGGAATGCGACCACAACTGCTGCCTATTAGGATTTTGTCTAAAAGAGGAAGGAGCAGCCCCGGGGGGCCAGAGACCTCTGACTCCCACATTAACGAGACCGCGACGAAAAGGAACCCCTGGACCTGGGCTTGTCTTCCAGTGAACTTTATTCTCCCCATGTCTTCCAAGGGCAAGGGCTATTTGGCAAGTCTTCCAAGTCCTTGCCAAATAGCCCTTGCCCTTTAAAAGGTAGAGAACCTAGCTGGGCTTTGGAAGAAACGTCTGCCGACCAGTTTCTTAACCAAAGCAGGCGATGCGCCGAGACCCCGGAAACCATGCATGCGGCCCACTTATTTTATAACATGTGTGCGTGTGTGCACTTTATAAAATCTACCCTCTGCAGTACTTCTTCCTCCAAGCTAAGCCAGGCACAGGAGCCAGATTTCCCATCTAGGCTTGTCAGACTGATCCATGTTATGTAATCTTATTTGCTTGTTTAATGGTTAGCGGGGTAGGTGGTGGGGGTGGGGGTGGGGGGGAGTCAGCCTGTTTTCAGCCCTGTGATTCCCTTTCTTTACCCTGGCCAGGTGTCTGAAGCCCAATAACTCGAAGGATCCCTCGCTGTTTGAGGACTCGCTGGTACAGACGCAGGTGCTGTACCTGGGGCTGCTGGAGAATGTGCGAGTGCGCCGTGCTGGGTTCGCCTACCGACAGCTGTACGAGCCCTGTTTGGAGCGCTACAAGATGCTGAGCAAAGAGACCTGGCCCCGCTGGAGGGGGAATGCCAGGTAAAGGAAAAGAGGAGGAGGGGGCGAGACGGGTGGTGCTGATATATAGGGTATTCATCCCAGGCCTGTATTGACCACTGCTGATAAATCACATTGTAAAGGAATGAGATCGATCTGTTTATGGAAGGCTGCTCTGTGACCTGCTCCATTCACTAATTAAGAATCCCTCACCTTACCTTAGTACAGTCAGCCTGTACTAAGACATGGGATGCTTCTTCTTGTGTATTGAATTGAATTAAAATAAATATCTTTAAGGGGCACTGTAACGAGTAAAGCAATATGTGTCTCTTGGCGACTCTCGTGCTCTGCTGTTACTCATGTTGATCCTTGATTTTTGTAGATAGTTTCAGTTCTGTTGTTACATGTGTGTGCTCGTTGCTGCTGAAGGGATTAAAGAGTTACATTAGAATATAAGAATATGTTAGATCAGACCAAGGTCCATTGAACCCAACATCCTGTCTCTGACAGTGGCCAGGTTGCCTATACCTGGCCGATCCCATAAAGCAGGTCTAATTCCTATTTACTCATTCCCAGGGATAGCAATAGCTTTCTTTAGTCTACCTGGCTAATAATGTGTTATGGGCTTTTCCTCCAGGATTTTGTCCAAACCTCTTTTAAATCCCGCTATATCTTCTGGCAACAGATGCCACAGCTTGATTGTGCGCTAAATGAAAAAGTACTTTCTGCAATTTGTTTTAAATCTACTGGTGCTTAGTTTCATGGAGTGTCCCCTTGTCTTAATATTATTTGAAAGGGTAAATAACCATCCTTTATTTACCCGTTCCACCCCACTCACAATTTCATAAACTTCTATCAGGTCCCCTCTCAGCTGTCTCTCTTTTCCAAGCTGAAGAGCCCTAACCTGCATAGCCTCTCATTATAGGAAAGATGTTCTATCCCTTTTCTCATTTTTTTTTTTGTTGCCCTCCTCTGCACCTGTTCTAGTTCTGCTATGTCTTTTTTTTTTTAAGATGGGGCGACCAGAACTGCACACAGTTTTCAAGGCATGGTCGCACCATGGCTCAGTACAGAAGCACTACGACATTTTCTGTTTCATTCTCCATTCCTTTTCCTTTGTGAGATACCCCTGCTTCTTGATCCAACACAGTTTCCCCACAGTACCCACACTTATCTCAACAGCTGCGATATCATTAGTCACTCAGCATCCTTCTATTGTCTGAGGATGTCACAGAAAGGGCCATCTCAAGGGATAGGCAAGGCAAGCATGCACCTGGGATGCCAAGCAGGGTGGGGGGATGGGCTGGAATTGCCATGCTGCTGCCGTCATCAGCAGCAATCCAGCAGCAGAGGCATGTCCTGTGCATCCAATCTCAGCACTGGCCAACTGTGCTATTAGACATGGATTCCTGCCCTCCCCCCAGGGCTGGCCAGTCCTTATTTCAGCGGTGGGCCACCTTAAACCAGGCCTCTGGAAATACAAGTCTAGTTTGCAAGAATAAAACCTTTGCACAACCGAGAGGGAGGCCATTCTGTGACCTTGAGTTTTCTGGTTGAACATCTCTTTGTTTTATGTGCTGTCAGATATTGCAGAGTGTACTCCATTAGGATGTAAATTAATGCTTTCAGGAGAGGGCTGGAGAAAGATTTTGTGTAGTCTGATGCTGCCAATACTTGACAGAATTTTCTCTGAGCTTTGCATGAAACTTGATGCAGTGCTTCCTTCACCAAAGAGAAACTTGAATATGCAATTAACAAGCGCGTAGAGGGGGTAATTTTCAAAAGGAATTACATGCATAAATGTAACTACTATTGCAGCAATTTTCAAAAGCCATTTACTCAAGCAAAGTGTATTTAACGTGAGTAAATCCTATGGACAAGTCAATGATATATATTGTAGCTATTTTAAAAAGCCCACTTACTCAGGTAAAATGCATTTACTCAAGTAAAACCCAGTTTTACGCATGTAAATGCTTTTTAAAATCAGGCCGAGCGATTAGATGCTCCACTCTATGTAGAGTGCAGTATGTGAAAGGTACCAGCAGCACGAAAAGGCTATGTATTCATTATGGGGCCGATGCCATATAAAGCGAGGAAAGCTAATGCAACCCCGCTGCGACTGTCGGTTATAAAGACCGACGCCGGTAAACTCGGCGTCAGTTTTCATAACCGGCCATCTGCCAGTTTACCGGACACTGAGTTTACCGGCGTCGGTCTTCATAACTTGGTGGTCTGCCGAGTTATTTTTTTTTAATTTTTTACTTAAGTACAGAAAAGCAGTGTTTTCTGCTTTTCTGTACTTGTTTGACCTGCACTCAGCTATTAACACCTACTCCAGGCAGACGTTAATATTTGAGTGATAAATGTGCCTCTGAGACTCACATTTATTTTATTGCATGCGGCGTGAATGATAGGCTCATTCGCATGCATTTGCATGTGATGAGGGCTATTACATTCACTTTGCGTCCGACGCGGGTTAAATAGGCGCTAATCCCTCTATTGCATTAGGGGGTGGATTAGCACCTATTTAACCTGCATCGGAGTGCGGGTTATAAACTGCGCTTGGCTGAGCGCACTGTATTGCATCGGCCCCTATGAATTTTAAAATGCTACAGTTAAGATGTTGGCTACGGAATTCTTTAAGGGGAATCTTATCTGCGGTAAGGGCAGTTGTACTGTTAGCAGTTTTCTAACCTCTGCCACTACAGGGGGCCATTCCAATGCAGGCCCCTTTGTGTTTGCTAACTGTGGACATGTTATGCCAGAAGAGTGGGTCACCTTATTCAGCAGCTCTCTCCTTTATACTCTTTGACTTCTTTCTCCCTCTTCCAGTTCCTAACTGAGATTATTCTTGTGACAGAGAGGGCGTTGAGGTCCTGCTGAGTGAGATGAACATCCCTCCAGAGGAGCTAGCCTATGGGCGTAGCAAGATTTTCATCCGAACTCCCCGGACGGTGAGTAGCTCTTGGCTCCTTGAATCCAGAGCAAGAGAAGGGACAGATGTCTAGTTGTGTAGCATCAGTGGTGTACACAGTACTGTACTAAGAAAGTCCCATGCTCCAAAGAGCTTGCATTCAACATTTTGGCACAAGGAGATTCAAGGAGCTGCTCAAGGTCATATGGTGAGCTGGTGCATAGTGTTTGGGGTGGAAGTAGGTTTGGCAGCTCTGTGCTCTAGCCAGTCTGTGGTGCCACGCACTGCCTGTCCAGTGCTGTTGCTGTCTTGCCATATCTTTGGCAGAGTTTTGGTACTAGCTGTTGCTGGAAGCACCAGCTGAAAACTGTCTCTGGAGCAGGAAATTGCTTGCCATAGGGTCCATGATGTCTGTGTTACCAGCCCTAGCTCCAGCTTATCGCAAGATTTGAGTCCATTCTGTGCTGACTCATGCATTCCAGTGCATCCTGCTATGGAGGACAAGCTCCAGCATACATTGCTGTAGGAGTTAGAAAACTCAGGAGCTGCCTTAATATTTGCTGTTGACATGGAGTTGCCTATGCTAGGCCTTTTGTATTGTTGCAGGTACAGAATCTGTTGTCTCACATCTTGCCACATACGGATGCAGGTTTTGTGTTGAATATGGTGGGGATCGGTTGTAGATGTGAGTGGATTAGGTATGTGTATAGTATGGATGGGCGAGGGTGAGTGTGTACATGGCTAGCGTGTGTTTGTGTGTGTGAGCAGTGTGTGCACGTGGATAGATGTGACTAGTGTGCTGGTGGGAGTGTGCATGGTGGTGAGAGTTTGGATGCAGATGTGGGTGTGTGCATGGGTGGAGATAGAGTGGGTGTGTGCTTGTGTATGTATATTTAAGTGTGTGGGTGGGAGAAAGTTAATACGAGTGAAGTGTATGGATGGCTGGATGAGTGGGTGTGTATGTATGAATGGGGTGGGTGAAGTATGTGTGGGGGTGTGTGTAAATGTGGTTATACACAACCGTTGCAAGGGCTAGGTAAGAAAGTCACTTGCCCTGGATGCCAAGCTTGGGTTGAGTATGGGGAGTACCATGCCACCCTTTTGAGTCAACTTGTGAGCCTGAAAAGGAAGAGAGAAGTCAAAAGTAACCCTTCCCTGAGGCTCTGCTTTGTCCAGTGATTGCCCTGCGGTTATGTCTATGGGTTGAATGAGTGCTGGTGTGTCCTTTGAGTGTGTGTATGTATGGAGAGGGGATTTGGGTATGTGTTTATGGATGGTGGGAGGTCTGTTTGTTTATGGAGTGTGAATGTGTGTATGTATAGTATATTTGTAAGGTATGGGTAAGATAGAGGTTTGTTTTAACCTGATTGCAGTTGACAGTTATTTTGGAAAGAGAAAAGGATTCAGCAGAGTACAAACTGGTGAAAGTCAAAGGCTTAAGCTGCTATAAAAAGAATATTTAATTTTTAAAAATTCTTCTTTCAGAAAATGAGTTCTCTATAGTAATGCATAGCCAAAATGTATCTTCTTAGCCACAAGATTTCATCAGTCAAATGAGTTTCTGCATATGAATCATCTTGAGAGCTGTCTCCATGGCAGTCCACTTAAAGCCAGAGAAACAGGGAAATATAGGCCAGCAAGAAAGTTGGACTAACCTAACACATCGCTGGCTGCCTTTGAGAATTTTTCTCCTTGGCCATCACCCAGATGAAGGGAATCTAAAGCTCACAATCTAGTTACAAATCTATTAAGTTACTCTGATAAAAATGTCTCTCCTGCACCCTCTCCTTTGACCTGTATTTCTCTATAGCTCATGTCAGAAATCAACCAGACAACAGTGGCCTGCTTAGAACTGCAAAACTGACTGTTTTCATGAAAATCCAGAGTTTCAATTCAGTTGCACACTGCACAATCATTGATGTGGAGTTACCTTCAGTTTTTACCCCTTCGGTGCAGTGTCATCAGGGACACTGTGTGTGCACGGTCCAAGAGGCTGACTGCGACACCAGAGCCAATTTTGCCTTCCTGTCTCCTTAGTTGTTCCTGCTGGAAGACAGGCGCCGGCAGCGCCTGCAGGACCTTGCCACCTTGATCAAGAAGATGTATCGAGGCTGGAAGTGCCGCACGCAGTACCAGCTCATGCGCAAAAGTCAGATCCTTATCTCAGCCTGGTTTAGGGGCCACACTGTAAGTCCATTTGCACTTTCTGGCTTCATGTGCAGTGGGCGAGAGGCACTTGCCCACACATTTAATAACCTGCCGCTTAGAGGCTGCCAGCTCAGTAACTCATGGGATGAATCATTGCCTGCCGAGAGGCCTATGTGCCTGCTGCAGATAAATTAGCTTTTCACGTTTCCTTACTGAAGAGAGCGAGCACAGCTGGGAAAACTCGCCTTCTCCCCACTGCGGGCAAAGAAGGAAACAGATTTCTAGTATTTCCCTTCAGGGTGGAGTACCATGTAAAAAAGTGATTTGTAATTATCAAAGCTAGTTGATCACCTCGTAGGGTGGGGGAGAGAGGAGAATAAACACTTTGGGGACGATGCAATACAGTGCACACTGTTTAACCCGCTGTCGGACACTGGTTAAATAGGTGCTAATCCACCTCCTAATGCAATAGGGTGATTAGCGCCTATTTAACGCGCGACTGACGCGGAGTGAATAAAATAGCAAATGCATGTGAATGAGGCTATTACTCAGTCACTCCGCATGCAAAAAAATAAATGTGCGTCTCAGACGCACATTTATCGTTCAAATATTAACGCCTGCCTGGAGCAGGCGTTAATAGCTGAGCACATGTAAAAGAAGTACAGAAAAGCAGAAAAAACTGCTTTTCTGTACTTCAGTAAAAAAACAAACAAAAAAAAAAAAAAACCTCGGCAGACCGCCGAGTTATGAAGACCGATGACGGTAAACTCTGCATCGGTTTTCATAACCGGCCGTCTGCCAGTAATAAAAACGGATGCCGATAAACTGGCAGACGGACGGTTATGAAAACCGATGCCGAGTTTACCGGCATCGGTCTTTATAACCGGCAGCCGCCGCGGGGGTCGCATTAGCAAGGAAGCGTTAAGGTCGCGCAAGCGACCCTAGCGCCTCCTTGCTAGCGCGACCCCCTAATTTGCCTATTGCATGGCACCCCCCTTGCAGGTGCCATGCGTGCATTAAGAAAGCGGGCGCTGAAAAGTCAGCGCCCGCTTTCTGCGAAAATTATTGCATCGGCCCCTTTGGAGGGAACCTCCCTTTCTTACAAAGCTGCTTGTGCATCTGCTACCTCGTTACACCGTGCCACACAGGCTCTGCTTTGTCTTGCAGCAAAAGCAGAAATACAAAAACCTTCAGAAGTCGGCCCTGATTGTCCAGTGTTATATCCGAGGCTGGAAGGTAAGAAGGCAGGGGAGAAGATACATCAAGTACAAATCCCGAAAAAAGCAATACCAATCCAAACATGCATGGTATAAGTCTCATTTTCCATTGGACCATCTGTTTTAATCTAAACATTTTTGCCATAGACACAAAATGTGAAAAAAATCCTTCCTGACCCAAAGTGCCCTTCTGAAGCTCTGGGGGCATTCCCTGGGATTCCTTTCCCATTGCTTTTAATGAAGAAAAGTCTCTTTGGGTTATGGAATTGCGTTTGTATTCTGTCTTCTGCCGAGTTGACAGCTCTGTCCATGGTGGATTGTTGTTGATGCTGTATTAAGACTTCACAGGAAGGTCTGGCAGCAAAAGACAGGGTCTGTGGGATAGAGTTTGACGTGTCAAGGATAGAAAGTGCGGTTATGGAATGCATAAACAGGGAAAATAAAATACAGGAGGCCATGTATTGTGGTTCCCAGATGAGAGCCAGACAGGGATCGAGGAGAGAGGTAGTACAAAATGGCTCCCTGCTGAGAGCCATATGGGGCAGAGAGACCATGCATGATGGTTCCCTGATGAGAGCTGGTTGGGGAGGAGAGATGTGGTACATAATGGCCCCCTGCTGAAAGCTGGATGGGACAGAGTTTCAGTGCCTCCCCGTCCTCCACCTGCAGCCTCTCCATATCTAGCCAGCATCACCACAGCTCTCAATTTCTCCGCAGGCGCGTGCAGAGCTGCGGAAGCTGAAGCACCAGAGGTGCTGCGAGCAGGCATCCACCACAATTTCTGCTTATTGGAAAGGGTTCAAGGTAACTGTCATTAGCACCCATGGCTTGCGCTTACTGGGGGTGGTGGAGAGGGAGAGAAGAGTGAGACCAGGATACTGCCACTTCCAGCAGGGACCCAAGCCGCCACTGAAAATCTTGAAACATTGGCTGCACTGAGCCCTTCCCCAGGGCTGAGCTGTGGTTTGGCACTTACCTGTTCTTTACCTATTCCCAGGTGCGCAAAGAATACAAAAAGTACTTCAAGTCCTCAGCACAAACAAGAATTGCCAACTTCATCTACCTGAGACTTGTAAGTCCTCTCAGTGATCCTTCGTAGGAGCACATTATCTTTCACTATGTTTGGTCTTTCCCATTCAGCTTCTAGTTTCTCTCTATGGCTTCCTATGTGTGTAGGGCATGGATCGTGGGTGAAGGCTTGGGGGGGTTAAACCTGATATGCATGTATGCGCCCATTGGGAGGGGGAGGTAGAAAACCAGCCAAGATTTCTGTTCCCACCTAGAATGGTTCTCTTTTCCATATGAAATGTTTTGTGCTCATTCCAGGAGTGCTGTAAAGTTACCCAGGGCTTGCAGTCTGCACAGGCCACCCCTTCTATTATTCCCTCCCCTCGCAGACTCTAGGGCAGTCCAGCTCCAGAGACTAAGGGCCTGATGCAATAAGATGCATGGAAGAATGGGCGCTAGGATTGAGCGCCTGTTTTCCTAATGTGCGCACATCCACATTCCCTGGGCGCCCGATGCAATATTAAAATGAGGTGCCGCGTTAAAAAGGATGCACTAGGGAAAAATTGTGTATTCCTAGTGCTCAAATGCATCGGGCGCATGTCCCTTTTATCCTGCTTCAGGCTGGTTTCACCGCTTGCTATTGTGCATGATGTTGTGCATGTATAGCGTGTGTTCAGAATTTTTTTTTTTTTACATCAAGCCATTACATTATACCTTTATTTTCAAATACCAATGATAGTATCATAATGATACTAAGTAGGAGGAACCACAGAGGAAAGAAAATTTATTCTTACCTGTTAATTTTCATTCCTGTAGTACCACGGATCAGTCCAGACTGTGAGTTATGCCTCCCTTCCAGCAGATGGAGACAGAGAAAAACTTGAAGGGCGCCCCTAGATAACCTGGTGTGCCCACTGTATCCCTTCAGTCTTAAGAATATCAAAGCAGACAAAATATTAACCATAACAACAAATCAAGCAGGAACTGCAATAAAATCAACTTTGTGAATAAGCAACCTGTAGGTTTCTTCCTCTTCTGTAGCTATCTGCAATAAACAGGAAAATGAGCGCGGACTAGTCAAAAGAAACCCCCTCATGGGTGGGCGTTTGGACTGATCCGTGGTACTACAGGAATGAAAATTAACAGGTAAGAACCAATTTTCTTTTCCCTGTTCGTACCTGGATCAGTCCAGACTGTGGGATGTACCAAAGCTTCCTTAAACAGGGTGGGTCGATGAAAATCCCGCACGAAGAACCCCACTGCCAAAATTACCAACATCTGGAGTTTGGACATACAAACAGTAGTGAAGAGCAAAAGTATGGAGCATCTTCCAGGTAGCCACTCTACATATTTCTTGGGGTGATACCAGCTGGCATTCAGCCCACGAAGCCGCCGGTGAACGAATAGAATGAGCCTTCAGCACCTCGGGGATAGGCCTACCTTTGCAAATGTAAGCGGAAACAATTGCCTCTTTCAACCATCTGGCAATGGTTGCTTTAGAAGCCCTTCTTAGGGCCACTCCACAAGACAAACAGATGATCCGAATATCTGAAAGAATTAGTGATTTCCAAATAATGCAAAAGAGCTTGGCGAACATCCAGACGTCTTAGCTCTCTCGCATGCGGCTCATCCGAGGACGGATTGGGAAAGGCTGGCATTTCTACTGACTGACTTAAATGAAATCTTGAAACCACCTTTGGCAAAAACGAAGGAACCATTCAAAGAGACACTCCAGACTCAGTGATTCTCAAGAAGGGTTCCCTACATGACGGAGCTTGCAGCTTCGAGATCCTACGAGCGGATCATACAGCGACCAAGAAAACCATCTTTAAAGTGAGATCCTTTAAAGTTGCCTAAGAGGTTCAAAAGGGGGAATCAAACAACTCGAAGTACCAAAATAAGGTTCCAGGAGGGACATACCAGGCGGACAGGCGGATTCAAATGTCTTACCTCTCTGAGGAATCTAACCACATCCGTATGTGACGCCAAGGAGCTACCTACCAGTGAACCCAAGGCTGCCACCTATACCCGGAGAGAGTTAAAAGATAAGCCCTTAGCTAAACCCTCCTGCAAAACTGCTAAAATATGAGCCACTGAAGACTGCTTGGGGAGAATACCGTGACCACGACCCCACGTCTCAAAAACCCGCCAGATCCTGGCATAGGATAGTGAAGTAGAGGTTTTCCGAGCCCGCAATAGGGTAGAAATCATGTCCTCTGAATAACCTTTCTTCTTCAATCTCCTCCTTTCAAAAGCCAAGCCGCTAGACAAAAGCAATCTGCTTGGTCGAAAAATATAGGACCCTGACGAAGCAGATTAGGAAGGTGTCTGAGCCTCAGAGGCCCGTCCACTGCAAAATTGATGAGATCTGTGAACCATGGACAGCGGGGCCACTCTGGAGCCATAGGATTACGGTTCCTGGGTGGACTTCTATCCTTCAAAGAACTTTTCCCACCAGCGGCCAAGGTGGGAACACATACAGGAGAACTGAGGCCGGCCATGAGGGATCTAATGCGTCTACCCCTTCTGCTCCGTGATCTCTTCTGTGGCTGAATAAATGAGGAACCTTGGCATTGTCTCTCGTCGCCATCAAGTCCATGTGGGGAGTGCCCCACCTTTGCACGATGAGGTCCATCGCTAGATCCGACAGTTCCCACTCCCCAGGATCTATCCTTCTCCGATTGAGAAAATCCACCTGAATTTTGTCAGATCCGGTGATGTGAGACGCCGCCAGTAGAGCGAGATGCTTTTCTCCCCAAACCATGAGCTGCTCCGCCTCTTAGGCCACCGCTTGACTTTTGGTTCCGCCTTGGCAAATGATGTAGGCCACTGTCGTCGCATTGTCGGAGAGGATTCTCACTGCCCGATTGTGTAACAATGGGAGGAAGTGCTGCAACACTAACTGAACCGCCCTGGTTTCCAGGCGATTGATTGTCCAACTGGCTTCTTCCGTGGTCCAGGTGCCCTGAGCAGAGTGGGATTGACAGACCGCTCCCCAGCCGGAGAGGCTGGCATCTGTGGTCACCACGATCCAATCCAGGATCTCAAGGTCTACTCCGCGAGCCAGGTTGTGGGGGGCAAAGCCACCATCCAAGACTGGAGCTGGCATGATCGGTGAGAGGCAGAGGGAACTGGAAATCCTCCGATTTGGGATCCCAACGGGAAAGCAGTGCTCATTGTAACGGTCTCATATGAGCAAAAGCCCAGGGAACTAACTCCAGAGTGGATGCCATGGAGCCGAGGACCTGAAGATAGTTCCACGCTTTGGGGAGAGGCAGCGCTAACAAGCGATGAACCTGTTCCTGTAGCTTGGACATTCGGTCCAGCGGAAGAAACACTTTCCCCAGCCTGGTGTCGAACCGGCCCCTAGGAAGTCCATCGCCTGTGAGGGTACAAGGTTGCTTTTGGTTTGATTGACAACCCATCCCAGCGATTCTAGAAGAGTGACCACTGTGCTGACTGCTTGAGTGCAGAGGTCTCTTGACTTTGCTCGAATGAGCCAGTCATCCAAGTAGGGATGAATGAGAAGCCCCTGCTTCCTTAGGGCCGCCGCTACAACTACCATTACTTTGGTGACTATGCGAGGAGCTGTAGTCAGACCGAACGGCAGTGCACAGAATTGGAAATGTCTGCCTAAAATCATGAATCGAAGAAACCTCTGATGATCTTCGTGGATGGGTATATGTAAATATGCTTCCATCAGATCTAGGGATGCAAGGAACATGCCCTTACGAACCGCAGCGATTACGGACTGTAAGGTTTCCATCCGGAAGTGAGGTATCTTGAGGGCCTTATTTACCTTCTTCAGGTCCAGAATAGGCCGGAAGGAGCCCTCCTTTTTGGGGACCACAAAGTAGATGGAATAACGTCCCAACCTCTGATCCTCGTGGGGCACCTCCTTTATTGCTCCGAGAGCCAGGAGACTGTCGAGAGTTTGCTGAACGATCTGGGCTTGGTCCGTAAACCGCAGGGGGAAACCAGAAAGAAGTCTTGGAGCGGCCGAGAAAATTCCAAAGCGTAGCCGTGTTCGATAATGCTTAGGACCCACTGATCGAAGGTTATTCTGACCCATGCCTCGTGAAACCAGGCTAAATGCCCCTCCTACCCGAGGAACCAAGGGATGGATCGGCCTGATTTCATTGAGAAGACTTGGAGGCAAGGAATGTTGCTGAATTTGCTTCACACATGGTTCTGCGTCCCCGAAAGGAAGAGTTCCAGAATTGCTGACGACCTGGAGGTTGCCTTTGCATCGCAGGCTGAGTTCTGCTCTGTCAAAACCTCCGCTGCCCACGAAAATGGGGAGCGAGTGGAAGGAACCCTCTAGAAGGTTTCGGACAGTCCTCCGGAAGCTTGTGGACCTTATTCTCCAACAAGAACTTTATCAACTGCTCCAAGTCATCACCGAAAATAAATTTTCCTTTGAATGGCAATGCCCCTAACTGATGAAACATCTGCTGATCAGTTACGGAGCCACAGGAGTCGTCACGCAGAAACTGCGGAAGACATAGTTCGAGAAGAAGTCCGCAGGAGATCATAGAGGGCATCTGCTCTATATGCCACCGCCGCTTCCAGGCGCTCGGCCTGTTCTGCCTCTCCTGGTGGTAGCTCTCTGGAGGTTAAAAGAAAATTATTCCTTACCTGCTAATTTTCGTTCCTGTAGTACCACGGATCAGTCCAGACAGTGGATTATGTCCCCCTTCCAGCACATGGAGTCAGAGCAAAAAACTGAAAAGATGGCCCCTTATAGGTTGGAATGCCCTGTGTCCTTTCAGTATATAGAATATCAGAGCCAGAAAGCCCACTGTATGGAGCAACTTATAACCAGAAACATAAAACCGGAACTTGAAACAGAACTCGTAATGCTGAGAACTTGGAAAAAGAACTGACATACAGTCTGATAGAGAAGTAGTAGAGCTGGGCGCAATCCAGAAAAAGGGAGGGCAATACCCGCCTCCAGGCGATCCGCTTGTTTTGCTTCATCCGGTGGAATTTCTTGAGCCCCAAGTAATTGTTGCATCCAACGAAGCCCTGCTTGTTGCATGAACGAGCTGCAGACCACCGCATGGACCCCTAGAGCTCAAACTTCGAAGATCCTCTTCAAATACACCTCAAGCTTGTGATCTTGGGTGTCCTTTAGCGCAGTGCCACCTGTGACCAGGATAATTGTCCATTTTGTGACTGCAGAGTCAACGCTGGGCACCTTGAGGAGATCCAAGGAGTCCTCGAGAAGTGGGTAAAGCTTATCCATTGCCCTGCCGACCCGGAGGGAGCCATCAGGGCCAACCCACTTTCTTGACAACTGGAGGAGTCTGTGATGAAAAGGCAACGTTTTCGCAGGGGGCTGAAGGCCTGCCAAGAGAGGATCTCCCTTTCTCCCAGTCTCACTGGGCCCCGCAGGCTCCTGTGGGGCTTCAATGTCTAGCTCTTCAAGAACTCGCGGAATAAGTGGGTCCAGTTCATCCCTCTTGAGTCTTAAAACTCGCGGGTCATCCCCTTTCAGCAGCGGTATAGGGTCATCCAAATCTGGGTCCGGGTGTTTGGGAAGGAAGGGGTCTGGATTAGCCTGCTGAGAGACCCCCTGCACCCGAGCGGGACCAGGAAGTTCCGGAGGGCGGGAGCCCCCTGTGGTGCCTGTCCCTGGAGGAGCTGGAGGTTGTGAGCCCCCTGCGGTGCCTGTCCCTGAGGGAACCAGAGGATCAGGACCTGGAGAGATATCTGGGACCTCTCCCATGCCTTGAAGTCTGGGAATCTTTGGGAGAGGAGGAGCTGCTGGATCCTGTGAGAGGCTTGCCAAATATGCACTATGCATTAGTAAAATAAATTGCGCTGAAAACGGCCCCGGGGGAGGCAGCAGGAGGAACCCTGTTAAGCTGTCCCACAATGGAATTATGAGGGGCAGGGCTCGGTGTCAGAATCAGGGGGGGGGGGGGGGGGAGATGAACCGGAGTCATCCGGTAAATCGGGAGACGCAGGAGCAGGCAGCTCCGAAATCAAGATGGCTGCCACTCCTTCTTGAGAACGGGACGGAGCCAGCCTCCTCGAGGGCGGGCGCGCAGAAGCGCGCAAAATCGGACAGCCCTCTGAGGTGGACGAACCCTCCCCGCTGGGGAGGCAGTCCGAGCATAGACCGTCGCAGGAGAGTCAGCCCGACTCCCCGCAGGCTGCACATCGCGCCGAGCGCAGCATAGGAAAGTGCAAAAATCGCTCTCCCAAAGTTGTCAGCAGCTGGCTCTATAAGTGCTGGACAGAGGAATGGCGCCTCTCTGTCCACATGGCCCGAGGAAAACGACTTCTCAGGGCGGACTGCTGAGGGGGGGGGGAGAGGTTGGAGCCACCAACATTCACCCTGCCAAATGCTGAAAAGAAGAAATTACAGAAAAATAAAACTTATCCCCAAAGGACAGACAGGAAAGGAAGAAAGTTCTGCCTGCAAGCCCAAAATGACTGGGAGAAGTGACAAAGTTAGCCTTGTAAATTAAATTTTATTTTTTTTTTAAAGTTGATCCATACCAAGGTAAGGAAAACAAAATGTAGTAAGAAATGCTGGGAAGCCGTAGATGTCCCCTGCCATCTGCTGGAGTCAGAGAAAAATACTGAAGGGACACAGAGGGCGCTCCAACCTATAAGGGGCCGTCCTTTCAATTTTTTGCTCTGACTCCATCTGCTGGAAGGGGGACATAACCCACTGTCTGGACTGATCCGGGTACGTACAAGGAAAAATTGTTGCACCCAGCAGAGGCTCGCCCGCAGCATATAACTACTGCAGACCACCGCTCGGCTCCCCAAAGCTGGCACCTCGAAGATTCGCTTGTGAAGCACCTCCAGCTTCCTATCCTGCAAATCCTTGAGGGCTGCCACCCCTGCGACGGGAATAGTTGTTCGCTTCGTTACAACAAACACGGACGCAGTTCGAGACACGTCTAGCAGGGGATAAAGCTTATCCATAGCCCTTCCCACTCATAACCCAGCATCTGGTATGTCCCACTCTTGAGTCATTAACTGGTGGAGCATGGGGTGAAAGAGAAAGGCCTTAGCCAGGGCTCGCAAGCCCGCTAAAACTGGAAGAGCATCCTGGGGGATATCCACGGAGGGAATTAGTGGCTCTAGCTCCTCCCTGTGAAATAGGCGGACCACTTTAGGGTCATCACCTTCCAAGGGGGTCTGCTTCCCCAAGTCCTCCTCCACCCCCGCAGCGAGCAAGGGGGCAGCCAAAGCATCCGCAGCCCTGCTGTCCGTGCCAGTAGCAGGAGCCGAGGCGCCCGGCACAAATGAACCCTGTAATTTGGCGACCCGCAGGGATGCCAGGGCCTCTGTATATTTAGCAAGTTTTGCGGGGGGCTGAGCCATAGGGCTAGGATGCGGAGCACCGCCGAACTGAGTAGCCAGAAATGCTTTGTGCATAAGAAGCACAAAGTCCAAGGAAAAATCTGTGGATCCAGCCCCCTCCCCCTCCAGGGGATCAGGGCTATCCTGTAACACATCCTGGTCAAACATATCCCCAGGACTTGCATGTACTGGGGAAAGATTGGGAGGGAGCTCCCCTTCCCCCCATAGCCCTTGCTTCAGCGTCGGCAAACGTTTTCAAAATGGCCACCGTTCCCGCGCGAGGGGAAACGGATCGGCCCTGACCTCCCGAGGTGCTGGCCTTTTTATTACACCTCGGGGCTTAGTACCACTGCTGGCAGCCTGAAAGGAGCTGCCCCCCGAAATACATTGCAGGCAAAGTCCTGTGCGGGAGAGTCTGGAAACACACTCCCCACAGGCTATACAAGCCGATGGCTGCGGCATGTTTCAACACGGGGGGGAATGCGGCAGAAGCAGCGAGGCAGGGAGCCTGAAAAGCTCTGTAGATGCCCAGACAGCCTCTGGAGGGAAACGCAGCGCAGCCGCGAAGAAAAGAAACCGGCAGGCTGCTTCAGAGTTTGTTTGTTTTTTAAACAGAAGTCAATCGGGGCGCAGTGAAGGAGAGGGACCGGACCAACGGTTTCTCCTTCAGCATCTTACCTGCGGGGAGCTCCGCGGGGTAACCAACCCCGGCTCCCAAACCTACCAGGGGGGATGGCCCGAAGAACCTCACAATCCCCTGGGAGGATCCGCCAAAATCGCTGCGATTCTGTTTTCTTTTTTATGCTTGATTTGTTGTAGGAGCCTAAGAGCACAAAACAATTAAAGCTGTACGCCACTTTTTTTTTTTTTTAAGGGATTACGTCTCAACCCTAAATCAGGGCAAGACTGCAGGTTTCCATCACTTCCATCTGCTGGAGTCAGAGCGACTGAAGGGATACAGTGGGCACGCCAGGTTATCTAGGGGTGCCCTTCAAGTTTCTCTCTGTCTCCATCTGCTGGAAGGGAGGCATAACCCATGGTCTGGACTGATCCGGGTATGTACAGGGAACAATCCTGTTTAATTTCCTCTGAGCCCTTTACTAGCGGCTTGATTTAACACTAGCTCTGAGCCTGGAGTTAAATTTGCTGCATTAAGTGTGCGTTGGGCACTCATTAATTTCCTGTAGCCGGGGTAATACTAATAGCCTCATTTACATGGAATTTATACGTAATGAGCGCTATCGGGTACACATTTGTTTGGGCGCACATTTCGGATGCATTAATCTCCTTATTGCATCGACTGCTAGTCTAGCGCATCCAAAACGCATGTCCAACTGTGCATAAACCTGTGCGCTAGGCTGGGTGCATTTTATTGCATTGGCCCCCTAGATGTGGGAGAACATCACTGCACCTAAGAAACCTGAAAGCTCCTGTTTTGGTGTCACTTCATTCAAATGCAATTTGTCTTTCTTTTCTCTCAAAGCTGCAACTGTACTTCCTGGGCTTGAAAAAGAACCTTCCTTCCCTGTCCCCTGTGGACACAGTCTGGCAACCTCCTCCCTACCAGTTCCTGGGCCCAGTGAATGAAGAACTAAAAAGGATATTCCAGCACTGGAAGGTTAGAAAGTTACCAGTGACCTTTAGCCTCTGCCTAAGAGCATCAGCAAGCATGCTGCGGTCTCTTGAAAGGTCCAATTGAATGATTGATTGTAGAGCTGCCCATTGTTCCCTGTCATCTGAGGACCATGCTTTTTCATCCTTTTTCTTCTTTGTCCACCATGTTCTCACAGTCCAGGAAGCCAGGCTCTGCCTTGCACCACCCATCTGATTTGTCTGAGGCTATCTGGATTCTCTGCAGTTTGGCAATAACCTTGCCTTAACAGACAGGAAAATAAGCCAGAGATAATGTGCCTGGGGTTTTGAGACCATACCAGCCTCTTCTTCAGATGCCCTGTATAATTCTTCACTGAGCTCTGAAGATGTGGTCCAGAAAGCTTGTGTACATCATCTCTGATTAATTTTCTTGTTCAACAAAATATCACAACCTGCAGAGTCCAGTCTTCTGCATTGATATAGCTCCTGAAACTCTGTAATGTTGACTGTAAGAGAGGGTAAGCATATATTCTGCAAGTCCAGGAGATTCATATTGAATGGAGCGATATATTTTCAGTTTAAAATCTGTTACTGTGTAACATGGTGTCCCAGTGCTATACTGTGCACAGTGGGTAACTGGGGTACTTACCATCAGGTACCAGCTAGGATGGACTCTTTTGAGGGCCTCAGGACGCCCTGTTGTTCCCGAACAGCATTCCATTGAGAGGTTACGGAGAGCTGTTTAGATTAGAATTGTTCGAATCCCATCTCTGGTCGGTGCCAGCTCTTTAACTGTGAATTTGTTGATGTTATGTCCTGTGGGGTGGAGGCGTCAGCACTGTAGAATCCAAACTTGTTGACAGGTCTCACTGGCCGTGAAACACAGAACAAAACGGGAGTGGTGTAGTGAGGAACTGCCCACCCCAGGTCACCTGAAGTCTTGTCACTAGCAATAAAACCAAGAATAACATTAATTTGCTTGCACTGCTTTTTTTATCTGAGGCACCTTACACATGTAGCAAGAGACTGTTATTGCTCCAGTAAAACAATTTGCACTCGTATGGGCCTGGGAAATCAAATAAAATAAGGGTGAAATGCTGGTATAGGACTACACTAAAATGTGCATCTGTGTGCCCCAGGCATAAGAGAGAAATTCCAAGCTTTGGACTCCTCTCTGAAGTCAGATTAGAAAATCAGGATGGGCGTGATGCAAAATAAAATGAAGGCAGTGTCGGCTCCTGCTCACAGCGCTTATTCTCTTTCTTCTGACAGTGTAAGAAATATTGTGAGCAGCTCACCCCCAACAAGAAAGCAATGTTTGAAGAGAAACTCTGTGCCAGCGAGCTCTTCAGGGACAAAAAGACCCTGTATGACAAGAGGTGAGCCTCTATGGTAGCACGCAGGACCCTTCCAGCTCAGTTATAGGATTGGATTCATTCATTCATTCATTCAAAAAAATGGGGAGAACCGCTTTCAAAGCCATTGATGTGGGTAAATTCAGCATCTGAAAAATGTTCCTTCCGCAAGGCGTGAGCTTTAAGCTGCAGTCAGAGGAGGCACTTCTGGGGGCATGTAGAGGTCAGAGAAGGAAAATAACTGGTAGATTGCATTTTTCAAATCTGCTTCGCTTGTTTCCCATTTAAAAAGTACAACTGCAAATGTAGTCCCTGCAGCAGATTTCAAAGGTACATGCATGCTTTCTCTTTGAATACTGGTGCAAACCCCACAGGCAAAAAACATTTGTGGACTGTATCCCAGTGTGGCCGGTTTTATTTTCTTTCTTTGGGAAAAAATGTATCAAGTGAATTTAGGTGGTGGGGAATGATACTGAAGACAGGAGTCAAAGAGTCGCTGCACACATTAGTTGCTCAGAGGGCTCATTCTTACCAGAGACTTCCAGAAAAAGCACTTTAAATTTGGTTTTCCATTACATCCAAAATGGTGCATCAACCTGTACGCAGCTCATTTGAATCTAAATTGATGCGGCCTGTCAGCAAAGCGCCTTTAGGAGATGTCTGTCACTTTGGGATCAGACGGGGGAATCACTACGAATGGCCAGAGGTAGTGTTAATGGAGCATGGATATCCTAATTCAGCATTCTGGGCCTTTTAAGGCTTTTTACCAGGTCACCTAGATGTAGATTAGGAAATAGTGCAGCATGCTACCTCAGAAAATTGCAGACCCTGATGCCTCTCTCTCTTTTGCAGTGTGTCTCAGCCATTCCAAGGAGAATACCTGCAAGTACAGAAGAACCCCAAATTCCAGAAGCTTAGTAGTGCCATCCAGGGCAAGGTTGTGATGGCTGACAGTGTTTCTAAAGTGAACAGGAGCAGTGGAAAGGTGCACATTTTCAAATCCTTCCCCATTAAACTAATTCAGCTTCTTGGTGTTCTATTTGTGCAATGCAAGGTGTGGGGGTCTTAGTCCTAGAATAACAGGGGATGCTGCAAGGCAGGATTGAGGTGCATTGGCAGAGCTGTGTGTGGCTGTCATGCTGGAATATCTGTAAGTGACTGACTCTAGTTTTTCTTTTTCTTGTTGTTTGCAGTCATGCTCCTGGCTTTTTGTGCTAACAAAAACTCATATTGTCCTTGCCGATGCCAAGTCTGTGCACATAAAGACAATCATCAACTTGAGTGATATTGCAGGCATTTCTGTTAGCAAATACAGCGACGGGCTCTTTGCCATCCACCTGAAGCAGGTACTGTCCACCTGAGCCCCTGGACCTTGCAGAAGCACAGGCCATAATTGCTAATATCAAACTGGGCAAAAAACACTTATTTATTATAAGCATGATCTCTTATAGTGAGAGAATCACAAATCTGATGCTGTTCTTATAAAGCAGAGTTGCTTACCTACAACAGGTGTTCTCCCAGATAGTAGGATGTTAGTCCTCATAGATGTGTGACATCCATCTGTGAGGACTACCATCCTGCTTGTCCTGGGAGAATACTACTACTACTATATTATAACAGAGGACATAAACCAGGGAAACAAGGAGCTCATTCTATTCCTGCCTGAGAGGTCCTAATACTTCCTTCTTGCATTAGACAGGCACAGCTGGAACAAAGGGCGACTTTGTCCTCATCAGCGACCATGTGATTGAAGTCCTCACCAAACTCTACCAGACAGTGCTGGAGGCAACTCAGCAGAAGCTGGCCATCACCATAACTGATGAGTACGAGAAGGGCTGTTGCTGGATGTTGTTCAGAATGATTGATATTGGTTCAGGTGGTGCTCAAAGTAGGAAAAGTGAAAGACGTGTTTTAGCAAAATTTGAAGCTACACGTTGATGGCTTTAGCAAAACAAAATATTTTGGTGTTTGAATATTGTTTTCCCTTCTAGCTGATAATGTCAAATGCAGAGACATACACAAACAACAAAAGAGCTCTTCTAGCAATTCTCTTCCATAGTCTCTAGCAAATAGAAGAGCTCTTCTACTGACTTCTGCCATCTATATTAAATTGAAGAGCTCTTCCAAAAAGAAGAAACTACTACTTACCTGATAATTTCCTTTCCTCTACAGAAGGCAGGCCAATCCCCACAAATGGGTTATGCACATCTATCAGCAGAAGGAGATGGAGTAAAAGCTGATGTCACGGATATATAGCTGTACCCAGATATCAGCCTTCCAGTATTCTCTAAAAAACCCAAACTGTGAACAAACTGATTATACTTGAAAATGATTATTAACAATCAATCACTCATGCTTCCAATCAAAAGAGAACACTGAGTGCAGATCAAAGAATTAACGTTCACTAAATTGAGGGACCGGTCAAAACACCAGTCCTCCGACAAACAGCAGGAATGTCCGCATCTAAAGAGCAAACCAAAGGCAAAAATCAGCAGCCGAGGGTGGGTCAGGGATCGGCCTGCCTTTCTTAGAAGAAAGGAAATTATCAGGCAAGTAGTATATTTCTTCTTCCTCTGCACTCAAGCAGGCCAATCCCCACAAGTGGGGATGTACCAAAGCTACTCCCAAACAGGGCGGAAGACTGCACTCATGAAAGCTGCACTCTGCAGAGCCCAAACATCCAAGAGGAAGGCATGCAAGAAAGACCACATCGCTGCCTGGGAAATCTTGACCAGAGACGATAATCAAGGCTCCATTTACACTAGCACCTTGGCCCTAACGGAGTGCATTCTAAGTCGTTTAGAGAAAGGAAGCTTGGATGACATACTTTTGCCAAGGGGCTATAGTTGCCCGCGTTGCTAGTTCCCCTTCTTTAATTCCACCATGGAGCAGAAACAATCAGACTACCTGACATGTTTAGAAGCCTCCAAACATCATCTCAAATATTGCTCTACATCCAAGATATGCAAGAAACATTAATCACTCTCATCTCTATTTCTGCCCAGCATGGGCAGGAGAAATAGACAGATTCAAATGAAACTTCAAAACCATTTTTGGCAACCGAAGGTACAATCCAGAACTGCATCGCCCCCAGAGTCACACATGGAAAACAGAATGTTAGCCTCACAGATGGGTGACATCATCGGATGGCGCCCGGCACGGAAAACTTTTTGTCAAAGTTTCTAGAACTTTGACTGGCACACTGAGCATGCCCAACATGTCACTATCCACGCAGCCACATGAGGTCCCCCTTCAATCTTGTAATACAGAAAAACATCACGAGCGAAAAACTAAAAGAACAAAATGCAGGAAAACCCAACTCCGTGGGGTGGGGAGGCAAGAGGGTAATATTTCCTCTTTCTATAAAAGAACTTCTTGGAACTTGGCTGGGAGGATTTCCTGGCAGAGGATGGCGGATCAGAAGTGCTAGCTGACAGTTGTTGAAGGGTTTCATGGTGATTCTTCAATTGAGCTACAGCATCCCTAACCTTATTCCCAAAGAGATTCCTGTACAGGGAAGGTCTGCCAACTTCTCCTGTACCTCTAGATCGTCTGAGGTGTGGAGCCAGGTCATCCTATGGGTGCCAATCCTCACTGTGGCCAACCCGGCTGCTGTTTCAAAAACATTGTAGGTGGATCTCACCTTGTGTTTTCCAGCTTCTAGACACTGTTGAACTGCAGAGAACGACTCCTGTTGTTGCTGCGGTATGCATTCAGCAAGTTCTTGGACTTGCTTCCACAGGTTCCGAATGAAACTCGACGAATCACAGACACATTAGCCAAACTGCACGTGTTTCCAGTCGATTGAAATTCCTCGGCACCCCAATGATCCAAGTTACCATTCCGGTGTCTCCAAGGAAACTCCTTTCCTGAAAAGATCTACTTGCAACCTCCACTGCAAGTGGACGCTCACCTCCAAGAGAAGCCACACCATGTAGTCCTTAGACTGTGGACCCCACTGGGAAATTGTGCTGAAGATGCCGCATGTGTGTCCTCGCCCAAGGGAAACCCACTAACATAGCTGCAATCAAACTCAGGACCTGTAAATAAGGTCACACTGACAGACGAAAAGATCTTCCTAGGGCCTGAACTGGAGCAATCAACTTTGAATGCAATTCCCTGGCCAAAACACACAGCCCTGCTAGGAAACAACAGGACGCCAAGATACTCCAGCATCTGAGTCGACTTGTAAGGAGCTCCTGGCCAAGTTCAGCAATCAGCCTAACTCTTGCGATGTAGGAAGACAGCTGACTCTCTTTCAATACAGATACAGGTAACCAAGACGCCGCCCCTGTGGAAGGATGCCGCTATCAGCACTAGGACCTTAGAGAAGGTCCTGGGCGCAGTGGCCAGCCAGAGGAGCAAGGCCTGAAACTGATAAGGATGTCCCAGAACAGCACACCGCAGGAACCATTGATGTTCTCAATGAATGGGACTATGTAGATAAGCCTCTGGCAGATCTAGAGCTGGGAGAATTCTCCTGATTGCACTGCCATTTTTATGGCGCATAGTGTTTCCATATGGAAATGAGTCACCTGCAAACATCATTTGCAGAACAGCATCCCATATTTTCTTGCAGTCTGAGAACAGGAATTACGACCTTCAAGTTCAACAGCCTCCTTAAAGAAATCTCCACTGCCATTCTCTTCTGTAGGGAGTTGTGAGACCACAAGGCATCCAGAGGAATGTGAAAACTCCAGAACCTAGCCTTCTCTTAACAATTCCAGGCCCCATTGGATTGACATGATCTGGACCCAGCTTTGATAACGGTGAGACAGACGAGGTGCTCCACTCCCAGAGCCCGCCTTCTTCCGAGGCTTTCTGGATCAAAAGGATTGAGACTTACCATGGTTCGGAGAGAGGTATCTTCAAAGGATACTAATGATGCATTAGAATTAGGGCATCCCGACAGTGAGGTTCGAATAATAAGAAAAGTAGTCCAAGTGCCTGTAACTAAAAACTCACCTGAGCTAAAAAATTCTAACTTATCCCTATCAATTAAAAAGCAGAATGAAAATACAAACAAAAAACAAACTTTGAAATGTTTGTATGCTAATGCCGGAAGTCTAAGAAGTAAGATGGAAGAATTAGAATGTATAGCAGTAAATGATGACATAGACTTAATTGGCATCTCAGCGAAATGGTGGAAGGAGGACAACCAATGGGACAGTGCTATACCGGGGTACAAATTATATCGCAATGACAGAGAGGAGCACCCGGGAGGCGATGTGGCTCTTTATGTCCGGGATGGCATAGAGTCCAACAGGATAAACATCCTGCATGAGACTAAATGCACAATTGAATCTTTATGGGTAGAAATCCCTTGTGTGTTGGGGAAGACTATAGTGATAGGAGTATACTACCGTCCACCTGGTCAAGATGGTGAGATGGACAGTGAAATGCTAAGAGAAATTAGGGAAGCTAACCAAATTGGTAGTGCAGTAATAATGGGAGACTTCAATTACCCCAATATTGACTGGGTAAATGTACCATCAGGACACGCTAGAGAGATAACGTTCCTGGATGGAATAAATGATAGCTTTATGGAGCAATTGGTTCAGGAACCGACGAGAGAGGGAGCAATTTTAGATCTAATTCTCAGTGGAGCACAGGATTTGGTGAGAGAGGTAACGATAGTTCACTGTGCTGCGGCAGTCAAAAAAGCAAACAATGTTGGGAATTATTAGAAAGGGAATGGCGAATAAAACAGAAAATGTCATAATGCCTCTGTATCGTTCCATGGTGAGACCGCACCTTGAATACTGTGTACAGTTCTGGCCGCCGCATCTCAAAAAAGATATAGTTGCGATGGAGAAGGTACAGAGAAGGGCGACAAAATGATAAGGGAAATGGAACAGCTCCCATATGAGGAAAGACTAAAGAGGTTAGGACTTTCAGCTTGGAGAAGAGACAGCTGAGGGGGGATATGATAGAGGTGTTTAAAATCTGAGAGGTCTAGAATGGGTTAATGTGAATCAGTTATTTACTCTTTCGGATAATAGAAAGACTAGGGGGCACTCCTTGAAGTTAGCATGTGGCACATTTAAAACTAATCGGAGAAAGTTCTTTTTCACTCAATGCACAATTAAACTCTGGAATTTGTTGCCAGAGGATGTGGTTAGTGCAGTTAGTGTAGCTGTGTTTAAAAAAGGATTGGATAAGTTCTTGGAGAAGTCCATTACCTGCTATTAATTAAGTTGACTTAGAGAATAGCCACTACTATTATTAGCAACAGTAGCATGGGATAGACTTAGTTTTTGGGTACTTGCCAGGTTCTTATGGCCTGGATTGGCCACTGTTGGAAACAGGATGCTGGGCTTGATGGACTCTTGGTCCGACCCAGTATGGTATATTCTTATGGATTTAGAAATTATTATATCTGCCAACCAATTTTGCAACCACAGCTGACATCTAGCTGCTCTCAAGTCACAGCCCGCATCAAGAAAGGAAGTGGCCCCAGTTGCATCAATGCTCTGCTATTCGACTCCGCTCCCTCAGGCTTCCGAGAGAGGAGTAGACTCGCCTGAGCCATCAGGGCGCAACAAGAGTAAATTTGGAAATTCATTGCCATGGTCTCAAGACCTGCTAAAGGATAGCTTCAATTCTCCTATCCTGAGTATCTTGTAGAGCTGCCCTTCCTTCTACCAGAAGGGTGGTCTGTTTAGACACAGAACACACCAGTACTTCCACTTTCAGAAAATGTAACTCTTCACCTCTCCACCGATTCCAAGGGGTACAGTCTGCCAAAGCAAGACCCCCTTTAAGGTTTGCTTCTGGAGTGTCCCATTCAAGGGCAATCAGCTTTTGAAATGCATCCAGCAGGGGAAAGAAATGAAATGCTTGCGTACTGTGACCAAAAAATTTCCATCTTTTGCGCACCCATAGAGTCATCCCCAGTCACACCAAGTGGCTTCAGAGTCTGAGATAACAGACTTGGTAACTCATCAGCATAAAAGAAACGGAGCAGAGTTCTATGTGGCTCCAAATTCAGAGGGATTTCCCCTTCAGCCAGTGGAGAGAAACCCAAACCTTCCCCAGAATCATCTGTATCCACATCCTCCTGCATATCATAAGGGACTTGCATGCAGTAACAACCACTGGGTATATGCCTCACTTTGAATGTATCGCTGTCTCTGCTGGGCACCTCTACAGAAATGACTGTAGTCCCTGGAAAACTCTCTCAGAAAAAGGAGGATGGGCCTATACCATGCCCTATAGGCCTTAATTGAACATCCTCAGATCAAACATCTCCTGAAGACAATTGGGTCTAAGGGTCAACTGAAGAAGGGGACACCCACAATGAGTTGCCTTCAGCTCTAATCCCCCCGACAGGGAATGGCTATCAGCCAGGCAGCGCTAGCATAAACTTGCAGAAATCTTTGGCTGTATTGCCCTTATATGGCAAGAAGCACAGATCGTTAGGTGCTTAGATTTATTTGTCTCCAATGCCATAGCGCCTCACTTCACTTGTGCGCCCAAATAAAAGACGCATTCAAAGTCACAATATGCTTGCGCTCAAGTAGGCGCTCAGCATGCTCTCAAGTCAGCGTGCACTCAGATGGGCACTCAGTATGAGTTCAAGTTGGAGCTCAGTACACTCAAGTAGGTGCTCCATACATGCTCAGGTAGGCACTGTCTCAAATAGGCGCACCGAAATAATGCCACGACCTTGTGCACACCAGTAGGCACACATGTACTGACTGTGTCACCACACCACCATATGGTAATCATGCGCATGAACAAGTGCATGAAAGCACTTCTACAGCTCACCACACAGCTCAAAAAATCAAGCCTGGGAGTGGGGCCTAGCCAGAGGCTGCTCAACCTACCGCGCCACTGCCGCATCTCACTAAACTTCCCTGAGAAATGAGTGGGAGGAAGGAAAGGATGCAGACTGCTCATACCAAGGGAGGAAGACCTGGTAAGAAAGGAATAGGGGAATAAACCTCCCTACTCTCTGCCTTCTGCTCCTCTTCATTTATTTTTACTTTTTTTTTTAAACCTGAGCCATTTCATCTGTTTGCAAGTACTATTGGGTCTCCAGCTATGAGGGGAAAAGGGCTAAAGACTTCACCACCAAGCTTCCCTCATTCATCAACCACTTTGCCTATTTTTTTTTTTGTCCATGACTGAAAATGACTACTGGATTAAAGGCGCTCAACTGAGGGAGGGACCCATTGGTGTCACCTCAGGAGTACAATCAATGCAATAATCTTCTCCTTTTCTTTTCTTTCTTTTTTTTTTTTTTTTTTTAACTACAGGAAATCCCCAATAGGGAAATGCATATCCACCATCTACTGGAGACTGAGAATACTGGTGGGCTGATGTTGGGGCAGAGCTTTATATCCGTGACGTGAGCTTTTTACTCTGTCTCCATCTGCTGGTAGAGGTGCATAACCCACTTGTGGGGACTGGCCTGAGTGCAGAGGAAGTTTCTTCTACAGTCTCTAACCAGTAGAAGACCTCTCCTAGTGACTCCCTTCTATGGTCTCTAACCAATGCAAAAGTTCTCTCTCAACAGTGTTTCCCAACCTTCTCTTGGAGGCACACCTAACCAGTCAGGTTTTCAGGATCTCTATAATGAAAATGCTTAAGATTGATTTGCATACATTGGAGACCCAGGGAATGCAAATCATTCTCATGCATATTCATTGTGACAGTCCTGAAAACCTGACTGACTAGGTGAGCCTCCAGGAGTGGGTTGGGAAACACTGCTCTAACCATCAGAAAAGTTCTTCCTGCGTCTCCTTTCCATAGTTTCAAAACAATACAAGAGCTTTCCCCATAACGCCATTCCATGGTCTCTAAGCAATGAATGATCTCTCCTAGAAATCCCTGTCTTTAGGGAATGATAGTTGGGGTAAAGTTGATATTTACTTTGTCCATTAATTATGTAGAAATGTTTTAGAAAACATATAGAACGTTTCAAAATCTGTCTAGAGGTTTCAGAGAATGCAGAACATCTCTCTGAATTCTCCCAGCCCAAGTCTTCACCCCTTCCCTCTCTGCAACATTCCTCTTTTCTGAACTGCCTGTTCTTTTTGCGATACAGGTTCAGTGTGAAGTTTAAGCAGGACGAAGTGGCTGTGAAAATTGTGGAATCATCCATGAAAAATGGGAGCGCACCTGTCTGCAAGAAGAAAGGTAGCCGTAAGATGGACGTAGTTATCCAGTGACAAGTCTGTGGCACATTGAGGAACAGAAAAAGCCCGAGGGCTATCCTTTGCCATTCAATAACTATCTGTTCAAGGATTTCACTCCCAGTGCTGGAAAGGAGAGGGGGAGAGCTCTGATTGGATGAGAAGACCTAATGCCAAAGAACTACAAGCCAACTTTAATGGGTCCCATGCAGAATCTCAGAATATATGAGGACTCTTTCATCCTCGGAAACCAAACACTCCAGCTCACATGGAGAGGAGAAATAAGCGCTCCAGATAGTCTGTTTATTAATCTACAGACATCATCCACATAAACCCTCAGAAATCCTGATGTATTTTGCCTTATTTCTGTCAAGCCAAGGCTGTATTTGAGCAGCTTGGCCAAAACTAGCATGGTTTACTATATCTTTTTTTAAATCAGGAAAATGTTAATTTATGTGATTAAAAAAAACCAAAACAGTTCTAAACAACTGGAAGAGCATTGTTCTCTTACCACGTCCTGCATGTTGTTTGGGTGTAGCAGCACAATGAAAGACAGGCCTGAAAGAGTGATCATGATTCAAGACAGGCAAGGGTAAGTTAGGCCACTGGTATAACTACAATAATGTCAATTTGCATGATTTACTGAATGCCTCTCATCCCAACCTGCTTTGCATACTTTACTACAATCACCTCCTGGGAAGTTATCAATTATAATGTCTGATCTTCAGGACTGCTCCCAAACAGAAAGGACATTATTAGTAGCCAGTTACAGTAGGAAAAAGTGACTTGTTGATAGACATACAAAGAATCAGTATGTCTAGTGACTTGTTGATAGACATACAAAGAATTTGTAATTCCAGAGCTGGGATTACAAATGAGGCATAACATGTAATTTGTCCCAAGGTGCCACAGAGAGTCCTCAGTAGAAAGGATATGGAATTGCCTCTTGAATTTTCATGAACAATAACTCAGTGCTGTAGCCACTCACTTTCCTTCTACTCTAGTATAAAAGCTGAAACAGGTCACTAGGAAGAAATGGAGAAATTACTTACCTGATACATTTGTTTTCCTTAGTGTAGACAGATGGACTCAGGACCAATTGGTTTATGCTCCCTTGCCAGCAGATGGAGACAGAGTAAGCTGACATGACAGTATATACAACCCTGCAGTGACCCCAGCCTGCCAATATTCTCTTCTAAAATAACTGTGGACTAGCAAAAAAAGATTAAAAACAGATAACCAGAACTGTACTCAACCAACCATTAACACTGAACTCACATAAGATTCTAGGTACCCCAAGCTAGGGACTGGATGAACTTACCCAGAGCCCCACAGGACTACTGACACACTCACGTGGCAGCCGAGGGTGGGAAGTTGAGTCTACACTAAAGAAAACTAAATTATCAGGTAAGTAATTTGTCCATTTCCTAGGATGTAGACAGATGGACACAGGACCAGTGGGATGTACCAAACCTACTCCCCAATAGAGTGGGAGGCTGCCTGTGGTCCAGTCAACACCGCACATGCAAAGGCTGTATCCTCCTGGTCCTGCACATCCAGAAAATTAAATCTGGAAAAAGTGTGTAAGGAGGACCACATCGCAGCTCGGCAGATATTGACAGGAGACAACAGACTAACCTCTGCCCATAACACTGCCTGAGCCCTACTGGAATGAGCCCTAACCTGAGTAGGCAACGGCTTTCCAGCATCCACATAAATGGCTTTGATCACCTCCTTAATCAAATGAGCTATGGTAGTCCGCGAAGCCGGAGCGCCCTGCTTACTTCCGCCATAGAGAACAAACAGGCGATCAGTCTTTCAAAAAGACTCAGAGACCTCCAGACAAGATGCTTAACATCCGAGCGCAAAAGGCGAAACTCCTCCGCAACCCTGACCTTATCCAGGGATGGCAAGGAGATGGACTGATTCAAATGAAAGTCCAAGACTACCTTGGGTAAGAAGGATGGAACAGTACGCAGCTGTAATACCCTCAGAGTCACTCAAAGGAACGGTTCCTGGTAAGACAAGGCCTGCAGCTCAGAAATCCGATGCGCAGAACATAAAGCCACTAGGAACACAATCTTCAAAGTCGTAGGGCCCGCCAAAAAATCCAGCACCAAATTAAGACTCCACAATGGAACTGGTACCCTCAAGGGAAGCCTAAGATGCTTCACTCCCTTCAAAATAAATGAGCCACATCAGGATGAAACGACAAGGAAACACCATTCACCAGGCCTCTGAAACAGGCAAGAGCCGCGATCTGTACCTTCAAGGAATTAAGGGCCAAGCCTTTATTCAATCTGTCCTGCAAAAAATCCAGAATGAGAGGGAACTTAACTGAACAAGGAAGAATACCCCGCTCCTCACACCAGGCCTCAAAACTCTCCGAACCCGCACATAAGCCAAGGAAGTGGAGAACTTGCACATGTGAAGTAAAGTGGCAATCACTGCAGAGGAATAAACACACTTTTAACAGGCGAGCCCTCTCAAGGGCCAAACCGTAAGACAGAATGGAGTTGGATCCTCGGAAAGAACTGGTCCCTGTTGAAGCAGATCCGGCAGAAGACGAAGGGGGGCCTCCACCAGAAGTCATCGCAAATCTGCATACCACAGACACCTGGGCCAGTCTGGCGCCACCAGGAGTACTAGCCCGCTGTGGCCTTCGATATTGTGAATTATGCTGCCCAGCAAGGGCCATGGAGGAAAGGCATAAAGCAATCTGTCTTCCAGCCAGACCTGTTCAAAAGCATCTATTCCCAGGGACCACGGATCTCTCCTGCGACTGTAGAAGCGAGGAACCTTTGCATTTCAAGAAGTCGCCAGTAGGTCTAGGAACAGAAGGCCCCAGTGTCCCACAATCAGCTGAAACTCCTCAGCTGACAACACCCACTCTCCTGGGTCCAGACTCTCCCTGTTGAGAAAGTCCACTGTTATGTTGTCTTTTCCTGCACTGTGAGAGGCCAAGATCATCTGCAGATGACTTTCCGCCCATTCCATCAGCTGGTCTATTTCCTGCAACATTTGCTGCTCTTGGTTCCTCCCTAGAGATTGATATAGGCTACTGCCATCCGCAGCCTGTGGCTAAACTTCAAGCATGCCAGCTGTACCTCCCGGGCTTTCAGGTGATTGATGTTCCAGTGGGACTCTTCATCATTCCAACGCTTCTAGGCTGTTAACTCCAGACAGTGAAAACCTCCCAACCATGGAGACCCGCATCTGTTGTACCATCCAGGCCAGAGAGGACAAGGGAACTCCCTTTCTCAGATGATCCGCATCTCAAAAAAGATATAATTGCGATGGAGAAGGTACAGAGAAGGGCTACCAAAATAATAAGGGGAATGGAACAACTCCCCTATGAGGAAAGGCTAAAGAGATTAGGACTTTTCAGCTTGGAGAAGAGACGGCTGAGGGGGGATATGATAGAGGTGTTTAAAATCATGACAGGTCTAGAACGGGTAGATGTGAATCGGTTATTTACTCTTTCGGATAGTAGAAAGACTAGGGGGGCACTCCATGAAGTTAGCATGGGGCACATTTAAAACTAATCGGAGAAAGTTCTTTTTTACTCAACGCACAATTAAACTCTGGAATTTGTTGCCAGAGGATGTGGTTAGCGCAGTTAGTATAGCTGTGTTTAAAAAAGGATTGGATAAGTTCTTGGAGGAGAAGTCCATTACCTGCTATTAAGTTCACTTGGAGAATAGCCACTGCCATTAGCAATGGACTAGACTTAGTTTTTGGTTACTGGCCAGGTTCTTGTGGCCTGGAGTGGCCACTGTTGGAAACAGGATGCTGGGCTTGATGGACCCTTGGTCTGACCCAGTATGGCATTTTCTTATGTTCTTATGATCCTCCTGCAATCACCACTGAAGGCAGGAGATGTGCATCAGCAAGTGGAGCAGAACTGCATAATCCTGAGACTGCAGGTTCCAAGAGATAGCAGAGAGCACCGAAGAGGTCGCATATGCTTTCTTGCCCATGTCACTACTTCCAGGATAGCTGCCATCAAGCTGAGTACCTGTAGGTAGGACTACACCATTGGGCGTATGGTGTTCATCAACTGATGACTTGAGATATCATCTCTGGATCTGAACTTGCGGTAAGGAAAATCTGTCCTGTCCCGTGTCGAATTGGACCCCCAGATACTCCAAAGACTGGGATGATTGAAGATTGCTCTTGGTCAGGATCACCACCCAACCAAGCTCCTGCAATAAGGAGATTACCTTGTGTGTCACCAGGAGGCTCTCTTCCTGAGACTTGGCTCCAATCAGACAGTCATCCAAATATGGGTGCACCAGGATTCCTTCTTTTCACAAGGCCACCACTACCACCACAATTTGGGAGCAGTGGCTAGACCAAAAGGCAGCACCTGAAACTGATAATGGTACCCCAACATCACAAAGCGTAGAAAGCGTTGGTGTTCCAATCGGATGAGAATATGAAGGTGAGCCTCTTACAGATCCAAGGAGGTCAGAAATTCTGACTGCACCGCCATTATTACAGAGCGTAAGGTTTCCATTCGAAAATGAGTCACCTTCAAGTGACTGTTGACCCTCTTGATATCCAAGACGGGACGAAAGGAGCCCTCCTTCTTCGGCACAACAAAATAAATGGAATATCATCCCATGCTTTCTTGAGACATGGGTACCGGAACCATAGCCTTCAGCCTGAGGAGCCTTTGAAGCGTGAACTCCATTGCCTGCTTCTTCTGCGGGGAGTGGCAAGCAGACACCATGAACACGTCCTGAGAAAGACTGAGAAATTCCAGTACATACCCTTTGCGGACCACTTACAGAACCCACTGGTCTAACGTGATCTTGACCCACCTCCGATAAAAGAGAGAGAAGACATCCCCCTATTTCCTGTTCCGGAAGGTGGATCAGCAAACAATCATTGGGAAGCTCGGGAAGGTCCACCACCCAAGCCTGCTTCTCTCTTGGGCTGCCGGGGACGAAAGGATTGAGATCTACCGAAAGGCTGACCCTCTATTGGGACAAAAATGCCTGGAACCCCCAGAAATGACCCCTCATACCAAAGGGGCACTGTAACTGCTTCTTATTCTCCAGCAACTGAGGCACTGGAGACTCACCCCCACTTACTGGCCAGTTTCTCCAACTTGCTCCCAAACAAAAGCGAGCCTTTAAAGGGCATTTTGGTAAGATTAGCTTTGGAAGCTGTGTCAGCTGACCAATTTCGCAACCAAAATTGACACTTGGCCGCTATCACTGAAGCCACTCCTCCGGCCGACATCCGGACCAAAACACAGCCTGCATCTGCTAAGAAGGTGGCAGCAGGCTCCCTAACCATTCTGGAATTCCCTCCAGACTCATAAACCTCCTAATAGAGAAGCAGACAAAATCTTGCCACTAGAGCGCAACAGGAAGCAATCTGTTTATTTATTGACACTGCCTCAAAGGCTTGCTTAAGAATAGCTTCAATCCTTCTATGATGTACATCCTTCAAGGCCGCTCCTCCCTCTATGGGGATAGTCATCCGCTTAGACAGGGCACATACCAGAGCATCCACTTTAGAGAAAACACAAGCGCTCTCTCACAGCCAGATTCAGGGGTTACAGGCCTTCCATTATCAAACCCCCTTTAAAATTTGCCTCTGGGGCATCTCATTCCAGATCAATCAATTCCTGGATAGCATCCATCACCGGGAAAAACAAGAGGCTTTACGTAAGGAAACCAAAATGGGATTCTTCCTCTGCTCTGACATAGCATCTGAACCAGGAACACCTGGGAAATTAGGGCCGGCAGTTCATCTCTAAGAACCGCAATATGGTTCAATATGGTTCCAGCCCTGGAGGAATTTCCCCATCTTTCAGGGTATCGGGATCAACCTCATCGGTGCCATCCAGATTCCTGTCTGGAACACCCACAGGGAGCAGAGGCCAGCCCCGGCGCTTAAGCATAGGACTAGAAGAGGAAGGAGCCATCAGCTGAGAGTGGGGAAGCAGAGGACTGCGCCTGAAGAAAGGCTTGTAAGCCTTGAAAAAATTTCACCCAAGAAAAAGCAGCCGGGTCCAGACCAAGTCCAGAAGGAACTGGAGCTGGTGCCACAGAACTGCCCTCGCCAGCAGAGGAGCCAGTCAAGGGAGAACCAAGATCTGGCATCCCCTCAGTCAAGACTGTGACCAACCCATCATCAGAATGGGAAGAGCCAGGTTTAGCAAAATCCAAGGAAGACAACTTCTCCCTGAGCGTCTGAGCAGTGCTGACACAGGATAGAAGCCAGGTCAGGCCGAGAAGCCCTAATATGACAGGCAACAAAAATAGGAAGACGCTTAGGCTTCTTGCTTACCAGCGCCATCGCTGTGGCAAATGTGTGTTGGAACGGTTCACACTCAAAAATGAAATGTGCCCAAAAAAATAAGCTCCTAGGATAAAGCGCAGCAAGGCACATGCACAACGTGTGTGCCAAGCTAAGCGCATAAAAAAGTTTGTGTGCATAAAAAGCACGTCCAAAAGCAGAGCGCACAACGTGCGCAGAGCCGGCACACTGCGCAACCGACAGCCTATAGAGAACAGAACACACACAAGAGCACATGGCGTGCAAGAAAAAAGCCTAGGTGTGGGGCCTAGCCCACTGGGGGCCACTCAACCCACCAGGCTGCTCAGTTCACCAATCCCAACGGGCGCGGGAACGAATGTCGGCAAGGTGCACCAAGAACGGAGACTGGAGGAAGTCCTGAAACTCTAACTGTTTCTGATTCCGTTAAAACTTTCTTTTTTAAACCTTACCTGAGCTCACTGCATACCGGTTGAGTACAGAGACAGTCTCCAGTTGCAGGAGGAGAGGGCATCTGCCGTCACTGCCACGCTCGGCCTCCTGCATCTGCTGCCTTTCAGCTGAACTAACAATTAAGTCCACACCGGGAACCAGCTACCGGACCAAGGCACACCTCTGAGGGACCACGGAAATCGCCTCAGGAATTCTCAACTGAGGGAGGGACCTTTAGGAATCACCACAGGACAGCGGGGCTTTCTTTTCCTGAATTTAGAATTTCAAATTTCTCCTTTCAAAAAGCTCAAAGCAATCCCCATATGGAGATTCACATCCACTATCTGCTGGAGACGAATACTGGCAGCTGGGGTCACTGCAGGGTTATATATACTGTTATGCCAGCTTGCTCCATCTCAGTCTGCAGGTAGGGGAGCATAAACCCACTAGTCCTGAGTCCATTTGTCTACCCGCTAGAAAATGTGCATTTTGGAAAGAGATTTCCCTCTTATCTTATCACCTCCCAGCATATGCTGCTGCATGTTAAAAAAAAAAGCAAACTGCAGCCTCCAGGCTGTCAGTATGACTCAAATCAAAAGAGAACAGCCAGATCCATGTTGGCCCCTCATTACACACTATTCCATGGGGGAAATCAGTACACGCCTGATCTAAATATATAGCTGGGAAATGGGGCACAACAATGATTGCACCCTCCAGTAAAGATTCTCTTTTCTGATTACAAGGAGAAACACAAGAATCAACACAGATTATATGCAGTGACACATTGCCTTTATATATCAAACCAATACTAGCTTCTAAATAAATTACAATAGAAATGAGACAGAAATCTACATATCATGTGGTCCATTGTTTCTGTTAAATACAACCCTTGGCACATAAAAAGAATTTTGTTAATAAGTCAGCTGTGTGGCAATACAGCATTTGCCTTGTTTAATTCTTTCTCCAATTAATTTTAAATGGATTCCAAAAGGGCATAAAACACGTTACCTAAATGCATTTGGATCGAGTTAAATGAGAATTGTACTAGAAGTTTAGGCATAGTTTTTGAGGCATTGTCTATGATCCTGCAGGTCCCCTTTCATTATAAAAAGGGTATATCACAAATGGTATGGCCTCCCTCTTCCTGAACACATTGGTTTGATCTATGGTAGGTCTCCTATGGAAACACCATTAACAAAAAAACAGGGACCCTATTCCATGGACCATGTTGGACTTCTAAATATATTTCAATAGATACTTTCTAACAGCCCAGGTTTCAACGTGCGTTTTTGACGCGCTAGCTTTACCCCTTATACAGTAAGGGGTAATAGCGCGTCGAAAACGCGCTTCCAACCCCCCTGAAACTAATAGCGCCCGCAACATGCAAATGCATGTTGATGGCCCTATTAGTTATTCTCGCGCGATACAGAAAGTAAAATGTGCAACCAAGCTGCACATTTTACTTTCAGAAATTAATGCCTTTTTCGGCGCTGGCATTAATTTCTGCCAGCACTGGGAAAGTGTACAGAAAAGCAGAAAAAAACTGCTTTTCTGTTCACCCTCCGACTTAATATCATAGAGATATAAAGTCGGAAGCTCCAAGATTTTAAAAAAAAATTTTAAATTGGTCGGCGGCCCGCGGGTGGGAAGCGGACGCTCAATTTAGCCGGCGTCCATTTTCCGAACCCATGGCTGTCAGCGGGCTTGAGAACCGAAGCCGGAAAAATTGAGCATTGGCTGTCAAACCCGCTGACAGCCGCCGCTCCTGTCAAAAAGGAGGCGCTAGGGACGCCCTAGTGTCCCTAGCGCCTCTTTTTACCGCGGGCCCTAATTTGCATCTTCTTCCCCCCTGAATTGCGCACACAGGAGAGTGGCCTGTGCGCTCGCCCGCGACTTTTACTGAATCGGCTCGTAAATTAGTTAAAACTCAGTTACTTGCATTAGCAGAAAGTAGTGGGAACAAATTTAACAAAACCCATGGTGAACTAATCATTACAAGGGACTTATTGATATGAATGTAAAGAAATATCTTAACTGGGATTAAAACTAGTAACCTGCTGAGGTGGTGGCAGTAGCTCAACCAGTCAACAAAAAGGTAGTTGTTCTGGTAGTTGAACTATCATAGCTGTATTATATTTCTCAGTTGTAGTTAACTCTCACCATTAAAGGGGTTCCCAAACATAAACAATGATCTTAAAATTAGAATTTCACTTAAAGAGGGGCAGATGTATTAAAGTATTTGAACAATCTCATATTTCATGCCCCACTCCTTCCTATTTAACAGAACAATCGGGTTTAAATTTCTCTTTGCATTTTCATATTTCTTGTACTGGAAGTTATCCATTTGTAAAAGTCTAAACTATTTTATTTATATAAAAAAAAGTCTGGTTTGGCACATGTTTCTCTTAACACGTCTATTTTAGTATATTATTGGAGGGTTTCCAACTGGCTCCAGGCTGATCCAAACCTGGTTTTACCTTACTCATATAGTTCTGATTGCTTCAGAAATGCCAATGGACCCAGTTCAAGGAAAGCGATTGCAGGCCTAGAATTCTGCCAGTCCCCATGCTCGTTCGTTCTGCTGCCTGCAGTGCTGATTTTCAAACGTAGAAGCTGGAACTACAAATAGAACAAAAGTAAGTTACAAACCCTGGAACAGTAGGCGCTTTCCTGGAACTGGGTCCCCTGATTGGCTCCGTCTATCTAAAATACCACCTGAGCCGATTGCTGGAACTGTCCCCCCTCCCAACCAGTAATATACAACTTTGTCGGTCTATCGAGTGGGGCAAGTGAGAGAGTCGGGATTGGTCTTTATGCATATTGGAAGCGAAACCCGCGCCCCTATTTCTACGGAGAGGACGTTCAGCCAATTACGTGGCGTAGCTTGGCATTAAGCGCGCGCTCTTTGCACAGCAGGTCGGCGCTGTGCTGCTTGTAGGCGTTGAACTCGCGCTGCAGGCGGGCCTGGGTCTGCTCGGCCTCCCGTAGGCGCTGCTGTAGTGCCCGCACGTCCGGGCCGCTGTCTCCGGCCTGAGCCCGCTCTTCTACCGCCGCCCGCAGGTCGTCCTCCAGCTGCGCCACCTGCTGCTGCTTGTCCTGGACAAGCCGGCCCCGCTCCACTGAGAGCCGCAGCAGCTCGTCCTTCTCCTGGTTCAGCCGTTTCAGCTGCTCGTGCAGTGACTCGCTCTCGCCCCGCAGCTGCTCCTCCAGCTCCCTGCCACGGACCCGCACCCCCTCCGCTTCTCCCGAGAGCCGGCGCAGCTCTTCCTCCAGCCTCCCGATGCGGTCCTCGCGCTCCCGCAGGGCCAGCGCCTGGGCCTCGCTCTCCCCCTTCAGCTGCTCGACGAGCGCCTCCCGCTGGAGCCAGGCCCGCTCCCGTGCCTGGCTCTCCTCCTGCAGCTGCCGGACGAGCTGCTCCCGCTCGCGCCAGCCCTCGCCTTCTAGCTTCCGCTGCAGCCGCTGGCACTCCTGCCGCAGCTCGGCGTTCTGCCGCTTGTACTCGTCCTTGAAGCGGATCATCTGCTGGTGGTTGGCAGCCAGGTCGTCGAAGCGCTCCCCCAGCTGGCGAGCCCGGCGCTGCTCGGCATGCCGCGCCGCCTCGGCCGCTTCCCGCAGCTCGTCGCGCTCCTCGTTCAGCGCTTCCAGCGCCTGACAACGCTCCAGGGCCTGGTCCGCCCGCCGCTTCAGCGCGCAGATGAGCTGCGACTGCTCGTCGATGCGGGAGCGCAGCACGACCAGCTCGGTCTGGTCTTCCCGCTGGGCCCACAGTGGCTCCATGTCCCCGCAGTCCCGCGCCATGGTGGCGTCCTCTCCCGGACAACCAGGGTGTTAGGTTGTGAAGACGCGGAGGTTTGGGGGCGCTCTCCTAGCAACCACCAATTGGCTCTCGGCGTCGCGCCCTCTTCTTGCTTTCCCATTGGTCGGAATGTTGAGCTTTGGGCTTTTTGTTAGAAATCTGGAGGAACCGAAAACGTTAAACGGTCTGCTTGTGGTGTCCCCGTGCTGCCAGCGCGCCACGCGGGGCTTGTCTTTTCTATCCCTGGCAAGGGTTGATCAGAATTTTGCACGGGAGTTCATGCTGGAGCTGAAATATTCTGTAGGGTGCTGGACTAGCGTTGTGCCCTTAAAGTTTTTAGGAAAAAAGCCAAACTTTTGAGAAAATCCAGGCACCTTCTACCATTTCTTGTTTGTCCGGCAGAAAACGCAATAAATATGCGTAAGGAATTTTCCATCATGTACCACCAGATGGTGGTGTAGCATAACTCTAAAGTGAGTTGTACTTGAGCTTTTGTGCTTCAGGGGGAAGCATGTAAAGAGCAGAACTACAGAAAGTGAAATGACACGGTCATGGAAGGGGCCTGCTCTTATATTTGTTGACTTGATGGCCACGGCATCAGAAGATGGGGGTGGGGTGCATTCTAATGTAGTGAATATGATGTCACAAAAGGCACTATATAACTGACTTGATTACAATGGAGTTGTCTGCTGCATGGTTTTTTATCTTTTTTTTATCTTTTTTTGTTTAAAAGTTGAAACTAGTTAGTTGGTTCGCTTATTCTTATTAGATCAAGTTCTGATTTGTTCCATGTAAACTGCCACACGGCAGTAGTTATTACCGTTTAACTGTGAACCGGAGCAATATGTATTGTATACAGGAACTCCCGGTATATAAAAATCCATAAATAAATAAATGGTTCTAATCAAGCTGAGCGTAAAATATATCATCTGTTCTCGTGTAGGATTACTCATAGGAGCCAACTTTTCAAAACGATTGGGTGTGCCAAACGTAATACATAGTGAAGGAGTTTGCTCAATATTAGGCTTGCCCATTCTCCCACAAGGTGGGCACATGTGAAAAAAAAAGAGCATATCTGATTTTGGCACTTGGAGTTGGGAAGCCCACATGACTTTCAGCCAGGCCCATTATAAATTGTGATAATGTATGTTTAATAAGCAGTAGGCAGCTCTGGGCCTGGAATGCTACAAATAGATCTGGTTTTCAGGCTATCCACAATGAATATGCATGAGATATATTTGCATACAGTGGAGGAAGTGATTGCAAATATACCTCCTACGTATTTATTGTGGATATCCTGAAAACTAGACCTGTTGTGGCACTCCAAGATTGGAAATTCCTTTCCCTGGTTTAGTAAATATAATCCAATAATCTGTGTGGCCTCTTTACTAACAATGCATTATTATACTTTTTGTACAGGCCAAATCTTTCTCATTCCAGATGCAGTCGGGGAGAAAACCTCAATATCTGGTTTACTGGTTATACCTTGTCTGCCTGGTGCAAAGGTGGTAGATCTCACATGTCACAGGATTTTAGATATTGCGGGGGAGAAGCTGGCTGTCTTGGTACATGTGGGTACCAATGACATAAAGTGCAGGAGGGATGTTGTGAAAGCCAGATCTAGGATTTTAGATAGAAAGTTGAAATCCAGCGCGTCCAGGGTAGCATTATCAGAAGTGCTCCCTGCGCCATGTGCAGGACCCCAGAGGCAAGCAGAGCTCCAGAGTCTCAATGTGTGGATGGGCTCCAAAAGAATGGGCTCCACCTGAACCAGGCTGCTGGCACTAACCTTTAAAAAGGAGAGAGTATGGCTTTTAAACTAGATGGGGCAAAGGCTGACAAGTTGCTGAAGAAGCACATGGTTCAGAATGATGTATCTTTGAAGGATATTACGAGAACATGGAAAATAGGGCATCCCAGTGGAGAGGATGCAATAAATGCTAAAGTGGATCAGGTTAAGTAAAAAGCCGAAGGAGTCCAAATTACCTCTGTCAACTGCTAACATGTTGTTAATACAAACAAAAAACATACTTTGAAATTTATTTATTTATTTATTTATTAACTTTTATTTACCGACATTCGTAATTTTTATTTACCGACATTCGACATTATTTACCGACATTCGACATTCTGGCATTTGTATAAATGTCTATAAACAAATGCCAGAAGTCTAAAAAATAAGATGGGAGAAGTAGTGTATAGCACTGGATGAAGAGGTAGTTATTATTGGCATCTCGGAGACCTGGTGGAAGGAGGATAATCAATGGGATACAGATACCAGTGTACAAATTATATCACAATGATATGATGGATCAAATTGGTGTCCTATATATTAAAAAGGACATTGAGTCAAAAAGGATAAAAGCTCTGCAGGAAACAAAATGTAATTTTGACTATTGATAGAAATTCCAGGTGAAAAGAATAAAATAGCTGTGGCGGTGTATTGTCGTCTACCTGGGCAGAATGAACAAGCAATGAAAAGCTAAAAAATGAAGAAAGCTTAACAAAATCAGCAACACAGTTATAATGGGTGATTTCAAATACCCCCGTATTAAGTGGATGAATGTCACATCTGTAATGAACTCGCTGCCCGCGGGTCTCCCCGCGAGCAGGCTCACTCACCCCATGCTGTTTCTTCAGCCGACGTGGCAGGACGCCGCCGTCAGCCTTCCCACGTGGCCGGAGCCACGGACTCTGCTCCCCTGTGGCCCGGAGGCTGTCCATCGGGTCTCCCTTCATCGTGGCCGGAGCCGCGGGCCTTCTGCCCTTTTCAGCGCAGCTGGGAACGCCACCGACGTCTACTTCATCTTCGCGGCTCAAAGGCCGCATCCCCGGCCCAGAGTGGCGGCTGGAGCCGCCCCCGGGGCCTCCTGCAGCAGAGGGTGCCGCTGCCGACGTCGGGCCCTGCGTCTCAGGCCAGCCCTGCCTCTTCCTGTGTCTGATGCTGTGCAGGTCGCTGTCCACGGTCCTGCACAGCCCTGCTTCCTGCTCCTTAGGCGCCGGCGCGTGCCTCTCTGCAAGATTTAAAGGGCCAGGCACAAGAAGTGTGCTGGCCCCACCTAGGGAGTGGACTTCCTGTACCAGCCCTATAAAAGGGCTGCCCCGTCATTCAGTCTTTGCCTTGCATCGGAATTGCTTCACTCTGGAGGCTCCTGCTTGCCAGAGCTCCGTCAGGTCATCTTCGTCTTCTCCATGGAGTTCTTGTTTCGTCTCGCCATGTCAAGTTACGTCTTCGTTGCCTGAGGTCCCTGTCCAGGTGTCCTGGTGCCTCGCTTTGATCCTCCGTTTCCTGATGTTCCAGGTTCCTTGATGTCCTGATCCCGGGTCTTCGTCTTCAGCGCTCTTGAGCCTTCTGGTACCTGTAGGCCGGGGGTTCCTCGGATGATGTGGTGCCCGAGTGGACTAGCCTGCAGGTGGACGTGTGTCCTGTGCTCCTGAGCCGTCATGTCCTGCCAGCCGTAGGTGGAGCTTCGGACGACACCGGCTTCGTCGTTGGAGTTCTGCTTCGACTGGATCCTTCCCTGCGCTCGTCCCGCTCCCAGCGTGGTCCGTGACCAGCCTCCTCAGGCTGTGTAGGGCGCGCAGTGGGACAGGGTGGTCCGCGACTCAGTCCCGCGGGTGGGCTGAGTAGGGCGCCCTGAGAGACAGTGCCAATGTCCTTCCGCCCAGCTTCTTGTCTCGTCTGGACTTCGTCAGTTCCTCGTCTCGTCCTGGATGCTTTTGCATCACTCTTGGTATCATGTCTTGTTCCTGATGTCGTCGCATCGACCACTGGTCCGTGATGTCTTCGCATCAGCTTTGGTGTCAAGTCTTTGTCTGCGATGCCCCTGCATCGATCCTGCTGTCATGTCTTCGTCTGCGATGCCGTTGCATCGATCCTGCTGTCATGTCTTCGTGTCAAGGCCCGTCTGCCCTCAACCTCAGGCCAGGCCTGCTGCTCCATGCTGTTCCATGCAGCAGGTCCGAAAGGGCTCGGAATGGTCGGAGGACCATTCACATTCCAACATCATCTTGTTGTTGGCCTTGGGAGCTTGCCGGCCTTGCCGAGGGTAAGACCGTCAGCCATGATGAAACACGCCGTCAACTCTCGGTTCGGTCCTGGATCTGTCTGGGGTCGGGTCGAGGCCCAAGGACACACAAAACACCCTTATGTAACAGAATGTAAGGCCTTTCGAGGCCGCTACACAACAGAATGTAAGGCCTTAAGAGGCCGTACGTAACAGAATGCAAGGCCTTCGAGGCCCGTCACGTAACAACATCAAAACATGCTAGAGAGGTAAAGTTCCTAGATGGCATAAATGACTGCTTCATGAAGCAGCTAGTATAAGAACCACCAAGAGGGGAAAGTATTTTAGACCTAATCCTTAGTGGAACGGTGCGAGAGTTAACAGTGTTGGAGCTACTTGGCAATAGTGATCACAACATAATCATATTTGATTTCATAACTGGAGGGAGAACACTAAAGAAATCTACTGTGAGAGCATTTAGCTTTAAAAATGAGGAGAATGGTTAGGAAAAAACTGAAAGTAGCAACTATAAAGGTTAAGAGAAGTTGACAAACTAAAGAGTAGCAAATCACCTGGACCAGAGGGTTTACAGTCCAGAGTGCTGAAAGAACTGAACAATGAAATTGCAGACCTGCTATTGGAAATTTGTAGACTATCATTAAAATCAGCTGTGGTACTTGAAAACTGGAGGGTTGCCAATGTATTGCCAATTTTTAAAAAGGGATCTGGGGTGATCCAGGAATCTGTAGATCAGTGAGTCTGACATCCTTGTCAGGCAAAATGGTAGAAACTATCATAAACAAAATTGCTGAACATATAAGAAGGCATAGTTTTTAATTGGACAAAGCCAACCTGGATTTAGCCAAGGAAAGTCTTGCCTCACCAAGTTGCTACATTATTTTGAGGGTGTAAATAAACATATTCTTGTCTCATTTAATCGCCTGTTACATGTATTGACTACCAATCTTTACTAACTCTGTTACGTAAGGATTTTAAGTCATTACGAATTCATTGTTTTTCTCCCAGTTCTTATCTCCTGTTCTTTGTAAGACTCTCGTCAGTCATTTCATCTGTTGTCTGTAAACCGAAGTGCTTAGTGATTTTATCTCTAGAACCTCGGTATATAAAAATGTTAAATAAATAAATAAATAAATGAAGGAAGGAAGGAAGGATAAAGGTGAGCCAGTTGATATAGTGTATCTGGATTTCCAGAAAACATTTGACAAAGTCCTTCATGAGAGACTTCTTAGGAAATTAAAAGATCATGGGATAGGAGTCGTGTCCTATTAAGAACATAAGAACATGTCATATTGGGTCAGACCAAGGGTCCATCAAGCCCAGCATCCTGTTTCCAACAGTGGCCATTCCAGGCTATAAGAACTGGCAAGTACCCAAAAACTAAGTCTATCCTATGCTACTGATGCTAGTAATAGCAGTGGTTATTTTCTAAGGCAACTTGATTAATAGTAGGTAATGGACTTCTCCTCCAACAAATTATCCAAACCTTTTTAAAAACTAACTGCACTAACCACATCCCCTAGCAACAAATTCTAGAGTTTAATTGTGCGTTGAGTGAAAAAGAACTTTCTCTGATTAGTTTTTAAATGCACTACTTGCTAACTTCATGGAGTGCCCCCTAGTCCTTCTACTATCTGAAAGAGTATATAACCGATACACATTTACCCGTTCTAGACCTCTCATGATTTTAAACACCTCTATCACATCCCCCCTCAGCCGTCTCTTCTCCAAGCTGAACAGTCCTAACCTCTTTAGTCTTTCCTCATAGGGGAGCAGTTCCATCCCCTTTATCATTTTGGTTGCCCTTCTCTGTACTTTCTCCATCGCAACTATATCTTTTTTGAGATGCGGCGACCAGAATTGTACACAGTATTCAAGGTGCGGTCTCACCATGGAGCGATACAGAGGCATTATGACATTTTCCGTTTTATTCACCATTCCCTTTCTAATAATTCCTAACATTCTGTTTGCTTTATTGTGGATTGTGAACTGATTAAAAGAAAACAGAGTAAGGTGGTAGATTTTCCCAGTGGAGAAAGGTGATTAGTGCGGTGCCCCAGGGATCTGTTCTGCGACCACTACTTTTTAAATATATAAATGACCTGGAAATGGAAACGAATGATCAGATTTACTGATTACACAAATTTATTCAAAGTTGTTAAATTACAAGAGGATTGTGATAAACTGCAAGAGGACCTTGCAAACCTTGGAGACTGGGCATGCAAATGAAATTTAATGTGGATATGTGCAAAATTATGCACTTATGGAAGAGTATCCCAAATTATGGCTCACAATGCAAAATTCCACAATAGGAGTCACCATCCAGGAAAAGGGTTTACAGGTTATTGTTGATAATGTTGAAATCTGCTGAATGTGCAGCAGCAGCCAAGAAAGCAAATAGAATGCTAGGAATTATTAGGAAAGGAATGAAGAATAAAATGGAACATTGTAATGCCTCTGAATCGCTCTATGGTGCAACCTCATCTTGTGTATTTTGTGCAGTTCTAGTCACTACATCTCAAAAAAGATAACGCAGAATTAGAAAAGGTACAGAGAAGGGCGACCAAAATGATAAAGGGGATGGAATGATTCCCTTAAGCAGAAAGGCTAAAGAGGTTTGGATTCTTCATCTTGGAGAAAAGATGGTTGAGGGTTTATATGACAGAGCTTTATAAAATGAGTGGAATGGAACAAGTAAATGTTAATCAGTTTACTATTTCAAAAAGTACAAAAACTAAGGGACACACAATGGAGTTACTAGGTGAAACATTTAAAAATATAGTTTTTTATTCGGTGCATAATTAAACTTGAACTTGTTGCTACAGGATGTGTAGCTGCGCTTAAGAAAAGGTTTGGCCAAGTTCCTGGAGGAAAAGTCCATAAACCATTATCAAGGTAGAGTTGCAAAAATCCATTAGGATAAGCAGCATGGAATCTGTCTAACCCTTGGGATCCTACCAGGTACTTGTGACCTGGCTTGGCCATTGTTGGAAAGAGGATACTGGGCTTTAATAGACCTTTGATCTGATCCAGTTTGGCAAGTCCTATCCATGTTGAAATTGCTTTATGCATACACAAGCTGTAATGCAGTTTTAGTAGCCGTATTTTCCCTAGAAAGTACTGGAATGTTTTGTTGGTCCTTTTTTAAAGAAAGGTATCACAACCTAACAAGTAGAAAGTGTAATATACTTGCTAGCCTTATTACAAAACATGACCTCACCATGCAATTCGTTTTGAAAAGTGTCAACTTTGTCCTCCTCCTTACCCCCCCACCCCCCCAGCAAATAAAAAATCAAGCATTAGCTTTGAAAATTGGAAAGTCAAATGGCTCTGTAAAATCCAAAATGATTCAGTGATGGGTCCTGGGGCGCCCCCTAGCTCCAGGCCCCATCGCTGCATCATTTTGGCAATTTGAGGTTAGGAGTTGGAGGATGGGAGTTCATGGGGGGTGGGTTTGGGGTTCTCACTAGAAACCAGTGACCTTTTCTTTGACTTAGGGAGTGTGTGGGGAGGTTTTGGGGGACCATATACACCAACTATTGTTTTGTTTAATGGGGGGGGGGGGGGGAGAGTCGAAGGGGAGGATTCCTTCCAGCACATCTTTGTAGTTAAGAGGGTGGGGCAGCTCCTGCCCTCGCATCTTTTTTTTTTTTTTGAGCCACATTTAAAAAAAAGTTTGGCATTGCCCTTTAACGCAGAAGTCTCAACTCTCCCGCATTAGATTCATATTTCCTCCAGAGGTGATTGTAACTATTGTGGCTGACAAATTTTTAAGTTGGTCATGGTAAGTTATTAACATCAGATTGCCTAGTAATGAGCTGATTTGTATGGATTTGCAGAATTATTGCATGCAAAGCAACTCATTGTAATGGAGAATCTGGGCAGTGCTATGCAAAATATTGCCATGATAGGGCTGTTTATTGTGCTTTAGAGCCCTACCATGGCATGATGCATCTCCCTAAAAGTTTGGAACTAGGCCCAAAAGTTTCAGAATTGTAAGATGTACACCCCCACCCCCCCCCCACCCCCCAACTGCACCCTGCACAGACATTTTACTATCTAGAAACATAGAAATATGGCAGAAAAAGACCATATGGCCCATCCAGTCTGCCCATCCGTCCATTAGCATTATAATTTCCATCACCACCTTAGAGTTTCTCTCTAATTATCCCATGTTTTCTTGAATTCAGATATTGTTTTTGTCTTCACCACTTCTACTGGGACACTGTTCCAAACATCCACCACCCTCTCTATAAAGAAATATTTCCTAAGATTACTCCTGACTCTACCCCCTTTCAATCTTATTTCATGAGCTCTTGCTCTAGGGCAGGGGTGGGCACTTCCGGTCCTCGAGGGCCACAAACCAGTCTGGTTTTCAGGATATCCCTAATGAATATGCATGGCATAGATTTGCATACGACTGAGGCAGAGTGCATGCAAATCTCTCATGCATATTCATTAGGGATATCCTGAAAACCAGACTGGTTTGTGGCCCTCGAGGACCGGAAGTGGCCACCCCTGCTCTAGGGCCTCCTTTCCATTGAAAAAGGCTCTTCTGTGCATGGAAACCTTTGAGATATTTGAATGTCTCTATCATATCTCCCCATCTCGCCTTTTCTCTAGGGCACTGATGGCAAACTCCAGTTCTCGAGTGCCAAAAGCAGGCCAGGTTTTCAGGATATCCACAATGAATATGCATGAGATAGATTTGCATACAGTGGAAGCAGTGCATGCAAATCTTTCTCATGCATATTCATTGTGGATATCCTGAAAACAGGGCCTGCTTGTGGCTTTTGAGGACTGGAATTCACCATTGCTGCTCTAGGGTGTACATATTTAGATCCTTAAGTCGTTTCCCATATGCTTTAGAACAAAGACCACTGACCATTTTAGTAGCCACCCTATTATTTATTTTATTTATGTATTTTTTATTTGAAATCTTTAATATATTGCTTCTACAATGAAAGGTAGATCAAAGCGGTTTACAATGAAACATTCATAATAACATTTTTAAAAAACCCCAAGATAAGCGGGTCATAAAAACAATAAAAACAAAACAAGCAGTGGGAAAAACCTCTTGATAAGACTGTTAAGACTCAGATCTTTGTAACCTGTTTAAATGCAGTGGAGCATAAGTGTGTTAAGTTTTTTTTTTCAGTGCCGATTGCGAGTACAGCTGGATGCACAGTTCTTAGATGCCTGTTGGAGCGTACTGACAACTCTTGTGGCGCCGATAGCAAAGAAGCCTAAGCGCCTTAACCTTTGTGCTGCTTGCCAAATTCAGACTTCTCAGCCTGGCATTCCCTCTGACTTGTGTTAGCATTGTTTGGAGGCTCAGGGAGAATTGTTTCCGTCTGATTTTGCTAAGCCTGGTCAGGTGCCAGAGGTTTCTTCTAAATTTGGGGCTCTTCTAATTGGTTTGTCAGCGGGGGAAAGTACTTCAATGGGTGCAGGACCGAATCCCTCTGGTTTTGGCATGGACCCCTATGCCTTTTCGTGAATGGAATTTTTCAAGGGCTGTGGTCCTTTCTTCAGGCGCAGTCATCAGCCCTAGCCAATCTTAGATGAGGATCGCAGGCTGCAGTTTCCTGTGCACCTGGTGTTGTGGGTAAACGTCGGAGTACATCTAGACCTGCTGTGGATCATGCCGATAGGGACCTGGATGGCAAGGATGATGAAACTGATCCTTACTCCCTGGAGGATGAGGAAAATTCCCCAGGGGCTGAAGCCGTATATAACTATGTTGCGTTTCTTTCATAGAGATGAGTTACTGGCTCTGATTTCCCGGACACTGAAGTTGCTGGTTGTACCGGGGGCTGATTCCATGTCTGAGCCAAAGAAAGATCCCATTTTGATTTCTTTGTGTAAAGCCTCTTGTTTCTTCCCTATTATGGAGGCTATTCAAGAACTGATTGATCTTGAATGGGGATGAGCCTTAGAAGGATTGTACCCCCTGGTTCCGGATGCAAGAGAGCAATTGTACTTCTGAAAGTGGATGCGCTTGTGTGTCCCATCACTAAGCGGATGACTATCCCCATAGGCCATTCTTAAACAGGCCTTAAAGTGATCGTAATGAATTTGCAGATAGCTTCTTTTTCTCCCTGGTGGCTTGCTCTTGTTTACTTCTCTCTCTCAGGAAGTCTACGAATCTGGTGTGAATTCCAGGGCAGTGATGGAATCTGCAGCCACCTTTTTGGCAGATGCAGTCTATGATCTGGTCTGCACTTCGGCCAGAGGGGTGACTGATAATAGCCCTTTAAGGGATCACTCTTGTTTCGGAGTGAGCTGGAAAAAATGGCCAATAAGTGTGGTGAATCTCAGGTTCCTTGGTTACCAGAGGATAAGAAGCAGATGCCAAGCTCCTTTGGCACGAGAGATCGTGCTAGGGGTTTCAGATGCTTTCAACCTTACAGAAGGGCTGCTTTTCATGGGACTCAGCCTTTGGATAGGTCTCAGTCCTTTCGTCCCAGGCAGCCCAGAAGGGGCGCAGGCTCGACTAGTGTCCCATTCCCCCCCCCCCCCCCCCCCCAGCCTCTCAATGAAGGTGCGCTGACCCACCTCTGGGAACAGGAGATGGGGGGTCCCTCATCTCTTTTTTATCGAAGGTGGATTAAGATCACATCAGACCAGTGGGTTATGGAGGTGATAAGAGATGGCTACGCTCGAGTTTCTCAGTGTCCTTCAGGACGTTTTCATGGTGTCTCCCTGCAGCTCTGCACAGAAGAGACAAGCAGCAGAGTGTATATTGTCAAGGCTCCTCAGCCTGCAGGCTGTAGTTCCAGTGCCTTTGTGACAAGAAAATATGGACCAGTATTCTATTTATTTCGTTGTACCCAAGAATGAGGGCTTCTTTCGCCCCATCCTAGATCTCAAGGGAGTGAACTGTCATTTGCGGATGACTCGATTTCGCATGGAAACCTTATGCTCAGTGATAATGGTGGTACAGTCGGGAGTTTTTGACATCTCTGGATTTGTCAGAGGTGTACCTTCATATTCCCATCTATCTGGAGCATCAGCGGTTTCCGTGTTTCGCTGTTTTGGGGCGACATTATCCATTTCAAGTGCGGCCTTTTGTGTTGGCCTCTGCACCCAGAACCTTTTTCCAAGGTTATGGTAGTGGTTGTGGCAGTGTGGAGGAAAAATAGCATTCTGGTTCACCTGTACTTAAAGGATTGGCTGATTCAAGCCAAGAGTCTGGAAGAGAGTCTTTGGGGCTCATTTTACATTTATATTTTACATTTATTGGATTTATGAATTGCCCAACCAGGAAGGCCTGGGCGATGAACATAATTTTATGATTATGTATTTTTTTTAACATAAAAATACAAAGTTAAGCACAGAAAATAAAACAAAAGTCTTCAGCGTAAAACGAAATAAAACATAGTTAAAATAACAAGGCAACAACAATTATAGAATTTAAACGGAAGTATGAATTACATAAAATATTAAAAATAAGCTAAATTAAATTAAAAAAGTTTAAATTTGTTTCTTAAGTTTAACTGAGTCTGATTGCCTCAGATCATTTGGTAGAGAATTTCAAAACGTAGGTCTGGCAACAGAGAAAGCACATTCACGGGTCGTATATAATCGTGCTACCTTTGAAGGAATCTTGAGCAGGCTGCATTGAGAAGAATGTAGGGCTCTCGTCGCTTGGTAAAATGTTTACAAACAGTTAGCCCAATGACATGTCTGGTTATTTAACAACTTAAAAATCAACATTGCAACTTTATACTTAATTCTTTCCTGCATTGACAACCAATGCAATTCCATCATCGTAGGGGTAATGTAGTCAGTCCTTTTTTAAACCAGTTAAAAACTGTGCAGCAGGTTCCTCCTTGCTACAGGAACTAGATTGGGTGGTGAACTTGGCCAAGAGCAGTCTACAGCCATTCCAGACATTGAAGTATCTCAATATACGGTTCAACACAAAGCAAGGCAGGGTGTTCCTGCTGGAGGGCCACATTCAGAAGCTGATGGCACAGGTGCGAATACTAACAGAAACAATACACCCAACAGAATGGTCTTATCTACAGGTGTTCGGGTTGATGGCAGCTACCCTAGAGGTGGTTCCATGGGCAAGGGCACAGATGCGCCCTCTGCTGGCTCGTTGGAGTCCACTGTCTCAGGTCTATTCAATTCGGCTTCGCCTACCGGTGGAGATCAGCATACAACTGCAGTGGTGGTTGCAAGTGGACCATCTCAGGAAGAGGGTTTCCCTATGTTCACCGGACTGGCTAGTATTCATGTTAGATGCAAGCCTCCAGGATTGGAGGGCTCACTGTCAGGAGTCTCCAGCACAAAGGCGCTGGAATACAAAAGACTCTGGAGCAGCTATCAGCTGCAAGTCTGGGCCGTCTGGTTGGCATGCTTGCGATTCGTCAACCGATTGCAGGATTGAGCGGTCCGGATAATGTCAGACAATACAACAGTATTGGCTTATTTCAATCGCCAGGGAGGAACCAAGAGCCAGCATGTGTTGCAGGAAATAGCACAACTCAAGGAATGAGCGAAAGCGCATCTTCAGGAGGTCTGAGCCTCACACATTGCAGAAAAAGACAATGTAAGAGCTGACTTTCTCAGCAGACAGTCTGGACCCAGGAAAATGGGAATTGTCAAACAAGTCATTCTAGCTCCTGTTCCCATTTCTAGACCTGCTGTCGACATCTCACAATGCAAAGGTTCCTCGCTTCTTCAGTCACAGGAGAGATCAAAAGTCCCTGGGTATCGATGCCCTCGTACAGGAGTGGCCGGAGGGTAAGCTCCTATATGCCTTTCCACCATGGCCCATATTGGGCAGAATGATTTGGAAGACTGAGAGTCACTCGGGGATGGTGCTTTTGGTAACACAAGGTTGGCCCTGGAGGCCATGATATGCAGACTTGAGAAGGCTCCTGGTGGACTCTCCTATCCGATTAGTGGTTTACAGGGTTCTGCTGTGGCAGGGGCCTGTTCTTCATGAAGATCTGTCTTACAGTATGGCCCTTAAGAGGGCTAGGTTGCTGATGTGTGGATATTCCACCATGGTGATTGCCACCTTGTTACGAGCGAGGGACTTCTCCACTTCCTTAGCCTATGTGTGGGTTTGGCAAGTGTTTGATGCTTGGTGTGAGGATTGAGGGGTTCATCCCTGATCTGTTAAGATCCCGCTTATTTTGGAATTTATGCAGGTTGGATTGAGTAAAGGGTTGGCCCTTAATTCTTTCAGGTGGCAGCTCTTGCCTGTTTCCAAGGTCAAGTGGATGGTGGACCATTGTCGGATCATCCAGTTGTGGTGTGTTTCTTAAAAGGATGATGCATCTTTGTCCTCCCCTGCGATTGTTGGTGCTCTTGTGGCGTCTTAATCTGTTTTTTTTTGTATTTTCTGGTAGGTCCCACTTTTCGACCACTGCGTAGCCTTTCCTTGAGGTTACTTATCTTGAAAATGGTGTTTCTTGCGGCAATTTGTTCTGCATGTAGAGTCTCCAAACTGCAGGCCTTGTCTTGCTAGGAACTGTTTCTACCAGTGACTCTGGGAGTCATACAGTTGCATATTGTTCCATCCTTTTTGCCAAAGGTGGTCTCGGATTTTCACTTGAATCAATCAATTTCCCTGCCAACTCTGGAAAGGGAGAGAGAGATGTGGATGAATATCACCTGTTACAGTCTTGGATATTAAGAGGCATATCTTGAGGTATTTAGAGTTTCTGAACCTCTGTGGAAGACAGACCGGCTGTTTATACTCCATGGTGGGAGTAAACAGGGTGAGCCAGCATCACGGGCTGCAATAGTCCGCTGAATTAAAGAGGTACTCATGGCAGCGTATATGGATGCTGAGCAGCTGTTGCCTAGTCAGGTTAAGGCTCATTCCACTAGGGCTCAGGCAGAGTCATTGGCAGAGATTAGATTGCTGTCTCCCATCAAGATTTTCCAAGATGTGACGTGGTCCTCCTTACATATCTTTTCCACGCATTACCACCTGGATGTGCAGGCCTGGGAGGATGCAGCCTTCGCATTGTGGTATTGATCGGACTGTGGGCAGCCTCTTGTCCTGTTTGGGAGTAGCTTTGGTACATCCCACTGCTGTGGATCCACCTATCTGAATGCTAAGAGACGAGAAATTACTACTTAACTGATAATTTCCTTTTCTTTAATGAAGATAGGTGGATCCTATCAGTAAACATTTAATTTAACACCAGACCTTGTCCTGCCTGGTTTGAACCAGCATCTCAACCCTTGAGATGCAGCATCTAACATCACATAGACACATCACTGCCTGGGCCATAAGCAGGAGCTTCCCCCAACAAAAAGGATTCCACCCATGGGACAGACTGTAAAATTATGGGAGAAGTACTAACTGGAGCAACCCTGAAGAATAAGTTTGTGTACCCTTGGGACATAACACCCCCCCCCCCCCCCCAGCAAGGGTTATATAAGGTTTGAGCTAGAGTAAATGTTTTACATCCCCCACCTCCACCCCCACGTCTGCCTACTACTATCCGGAGGCGTGTCTGAGGTTTCTCTGTACTGACCCAGGAGTTCAATAAAGATTTTTTTTTTTAAAAAGAGAGGAATCAAGTAAGGTACAGAGCATAGCAGCAGCATTCAGAAGTCATGGGATAGGCAGGGCTTGATCAGAAGGCACTGGTGAGTTGCAGCAGTGTTTATCTTGGGGGGCCTGAGCTAGGAGAAAGTCATGTCGGCTGCAACAGAGCATGGGAAAAAGCCTTCCTCCATTCTGCCTGGGGCATAAAGAAACTGCCGATGGGGGGAATGTCTAAGGTTTGCTACGAATGCAGCAAAGATGAGAGCCATTGGGGGGGGGGGGGGGGGGCGCTGAAACAGAGTTACGAGAGGGTGCTGTGTCTGCAGAACACCTGAGGCAGCAGCCTCCCACTGTGGCCCAGATCTCTGAGGTAGGAACAATGGCCATGTTGGGGCCAAGAGGGAGTCAAGGAGGGCATGGGCAACCTTCACTCAGGCCTGAGAAACATGCTGGGGGGGGGGGGGGGGGGGGCCTGTCAGTGTTTGATCTGTTTGTGGCTACAGCCTTTAGAGGCATGCTTGCTTCCTCATTCAAGTCTGAGACTTGCTTCCTAGCTTTAGTTGCTAGGGAATGTTTTAATTGCTTACAGCAAGCCTTTTCAATGAGACAGAGTTCAGTCTCCACGATCCAGTTCAATTCTTTTGGTTCCTTCCAGATCCTCTGGTAGTTGAAGCAGGAAAAGATCTAGAGGGGAAGAAGAAAAGGCTTTGGAGGAAGAGGAATTCTCTAGTTCAGAGGATTCTCTGGAGGAGTTTGGAGGCTTGCCAGAGGTTGGCAGAGAGGATGAATTGGAGGAAGGTTAATTTCCCCCTGAAGGGGAAATCCCATAAGGATGAGCTGACTACCTGTGTACTTTGAATATTAGAAGATAAGGAGGAGGCTCAGGCTCTACAGAAAATCCTATTATGGTCAATATTAGAGCAAGTCTTTTGCCTTCCATCAGGCAATGAAAGATTGATTGATCTGGAATGGGTATCTCCAGAAATTAATTTTAAAGGAGGTTGATTGTTGGTCGAACTCTATCCCTTGCTGCCTTTGGAGAGAGAGAGATTTTGCTTCCCAAGAGTGGATGCGCTGGTCTATTCCGTGACTAAGAGAACTACAATACTGGTTGAAGGCATCGCTGGAAGCAAGCTTTTGAGGTGGTTAGCATGGCATTACAGATAGCCACTTGCAGCTGTATAGTAGCAAGGTTGGGTTTATGTTTAGTGCAGATTGCACCAGAGGAGGTGGTAGAAGACTTCTTGCAGTTGGAACTGGGTGCAGAATATTTGGTGGATGCCTGCTTTGATTTGGTGCAAGTATCTGCAAGAAGTGTGGCATTTATTATAGCAGGTAGGAGTCTGTCTGTCTTTGGAATTGGTCAGCGGACTCAGTCTTTACACTGGCATCCTATTCAATACAGGATTAGATTTAAAATTGCCACAATAATTCACAATGTTGAATATGCATGATGTATCCAGTCTGAATTTTCTATTGTGTATCTGCTGTCCCAGGAGAGCACTATATTCTGCAAATAAGGGTTTATTGGCAGTGCCATCATTGTGTGGGGCATTTGGGGGAGATCCGGGACTGGGCCTTTTCTATTGCTGGACCCATCTTCCGGAATTTACTCCCAGAGCAGTTACAATTAATCAGTTCTGGAAGCAGTTAAAGACTTATTTAAGCAGGTATACTCTGTATGTTAATATATTGGAAGCTGTGGATTTTGATGCTGATTTAATGTTTACAGAGTTTGCGACTTTATTTTAATTTAATCTTTATTGAATATCCAATTATACAAAATATGAAAAGGAAAATTAATGTAGTGTTTATTTTATTTTGACTATTTATCCTTGTTATCCACCATGAATATATAGATACGTGAAGGGTACAAATTTTAAATTCTAAGTTATCCTTTAAAGGGCAGTTGTTATTAGGAGAGGGCCTTGAGAAATGGCCAAGGTTTGGAGTGAGTCTATGGCACCAAGACTTCTGGAGGACAGACGTAAGGGTTCTTCTCATTCTCTTCCACCCAGAAAATAGGTTTCAGGATACCAGAAGATTCTAACAAGGTAGATTCTCTAGTACTCTGAGATCCTGTCTATTTAGCAAGTATCAGTCCTTTTAGTCAGATGAGAGGTTCCTCTCAAGCTCAATGAGTTTTTGGGGGACCCAATCTCCAGCACTGTAGATAGGAGGCTGTTTGTTGCACTTTTACAGGAGGTAGGTCCAAATTTCATCGGGTCAATGAGTCTTTGAAATCACTGGAGATGGTTATGCTCTAGAATTTTCCCATCTGGATTTCGATGTATTTATGGTTTCCCCCTATCATTCCGCTGGGAACAGGAAGCCATACAGGTTGATGCTCAGTTAGCTCCTTGGATTAAAGGTGATGGTGCCATTTCTGAAGGCCCAGTATTTCATTTATTTTGTGGTACCTGCAACATTGGGTTGACTGCAGGCTCTGATTTGGGCCTCAGACAGCCTCATTCTGTGTGCTGTCCTGCGCATGTTGGGTGACTTATCATAGGGCCCCTGGATTTCATTGGATCATTCAAGTGAGGCAATGCTTGCTGTGTTTGATTGCTCCAATGGGAAACCTTGGTTTGAATTAGCATGTGAGGAAGGGTTTAAATTCAAGGATTCCTGAGAATAGGCTCTTGTTTCATTTTTCCCTCTCTTTCCTCACTTTGTCTTTCAGGTTTTCAGGTTGTTGTGTTTACTTTGGCAGGTCTTGATGGTCAGCAGGTTCCTGATCTTGTTGGTGCATGATCAGAGGGGAGTGAGCATTTGCCGGAGTTGGCCTTGAAGCGTTCTTCCAGGCCTATGCTTTGGTGGGAGGATAGTGGAGGAGTCGGTGCAATCGGTTCTTTGATGAGTGCCAGCAAGGAATCAGAGGGAGGGGGGCTTCTTAGGCCTCCTTGCAATCCTTCAGTGTCTTCTGGAACCTTTCTGCTTTCTGAGCCGCTTCCTTTTGGTGTCTCATCAGGGGAGGTTAGTTCTCAGTTGCTTAATTGTCATGGGGAGGTATGCACAGGTGGATGCTGTCGTGCAAGCATGGTCCTGCTGCTGGTGTAGGTCGGGAAACTGTGTGTGTTTTTTCTGGATCTGGGATGTTCAATTGCCCAGTATTTGTTTGCTCAGCTGTGGAAGGTGGAGGCAGGGTGTCCCACAGTGGCAGATCTAAGGGACTGTCAAGAAATGATTTGTGGCTAGTCATGGCAGTAGCACTGCTTCAGGATTTCCTTTCCCTTTTATGGGTGATGTGCTGGGGGGGGGGGGCTCCTGCTCCTGCTATGGTGGATGGGTCTTCTGACTCTCCTGGAGCACAATAGACTACTGGTTCTTCTCTTGGGATGGTCCCTGGACCACAGTCTTCAGCTTGGTTTCTGGGGCCAATTTCTGTAGGTCAGTGGTCTTCCTATAGTGGTCCTGGCTGGTAGGTGGATTTAGTGCTTGGCCTGGGGGGTTTCAGGAGTGGTTTGGCCTTAGTTGTACTGTTGGGGTTGAGTCATGGTTTCCGAGGGTACAGTCTGCTGGGTATGATGGCTGGCATAGTCTCCCTATGGATAGGTCTATGATTTCTCATATGCAGGCCTCTTCTTTTTCCGAGGGCTGTGGTTGCGGGGGGGGGGGGGGGGGGGGGGCAGGATGTGCCTGTCTTTCCTTCTTCGCAGTTTGCCTGGGTGGGATGGTGGCTATGGCGGATCTTCCTGGTGAGAGAGGTAACGGTGGTGGGGCCGCTTGGCAATAGTGATCATAATATGATCAAATTTGAATTAACGACTGGAAGGGGGACAGTAAGCAAATCCACGGCTTTCGTGCTAAACTTTCAAAAGGGAAACTTTGATAAAATGAGAAAAATAGAAAAAAACTGAAAGGAGCAGCTACAAAAGTAAAAAGTGTGCAAGACGCATGGTCATTGTTAAAAAAATACCATCCTAGAAGCACAATCCAGATGTATTCCACACATTAAGAAAGGTGGAAAGCAGGCAAAACGATTACCGGCATGGTTAAAAGGAGAGGTGAAAGAAGCTATTTTAGCCAAAAAATCTTCATTCAAAAATTGGAAGAAGGATCCAACAGAGGAAAATAGGAAAATGCATAAATGTTGGCAAATTAAATGTAAGACATTGATAAGACAAGCTAAGAGAGAATTTGAAAAGAAGTTGGCCATAGAGGCAAAAACTCACAGTAAAAACTTTTTTAAATACATCCGAAGCAGAAAGCCTGTGAGGGAGTCAGTTGGACCGTTAGATGATCGAGGGGTTAAAGGGGCACTTAGAGAAGATAAGGCCATCGCGGAAAGATTAAATGATTTCTTTTCTTCGGTGTTTAATGAAGAAGATGTTGGGGAGGTACCCCTACTGGAGAAGGTTTTCATGGGTAATGATTCAGATGGACTGAACCAAATCACGGTGAACCTAGAAGATGTGGTAGACCTGATTGATAAACTGAAGAGTAGTAAATCACCTGGACCGGATGGTATACACCCCAGAGTTCTGAAGGAACTAAAAAATGAAATTTCAGACCTATTAGTAAAAATTTGTAACCTATCATTAAAATCATCCATTATACTTGAAGATTGGAGGATAGCTAATGTAACCCCCATATTTAAAAAGGGCTCCAGGGGAGATCCGGGAAATTACAGACCGGTTAGCCTGACTTCAGTGCCAGGAAAAATAGTGGAAAGCGTTCTAAACATCAAAATCACAGAACATATAGAAAGACATGGTTTAATGGAACAAAGCATGGCTTTACCCAAGGCAAGTCTTGCCTCACAAATCAGCTTCACTTTTTTGAAGGAGTTAATAAACATGTGGATAAAGGTGAACCAGTAGATGTAATGTACTTCGATTTTCAGAAGGCATTTGACAAAGTTCCTCATGAGAGGCTTCTAGGAAAAGTAAAAAGTCATGGGATAGGTGGCAATGTCCTTTCGTGGATTACAAACTGGCTAAAAGACAGGAAACGGAGAGTAGGATTAAATGGACAATTTTCTCAGTGGAAGGCAGTAGGCAGTGGAGTGCCTCAGGGATCCGTAATGGGACCCTTACTTTTCAATATATTTATAAATGATCTGGAAAGAAATACGAGTGAGGTAATCAGATTTGCAGATGATACCAAATTTTTCAGAGTAGTTAAATCACAAGCAGATTGTGATAAATTGCAGGAAGACCTTGTGAGGCTGGAAAATTGGGCATCTAAATGGCAGATGAAATTTAATGTGGACAAGTGCAAGGTGATGCATATAGGGAAAAATAACCCATGCTATAGTTACACAATGTTAGGTTCCATATTAGGTGCTATTACCCAAGAAAGAGATCTAGGCGTCATAGTGGATAACACATTGAAATCGTCGGTTTAGTGTGCTGCGGCAGTCAAAAGCAAACAGAATGTTGGGAATTATTAGAAAGGGAATGGGGAATAAAACGGAAAATGTCATAATGCCTCTGTATCGCTCCATGGTGAGACTGCACCTTGAATATTGTGTACAATTCTGGTCGCCGCATCTCAAAAAAGATATAATTGCGATGGAGAAGGAACAGAGAAGGGCTACCAAAATGATAAAGGGAATGGAACAACTCCCCTATGAGGAAAGACTAAAGAGGTTAGGACTTTTCAGCTTGGAGAAGAGACGGCTGAGGGGGGATATGATAGAGGTGTTTAAAATCATGAGAGGTCTAGAACGGGTAGATGTGAATCATTTTTTTACTCTTTCGGATAATAGAAGGACTAGGGGGCACTCCATGAAGTTAGCATGTGGCACATTTAAAACTAATCGGAGAAAGTTCTTTTTCACTTAACGCACAATTAAACTCTGGAATTTGTTGCCAGAGTATGTGGTTAGTGCAGTTAGTATAGCTGTGTTTATAAAAGGATTGGATAAGTTCTTGGAGGATAAGTCCATTACCTGCTATTAATTAAGTTGACTTAGATAATAACCACCGCTATTACTAGTAACGGTAACATGGAATAGACTTAGTTTTTGGGTACTTGCCAGGTTCTTATGGCCTGGATTGGCCACTGTTGGAAACAGGATGATGGGCTTGATAGACCCTTGGTCTGACCCAGTATGGCATGTTCTTATGTTCTTATCTTATTATGAGGACTGAAAGAATCGTCAGTGTGATGGAACAACAAGTTCACCGGTGTGGAGACATCCAGCCTGGAGTGGAACTGCCAGTTGTGTCGGATTCGGTGGTGGTGCCAACTAGTACCACATCTGGTGAGTCTGAAGCTGGGGTGTCTGCTTTTGTGGAGGAGGCAGTGAGAGTCGGGGAAAAGTAGGGATCTCTCATGGAGGGTATTGCATCAGCCACATCTCAGAAAGCCAAGAAAAAGCATAGGCAACGGGGGGAAGGGGGAGGGGGTTTGGATGTCATTGGGCTCATCTAGTTCTGATTCTTCTAGCTCTTCTTCCTCCTTGCGTCCTAGTCCAGTTCATAGCGCTGTTTCAGTGGATCATGGTACGGAAAGGGGTGCACTGGCTGTGGTTCTGCTCACGCAATTGTGGGAGGGTGTACCGCGTTTTTACTGGAACAAGATTTGGAAAAGACAATATATTGATGTTTTCCATTTGCTTGAAGGGAAGAGAGGAGGGAAGAAGGATAGGAAAAAGAAGGGGAAGAAGGAGAGCATATCGGATATTGAGCATAGCTTGCCTAGGACTATTTTGAATGATTCAGTGTTTCCTGCATTTGGCCAGTTTGGTAGGTCATTATACCTCTCAGTATGGATTGTTGTTGGCTTATGCTGACACAATTTTGGTGGCTCAGATGGACTATGATGGTTGGGCGTGGCTCAACTGTGATGAGCACTTTCGGGATAAGATGGAGGAAAACAAGTTTATATCCTGGGGTACCCAGGATGTGGGCTTATGGCTCATCCAGATGACAAGTAAGGTGGCTGGAGGGAATCTGATTTCTGGGGTTGCTCTGACATTGACTGGTAAGCTTTTTCATGGCCCAGGAGTGCCCTATGGTTTGGGAAGGGTTCTGTCGGAAGGTCTGATGTCTGTTGGCATTTCAACAGATCGGGATGTTCCTTTCCGGACTGCAAATTTAAGCATGTTACATCTGTTCCTCAAATCACCTGGCCTCTAAATTTCCATGCCGAAGCACTGGGGGACCTGCAGTGGGACCCAACTGATACTGTTTTTGATAGGGAACCTATTCTGATTGTGGTGAAAGAGATATATATTTGGTTGCAGTTGTAACCACGGAGGTAGGTGGCTATGATTTTGAGTGAGAGTTTTAGTATGGGTCTTCAGATTCTTTATTTTGGCCCTTTGTTTGGTGGGGGTGACAATTTGGATTCTATCAGCCAGTTTGCAGATGTAGTGGAGAGAGAACTGGGGGAGAAGTTGTGCTTGGGCAGGACTGGGGGCAGATATGATACATGAGTGGGCTTGGGATTTTTGTCCTGGCCTGTTCCGGTCAGATGGGGTGCATTTATCCGATATTGGGCAGGATTTGTTGAATAATGCTTTTCGGGAGACCTTGGAGGAGGATGTGTTGTGTTGGAATCTCAGCCTCAGTTTTGTGGGGAGCCACTGGAATAGGTTTTCATCTATACTGTGAATGTGGCGGTTTATCTGAGCAGAATTTTTGTACTGGGTTCACATTCATGAGTCAGTCTGATCGATCATTTAGCAGGTTAAGGGAGGTGTGGCTGGGTTTAGTCACACCAGTGTGAGTGTATTGCTGAGATATGCTGGATAGGGATGTGAATCGTGTCCTCGATCGTCTTAACGATCGATTTCGGCTGGGAGGGGGAGGGAATCGTATTGTTGCCGTTTGGGGGGGTAAAATATCGTGAAAAATCGTTAAAAATCGTTAAAAATCGAAAAATCGAAAAATCGAAAAACCGGCACATTAAAACCCCCTAAAACCCACCCCCGACCCTTTAAATTAAATCCCCCACCCTCCCGAACCCCCCCCCAAATAACTTAAATAACCTGCGGGTCCAGCGGCGGTCCGGAACGGCAGCGGTCCGGAACGGGCTCCTGCTCTGAATCTTGTCGTCTTCAGCCGGCGCCATTTTCCAAAATGGCGCCGAAAAATGGCGGCGGCCATAGACGAAAAAGATTGGACGGCAGGAGGTCCTTCCGGACCCCCGCTGGACTTTTGGCAAGTCTCGTGGGGGTCAGGAGGCCCCCCACAAGCTGGCCAAAAGTTCCTGGAGGTCCAGCGGGGGTCAGGGAGCGATTTCCCGCCGCGAATCGTTTTCGTACGGAAAATGGCGCCGGCAGGAGATCGACTGCAGGAGGTCGTTCAGCGAGGCGCCGGAACCCTCGCTGAACGACCTCCTGCAGTCGATCTCCTGCCGGCGCCATTTTCCGTACGAAAACGATTCGCGGCGGGAAATCGCTCCCTGACCCCCGCTGGACCTCCAGGAACTTTTGGCCAGCTTGTGGGGGGCCTCCTGACCCCCACGAGACTTGCCAAAAGTCCAGCGGGGGTCCGGAAGGACCTCCTGCCGTCCAATCTTTTTCGTCTATGGCCGCCGCCATTTTTCGGCGCCATTTTGGAAAATGGCGCCGGCTGAAGACGACAAGATTCAGAGCAGGAGCCCGTTCCGGACCGCTGCCGTTCCGGACCGCCGCTGGACCCGCAGGTTATTTAAGTTATTTGGGGGGGGGTTCGGGAGGGTGGGGGATTTAATTTAAAGGGTCGGGGGTGGGTTTTAGGGGGTTTTAGTGTGCCGGCTCACGATTCTAACGATTTATAACGATAAATCGTTAGAATCTGTATTGTATTGTGTTCCATAACGGTTTAAGACGATATTAAAATTATCGGACGATAATTTTAATCGTCCTAAAACGATTCACATCCCTAATGCTGGACACTTCAAACGGAAGCAGTTGTGATGCTGCTAAATGTGTACAGGTTGGGTAGCCTGGGGGTGCCCATCTTGCTGGGGGACAGGGTGGATGTTCACTAGGGCAGTGGGTTCAAGGTTTGGATAATGTGATGCTCATATACATATATTTGTAATCTGGTGTAATAAAGCTGTGATCTTATTGATTCCAACAAATTGTTTGGCTGTTTTTTTGTTTATACATGGTTTGTTCCTTATGAAGAGAGAGGGTGTAAGTAGCCCTGTGGTACTGGATGCCCATATTGTCAGATGATTCATATCAAATGAGATCATTGATACCAGATTTAAAAAAGAATCAAAAGAAGACTGCACTGCACAGTATACTACCATTTTACCTATCTTCTCAAAGGCATCCAGATTAAACAACAAACATTCTACACTTTCCAGTTGATTTATAATCCTACTCAAAGGGAGAGCATATTCATAAACAGCCAACCTCCCCCCCCCCCCCACCCAAGCCTCCCTTTTCTTAATTGCTGCAATATTACATAATTTGTGGGGTCACAGTTGAGTTGATAGTACATTATCTTCCTTTTCTAGGCAAGTTTCAGTTCCACAAGCCAGATCCACTATTTTTTTTAGTTTGTTTTTATTGAAAGAATAGAAATTTCCATTCAATGTATATACAAAATATAAGAAAACCAATACAAGCAAAATGAATTTTGCACTAGCAAGATGATAAAGCAACAACTATATACAAATAAACTGACATTTAAAACAATACATCCACCTGTAATTTAAATATAACTTGAAGCAGGTGGAAAATAATCAAATAACCATGCAGTCACTAGATATTCTATCAAAAGAAACGCTATCCTCACAAGAACTCCCAACCCCCAGTCCCGAAAAGAGTACTAAATTCCAAGGTTTAAAAGAATAGATCCACCAGTTCATCATGAATTACATCAGAGATGGTCTCTACCTTCCCACAGGCCAATATAACATTGATGAGCAGCAAACTCAGTACTAGCTCCATCATCTTATTTTCCATATAGTTTTTCCCAGGGACTGCTTTAAGGCATCTCCCTGGCCTAGACATAGACCTTCTAATAAATTCCCTAGAAAATTTCCCTCTTTCTATGATGATGGTGATAAGAGTAATTTCCTATCTTGGACAACCCAATAGTTGTCCCATACATCTCAATACAATCTAGTCACAAGTCTAATTCTGGAAACAGATGTATTCAATTACTTAATCTTTAGGGTTGCATGAAGGGGCATACAAAAGGGCTAGTTTTTGCTCTACTCTGTGCACTGTTGCCTCATTCCCCTATCCTTCCTGATTCCTGTACACTGCCTGGGAGGGGAGGGGCTGAAGCAGAGGACTATTTTCTGCTGCCTGATATTCAGGGTACTAGCTAGTAGAGCAAAGCTCATACACCCCTAAAATCGATGTGTTCTGGAGACATTTGTTTAGCTTGGCTAATGGAAGAATCAGCCCTGTTAGTATGGGTCAATCACATGTAGTCTGTGTGGTCATCTCATTGTCATTTACCAGCATGGCAGTCACTGGGAATGAGGGGGAAGAAAGGAAGCTTCTTAAAAATCTCAAAAAGAAGAGAAAATAAAAGATGAGTAGTTGCCAAAAAAAAGAGGGAAACAGGTTATGTAACTGCATGGAACTGCAGTTGTCAGAAAAAGAGTACAAGTAATTTCATTTTCATATTCTAACGGGCAGCTTTGATACACAGATCTGAGTGGCAGTTAGTTCAGTGCCTCACAGGACCCTTCCCAGCTATGCTCAGAATTATTTTCTCATAAATTCTCCAGATGTTGCAATTTTTCAAATAAGCGAGATGAAGAAGATTGGTGTAAAAAATGCCTTTATTAAAGAGTTGCCGACTTTGGCCGAGTTTCGCTCTTGCAGGAGCTGCCTCAGGGGCTGTTTCTATCCTGTTGATTTAAAAATTCAGTGGAAAGTCATCACTGATTGCCAATATCAATCTCAGTGTTGTTAGTACAGTCAATCCCGCATGTGTTAAGTTATTTATTCGAATTCTCAAGCTGGCAAACAAGCATGATTCTTAATACATTCCAGTTTGTTCAATGCCTTGTGTAAAAGTGAATGTAAGATAGCACATTTCTTGTGTTCAGCCCATCATTGTCAACATCGGCAGGAGACTTAACCACGTACCAAAAACTCTTTACATAACCACATACCAAAAAAGTCTCTTGCCGATGTTGACAATGCGAGAGCGAAACTCGGCCAGAGTCGGGCAACTCTTTAATAAAGGCATTTTTTTACAACGCTCTTCTTCGTCTCGTCACTTACTAGTAATATTGGATCGGCTTCCGCTTTGTTTTTTGGGTCCAATTTTTCAAATACCACATGTGACAATAAGTAAAATCATTTTGTTTATTTCATAAAATGTGGTATACCTCCTTTCATCAAACATTGAAGCTGAATACAATTATAAATCAATCATAATAAAAGCAACTCAAATACAACAATAACAAAATACTGGTAGGTATAATAAACATGAAACTATCGATATTAAAATCGTTACATGAATCGTTTTCTTTCACTTTTGGAAGATATTAGATTGTAAGACAGAGAAACAGAAAGGGCTGATGCTTTTGTTCTGGCAACTGAATTAGCAAGGGAAAGAAAAAAAATTCTGGTACTTCTGTTTAAAATATCATCTTCTTATATGCTATTAATTCTACCATGTATCATCACTTGATTTTTCCTTAGTGCTCTATTTTTACTGACAGTTGATGTCCCAGGAGAGATTGTGCAGCGCATTCTCCATAATGGATGTATTCGGTGTTTTCCTTTTAATCAATCTATGACCATTTTTTTCTTTGGTTTTTTTTTTTTTGTTCAATTTTTTTTTTCTTGTTTTAGAGCTCAGGGGAGAAGTTAAAACTGCAGTAAGTACAATATCAACACTATTCAGATAATTTCAGCATTCAGATAGTCAAAGAATCCATGTCCCCAAAAGAGAAAGCATAAGAACATAAGAAATTGCCATGCTGGGTCAGACCCAGGGACCATCAAGCCCAGCATCCTGTTTCCAACAGTGGCTAATCCAGGCCATAAGAACCTGGCAAGTACCCAAACACCAAGAAGATCCCATGCTACTGATGCAATTAATAGCAGTGTGGCTATTCCCTAAGTAAACTTGATTAATAGCAGTTAATGGACTTCTCAGGCTAGGGCTATCAGATGACTCCAGGTCAGTAGGGACAGGCCAAACTAGTCCTGATTTTATCCCACTTTATGAACTATTGTCCTGATAATTTTGAAATAAGGTCCACAGAATTTGGCTGTTGCCATGGAATGATGGGAAGCAGTCCAGCCACATACCTGTTTATTACCTGCTGCTGCCGCCCTCCTCCATCCCCTGCCTTTGAAGGCCGTATTCAGTATTCACCACCTCTTCCCACTTATTCTTCCAGCCTCCCATACCCATCCTCCTACATTGGCTGTCATTCTAATGCTTGTTCCTGCATGGCTGGGCTGTGAATAGCGCAGTTGGTAAAGTAAGTTTGCTTTGCTGTAAACAGTGTTTTCGGTAGATAGCCATTACATTAGCCATTACATATGGATGATGACATCCTGTGGCACCAAATGGACCTCTCTCTCTCAGTAAGTAGAGCTGTAGCTCTATGACCATGTGTGGAAATTCCCACATGGCATTGCCTTGTAAGCCCCTTCAGTTGATTTTAGAGCTAATTCTAGCTAAGTGGTCGACTCTCCACCTAGCTAAAATTAGGTAGGTGGAGAGTCGACCTAGGGAGGTGGGCAGGTATTTAGTATGGGTAATTCATCCTGATATATTCAAAAAACCCTACCATTTATAGTAAACAAACTTGCTTTTTCCATCAATAAGCAGGACTGAATTAGCCATGACATGTGGGGAGCCCCAAGTTGAGGGTTGCAGAGGAGTTTTTACTGAATAAGCAACCAAGACCCCATAGTGGAAAGTAGACTACTGGGTGAACAGGTGCCACAAAAAAAAAAACTGCTTGTCAAATCTTTAAGAGATTGTCCAGACAGTAATGTGACACAAAAGTGTGCACTGATGACCATGTTGCAGCTTTGCAGATGTCTTCAAGTGGTACTGCTCATAGATGAGCCATAGATGCAGCCATGGCTATCACCTGATGAACCTTGATAGTGTCTGTAATTTGTAGGCATGCTAGATTATAGTAGTGTGTAATGCCGTCTGGTAGCCCATTGGAGAATGTACATTTGGCTACTCCAATACTTCATTTGTCTATTGGGATCATAAGAAATGAATAGTTGAGAAGCCTGACAATGAGGCTGTTGCGAGCAGAGGGGTGGACCCTTAGGCTGGCCTGAAGGAGTGAAGAGATGGAAGAGGAAGTGCCGGGAGGCAGATACAGACAGGCGTTGAGCAGGAGTCTTCATCCTGGAAGCCCAGATCCCCCCGGGAGGAGCTCATGAGGACCCGAGCCGCTGGGACTTAGGTGACTGGTGTGAAGAGAAGACTTCACCCTGGAGACCCGAGGTCCCCCCGGGAGGAGCCTGTGAGGACCCGGGCCGCTGGGACTTAGGCGAGAAGAGGAAGCAATCTGAAGTCGAGGCAGGCGGCAAGCAAGGAGACCGGGAACAGGCAGGAGTCAGGAACCAGAGAATCAATACCGAGAACTGAAGGAGATCTGGAACTGGAACTGAAGCTGGAACTGGAACAGAAGAAGATCCCGGGCTGGAACTGAAGCAGGAACTGGAACAGAAGAAGATCCGGGACTGGAACTGAAGCAGGAACTGGAAAGAAGCACAAGCAGGTCCAGGAACCAACAGGCAAGAGACAGCCGAGCACAGCAACTAACTTCCAGCAAGGAACCTCGTTGCAAGGCGTCTGACTGAAGCAGATGCCTGCTTTAAATACTTGCTGGCGTCTGACGTCACACTGAGGGGTGGTCCGTGGTCCGGCGGGAAAAGCCCTTTAAATTGGGCTTCTTCGCGTGCGTGCCTAGGAAGGGAGGGGCTGGATTTGGAGGCCTGGCGGCGTCTCCCTCGTGGAGACACCGCCGCAAAACAGGCGGAACAGGCCCAAATGCCCACAGACCATCTCCCCGGTCTGCCGACCCGGAGCAAGGCGGTCCAAGTCGCGGATCCCGCCAAGGAAGCCTTGTGGAGAGAGGTAAGGACCCAGTCGCAGAACCTGCGACCGGGACCGCAACAGTACCCCCCTCTTACGCCCCCTCCTAGAAGGACCAGGTTTACCAGGGTGACTGAGATAAAACTGCTGGAGCAAAGACTTGTCCAATATGTTATAGGCAGGCTCCCACGTGTTCTCCTCCAGGCCACACCCCTCCCATGCCAGCAGATATTCCCATTGCCGCTGGTGGAAATGGACATCAAGCACCTCCCTGACTTGATAGATAAGGTCATCTTGAACGGGTGTGTCTGTAGGGTCTGGGACTTGGTGATGGTACCTGGAGAGAATGAGAGGTTTCAGTAAAGAGACATGAAACACATTGTGAATGCGCATGGAAGAAGGCAAGCGTAAACGGTAAGACACCAATCCCACACGTCAGCTATCCGAAATGGACCACAATATTTTGGAGCCAGTCTTCTGGATGGGATCTGAAAATGAATATTTTTGGTGCTGAGCCAGACTCGGTCGCCAGGAAGAAAGACAGGTGCTGGTTGGCGGTGATGATCTGCCCATCTTTTGGTAGCACTGGCTGCCTTGGAAAGCTTCTCCTGAATGGAGAGCCATAGAGTTGCAACTGTAGAGCAGAGTGTTGAGCCGCAGGAGTGGCACTGGTCACGGGCAAAGGCAGGGGCGGGCGCAGCTGTTTGCCAAATACTGTAAAAAAAGGTGAAACCCTGGTGACTGAATGAGTATGGTTATTGAAGGCGAATTCGGCCCACGGCAGGAGTCTTGTCCAGTTATCTTGCCTCTCATTGGCGAATGTGCGGAGGAACGTTTTCAACGAACAATTGGTGCGCTCTGTTTGCCCATTACTTTGGGGATGGAAGGCGGTAGAAAAGCTAAGTTGCACATTAAACTTTTTGCACAGTGCTTTCCAGTAGTGAGCGGTGAACTGGGGTCCACGATCTGATACAATATCTTGTGGAAAGCCGTGGATCCGAAAATCATGTAGGGCAAACAGCTGGGCCAGTTCGGGTACCGATGGCAACTTGGGCAGTGGAACAAAATGGGCCATTGGCGAATCGGTCTACGGTCACCCAGATGACTGTATTTCCTTTGGAAGCCGGAAGGTCTACCACGAAATCCGTGGCTATGTGTGTCCATGGCTCTACCAGTATAGCAGTGATTGCAGCAGCCCCCAGGGTTTCCCAATTCTTGGCTTTTGTATGGCGCATGTGGGGCAAGAACTAACGTACATGCGGACGTCCTGCCTAATGGTAGGCTACCAGTAAAAACGATTCAACAAGTCAAGTGTTCTTTCGCGACCAGTCATGGGCCCACTCCAAGACTCTTTTTCCGAGAGCGCCATGGGACCACCGTTCTCCCTTGAGAATTTACTATAGTACTAGACAAATTAATCTTTGCAGGGTCCAAGATATACTGAGGCAGTTCCTCATCCTCCTCCAACTCTGCAGTGCGAGACAGAGCATCCACCTGCACGTTCTTTGAAGCTGGACGATAACGAAGTACAAAGTTGAAGCGGTTGAAGAAAAGTGACCAACGAGCCTGTCTTTGATTCAAGCGTTGAGCGTGGCATAAGAACTCCAAGTTCTTATGGTCGGTGTAGACGGTGATAATGTGTGTGGCACCCTCCAGCCACTGTCTCCACTCTTCAAAGGCTAGCTTAATTGCCAAGAGTTCTTTATCTCCAATGCTGTAATTACACTCAGCCGCGGAGAACCTCTTGGAGAAGTACGAGCATGGTAGCAACATCCCAGAATCAGTACTTTGGCTAAGCACAGCCCCTACCGCAATGTTAGAGGCATCTACCTCCACTACAAATGGACAGAGCGGGTCGGGGTGACGTAGGCAGATATCTTGTAAAAAGGCCTTCTTGAGATCTTCAAAAGGCACACGAGCCGCCTCTGGCCATTCCACGGCGTCGACCCCCTTTCTAGTGAGAGCCGTGAGTGGCGCCACCTTGAGTGAATAGTGAGGGATGAAATGCCTGTAAAAATTTGTAAACCCCAAGAAGCGCTGCAAAGCCTTTAATCCTTTCGGCTGCAGCCAATCCTTAATGGCGGCCACCTTCTCGGGGTCCATCTGGAATCCCGTTGCTGACCCGATATATCCCAAGAAGGGAAGGCTCTCCTTTTCAAACATGCATTTTTCTAGTTTAGCGTACAGGCAGTTCTCTCTAAGGATATGCAGAACTTGTTTTACATGTTGTCGATGTGATTCCAAATCACGAGAGTAAATTAGCACATCGTCCAAGTATACTATGACTGACTTATTTAGCAGGGCACGGAGTACTTCGTTCATCAGGTGCTGGAAGACTGTGGGGGCATTGCACAATCCAAATGGCATGACAAGGTACTCATAATGCCCATCCCTGGTGTTAAAGGCAGTCTTCCACTCGTCACCGGGCCGAATCCGGACCAAGTTGTAGGCACACTGCAAGTCCAACTTTGTAAAAATCCTGGCCTCCTGCAATCTGTCCAGGAGTTCAGGGATCAGCGGGAGGGGATAACGGTCGCGTTTGGTGATAGCGTTACGTCCCCGATAATCAATGCACGGTCTTAGGGATCCATCCTTACCCACAAAGAAAAACCCCGCCCCTGCGGGTGACTTAGAAGGGAGGAGCCCATGAGGACCCGAGCCGCTGGGACTTAGGTGACTGGTGTGAAGAGAAGACTTCACCCTGGAGACCCGAGGTTCCCCCGGGAGGAGCCTATGAGGACCCGGGCCACTGGGACAGGCAAGAAGAGGAAGCAATCCGAAGTCGAGGCAAGCGGCAAGCAAGGAGACCGGGAAAAGGTAGGAGTCAGGAACCAGAGAATCAATACCGAGAACTGAAGGAGATCTGGAACTGGAACTGAAGCTGGAACTGGAACAGAAGAAGATCCAGGACTGGAACTGAAGCAGGAACTGGAACTGAAGCAGGAACTGGAACTGAAGCAGATCCGGGACTGGAACTGAAGCAGGAACTGGAAAGAAGCACAAGCAGGTCCAGCAACCAACAGGTAAGAGACAGCCGAGCACAGCAACTAACTTCCAGCAAGGAACCTCGTTGCAAGGTGTCTGACTGAAGTAGATGCTGGCTTTAAATACTTGCCGGCGTCTGACGTCACACTGAGGGGCGGTTCATGGTCCGGCGGGAAAAGCTGTTTAAATTGGGCTTCTTCGCGCGTGCCTAGGAAGGGAAGGGCTGGATTCGGAGGCCTGGCAGCGTCTCCCTCATGGAGACGCCGCCATGAAACAGGTGGGACAGGCCCAAACGCCCGCAGACTGTCTCCCTGGCCTGCCGACCTGGAGCTCGGCGGTCCGAGTCGCGGATCCCGCCAAGGAAGCCCTGTGGAGATAGGTAAGGACCCGGTCGCAGATTCTGCGACCGGGACCACAACAGAGGCTGACTTCTCTTGGTCTTTTTACAGTAAGATATGAAGGGCTTTCTCACCATCATGTGTCTATGGCCTTGGGAAGGACATAGGTAACATAAAGGCTTGATTAATATAAAAAGCTGATACCCTTGGTAGAAACGTTGGGTGGGAGTGGAGCAGTACCCTATTGTGGAAGAATTGTATATAAGGTGGATAATGAATTAAAGTCTGAAGCTTGCTGACTCTTCTGGCTGACATTACTGCTACCAGGAATATTAGTTTTCATGAGAGAAGCCAAATCCAGTGGTTCATATGATGGCTTCATCAGTTAGACGAGAACCATATTTAGATCCCAGGAAACAGGTGGTTTTATGACTGGAGATGTAGTATGCCATACGCCTTTTATGAATTTGGATAGTAACGGATGAGTTAAGATAGCTTTGCCCTCAGTTTAATCATGGTAAGCTGCTCTGGCACTAAGATGTACTCTCACTTTGGGTTTGCATGCAAAAAGATCCAAGGTATTGTTTTGACACCATGTAGAGAACTTTTTCTATTTAAAACATGGCTCTTCTAGTTGATAGTTTTCTGCAGATACTAGAACAGGGCTTCCCAAACTATGAGTTGGAACCCCAAATGGGGTCATAAAATCTTCCCCTGGGGTCACAAGTGCTCCTCAGACACCAGAAGCAGTAGCATTAGTAGTGAAAGAAAATACGCGGCCTGAGTGTTGGCATGCATTCGCAATCCCTACCGTGGTCCCACCTGTGTAGGAATTTTTAATGATAACAAAAAACCCTTCGTGAGGAGCAATTGGGGCCACTGCAGGCCCTGTGCTGACTTATTATGAATGTTGCTGCTGCTGCTGCTTGCAGATCACAGTCAGGCTTGGAACCAGCTATGAGGGGAAAAGGCTGGAGGTTGCATGGGCTGGTTAAGATTGGCACAGCTTCTCTCCTTTCATCTATCACTGAATCTATCCAAGAGAAAAATGTTTGTCGTCAGCCTGCTTTCGCTTCTCACTAGTTGTCAGGAAAGGGATTTGCTGTGGAGGGTGTGAGAGGGGCAATGACCGAAAATCAACTAGAGAATGAAGAGGGAAATGGGGCGTGAAAGAGATTAGCTGGAGGGCTGTAAGGAAGAAGGTAAGGCTTTGAGGTGATAGAGGATGAGGGATAAGAGTGAGGAGAGAATGAGGTAAGAAGGAAGGTTGATAGAGGATCAATTGGGGGTTATAAGAAGGAGCTGTGGATAAGAGGATCAGTTGGGGGATATAAAAAGGGTGTGAGCGGGGTGGGTTGGAGAAGATGAAAGGGGCTGGGGAATGTAAGGAGATTAGCTGAAGGTGGAAGTTAAGAAAGGAAATCCTGTGGAGCGGGTGGATATTGAAGTCGAGAGAGGAGTTCAGTGAGTGGAGTGATTATTGAAAGGGGACTACACTGCTGCTAATTTTGTTTTGGTTGTCCTTGCGGTCATGCAAATTTTCAACTGTTAAAATAACTTTAGGAAGCCCTGCACTAGATTATCCTCAGCTTCCTTGGGTAAAAACAGTTTGGCAATTATTGAGCACTCAACATGTCTAGGCCATGCTGGAGCTATAAGAATCAGATGGGCCTGGACGTTGAGAACCTTTTACACCATTCTGGCTATTAGTGGAATTAGTGGAAAATCATTCATGAGATCTGCATCCAATCAAGCAGAAAAGCATCCTGAGCTGATTTGAATTTGATGGGAAGAATGGAGCAAAACTTTCCCAGTTTTCTGTTTTTGCTGTGATGCAAATGGATCGATTGCTGGAAGCCCCCATACTGATTAGTCTGTCAGATGTTGACTACTGTAGAGACCATTTTATGTGGTTGAAGAAAACTGCTGAGGCAATCTGCTACCATGTTGGAGATCCCTGGAAGGAAGGACACTTGCATGACAGCTTGATGTTTGCATGCCTATTCCCATATCTTTATTGATTCAAGGCAAACAACAACTTGTGCCTCCTTGCTTGTTTACATAGAACCTGGCTACTTGGTTGTCAGTTTGAACGAGAATGCTTTTTCCTTGGTGCCAGCCCCTGACTCACCCTGCCTCCCCCCCAGTGCCACCCTCCAGTCGCCCCCCCTGGTAGTCCAGCGGAGGGCCCGGGAGTGATCTGCCGCTCCCGGGGCCTCGGCTGCCACTAACCAAAATGGCGCCGGTGACCTTTAGCCCCCTACTATGTGACAGGGGCCAATCAATGGCACCGGAAGCCCCTGTCACATGGTAGGGGCTGAAGGCCACCAGTTCCAGGGGCAGATTGGTCTATCGGGGGATTGGGCTTCCTCCGGTGGGTCGGTCTAGCTGATCACGTGGCCGAAGTCTCTGGCTGCGCCGATCTTTTTTCTTGTGTGTGTGTGTGTGTGTGTGTGTGGTGTGTATGAGAGAAAGGAATGGTGCTTCTGTGTGTGTGGTGTGTATGTGAGAAAGGAATGGAGCTTCTGTGTGTGTGTTTGTGTGTGTGTGGTGTGTATGTGAGAAAGGAATGGAGCTTCTGTGTGGGTGTATGTGATGTGTATGTGAGAAAGGAATCTGCCAGTTTAAAAAAATGAAATGTGATAATACATATACCTCAACTTTTGTGCTGGTAGCGCAACTTTTGAAAAGTTGGATGAAAGATGAAATTACTGAATTTTAAGCATCCCTCTTCTGGAAAATAAAATTTAACTTAAAGTGGGTAGAGACAAATACTAAAGCAAAAAAAAAAAATTAAAGTATTTAAAATGTTCATCTCAGCAAAATCACAAATTTAAGATACTGATGCCAGGTGGGGTATTTTTTTTTTTTTTTTTTTTTAAGCATAATTTAAGCATGAAGACTAGAATAGTTCCAATCTGAAACGGTTTTGCTTTTTTTTTTTTTTAAGCCTTTAGAAAATGTATATTTTTAAATGACTAAGGGCCTCATTTTCTAAAGTATTGCAGGCCTGCGATACTTTAGAAGATGAGAGGCGGGGGCCAAAACGGGGGGAGGATCTGTGCTAGCCGGCAACAATCGCACCGTTGCGGTGCGATCGCTGCCGGTTTCTCACCCAATAGCGCCACCATAGGAGGTGTAGCTATTGGGAGCGAAAGCTGCCGCGAAAAGGCACTTACCATTTCGCTGTCTGCGGCATTGGCGCAGAGTCGGCCCCGGTGACACCCCGACTCCTCCTCTTCCGGGGCCGACTGCCCCGACTCCACCCCCATCCTGGTATCGCACGCGATAAGGGACTTTTCGCGTGCGAAAGGTCCCTTATCGCATGCGAGCGGTGTGGAAAATTAGGCCCTAAGACTGGAATCTTCCCATGAATAATCCCCACATGAATAATCATACGACTGATAATTTGAAGAAAGACACTTGCTATATTGCCTGAAAGCGTAAAACAAGAGAAGATGTATGGTGTGGGTGGCTGTCCCTTGGGAGGACAGAACCTGAAGGAAGAGTATCATTTCGCCTTCTGATAGGAATGTGGTTTTCTTATTTAAGGGTTGGGAGATCACTTTCACTTTTAGTAAAAGTAAAAATCATGCAAGTCTGAAAGCAAGGTGCTTCTGTGAGAGTGTAATGTGTATGTGAGACAGGGAGGGTGCTTCGTGTATATGCTTCTGTATGTGTGTGGTGTATATATGAGTCAGGGAGGGTGCTTATGTGTGTCAATGTGTGTGTGCGAGAAAGATGGAGCATGTTTTTGGCTGGCTTGTGGCTGTGAGAGAGGGCATGTGTGTGATTGAGCCTGTAAGTGAGATAGAACATGTGTGTGATTGAAAGCCTGTGTGTAAGTAAGAGAGAGCGAGTGCATTGTGTGATTGAGAGAGACTGGCCAGAGAGGTGACATGTGTATGTGTGAGAAAGACTGATCAAGGAGATGATTGGTGTGAGAGACAGAAACTGGTCCTGAGGGTGTGACTGGTGTGTGTGTGAGAGAGAGAAGAGACTGGTTGTGGTCCCTAAGGAAGAGGACTGGGAGGACAGCTTCAGCAGCTACTGCTGCTTCTGGTGTGGCCTGCAAGAGAAAGGAGTAGGAGAACTGCTGGAGAGGGTAAGAAAAGGTGGCTTTTTAAGTTCATTTTTCTCGATTGACTACCATTTTAATTATTGGGTAGTATGTGATGTGTCTGCTGTTTGAAATATTTTATTGGTGTTTGGTAAAGCTTTCAAAATTTGCATGAGTCTTTAATTATTGGATATTCTATTCATCAGCTGTTTTGAAATTATTTTATTTGTATGATTTTATAATTATGATTAATGATTTATATATCTTGATTTTATTGATTTGTTTCACGAGGAATTTGAAATTTTTGTTTTTTCATTGCTACACTGTATAGAGTCTGGCGTGATGCGTTTTACAGTTCAGTTTTTGTCTGCACATTTCTATTTATACTTTATATGGCTTTATTCTGTATTTGGTCAGGGTTTGTGTTCTGCATGCAAAGACTGAGATGAAGCATTCTTTTAGCATGTGGTTTCTCTGTAGTAGTTTGGCCTGTTCTGTTTTCCTGATAGGATTCTGGTGTAATATTTGTGGTATTCTTTTTCATAACTGGGGTTGTTATTCTTTGAGTGTTGGCAAATAGTACTGTGTTGATACGGGAGGACCATGCCGAAATATATCACAATAGGTATGATGCCATATGAATTCCAAGATGCAAAGTTTTCTTGTTGGCATCACAACAGTGCATGAAATTATCACAATAACTTGTATAATAATTTTACCTCAGTGTTGTGTCCGTCGGTTCCCGACACCCTCTCTCCTACCTCCTTGGCGCCTCCCTCTTCGTCCGCAGGAAGATTGGCTGCCATGGCGTTCTTCTGCCGAAGTCCTCCAGCATCCCCGGACCGGCTAGACGCTGCAAACCACCATGTTTCCTGGAGGCCTAGGGGTGCACGCGTGGTGCGGCCCCGACTGAAGTACCGGCAATGGCACAAACCTCAGGGGCGTCCCCTGAAGATGACATCACCTGCGACGGATATATAAGATCTTAGAATTTGCTAACACATCGAGTTAGCAAGGGTTACTCTACCTAAGCTACTCTGCCTCCTCGGACTTACTACGGGTACCCACTCCTCGGGGGCCTCGCTCTCTCCTTTATTTTTCAGGTGACAGTCTGGAACCGGTACTCGCTCATCGAGGGCCCTCGTTCCCAGACTTACTCGGTATTCTCTTCTGCCTGGAAGTCATCACTGCCAACTACATCAGTGAGTTACCATCACTCTCTCAGAGCTTTCCCTGGAACCAGGTACTCGCTCCTGGAGGGCCTATACATTCCCCCTCCTGGGCTTCTATGAGACATTGTGTGAGTGTTACCATCTGGTTCAGTACTTGAACTCTGCATACCCTGCCTACTCACTATATTTCAGTTTCTCTACAGCCCAGCCTCCACTATCTGAGGGACTACAGCCCAGCCGGGCATTCCAGCTCACTACTGCCACCTCTGGTGGTTCAGTATACTGTCTAATAAAAGAACTAGTGTGTGTCTGTCTCCATTGAGCCTGACCGGTGGTCCCTCTCGGGATCTTCCCATTGGGGGCGTGGTCATCTGCCACCGGTCCAAGGATCCACCCACAACTCTCCTAAATAACAACAGATTGCTAATTCCAAGCAGACTGTTAACTTCGAACTGAACACTCAGAATGTCATTTTTCATGTAAAATATGTTATAAATGCATAATTTAAAATTGTGTATGGGGAGGGAATGCCAGGTTTGCCTAGGGTGCCTAATACCCTTGCACCGGCCCTGTCCTGTAGTTCTATCAAAGTTCAGGTTGCTGCTCTGAGCTCTTTTTGAGGGCAAGGTTCATGGGGTGTCCTTAGCGGCACATCCGGATGTCGTTTGTTTCCTCAGGGGAGTGAAACATTTGAGGCTTTGTTCTTCTTGGAGCCTTAATCTTTTCATATTTCCATCCAGTTCTCATCAGGGAGCTATCAGGCATGATTTCCTTCCTCATAGGCATTTTAGAGATTATCTTCAACTAATGCAGTATGAATTTATAAATTTATGTATTTCATTTCTTTTTTTGTAGCCTACTTCCCAAAATCACAGATGAAACTTTTATCGGGACAGTGTGACATGATTTCTGAAACATTTGTATTAAGTGTGTATATATGTACGATGTTCAGTTATATGTTTTTTTGAAGATTGTTCTGGGAGGGCAGGTGGTGGGGGTCATAATGATTGTTGAGACTAATTATCAAAATCTCAAGGGGGGAGGTTAAGGTTGTTAATTGGGAGAAGGTGAAAAGCTGAGGGTTCACCAAGGATGCCTTACACCATCTATGCCCATAGCACAAGGCTAGACATTGCACTTCCTCCAGCCCACATGGGAGGGGAAGGGGGGAGGCAGCAGAAATCTGAAGGTTTACCCAAATTGAAAGGGTCCCCGACAGCAGAGCAGCAAGAGCTTCTCTTTCAGAAGAAAATAGTCTTGAAATGGGAAGCACCTCATACCAGAATTTCTGACTGCTGCTTAGCTTTGACCATATCTCCAGGTGCCCTCCTTCTCCCCCCATTATCTGTGCCCTCTCCCTCCACCACCACTACCTAAATCACCATTCTATGTTTATTAAGTTGTTCTGCTCGGTGGTTCATGGGCTCCCCCCATGAACTGCTCCTCTTACCTCTGGGCCTGGGCCAGCCTTGCTGACCCCCAAGATGCATCGAAAACGCCACCAGCACACATATGTGGTGGGCCGCCGCCAGCCTCAGCATGTCGTGCCTCTTCCTAGGCACATGTGCACATGCCGACATCGCCTCTTTCAAAGGGACCACGGCAGGAAAGTCCCCGTGGCCCCTAATGATGACGTCCTCAGTGCTGCCTTATATAAGGGCAGCTTTCCTAATGCAACTGACCTCAGGAGCAGGTCCAGCTACTGCCTAAGTAGTGCGTGTTGCTTCCCAGCCGTTCCTGTCTTCGTTCCAGCCTGTCACCAGTCTTGCTCCAGTCTCTGCCATCCCTTGTTGCCTGCTTTGTTCTAGCCCTTGCCTGCCAGCCTCAGCCTATCTGTCCCTCTTCCTCTCCTTCGGATGGATACCTGGTTTGACCTCTGCCTGGACTTTGGATATGCCAATTGCCCACCTGCCTACAACCCTAGCCGACATCAGACCTCTCTTCTGTCATCAGTGGAGACCCCACCTGCCAACCCCAGCCCCCGAACCACCACGCACCCTGCCCCGCCCCCGGACCGTCCATTTTTTGCAAGCCCCTGGACATACGCTCGTCCCGGGGCTTGTGTGCACCGCCGAGCCTATGCAAGATAGGCTTGGCGCGCACAGGGGCAGCTTGGGGCAGCTTTTCGGGGGTTATGCGCGTATCTTACGTGCGTAACCCTTTGAAAATCTGCCCCAATATTTGGAGTTAGCCACTAACAAATGTGGCTAACTCTGATCGCATCGTAGGGCTGTCCTAAAGTTAGCCAGGTATACTTATCCAGCTAACTTTAAGATAGCTGGGTATATTCATGCCACTGAATATTCCTGTTAAGTTAGTCGGATAGCTATATCTGGCTAACTTAACTAGCCACTTTGCGGCTGAATATCGACCTCAAGGTTTTTATAAAGTGAAATAACATTTACTCAATTTAATATGTAAAACTATGCAAGTGTATGCAAAGATGCCACCAAATTTATTAACGCCAGGGTGTTGGGGTTTGGCTGTAGTGAGGGTGTAGTGAACACCTCGTCTAGAGTGGAGCAGGATGTCAAGGCTGGAACTCAGTGTGAGCAATCTGGTGTGGCTGGAGCAAGGAACGAGGTGCAGGCAGGGCTGGAGCTCAGGAATGGAGTACAGACAGGGCTGAAGCTCTGGAATGGAATGCAGACAGGGCTGGAGGTCTGAAATGGAATGCAGACAGGGCTGGAGCTCAGGAATGGAGTGCAGACAGGGCTGGAGCTCTGGAATGGAATGCAGACAGGGCTGGAGGTCTGGAATGGCATGCAGGCTGGGTTGGAGTTCTGAGGCAGAGTGTAGACTGGGCTGGAGCTCTGGTTGCAGGATAGTGTGGAGCCGGAACAACTGGAACAGACTGGAGTTCGGTGCAGGTAAGAGTAGATTGGAACACTGGAACAGAGAGCGAGTAAGAGAGGAACTGAATGCAGGTAGGAGTGGACTGGAACAACGAACAGATTGGAGCTGGTTGCAGATAAGTGGACTATAGAGTGAGTAAGAGTGGAACTGAATGCAGGTAAACGTGAGACTGGGTCACTAGAACTTGGACGAGGGCAAGACAGACTAGAACAAGACAGGACAAGAACTACACAGAATATGACCGTTAGAGTCAGTTGGACCGTTAGAGTCAGTTGGACCGTTAGATGATCGAGGGGTTAAAGATGTGGTAGGCCTGATTGACAAACTGAAGAGTAGTAAATCACCTGGACCGGATGGTATACACCCCAGAGTTCTGAAGGAACTAAAAAATGAAATTTCAGACCTATTAGTAAAAATTTGTAACTTATCATTAAAATCATCCATTGTACCTGAAGACTGGAGGATAGCAAATGTAACCCCAATATTTAAAAAGGGCTCCAGGGGCGATCCGGGAAACTACAGACCGGTTAGCCTGACTTCAGTGCCAGGAAAAATAGTGGAAAGTGTTCTAAACATCAAAATCACAGAACATAGAGAAAGACATGGTTTAATGGAACAAAGTCAGCATGGCTTTACCCAGGGCAAGTCTTGCCTCACAAATCTGCTTCACTTTTTTGAAGGAGTTAATAAACATGTGGATAAAGGTGAACCGGTAGATATAGTTTACTTGGATTTTCAGAAGGCGTTTGACAAAGTTCCTCATGAGAGGCTTCTAGGAAAAGTAAAAAGTCATGGGATAGGAGGCGATGTCCTTTCGTGGATTGCAAACTGGCTAAAAGACAGGAAACAGAGAGTAGGATTAAATGGGCAATTTTCTCAGTGGAAGCCGGAAAGTCTTAGGAAAGACTTCCACAGAGTGTATAGGAAGAGAGAGGCCGGGGCAAGGCCAAGGTCAGGACAGGTTGCAGTTCGACATTTACCAAGAGCAGGCCAAAGGTCGAGGTGGGAGGCAAGCAGGACATAGATGGAATTCATAGCTGAGGTCAGTGGCAGGTGGAAGGCAAGAGGGTAATCCGGGGTCAAAGCAGAAGTCAGTACCAAATAGACAGGAGAAGAATTGGGATGAAGGAAAGCCAAGGGCAGAACGAGTTGGGCTGGGCAAGGCAGGCTGGACAAGGCAGGGCAGGCTGGACTGTTGTGTTTTGCTGGTCACGGGTCCATCCCATAACCAGCTGCTCTTACTTCCAGCCCCAGGTCAGAGGGGGCCCACTGACACCATGACTAGGCCCCGAATGAAGATGTGGCAGGCTGCTGCGCAGGCCCAATAAGCAGTGCTAGTTTACGTCGCTCAGCTGAGTGGGGCATCCCTAGGCACAGCTCAGCCAAATTTAAAGGGCCCGTGGCTCCCTCAGATGACATCACATACCTTCCCCTATTTAAAGCCTGCTCTGACCCGCCTCAGACACCTCAGCAATAGGTTAAACTCCTCGGAGAAGCTGTTTGTCTCTGTGTTCCTGGTTCCTGCTCCTGACCTTGATCCTGCGTCTTGTCTTCATATTCCTTGTTCTGCTCTGTGTTTTCAGAGTTCCTTTGTTTGTTCCTGGTCCTTCTTCGATCTAGCCTTCTCCTGGGTTCCTGTCTTGTGGTTCCTTGTCTGTCTTCAGCATCCCATCCTGTTGTTTTGCCTTGTCTCACCTCCTTGGATTGACCTACAGGCTTGTCTTCAGATTGGACTCTTGGTTTTGTCTTCAGTAAGATTCCTGGCTTGACTTCGGATGCTTATCGACACTGCTTGCCTTCCGCCTGCCCTGTGACCACTGCCTGCTCATCGCCTTGCTTGAAATCTGCCTGCCTAGACCTCGGCCTGGACCTAGACACTGCACAAACTCCACCAGCCCCTGACCTCAGCCTACACCAGTCTCTGCCATCTACTGCCTGCCCCAACCTCTGCTTGGGCTGACTCTGTTTTATTCCTGCTGGCCTACAATACCTTCCGCAATGGATTCATCTCTTCCCAGAGGCCCGCGCCTAAGTCCAACTGGCCCCGGCACCCGAGGGCTCAACCTAAGGGGAATGAGGGCTGGTATTGGTGAAGTTCCTGTTGGGCCTCTGCTCCAGCCAGGTCTGCCTGCTGACCTGCTGCCTGAGGACCTACAGGCCTCCTCCCTGTGGGTAGCAACAACCTCACCTTGGTCCACTTCCTCAACATGGACAAGGCAGGGAGGCTGGGCAAGGCAGGCAAGAACCAAGACAGGTTCAGGAATCAAGGCAGGATCAGGACCAAAGCAGACGTAACACCAACTCAACGATCAGGGAGACTTGCTACTGAGACAATCCTCTGAGCGCAACTGGGATTTTTATACTCAGCCATGTGATGTCATTGCTGCGCACCAACAGCTTGGTTTCCCGCCGCAGCATCTTCATAAGGCACAAACTCCTAGGGGAGCCTGGGGGGCAGTGTTGCTGATATTATCATGGCGGTGTTCCTGCCTCTTCAGAAGTCATCGGAGTCCTGGGGTGAATGCTGCCATTCACGAGACAACCCTGTAACTGGCAAATTCTGTCTACTATAACTACTACTATTAAACATTTTCCCTCAGAGGTGGCTACTCTATCACAGATCTCAGTGGTAGCTTCAAAAAGACAAACTTTTACCAATAATCCAACCACAGTTTCACTCAAGATATTGAATAGTACTACATGTAGTCCCAGATCCAATCCTTGAGGCACTCTACTAATCGCCCTTCTTTTTTTAGAATTAATTTTACCTTGACTACTACCCATGTTTTTTTGACATGATCTCCCTTTTGTAAAAACCATGCTACCTTGGATCCTGCAACCCAGTGGATTCAAGATACTTTACTATCCTTTCCTAAGGTAGAATTTCCATTAACTTTCCCACCACTGAGGTAAGATTAACCAACCTGTAATTCCCGATCCCCTCCCTATTATTACTTTTATGAAGAGATAGCACTGACCTTCTTCAGTCCCATAGAATCATTCACATCTCCAAAGATTGAACAGATCCTTCACTGGAACTTCCAGAACCTCTCTGAATTCTCTTAATATCCTAAGTTGCATCCCATTCTGGTGAGTGTTCTTCATCAACTTTGTTGCCACATCAGGTGACTGTGTGGGACTATATTCTATTTCCTTTGCTGTGAAGACATTCTGCATTGGTAGCATTTGAAGGGTGCTGTGGAGGTGTCTCTGCATCATTGATCTTATCCTATCAGAAAACACTAACTTATCTACTCCTGGACCTTTGTGGGAGTGAGAGCTTTTATTTTTAAAATAAAACTCCTTTTTCTCCCCATTATGAAGTGAAATAAATTGGATGCTGCTGTGCTGATCATCATCAAATCTTCCCCCCCCCCCCCCAGCCCCTCCACCTATGATAACACTGGTAAAGCATGAATACAGCACAGACAACTGAAAAGTAGACTCAGGGAAAGAATATTCTTAAAAACAAGAAGTGAGGTCATAATAAAAGGTGCAAACCTATTTATTAAAAAAATAATTGTATATATAAAAGAAATAAAATAAGTGACAGAAAAGAAAGAAACCTAAGAATAAGACTGAAATGAGGAAGCAATGAAGGCAAGAAAACAGTGAACTGATACTTTGAGCAATCTAGGCTAGTACTGCAGTTTCAGATATGTATGATAATGTAAGCACTTTACAGGGCAAAATTTCAGTTAAACTGGTGCATTCATCAAACATGAACGTTTACCTGCTGGAACAGATCCCTATCATCTGTAAAAATCCTCAATCTTCAGAACACTGTCCTTAGTGTAAGTGGCGATTTCAGAAATGTGTTGCTGCAGAAACCAATTTGGAGCTGCATTTCTCTTTCACCTCTTCCTTGGGTAATTGCTCTCTTGTGCTTGTTGGAATCAGCAGCTGGAACGTGCTCCAGTCCTCACAGCCTCCGTGCAGCTTCACCACCATGAAAATCTTGGGTGCTTCAGAGGCAATTTGCCCTCTGTAGCACATACATATGTAACTCCGGCTTGGGGTACATAACATGATGGAAAGGGTTTCCCTATTGTATGAGGGGCCTCCTTTCCAAATTGGTTTGTTGGGTTCTTAGCTTGGTCATGCAGATGGGGGGAGCGGACCTGTATAACGACAGCCTGAGTATCCAGCCACCACTCTCTCTTCTCTCTGACTGGACAGGGAGGATTCTATTCAACTCCCCTCCATGAACTCTGATCCCATGCCTTACCCTAGTGCTAGCCAAATAAATGTGGCACACACCATGTTTCAATTAACTTTATATCTGCATGAACCGGCCAGCAACTATTTATATATATACAATATTACTCACTGAATCCGTCAGAATTTCATGGGCTTCCACAGTCAGTATCCGTCTAATAGAAATGATTTCTAGGGACATAATAATAATTGCATTTCCCCATCTCCATCTCCTTTTCCCACACCAATACTTTTTTTCTGGACCAACCGTAAGAGTTAAGTTTGGGCTCTGTCGTACCTCGAGGCCAAGCCTGCTTAAGGAATGGGATTCACTTGTTAGCATACCTGTATCAAAATTCACATCCGACCCCCGTGTACATGATCTACTCACACTCCTCTGATCTTCCATCCGAATTCCACGCCACCATCCTCCCAGTGCAGGTTCCCCGGACTACTGCACTCAGGGGACTCTCTGGGGCACTCCTGATCTCAGGCTCATCCCTGCTCCTAAACCCCTGGCCCACTTCCTCAGAGGGAGGAATGCACTCTTCTTCTTCCCAGCTCCTGATTAATCCTTGGGAGGAGGAAAAAGCCCACTCCATGGCCACAGTCCTCTCTCTTTTGTGTGTGTGTGTGTGTGGGGGGGGGGGGGGGGGTAGTCCCTGCAAAAGCCTCACTCCCACCAGGGAGGATTCCCTGGGCCTCGTCAGCCATCTACATCTCTGGAAGTCCCTCTCACACCCTCCATCCTGCAAGAGGCAGGATCCAAAGGGACAAACCCGTCAAAACTGTCCCACTTTTATAGCTCCCTCTACACTTTGGTCACCCAATCTGAAAAACTCACTTATTTAAGTGAACACACCTCTTTCCCCAAACCTCACATTCCCACATAATATACAATGCTCACACCTTGTTGCAGGGAGCTCACACTGCACACTCTATACAGGAAGCTTATTATAATTCCCAAAGGGTTGCAGGAAGGGAGAAACAGAAACAGGCCCTCATTTAGGTAAGACCCACTGCATCTTGCCTTAATCTTCTGTATCTCCTGGAATGGGAGTCCTTTTCTGCTCACAGACTTACTGCGGCACTCGACCCAACAAAATCCCTGCTATGTGAGGACAGCTGCATTACAGGAGCACTCAGCCAATCTCCACAGTCATTGCTGTTCTGTGGCAGATAAGTTACAAGAGCACTCAACCCTTCTGCAGAGTCCTTGTTATTTCATGACACATGTGGTGCGGAAACACCCAGCAACCTAGTCTACACTAACTGTGAAGCTCCAAACTATTCTTTCTCCTTCCAGCAGCAGCAGTCTGAACTCTTCTACCTTCCCATGGTTTGAACTTGTGTGTAGATGACATCTCAGGTTGCCAATGCTAGGTTCACTTTGCAGAATCCCCTATTATGGGCCTATAGGAAAAGCATAATGATAAATTAGTGCCAGGAGCTTATTATGATGATGGTATTCATTTCCAGTCCTCGAGGACAAACGGATTGGGTTTTCAGGATACCCCTAATGAATATGTACAAGATAGACTTGCATACAACTGAGGCACTGTTCTTGCAAGTCGACTTCATGCCTATTCATTAGAGAAATCCTGAAAACCCAACCCGCTTGCGCAGCGATGTGGCATCCATAGTGCACAGTGGTTGGCAGGCACTGCCAACTTACAAGAGGTGTGCACCGCGCACGAACAACCTGAGACGCCATCACTAGAGCCTACGCAGCCTGCCAGTCTATCGTGGCAATCCTCTGCCAGTCAGCTTTCTGCTCCCAGCATCCCCACCACCTCCCAAAGTGCAATTTTTCCCCAGCAGTCGGCTTGCTGCTTTTTCCTGTAAGTGGCTGGCACAGCTGCAGAGAAAGTTAAAGGGGGAGGGAAGGTGCTCAAGCCTATTACAGATAGCGGTGCCAGTATAACCCTCATCTTCCTACCATTGCTTGCCTCCCTCCCACTCAACTTGATGGGGCTCTGCTCCTCATTGCAGACTGCAGCTGTTACTTCAGCTTTCCCTTCAGCTGACAGAAGCATCTCAGTCTTCAGTCACATGGCAGTAGCGCATTTTCTGGTGCACCACCAGCTTTAGCAGTCACCCTACAATCCTGCATCTGTGACCCTTAAGTACTGGCAGTGAATACCACTGTACTATGATGTGGAAGTTGCAGAAGAGAGCGGTGCCTGTGACAGCAGGATCTGAGATTTACTGAGTGGCCTTTCAAGATCCTGTATGTGGACACATATCCCTTCCCTGAATCCCCCCATACCTCCCCACTCGGGTACCACTAGTTTTAAAGAAGAAGGCATCCTGAAGTGCTTTAGTACAGTGCCAGCCTGGAATACCTCCTAGCCCACTGCTTTTCAGCCCAGTTCCTAGGACATACCCAGGCAGTCTGGTTTTCAGGATATCTACGATGAGTATGCTTTTTTTTTTTTTTTAATTAATTAATTTATTTATTTATTATAAACGTAGCCAGTTCCCCGTTTGTATATACAAATATCATCCAGGGCTGCTACTGGTCTGGGTCCAAGTCCACATGGGGTGGGTGGGAGGGAAGCTATCTTCCTGGGCCTCTGGCACAATCAAGCACTGCAATAGTCAAAGTCTACTTCAATAATCATCACTTGATGCAAGAGGGTCCAATATAATATAGTGAGGAAGCCAGAATTAGTAAAATGGATAGAAAGAAAAAAAATCACATCAGTGTTCATCCATTCAGCCAAGGCACTGGAACAAGAAGGGGAAGAAACAAAGTCGTGTTCAAAATAATCTGTTTAATGTAACTTAAATAGCAATATCCAGGTCAAAATCACAAAAATCAAAAATAGCATAAAAATATTACAATAAAATCAATGGCTTCCTTGTCCATTTTTAGATCTTCTCACCACTCTCCCTTTTTTTTTTGCACCTTCATCCATAGCAAAAATGACCTCCCCTTGTAGGGTAGGTTAACTAGGATGAAACTCCAGCATAAACTGGTCAAGATGGCAAAAACATATCCCCAAGCATTAAAAATCTCACACAAGGTTCCAACAAAGTCAAAATCTTTAACTGTAATCCAAAAGTCTCAGAAGTATCCTCAAGTCTCTTGATTCTCTTATTAAACCACAACTTCTTCTCACCCCAGCTGATAACCGGGTAGCCTGGGTAAAAACTAAGATCCTTTGATGCAGCCTTTTGGGATACCAGAGGGATGCTCTTCTGTCTGGTCTGATCAGTCTTCTTCCAAAATTATTCTCAAAAGCAACAACATTCATGGAGAGCATGGCGCTCTCGTACTGTGGGCCCAGGAAGTATGTCTTTCCCTCTGCTACCCGCCGCTGTGAGAGGGACAGCAAGGTGTTTTCCCTTTGGGCTGCGAAAGGTCTAACCACTTTAGGGCAGGTATGGCATGGGATGTCCATGCTCCCCTTTGACAAGCTTAAGGTACACTTTCAATCAGAGCACACTGATTATTTTGCATATGGGCAGTTGAGACATTTTTTTATGTATTCTACATCCGTGCTGGCGGATATGTCCAAAGGGAAAACCCTGTTCGAAGGTATCTGTGAAAGGGCACACAAGGTGAAGGGGGGTCATTTCCAAACTCTATGTTATACTTAATACAGCGAGGGACTATACTGCTAAATTTCTACTTGCATGGGAAAAGGATTTAGGGATGGGTTTTTACTGCGGAGGATTGGGATAGGTGTTTTTTGCTGACTGGCCGCAGCACCATATCTGCTTCCTTATTGGAAAACAGTTATAAGGTGTTATTTAGGTGGTATCTTACGCCTGTAAAACTGTATAGAATGTTCCCTAATAGTAGTAATCAACGCTGGAGGAATTGAAGGGCGGCTAGGAGACTATATCCATATGTGGTGGAAGTGCCCGGCCCAACAACCACTGTGGAGGCAGGTAGAGGGGTGGTTATGTGTTGTGTTGAATACAACTATAGCTCTGACACCTCAGGTCGTGCTATTGATCTTTCCCGCAGGCAACCTGTCAAAGCCCCAATGCATGTTTATTAAGGCAGTCATATTGGCGTTAAGAGGTGCACTGGCCAGGGAATGGCGGAGCACCTATGCTCCTTCTTTTGATACTGTGCTGAGACGGCTGCGCTGGATTTATTATATGGAAAAGTTGACTGCCATTAAACATGATAGGTTAGGCAGATTTGAAGAGCCGTGGAAGTGTTATCAGCAATGGCAACCAACATACCAACAAGTGAATGTGTGATACTGTCTTATCCAGTTACCCCCTGTGGTTTCCACCTGTAGTACTAGGCACCTTTCAGGAATGTGCACCCGGTAGTGGGTTAGTTCGTATGGGAAAGGGTTATATGGGATCTCTGCAGCCTGATACACAATGTCCTTGCACAGCATGGTTTGGTATGCTTATTGTCTTCTCCGGGTAAGGGGGGGGAGGTGGAGCGGGATGGGGGAGGAGGGGAAACAAAAAACAAATGACAGCGATAATTGTGTGGTTATTTTATAGTTCATGTATTTTGTAAGTTTCAAGTGAATTTCCTATTGTGAACTGTTTTCTTGATATCCTGTGAATAAACAGTTAATTATATAAAAAAAAAAGCAACAATATTCCTTCAAGTCACTGAACCCCCAGGGATGAGGCCAAGACCCTATAGAGCTCCTCTCGTTTCTCCTATCCTTATCCAATCTCCTTTCACCCACGACACTCTTCAGTCCACGGAAGACTGAGCATGCTTAGGGGAATTTTAGATCCCACACAAGCCTTTCCCTGGAAAGGTGGGATTGTGGCATGGGGAGGCATCCTAGACGTCAAAACTCCTCCCACTGCCCACTGATGGAAAATATTTGGGAGCAATATTAGTGACTGGTAAAGCCCCATCACATAAAAACTTATATTCCACTAATTCCAATCAAAGGCTGTTTAATGCGGATTCCAATACTGCAGCCATAAAACCATGACAGACAAAATAAAATATTAAACAACCAGCATATTTAAAATCGCATTTTGAACAATCAGGAACGCTCTTAAATTATTATTAATTTCTACCCAATTGCATGTTGAAATAATTTGGCTTTCAGTCTTTTTCTAAATTTTCAAATAATCCATCTCATAATCATAATTCACTTTCCAAATAGTTCCATAAAATGGGTCCTGCGATGGAGAAAGTCCTTGATCTAGTCTCCTGCAATTTAAAATCATTGAAAGATGGTACAACTAGTAACTGCATTCACTGAATGCAATGCACGTCTTGGCTCATACAAATGGATCTCGCCCCCCCTAAACAGGACCCGTCATCATTCCTGGCATTCTTCTTTATATTTTATTTATTGAATTTTCAATGATAACACAAATTCACTTGTGACAGAAAAGCATTGAGAGAACTGGATAGCAATAATTATAAGGTAAAATGAAGAAGGTATTACAGCAAAGCCTCAATTATTAAAAGGAAAAAGAGGGGGGTAACAAGACCTAAAGAAGCAAAACGGAGAACTAAAGAAAACACTTCACAGAAATAAGCAGAGAGTCTACAACATTGAAAAACAAGATATGCCAATCATTAAACTTGAGGAGTCAATACAGAAGCAGGGTGGGCATCCAAATAAGACATCAAATCCACAGGGTTGAAATAAACACGCTTCACACCAGAGTGAATAAGAATACATTTGCAAGGATACCGAAGAATAGCTTCCTGATGCATCAAAAGAAATGCTTTTCCTCTCCTGGGTGACAAGGGCAATATCTGGAAAAATCCAGACACGCTGACCATGAAACAATGATGTATTATAGTGGAAAAACATTTTTAACAAAAAAATCACGGTCTTTAATGAATACAAAGGAAACCAATAATGTCCCACGTTTAGGAACTGGTAAATCAATAGAAAATTCCGGTAGCTCAGTCAAATTTAGATTAGATTGTTGTTCCAAATTGTCAGAGTTTGTTTTAACATCAGTCTTCAAGAAGCAGAGCTTTGCAATGGTGGGCATTTAACACCTCAAATATATATTGCTTGAAAAGATCCATCGGAGATAGTACATTAGAGATAGGAAAGTTCGACAGCCTCAGATTTAAGTAGCGTAGGAAATTCTCAATGTTCTCCAATTTCTTAGAGTGGATCACTTCAGATTCAGTCGAGTTCATCTGTACATTTTGACCCTCCTGTGAGGGTATCGAATGCGATTGTATAAATCTGCTGTTACTCCAACCAAAGAAATTGATTTTTCAAGGGTCATTAAAGCAGACCAAACTGATTCCAGAGTTACTACTGGGGGCTTTTCCAAAGTGGGGAAGAAAATAGGTTTGCCCAAACCTTGCCTGTTGCGAGGCAAGAAAAAAACCTCGGCACTCCACAGCGGCGTCGAGGCCTCTACCCGGGGTCTCGCCACAGGTTCAGCTGTGATGGCCGCCACCCCAGATTCTCCTGCGGCGACCCCAGGTCCATCCAACACACTTTCCAGGAGTCCCACATCTTTACCAGTAAAAACGTCCCCAGAAGGCGCTGAGTCGGGAGACAATAGCCCGCTTAGCGGCATAGCATATCCTGCGGGTGACTCAAGCTGTGGGGGGAGGTGGAGTGAGCGGCGTGCTGGGACTCAGCGTGGCTTCAAGCGTCCGGAGGGGGGGGGGGGGGGGGTGCGACTCCAATCCACGACTCCACCGACCAAGGAACCAGCCGCCGGCAAGGAAAGCACAATGTTGAGGAAAGGAATCCTTTTATTTTTAGGTAGGGAAGGATCAGGTAGGGGAGTTGCTGAAGTCAGCTTCCGACTTTTAGCCTTCCTCTCGGTATGTATTCCTGGCCTTCTAGATTAATACTAAAAGTTTAAATTGTATTCTTTTATAAACTGGCAGCCAGTGAAACGTTCTCAAACTAAGGGTTATCCCCTCATTATATCATTTCCCAGTAATGTTTTGCTGATTTTGAAGTTATAATGTAAACCGAACTGATGTTTTCCTACGAAGTCCGGTATATAAAAACCATAAATAAATAAAATTAATTAATTAATTAATTAACTGCACTGCATTCTGAACTAATTGCAAAACATGCAGTAATACCTTTGGCAATCCCAGATATTCCACATTTCAATAGTCTAAATTACGTAGGACCAATATCTTTACCACCAGTCTCAAGTCAGTACATAATGTATACCTCTTCAGATGTCACAATTTTAAAAAAATGTGGTTTTAGCAACTGTTTTTCCCTGAGGTTTCAAAGTTAATTTAGAATGCATTATCACATATAGATTGTGGACATCTGAGACTATAAGAATGGTATAGTCTGCTACAGCTACAGAAGGGTGGCCTCCTGGTGGCGATTGCTTCCCTATACCCAGTATGACTTTTTTTTTGTAAATTCTATACCAGCCTGTTTGCAGTTATCCACTCACCAATTGTCTTTATACAGCACCACAGGTTGTATAACATTGAAAACTGAATCGAATGTCGCCTGCGTACATAAAATATAACTCCTCTAAAGAAGATAATACAGGACCTAAAGCAGAACTCTGTGGAATCCCAGAGAGCAACTTTTTTCCAAGAAGTACTATCCTTTCTGGTTCTCACCTGCAGTTCCCTGTCCTTTAAAAAAAGGAAGCAAACCAATTTAAGACTGCTGAAATTAAGCCCATGGTTTCCCACAGAGTCAAAAATATGTCATGACTTTACAGTGTCAAACGCCGCTGAGATATCTAGTTGGACCAGCATGAAGGCTGATGCATCCTTGATATCCAGGTGCAGAGAATCCATCAATGACACAAACAATGCTTCCTTTCCGTACATCTTTCTAAATCCATGCTGTTAGCTATGAAAGATTAAATTATCATCCAAATTAGCTTATAATTGTAAGAGTGCCCATTTTTCTAACAACTTACTTAGTGACAGGTAAATTAGTTATCAGGTGAACATTTCTTACATCATCTATTGCAGGGATTCCCAAACTTTTAGCCAGTGTGACTCCATTTTAGCACTTAAAATGTTGCATCACTCTAGAGGATGACCAAATCAAATTAGCAGGGGTGTGCCTCGCCTCCAACAATTACTCCTCACCCTCCCCACAGTCCGACTGATCCCTTGCTTAATATCCACCATCTCGTCGATCGTCTCTCTCATCCTCCACAGCCCTCCAGAGGACCTCCCCCTGCTCGGTGTCCCCCTCTCCCAACCTCCACTCCTCTCACCTCCCAAATGCAACCCCTCTCTCTCACCACTTCTAGCCCTTTTTGCATGCCCCAGCTGATCCTCTCAGACCCAAGCCCTTCTTATAGCCTCAAACTGATCCTCTGTCATTCCCCCCCCCCTCTCACTCTCCATAGCCAATCTCTCTCCACTTTATCCAACCCCCAAACCCCCTCCTCCCTCACTCATAAGAACATAAGAAGTTGCCATGCTGGGTCACACCAAGGGTCCATCAAGCCCAGCATCCTGTTTCCAACAGAGGCCAAACCAGGCCATAAGAACCTGGCAAGTACCCAAACACTAAGAAGATCCCATGCTACTGATTCAATTAATAGCAGTGGCTATTCCCTAAGTTAACTTGATTAATAACAGTTAATGGACTTCTCCTCCAAGAACTTATCCAAACCTTTTTTAAACCCAGCTACACTAACTGCACTAACCACATCCTCTGGCAACAAATTCCAGAGCTTAATTGTGCATTCAGTGAAAAATAATTTTCTCCGATTAGTCTTAAATGTGCTACTTGCTAACTTCTTGGAATGCCCCCTAGTCCTTCTATTATCCAAAAGTGTAAATAACCATTTCACATCTACTCGTTCAAGACCTCTCATGATTTTAAAGACCTCTATCATATCCCCCCTCAGCCGTCTCTTCTCCAAGCTGAACAGCCCTAACCTCTTCAGCCTTTCCTCATAGGAGAGCTGTTCCATTCCCTTTATCATTTTGATTGCCCTTCTCTGTACCTTCTCCATCGCATCTATATTTTTTTGAGATGCGTCGACCAGAATTGTACACAGTATTCAAGGTGGGGTCTCACCATGGAGCGATACAGAGGCATTATGACATTTTCCGTTTTATTACCCATTCACTTCCTAATAATTCCTAACACTCTGTTTTGCTTTTTTGACTGCTGCAGCACACTGAGCCTTCATCCCTTCAAATAGCCCCTCCTCCAAATACTGTCATATCCAGGGTCAAAGGCAACAATATTCTTTGGGCCCTGATCCAAAGGTCAATGACAACTGGTGGGAAGAGATGACGGGGAGGTGTTGGATGAAGAGTGAGAAGCAGTGGCAGTCTTCACTGGCCCATGCACATTCATCTCTCCTCTCATCTTATAGCTCATCCTAAGCCCAACAGTGATCTGCAAGTAGCAGCTGCATTACTAATGACAGTCAGTATGGGGCCTATGGGCTAGTGCAAGCTCACAAGCCGTGCAGTGGCCTTGATCCCTCCTCATACAGGGTTTCTTGCTACCACAGAAATTCATGCAAGGGCAGTTCCAATGCAGGGCTTATAAGTGCATGCTGGCTTACAAGCCCCAATACCCAATTTCCACTACTAATGTTGCTGCCACTGACACCTGAAGAGTTCTGACATATGAGGCACTTTGTGACCCCCATTTAGGGTCCCGACCCACAGTTTGGCAAGCCCTGCTCTATCGAAAGAGCTTGGTTTTTTTTTTTTGTATTGGCTGAACTGTTGCTCTTTTCTAGAACAGACGGCACATAACCTTCTAAGGAAACAATTACTATCCACTTGTATACCTCACCCTGGATAGAATGAACAATTCAGAACGGACAAGGGTCAAGTTGACATGCTAACAATTTTAACTAAAAAAATAATTTTTTTTGTTTGTAATCATTTTTAATTGAGTTTTCATTAGAATAGACATTGCAAAATATTCATATAAAGTTACAGCTTGTAGCTTCATATCTTCATATGGTGGTGCCAAATATAGAAACTAACACTATGATCTACTCCGCACACACGCAAGGTTGTAAAAAGTGTGTCAATGAATACATAATAATAACGCTAAGAAAACACAGTAACATAATAACATAGCAACCAGTAGGGATGTGCAGAGCAAAATTTTATGTTCATATTTTTTATGTCCGAAAGGGGGTCCCACTTGCGGCCAATATGGACATAAAAAAAATCCAATGAGTTGGGTATATGTACATATGTGCAAAAAAAAAATTTAAACCCCCTCACCCTCCTTAATCCCCCCCCCAGACTTACCACAACTCCCTGGTGATCGAGCGAGGAGTGAGGACATCATTTCTGCAATCCTTGGCGAGAAGCATGTGACGTCGGTGGCACGTCGAGTGACGCGGCGTCACGTGATTCCCGGCAAGTTTTGGCCAGCTTGGGGGGGTCAGGAGGCCCCCCCAAGCTGGCCAAAAGTTCTTTTTGGGCCGAACGAGCCGTCCGGCGCGAACGAGCCGGGAATCACGTGACGCCGGCGTCACTCGACGTGCCGCCGACGTCACATGCTTCTCGCCAAGGATTGCAGAAATGGCGTCCTCACTCCTCGCTCCATCACCAGGGAGTTGTGGTAAGTCGGGGGGGGGATTAAGGAGGGTGAGGGGGTTTATATTTTTATTTTGGCTCAACAATCGCGATTTCCCACATATCGAACATATCTATGTTCGATATGTGGGAAATCCGATCGTTTATGTCGAATCAATTTTTTAAGTAAAAAAAAAATATGAGTTGCGTTTTACTAATGCGGTCAATCCGAATGCACACCCCTAGCAACCAGAAATCACACTATCAAGGCTATTGACCGGGATATGAACCCAGTTTCTCCAGTAGGATAACGATAGGTAAGATGATTCGTGCCATTCCGGACCAACCAACCTGTGATTGTTTGCAAAGGTGATTGTGCCAAATAATAATCTTAGAAGTCACGTTGTCCCAATTAAAGCTAAAGGCCATGAAGAGATAGATAGAGAGATAAAGAGATACAGAGATAGATACATACATACCCCTCCCCACCCTCCCCCATCCCTTCCCTCCCTCTAGCACCTTCCGCTTGGACTATGACGACCAGAATGAGGAGTAAAGTCTAGAGGTTAAATCTCAGCAGTCAATAAAACCCAATGGAAAGCTCATGAGAAGCATGTGGGTCCCATCCAAAATGAGGAGAAGCAGAATATTAACATACGTTGAGTCTTATGTAATCTTAGAGGTTACTTCAGAAGGCAGGGATCTGAAGAATGCATACTAAATGGCTTGGAATTGCTTTTGTTTTTTTCTTCGAGTCAGTAGGTATGGATTTCTGTTCCAGACGATATAAGTCCAGCATGGCATTTTTCCATTCCTGTATGGTATTGAAGAGGGGACAGCCAGTGTTGCAGAACCAACTGTAGGGTCACCAAGCGTCCCTTATGCAGTAAAAGTGATGAAGAGCTGGCTCTTGGGCCCTGCGTGTCTTGTATGCCCAGCACACAAAACCATGCATCCCAAGATAGTATCCTCTCCTCAGTATTATCAAGTTTCCGAGAGACCTGAGACCATAGATTTTGAATAGGAACACATTCCCAAAGACAGTGAACTAAAGAGGTATGAGGTTGGGCACATTTAAGGCATGCATGAGAGGAGGAAATACCTGCTAAATATGCTTTGAGGGGCCAGAAAACAAGTTTATGCATTATTTTAAAGTGCAGTTCCCATAATGTCATACTGATTGCCACTCGTTGGTTCATTTAGTAGCACATTTGCAATTGAGGTGTTGCAACTGTGCCTGCCAAATCACCTGACCAATTCGCCGCCAATACTGTGTATATTAAATATTGTTTGATGGTGTGCAGAAACTTGTAAGACAAGGAAATAGTAACAGCTCTCTTGGTACCCATATGTAGTAATCGTTGAAACGGTCCGCTTGTCAAGGTATCCTTAGTAGCAGCATGAAGAGAACATAGATAACTGCGGATCTGTAAAAAAACTAAGTAGTCTATGCCAGTGAAACCAAGATGTTGACAACAGTAGGCAAATGAATGTACCCTCCCAGACTGCAGGTCAATGAAGTTAAAAGTACCCTGAGCTATTAAATCGGAATATTTTTTCACAATTGAACCTGCTGGGAAGTCAGGGTTCCCTTCTAAGGGCAAACAGTATGACACTTTCCAGGGTAAATGCAGATGTGTCAGAAATCGTCAGCAACTCCTCATTGACCTAACCAATATGTTATCAGTTATGCGAGAGGGGAGGGAGTCGCGAGGTGCATGTAAAATATAGGTGGGGTTTCTGGGTTGCAGTAACTCCTCCTCTAAGTGCAATAGCAAAGAGGAGCAGCTATATCCCAGCCATTCCCGCAAAGTTGGTATCAAACAGGTGATGTTATAATATTGAAGATTAACGATTCCCATGCCCCCATCCCCTTTTGGCACTGACAACTTAGAAAATTTTAACCGGGCCCTCTTGGAGTGCCAGAAAAATTTCCCAAATATTTTCTGGATATGCCGGATATCTTTGGAACGCAAGTAAAGAGGGTTATCTGTAAAATATACAATAACTTTGGTATCAACATCATTTGAACCAGTGCTATCCTTCCTGAGATAGATAAAGGAAAAGAGCTCCAGCTCATTAGCTTCTCTTGAAATATTTTTATTAATGGAGTTATGTTAGAATTGTACCACTTCTGCGGATCACTGTGGATCTTAATCCCTAGGTATTTAATTGTGTCTCCTGCCCACAGTAAGGGGCCTGCAGATGCCTGTTAATATCCATGGCCTTTTGGTACCTTCTCTGGGCTGAAGTTCAACTTCAACCCAGAGAAGGTACCAAAAGTATGAATAAGGTCAAGTAAAACGGGCAGGGAATGGTGAGCTTTAGAAATAATCATTAGCATGTCATCAGCAAAGAGCATCATTTTTTGCCCTTCTCTACAGGCCCTTCTCTACAGGCATCCAGTCAGGATGCCTGTAGAGAAGGGGGGACAGGGGGTAGCCCTGCCTTGTACCTCTTCCCAAGGTAAACAGAGGAGAAGTGGTTCCATTAATACAGATAACACCTTGGGATCTTGATATAACAATTGAATAGCTGTGAGAAAGGGGCCTATAAATCCAAATCTTCACATTGCTTCAAACAGATAAGGCCAAGCCACCCTGTCAAAAGCCTTTTCGGCGTCAAAGCTTACTAACAGGGGGTCGGGAGTCTGATGGATCCTGCAACTTTCCAGAGCTACCAATAGGTGTTGAATATTAGACACTGGTCGCCGACCATGCACGAATCCGGTTTGTTCTAAGGATATTAAATCTGGTAAAATGTACTTTAGCAAATTTGCCAGTATTTTAGCATAAATCTTCACATCCTGATTAAGGAGTGAGATCGGTGTGTATGACCCTGGATCTGCAGGGTCCCTCCCAGGCTTAGGCAAGATGGTAATGGCCGCTACTTTCATAGTCTCGGGGATATGGGCTTGAGTTATCATATAGTTGAACAATGACGCCAGAGAGGGCGTCACATGGTCCCGCAAACTTTCATAAAATAAGGAGTTTATGCCATCGGGCCCCGGCGATTTATGAAGCTTAAAATCTAGTATGATCTTCATAACTTCCTGAGGCAAAATAGGTTTGTTTAAGCCAGCTAACTGTGAGTCAGTCAGTTCGTTGTGGAAGCTTTAAATCGACAAAAAAGTTATGCTGATTTGAATCATTGGGAATATCAGAAGCATACAGATTTTCGTAAAATGTAATGAAAATTTGCCCAATCTCAGAGGTGCAAACAGCATTTGAACCGTCCGGTCTCCGGATATGACTAATACATTTAAAGGAGTGTTGAGCTCGGGTTAACCGAGCCAGGAGCCGCCTTGGCTTATTACCATGAAGAAATAACCGATGTTTAAAAGAGAAAAACTGCCCACAGCTTTCCTAGCAAGAAGTTGTTCAATACAGTCTGCGTTTGCCGAAACCTGGCTTTCCAAACATGGCGATTCCATTGGGCTTTATAGTAAATCAATTTTTTCTCTAAAGTCAAAATTTGGTGATACTGTTGCTTCTTCTTCTGTACCGTGTATTTGATAATATCACCTCTTAGTACGGCTTTTGCCGCTTCCCAATACAGAACCAGGTTGTCTTTATATTGCATATTAAATAGGGATGTGAATCGTTTTTCAACGATTAAAATTATCGTCCGATAATGTTAATATCGTCTTAAATCGTTATAGAACACAATACAATAGAAATTCTAACGATTTATCGTTAAAAATCGTTAAATCGTGTTAGTGCGCACTAACGGGAGTTAGTGCGCACTAACTCCCCGTTAGTGCGCACTAACTCGATTTAGTGCGCACTAACTGAAAATGATACAAATAAACACTTTCCAGGTCACTGAAGGTCAGTTAGGAATGAATATGTGTTCCTATTGGCTGGCTGCCCTCTTATCTATTGATGTTACCACTGAGGTGATGGTTGGGGGGATGGGAAATGGAACTGGAAACTCATGAACACCAACAGAAAATGAAACAAAGTGTTCACACTTCCCAGGTCAGTAAAGGTCACTTAGGAATGAATATGTATTCCTATTGGCTGGCTGTGCTCTTATCTATTGATGTTACCAAGGTCACGTGACTAGAACTTGTTTGTTTATTATTTTTGTTAGCAGGCACGTGAAATTTGCCAATCACAGTGCATTTTAGAAAGGTGGTCCTGGCTGGAACTGTACACAGTTCAAATATATGTAATTGATTGTTGGTAACTTGGTAAGTGTATTTTTTAAGTAGCCACACTGGCACCAGTATGTTTACTTTTCCTCCTACTTAACTCACTAGCTCAGCTTTGTAAGAAGGGCTTCTCTGCTTGTGTGTTGCTTTTGTTTGGTGTGAGGAGAGCAGAAACATCAGATCTTTATTCAATCTACTACAGTCATCTCTTATATTAACCTACTCAATTTTTTTTAAATGATTTTAAAAATCAGGAGGGTGGGGGATTTATTTTAAAGGGTCATGGTGGGTTTTAGGGTTGCTTTAGTGTGCTGGTTTCCCTGCCCTCCCCCCCACTGGACCCCAGGTAATATAAGGCACTTTGGGGGGGTTCGGGAGGGTGGGGGATTTATTTTAAAGGGTCGGGGTGGGTTTTAGGGTTGCTTTAGTGTGCCGGTTTCCCTGCCCTCCCCCCCCACTGGACCCCAGGTAATATAAGGCACTTTGTGGGGGTTCGGGAGGGTGGGGGATTTATTTTAAAGGGTCGGGGTGGGTTTTAGGGTTGCTTTAGTCTGCCGGTTTCCCTGCCCTCCCCCCCACTGGACCCCTGGTAATATAAGGCACTTTGGGGGGGTTCGGGAGGGTGGGGGATTTATTTTAAAGGGTCGGGGTGGGTTTTAGGGTTGCTTTAGTGTGCCGGTTTCCCTGCCCTCCCCCCCACTGGACCCCAGGTAATATAAGGCACTTTGGGGGGGGGGTTCGGGAGGGTGGGGGATTTATTTAAAGGGTCGGGTGGGTTTTAGGGTTGCTTTAGTGTGCCGGTTTCCCTGCCCTCCCCCCCACTGGACCCCAGGTAATATAAGGCACTTTGGGGGGGTTCGGGAGGGTGGGGGATTTATTTTAAAGGGTCGGGGTGGGTTTTAGGGTTGCTTTAGTGTGCCGGTTTCCCTGCCCTCCCCCCCACTGGACCCCAGGTAATATAAGGCACTTTGGGGGGGGGTTCGGGAGGGTGGGGGATTTATTTTAAAGGGTCGGGTGGGTTTTAGGGTTGCTTTAGTGTGCCGGTTTCCCTGCCCTCCCCCCCACTGGACCCCAGGTAATATAAGGCACTTTGGGGGGGTTCGGGAGGGTGGGGGATTTATTTTAAAGGGTCGGGGTGGGTTTTAGGGTTGCTTTAGTGTGCCGGTTTCCCTGCCCTCCCCCCCACTGGACCCCAGGTAATATAAGGCACTTTGGGGGGGTTCGGGAGGGTGGGGGATTTATTTTAAAGGGTCGGGGTGGGTTTTAGGGTTGCTTTAGTGTGCCGGTTTCCCTGCCCTCCCCCCCACTGGACCCCAGGTAATATAAGGCACTTTGGGGGGGTTCGGGAGGGTGGGGGATTTATTTTAAAGGGTCGGGGTGGGTTTTAGGGTTGCTTTAGTCTGCCGGTTTCCCTGCCCTCCCCCCCACTGGACCCCTGGTAATATAAGGCACTTTGGGGGGGTTCGGGAGGGTGGGGGATTTATTTTAAAGGGTCGGGGTGGGTTTTAGGGTTGCTTTAGTGTGCCGGTTTCCCTGCCCTCCCCCCCACTGGACCCCAGGTAATATAAGGCACTTTGGGGGGTTCGGGAGGGTGGGGGATTTATTTTAAAGGGTCGGGGTGGGTTTTTAGGGTTGCTTTAGTGTGCCGGTTTCCCTGCCCTCCCCCCCACTGGATCCCTGTAATATAAGGCACTTTGTGGGGGTTCGGGAGGGTGGGGGATTTATTTTAAAGGGTCGGGGTGGGTTTTAGGGTTGCTTTAGTCTGCCGGTTTCCCTGCCCTCCCCCCCACTGGACCCCAGGTAATATAAGGCACTTTGGGGGGGTTCGGGAGGGTGGGGGATTTATTTTAAAGGGTCGGGGTGGGTTTTAGGGTTGCTTTAGTCTGCCGGTTTCCCTGCCCTCCCCCCCACTGGACCCCTGGTAATATAAGGCACTTTGGGGGGGTTCGGGAGGGTGGGGGATTTATTTTAAAGGGTCGGGGTGGGTTTTTAGGGTTGCTTTAGTGTGCCGGTTTCCCTGCCCTCCCCCCCACTGGACCCCAGGTAATATAAGGCACTTTGGGGGGGTTCGGGAGGGTGGGGGATTTATTTTAAAGGGTCGGGGTGGGTTTTAGGGTTGCTTTAGTCTGCCGGTTTTCTCGCCCTCCCTTTCCCCTCCCCCTTCCCCCCAATTTACTAGTAAACTAGTGTGTTGTCTTACACTAGCCAGCCACTACCCCTGTGTTGGTCCTGGACTTGCAAATGCACGTGAGCCTTAAATTTATAAATAAATTGTTTGTGTTAGTAGTGCAAGTATAAGTAAATATAATATTATGGGGTAGCCTAGTGTCAATGGCTAGTGGCTGGCTAGTGGCTACTAGCCACGCCAGTGAGCCACTAGTCAGATTACTAATCACACAGTGACCTGTCACTGACTGACGAAGTCACTCACTAACTGTATTTAACCCTTCTATATATCTTATCTATTAGGTGCTGCTCAGTACACTGCTGTGCCAGCTTACTTGTTGGTACTGGACTGGACTTGCAGCCATAACGTTTTAAAATGTTTGCTGGCAAGAAGAAGAGTGCTACTGGAAAGAAAATTCCAGTCAGTAGGAAAAAACTGCGATTTGATGATACCCCTTCTACTTCAGCGAATGTAAAGGAGCAAGGTAACTTGCAGGACAAGGAAGGAGCAAAATCTGGAAAGGTGAAAGTGAAATCTGTGCGGCAGCAGCAAAGTTTATTGATGGATGAAGTGCTACAGAAAGTGCTGAATAGAGAATCAGAGGACTCTGAGTCTGAGGAGGAGGATGACAATGATGATAATCAGGATGAGGAGAAAAACACCGCCAATGACAGTGATAGTAGTGATGATGAATCAGATGATGGTAGTCCGATTGTCAAAAAAACCACTGTCAGCGCCAGTAGTATCCTCTCTAGTCCTAAACCAGTTGAACTTTTGCAGGTTACTACAAGAACAACTTCTGCTACTTCTACTCCTAGTACTACTACTCCTACTCTGATGACAACACTGACAAGAAATGTCCAGCCTAGAGTAAGGGACAGTAGAAAAACATCTAAGGTTTGGAATCATTTTAATGTTACGGATGATTGGAGATGTGCTCAATGTATCCATTGTAAAAGGATGGTGAGCCGTGGAAGAACTATTGGACATCTTACTACCACCAACATGAAATATCACCTTGAAAGAGAACATAAAGCACTGTTGCTTGCAGAAGAAGCTGCAGGGAAGCCACAGAAGGAAATTACTTCAGAAGATTGTGTGTATGTGAAGCAGAAGCAGTCTTCTTCTTCTCCTCTTCCCCGGCAGCAGCGGCAAGCTACTGTTGAGCAGATGGGGTGGTGTCCTTCTTCAATTTCACAGACTAGGAAGCAAGTAGTATCCAAAGTGGTGACACGACAAATTGCTGTAATGATTGCTGAGGATGATCAGCCACTGCAGATTGTAGAGAATAGTGGATTTAAGAAGCTGATCCATCTTTTAGCCCCTGACTACAAAATTCCTTCAAGAACTACATTTACCCGTCAGGTGATTCCTTCCCTGTACTCACAATGTCGTGCTGAAATGCAGATTGTGATGGCAAGGGCAAAGGGAAGGAGCATACATCTCACCACTGATCTTTGGACTAGTAAGAATGCAACACATGCATATTTGTCTCTAACAGCACATTGGTGGCAGCTGGATGAGGCATTAACTGACAGCACAAGCACAAGCAGTGGCAGTAGCACCAGCAGCTCCAAAAAGCTTTCTCCAGGATACCGGTGGGCTTTACTGCATGCTCAAGTGCTAGACCAGAGACATACTTCTGCAAATATCTTACAGACAATTCAGGGGATGATGGAAGGATGGAAAGGGCTACTTAGAAGCAGTGATATGGAATGTTTAAATGGATATATCATTACTGACAATGCTGCCAATATGATTAAGGCTCTGGAGGATGGTGGATTCAAAGGCATCCGATGCTTTGCACATACACTGCACCTGGTAGTGAGGGATGCGTTGGGGCTAGGTGCCAAGGAAGTGCAAGGTACTAGTCGTCAAGCCCTGAAGCGGTTGATTGAAAAGTGCCGCAAAATAACTGGGCATTTCAATCGCAGTGTGAAAAGTGGGAAGGAACTCAGAGAAAAACAAAAAGCAGTTAGGGCACCATTGCATAACCTCGTACAGGATGTGCCTACCAGATGGAATTCCACCTATCTTATGTTGGAGAGGTTGTCTGAACAACAGACACCTCTGCATGATTTGGCAATGGAATCTGAAATTGGATTGGAAAATCCACTTGGATGTCAGGACTGGACAAACATTGCACAGATGGTGCATGTCCTCAAGCCTTTCAAAGTATATACTGATGCACTGAGTGCAGCTACAGCCACGTTAGGTGATATCATTCCTGTAATATATGATCTGGAGCAGGTATTACAGGAATATCTGCATCAGACAGATTTGTCGAAGGAAGTGTTGCAGCTTGTGAGATGCTTAAAAGAGCAAGTACAGAAAAGGTTGAAACCTCTAATGGAGAAGGATAGCTATATCTTAGCTACTATGTGTGACCCACGTGTGAAAGGCAATGTTGCTCTCAAGTGCAATACTCTTGCATCCTGGACAAATAAGTTGATTGAAATGGTTAAAAAGATTTCAACTCCTCCCACTCCATCCTGCTCAGCTGCTTCCAGTTCCACCAGCTGCTTCCCTCCCATGATGACAACCCATTCTCCTCCCAAATTTCATGAAACTGGTCCTATTTCAATAGCAAGAGCAAAATTTGTCACATTTCAGAGTGGTGGGGCTGCTAACCAGCAGCACCTGCAAGAGAAGGTTGCAGAAATTCATGTGAATAATTTTCTCTCTGAGCCAGTTGAGAGCATGGAGTCAGATCCCCTGAGATATTGGGCAGAAAAAGCTTCAATGTGGCCTTATCTTACCAGAGTAGCACAACACTTTCTTTCCTGCCCACCCACCAGTGTGCAAAGTGAACGAGTATTTTCATTGACAGGGAATATTGTGAGTCCACTCCGTGCACGTTTGAATCCAGACTTAGTAGAGGAATTGGTTTTCATCAAAATCAACCTTCCGCTGCTTCATAATGTGAAAATTCGCTGTGACTGGGAGGAGGAGTGAGTCTCTTGTCTAGGATGGGGATGCAAGGTCATTTGGGAACACAGCAGGATGGAGCATTCAGCAGAAGCACTGCCAGTGCCTCATGATAGAACTGCCCCTGCCTCTTCACCTCAGGTGTCTGCTGTGCTGTTATCATCTATCTTGTCAGCTTGATGAATAAGGACTTTGTATGTGCAAGAAAGAAACCTAAGTTTGTGTCTATCAACTGTGTGCGCTTATTTAGCAGCTGTTAGAAAACAGGCAGTTAAAGTACTTTTGAGTTTTGACCATAGTCTCTCTAAGCAGTTAATGTATATCATACTGTGATAGGGGCATGGTTTATTTTTCAGGCTGAGACAGTTTATAGCTCAGCTTACCAAACCGGTCCTGGGGATTCCACAGCCAGTTGGATTTTTAGAATATCCACAAAGAATTATGCATGAAATACATTTGCATATCATGGGGACTCAGTATATGCAAATTTACATCATGCATAAAATCCTGCTGAGTGAGTGGTTATTTATTTGGAAAACCCTGGTTTGTAGGGACCAATTTGTCTCACTCTCTAAATAAAGCCTGACCACGTAAGTTAGTGCCTAAATCAAAACCATCTCCAGTTGTGTCATGAGTTACCTAACCTCCCTGTGGTCAGTAAAAGGTTTCTCTGGCCGAGATTTAATTATTTCTCCCTGCGGAGCAGATACATGTTAAGTTGAATTTTCAAGTTGCATTAATAAAAAACAGCATTTACGTGTTTACATAAATAGCATATACTTCTTTATATAGTACAACATGAGTAAATCTACACGTGTGAAAAAAGGGATGGTCTAGGTGTTCCCAAGTGGAGGCCAACATTTATGTATGTTAGTCGCTATTTTATAAGAGATTTACTGTATGTGTAGATTTGGCAGCTTTATATTTACTCTCACTCTTTATCTGGAGTAAGTGATAGTATAAGAAGTCTTAACAGTCAAATCATGACTAGGTCGTGGTCTGGGAGAAATGGGGGAAGCTGAGGCTGATCTTGATGAGTTGCAGATGGACTGGATTGGAAACTGAAAGACTAATTGATAACACTGGTAATTTTATTGCTGTGTGCATGTTAGAAAATCTGTTGACTATAAATCCCAATTTATAATAATTTTAATAATTGAGTCCACTAATATTTCTCAAATTTAAAACATTTTATTAACTACAAAACTATAACGAAATTAAATAACACTGTTATAAAAATATAACTTTACAATGACAACATACCAAAAAAAAATTGTGTTTTAGCACCCAGTACTCAAGGATGTGGAGAGGAGAATGGCAACCGAGAGGAGGATCCTGCTCTGGAGCAGAGGGCAGTGGCATCTCCTCCTCACGAGGCATCTCATGAGGAGGAGATACCTGTGCCCTCAGCTCCTGAAAGGCCTCCTCCATGGCTGACAGCCTCCTCTGCACATCCTTGACATCTGCCCTGATGCTGTTTACTCCCTGCAGGAGCTCCTTCAGCATGCCAAACTGCGCATGTGCAGTACATACGCAGCTTGGAGGAGATCCTGCAAGGAGTAAAGCAGCAGTGCTGGTGCTGGTGCTGCTGGGCCCGGCTGTGGCTGCCTCCATCCTTTGGGCACTGGCAGTGGCACTGGTGGCTGTGGCTGCCTCTTCTTGCCCTGTAAAGAAATGTAAAAAATTCTACATAAGATATAGAACAGGGGTGGGCAGTTATGGTCCTCGAGGGCCACAAACCAGTATTGTACGCACCAGCAAGTTTACAATATTAAAATACATTCAACCCCTTAGTTTACTAAATTGTAGGGTTTTGGAAAAATGAGTTTATAGTCTACAACCTCGGAGAGGGAGAGTGGAGGGATATCATTCTAGATAATTAGAGATAATATTATATAAATATATAACATAACATACATCTATCCCACCCTATATAACTGACTGATCACAAACAATAATTTTGATTTTCTGCCTCAGACAGATACTAGACAAACTACTACTACTAGTACTACAACATACATACTGGCCCTGTGGGCCAAAATACAAGCCATTAAGCCCGTACACACGTGCTACATTAAAAAAAAATGTTTTTCAGTTCATTTTTTAACATGGCACTCTTCTACAGTTCTTCTTCCTCACTCATCCTCTTTCTCCCACTGCCTCCCTCCCCTCTCACAGTGACTAATACCCCCTTCCCTCAGTCTCACATTTATCCCCCATTCACATTTGCAGCATGTTGGTCAATGGTCAGGGCTCAATTATCTAATAATATAATACCTGGCCCACCAGTGACGGTTTGCTCCGTCCTCCTCTGCTGACAGCTACTGGGCCCAGGAAGCCCTGCCTCGTCCCTGCTGGTGTGTGGTTCTGTACGAAGACACAGATCAAATTTCACAGAACAACAGTTAAAATTTAAAAAAAAGGAATTGGAACTGACACAAACAATATTAAACACAAATTCCATTACAATTAATTGAATAATATTTGTGTACTTGTGGAGTATTCTCAAACAGCCTACCAGGCGAAGGACGCGCTAAAGTCAGGCGGACCTCCTCAAGCCAATCACCCTCGTGAAGTCTCAGATGCCGACCTGAGAATTAGAGGTAGAAAGGAAATAGAATAACATTAATTGATTAATAAATTACTTACAAACACAACATGCCCTGCTAGGTTATTTTTTTATGCAATATATAACATTTAGTAATAAAAAAAAAATTAGCTATCTTTTAATGTGGCATTCAAAATTCCCAAATACAAATCACATCATTTCAAAATGATAAATAAATATAAATAAATATAATACACCACTAACATTATCTCTCACCTTTCTTCTTGAGATCTTCGATCTCACGCGGGTAAGAGGCTCTCCGGCAGAACTCCTCCTGGAGAGCCACCCAGGCTGCAGACTCCCTTTGAAGGTTAGGCCTGCTGCCTGAGGGGGTGTAGAGATGCTCCTCATCCAGGAGGAGTAGCCGGGCTAGGAGGTCCACATCTGCCTGTGTGAACCGTGGCTTCCGGGACCTAGCATCACGATCGGCCTTTGAGGAGGACGGTTGGGCTGACTCCCTATCATGATCCATCTACAATGAGAAAATAAAAAAGAAGATGAAAAAAAGTAAGTTCAGAAGCTCAGACTGGAAAGGGCTGAAGTATCCCACCCTTCACATCCCCCACTGCTGGTATATGGGAGAGAGAAGGGGAAGGGGAGTGGTGGGGGGAGGTGAAGGGGCAAGCAGCCCCACTCCCTGTGAGGGATGGGAAGGGAGAGCCAGCCCCACTCCCTGGGAGGGATAGGAAGGGAGAGACAGCCCCTGAATGCAGGGGCTGTCTCTCCCTTCCCATCCCTCCCCCCCCCCCCCCACCACTCACCCACACACTATTCACTGGCTGGGACATGGGGGAGGGGAGGAGTCAGGGTCAGGCACTGTGTGCAGGAAGATCACAACACCCCTGGTGCCAGGATTAGGGCACTGTGTGTGCAGGAAGATCACAACACCCCTGGTGCCAGGGTTAGGGCACTGGGTGCAGGAAGATCACAACACCCCTGGTGCCAGGGTTAGGGCACTGTGTGCAGGAAGATCACAACACCCTGACCCTTGAAAATAAATCCCCCACCCTCCCGAACCCCCCCAAAGTGCCTTAAATTACCTGGGGTCCAATGGGGGGCAGGGCGGGGAAACCGGCACGCTAAAGCAACCCTAAAACCCACCCCGACCCTTGAAAATAAATCCCCCACCCTCCCGAACCCCCCCAAAGTGCCTTATATTACCTGGGGTCCAGTGGGGGGCAGGGCGGGGAAACCGGCACGCTAAAGCAAACCTAAAACACACCCCGACCCTTAAAAATAAATCCCCCACCCTCCTGCCAGGGTTAGGGCACTGTGTGCAGGAAGATCACAACACCCCGACCCTTGAAAATAAATCCCCCACCCTCCTGCCAGGGTTAGGGCACTGTGTGCAGGAAGATCACAACACCCCGACCCTTTAAAATAAATCCCCCACCCTCCTGCCAGGGTTAGGGCACTGTGTGCAGGAAGATCACAACACCCCGACCCTTGAAAATAAATCCCCCACCCTCCTGCCAGGGTTAGGGCACTGTGTGCAGGAAGATCACAACACCCCGACCCTTGAAAATAAATCCCCCACCCTCCTGCCAGGGTTAGGGCACTGTGTGCAGGAAGATCACAACACCCCGACCCTTGAAAATAAATCCCCCACCCTCCTGCCAGGGTTAGGGCACTGTGTGCAGGAAGATCACAACACCCTGACCCTTGAAAATAAATCCCCCACCCTCCCGAACCCCCCCAAAGTGCCTTATATTACCTGGGGTCCAGTGGGGGGCAGGGCGGGGAAACTGGCACGCTAAAGCAAACCTAAAACACACCCCGACCCTTTAAAATAAATCCCCCACCCTCCTGCCAGGGTTAGGGAACTGTGTGCAGGAAGATCACAACACCCCGACCCTTGAAAATAAATCCCCCACCCTCCTGCCAGGGTTAGGGCACTGTGTGCAGGAAGATCACAACACCCTGACCCTTGAAAATAAATCCCCCACCCTCCCGAACCCCCCCAAAGTGCCTTATATTACCTGGGGTCCAGTGGGGGGCAGGGCGGGGAAACTGGCACGCTAAAGCAAACCTAAAACACACCCCGACCCTTTAAAATAAATCCCCCACCCTCCTGCCAGGGTTAGGGAACTGTGTGCAGGAAGATCACAACACCCCGACCCTTGAAAATAAATCCCCCACCCTCCTGCCAGGGTTAGGGCACTGTGTGCAGGAAGATCACAACACCCTGACCCTTGAAAATAAATCCCCCACCCTCCCGAACCCCCCCAAAGTGCCTTATATTACCTGGGGTCCAGTGGGGGGGAGGGCGGGGAAACCGGCACGCTAAAGCAACCCTAAAACCCACCCTGCTATGGCCGGCACCATTTTCCTTACGAAAAAACGATTTGCGACAGGAGATCGCTCCCAGACCCCCGCTGGACCCCCAGGGACTTTTGGCCACCTTGGGGGGGCCTCCTGACCCCCACAAGACTTGCCAAAAGCCCAGCGGGGGTCCAGACATTCACCACCACCTAATAATAATGAATTATTAATTCAGTGATATAACAAATCATTTAAAAAAAATTGAGTAGGTTAATATAAGAGATGACTGTAGTAGATTGAATACAGATCTGATGTTTCTGCTCTCCTCACAGCAAAGAAAAGCAACACACAAGCAGAGAAGCCCTTCTTACAAAGCTGAGCTAGTGAGTTAAGTAAGAGGATAAGTAAACATACTGGTGCCAGTGTGGCTACTTAAAAAATACACTTACCAACAATCAATTACATATATTTGAACTGTGTACAGTTCCAGCCAGGACCACCTTTCTAAAATGCACAGTGATTGGCAAATTCAACATGCACTAGCATTTCAGGTGCCTGCTAACAAAAATAATAAACAAAGAAGTGCTGATCATCACATTACTTTTTTTGTCAAGCTTCCAACTGTTTCCATTTCACATCCCCCCAACCAATGCCATTACCTCAGTGGAACCTTGGTAACATCAATAGATAAGAGCACAGCCAGCCAATAGGAATACATATATTCATTGCTAAGTGACCTTTACTGACCTGGGAAGTGTGAACACTGTTTCATTTTCTGTTGCTGTTCGTGAGTTTCCAGTTCCATTTCCCATCCCCCCAACCATCACCTCAGTGGTAACATCAATAGATAAGAGGGCTGCCAGCCAATAGTAACACATATTCATTCCTAACTGACCTTCAGTGACCTGGAAAGTGTCTATTTGTATCATTTTGAGTTAGTGCGCACTAAATCGAGTTAGTGCGCACTAACGGGGAGTTAGTGCGCACTAACTCGATTTAGTGCGCACTAATCGGAAAAAACGATTTTTAACGATTTTTCAATGAAATAATCGTGCCTAAGACGATTTTCTTGCCCTGCCACACGATTTCTATCGTTAAGACGATATGGAAAACGATTCACATCCCTAATATTAAATTCGTCATTCTGTCTCCACCTCTGTTCAAGATATTCCCCAGAGCCTGGGTCCATGGCCAACCATTCGGGCATTCGCCACTGAAATAAAGAGGGTAGGGCAGCCGCCGAACCTGTGATACAAAAAACTGGGCAATGATCCGAAATCACCAGGTGACCAATATTGGCCCGGTCCACGGTGGGGAACATAGATTCTGATATAAAAATGTAATCAATTCTGGACTTGGCCGGGTGGGCTCTGGCATAGTGAGTATAGACTTTCTCTGTGTGCTGTGGGGTGGAGTACCCGCCAAACATCAAGTAGTTGTAGTGACTTGCAGAGAAAGGTGAGCCCCTTCTCAGGTCCCAGAACTGGTGAAGGGCTAATGGAACACCTATCTAAGGTGGGATCCATTGTACAGTTGAAGTCCCCTGCAATCACAATGGGAAGGGGTCCAAAATCCGATATACGGGTGATCAAGCTAGTAAACAAATTATGGTCATATTTGTTAGGGCCATATACTGATGCAAGGAGTGCAGGCTTGCCAAACAGGGATCCCTTAAGGATGATGCACCTCCCCCCTTCATCAGAGTATTGGGCTTCTAATTGAAAGTATATAGATTTATATACTAAAATAGCAACTCCATTGCGTTTATGAGTGCCGGAGGAGAAGTATACCTGGTTATACCCTTACCCTCTTTTGTTTTTCAACTTAATGTGTTCCTTGTCTAACACATGTGTCTCTTGTAAAAACACAATTTCTCCTCTAGATTTATGACAGTGTGCCAGAACTTTTTCTCTTTTTATTGGGGAACCCAGACCCGCAACATTCCATGTCATAGATTTGACTTTAGACCCCATGAGTTCAGATATATCCACTATCACACCCCAGGGACAGCTGTTGACAGATTTCTAGGTCAATGGAACTAATCCAGGGACTCCCAGCCTGCCCATCTGGATATAGTCCACGTCAAACAAAATATTCCCCACAGGAACACTGCTGAAATGGCACCAATATGCCGATTAAATAACTGCACAGTAAATTCAGGCAAAAGCACACATCAAAACCAGCCTACTTCTCGTACCAAACTTCCCAGTCCAAGCTCCAGGTGCATCCCCCCCCTCTTCCCATTCCCATCCCCTAGGCTAAAATCAAATCCCTGATTCAGCCCCATCTCAACTCTGAAAGCGTTCTCTGTGTTGAGAGCTGGAGTCATAAGGGTGTGGTCAGGTGTCCGTCCCAGTAAGTAATCCATGATGAGTCGCAGCCAGAAATAAAAGCCATCGCATCTCATTTATCAAGCGCAGGCAGTTGGCCCACAGTATAGCATGTCATAATTAAGGTCAAGTGGGGCATTGTGAAAGCAGTTAATAGCGAAAGGAGTAAGTCGCCCCTAGGCTCAAGGAAGTCCAAGGGTAACATGTGAGCCATGCTGGCCTTCCACCGGGTCATGGCCGCCATTCACCATAATGTTAAAGATTCCTGGTGGTGATATAACAGGCATTCAAGGTTAGCATACAAAACAAAGTTCTGCTGAGCATGCCGATGATGATCCAGTCCACTCCTTCAGACCTCTGAGACATTCATAACATCCTGCATGAATTTTTGAGCTTCAGGCAGTGAATCAAACACTTGGTTTTGGCCATTGTGCCATATACATAATTTAGCTGGATATTGAAGGGCAAAACACACCTGTTTCGTCGCCAGTTGAGAACATAGCGGGCCAAATTCTTGCCGCTTAGCCACCACCCGCGCTGAAAAATCTTGGAAAATTCTTACCGACTGGCCTTGATAAGTTAGTGATGGTAGTTTGCGTGACGATTGCCAAATTCTCTGTCTGTCCGCAAAATCCAGTATACGGGCAATCACAATCCAGGCTCTTTGATTAGGTAGAGCGCGAACACCAAGGCGGTGGGCCTGTTCAATTTGAGAGAGCCAAGCTGGTTAGGGATACCAAGCGCTTCAGGAAGCCATAGAGAGAGTTGGTCGGCCAAATCGGATTCTGGGATGGACTTCGGTAAGTCGACAAAACGAAGATTGTTGCGGCGAGATCTGTTCTGCAGCTTGTCTATCTTATCCTCCTGCGTTTGAACGAGCTGCTCCAGTTTGTGTATTCTGTGTTCCGCTGACAGGGCCTCGTCTTCTGTCGCCGAGACACGAAGTTCGAAGGCGTCTATTCAGGGAGGTAATACCGCGAATGTGGATTTTAGTTCTAATATCTGCTCCGAGATTTCATCTAATTTGTTGGAGAGCACCGCAGTCACTGCTGTCGTTAATGCCGCAATCGTATTTTCATCCGCGAGGCCCATGGATCCTTTATCTGTGCTGGCCGCCATTTTGTCCTCGCCGGTTTTCGATTTATTTTTGTCCTTTTTCGACAGCTTGGCAGGCATTGTAGCGGGCGATTTGCTCATGTAGCGATTGATGTTCATAAGCAATTCTCACCAGGAACTTGAAGTTATAAAAGGAAGAGTGGATGCCTGTTTAAAGCACTGATATGGGAACGGATACCTGAAGCCGGGTGAGACACGTCTTCCCCAGATCACCACATCATGTGACTCCCAAAAAATAATTTTTATTTTATTTATTTATTTAAGTTATTTCTAGTTCGCCTATAATGGCATGTGCTAAGTGGATTACAAGCATAATAAAAACAAAATATGTTAAAAAACAGAAACATAATTTTTTATGTCTGCCAAAGTTAAAACTTCAATTTGAGCCCAAGATATCACTTTATCAACCATTTCTCCCTGCACCTCCCCCTCCCTCCATCTACACTTCCCAAAATACTCTAGCTTTTTAACTTTATTTTGAAAAAGGTTTTTTTGTTACATTTTTTACTACATAAAACAATTCTTTCAGTCTATTACTAGAAATCCTTATCTGCTCAGAATAAGTTTTCCTTGGCTTCTGAATTTCACTTTTATAATATCTTAAAAGTGATTCATAACAGTCTTTATCAACTGGAAATCTAGTCTTACGCCATTTACGTTCTGCTTTTCAAAGCTGTTGTCTTTGTGATTTCAATTCTTGGGAAAACCACAATACCTTTGTTTTATTCTCTATATTCAAGACACCTTGCTCCGAGGCTACTTCCTCATAAACATTAGCTAAAGAGGACACCAGCTAGCTACCCCTTCTCTCCCATCACTATCTAGATTATCTAAATTATCAAACTTCTTTAATGGGAGGGCAGGAGGAGCCAGGTCTCTGGATGCCCATGAAAATATGGGCACCAGCTGGTTCCTCCTGCAAGGCAACGGTTAGGCAGGGGTGGGGGTTTGTCCTTCCTGTTGGTGCTCGGGGATTAGAATCCCCAGGGAGCTGAGGCCCTGATTGGTTGGCCCCGGTGCACCAAGGGAAGGGGGGGGGGGGTCGTACCAGTGGGGGTTGGGGGCTATATAAAGGGGTGGTACCTTCTGCTGCCGGCCCTTTCGGTTCCCAGCTCTTCGTCGTGCTGCGCACGCGGCAGGTGTTTACTTGTGCTCGGCCTAGCTTGTTCCTCTTGGGCTGTCCTTTCTGCTTTTTGCAGCCCTTGCTTCTGGGATGCCTGCCCAAAGTCGAGCGCGAATTGGAGCTGCTTTGCAGACTCAATTGGCGGAGGTCGGGGAACCGTGGCGGTTGCGGGCCGAGGAAAGTTGGTTGCCGGTGCAAGGAGGTAGTGGGTCTCATCCTGGCCCCTCCAGGGAGGGTCCTGTTTTGACTGAGGCGGGCGGCAATCGTGCTCGTTGGGTTCAGGTTAGCGACCCGACCCCTCGATCTTTGCCGCGTGTCCCTGGGTTTTTTTTGCTGGTCGACTCGTTGGTCAGCCAGCCCAAGTAGGAGCAATCACATGGCACAGCTGCTTCTCAGCTGACGGCAAGTGTTGATGTGGGGCCTGGAATTCCTCACATTTTCCTTGCGGTGTCTTCTGCATTAGGCATTCTTTTTTCTTTTGCCTCTGCCCATGCTATGACGTACAAGCAGTATCGCGGGCCTGACTTCGGCTCTGGGGTCCTGCAGGGGCGGGCTGTAGTAGTGCCTGGCTTGGTTCCTGATCCCAGTGTGGGCTTGGGCCAGCCCTTTTCATTTCCTTCAGCTTCCTCTCACCTTTCTTCAAGTAGCATTTCTGGGGATGGAATGCTCTTTTGTGCGCCTTCCTTGGAGAGTAGGCAGGAAAATTTTCCTCTGGTCTCAGGGCTCTCGGTTAACCTTGGGACCAGTTCCTTTTTCACAGGGATTCCCGGGGCCCAGATCAGCATTGGTCCTTTGTGTTGGGGTGTTGGTCCAAGTTCTGAAATTTTCCCAAATTTGGGTGGGGTGGATTTTTCCTCTTGTGTAGGTTTGGGTGGCCAATGGGTTTCTATGGAGAGTTGGGTATCTTATGGTCTCACTGGCTTTTATGGGCCTGATTTGGGCATCCATTTGCCTATTTCAGGTCTGGCACCTTCTTCTGTTCCTTAAGGTCACTTGGAGAACGAGGCGTGGTTAAAGCAGTTTGGAGAGCGCGCGCGCGCACGCCTAGAGAACCCTGAGGTCAAGATGGCGATCGGCAGCAACCATCCTGCATGGGTAAGCCTGGGAACGGAGGCTGGAAGGCCTGTGGTAGCTGGCAGAAGCCACGAGTTCGCCCAATGGAGCCAAAGTAGAAGAAAGAGAGGTGAGCAGAAGTGGTCGCAGCCATCTGCGACCGCAAAGCATAAATGTTCTGGTGTCTGTTCCAAGGTTGTGCACCTTGCTAATGTGCAAGAATATTTATTGATACGGCCATCTGGGGGAACCTCCTTTCTTTGTCCATGAGGATTGTGCTCTTCTGACAAGATACCAATTTTCTATGGTACTCCAGAAGGTTTTGGATGCCCTGGGCTAATAGAGGAGAAATTATGGGACCCATTCTTTCTGTATTGGAGCGGCCACTTCTGCTGCGGACTTAGGTTTGTCCAGTGGGGTTATTCAGCGTATTAGCCGATGGAAGTCTGGGGCATTTGTGACTTACGTGCGCAAAGATTAATTGTAATTGGGGTTGAGTTTTGTCCCCTTGGTCTGGTTGCTACGTTAATTTTCTTTCTTTTCCAGATTCACATCTACACAAATGAAGTGTTTGGCTAGTTGGTCACTCTTATGTGGTGTGAGCTCATCGTTGGGCAGTGAAATGACCCTATGGCTTGCTTCTTCGCCTGGCTCATCACGGCATGTGAGTGAGATGGATCGGTCATCGTGACATGCGCTGGGACCAGTTATTTGCATTTATGTCATCCTACCTGACTAAGTGGCCTCCGCCAGTGGTTTTACTGATCCACCTTGGTGGCAATGACCTGGGGGACTGGTCTTGTCGCCGCCTTCTGGACGCAGTCCAAAAAGACCTGGGGGTTTTGATGTCTTGGTTGCCTGACACTGTTTTATGTTGGTCGGATATTATTTCAAGGCCTGCCTGTATGGTTTCCAGGATCTGGGGTCATAGTAGAGCTAAATTGAATCGTCAGATCAGTTTTTGATTAACTGCATATGGGGGTGTAGATGTTATGCATGTTTGGTCCTGGGATGTATATCCCGGCCTTTATGGCAGGGATGGGGTACACCTTTCAGGGGTTGTATTGATTTGTTTAATAACATTATTCAGGACGCCTTGGAGTATGTCTTTAACCTTTAGGCCGCACCTTTATTGTGGGGGATGAGTGGCTGGGTGGGTGTCACCCGCCTTGCCCTCTCACTGTGGCAAGAAATGACCAGAGCCTTGTGTATTTTGGGGTGGGGCTAATGTCGAGGAATCTGCTAGGTGGTGGGTTGTCTTGACGTTGTGCTGTTGGATTGCATGTGATTGGGTTCAGTTACATGGTTGGGATCCTTTGCTGGGCCTGCGGTGGGGGTCCTGGTAAGCGGCGGGATGCTTCTCATTGTTACAGGCTTGGTGGCCTGAGGACAGAGCATCTTGCTGGGGCGAGGCAGATGTATCCTGGGGGTGTGTGAATTGTATTGTTTCAATGGCTCTGGTGACTTGTCAATAAAGCTGCGGCCTTTGTCTTTTCAATCAGTGTTTCCGTGTGTGTTATTTCTGGTGACAGATCTTTGTAAGGGGTTGAGGGAGCTGCGAGTCCTGGTTGCCCATATTATTGTGCCTAGGCTTTCTGAAACTTTTTCACTTCAACCTTTGACCTTACTGTTTGTTTAACCTTCTCAATCATCCTAAACCCTGATCTAATCTTAACTGTGGTTTATGAGCAGACCATAACATTGGTAAAACTCTTACTGTCTGTACAATTCTTTGAATTACCAGTGCCTATCACAGCAAAATACTAGATCTTGCTGATGTGTAGGCTTATTTACCAATTTAAACATGCTAATAATGTCATAACTTCAATAAACTCACTCGCATAACAAGCTTCTGTATCTTTCACTTGAAAATTAAAATCCCTGACCTCTAACACTATCATTTTGTTATCAGTCAACACTAAATTTGGACAAATTTCAATTACTTCACGTGTCCTGTACCCACAACCCCAGTGGACGATTATAATACAAAATGACAATTGTAATAGTTTTATCAAAATACAGTCAACTTCATATCAACAACACAGAGTGAGCATTCCTTGGGGTGGTAGAGAACAAAGTAGACTGGACGCCAGCTATTCTTCTACAGATTTTTATTATTTACAAGCAAAATCAAACAAACAAGAGCCTGCTTGCTTCAACAGTGCTGAAACAAAAAATGCAAATGTCTTCAAATAAGTAGCTTTAGCAAAGTTCCTGCCTCCTTCTCCTCATGCACCTTTGGGAGGGCTGATGTCCTCCCTGGGGCCTACCTCCTTAACACTCTCTGCAGGAGAAATGCCCTGCACCCGGGGTTCCCTTGTGGGCTGTTGAAAGGTGGACCAGGCTAAATGCCGGGTCCTGAGCTTTTAAGAAGAGTCTAACATTCACTAATTTATAATAATCCTAAATCAATTGGCATCCTGATGGGCTTCCATGAAGATTTATAAATAATTAACATACCTCCTCTATGATTGCCATCCTTGGCCTGTTCCTCAAATAAATAACCAGGAAGGAACATTTGATTTAATGATATTATATCGGCATCTGTGTGCCAAGTTTCTGTCACGAAATCTACTTCATGCTCTAAAATAAAATCTCAAATTTCTGTACTTTTACTCCTTCCTGACTGTCGTGTCGATACAGTACAGTGCGCTCCGACGGAGAACACTGTTAACCTGCCATTGGACGCGCGTTTTCTCTTACCCCTTATTCAGTAAGGGGCGGAAAACGTGTGTCCAACCCGCCGAACCTAATAGCGCCCTCAACATGCAAGTCGGAGGTCCCGAAGGGTAAAAAAAGTAAAAAAAAAAAATAAAAAAAAATTTAAAATGGGCCGGCGGCTGTCGGGTCGAAAACCGGACGCTCAGTTTTGCTGGCGTCCGGTTTCCGAGCCTGTGGCTGTCAGCGGGCTCGGGAACCGACGCCGGCAAAATTGAGTGTTGGCTGTCAAACCCGCTGACAGCCGCCGCTCCGGGCCAAAAGGAGGCGCTAGGGATGCGCTAGTGTCCCTAGCGCCTCCTTTTGCCCGTTTCTACCGCCGGGCCTCATTTAAATACTGAATCGCGCGCATAGGCGAGTGGCCAGTGCGCGCGCCGGGAGAGCGGGTGTTCGCCCGCTCTCCTGCGAACTTTACTGAATCGGCCCGTGTGTGTTTTAAGTATCTTAATTTCAGAACTTTAATATTTATACTAAATGCAGTTTTTTTTTACCAATATTAACCGAAGTAGGAAATCTTAGGGGTCAATATCAGGGCCCTTAACCAGTTAAAATCTAGCTGGATAAAAGAGGCATTCCAGGAGCATTCCAGGGTAGACCCAAGTTATTTGGCTAATTCAGCTGTTTTCAGTTGTATCCAGCTAAGTTATAACTTTACACCTGCTTCAGAGTAGTTGTAGTTATCTGGCATTATGGGCTGGATAACTTGTCACTTACCCGGGTATCTTCAAAAGATACCTGGTTAAATGACACTATTTAAAAAATAAAATAAAGCTAAGTGTAGGCTTCTGGCCTGATTCTCATCCCCCCTCCCCCAAATATTTAATGAGACCCTCCCAAATCTCCCCCAAGTGGCTATAAACAGTGTTGCAGGGTCCGCAGATTGCCCTCCGTGCTATTGTTTTTGAATAATGCTTCCTCCTGGACCCCTTCCCTTCCTCCACCCATCTGCAGTCTCTTTGTACACTGCCATTCCCCTCCCACCCCCCCAGGACTCCTCCATGCCCCTACTGGGAACAAGGTATTTTCTTACCTGTTTTGGCACTTCCAGCATTGCTTTGAGTTAAGTCAGATAACTTGTCCACTCATCGGCTTACTGAATATGGACCTCTTAAATACTGACCTTGCCTCACGTGTTCATGCTTACTTAGCTTGTCCTCTCAGCATTGAAATTCCTTGAGTCATTCACATCTCCTTTTTCATTCCACTTCCAGTAATGGAGTTTGTCAGTACACTAGCAAAGCCTAATACTACCTCCTAGGAACTCTAATACACTATTAACCTTAAGAAATTGCAATCACAGCCAATACTACAACATGTTTCGATTTATGTGCTATTTCCTGTGATACATACACTTGATTTAGTCATCCTAGTACATAATCCATAAAATTACAAGATATTAACACTTACCAAACTGTCCCTCTATTAACTGGAGTTCAGCTCCCTCTCAGTGCTGCCCCCCCCCAGTGATCACGAAGGGGACCACAAATAGGGGCAGTGCATGCAACTCTCTCATGCATATTCATTGTGGGCATCCTGAAAACCTGACTAGCTAGGGGGTCATCGAGGACCAGCCTGAGAAACACTGCTTTAGCGAGAGAAACTTTCTTAATATAGGCGTTTTAATGCACCAGTTCTGCATACATTTTAATGCCTTATTCGAAGCACACAAGAAGTTACTAATCGCACTATTATGCTGGTAATTTCCATAACTCTCACATTACAAATTACCAAGAAAGCTGAAAACGCAATAAATATATTTTCTTTGGGGGTGGAGGAAGTCATTGTATGTAAAGTGACAGAATAGAAATCTACTTCTGTCTCTTATTTATCTCTCACCCTACAGCATCTACATAATCGGCTACAGTATATATCTTTTTTATTGAATTTGAAAGTTCTGATTCACCCTAAACCACGGAACTACATAAATCACAAAAACAGAAAGACAACTGGAATTAAGACAAATATGATAAATGTATCAGAGGATAAGGAATAGACAAAAGTCTCAATTTTCTGTCTCTCTCTGTGTCTTTATCTCACAGCTCTCTGTCTCTGTTTGTCTCTTTCTTTATGAGTTTGGCTACCAGAGTCTATTCAGTTTTTCTGTAATGCCTTAAATGGACTGCAGCAAGACTGAAAATTCTAGCTATTAGTAGTAAGTGTAGAAACTCCCTCTCTTTTTCTGTCTCTTTTCCTTTTATCTTTTTCCATTCCTTCCCCTAAAAAAAACAAACAAACAAAACAACTTGCAGTTTCACATGATTTGGGTCTGTGCTAAACTTGGGGAGGCTGATATTTAGCCCTGCTTAGCTGGAATGTGAAGGGCTATCCCTGAAAACCTTCCTTAACCAGTATAGTGATAGGAGTATACTACCGTCCACTTGGACAAAATGGTCAGACAGATGATGAAATGCTAAGAGAAATCAGGGAAGGTAACCAATTTGGCAGTGCAATAATAATGGGAGATTTCAATTACCTGTAAACAATGAGGGAAACCAAATTTGTTTTAAATATAGCCTAAGTGATGGTGTCAGCAAGCCTGATGTTGTGATTTCTCAAAAAGAACCCAACCGGTCTTTTAATCATTCACCAGTTTTTGGTGGAAACTTGAGGCTCTTGTATTTTGTTATCATGGAATTCCTTGCCACTTAGTTTCTGCCTAGAAAAGGATTACTTGAAATTTAGGAAGGCTCTGAAGGTCCATCTTTTTAAAAAGCCTATCCTCACCTTCACCCACTTAACCTTTATATTACTGCATGTTTTATAAATATTTGTATTTTTATTTTAGTATTCCACTATTTTTTGTCTTGTTTTACCTTTTACTTTTATTGTTTTGTTTTTATATTTACTTATTTTATTGCTTTATGAGGTTGCTTTTTATTCTTTTCAGTTTATATTATTTTACATGATGATTTAATTTCATACCGATATTAATTTTTTATAACTAGTTTTACTTTGTTAGCTATTTCTACATTTTAATTTGTACATCACTCTGTTTTACAAATGTAATAAGATATGATTCATCAAGAAATAATAAACATAAACATGTATCACAATGATAGGGTGGATCAACTTGGTAGTGGTGGGAGAGGGTGAGACTTTATGTTCAGGATGGCATAGAGTCCAACAGGATAAAGATCATGAAGGAGACCAAATAGTAGAATTTTTAGGGGTAGAAATCCCATGTGTGTTGGGAAAGAGTATGTTGATAGGGGTATACTTCTATCCACCTGGCCAAAATGATCAGACTGATGATGAAATGCTATGAGAAATTAGGGAAGCTAACAAATTTGGCATCGCAGTAGTAATGGGAGATTTCAATTACCCCAATATTGACTAGTTAAATGTAATGTTAGGACATGCTAGTGAGGTACAGTTCTTGGATGGAATAAATGACTGCTTCATGGAGCAATTGGTTCAGGAACCAATGAAAGAGGGAGCCATTTTGGATCTTAATCTTAATGGAACTCAAGATTTGGTGCAAGAAGTAACAGTGGTGGGAATTCTTGGCAATAGTGATCATAACATGATCAAATTTGACTTAATGACTGGAAGGGGGACAATAAGTACATCTACAGTTCTAGTACTAAACTTTTGAAAAGGAAACTTTGATAAAATGAGGAAAATAGTATGAAAAACTGAAAGGCAAAGCTACAAAGGTTAAGAGTGTACAATAGGCATGGGCATTGTTTAAAAATACCATCTTAGAATTGCAGACCAGATGTATTTCACACATTAAGAAAGGTGGAAGGAAGGCCAAATGACTGCTGGTATGATTAAAAGGCAAGGTGAGAGAGGCTATTTTAGCCAAGATTGGAGGTGAGAGAGGCTATTTTAGCCAAAAGATTGGAGGTGAGAGAGGCTATTTTAGCCACAACTTGGAACTAGAATCCATCTGAAGAAAATAGGAAAAAGCATAAGCATTGTCAAGTTAAATATAAAACATTTATAAGAAAGGCAAAGAGAAAATTTGAAAAGAAGCCTACCGTAAAGGCAAAAAATTCATAATAAAATTTTTTTTAAATATATCTGAAGCAGGAAGCCTGCAAGAGAGTTAGTTGGACCATTAGATGATTTATAAATATATTAAAAGTACAGATTCCTGAGATACTCCACTGTTTACCTTTTTCCACTGACAAAACTGACCATTTAAACCTATTCTCTGTTTCCTATCTTTTAATCAGTTTGCAATCCACAATAGGACATTGCCTCTCATCCCATGACTTTATTATTTTCTTAGGAGTCTCTCATGGGGGACTGTGAGGGAGCAAGTAAGGAGCACCTTAAAGGATCGGGTACAGCTATCTAAACCGGTCCTCCTTAACTCAGCAAGGGATTCTGGGATAGGGTGGAGCACTGCAAGCTAGGTAAGAGTTCAGGGCCAGAAGGGTGAGAGAGGCCCAGAGAGAGAGACCGCTGGCTCGAGAATACCAACTGTAAGTTACAATTGTTTTGTTGAACTGCTCAAACCAGCTATTGTTTTGTTTATTGTTGCTTAAGAATAAAGTTACTTGAAGAGAGTGTTGCCAGAGTCCAGCATGGAGTCTGTTCTCTGGCTAGTCCTGACTGCTCAACATTACATATAGTGATAGCAGTGGGATTGCTTTCCTAAGCCAGAGGTGCAGGCAAAGCCCACAACTGCAACAGAAAAAAAAAAAAATCCCTGCCAAGTTTTTTTTTGTTTGTTGGGTTTCTCCTGGGATCTCCCAGTTTCACTCCCTAGCTGAAGCTACAATAGGCTAAAGGGGCTAGCCCTGCCTTACAGTCAGGGTCAAGCAGTGAGTCAGGGTTGAACAGGCCAGCAGGTTTTTTTTGTTTTTTTCACTCTCCATCCGGAGAGATACCCAGTGGGGAAGTGACTTAAAAAATGGGTAAGATGGTGCATGCGATTGAGATCCTTGCTATAGGGAGCAGCAATTGCAGAACATCATACAAACTCAACTTGGCAAGCAGCAATCACTGCGGGAACAACCTGTGCAACAAAACACAGTGTTAACTCAGGTAGCACAGGCTGCTGTGGCCAGTTTCACATAGGCAAAGCCATTACCTCACATCCTATTTAAAATAAAGGCAGGTGAGGACCCAGAGATCTTCCTGAGAAGCTTTGAAAAGACCATCTGTCTTTCAGCTTGGCCTGAAGCCAATTGGAATATGTATTTGACTAACTTATTCACAGGCAGAAGTCAAGCAGCCTTCCAAGCAGCCAACACTGATGGGACAGCTACTGATGTGGAAGTCAAGGCCGCTATCCTAGAGAGAGCCGGGTATACTCAGAAACCCACCGGCAGCAGGTCTGGCGGGAATTCCTGCAGCCCCCGAAGTCTGTTTCATTGCCCGACAGATGTCAGCTGGAAGGTTTTCATGGGTAATGATTCAGATGGACTGAATCAAATCACGGTGAACCAAGAAGATGTCGTAGGCCTGATTGACAAACTGAAGAGTAGTAAATCACCTGGACCAGATGGTATACACCCCAGAGTTCTGAAGGAACTAAAAAATGAAATTTCAGACCTATTAGTAAAAATTTGTAACCTATCATTAAAATCATCCATTGTATCTGAAGACTGGAGGATAGCAAATGTAACCTCAATATTTAAAAAGGGCTCCGGGGCGATCCGGGAAACTACAGACTGGTTAGCCTGACTTCAGTGCCAGGAAAAATAGTGGAAAGTGTTCTAAACATCAAAATCACAGAACATATAGAAAGACATGGTTTAATGGAACAAAGTCAGCATAGCTTTACCCAGGGCAAGTCTTGCCTCACAAATCTGCTTCACTTTTTTGAAGGAGTTAATAAACACGTGGATAAAGGTGAACCGGTAGATGTAGTATACTTGGATTTTCAGAAGGCATTTGACAAAGTTCCTCATGAGAGGCTTCTATGAAAAGGAAAAAATTCATGGGATAGGTGGCGATGTCCTTTCGTGGATTGCAAACTGGCTAAAAGACAGGAAACAGAGAGTAGGATTAAATGGACAATTTTCTCAGTGGAAGGGAGTGGACAGTGGAGTGCCTCAGGGATCTGTATTGGGACCCTTACTTTTCAATATATTTATAAATGATCTGGAAAGAAATACGATGAGTGAGATAATCAAATTTGCAGATGACACAGAATTGTTCAGAGTAGTTAAATCACAAGCAGATTGTGATAAATTGCAGGAAGACCTTGTGAGACTGGAAAACTGGGCATCCAAATGGCAGATGAAATTTAATGTGAATAAGTGCAAGGTGATGCATATATGGGAAAAATAACCCATGCTATAATTACACAATGTTGGGTTCCATATTAGGTGCTACAACCCAAGAAAGAAATCTAGGCGTCATAGTGGATAACACATTGAAATCGTCAATTCAGTGTGCTGCGGCAGTCAAAAAAGCAAACAGAATGTTGGGAATTATTAGAAAGGGAGTGGTGAATAAAACTGAAAATGTCATAATGCCTCTATCGCTCCATGGCACCTTGAATACTGTGTACAATTCTGGTCGCCGCATCTCTGATGTGCCTGATGTGCCTGATGTGAAGTCCATTCGTGAAGTCCGGTATAGAAAAATATATTAAATAAATAAATAAAATCTAAAAAAAGATATAATTGCAATGGATAAGGTATAGAGAAGGGCTACCAAAATGATAAGGGGAATGGAACAGCTCCCCTATGAGGAAAGACTAAAGAGGTTAGGACTTTTCAGCTTGGAGAAGATATGGCTGAGGGGGGATATGATAGAGATGTTTAAAATTATGAGAGGTCTAGAACGGGTAGATGTGAATTGGTTATTTACTCTTTCGGATAATAGAAAGACTAGGGGGTACTCCATGAAGTTAGCATGGGGCATATTTAAAACTAATTAGAGAAAGTTCTGTTTTACTCAACGCACAATTAAACTCTGGAATTTGTTGCCAGAGGATGTGGTTAGTGCAGTTAGTATAGCGGTGTTTAAAAAAGGATTGGATAAGTTCTTGGAGGAGAAGTCCATTACCTGCTATTAAGTTCACTTAGAGAATAGCCACTGCCATTAGTAATGGTAACATGGAATAGACTTAGTTTTTGGGTACTTGCCTGGTTCTTATGGCTTAGATTGGCCACTGTTGGAAACAGGATGCTGGGCTTGATGGACCCTTGGTCTGACCCAGTATGGCATTTTCTTATGTTCTTATGTTCTTAAGTGGCTACAGCCAGAGGCAAAGACTGGCCTCGAAGTAGCTTGACAGGGGCTCCTGGAACAATACCTAAATGGGCTTGACTGGCCTATGCAAAATTGGGTCTGTCAACACACTGGGTTCAGGTTAGAAAGAGCTCTATGGTGGACATCTTCCGTCAAGTACAGTTAATGCACGATGTGGTAAGGAGACCAGGAAGAACAACCCACACAAACTTCCAGGCAAAGCACAGAGACTGAAGCTTCCCAGCAGCAACCCGCAGAAGCAGAGATTCCATCTTCTGGTCCCGGAACTCAGACCTCAGTCTCTTCCTCGTGCTGTTACTGTGGCTGGATAGGGCATTTAGCAAGGGACTGTTGTTTTGAGGGGCCTGAAGTTATGGACATCAGCTTAGTTAACCAGCCAACACTAGGCTGTAAAGTCTCTGGGAATAAAGGAGAAACTCCAAAGCAGGAAAAGTCCTTACCCTGGAAGAACAGTATCGTAGGAAATTCACATCAGCCCAGGAACGAAACATTGGACTATTTTTCATTCTCTGCTCTTTTTGCAGGAATTGTCATCAGGAGGACCGCTGCCCATTTAGAAAGGATGAAGATAAAGAACCCTCAAGGAGATTAACTAAAGGCAAAGATGAAGCCACACAGGCGGCATGCTCCTACTGTAAAGCACTGGACCATAATGTCAAAGAGTGTCCATGGTTAGAGGACATGGAATACAAATATAAGCTGGAAGAGAAGGGGGCAGTAATAGAATATCAGAATGAGAAGCAAAATGGGAAGATGAGTGGGCAAACATGTTCGCAAAGCTACAAAATTGTATATGAGAGGATATCCCTCATCAGCGTCTCAAGGAGATCATAATCCAGGTGGAACTGGATGAAGTCCCCACCCAAGCATTGGTGGATTCAGGATCTGGCAAGACTCTTGTTCATGAGGACCTCCTCCAAAAGGAGCGCATTAACCACAAGAGCAAATAGACAATTGCCTGCATACATGGAGACAAACAAGAATACCCAACCAATCGGGTTCTACTGATATTCACAGCAGGTCAAGCCATTATGGAAGTGGGAGTCCTTCCTGATTACTCCTGTACCCGATTATTCTGGGACACAATGGTCCCCAATTTATAATCCTGTGGACCCAGCTTACAGGGAGTCAGTAAGGCTGGGTCATCGATGAGGAATAGCCAGGAATTAGCCTGGGCATGTCTGAACGCCTGGCCTGACAAGGCCAAGCTTAGGGGGAGAGTATATAAGGAAGCATGTAAGGAACTCACTCAAAATGCCTTAAAGGACCAGGTATAGCTATCTGTACTGATCAGTGGCGTAGCCACGGGTGGGCCTGGGTGGGCAGGTGCCCACCCAACTTAGACCCAGGCCCACCCAACTGGCACCGGAACTGCAAGGCTGTCGCGGGATCCCATCCCCGCGACAGCGAACAAGAGAACCCACGCCTCGCGCGCCATCACGGCACACATGGGGAAGCGCTGCTGCGGCCGTATGGCCAACCGGTCTTCCTGTTGAGGGGGGGGGAGCGGAAGCGCCGCGGGCAGCTTCCGCTTCCTCCCCCCAATGCAGGAAGATCAGCTGCCTCTCCTGCTGCCACCCGTTCTGCTATCTTCGGACCAAACGGCCCGCCGAACTTCCTGTTTGGGGGAGCGGAAGCGCCGCGCACAGCTTCCGCTTTCTCCCCCAAAGCAGGAAGATCAGCTGCCTCTCCTGCTGCCACCGGCCTCCTGCTATCTTCGGGCGTCGGGCCGTACTGCCCGCCGATCTTCCTGCTTGGGGGGGGGGGAGGGAGGAAGCGGACGTTGTGCGCTGCGCTTCCGCTCCCCCCCCCCCCCGACAGGAAGTTCGGACGCCCGAAGATAGCAGGAGTCCGGTGGCAGCAGGAGAGGCAGCTGATCTTCCTTCTCTGGGGGAGAAAGCGGAAGCTGTGCACGTGCTTGAATGTGTATGTGTGGATGAGAATGGGAGTGTGTGTGGGTGAAAACTGGAGCCTGGGTGTGTATGTGGGTGAGAATGGAAGCTTGAATATGTGGGTGAATGGGAGCTCGAATGTGTGTATGTGTGGTTGAGAATGGGAGCCTGGGTTTGTGGGTGGGTGAGAATGGGAGCTTGAATGTGTGTATATATGGGTGAGAATGAGAGCCTGGGTTTGTGTGGGTGGGTGAGAATGGAAGCTTGAATATGTGGATAAGAATGGGTGCTTGAATGTGTGTATGTGTGGGTGAGAATAGTACCTTAAATGTGTATATGTATGGATGAGAATGGGAGCTTGAATATGTGTGGGTGAGCCTGGGAGCATGGGTTTGTGGGTGAGAATGGGAGTCTGGGTTTATGTGTGTGGGTGAGAATGGGTGCCTGGATGTGCGTCTGTGTGTGCATAAGAATATAAGCCTGGGGAGGGGTGAGAAAGTGAGAACTTGAATGTGAGCTTGGGGGGGGGGGGGAGAGCATATGAGAGTGAGAGCTTGAGTGTGTGAGAGGGAGTCTGTGAGAGAAAGCGTGTATGTGTGTGTGTGTGTGTGTGTGTGTGTGGAAGGGAAGAAGACAGTAATAGAAGAAAGACACTGAAAAGGAATTAGGAAATGAGCTATAAGGGAAAAAATGGGAAAAAGAGACCAGGACCAACTGATTAGAAAAATACAAAGATCAGACAACAAAGGTAAAAATATATATCTATATTTTGAGATGTTAGCAATTTAAATATAAGCAACACAACCGCTCTCTCAAAATTTATGGACAGGTAGGAGCCGTGTATAAAATCGTAATAATAAGAAGGCTAAAGTACCACAAATCACCGTGAATTATGTTTGTATCATTAAGTAAACCTCATACTTAGGCGTAGATGTGAATGCTATGCTGCATAATTTGGCATTATTTATCAGTAAAAAAACAACTAGTAGACCTGCATGCCTACAGCCCACCCATGTTAACCTTGTGCCCACCCAAAAAATCAATTCTGGCTACGCCACTGGTACTGATCCTCCTTAAGACCCAACTCAGCAAGGGATTCTGGGATAGGGTGAATCACTGCAAGCAGGGATAAAAGTCCAGGGCCAGAAGGGTGTAAGAGGCCCAGGGAGAGAGACAGTAGGCTCGAGAATACTAACTGTAAGTTACGATTGTTTTGTTGAACTGCTCAAACCAGCTACCGTTTTTTTTTATTGTTGCTTAACAATAAAGTTGAAGAGAGTGTTGCCAGAGTCCAGCGTGGAGTCTGTTCTTTGGCATATCTACCTATATCAGGGGTCGGGAACCCATGGCTCGCGAGCCAGATATGGCTCTTTTGATGGCTGCATCTAGCTCGCAGACAAATCCAAATCAGTGTGTCGCCACACTTTCCAGTCCCCCGCTGACCCAGCTGCTCCCCGGTCCTCCTCCGCCCGGGCTTAAAATGCTGTCAGCCCGGGCGGAACGCTGCAGAATAGCTGGAGTCGGCGGCACCAGAATGCTCTCTTCTTCCCACCCCCCACCCGCGGCCCGGAAGAGGAAGCGGCAGAATAGCTGGAGTCGGCGGCACCGGCATGCTCTCTTCTTCCCGCCCCCCGCCCCCCCCCCCCCCCCGCAGCCCGGAAGAGGAAGTGGTGAGCATCGGGTGCGTGTGCGGGAAGAAGAGACCACGCTAGTGTGGTCAGCGTCGGTCCGACGGAAAGAAGACTGGGCAGCACGGCTCGGAAGAAAATAAAGAAGAGCGTCAACCCCCGCCGCCGATGGGACTCCTCCTCCGCGAGGGCTGAAAATGAAGGAGGTTAGCGTTGGGAGGAGGCTGCTGCTGCCGCGAGTTCCCGGGGTGGGGGTGGGGGAGAGAGAGAGTGAATGAATGAGCGAGCAAGCATGTGTGTTTGAGATCCTGTGTGTGTGAGTGAGAGATTGCATGTATGTGAATGATTGAGAGCCTGTATATGTAAAAGAGAGTATGTCTGATTGAGAGCCTGCCTGTGAGAGAGAGAGCATGAATGTAAGTTTACGATTGGGAACCTGTATGTGTAAGTTTGTGGTTGAAAACCTGTTTGTGTGAAAGAGTAAGTGTGTATGATTGAGATCCTTTGTATGTGAGAGAAATCATGTGTATGTACGATTAAGAGCCTGTGTGTATAAGTAAGAGAGAGCATGTGTGTCTGTGTGTGATTGAGAGCTGGTTTAGGTGATGGAGCATGTGAGGTATGTGATTGAGAGCCTGTGTGTAAATGAGAGAGAGAGAGAGAGCATGTTTGTAAGCATGTGAATGAGTCTGTGTGTGAGAGAAAGACAGCATGTATTTGTGATTGAAAGCCTGTGTGTGTGTGTAAGCGTGAAAAGATAGACAGCATGTGTGTAAATGTGTAATTAAGAGCCTATATAAGTGAGAGAGAAAAAGCATGTGTATATGTGAGTGACTGAGAGCATGTGTGTATAGGTGTGTAATTGAGAGCCAGTGTGAGAGAGAGCGCTGGTATGTGACTGAGAGAGGAGAAAGTTCCAAGCAAACCACCCCCCTGCTAATTCAAAACAATCTCAGGACACCTGGATATCAAACGTTCCCAGGTATGCAGAGCAAAACATTTTTTGTATCCTTATTATTTTTCATTACTGGGTCTTTGTGTCTGCTATTTTGAAATATTTTGTTGGTATCTGGAAATTTTTTATATGAGTTTTTAATTATTGGATATTCCACTCATCAGCTGTTTCGAAATATGTTCTTTTTGTTAGTACAGTTTTACTGGTGATGATTTTATATTTCTTGATTTGTTTTATAAGGATGGGTGATGTTTCTTTTTTCCTTTGTTACACTGCATACAGAGACTCTGGCTTGTTGCAGTTTCCAATTCAGTTTTTTCTGCATGCTTCTAGTTATGCGTTTTGGTCTCTTTATTCTATGTTAGGAGAGGATCAGCACGTGATTCAGGTGAGGTTTTCTGCTGGCGTATAGTTTCTGTGTAGGACTCTATAGCAGCCTGACTTGGTCCGTTTTCCTAATAGGAGATGTATTGGTGTCTTAAGGCCTGGTGTAATACTTTCAGAGACTTATTGTACTTTAAAAGTGTGATCTTACATAAAATACATACATTTACTTGTATTTAGTTTTAAACATATTGTATGGCTCTCATGGAATTACATTTTAAAATATGTGGCGTTTATGGCTCTCTCAGCCAAAAAGGTTCCTGACCCCTGATCTATATGTTCTGTGATTTTGTTCTTTAGAATAGTTTCCACAATTTTTCCTGGCACTGAAGACAGGATCACTGGTCTATAGTTTCCTGGATCATACCTGGAGCCCTTTTTAATATAAGGGTTATAATGGCCACCCTCCAGTCTTTAGGTACAATGGACAATTTTAATGAAGGGTTGCAAATTACTAGAAATAGGTCTGAAATTTTATTTTTTAGTTCCTTCAGAACCCTGGGGTGTATACCATCTGGTCCAGGTGATTTGCTACTCTTCAGTTTTCCAATCTGGCCTACTACATCTTCCAGGTTCACCATGATTTGGTTCAGATCATCTGAAACATCAGCCTTTAAAACTGTATCTGGAACGGGTATCTCCCGAACATCCTCATTAGTAAACACCGAAGCAAAGAATTCATTTGGTCTTTCTGCAATGGCCTTATCTTTCCTAAGTGCCCCTTTAACGCCTCGATCATCTAATGGTCCAATCGACTCCCTTGTAGACTTCCTGCTTCGTATATATTATTTTTTAAAGTTTTTATTATATGTTTTTGCCTCTATGGCCAAATTCTTTTCAAATTCTTTTAGACTGACTTATCAATGTTTTACATTTAACCTGTCAATGCTTGTGCTGTTTCCTATTTTCTTCAGATGGATCCTTCTTCCAATTTTTGAAGGAAGTTCTTTTGGCTAAAATAGCAGTCAATAAACTGCTATTAATAAAGTTGATTTAGGGAATAGCCACTACTTATTACCAATATTAGCAGCATGAGATTTATTTAATGTTTGGGCACATTCCAGTATCCTGGATTGGCTACTGTTGGAAATAGGATGCTGGGCTTGATGGACCCTCAGTCTGACCCAGTATGGCAATTTCTTATGTTCTTATGAGAAAAATCAGTGGAAAAATCATGATTTTTTTTTTCCAATTATAGCTTTGAAATTCCCAGGAAAAAAAAAAAAATTGAAAATGAAGGTCCCTATGAATATCCAACATGAACTTCCATTTCAAATTATTATTTGTAAATCAATTGTAATTACAGAAGATCAGGCCCGGATTTAGACATAATCAATATAGGCAACTACCTAGTGTGCCAAATTTTGAAGGTGCCAAATATCCAAGCCATAGAAAAGCCTCGTGCTTGATTAGGGCTATGTGCCAGCATAGCTTCAAAGGGGGCCACTGTCTTGGCACTCTGCCTAAGGGGTGACACAAAGCTTACATCTGGCCCTGCAGAAGATATTTCTGCCTGTAATAAGTTTATCAATATTTTACAGTCTTTGACTTTAAAATTCAGCCTTAATACCTGGAAGAATAGTTCCTTTGTGGAAATATAGTATAAATCTGGTGGAATATATTATGTTTCACTACAAACATAAAGCTGTTGCAATCAAAACATAGAACAGACTTAGAAAATTGTGGGGAAATCTGGTAACCTGCAGCTCACTGTGTATCTCAGGTGCTGTAATTGCAACTTTTTCTGTTGTATCATTAGATAAAATCTGTTGTACGATATGGTAATGCTATTCTTCCAATTGTTATGTTCACGAAATGGAAATTTTATTAAAAAAAAAAAAATCCTTGTAAATTAAATAAAACATATGAACACAAAAACAAAACAGGTGTTCTCTGAATTCTTTCTGTAGATGAGCCCTTCATTCCCAGAAACTGGATCTGGAATTACAGTGGGTGTTGGCACCAGACTTGCTCTCCAGTGATCCTCATTAAAGGTTTCAAAGTGTACTCAATCATTACCGCCGTGAGTTGGGGTAGGTAATTTATATGCCTGCTGCCTTCCTTGAATGTCATACTTGTTTTGAAGGCTTCCTCTCTGGAAACAAACCTTGATTCCCTAGAGCCTGTGGTCACCATGATAGGCAAAGAAAGAACCATCAAAAGTTGATAGTGCAGACATCCAAATGTACTGTCACCATCACAAGGACATGCAATCTGCCTGAGATTATCTAGCGTCACCAAAGCAGCCGGTTGAGCCTGGAATGGTTTTGGTCTGATAACTGCATGCATGCCAAGAGGGCAGTGCTTGCCGGCATTTATTGATTTACTATCACCATTATCTAGGAAACAGATGGCACAATTAAAGGAACCAAAATTGATTTAAGGAGTCATTTGCACTTTCACTGTACTGGCCCTGTATACTTACACATGTATGGTTTAATCTATGGGGTAAGCATATGCTACTGGCAGGCTCAGCCAGATATCTGTTCCGCTGACTGGGTCGAGCACCCCGCCATGGGGTCAAGGAGCTCCCAGATGCCAGATAGGGGCCCACAGTAGAAGGGAGGCTCCTGGTGCAGCTGAGAATGGCACCTTCAAAATTTGGCACACTAGGTAGTTGCCTATATTGATTATGTCTAAATCCGGGCCTGATCTTCTGTAATTACAATTTATTTACAAATAATAATTTGAAATGGAAGTTCATATTGGATATTGACTACAACAACTACAGTTCTGCTACGGAAACATGGTTAGACTCAACCAAAAAAATAGCTGATGAAATAAACCCCATCAAATCAATACGAAAAAAAGAATCAATACAAAATAATCCCTGGCATAACGAAAAAGTAAAAGATGCAAAAAGGACTCTCAGGACAATAGAAAAAAGATGGAGAAAACACAAAACAACCGAAACCCTAACTAAATACAAAAAACATCGAGCTTTTTACAAACAACTAATCTTTAATGTTAAGAAAGAATACTACAGCAATAAAATAGAAAAGTTTGCTAACAACCCAAGAACCTTATTCTCCATAGTATCAAATCTCACCAATGACAAACAAGAATCACCTCAAAATCTACCAGAATCAAAATGTAACGAAATTGCCAAATTCTTCAGTGACAAAATTCCAAACTTAAGAACCAAAATTCCAAACACTACCAAACAAGAAATTAAAATGCAAAAAAGAGACGTTAACCAATGGTTGTCATTTATTGAGATATCTGAGCTGGAAGTTGAATCCATGCTAAAAAACCTAAACCTGGCTCCACACAAAATTGACTCAATACCAACATTTGACCTAAAAAAAAAACCCAGTTAACACAGTCTCTCCAACATTAGCTAAGATCATAAACCTATCCCTGGAAGAAGGAACAATGCCAGATATACTGAAAGGGGCAATTATAAAACCAATCAAAAAGGAAAAAAACAGTGACCCCCTGATCCTGAACAACTACCGCCCAGTCTCAAATCTTCCCTTAATAGCTAAACTAATAGAAAAAACGGTACAGAACACCTAGACAATAATAACATACTGTATCCATCACAACATGGATTTCGCAAGCACTACAGCACTGAGACACTACTTCTCTCGCTAACAGATAACATTCTAAAAGGTTTTGATAGCGGTAAACATTCTAATAATGCTAAACTTAAGAACTTAAGCACTGACTACTGTAATGCACTTTTACTAGGACTCCCGAATACAACATTAAGACCGCTTCAAATACTTCAGAACACAGCAGCTAGAATACTAACCGGAAAAAGAAGGAGGGACCATATAACTGAAACTCTAGCGGAATTACATTGGCTACCTATTGAACACAGAATAAAATACAAAGCCTTATGTACCATACATAAACTAATACATGATGAAAAAGCGGACTGGCTAAACACAGCACTGCGAGTACATGTCCCACACAGTAACCTTCGTTCAGCAAACAAAGCACTTTTAACTATTCCTTCAGTAAAGACAGTGAGACTAACCCAAGTGAGAGAAAGGGCCTTATCACTAGCAGGCCCCATAGTTTGGAACACAATGCCTCTAGAGAACAGATTACAAAGAGATCTCAAAACCTTTAAGAAAAGTTTAAAAACATGGCTTTTTAAACAAGCATTTTATAAAGAGACTGGAGAATAGAAAATATACAGGAATAGGCAGAAGAGCACCAGAACTATTCTCAGAACGTGCATTATAATAGTCTACCAACTCTATTTCACAACAAACGTAATTGTAAAACACAGAGAATATGAATTTTACCTGTGAATAGTAACTTACAGGCACGCCTGGTCATGACCTACTTCACTAAACTATCGATTGTCTTTTATGATATATTGCAATTGAACCTTTTGTGGCACCTGTTAGAATGTAATATAGTACGCATTCACCTACCTTAATTTATGTGCCTACATATAAACCGTTGCGATGGTATGTGACTTAGCGACGGTATAGAAAAGATTTTAAATGAATAAATAAATAAGGATGCTTTCCCCCCTCCCCAGATGAGAAGCAGGGTGGTTCCATGCTCCCCATCCTTTACAAGGGGAGATGGCACGTGCTGGCGATGTGCTTAGACCCACTCCTCAGCCTAGCTGCTGGGAAAAAAGGTTGATCCCATGCTCATGCTTGGGTTGCAAGGTGAACTTCTGTGTGCCTAATGATGGTAAAAGTTCTCTGGAGAGGAACCGAAAGAAAGGGAAGAATCGCGGATGAGCCGGCTTGCAAGGGCATTCATTATTTGGGTCTGAGATACCAAATCTGTTTGGGGATTAGCTCATTTCCAGAGGATTTCTTTCATTTAGTGAGAGCCTTGCCTTTTGCTCCTGGGTGAATTCTTTATTTCTGAGAAGTTCTATTTAATCTATGAACAGATTAACCATCCCTCACCCCTAAAAACTCTCTAAGCAGTTAGCCTGCTGATGAATCATTTAGACTTCCAGATTCCATTTCGTTCATTGGGATATGAATCCCTTGTTCCTGGACATAAATCTTTTTTATTCTTAGAAAGCAAGATGCAATACTAAGCTTCCCCTCCCCACCCCCACCCCCAGACACAAAATAGAAAAAGCCCTGTAGTGTATCTGGCCTAAATCACTTTATTCCTGGAGCTTCCACCTGAGACCAGGAGACCCTAGGAATGAGACCCACCTATAAGGGACAATGATATTCCCAAATGGAGCCTAAAGGCACAAAGGGGAATTAGGTCCCTTTGGATCAGTTCCGGGGTAGAATAGAAAGCAGATTTGTAGTCATGATCAGTAAGTTGCTTGTCTGCCTATAAACTTCAGCCCATAGCGGAGCTTGCCCCCTAAGCGTCAGTGCTGGAAATTCCTGGGTGTAAATGTCAGGCACAGTTAGCAGCTAACAAGAGAGACAGATCCTTCTGTCTGCACAGATCCAACCTAATTACCAGTGTAGTTAATTAGATGACAGATTTGTCAGGGCCTTAGAGCCATGGAAGGAGAATGGGGGAAGTGGATAGGGGGAGTCCATGCCCTTGCTGTCAGATAATGAGTATCCGTCAGTTAAAGAAAAAGGCTCTGCATTCAGAAACACCACTGAATAATTCAGCTCATCTTGCAGTGGACCCCTAATTATCAATCAGACATTGGTTCTCTCAACCCCCTGCAATTATTGGGCCCCAGGTCATGAGATACAGGGGCGCACCTGTCCCTCAATAACTTGGAGCCAAGTTCTCACCAAGTCTCATGCATATGAATGAGGACATCCCCACGATCCCTCTCTAGCCAAATCTCAGGTGTGGGTAGAGACCACCCCACCTCTACCCCCGTAGTAGAGAATCCTTTAATTTTAGCTGTCAGTGAGTGTGGAGCCCATGAAAAGGCCTGCATTTAACTACCACATCAGGCCCTGCTCCAACCTAAAGATGGCTTGGAGTGCACAGCGTTTCTACATGCAGCTGGCTAGACCAGGGAAAAGGAAGGACGGAAGACAGGGATATATGGAGGGCGAGGGAAAGCTTACATGCTCTTAATGCAAAGCAATTTTAGGTCTTATTTTGAAGCACCCCGCAATGCTGGAAGGTAATTGCTGAGGCGGGGGGGACACCTCCCAGTTCACCACAGAGGTAGAAATGATATCTAGCCCCTTGAATCCAATTTTTTGCCATCTGGGGTTGCGACCCCTTGCTGCTGCTGCTGCTGCTGCTCTGGCTCTCTGCTCATTTTTTCCCGTCCAGATGCTGCATGATTGCTGCTGAGCAATTTCATCTTTTCTCTGATCAGAAAAGGGCCTGACCCTGCCACAGAAGTAAGTGCTGGTTGGGGAGGGGCGTCACTTACTGAAACAATTATCCTTGGGTAGGGGAGGGAAGGCGCAGTTTACTCTCCCCCACCGGCTGGTGCTTCGGGCCTACCTCTGTGTGCATTCGTAGGGTATTTGCATTTTCGGGGTTATTGTGGTCTTCTCTGCGCTTTGCACCCATTTACGGCGTCACCGGTGCCAGCAGAGCCGATGCCCTGCTGCTAGTGGTTAACTGCCTCGGTATAGCGGGGTTTTGGGGGGAAGGGGGGGCGATGGATTAAATTCTGACAAATCCAGAGTTTCAATCCCCTAAGTTTCATTTTCTATTATTTGATGATGCAGACACCAGAAGAAAAATGTACTATTAGAATAATTGGCTGCTCATCCTGAATAATAAACACATAGAAAACTCTCAGCTATTCCCCGGCTGCAATCTTCTTGTGAGAAGCCAGACAAAATTGACTGTTTTCTAAAGATTTTTTTTTTTATTATTATAACTGCTCTCAAGAGAGCGAGGGAGAGAGGCAAACCGAAAGTGTGACGGTTTTCTAAAGACTTTTAAAAAAATTTTTTAACTGCTCTCAAGAGAGACAGATGAGCGAGGGAGAGAGACAGACAGCGTGAAGAAGTAGCCTAGCACGGGGAAGCCAGCATTCAATTCCCACTGCTGCTGCTGCTTGAGACCTTAGGCAAGTCGTTGTCTCAGGTACAATCTTGGGGCCTGATTTACTGAGGCTTTTCTCCCATTCTGGGTCTGTGGGGAAAATGCTTAGAAAATGAGGCCTCTTAGACTGTGAGCCCTCTGGGGATAGGGAAATACCTACAGTACCTGAATGTAATTTGCTATGAAGTGGCTGAAAGGCAGAGTATAAAATAAATAAATAAAAAAAACCCAGAGCAAGAGAGAGGGAAATAAAATAATTACTTCAGTCTTCTGCAGTTTGTGTAAAATGCAACCCATTGCAGCTTTTTATTTTGTGGCATGGCTTCCATTTTTGCTATTGCTTTGTGTATCTCAGTGGAGGGTGAGAGAGTGGCCAGTGAAGAAGTGATGCACTTTTTTTTTAGCCAAATAAGCCAAAGCTTTCCCCCCTGATTTCCATTTTTTTCTTCTCCGTCTCCCTCTCTCTCTCTCTGGGTTTCTCTGCCCTGCTCTGTCTGTGTTTCCTTCCCCACCACCCTCCTGCATTCAGGCTGGGCAGTGAGCTGGGCTTTCCTGCCTCTGGCCCTGGAGAGAGAGGAGAGGAGGGGGTTGGGAAAAAGCCCGTGGCCGTTTCTCTTGAGAGATCAGCATATGACTGGGAACTGTGCAACTTCTAAAAATCCATTGATGGAGGGCAGGGACAGCGCATGCCATCATTAGATCCCCCAGGGGCTGCCCATCCTCGTGGTAGCTGCCTCCCAGTTGGCAGGGTCTGCTTGTGTAGTTTGAGATTTTATTTAATGGTGACGTTTATTTATTTAAATGTTTTTTGACTGTGTAAAGATCAGATGAAGACACATATCTTGTTTTCGACTGTGTCCTGGATGCACAAGGAGAGCTAAAGGGATTCACCCAAAGTCACACGGGGGGGGTGGGGGGGGGCCGATGTAATAAAACCTGCACCAAAAGTGGTGCAAAATTTCAGCGCTGATTTTTCAAAATACGCGGCCCTGCTCGATGCCATAAACCAATGGCAGGCAGAGCCAGGGATTAGAAGTGAGGGGCGGCTCAGCTGCTTAGCGGCAGTTCTGTGCACTGCCAAATGGAAGATCCCTATATCCGGACCTTCCACACCCTGGGTCAGCTAGGGTGGGGGATGCTAAGGATGCAGCCTCTGGGGGAGGGGAGGGGAAGAAAGAGAAACCATGTTCAAGAGCAACCCCTGGATTGAGGGGCCATGATGCAGAGTTCTGGAAGGCCTCTGGACCATTGCTGCAATGACCAGACTAGGAGCAGTGAGAGAGGGGAGGGGGTGTCTATTAAAAGAGGAGAATAAAGATCCCTGGGTACTTGAGAATAAAAGCTCATGGCACCAGAATCCCAGCCCTGGGTCCTACTGAGCTGGAACTACCGGGCCCAAAACGAAAAAGAATTGAGGTACAGGGAAGTAAAGGGATTTGCTACGGGTTGCAATTTGGTAACAGGAGGTCGTTTCCTCTGCTGCCCCTTCTCAGTCATTAGTTTGGGGGTTCACAGCAAGTAGGCATGATTCTCATTTCTATGAATATTTCATCTGTCTTAAGAACTGTACAAAAACTATAAGTGCTTCCCGGGAACCCAGAGAGATAAAATGGAAAACTGGAGTGTGGGTGGGTGGGGGTTTGTCCATTTTACATTTCCAATTCCCCATCTCCCACCTCTGCTCTGAATAGTTATTTGAATCACATCTCTCCTACTCTATTACTGATTCCCCTGGTGGGCACAGACTGAGCTGTTAGGAGTCTGTTCTAGCCTTCCACAGACTTTTAAGGAATCTGCAGCTCTGAAGACAGCTGCCAGTTGTCATTGGTAGATGGGTCCGGCTGCAGCCAGCGCCTCGTAAACAGTATATTATTCAGTGCACTGAGTATTTCATAGCATCATCTGTGACATACTGTGAATTCGACTCCGTGTAGCAATTTAAAATGAGACCTATGCATCCTGGAATACTAGTCTGTAAATTATGTTCTTAATTCACTTTTTTTTTTTTTCCTTCTCTGCATTTTATTAGCTTCACTTTTCTTCTTATAATCACTGCTCATGAATTTGTAGGTGTAGAAAGAACCCAAGATTAAACTTAATTATGGACACAGCAACATATACAATTTTCTCTGCTTCTCAAAAGATGTTCAAACGCTGGTACGGACGATGCTTGACAGCATGCCAATCCCTCTCATCGCATGTAGGAATGTCGTCGCTTACGTTAATCATTCTCTCTCTACAGCCTAAGGAGCTGAAAACTCAGATTGTTTCACAGTTCAATGAAAGTCTCAGCACTAGTCAGTCAGAGTTTGTTAGAGAATTCAGCTACTAGTGAAAGCATTGCAAACCTCCTCTTTCATCCTGAATTTTTATCAGTGGGAAGGAGATCTTGGTGCAGAAAGATCTTTACTTTCATTTACTCCTGAGGTTTGGGCCTCCATTTGGCTGCCTAACATAGATTTTTTTTTTTTAAACATCTGCTATTATAAAAGGAAATATTTGGTGTATTTCTGAACAACTGAATACTTCATCATGCAGGAGGGGGAGTCATCATAGCGGGTCCATTAAAGTTCTCCCCCTCTAGCCGGCACAAAAAGGGTTATTTGCCCATGCCTTTGCACAGGTCTTGTGTCCCTCCTTTTAGCCTCTTTTCCCTTTGGGAGGGAAAGTTTCACTCATTGGGAGGCATGCTCTGCCAACTTCTTTCCTTTTTCTCTTTCATATATCAGTGGAAGGGAATAAGAACGAATCCTTAAGGCAGAGCTTGCCATTTATTTATTTATTTTTCATTTATCAATATTTAAAAAATATATGATCAGAAATTCCTGACATCTTAACATCATATGGTTTTAACATTAAGAGTTCCAAATGTAAAAGAAAATACAAAAAAAACAAAACAAACCCAAGCAATAAATTTATCCTTAACTATAGTTTCCAAAGTCCACTATAGGAGGAGTAGATCATACATATTATTAAAGGTCATATATAATCATATCTAAAGAAATTAAGGAAATTACAAACGCATTCCAACCTAGGGAGTCTAATTACTAAATTTGTGAGAACATCGTGAAACTTATGGGGTTGCTAGACCAGATACTTCATCTTTAGTTCTCTCCGTTATAAATTTTGTTAATTGTGAAGGTTGAAAGGAACAATATTTGACACGTTGATAAGATACACAACATTTACATGGAAACCTTAACTTAAATAAGGCTCCCATCTGTAGCAACTTTGGCCTCATTAACAAAAACTGTTTTCTTCTCGCTTGAGTTTCTTTAGTTACATCAGGAAATATTCTGACATTTAAATGATAGAATTTCTCCTTGATATTTCTGAAATACAGCTTTAAGACCCAATCTTTGTCAGTATTTAACAAAAAAGAGATAATCAATGTAGCCAGTTGGGCCTCTCCAATGTTTGATGTTTCAAGAAATTCAGATATATTCAAGGGATGTTTCCAGAAATTCTGATATATTCAAAGGAGCTAGTTCCTGAAAACCTGGATCCTTTTCCTCTTTCTTCCAAGAAGGAAGATAGTATATGGTATATGATTCAAAGGTAGCAAAGTCTGCTCTGGAATCTTTAAAAACTCCACTGCAAATTTGTTCCACATTTCTTATGCAGAAATAGTGGGTAATTTAGGAAAATTAACCAGTCTTAAATTTTTATTTCGGATCCAGGTTCTCCATCTTTCTTGTTACACATTGATTCTGTTTAATTAACATTATGTTCTGTTCTTGCAATTTTCTCACATCTGCCTTAGTTGATTCAATAATTAGATCTCTTATAACATCATCAGATAATACCTTGTTAACTTTAATATCAACATTTTCTATTTTTTTTTGCCAAAGGCACTAAGGCTAATGTACAGTTTTTATTTATCACCACTAACGTTTCCCAAATGGATTCTAGAGTGAAAACAGGCGGTCTGATTATAGGCACAATTTCAATTTCAGGTCTTAAAGGTTCATAAGAACAATTATCCGCTTGGTGTAGCACCTGCCCCTCGTTCACATTACCACCTGTACCTCCGGGAGACAACCCTTCCTCCACGGCTAGTATCGTAGATGTCCCGGGGTTATCCTCTGTCACCCTCATAGGCGGTAGGTTCTCCACATTAGTTACTGTTCTTAAAGTCACAGGGTTTTCAGGTGGTGATCTCACAACCGGGGATAAAGAGATTATAGAGTCACGAAGGGAGTCCACACCTTCCTGGTTCCCTTCAAGCGACACCTCACCCGGTAAAAACTCTCCCCCGCCTGATATGGGCATCCATCGGGCCCAATAGAGGTGTTGCTGCCGTACCCTCCATTAATAGCCTTTCTCGAACCCGACATTTCCGGGTCGAGTGTGGCATATCAAGGAAATTAATATTCAAATTAAAGTCATAAAATAATGGAAGAGCACTTAGCTTAGTTGGATTACGTTGAAAACCACTGATCGCTCCTCCTGGAGATGGGCAAATAAAGGAAGCCAAATCAGAAATGGAACAAAGAAATCGAAGCAAAACCGTGCGCCCCTTTGGTGCGCGTGGCTTCGGTGGCAGCTGCGTGCCGCAAAGGAGCCGATTTTATAGCCCTTTCCGGCGTCGCTTCAGGATGACATCAGACACACTCACAGGGGAAACCTCCGTCGAGGCAGTCAGCTGGCTCTTGCTCTGCCCCCGGCTCCACGCGTCTCCTCTGGCTCCTTTACCCAATCTCCTCTGCCTTTTTTTTAAAGAGACAGTACCACAATTGCTGCAGTTTAATGGTGGCGATTATTTATTCAAAGGGGTTGACTATGAAAATCAGATTAAGACACACATCTTGTTTTCAGCAGAGTCCTGGATCTACAAGGAGAATAAAGTTATTCACCCAAAGTCACCCAAACGTAAACCTGCTTTTCCAGGTATACACTACTTGGATCTACACTGTACACGGGCACTCGCACACCTATCATTTACTCTCACACGCTGCTAAAGCCGTGAGCAACAAAGAGCTCCAAAATTACCCCCAAATAAATACATTTTTCCTAATTAAAATGAAATATAACAGTTGTGGGGGAAGGCAGGGGGTGGGATCCCATTGCCTTATTGGGGGGGGGGGGGGGGGAGGTGAAATTGGTGGACCTCTCTGCATCTGGAGGCCTCCTCTCCCTTTTCTTGCCGCAGCAGTTCGTGGTGAGGCTGAAAGAGATTACCTTATAAACAACACAGAAAAGAATAGATGCAAAGCAGGAAAGAAAGTAGTACATACAACTGCACCTCCAGTAGGATCAAGATAGAGCATTCGATGTGGTATACTTGGATTTCAGTAAGATCTTTGACATGGTTCCACATAGGCGATTCATGGGCCCTAGGGTGACTAGATCAGAAATTGGTTGTGTGGGAGGCTGTAACAAAGGTTAGTAGTAAATGGAGTTCACTCGAAGGAGAGAGGCGTTACTAGACTAGTTGTTTTCAACATTTTCATAAGAAATATTGCAGAAGGACTAGTGGGAAAAGTTTGTCTTTTTTGTGGATGATAATCAAAATCTGCAACAGGATAGACACCCAGGAAGATGTGAAAAGCATGAAAAGGGATCTAGCAAAGTTTGAGAAGTGGGCTAGAGTCTGGCAGTAAGATTAAATATTAAAAAATGAATGCATTTGGGCTGCAGAAAACCCAAGGGAGAGATATAGTCTAGGGGGTGAAATTCCACTATACACCAATCAAGAGCGGGATCTGAGGATGTATTGTATCTGATCATCTCAAGATGGCCAAAAAGGTAGATAAGGCAATGGCAAATACCAGAAAGATGCTTGGGTGCATAGAGAGAGGAATGGCCAACAGAAAAAAGGAGGTGATATTGCTCCTGTACAAGTCCCTGGTGAGACCTCATTTGGAATACTATGCACAGTTCTGGAGACCACACCTTCAAAAGGATATAAACCTGATGGAGTAGGTCCAGAAGGTAGCTATTAAAATGGTCAGTGGTCTTCATTGTAAAGCGTATGAGGAGAGACTTAAATATCTAAATATGCATACCCTAGAACAGCGGTTCTCAACCTGTGGGTTGCGACCCCGGCGGGGGTCGAACGACCAAAACACAGGGGTCGCCTGTGTTTTGGTCGTTCGACCAAAACTGATCTGCGGACCGACCCCAACGGCCCGGTCCGCAGACCAGTACCGGGCCGTTGGGGTTTTTTGCCGGTCCGCGGCGCCGCAGCTGCTGCGGGGAGGCGGGGCGAAGCTGGAGACCTGCCTCCTCCAACCCCAAAAGGGAGCGCTTCGCGGTGCTCCTCCTACTTACTTCCTGCCCGCCCTGCCCCGGAAGACAAATGTTGCCGGAGCCGCACGGGCAGGAAGGAGGAGGCGCGTCAGCCGCGTGCAGAAGAGGAGCAGCGGGGCCGGGAAGACTAGGGCCGCTGCAGAGCCCATCCTGTGGTAACCCGTAAAGAAGAGGCCCAGAGGTGAGAGAGAGGTGTGTGCGAGTATGAGATGAGTTGAGAGATTGTGTGTGAGAGTGAATTGAGAGACTGTGTGTGTTTGCAGAGACAGCATGTGAGAGCCTCTGTGTGTGTGAAAGAGACAGCATGTGACAGTGAGAGCCTGTGCTTGAGCAAGGCAGCATGTGGGGGTGTGAGAGATCCTGTGTGTGAGACTCAGACAGCCTGTGCCAGTGAGAGACTGTGTGTATGAATGATTGCATGACAGAAAGAGCATGTGACAGTGAGATCCTGTGTGTGTATGTGTGTTTGAGAGAGAAATGCATGTGAGAATGAGAACCTGACTGTGTGTTTGAGGGAAGAAGACAGGTGGAGAGAAAAGAAACAGAACAAAAGGCAATATAAAAGGAAATGGCAAAAAAATAAAGGGAAGCAGATGTAAAAAAAAATAAATTACTTTTTACTGATTGGTACATGTAATCTTTGGGAATGTGCAAGAGTAGCACTTTCTCTATGCGGATCTCACAATGTACGAGATCAACATAGAGGAAGTGGAAACCCAGGGGGCCTGCACAGAGGAGGCAGCAGAATGGGCTTCAGTGCCAATAGCAGCAATCAGCACCTCCCCAATAGCCACGTGGCAGCAGTGGCAGTAATTAGATTAATTGTTTGACTCAGCTGGAGGTGACAAAGTATGAAGTGGGATGTGAAATCAGCTTGATCTGGTGGAGAATTAGGATTGCTGTTACACATGAACTGTATTTGGCAAACATTAAATTAAAGGGAGCCAGGATAATCAATTGAAGCCTGCAGCTGAGGACTGATTCATTATGACTCATGTAGAAATTAGTGCATTTTCCAGATTAGTCTGCATAACACAATTCTCAACATTCAGCATTATTTCTGCTGCATAGAGTTTTATCTGAGAGGCTCTGAGGTTGTGAGGGAGCCAGTAAGAGTGAGAGCATGAGTGTGTATGAGAAAATCCAGGGGAGTAAGAGTGTGTGTGAGTGGGGGGGGGGGGGGGGGGGGGGGAAGAGAGTGTCTTACACCCTGAGAGTGTGTCAGTGTCTGTGAGAGTGAGAGGTTATGGTGGGTATAAGAGCATGAATGTGTATGTATGTGACAGTGTATGTGTGAGAGAGAATGGACATGTGAGTATGTGTGAGAGAGAGAGGATAACCTCCTAATCCTCGACAATATCAGGGTGACTGGAAATCAAGAGCTCCCATGTATGGACAGCAGGGGCTTTTTAAAATCCTTATTAGTTTTAATTATTGTGTGTTATTTGATATATGTGCTGTTTTGAAATATTATTGGTGTTTGGGAAATTATAAAAATGTATATGATTTTAATTAATAGAAATTCTATTTATCAGTAATTTTAAAATATTCTTTTATTAGTATGGTTTTACTATTATAACTGATGCTTTATGTTTCTTAATTTTATTGTTTTATGAGGAATGGTGGTTCTGTTTATAAATGTTATAATAAATAAGTATGCACTAAAATCCAACCCCATCCATAACCCCGCCCCATATGACCAAAGCCCCGCCCTTGCCCCGCCCTCGCAGGGCGAGGGCGGGGGTCACCGCAACATGAGGAACTGTATTACGGGGTCACGGCATTAGAAAGGTTGAGAACCACTGCCCTAGAAGAAAGGTGGGATACGAGAGATATGATAGAGAAATTACCATGCACAGGAGGCTCTAGATTAGCACAAGAGATCATGGGATGAGGGTGAAAGGGAGGACTCAGGAGTAATCTACTGGAGCATTTCTTTACAGAAAGGGTATTGGTGAAAACAAGGTATTGGTGAAAACAAGGGCAGTATCTGAATTCAAGGGCAGTATCTGAATTCAAGAAAGCATGAGACATGCACAGGGGATCTCTGAACAAGTGATTGGGATTATAAAGCTGAGCAATTGGTGTGGATGTGCAGACTAGATAGGCCATAATGGTCTTTTTCTGTCATGTTTCTTTTCAATTTTAGAACAAATCCCAGGGCATTCCTGAAACATAGAAACATGACGGCAGAAAAAGACCATTATGGCCTATCTAGTCTACCCATCCACACCGACTTCTGAGTTTTACAATCCCTACCATTTCTTCCGAGATCTCTGTTTATGTCATGCTTTCTTGAATTCAGATCCCTCTACGAGGTGGCTGTTCCGTGTATCTACTAGAACAATCATTCTTTCTCTGCCAGCCCCAGTAATGGCACAGTTACGGTTCTTCCCCATCCTCCTGACTCAAGCACTGACATAGCTACTATTCTTTTCTCCCCCAGGTCCCAGCCTGATGACTGACACAGCTACTGCTTTTCTCCCTGCTTCAAGGCCGGCGCGAGGCATTAGGTGGACTACCGTAAGTGGGCAGAGTACCGTTGCAAGACGTGAGGGCAGTATTCTTTTTAACGCGAAGGAGTCGGGCGTCAGGTTTGAAATTGTAGGACTCGCGCGCTGGGATGCGTTGGTCGGGGGGGGGGGGGGGAGAGAATGTGAAGGAATATGACGTCATCATGACGTCACCGCCTAGGGTAGCTGGACACCCTCGCACTGGCACTGCCCTGCTGGCACCACTGTTTTTATTTCTCCCCTTCTGCAGCAACAGCCATGGTGGTGCAATGACACAGGAGGTACCTGGCGGAGAAATTGTTGTGAGACGTGCAGGAAATGTTTCTGGTGTCTCCTGTGAACTTCTCTTACTGTCATAGCTGGATGTGGTAGGGCTGGGGTTTTACCCATTGATTTCTATGGAGCCAGGCCAAACAAGTGTTAGAGAGCATGCAAATGAGACCAGCTTGTGGATAAGCATTTTTGGCTTCTTTCCCTGAGTTTCTACTGCACATGCTTTGTGTATTTTATCTACATTTTTTCTACAGGGGACCAGTGCCATGAGAGTGACTTTGCATGTTGGAGAAGGGATAATGAGGGTCATGGATATTGTAATGAGGCTGATGATGCAGTCTGTGGCTCTCAGCCAGCCCAGACCCAGATGCTGGACACTCATTATTGCCCAATTTGCTGCTATTTAGTTTCCTGCACAGCCTTTGCTTAGTAGTCAGTGAACAGAATTTAAAATGTTTATCAGATCTTCCCTGAATAGTCATTCACAACGGCCTCACTTCCAGCCTCAAACTGGGTGAATCGAGCCCTGTAAAAGCACTTCTTTACTTCAGAGCAAGAACTGCTAATCTGAATACTATCAGAATGCATACTCTGATGCAGAAAGCTTGGATATAGCTAGAATAGCTGAAATGTGAACTCGGGCATGTAAAATTTTACAACCTAAGCATTTTTAGCCATATTAAAATGTGGACATCTTTAATTACAAAGAGTACAAGGTGAAGGAAGAGAAAAATGTTAATAATCTGTGCATTCTTTTGGCAAGTAGGTATCTTTTCTGTGTTATCAGTATGTATTCTGCAGCAATTTCATTTTGGTTTTTTTTGTAAGGTTTAATCCTCCTGGTTTAGTGAGGGAGCAAAGGGGACCAGCTGACAGGACGTCAACTCCCCATCTTATATATGCAGTCAACCTCAGCCAAAAAGACAAGGGAGCATCCTCGGCTCATGGCTCAGACCTCACGTTTGATTTTAGCCAAAATGGCTATGTAGACAATCGTGTTGGTGCAGTTTTGTTTCAGTGCATTATACATTGGTAAATTAGTCCAGGAAAAGATACGGAGGGACTTCCGGTGATGACGCTGAGCTGAGCAGTTGTCAGCACTCTCGGCTCCTCGGAGGTCTGTGAATTTTTCTTTACTCAATCCTCTCAACCTACGAATTGAGTACCAACTGGGATACCTACTTGTTAATGAAACTTAGATGGACTTTGCTAGAGATTTACATCTTTTGAATGGCAGGGAGACCGAGAAAAGCGGCAGTAGAAAAGTTGGCTTTACAGAATGACAAGATGGCAGCAGACATGCATACCTCAGAAGTAGCTGAGTCTGCTAACTAAGGCAGACTTGGCGGCTCTAAACAATTAGCTGCAAAAGTTGCAGTCATCTCTAGACGAATTGTACAATAAATTGGAAAACAATCACACGGCGTTGATGGCTATGGATGCAAGGGTAAGCCGGCAAGAGGAAAGGGAAGATGGTGCCGAGGCCTCCATCGTGTCGCTGCAAAAAAAAAATCTAGAGCTGGAAAACAAACTAGATGAGTTAGAAAATCACAGTCAGCGGAACAATGTTCGGGTGCTGGGCTTGCCTGAAACCCTCCAAGGTGAAGCTCTGTTGCTGTGATTTGTGAAGTGGCTGCCGGAGGCCTTAGGGTTGGTGACCTTGGAGTGGCAGATCATTGAGCACACATATAGATTAGGCCCTTAATCAGCGAATGATCACAAGCCCTGGTAAGCGATTGCAAAATTTCTCAATTTCATTGATAAGGCTAAAATTCTGGAGTCCTCCAAGAAGAAGAAAGAGCTTCTTTATGAGGGTCACAAAATTCTTTTGTTTCTGGACTTCTCCACACGTGTCATGGCGGTGCGACGAGCAATCACTCCATACTGCACGCAGCTTTTCAATAAAGGAATTTGCTTTGCTCTGCAGTATCCCACCAGGTGCAAGTTTTTCATCAAGGAGCCGATCGTCTGGAGGACATTGAGAAATTTCTCAAAGAAATGTGACAGGACTTCCAATTAGGGGTTGATTTTCCCAATTGTGATACTTGACGTATCTTGAGCCCTTTGGATTTCCAGCCCTATTTCTACTCTGGGCGTGCTCTGCTTGTTTGTGGAGCTTGAGCTGGACCATGTACTTTGGGAAGAACAGCGCTTGATGGCTACATCTCGCAGGTTAATAATATTTTTTACAGTTACTTTGCAGTTCTCTGGAGCATCAAGGTTATGATTCCTGTTCCATGACATATGACGCAGAAAGGAGACTTCCATTGAAGAAACCATGTCGGAGTCTGGAGCAGGACGGAACTTTGGGTCTGAGAGTTATGGGGATTTGCAGTTTAGTGGTGTGATTGGCAATGGTATATATGTGTGATTGTGTGACTGATTCTGAACTCCTACTGTGTGGGTCTGCAGCAGGCACCTATGAGAGTCTGTGGGATAGGAGGAGAGTTCTAGGCTAGGGGACCTGTCCTCTTCAAAATGTACTTTTTATGTCGCAATTTGTTTTCCATAATAATTTGTATGGCTAATATCAATGTCTGCGCCCTCAACATAGCTGGCTTGCATTCTCCCATTAAGAGGAAGAAACTATTATCTGAATTGAAGCAAAAAATACCACTATCGCTCTTTTACAAGAAACCCACTTAAATGATTTAGAATACCAAAAGCTGCGGAGAGATTGAGTAGGAGATTGCTTCTTTTCTTCTTATGCAACCAATCAGAGGAGAGTGGCAATATTGATCAATAAGAAGGTGTTTTTTGTTACAGTGTGATCAGTGACCCAGAGGGGAGATTTATGATAGTGTGTGGAATGTTCCAAGGCCTGAAAGTATTATAGGTCAGTGTCTATGTGCCTAAAAAGTATTCTCACGTCTTCTTTATTAAGTTAATCTCAAAAATCGCAAAGTGGGATGATCTTGTACAGGTCCTTGGTGAGGCCTCACCTGGAGTATTGTGTTCAGTTCTAGAGATCGTATCTCCAAAGGGACAGAGACAGGATGGAGGCGGTACAGAGAAGGGCGACCAAAAAGGTGGAGGGTCTTCATCAAATGAGTTATGAGGGGAGATTGAAGAATCTAAATATGTACACCCTGGAGGAAAGGAGGAGCAGAGGTGATATAATACAGATTTTCAGATACTTGAAAGGTTTTAATGATCCAAAAACAACAACAAACCTTTTCCGTTGCAAAAAAATCAGCAGAACCGGGGTCACGATTTAAAACTCCAGGGAGGAAGACTCAGAACCAATGTCAGAGAGTATTTCTTCAGGAGAGGATGGTGGATGCCTGGAACGCCCTTCTGGAGGAAGTGGTGAAGACCAAAACTGTGAAGAATTTCAAAGAGACGTGGGATAAACACTGTGGATCCATAAAGTATAGAGGATGTGAATGAAGTGGAGAGGCATGGGGGCAGCTTGCGGGAATGACGACTACTACCTGGAAATTAATATCCTAATTAAATAAACATACACAGAGTTAATGCGACTCCAACATTGCTCTATGCTTCAATGGGAAGAGGAAATGGAAAAAAAAAAGGATTTGCATCCACAAAAAAGCAGGGGAATAGCTTGCTTGATACAGCGGTTACTACCCCAAACCAAATTAGCCTGATAATTCGCTTTCAATGATATCCAGCATAGTTCTCTGCTTCAACGGCAGGGGGAATGATGAAAAGATGATTTATATTCGGACAACAACCAACAAGGACTGAGTTGCACAGGCTGGATAAACATGCGTGGGAGTAGCTTGCTATGACGGCGGTTACTACCCCTAAACAATTAGCTAGATACTTCACTTAGATGCAGCTCCAGCACTGCTAACTACATCAATGGTGGGGGTGGAAGGGAAATAGAACAAAAAGTCATTTGCAAGGAACAAGAGAAACAGATAAGTATGGGGGAAAAAAAAAGTGAAAGCTTGTTGGGCAGACTGGATAGACCGTTTGGTCTTCTTCTGCCGTCATTTCTATGTTTCTATATGTTTCTATTATGTCATCATCATGGGAGGGAATTTTAACATTACTGACAACCCCAGGGTGGGCTGCAGGCCAGCTAAAACTCAGAGAAAAAAACAGGCTGATATTGGCATTCGTTTTCTTTGTCAAGAGCTGCAATTAATTGATATCTGGTGTACATTACACCAAGATGAGCTGGAGTTTACCTATTATTCTCATGTCCATAATCTTTACACTCGGCTGGATTACATCTTAATGGCGGAGACCTTGTTCGCTAGACTGGAATCCAGTACTATCGCAGTTGTCCCTTTTTCGGATCATGACGTGGTGATATCTTCATTAGTGGGTACCATGGGGAAGGGAGGGATAGCACAATGGAAGATGTCTCCCTGGTTATATGATGATCAATGCTTTAAAGGTTTTCTTAAACAAAAATGGGATGAGTATGTAGAGTTTAATAAGTCCCCAGAAGTTAATAATATAACATATTGGAATGCTGCTAAGGTGGTCATACGAGGGCATATCACTCACTTGCCGAATTACACTGGCTGCCAATAGAACAAAGAGTGCAATTTAAAACGCTTTGTACAATTCACAAACTAATCAATGATGAAAATGCTGATTGGCTAAACACTGCACTACAATTGTATGTCCCCCAGAGAAATCTCAGATCAGCCAATAAAGCTCTACTAACCATACCCTTGGTCAAAACAGCAAAACTGACCCAAGTTAGAGAGAGAGCACTATCATTAGCGGGTCCAATATTATGGAACACAATACCACTTGAATTAAGACTAATGAAAGATTTTAAACTCTTCAAAAAAAGTTTAAAAACATGGCTCTTCAAAAATGCTTTTCACAGTGAAGGTCGGTGAGTTATGAACAAACAAAGAACACCTACATACAGCTGGAAGTCACCAAATAGCGAAATTGCTTACTTTATTATTTTTTCTCATAATTAAGTATTATTTTAAGAGGACAGTATAAAACATATATGATTATCCTATTAATCATATAAATGGAATTACCAATCCATTTTACATATAGATTATATTATTGAAACATGTAACCGAAAAATTTATTGGCACCTTCTAGATAATTTATAAACCAAACCAAATGTATTTACGTGCCTATTTGTAAACCGTTGTGATGGTGCATTACTAAACGACGGTATAGAAAAGTTTTTAAATAAATAAATAAAATAATAGCTTACCAAGCCAGCACAAAAAAGGAAAGAGATAAAAAGATCGTAAGTCTCATGAAACATCTCCAAATCTTAAAAAGGCAGCATATGGGTGACCTCTCCCAAGATGCTAAGGAAGAGCTGCTGACAGCTAGAAGGGAGCTTTGTTGGGAACTGTGGGAGGGAGCGCTAGGGAGTGTTCCCGATTCTGGGGAGATGTGTGCCTTTGGATCATGATGTGACTGCAGAGAGGAGCTCTGTGGAAGCGCCGCAGCAGGCAAGATGTGTCCAAGCATGGGAGGAGCAGACTGACCACCGCCCTAGCTTCCGCCGAACCTGCACGCACCGGTAGAGACCCAACAACGCAATGCTGGTCTCTGGGGTAGCCCTCTGGCCACTTGATAGCCCTTTTGGACCTGTCACTGGGTAACAGTAGATGCGGCAGGATGGACAGAGGTCGAGGACAGGCGATGGTACTGGAGCTTGGAACAAGACGGGACCTTGGCCTTGTACTAGGCTGACGGCTTGAAGAAGGCGAGGAAGCTTGGAGGCTCAAATGGAATGAAGATATGTGGAACTTGGGACTCAGACAAGACGAGGATGCTTGAGGACTCAGACGAGACGAGGACGCTTGATACTTGGGAGCTCAGACGAGACGAGGACAAGAGGAACCTTGGAGCTCAGACACAAGACGCTCAGATGTAGATGAAGATCAGAGGTGGATTCTAGAGAGTCAGGCGAGGCTTCTGGATACTCCGATGAGGACTTGGAACTGGGGAAGACTTAGACGAAGATAAGAACTCAGGATACTCAGATGAAGACAGAGGCTCAAGAACTGGGAGGAATCCGGGCAGTACTCGAAGACAAATCCTGCCAGAAGAGGACTCCAGCCACCAGGAAACGGACACAGATAGGAACAGATTTACTCCCAGGAAATGGTCAGCTGGAGACGAGATCCGGGACAAGCGAGCTGAACCTATAACTTAAGGACTGACGGAACTTCAGGATTGGAACCTGACAGAGGGCATTAGAAGCGAGACTTGGAACATTAGGGCTAGAATGTAGGACATCGGATATGAATGGGCACTGGTACCTCGGGACATCAGGACATCTAAGGCATCTGGACAACAGGGGGGGGCTTCTAGAGAGGAGGACCACAGGGACGACTGGAACATGATGAAGACATCAGGAGACTGGAACGTCTGGACATCCGAAGACAAGGGGACATCAGGACATCCGGAGATAGGGAGACGTCAGGACACCTGAAGACGAGAAGACAACTGGAGACACGGTGACATCAGGACATCTGGAGACACAAAGACATTGGGACATCTGAAGACAAGAGGACGGGATCCATCGAGAGACCAGGACATGGAACGAAGAAGACAACGGAGGTTCAGGAACCATGGACGAAGACAAGGAGGACCAACGAGAAACAGAGTGCCTTGAAGAAGTGAAGAGGGATCACGGAGGACTCCTGGAATGAAGAGCTGGAACTGAATATCCAGGAGCAGTCCAACTCCATGACTGACTCCTTGCAAAGGCGAAGATTGATTGAAGGCTGAGCCCTTTTGTAGGGCTGAAGAGGAAATGCCTTGGAACGTCAGCAGGAGGAGCCCAGGAGGACTGCCCACTGCTGGCCCTTTAAATGGACAGAGGAGGCGCAGCTGCACGCCTAAGAGGAGGGCAGGACCTTGGAGATCGGTGTCCTGCCGCACAGGAGGAAGCAAGCCCTGATGACGGCGACTCCCTGCTGCAAGAAGAGGAGCTTCGGCGGCGGCCCCCAGGCCACGAAGAGGAGCAGCGGCGGCCTCCAGGCCACGAAGAGGAGTGGCTGCGGCGGCGGCCTCCAGGCCACGAAGAGGAGCGGCTGCGGCGGCGGCCTCCAGGCCGCGAAAGGACCCGGACGGCGGCGGTTCCCTGCCGCGGGGAAACGGCAGACTGACGGCGGCCTCCAGGCCGCAGAGGAATGGCGATCAGCAGCAGTGGCTCCAGTGATGTCGGGAGGCTGGCAGAGAACAGAGAAAGGTAGGAGGCTGCTTGTGGGCTTGTTCCCACAAGCAGAATCATAACAAGCTTAATGAGGTTTTGATCATTAAGGCACAAAACCATATAGTATACTATAAATGCAGATTGTATCAATGGGGAAACAAACCAGGCAAACTATTAGCTAAGCTGGTAAAAAATAATAAAGGGCCTAGGGGGTCTGATTACTCATCTTAAATATAATTCTTGTCCTTACTCGCAAACTGCTGATATACTGTCAGCTTTTCTGCAGTGCTATGAAAAGGTCTATGCAGCGGCACCGTTGTGGAAGAAAACAGACAAGCATTTTTTGATGACTTGAATATCCCCCAGTTGTCTGATACTGTTCGGCACAGTTTGGAGTCCCCTCTTACAGAGGCCAAGATTTTTTTGGTTATCAAACTGCTGACATTGGCCGATGATCTGGGCCCCGAATTCTATAAAATTCTGGGAGACAAAACTTTAACTCCCTTGCGACTTAGGTCCACTGCTGCATTTCAAAACTGCTCTTTTGATGTAATCTGTAATTTTACTCTCCAAACTGGGTGAGGATCCGAGCTGCCCTGAGGCCTATCGCCCTATATTGCTATTGAACCAGGATCTGAAAATCTTGGCAGCTGTGCTTGCCACCCGCTTGAATGCTGTCATTCAGACCCTGGTATCACAGGATCAGTCTGGCTTTGTCAAAGGCAGGCTTTCTCATAACAATTTATTAAAAGCAATCCTGGCGACCTAGTCCCCTCGACATATTGGACAAGAAGGGATGTTGATCAGCTTAGATGCCGCCAAAGGTTTTGATTGTGTGGCATGGCCATATCTAATGTGGGTGTTGCAGAAATTTGGCCTAGGTACCCCATTCACTCAGTGGAGTTGATTATTATATCATCAGCCACAGGTTCAATTGCTGGTAAATGGTACTCTCACATTCTTTTACCCTGGGCCAGGGAACTAGGCAGGGCTGTCCGTAATCACCATTGCTCTTCGTCCTGTCTTTGGAGCCCTTGGCTATAAAATTGTGTGAATTGGAATCTTTTCATGGTATACACATACAAAATAAAAGGGTGAAATTAGGATTGTTTGCAGATGACATGCTGCTATTTGTGGATAACCCTGTGACTTGCCTGGGCCATATTGTGCACATCCTTGATGCTTTTGGGGCTTTTGCTGGTCTCAAAATTAATTACGATAAATCCCAGGCATTTCCTCTGGATTGTTCTCTGCCTGATAGATTGAAGGGGGAGTTTCCACTGGCTTGGGCAAGGGGTGGTCTGATGTACATGGGGATCACTTGGGCGAGACAGGATAAAGAGATTTATGATTATAATCTCTTACCTCCATTCTAGAGAATGCTAAGTTGCAGTTGAAGAGATGGAAAGACCTGCCTTTGTCGCTTATGGAGCGGTGTGCCTTGGTAAAAATGATCATTCTCCCTAGATTTCTATATTGTTTACAGGTGATACAGCTCTGGATTAAAAATAAAGATTTTGATGGCTTTTAATACAGCCATAGGCTCTTTCATTTGGAAGGGTGTGTGGGGGGGTGGGGGTGCAAATGTGTGTGCATCAAATTTGACACGCGCCGGCTGGGAAAATTGCAAGGTGGTTTATAACATTTCCTGTCTCCTATGTCTCATACGTCACTAATCAGAAAAAATTTGATGTTAAGGAGCTGATGAATGATTGGTCCACACCATATCATCCTATTAACTTACTTCATATATCAGGGTCTAAATTGGCTTCTATACTCTGCCCACCCTTTTGGTTGAAAGCCTTGTGCAAAGCATGGTTTTGGTGGAGGAAAAGTATTAGTTGCAATGTTTCTGTATCCCCATTCATGACTTTCTGCCAGGGAGGGACAGTCGGGTATTCTGGGACTGGGCTAACAATGGATTCCATTCTGTGTCACAATAGATTGATGCTGATTTGATGTCTATTTATTCTTTTCAGCAACTACAAGAGACCTGGGGGATACCGCACGGGTAATCCTTCGCGTACCTACAGAGAAAGCACCATTGTTTCCAACTGGCTAAGGGGGATCTGGGCTTATTGTCTCTCTCAGATGAGGAGGAAACCTTTCTGGAAACCATTCCTAAATTTAATAAAATTGCAATCTGGGCTGATCGTTTAAAAACTACTTTGCCAGACTCTCGCTTACATCATTTCGCATGGAAGTGGAGAGAAGAGTTGGGTGTAATAGTAGAAGAGGGGGATCTGAAGCTGGCCTTTTCATGGCTATATGAACACCTTTTTGCGAGAGATTCAATTTAAGCTCTTATATGGGATCTATATTACTAGATCCTTGGTCAGTATTATGTATCTGTGGGCATCAGACCTAGGTAATAAATGTACTGTTCAGACAGGAACTCTGCCACATGTTTATGGGTTGTGTTAAAATGCAAAAGTACTGGGGACAAATTTGTGGTCTGTTGGATAAGGTCTTAGATTGTGAGATCCCTCGGTCAGGGCCTTTATTATATTTACATTTAATGGATAACAGTTTGCAACTTCTTCCAGGGAGGGGGGGGGGGCAACAAATTCATCATTGTAGCTCTTATGCTAGCAAAACAACATGTTTTGTTACACTGGAAATCCGATGTGTTGCCACATGTGAGGGACTGGAAAGATCTGATGAGGCATATGGAAGTTCTGCAGAAACAGGATTTGCATCATCCTAAACAGATAATAATGATGCATGGGTATTTTTGTTTGTGGGAAAAAATTGTCAGACTATTTTAGAATCATATGCAAAACTTGTAAAACAGCTAACAAATGGGCCGATGCAATAGCGGCGTACGTTAAAGGGGCTCTCATGATTGAGCGCCCGCACGCCGATCCACCTCTCCGGGGCGCCCAATGCTACATGCAAATGGACTATCGTGGTAAAAAGGAGGCGCGAGGGGAAATTGCGCACCCTTAGCGCTTCCTTGGCAGCGGGCGCCTGGAGAGGTGGCTGTCAGCCACTTAGGGAAACGGACGCTGTGCTGATTTGCAATGGGGAACATGGACGCATGTCCAAAGTGTGCGTCCAATTGCAGGGTAACCGTGCACTGCAGCCAGCGCAAGGTATGGCATCAGCCCGAAAGGTTGTGTTAAGAATCAGCCAGACTGAATGAGAGTGTGAATGTTGTGTGTTTGGATGTGAGTAATTGTAGGGGGGGTATGCATCTTGTTATTTTGGAGAGGAATGCTGAAAGAAGTAAACTATAAAGTTGCAGAGGAATATTAGTTGTCATCGATGCTTATTGGTTGTACTGTTTGGGTAGATTTTAAAAAGGTTACGCGCATAAATACCAGGGATTTACGCCCGTGACCGGCCTTATGTGCGCCAGGCCTATTTTAAAAGGCCCGGCCACGCCTATAAATCCCTGGGACGTGCGTATGTCCCGGGGCATCGGGGAGTGGGCGGGGCCAGAGGCCCTCGGCACAGGACCATTTGCTGCTGTGCTGGGGGATCGCGGGCCGGGCCCACGCTACTTGCGCCTGCCTCCAGGCAGGCGCAACAGATAAAATACAAATTTGGGGGGGGGAGGGGGTTTAGGTTAGGTTTAAGGGTGGGGGTGGGAAGGCAAGGGGAAGGGGTAGAAAGGTCAGGCTAGGGGGTAGGGAACGGGGAAAAGCCGCGGGCATCGGCGCACACAAGCTGCACAATTGTGTATCCCCTTGCGTGTGCCGACCCCCAATTTTATAACATGCGCGCACCTGCGCCCGCATGTTATAAAATTGGGGGTCGCGTGCAACTTTATGAAATCAACCCCTTAATTGCGTTATTGTACACAACTACTGTGATCATGTTTGTTCATTATGGGCCAGATTTTAAATCTTACACGCGCGGGGTACATTTCTGCGCGCTACCCGATTTTATAACATACGCGCGCTGCCGCACGCATGTTATAAAATCCAGGATTGGCGCGCCTTGCGTGCACCGAGCCCGAGGGGAGCTCCAATGGCTTTCCCCGTTCCCTCCAAGGCCGCTCCGAAATTGGAGTGGCCTTGGAGGGAACTCTTCTTCGCTCCCCCCCACCTTCCCCTACCTTCCCCTATCTAACCCACCCCCCCAGCCCTACCTAAATCCCACCCCCATCTTATTTTATTTTTTACGCCTGCCTGTTGCAGGCGTATCTTGCGCGCGCCGGGCACGGCCGCTGTGCCGGAGGACTCGAGACCGCCCCCGGACCCCCCCTTTTTCAAAGCCCCGGGACATCCGCGCATCCCGGGGCTTGTGCGCGCTGCCGAGCCTATGCAGAATAGGCTCGGCGCGCGCAGGGGTAGGTTTTCGGGGATTGCGCGCGTAACCCTTTGAAAATCTACCCCTATTTTTCTTCTGTGACTTGAATAAGACAGATTTACAAAAAAAAAAAAAAGGAAAAGATATGTAGCCATGGATGAGGACTTCCCCTGTTGCCTGCGCTCTTGATCAGGACTTAGGAAAGGATTTCTGCCCGCTTATAGATTTTTCTTCCAGGCTTCCAAATTTCTAGCCCGAGTTTTCAAATGTCTTTTCTGTGTCATTCATTTCTTTGACAGCCAGTGCACATGCCTCCGAGTAATATTTCTCTGCTGACCACCTGCATGACCTCTAACTAGGAGGGTAGAGGGGAGCAGAACCTCATTAGGCAGGATTCTGCCCTGGTGGGAGGCATTTTTCTCAACCAGTGTGCCATTTTTATCTTGTCCTGGGGAAAAGGAGAAGGGGAGAGAGGGTGTAGAATGAAGGAGGTAGTATTTCATGTGATTGTGTTTAAAAACAGCTCATTAATCAGCCCATGTTGCATCAACATGTCAAAGTTACGATTGCTTTGGCCCCTAATCAGCCATTTTCACTTCTCCAGCTGTGAATTGCGCCCTTGCTTTGCCCCTTTTATCTCCGAGCAGTTTGCACTACGTGGGCCAAGCTTCTTCCAGAACCAAAATCATTGCCACGCAGCCCTGAGCCCCTAAATGTATAAGAAAATGACGTTTGTCCATCACGCTCAGCCTCCACAGGCTGGAATTATCCTTTATTAATTCTGCTTCTCAGATCCCCACAGAAGCTTAGGAAAATTGTCCACTTTATTCTTGCAAACCTCTGTCTGGGCTGATTCTGTTAAATCCAAAGGTTTCTTTTTTTTTTTTTTTTTTAAAGGATTTTCAATATTATTTTGGAGTTTCAAAACCATGAAGTCTTTGCTAAATTCAGACAGGGTTAGACTACCACATGGGCCCACCGTAAGGTTTCCCAGCAGGCTGGCGCTGTAGTCAAACCTGCTGACAGACCAGTCCTTTCCTCCTTCCCATGCAAATCTCATCCTTTTTTCCCCCATGCTCCTCTGTCTTGCCTGATCTAGGACCCATTCCCCCCTTCTTCAGCTGCTTATATGTTTCTGCTTTCTAGCCTTCTGGAGAATCAACAATACCGTGCTCCTAGATTTTTTATTTATTTGGATTTCTAAACCACTTTTCCAGAGAAATATGAAATGCCCTGTGCAGGGTAACAAGATAAAAACATAAAGTTACAAAATATAAAACACCATATAATAGATAAAAATAAATAAAACATACATTTGGACAATAAAAAAAATATAATACACCAAAATACAAAGAGATTGAAATACACAAATACATTTGGAAATAAAACAATATTCTAGAAAACAGAGAAAAGAGAAGCTCATAAAACTTAAGAATGAAATATTAACAGAAGTCTAAACCACTCCCACAACTCACCATCAGCTCTGATGAAAAGGAATTAACTAAGTCAAGATACAATCCCCATAAACCATAAAAATAATTGGACTTATAGTTAAATAATTTAAAATGCAAATTTAAATAATGAACTGAGTCAAATGCAGTCTTATTAACCATAAAAATAATTAGACTTGTAGTTAAATAATTTAAAATGCAGATGTAAATAATTATGACTTCAGTAGTTTCTGAAATTCAGGTGGTCCTTTGATAGAATAATTTTGCTTGGCAAGATGTTCTAGAGTCTGGGAATTATAACAAAGAAAGCCTTTTAACTTAGCTTCCTTTATGGAAGGGACCTGGAGTAGTGCCTCGTTAGCAGATCTAAGCAACCTGATTGGGTTATATGGCACAAACAGAGTGATCTGGAATTAATAATCTAAAAGCAATCATTAACAACATAAACTTCACCCTAAAAGGAACAGGTAACCAATGTAAAATGTTGAGAGTGAGATTATGATCATTAAAATTTAATTCAGCCAATGATGAAGCAGATGCGTTTTGTATCGGTCGGAGCCTCTGGGTAACTGCTTATGCAACACCCAAAACAATGAGTTAAAATAATCAAGTCAAATTATTAATGCATGCATAATCATTGCCAGACCTTGGTTATTGAAAAATGGATGAAATTGCTTAATGAGATGTAACTGGGCAAAGGAAATCCTTGATAAAGCTGACACTTGGGAGATCATACTAAGACTATCATCTATAATTAAATCTAAAGGAAGGGAATGGTTAATAGAACGGAAAATAGAACGGAAAATGTCATAATGCCTCTGTATCGCTCCATGGTGAGACCGCACCTTGAATACTGTGTACAATTCTGGTCGCCGCATCTCAAAAAAGATATAGTTGCGATGGAGAAGGTACAGAGAAGGGCAACCAAAATGATAAAGGGGATGGAACAGCTCCCCTATGAGGAAAGGCTGAAGAGGTTAGGGCTGTTCAGCTTGGAGAAGAGACGGCTGAGGGGGGATATGATAGAGGTCTTTAAGATCATGAGAGGTAGATTGAACGAGTAGATGTGACTCGGTTATTTACACTTTCGAATAATAGAAGGACTAGGGGGCATTCCATGAAGTTAGCAAGTAACACATTTAAGACTAATCGGAGAAAATTCTTTTTCACTCAACGCACAATAAAGCTCTGGAATTGGTTGCCAGAGAAGGTAGTTAGTGCAGTTAGTGTAGCTGGGTTCAAAAAAGGTTTGGATAAGTTCTTGGAGGAGAAGTCCATTAATGGCTATTAATCAATTATACTTAGGGAATAGCCACTGCTATTAATTGCATCAGTAGCATGGGTTCTTCTTAGTGTTTGGGTAATTGCCAGGTTCTTGTGGCCTGGTTTTTGGCCTCTGTTGGAAACAGGATGCTGGGCTTGATGGCCCCTTGGTCTGTCCCAGCATGGCAATTTCTTATGTTCTTATGTTCTAAAATACATGGATTGTGAATAGCACGGTATTTAAACCTCTTCTAGCCTAGCCTAGGACATAAGAACTTAAATTGAAAGTTTCTTGATCCATAACACCCCAGTCTTTGAGAGATTCCGTTTCAGTTTAGTTTGCTTCATCCAGATTGAGATGTTTCCTAACCATTGTTTTTAATTTTATAACAGCTTCATCATGGTTTCATCCTTAAGGAAGATACAGCTCAAAAATGTCAGTATAGATCTGAAATTTAATACCTGCTTCTTTAATTAAAGTCACCAAAGGCTGCACACGGATATGGAAAAGAATTGGAGACTAAATAGAGCCCTGAAGTTAAGCGGCCCAACTCCTTAAAAAATGCTTCATAAAAAGAGTTCTAGGTGTTGTGCTTTAAAGGCTGTCATCCAGGCTAGATCATTTGTACATAGGGTGACAAATGACGTGTAGGTTGATGACATTCTTAAAAGCCAATGTTTAGGTCAAAAGGTTGCCAAATGCCATGGGTAAGGCTACGCTTGGGAAAATGGTCACAGCTCCAAATTTAATAAACCAATCTGGACATACTGAGAATAACTTTCAAACATAAGAACATGCCATACTGGGTCAGACCAAGGGTCCATCAAGCCCAGCATCCTGTTTCCAACAGTGGCCAATTCAGGCCATAAGAACCTGGCAAGTACCCAAAAACTAAGTCTATCCCATGCTACTGAGGCTAATAATGTTGCTCTTCCCGGCCGCGTCCGCTCCGCGGCCAGGCCTGCTCACCTCTCCCAGCCGTCTACAAGCTCCGGTCTCACCTCCTCTGCCGGTCCCGGCTGCCCTCGTTGCTCTCAGGCTCCCTCGGCGTCCCGGGGCTCTGCGTCGAGCGTCTCCTCGGCCCCACCCTTAGGTGCGCGCGCGACCGACATCATCCTCTTTAAAGGGACTAGCGCGGGAAACCCGGCCGAGACGCGCCCCGATGACGTCACTCAGTCCCAGCATAAATAGCGAGGTGCTGTCCCCAGGACCTCGCCTTGGCAATCGGATCGATCACGCTGTGATAGCAAGTTTGCCTTCCTGCGTTTCCTGTGTCTCCTGTTCCAGTCTCTTTTGTTCCAGCGTCTCCCGTTCCAGCGTCTCCTGCTCCTTCGTCTCTCCATTCCTGGTACTACCCTTCGGACTGATCTCACGGTACTGATCTCTGCTTGTTCATGACTACTCCTTGATTGCTGCCTGCCCTGACCTCTGCCTGGAACTCCGACTATCCTTGATTGCCGCCTGACCTGACCTCTGCCTGGAACACCGACTACTCTCATCTGCCATCTGGAACCCGACCTCCTGCTTGACCTCACTACGACCTTGCTACTAGCCCTGCCTGGCTGACCATTCTGCATATAGACTCTGACCTTGATTCTAGCCATACACTCAGACACTCTATTCTGGCCTCCTGCGACCTCAGGTTCTCCTTATCTGAAAACCTACCGCGCACCCTTTTTCGTGGTGGGCACTCCTTTGAACTTTCTCTTTAGGAAACCCTGCGAGGCCCACCTAAGACCAGGCGGCCCAGGTAACCAAGGGTTCAACCTGAGGGAACCCCGGGTTGCTATTGGTGAAGCTCCAGCTAGCCTCTGTCTCCTCCTGTGCTCCGCCTCCTGATGGCAGGTGCTCTCCGGGTCCGACCGGAGGGCCGTACCAATCCTGCTCCAGGCCAAGGGTCCACTCCCAGGGCAACAAGTAATAGCAGTGGCTATTTTCTAAGTCGGCTTGATTAATAGCAGGTATTGGACTTCTCCTCCAAGAACATATCCAAACCTTTTTTAAACCCAGCTACACTAACTGCACTAACCACATCCCCTGGCAACAAATTCCAGAGTTTAATTCTGCGTTGAGTGAAAAAGAACTTTCTCCGATTAGTTTTAAATGTGCCCCATGCTAACTTCATGGAGTGCCCCCTAGTCTTTCTACTATCCGAAAGAGTAAATAACCGATTCACATTCACCCATTCTAGACCTTACATGATTTTAAACACCTCTATCATATCCCTCCTCAGTCATCTCTTCTCCAAACTAAACAACTTTAACCTCTTCAGCCTTTCCTCATAGGGGAGCTGTTCCATCCCCTTTATCATTTTGGTCGCCCTTCTCTGTACCTTCTCCATCGCAACTCTATCTTTTTTGAGATGCGGTGACCAGAATTGTACACAGTATTCAAGGTGCGGTCTCACCATGGAGCGATACAGAGACATTATGACATTTTCCGTTTTATTCACCATTCCCTTTCTAATAATTCCCAACATTGTTTGCTTTTTTGACTGCTGCAGCACACTGAGCCGACGATTTCAATGTGTTATCCACTATGATGCCTAGATCTCTTTCTTGGGTGGTAGCTCCTAATATGGAACCTAACCGTGTAACTATAGCATGGGTTTTTCCCTATATGCATCACCTTGCACTTATCCACATTAAATTTCATCTGCCATTTGGATGCCCAATTTTCTAGTCTCACAAGGTCCTCTTGCAATTTATCACAATCCGCTTGTGATTTAATTACTCTGAATAATTTTGTATCATCTGCAAATTTGATAACCTCACTCATCGTATTCCTTTCCAGATCATTTATAAATATATTGAAAAGCACGGGTCCCAGTACAAATGTGTGTTGTGGCATATACTTGCATATATGGCCGTGAGCAGATATATGCAAGTATTTTATAACCCACATATATAATATATGCGTGTTTTATAAAATATGCATATCTCTACTCCATGACATATGCATGCATGTAGGTTTACATGCAAATATGTGCAAGTGCATTGAACCTGCAAATTTTTACTACCCATTTTAAAATATATGGGGTAGATTTTCAAACCGCGCGATTTGGCCTACTTTTGCTGGCGCATCAGGCGCAAGCAAAAGTACGCTGGATTTTAGTAGATACGCGCGTAGCCGCGCGCGCAAGGCTATGGATTCTGTATAGCCGGCGCGTGCCGAGCCGCGCAGCCTACCTCCGTTCCCTCTGAGGCCGCTCCGAAATCGGAGCGGCCTCGGAGGGAACTTTCTTTTGCCCTCCCCTCACCTTCCCCTCCCTTCCCCTACCTAACCCACCCACCCGGCCCTGTCTAAACCCCATCCTTACCTTTGTCGGGGGATTTACGCCTCCCTCCGGGAGGCGTAAATCCCCGCACGCCAGCGGGCCGCTAGCGCGCCGGGATGCGACCTGGGGGCGGGTACGGAGGGCGCGGCCACGCCCCCGGACCACCCCGGGCCGTAACCACGCCCCCGGACCCGCCCCCAAAATGCTGCCGACACGCCCCCTAAACGCCGCGACGACCGGGCCCGCCCCCGACACGCCCCCCTCGGAGAACCCCGGGACTTACGCGAGTCCCGGGGTCTGTGCGCACCGGTGAGCCTATGTAAAATAGGCTCACCGGCGCGCAGGGCCCTGCTCGCCTAAATCCGCCCGGATTTGGGCGGATTTAGGCGAGCAGGGCTCTTAAAATCCGCCCCTATGTGTATATATTTTACATGTGAAAGTAAAGTAGGATTTACTCGCATAAGTCCTGATTTACGCACATAGGGGTAGATTTTAAAAGGAGTGCGCGTGGCGTACATGTGCGCACGCTACCCGGCATGCACACATGTATGCCCGATTTTCTAACATGCGCGCACAGGCGTGCACATGTTAGAAAATCAGGGGTCAGTGCATGCAAGGGGGTGCACAATTGTGCACCTTGCGTGCGCCGAGCCGCGCTGCCTTCCCCTGTTCCCTCCCAGGCCTCTCCGAAATTGGAGCGGCATCGGAGGGAACTTCTCTACCCCCACCCCACCTTCCCTTCCCTTCCCCTATCTCCCCCACCCTTTCCCCCCTACCTTTTTTTTTTCTTTGTTTTGTTCCAAAACTTACTTCAGCCCTGGGGCTGAAGCAAGTTGTGCGCACCGGCCAACTGCCAGTGCGCGATTCCTGCCACAGTAGCAAATGGCCGCTGTGCCTGGAGCCTCTGACTATGCCCCCGCCTCGCCCCCGGACTGCCCCGCCCACGCCCCACCCCTTTAGTAAAGCCCCGGGACTTACACGCGTCCCGGGGCTTTACGCGCGTCGCCAGGCCTTTTGAAAATAAGCCCGGCGTGCGTAAGGCCGGTTACACGCTTAACCTTTTGAAAATACGGCCCATAATTTGGCCAATTTTAAAACATGTGCACCTAAATGAAATTAACCAGTTTACCAATTAGTCCACCAGTTTGCCCAGTCCTTCTCCAGGTCATTGAGACCTTTCTGATTCTTCGGCCTGAACTGTCCACCCCCCCTAGTCCATCCAGGTCTCCCACGCAGTGCTGCATAATAAACACATTTAATGTCACTTTTGCCAGATAATGAGCAGATGTAAACATACATGAGTTAGTTGGAAAATGCACACATGTAAGTGCCTTTTTAAAATAGCAACGTATGTACGCAAGTGGTGGCTCCGCCCCAGAACACCCCCAGCCCGCCCCTTTTTGCATGTGTACACATGCACGCAAAAGTGAAAACACACAAAATTTTTACTTTTATAAAATATGGAATACGAGAGTAGAGGCTCCTTATGTATGTATATGCTCATTTTTCTGTGCGTAAAGTTTTGAAAATTCACCACATTATACACCAAAATGAAGGTAAGGAATGGAGCTACCAAGCATACCAATAGAAATGGAAATGGATGTTGGATAGGTGAAATGCTACAAGCGCTCAGATTACAAAAATATCAGAAATAAAGTTAAAATAAAACAGCTTTGAAGTGAAATATTGCTTTACTCATCGCACATAGCTAACTAAAGCCAGTTGCAAATGTGTTAGCCAGCTTAGGCCCGGATTCATCATTCCTCGCAGAATGATGAATCCTGTGAAAACAAGGGGCGGGCCTGCGAAAGCCCGCAGCCTTCGCACCACGGCGGTGCGATTTCGGCAGCCGCAGTGTGCCACCTGCCAGCTTTCGCACCGAATAGCACCACTGTGAAAAGTGGTGCTATTCGGTGCGCTACTGTCGATGATAATGTTAGTAACATTATCACCGGCAGCAAAGAGACCGCCGACTCCGCCCCCTTCCAGCCACAACTCCGCCCCAATCTAATTTGCATGCTATCGCACACGAAAAGGGCCTTTTCGCATGTGAAAGAGGGTTATCGCACGTGATATGGCCGTATCGCGTGCGATAAACCTTTGGAAAGTAGCCCCCTTATTCCCTACGGTTTGATGTATTGATTGTCCATGTCTGAGCAATACTGACGGTTATGACTGGAAATAGGAGAGACGGTCATATCACTTATATGCCTGGGGTAGGACAGCAATGCTGATAGATCATTCTCTCAAAATAATTTCTAATAACTATAATGTGAAGGGGTTTTATGACAGGCAACCTCCAGCACTGGACTATAATTCTGGGGTCCCAATCTAATAAGTGCACAAGTTTTTCCTGCAACTGCGCACATTTTTTTTTGTTTGGGGTGCGAGCTTTACTCTCGATGCAGCAAGGAGTTTTGCGCGCCAAAAAAATGTGCGTGCAACAGTAGCATAGCAAATGATGGCAGAAAAAGATCCAAGTGGCCCATCGGTCTGCCCAGCAAGTTTTATTTATTCTTTTAATTAATTTATTTTTATTCTTTTAAGGGTGTAAAACTGTGCATGCTGCTTAGCACTCTCGCAGGGAAATCCCATGCTAATGATGGCATTAACTATTACTCCCCTCTCCCAATGCAGAGAGGTACCTCTTTTTATATGTAATATTTATGGGAACGTATTACAACTATTCAACAGTTTATATAGAATCCACCTCATGTTTTCATAGCGCTGAAAATTGTACTCGTCAGAGGTGCAGTAAAGTTTCCAGCACTAGTGTTAGTCTGCAGGCAGTAGCTGAAATTCAAACACCATGACTTGTAATCAGAATTTGTATGCATTGCAAATCATGCTTTGTGCACACAAAGCATGTTTTTGGTTCATAAATATGATCGATGTGCACATAAAAATGTTTCTGCGCTTAAAGCATTTTTGTGCACAAAAATCATGCTCTGTGAGCACAAAACAAACATATATCATAATTTGGGCAAAAGTCTTTTGTGTGCATCATGTCCAAGAGACTCTCTCCATCCGAGTTTAAATGCGCGATCAGCCTGAGCTGAGCACACATTTTAACTGAGGTTTGTCTGCACATATTTGTGTTTGTTCACATTTTAAATTCCTGATGCATTAACATTTGCTTGCTGCATCCGGAGTGAATTTTTTTTTTTTTTTTTAGGGTCTGCTTTAAGAAACTTTGCACTGAATTTGAGAGCACAGTTTTAACGCAGGGCTTCTTACATCAGCCCCCTTGTTTGGGATCCAAGATGCATTTGTGTTCTTAGAAAGCACTGCTTTTATCACATAAGGGTAATAGACAACTCTCTTTCCATGTGAATTTTTTTGCTGTGGCAAACATTGCCTCCTCTTTAAGCCCTGATTACCGGTAACTCCCTGAGAGCCACACACAGTACAGTGATGACAATACTTCTGAAAAGGAACCTGTTTTCACCATCAAGAGAAAAATCAATCCTGGTACTGTGGACTCTTGTTATGTATTTTGCCAAATTGCTGTATCACCAATCAGGATAGCATCCATGGAGGGGAAGATTGTGCCTTAAATGACAGTAATCAGAGGTGGAAGTTGTGTAATAGTAAACTACATATCCTAAATTGAGTCAGGACATATAGATTCAGTAGTGATAAAGTGGCACCTTCACATCAAAGATGTTCTTATGAAGACTAAGAAAGCAATGATTCAAAACTAGGTGGTATAGACAGCACTATCCAACACCCATCCACCTCTGGTCACTGTAGCAGACTCTGTGAGGTAGATATTCAGCCACTAAGCAGTTGAGTTAGCAGGATAAACACATCTGGCTAACATAGTTGCACCATGAATATGCCCGGCTATCTAAAAGCCAGATAGGTTTATCCAGTTACCTTTAGATTTGCTAGGCAGGCCTAACTTAGCCAGATAAAGCTGAATGCCAGCTCGTATCTGGCTAAGAGGGTCATTCATCAATTTGCGATAGGCCGTTATTGCATGTGGTATGGCGTTATCGTTAATGCTGTAACGCAAGTGATAAACAGCGCATTGCAAATTGCATATGCAAATTGTGCATTTGCATTCAAGTGGGTGGAGTTTGGGCGGGGTTATTGTAAAATAGGGTCTGCTAGCACTGCATGCGATAATGCATCGCACATTATTGTGGGTTTTATTGCGGGAAATAACCGCACCTTTTTTTCTTGCCGGTACGGTCAAAAAAGTAATTATTGTGGCCTATATCGCAGATCGTGCTATTATCGTGGCGATTATCGCGCGTGGTAAAAAAATCCATTGATAACAGACACACCTACCAGGCCTTCCTAGCCCAATAAAAAGACCTGTTTTTACCGGGTCAATCTTCCTGAAGCCATATTGTTTGTGGCAAGCGTACGTGTAGAGGCATGCTTGATGCCTTGCCAGGCTCACCGCAGATGACGACACGTGGAAGAAGAACAGGCGAGGGCGGTTCCAAGACCTTCGAGGGAAGTACCAGCAGTGCAGGCAGAGGCACCAGTGGTGCGGGCTCAGGCCCCGGCCCAGCGGCCGGCATGCAGGTAACCACGGCGCCGGAGATACTGAGAGCGAGTCTTTCCTCCGCGAACATCCTTGCTGGGGCATGCCAGAGAACTTTGGGGTCAGCAGGATTCAGATCAGCTCTCGGGCAATCCTGGAATTATATGAAGAGATCCGAGGGGGATCTGGATACGGTCACCAAAAGGTTCCACGCCGTCCCCACCAAACTCTTGGCCACCCTGCATTTCACTGCAAGTGGTTCCTTCCAAATCACAGTAGGAGTCAAGGGGGGGAATGTCTGAAACCACTTTCTCATGCCATCTCAACCAGGTCATCAAAGCAGTCACTGCCTGTATTCCTCACTATATAACATTTCTTCATGACAGTCAGGATTTGATGTCTTTGCACAACTTTCCCAATGTTGTGGAAGCAATTTACTGCACTCACATGGCCATCATTCCACCCCATCAGAGGGAGGAGATGTACTGCAACACTTCAGTGACGGCAAACAATGCACAGGTTGCTGAGTGAGGAACCACTATACACTTTGCACGTCTTCATTATTACCAAAATGGCCCTATTCCTATCCTCCCCTTGGCAGCTCTTATAATGTCACTGTTAAATTACAAGCCTGAACTGTCCACTCTGCTGGCACAGCACCATCACATGCGGGCCATTACAGAGGCAGCAGGAAGATTGTCGCACACTGTTTCTGTACAGCTTCACACACCTGTACTACGAGCAGTGTCCTGTGCATGTTGGTGGCCTGCCAGATTTCCTGTGTGTGGGCTCACTAATGGGTTTCTATGGAGGACAGACTGCAGAGCTGCCACAGGCATTCACATGCACAGCATGAGGTACAGCTTTTGGTGCTAACATGGGTGTGTCACCTCTTACGTATCTCTTCAAGGTTGGCAGGAAGATACATACCAGTAGCCTTTGCTGGGTTGCAAGGGCCTGCCATGAAGTACTTCCAATAACCACATCTGATTTAGTAGTCATGAACAGATGAGCTCCTTTAGGCTATATCTAGCCTGCACATATAGTGGCCAACAACTATGTGAAAGGCACTTAGGCTACGTCAATCAGACTTTAAGGCTCAGCAAAGGTACAGGCTACCTTATATAGTATTACTGGATGGTGTGGTTTGCCACTCACATCTGCAAGTGACAGTGCTATCATTCATGTGTTTCTTCGGTCATTGCCGCAGGAAATGCAGGATTCGGTTGCAGACCCTGGCTTCTCATGCCCGTTGCCATTCCCAACACACCAGAAGAGACGAGGTACAACAAAGCCGTATGTGCTACCTGCTGTGTCATAGATCGCACCTAAAAAGTCGCTTTCGCTGTTTGGACAAGACGAGTGGAGCTTTAATGTATGCCCCACCCAAAGTTGCTAAGATAGTGTTGCTTTTCTGCACATTCCATAATCTGGCTGTACTCCATGGAGTACCAATGGACCTATGTCTGGATATCCCCCAGGATCCCCCATATCTCCCTGCATGAGCCCAGGAGACCACACTGAGTGGCAGCCAGATTCGGCAAAATCTTATACAAAGACACTTTGCCTGATAGGCCTCACCTACCACTTCCCCTTCCAGGGGACAGGTGCCTGAAGCCTGTTAGATGCTCCTCTCCTCGCTATCCTCTTTCTTTCTCTCACTGCTTGGCCTTGTTTGTCATCGTGTTGCATGAAACACGTACGGCTACTCAGGATTTGTCTTCACAATGCACCACTAGACTGTACTTGAAATACAGTTGTGAAAGTAAAGATTACATGAAAGACATGTCGCTGGCACATGTGTTCTGCCTGATAGTGATGGTAAAAGAGGCACGTGTGGCATTACACTACCTAGCACGGTGTGGCCTGCGAGCCCTCGCCAGTGGACCGCATTTCACTGCTCACATGTTGAGAACATAAGCCATAAGTGTGATGCCACCCCTCCTGGTCCTTGACCCTGGAGAGCTATACCTATACAAATGCTGTAAATCTGAAATAGCTGTGAAGGTGAAATGTTCATGCGAAAGTTACAGGTAGACAGTTAAAGGTTTGAGTGACAGATTTCCAATATTACACCCTCATTCTGAAGTGCTTAAAGGTGTGCAGGTGAAGTAATACCCCTGTACTGGGTGTGTGCTTACAGTCACATGGGCATGCCCAGACCAACGTCACACCAGTGTCTTAGTAGTTAAAGAGCCACTGTACACTAGGATTTAGAACTCCATACCGATTTCTAGGATATGTACATCTAGTCCTCATCTTACTACCATGCCTGGAGGTATCGAGAATCTTGGTTTTGCTTCAAATACATTTAAGGAAATGTGATCAAATGGCAGCATATTCATACTTGCAAAGCTGGACAGGATTTACGTGTCCAGAAAATTGGAGCTACATGCCAACAGTAATACACACATCACAGTGCTGTAGGAGCACACTTTCCATTACAGCCTTGGTGAAAGCAGCTGTGCTATCTGGCACAGTTTAGAGCAGCGCTTCTCAACTGGTGTGTCGCCAAACACCGGCAGGTGTGTCGCGTCTCCCGGTGTCCCACTGCCCCGTTCTACTTTCCTTTTGCCTTTTTCCAGCCCCCACGGGCCAATTGGAAGCCTCCTTTCTTCCTACCCCCATTGCCCAATGGGAAGCCTCCTTCATTCTGCCTGCCCCCGAGCAGGCCAATCGGAAGCCTCCTCCCTACCAGTGGGAGTAGGAAGAAGGGAGGAAGCCTTTGATTGGTTGGTGAGGCAGGCATCAGAATGCCCGGGGGTGGGGAGGGAGGAATAGACGTTTTTGAACTCCGACGAAGGAAGGCCGCACGGTGAAGAGGAAACCCGACCCCCGACAAAGCAAAGCCGCCATGGGAGCCCATTCCGATGGCGGCGAAGAGGAAACCCGACCCCGACCAAGCAAGGCCACCACAACCCGTGGCGGCGAAGAGGAAACCCGACCCTGACCGAGGCCACCACGGGAGCCCGTTCCTGTGGTGGCAAAAAAAGAAGGCCAGCAGGACTAAAGCTGCGGCGGAACTGGAGCCCATCCCTGCAGTGAAGAAAGAAGTTTGTGGTGAGAACTGGTGCGTCTGTGTGTGAATGAGTGCCTGGCTGAGTGCTGGGTGTGAATGAAAGCCTGGGTGAGAGCTTGTGTCTGTGGGTGTGAATGGGTGCCAGGGTGAGAGCTGGTGTGAAAGGAAGCCTGGGTGAGAGTTTGTGGGTGTGAATGGATGCCTGGGTGAGAGCTTGTGGGTGTGAATGGGTGCCAGGGTGAGAGCCTCTGGGTGAGAGCTGGTGTGAATGGGTACGAGAGCATTTGTGTATGATTGAGAGCTTGTATATAAGAGACCATGAGTGTGATTGAGAGAGAAACTGGTCAGGGTGGTGATGTGTTTCTGTGTGAGAGAGAGAGACTGGTCAGGAAGATGACTGGTGTGAGAGAGAGACCGAGACTGGTCGTGGGGTCTAATTGGGGGGTGACTGGTTGTGGGTGCTAAGGAAGAGGACTGTGAGGACAGAGCTTCAGCAGCCCTTGCTGCTTCTGGTGAGTGCTATTGGCCTGGAAGGGAAAGGAGTAGGAGAGTTGCTGGAGAGCGTAAGTAAAGGTGGCTTTTTAAAGTTATTTTTCTTGATTGACTGCCATTTTAATTATTGGGTATTATGCGATGTCTGCTGTTTTGAAATATTTATTGATATTTGGACATGCTTAAATAATTTCTTATGAGTTTTTAATTGTTGGATATTATTCTGTTCAGCAGCTGTTTTGTAACATTTTTAGTATAGCTTTACGATTATTTCTGTGTGGGGTTCTATAGCAGCTTGGCTTATTCTGTTTTCCCAATAGGAAATGTATTAGTGTTTAGGGCCTGGTTTAATAGTTGTATTTCTTAGATAGGGTTGTTACTGTTGAGTGTGTTCCATAATACAGGTGTAACTTTGTGTGTTCCATAATACAGGTGTAACTTTGTGTGCATTATTGCAAATCCTGAGAGTCTGTTAGGTGCTGTATTTCTCTTTCCATTTCTCCAGGTTCGCACTGCATGCAGAGTGGCTTTTCCTGTTTTCTATTCCAGTTTCTGTCTCTATATTTATAATTTGTGGTTTTTCTGTACTAGGTGAAGTGTGTGTGACCGAGGTGAGGTGTTTAACTAGCAAGTAGGCATTTGTATCAATCTTATTTGTTGTGTTTTCTCAATAGGATATGCATTAGTGGTAAATTATTATTATTATTTCATAAGGAAGGCTATTGTGCCCGGTAGTAAAGGAGTTTGTTTTGCTTTTACTGAGATGTCATCAGAACCAGAATATCTTTTTTGTATGGCGAGTTGTACAGGTAATGCCCTAGTTCTGCTCTGTACTCATTGCTGAGGGTTGAGGGGATTCCTGTGGATGCAGAGTGCATGTTTACATTTAGCCCCGTGATGGTCACATGTTCAGTGTGTCACGCATGTGAGAACCATCTGTCAGGTGTGTCCCGGCCAAAAAAAGGTTGAGAACCACTGGTTTAGAGTATGTGCACAGCTCCTTCCAAGGTACCTTTCATCTCTGTGGTTGCATGCTCCCCCACGTGAGGGCCTTGCCTGTCAGGATGTCATGTAAGTCGAGTTGGCTTCTCAGGGAGTCAACAGGAGGATGTATGTCCAGCTCAATGAAGGCAGGATTGAGAATCAGATAGTGTCCTGCCTTCACTTATATTTTGCTGTGACCTCTGACATGTCACCATGACTGTATAGTTTATAAGCACTCTTACAGCAGTCACATCTATCCTCATCAAATGTTCATATCATACAGGCCAACAGTTTAGATGTGTGAGAGTCTCCTGCCTTAAACTATCCCATCACACATAGCTTCACATATCTGGAGATGTCAGGTTGGTGCAAGGTCATTGTTCTGTTAGGCTTTACTCCTCAAGATGGGAGGAGTTAGCAATCTGTTGTGCTTTACTCCTCAAGAAGGGAGGAGTTAGCAATCTGTTAGTGGTCACCCCACCAGGAGGGCGGAGTTAGCAATCTGTTGTCGATCACCCTGCCAAGAGAACATAAGAACATAAGAAAATGCCATACTGGGTCAGACCAAGGGTCCATCAAGCCCAGCATCCTGCTTCCAACAGTGGCCAATCCAGGCCACAAGAACCTGGCAAGTACCCAAAAACTAAGTCTATTCCATGTTACCATTGCTAATGGCAGTGGCTATTCTCTAGGTGAACTTAATAGCAGGTAATGGACTTCTCCTCCAAGAACTTATCCAATCCTTTTTTTAAACACAGCTATACTAACTGCTAACCACATCCTCTGGCAACAAATTCTAGAGTTTAATTGTGCGTTGAGTAAAAAAGAATTTTCTCCGATTAGTTTTAAATGTGCCCCATGCTAACTTCATGGAGTACCCCCTAGTCTTTCTACTATCCGAAAGAGTAAATAACCGATTCACATCTACCCGTTCTAGACCTCTCATGATTTTAAACACCTCTATCATATCCCCCCTCAATCGTCTCTTCTCCAAGCTGAAAAGTCCTAAACTCTTTGGTCTTTCCTCATAGGGGAGTTGTTCCATTCCCCTTATCATTTTGTTAGCCCTTCTCTGTACCTTCTCCATTGCAATTATATCTTTTTTGAGATGCGGCGACCAGAATTGTACTCAGTATTCAAGGTGCGGTCTCACCATGGAGCGATACAGAGGCATTATGACATTTTCCGTTTTATTCACCATTCCCTTTCTAATAATTCCCAACATTCTGTTTGCTTTTTTGACTGCCGCAGCACACTGAACCGACAATTTCAATGTATTATCCACTATGACACCTAGATCTCTTTCTTGGGTTGTAGCACCTAATATGGAACCCAACATTGTGTAATTATAGCATGGGTTATTTTTCCCTATATGCATCACCTTGCACTTATCCACATTAAATTTCATCTGCCATTTGGATGCCCAATTTTCCAGTCTCACAAGGTCTTCCTGCAATTTATCACAATCTGCTTGTGATTTAACTACTCTGAACAATTTTGTGTCATCTGCAAATTTGATTATCTCACGCGTCGTATTTCTTTCCAGATCATTTATAAATATATTGAAAAGTAAGGGTCCCAATACAGATCCCTGAGGCACTCCCTTCCACTGAGAAAATTGTCCATTTAATCCTACTCTCTGTTTCCTGTCTTTTAGCCAGTTTGCAATCCATGAAAGGACATCGCCACCTATCCCATGACTTTTTACTTTTCTTAGAAGCCTCTCATGAGGAACTTTGTCAAACACCTTCTGAAAATCCAAGTATACTATATCTACCGGTTCACCTTTATCCACATGTTTATTAACTCCTTCAAAAAAGTGAAGCAGATTTGTGAGGCAAGACTTCCATGGGGGCAGGAAGAAGAGAGGAGGCTTCACATTGGCCCACGGGGGCAGGAAAATGGTAAAGGGAAGTATAACTGGGGCTGTGGGACACCGGGAGCCGCCACATACCAGCTGGTGCTTGGCGACACACTGGTTGAGAACCGCTGCTCTAGGCTGAGCATCATGTGGCGTATCAGGTTTCTACTGTTAGTTCTGAGCAGTCCAGGTGTAGTCCTACATGTTGTCCTCTGTGTATTGCATTTTGGGTAAACCAAGTCTTGTCTGCTGAAGAGGTTATGAGCCAAAAAGCTGCCTATATAGTAAATGCCACACAGTGATAAATAAATAGGCCTACTGCTCCCACAGATATCAAGAGCTTGCCCTGATAGCTAATGCCCTATATGTGTTACCATCTTGCTAAACACGCATGTTGTGCCACCTCATCCCTTCAGGGTTCTATATTTGTGCCAGACCCACCCAACCCTTTAAAACTGTTCCCTTAGCTTTCCCCACGCTCCCGAACCCCCCCAAAACATTTTACAAGTACCTGGTGGTCCAGTGGAAGTCTCGGGAGCGATCTCCCGCTCTCGGGGCCGTCAGCTGCCACTAATAAAAATGGCGCCTATACAGTATCCTGGGTGCGCTGGCACCTGTCATTTCAAATGTCAGGTACCAGGAAGTGGATGGTTCTCCTACTCTCGGGCATCGGGGATTGCCAGTCCTCTCTCCCCCCGAAGCAAGGCGCTGGGCTAAAATCGTTCATCCACCTTCGCCGGCGTGGGCTGCTGTAAGCCGCTTTCCCCTAGAGGCGTTCCCGTAGAGGCGTTCCTCTGTTTACGAGAGATGGGTGCCCGCAAACAGAGGTGTCAGTAAAGGCGGAGACAGGAACGCCTCTACGGACGCTTCTGTTTACAGGCGCCCATCTCTCTGGCCGCCCAGAGAGATGGGTGCCCATCTTCCGGTGTTCGTACGGACGTGCTTTTGCTGCCTTGAGCGCCCAGATTGAACATACAGGCGGGCCCTCAAGGCAGCGGGAAGGTCCACGAACGGCGTGCAAGATGCTGCTTTAGTGTGCAGCTCAAAGTGTCCTTGGTGGACCTTCCCGCTGTCTTGAGTTCCCAAGCTGGACGCCCAAGACATGACTTCGGGCATTCATGGACCCATGCACTGGTGTATGTACGTGCCCGACCTCAGCTCTAACGCCCATATCATATCCAGCAGTGTCTGACCCCTGCTCTAACAATCCCTGTCCCATGCACTGGAGCATGTACGTGCCTGACCTCAGCTCTAATGCCCATGTCATATCAGCTGTTTCTGACCCCTGCTCTAACAATCCCTGTCCCATGCACTGGAGTATGTACGTGCCTGACCTCAGCTCTAACGCCTATGTCATATCCAGCTGTGTCTGACCCCTGCTCTAACAATCCCTGTCCCATGGACTGGTGTATGTACGTACCCTACCTCAGCTCTAACGCCTATGTCATATCCAGCTGTGACTGACCCCGGCTCTAACAATCCCTGTCCCATGCACTGGTGTATGTACCCGACCTCTGCTAGTCCGATCCATTGTACTGTGGTATTCCATGTGCTCCTCTTCTGTTTCGGTAGAGTTTCCCTCTGTATTCCATGTGATCTTCTTGTGTTTTGTAGATTTTCTTGTATTCTATGTTCTTCTCTTGTATTCTATGTCCTCCTCTTCTGTTTCAGCTCAGTTTGCCTTTGTATTCCATGTGCTCCTCTTACGGTTACTTCTCCCTTTCTTTTCCGCCAGTATGCTCTGCATGTTCTCCTCATCCTTGGCAGTCATTCTGATCTTGATTATGGCTGCAGTAGCAACACATAAGTCTCATGCAATCAATTGTGGAAAGGAAACGAACCAACTTTTTAAATTCCAAAAAATATATATATATATTTGAAAAATAAAATTTAACAATTAACAAAAATATATTTACATGGGCGGTCATTGGGGGTGGGCGTTGGGGAAAAAAGGGGGTGGAGCATGCCATGGGGGAGGAGGAGGAGCATCGTCATTGACGGTCCTCAGGCGGTGACGGTCCTGCAGGAGCCCGCGCCAAGACCAGCAGGGACTGAGCCCCTGCGATTGCTCAGGAGGAGCTCAATAATCTCCCGCTGGCCAAGACGCAGGTCGTGCAGGATCATCACCGCCTGCACTGCCATTCCCTCCAGGGTGTCCAGACGGCTGGCGAACTGCGCCAGGACGAACGGCATAGCGTCCGGGTGCTCCCAAATATTTGAGGGCCCTTCCCCACACACTACGCCGTCGTCCGGCCAACCACCAGCCCCAGGCATCCCTGGAGAGCCTTGGCCGACAACGTCAATGACGATGTCCTCCTCCACTCCCATGGCGGGCAGGGTATGTGGGGCTGGAGAGACTTGTGTGGGAAAATTGGGGGGAGGGGCCCGACAAGATACCGGAGAGGCGCTCCAAAATGGGGGTGGGCGGGGTAAAAGGGGGAGTAGGAGGGATTTGTACAGGAAAATTGGGGGTGGGGGAGGAGGGGGGGTGGAAAACTGGGACGGGCAGGATCACGGTAGGACGCTCCATAATGGGGGTGGGCGGGATAAAAGGGGGAGCAGGAGGGATTTGTGCTGTAAAATTAGGGGGGGGGGGGTGAAAAACAGGGACGGGCAGGATGACACTTGGACGCTCACAAATGGGGGTGGGCATTGTATGAGGGTGGAGCCCCATGTTTTCGTCTGATGTATCTGAAAAGAGAAAAAATGTAAGTATTAATGCTGTCCCACATGAATTCATGCACAACAGTAAGAAACAGAGCCTTGCAACCTTGAAACCAGGAACATAACCTGTTCCATTAAGAATGACATCTGCATGTGCAAATTTCATCGGCGTGACAAATGTCATAAACTATGCCAATGCTATTAAAGGCTCACCGCGGCGTTGTTCCGGCGGAGCAGGCCCCTCGACACTGCCGCCATCATCTGTGTCGCTCTCTGACCCCTGCTCTGAAAACAGAAATATGCACATTTTCACAGCTGTGCATGCAAAGATCGAGAATGGTAAAAACAGTAAATGTCTTTATCGCTTTCAGGTCAACCGTGAAATCTATTAACTGCACGTACCATACTCTCTTCTGTGGGCCCGCAGGGCCCTCAGGTACTCAGGATCCTCCTTCCTGATTCTGCAAGCCCGCTTCTTCAGTGCCTCTATTTGCGGGTTATACAATAGCATAAGGAAACAGAAGTTGAACTACAAATTTTGATATGGAGGCAAAAATAAATTGTAACCAAACTAGTCTTACAAGTGAAGTGTGAAGTGTCATTTTAATATTTGTCATCACCCATCCCAATACAAAACTAGTACCCAAAAACTTCCAACAAGTCAAGTCCCAGTTGTCCTGTCGTGGCGCACAGTTATACAAAGCAACCACCCAAATAAATTTAAATTGCTTGGTTCTAACTACTCAAGTGTCAGTTTCCCCATTGTCACACACAGCAATACAAAACAAACCCACAAATGTATGATGTTTCAATTACAACATAACAAGAAACAAAGGCCTATGAACATACCTCCCTCGGAAAGGAAGCTTGGGCGTTGAATCGGGCCCTGAGCGCCCGCCAGGCCTCATCGGCCCTGTCCTGGTCCCGCGGGCGCCCAGGGCTGAAGAACAGACTTCCATGGTCCTCGTCCACTAGTTCGGCCAGCAGCCGTACATCCGCATCAGAAAAGTTCGGCATTCGCCCTTGTGGCATCCTGACAAACTTTGTCAAAATGGCCGTCCGGGTGTGGCGTTGCACGTGCGAGCGCCATGCCACCTGCTTCCGGCCCCTTTACTTCGCCATGTTGCTAAAGCGGAACTTTACAGACGCCGAAGCCTGGACTTCGGCATCCCTTCGGTTCCGCCGTGACAATATGGCTCTGTTCAGGCGCCTCTATTGGGCGCGCGTTTCGTTCGCCGCCATCTTGCCACGGCGGAACTAAACAGACGCCGAAGCCCGGACTTCGGCGTCCCTTCAGTTCCGCCATGACAATATCACTCTGTTCAGGTGCCTCTATTGGGCGCGCATTTCGTTCACCGCCATCTTGCCACGGCGGAACTAAACAGACGCCGAAGCCTGGACTTCGGCGTCCCTTCGGTTCCGCTGTGACAGTATGGCTCTGTTCCGGCGTCCGTAGAGGCGTTTTCGTCTCTGCCTTTACGGGCGCCCATCTCTCTGGGCGCCCATCTTCCGGCATCCGTAGAGGCGTTCTCGTCTCCGCCTTTACGGACACCTATGTTTACGGGCACCCATCTCTCTGGGCGCCAATATTCCGGCGTCCGTAGAGGCGTTCTCGTCTCCGCCTTTACGGACGCCTATGTTTAAGGGCGCCCATCTTCCGGCGTCAATAGAGGCACCAGAAGACACGGACGCCATTCTTTACAGCTAAACAAAAACAGGTCACGTACCTCCTCCGGTCTTGCTGCTGGGTTCTCCGGTCGGATGGGTTCTCCTTGCTGCAGCCCCCCGCCCCCTGTTCACCTCTCCAATCTGCCGAGCATTTCCTGCGTTTCTCAGTCGAGCATATCTCATTCTCCTTCTCAACCGAATGAAAAATAGCACCAGAGCAATAACATACAGGTTGTCCATGGCGCAGTCCGGTACGAAGCTGATCGAACACAACACTAACGCCAGGTAAAGGGTAGGCGGTAAATTAACAAGTTAAAGACGCGGCAAAATAGCAGGTTAGAAAGGAGATAATTGGAGCGCACGTTACTGTGGTGGAAATAGCTAATCCGATCATTAACATATCATATACATGCCGCGTGCGGAAAGGGATACGCATCTGTTTCAAGAAGCACTAAGGACGCGTGAAACCGGATACTGAATCGCGGGATCACCTTACGCGTCCCAATTGTGCGCCCACAGCGGGTTAGAAACGGGGTAACTGCAGCCGCACTTTACTGTATCGGCCTGTAAATTTGATTAATAGCCGTTAATGGACTTCTCCTCCAAGAACTTATCCAAACCTTTTTTGAACCCAGCTACACTAACTGCAATAACCACATCCTCTGGCAACAAATTCCAGAGCTTTATTGTGCGTTGAGTGAAAAAGAATTTTCTTTGATTAGTCTTAAATGTGCTACTTGCTAACTTCATGGGATAACAGACCATACCCTGTGTTATTTTTGCATTGCTTGATTTAAAAATAAGAAAATTGCAAGTTTATATTATACTTCACTACTGTACTTTTCCCATTAATGTCTAGTTGGATTTACTGTCTACTTACACAATACTAGTAAAAGGGTTAAATTACTGTTTTATTCTGGTGTGATGATTTTATTTGGTCTGTGGTGCCACAAGTGAGAGATTGTTTGGAAAGAGCAAAGAATTGTAGTATCAGGGTTACCGAGACCCTGTCTCATTTATTTATTTTTATTTATTTAAAAGTTTTTATATACCGCACTAGGGGTAGTAGTCTATCCATCTTAGTGGTTCACAAAAGTTAAAACATGCACAATAGCGTCATACGTAACATAAAGGTCATAGCTTACATGAAAAATCATTACATAATAATTATCTTGCAACAGTTATTGATGAATGTCACAGATATTGAAAAAGTCATTCAGTTATATTATATGCACAGGTAAATAGATACGTTTTTAATGCTCTTTTAAACTCGTTACGGTTAACTGTTAGTCGGATGTATTCAGGAATTGAGTTCCACAGAATCGGTCCTGCAACAGAAAAAGCTCTTTTTCTGGTTACTGCCAAACTTGCGGATTTTATTGTTGGGATTTCCAGCATACATTTATCTATGGATCTAAGCTGTCAATTGGGCTTGTATAATCTTAACATAGAACATAACCATATTGAATTAGGGTTGTGTATTAAATTGTGAATTGTGGATAGAATTTTATATGAAATACGGAATGATATAGGAAGCCAGTGTAAGTGATACAAAGTTGGTGTGATATGGTCGCTGCGTGTGGCATTACAAAGCATACGAGCTGTTGTGTTCTGAACAAGTTGCAGTGGCTGAAGTGAACTTTGAGGCAATCCAAAATATAAAGCATTACAGTAGTCTAGTGTGGACAGTATTAAAGCCTGGGTAACAGATCAAAAGTCTTTTGGTAGTAGTAGGGGTTTTATTTTTTTCAACATGTGTATCCCCTACTCAGGCTACGAACCCGAAGATAAATCATATTAGTAAATATAATTTCTCATGTAGTGCTCCCCACTCTGAGCATAGGGGTAATTCATAAGGGGGGGGCACACTAGATTTTATGGACTGTGTGTTTCCTGACCTTGCCTTGTTCCCCTTAAAGCTGCATAGTTTATTCCTGCTGTTAATGTATAATGAGATTAAACTAACCTTGTTCAGCCTTGGTAGGCATTGCCAGCAGTGAGCACCAGGGATCACCAAGTATGGGAGCTGCTCATTTACCAGTTTGATACTGGCATGGCACTGACCAAGAGCATGTTGCTCAGGTTATACCTGAGCAACATGCTCAGGTTGTTTGGGGGATCAGATACCATAGACCTGCGACTTGAACCTTGCCATAGTACTTTCATAAAGAAACTTAAGACTTGGTTCTTCACACAAGCATTCCCAGAGAGCTAAGAACAGGAAGAATGACATTATCAGCATAGTCGTTGTCCCCCAGCCCTTTCTGTACATAAGCTCCTTAAGATTTCGTCATTGATATTTATATAATCATGAATGTTCACTGTAAGCGCCACTAAGTTCCTCTTTGCGCCTTCATGTTGCTGTTAATTGTTAATTGTTAAATGTTTCAATGTAAACCGCCATCGAGGCGACAGTTTCTTCCTTATAAACCGGTGTGATATGTATTCTTTACAGGAACATCGGTATATAAAAACCAAAAATAAATAAAATAAATAAATAAATAAATAGACAAAGAATGGGATGAAGATAATGATATAACCCATAAGATATGCAGTATTGCTCAGAACATTGTTTATGCAGTATGCAGCAGTTGAAAACTGACACCCAAGCATCTTAATCTAGGCCTTGCTGCCCTATAACAGGCCTCATGATGTGAAGCCTTTGTCCAGCTGTTCCATGTTGCTAACCATACCATTGGTATTAATACAGTGTGTAGGACTGACACTACCATAGCTCAAACAATCTTAGAGAAATTTGAGAACTGGTCATCAGTATATTCCAAACAATATTACAAAAAATCGGCCAGAGTCGGGCAACTCTTTAATAAAGGCATTTTTTACACCGATCTTCTTCGTCTTGTCACTTACTAGAAACATTTGACAACATAGACATCCTTGAATCAACAGTAGATGGACAAAATATATTCTACTGCACCCAGATGATGGCTTGACAAGAAAGTCCTGCTACTCTTAAAAAACAATGTGATGCTGAAGATAAAGGCACTGCTATGATCATTATTAGAAAACTGATATATTAAATGTAATAAACTAAGATTAAACTAGCCAGAAGATAGGACGATCAAAGACTGTGAAATCTGACTGACTAGAAGCATTTCAAGAGATTCACTGATCATATTATTTATCATCTGGTCAAAGGCCCAAACCACCACGACATACTGACAGTAGTACTGATGTAGAGCGGTGGTTCAGTAGCTATGAAGAAATGAACTGTTCATTGTTAACAGACAGGGCCTGAGTAATCTCATGGTTTCATGATGAAAATTGGCTTGTAAGTGTATCAGTATTGTTGCCTATCACCAGCTGTCCATCATTTTATGGACATCTCGAAACATATTGGATAGAAATTCAGTCATTACAGCTGATCAAGCACTGTACAGCAAAGGAAATGAACAGATGTAGTCAAAAGCAGAGTATAAGAATATCATCTTAGTACTGGGAGGGCTTCACATTTATTTCAACTACTAAGTTGAAATCAGCTAGGCAGCACATGGAAAATGCTGGTTTGGATAACCACTGGACAGAATCTGGGGTGTAAGCTGCTAATAGTACACACACTATGATGGAAGATACTGCATATTACCGTGCTGTTTAAGCAAATATATTGTCACATGAAGCTCTATGACATTATCATGCAATGTGAGCCCTTGGTTGTAGCTTAGTTGACTCAGTCTGGCAGGTGATCCAGATAGGCCTACGCTAACAGCAGGTGAACATGCTCAAATTAGTACAAAGTCTGGGCTTCATCCATACCAGCCCCATTCCTCACAGGTTGAGGACTTGGGCAAAGGAGTTGGCAATGGTTAGGGCATGCGGCAGACAACAGTGTCAATCCGGGCAAAGGTCAGGGCAGGTAGCAGACAGACATTGTCAAGATCCAAGCAGAAGTGAGGGCAGGTGGCAGGCAGGCACAGTCAAGGTCGAGGCTAGGATCAAAGCCCAAGAGATCAGTCCAAGCCGAAGCAAAGGTCAAATTAAGGAGAAGAGGCAGGCAAGAGCAGGAGCAAGAGATACAGACAGAAGCAGGAACACAGGACGCACACACAGGATCAGGTACGAGTCACAAATATAAGAACATAAGATATGCCATACTGGGTCAGACCAAGGGTTTTTTAAGCCCAGTATCCTGTTTCCAACAGTGGTCAATCCAAGTCACAAGTACCTGGCAAGTAACCAAACATTAAATAAATCACGAGCTACTATTATTTATTAATTAATAGCAGTTTATGAATTTTTCCTCTAGGAAATGTTATCAGGAACAACAGAACAGCAATATGCACTACAGAGTAGGAGGACCTATTGATGAGCTGCTGGCTGGTTACAGGGGACGTCCTTATATAGTCATGCAGGATATGATGTCATCAGCCAATGCCACAGGAATTCCCGGCTGGAGGATCTGTAAAGGAAGTCCAGGGCTACAGGAAGTCAGCCATATTCTTTGGATGCAGCATGATGCCAGAGGCTACGTCGGAGGTGCTTCAGATTGGAGGTGAGGGGTCTTACAGACATGTACAGTGGCCCATGTTGGGCCATGAGCTATTCGCGGAAGTAAAAATCAGACATGAAAGGGCCAATTTTCAAATAATTTAGGATTCTAACTTTTGGAGTTAGGCTCCTCATTTAGCTCTTTTGATGATTTACTAGGGCTGCGTGCCTAAATTTAGGATCCTAGTTTCATTACTCTCCAAAAACATGTGTGGCTACAAGGGTGGAGTTAGGGCACAGAAACAAAGTTAGGAGCTTAGCACCGATTTAAATAACTAGGCACCTAAATTACCCTAAATATAGGAAAATGAATAAGCAGGTTTAAAATTTAGGGTCCTAATTTTTAGGAACCTAAATTTATGTGAATTTTCAGCTAAACCGAGGCTCTTCAGTTCAGCTGAATATAAGCTGCAATTGTGTAGTTGACATTCTGGTACAGATGCTGGGTGAAATGAAGTCCATAGAAACATACAAAAGTGTCAGCAGATAAAGACCATACCGACTATCTAGTCTGATCATCCACACCAAGGGACTGATGCAATACAGTGTGCTCAGCCGAGTGCACTGTTTAACCCACAGTTGTACACGGGTTGTGTATGCAATAAGGGGATTAGCGCCTCCACAATGTGCGTCCAATGCACCGGGAAATTAATTGCACTCATCACATGCAAATGCATGTGAATGAGGCTATTAGTTAATTCACTCCCGATGCAAAAAAAAATAAAATAAAATTGGGCGTCCTTCTGCAGCCAGAATCAACACGCCGACTGAGGCCCTTACCATACTGGCACCGTGGGGCATTACCAGCACCATGATCCAGACCAGCTCTTCCAAACCTTTGTCTGCTGGACTCCCCATGCCTGCTTGGCAGAGGGTTGGAAAAAGAAATAGCAGACTGCGGAGGCATTCGGGTGGACTTCAACTCAGTCAAGCAGCAACCTGAATTTCCAACCGCGGAGAGTTGCGGGTATCTTAGATCATCCTGACTCAATTCTTTTTTTTTTTTTTTTAATTTATAATTTTATTGTGTTTACAAAACATAACCGTGAGAAAATAACCCTGACTCAATTCTTATACAATCAGGCAGAAACTCCTGATATCTGGAACTTAAAAGGTCTATCTCTCAGGAGGTTATTTTTCCTTTTTTTTCTATTTTGCTTTATGATCTTTATTCTTTCTTGTTACAAGTTTATGCCTTATAGGCAGTGGAGGGACCTCGTCCCCATTCATGGCAATAACACCCCCCAAATTTGGAGAGTGTGTAGCCTGCAGGGAGGGAATGGCAGGCAATATAGGGGAAGAAGCATATCCCCATGTGTTTAGTGCTGTTTCTTGGTTTTTCACTGTGTTGATCGTAGATATTTCTCTAAATGCTACAGGAGTTCCCACTCACTTATTAGTTCATTCTATCCGCCCTGGGATATACTTTGTGGTAGGATTACCATTTAATGATGGAGTGGTGTATTGTGCAGTGGCCTTCAGTAGGGGAACTACTCAATTTATCAATGTGCAAGGGCGGTGCTCCTGTTTTTGATACACATCTAAAATTTACATAAATGGCTAAAATTTGTATCATGTCCTTAAATGTAAAGAGGCTAAACTCACCGCAAAAGTGGAGTCTTCTTTTTAGGGAACTGGATCTAAGATTGCCCGAAATAGTATTCCTCCAAGAGACCCACCTATCTAAGAGGTATGAATATTTGATGAGATCACCAAAATACAACAGACAATATTTCACGCCCAGTAATAAACTAGCCAAATATTCAGGGGTTAGAATACTGTTCTTGCAAAATTTTATATTTGAATGCATATATTGCCTTTCAGACTCTAAAGGCAGGTATTTATTACTCCGCATTAAAGTTAATGGATCCCTCTATACCATAGTCAATATATATGCTCCCAACAGGGAACAAGCTAACTTCTTGCAAGAAATTCATCAAATCCTGCTACAACATAGTGTGGGCCTGGTAATATTGGGAGATGACTTTAATGTAGCTCTCTCTCAATATTTAGATACCTCTAAGGGGCACACACAGACTGCAAAACTTCATAGCAGAGCCATTAGGGATCTTATGAATGATTTGCAGCTCGTAGATCCCTGGAGACTACAATATCCTCATTCTAGATCATATAGTTACTATTCCAAGCCCCATGATTCCTACTCCCGCACAGACTATATCCTGGTGACTAAATCACTTTTCCATTATGTTCAGAACCAAGAGATAGGCATCATTATATGGTCTGACCATGCTCCTATTAGTCTGGACTTAACACTGCGAGGGGATGATGTGGGAAGGCGGTTTTGGAGACTAAATGACTTTATGTAGACTGACTCTTCCTATGTACATGATACTTGCCCAAGTCATTATTGACTTCTTCAGAACTAATGCTGGCTCTGTTGATTCCCCTGTGGTGATCTGGGACTGTTTTAAGGCATTTATCAGAGGCCATTTTATATCCCTCTCCTCGTTTCTTAAGAAACAAAAGAACGAGGCAAGCTCCCAGCTGAGGAGTGAGTTACGATTTCTCTCACAGCAACACAGTCAGAGCGGATTCCCAGCCATATTGACCCGCCTTACCAAAGCCAGAGAGGATCTACATAGACTGGAAGCTGACTGTATCATTCATTCCCTAGAACTAACATGCCAAGAGCACTTTGAAGGGGGTGAGAAGGCAGGAAAGCTGCTGGCTAACAAACTGAAAAAACTTACCTTCCAAAATTATATTCTAAAATTTAAAAATGGACAAGGTGAGATCTTATCAACTTCGCCAGAGATAGGCCAGCAATTCCTTAAATTTTACCAAACCTTATACTCAGCTGAGTCCCAGATCACCTCAGAGACCATACATTCATATTTGAATTCCATTCCTATTCCCTGTCTCACCACGAAAATGAGGGAACTCCTCAATGCAGATATTACCACTCCAGAGCTGCTGCTGGCTATAAGGGGTTTCAAAGTGGGAAAGGCCCCCGGACCTGATGGACTCACCACAAAATTTTACAAGACCTTTGCTCCCCAGCTGGTTGTGCCTTTACAAACATTATTTAATTATCTACAGAATGGAGGCTCATTATTACCAGACTCTAACCTTGCAGCCATTACAATTATAGCCAAACCTGGCTGCAACCCCACACTTTGTGGCTCGTACCACCCAATATCCCTGATCAATCTTGATTTAAAGATACTAGCCAAAGTATCATTTAAGCAGCCCGCTTAAATGGCTTTATTGCCCATATTATTCACCCGGACCAAGCTGGGTTCATTCCTGGTAGGATGGCCAGCGATAATGTTCGGAAAATTATAAATATACTAAGGGGGGGCACACACGCAACAACTGCCCACACTCCTCCTTGCTTATAGAAACAGAAAAGGCCTTTGACATGGTGCATTGGCCCTTCCTCTTTGAGATCCTGAAGCTTATGAACTTTGGTGATTCCTTTTTTAACTGGATCCAAGCTCTTTATGATAAACCCAAAGCGTGTCTGAAAATAAACGGAGGCTACTCGGACACTTTCAATGTACAACGAGACACTAGACAAGGTTGTTCCCTCTCACCCATACTGTTCACCATATTCTTGGAGCCTTTAGCCATCACTATCCATAATAATGCTTTCATTAAAGGCTTCCCCTTGGGATCAGAGACTTACAAACTTTCATTGTTCGCAGATGACATTCTTTTCACAGTTACTGATCCCCATACCTCCTTGCAGGCTATTGAAAATAATCTGGCTTCCTTTAGTGCGGTTTCTGGCTTTAAAATTAACTGGGATAAGTCGGAAATCTTGAATGTCACATGTGATTCCCAAGCCATCATGTACTTGAAATCTAATCACCCATTTAAATGGGCCCCGTCCAAAATTAAATACTTAGGAATCTATGTAGGTAAAAATTTATCCAACCTCTTCCAATTCAACTATATCCCCTTGCTCCAGACAATTGAGAGGGACATAGAATGCTGGTCGCGTCTTACCATTTCTTGGCTTGGCAGAATTGCTGTTGTCAAGATGAATATCCTGCCGAGACTGCTCTATTTATTCCAGACCCTGCCAATTACACTAGCACACACGACCTTAAACTGTTGGCAAAAGAAACTGATGCGTTTCATTTGGCGGCATCGATCCCCTAGGGTAGATAAGCATGTTCTTTTTCAAAAAAAGCTTGAAGGGGGATTGGGACTCAAGAATCTGTCTTGGTACTATGCTGCCTCACAGCTTCGTTCCATTATTGACTGGCACCGAGTACCAATGGTAAAACATTGGGTACAAATCGAACAGTTCTGGTCAGGAGCCATGCCTCTTCAAGCCATGGTCTGGCAACCCAGGCATACTTGGCACCTTTGCCCCAATTTAGCTCCCACTACCAGGCATACCCTAAATGTTTGGTTAACATGGAAGGACAGACTGGTAGGCTCGTCCCAATACTTCTATTCTTCTTATCTCTTTCACATCACCACTTTCACCCCATGCATTCCCGCCTGGAGAAATAGAGGTCTCACGCAAATCGTCCACTTCCTATCAAATGATAAAATTGTTCCTTTTGCTGAACTGCAGGTCACACATGCTTTACCCACATCTAACTTTTTCACATACCTCCAGATAACTCACTTCATAGCAAACTTGCAGAGACGATCTCAACTGGCCCGCAATCTCCATTGTTAAAGGGCCTGATTGTTATGGCCGCCAGCCGCAGCAAACCGCGACCGGGGCCGACCGTCATGGCCGCCGGCCACGGCGGACCGAGGTCGAGACCAGTGACTCACCCACGACATCGGGGGAACCCGGAGGCTCCTGCTGGAGCAGGGAGCCTCCTCCGACGTTCTTCTCGCGGCCTTGGCCGCTGCCCGGGCCAGCCGCAGAGCCCAGCAGGGCTGAGATGACTCCTCCTCCTTCCTGGCTGCTTAGAGCCGCGCGCGCGGCTGAAGAATAGATTTAAAGGGGCCACGACAGGAAATGTCGTGGCTCCCTTCTGAAGCTGCTTCCTCTTTTCTGGTATTTAAGGCAAGGTCTGTCTCTCAGACCTTGCCTTGGTATTGAGGCTCAGTTCCTTATTTCCTGTTTGTTGTTCCGGATCCACTTCTCGTCCCGCTTCTGCTCTTCTCTCCGTTGGATTGATTCTTTGGCTCCTGACCTTTGGACTGATGGTGGTGACTTTTCTGGCTTCGACGTGGACTGGCTCTGGACCCTTCTCCCTCTTGTTCCTGGATTGGCTTTGGACCATTCTCCTGTCTGCTCCTGGACCGGCTCTCGACCTCTTTCTGGACTTCGACCCTTGGATTGGACTGGGACTATTCTTCAAACATACTCCCCGACCTCTTACGACCTGCTGGAGGCGCCAGCCGTCTGGAAACCATGACCTGCAGGAGGCGCCTGCATCCAGACCATCTTCATTCTTCAGGGAGTCTCCTAAGTCCCAGCGGCCGTGCCCCTACGGGCTCCTCCTGGGGGGGTCACGAGCTTCCAGGGTGAAGTCTTCAGCTCTACCTCTCCAACAGGCCTTGCCATCCGACGGTAGAGACCGACAAGGGTTAACTCCCCTATCGGCAGCGCTAACTCTACTTCGGAACAGGGGTCCACTCTCCAAATCGTAACACTGATATCCAAAATCTACAAATTACTCAATACTCGCTTAAAGATTAAACCCAATCATATCACTGTCTGGGAGCGAGACTTAGGTACATCAATTTCTGAAGAACAATGGTCACTAATATTCATCAAAAACCAAGACTGTCTCAATCTCCTCCTCTATAGTTGAGAATAGCTATAAAGTACTATTTAGATGGTACATTGCTGTTGCGACCGTCACTTCCCGACGGCTTCACTCCGCCTACCTTTCCTTTTTTGCGGCTTCTCCTGCCCTTCATGGACGCCTGGCTGCCATGGCATCTGCCTGCCGTCCTCTCCTGCGTCCCCGGACCGGCTTCGGCGCTGCCTCCCGCCATTTTCTACAGGTACCTTAGGGCGTGCACACCGCGCGGTCCTCATTCTTATTTCCTCATTGGCGCGTTCCTCAGGGGCGTCCCCTTGTGATGATGTCACGCCGCCCGGATATTTAGGCCTACAGTTTATTGCTAACCGTTGAGTTAGCAAGGGGGATTCTTACGGATGGGATTCGCTCTCCGTACCCAGCTACTCTGCCTCTCCAACTTCCATTGGACTCTTTCTGCTAACGGGGTACCCGCTTCTCGGGGGCCTCTTTTGCTTCTTTCAGGTTGCTATCAGGTAACCGGTACTCGCTCCTCGAGGGCCCATGTTCCCTGACCCGCTGCCTGCATCCATCTCCTCTTCTACTTGGAAGAATTCGCTACAGACACCATCAGTGAGTACTACTGTCATCCATTCCTCAGAGCTGTGTCCCTGGAACCAGGTACTCACTCCTCGAGGGCCTGCGTCCATTCCAGCACCAATGCAATCTCCTTTGTGGAACCTCTGTGTGAATACTTTGCCAATGAGTCTCTCTGCTCCCAGGGATCTGGTACTCGCTCCTCGAGGGTCAGCTCTCCCTATCTCGGAGCTTCTCCATACTTGGGACTCTGTGAATGTTCTATTGTACTCATTTTCTCAGTTCTCTCCACTACAGCACTGCTACTGGAGGAACCGCTGTTCCAGGGCTGTGGGGAATACTAGCCCAGCCGGGCTACATCTTCTACTCACTACTGCCACCTCTGGTGGCTTCTCAAATTGTCTAAATAAAGAAATATCTGTGTTTGTGTGTCCAGAGCTGGGCCTGACCTATGGCCCCTCTCTGGACTTCCCCCCGTGGGTGTGGTCAGCTGCCACAGTGTCCAAGGGTCCACCCAAACCTCACTAATTATAACAATTGCACCCACCCGCCTAAGCAAGTTTAACCCTAGGACAAGTGGGCTATGTTGGCGCAACTGCTCTCAACCAGGCTCTTTTCGACACATGTGGTGGGATTGTAAATATATTCAAAGCACCTGGTGGCAACTAGAAACACTCCTTTCAGACATCCTAAACACACCCATCCACTTAACTATAACACACATAGGGGCAGATTTTCAAAGGGGTACACGCATAAGATATGCGCGTACCCCCCGAAAACCTGCCCCAAGCTCCCCCTGTGTGCACCGAGCCTATGTTGCATAGGCTGCCGGTGCGCGCAAAGCCCTGGGATGCGCGTGTCCCGAGGCTTTCCTGGGGGGGGAGCATTTCGGGGGGCGTGTCACGGCCAGCGCGTCATCAGGGCTTTCCGGGGATGGGGCCCCCGCCATGGTTCCGGCCCAGGGGCTTTCCGGGGGTGTGGCCACGCATGCATGCCCTCTGCATCCCTTCCCTGGGTCCTAGTAACATGTGTGTCAGAGCATGCAATGGCGGCTCCCTGCCGCACAGTGAGTGTCCGAAGCCGAGGAGTCTGGGAAGGCGACCAAATTCTAACAAAGAGTGGCTGAGAATTTTAAAAGATGGTGAAAAGTGATATAAAAGAAGTATATGAGAAATGAAAGGGGACATAGAGATGAAGAAATCAGAGAGAAGGAAAGAAAAGAATTGGAGAAGATGAATAAGATAAAAGCAATGGAGAGGAAGATTATATATTTTTTCTCACTGCAGTTCTCAAAAGTAAAAAATAACTTATTTTCAATTTAAGTACTGGATTGCATGACTCTTGATAGTTGAAAATTATATATTACTAGTTTAAATGCCTGTCATTTGACAGGTAGCAATTTATTCATTAAAACTTCCATCACAGTTTTTAATTCCACTTTTTTTTTTTTTTTTTGCAGCGGGGGATGGGAGAGCTGACAGACACAAAGGGAAGATGACGTACCTGAGAGGTTGTTATAATTGCTCACCCCACTCTTCCCCTGAGGGGTAGACTGCCCAAACATCTGTGATAACTTGATTTGATGTTTTATGATTTTATGGCTGGTTTTAACTGTTACCCACTCAGATGTGCTTTAATGATGTGGGAAAGAAATTTCATAAAGAAATGAATGCAACTTCCCATTGGTGAGAATTTGACCCTAGTGGACTTGGATTCCATGGAGGAAGAGGAGGAGGATGCAGAACTGGGAGGAGCCAACAGCTGCAGGTGGTGGCTCTGGCAGCGCCTGGGTCTTTCTACCAGCACATTCAGGGCCCGATGTAATAAGGTGAACTCGGCAGAGCTCACGATTTAACCCTCAGTTGTAGCATATTTTATATGTACAGACTTTACTCCCAAAGCGTCAAGGAGTTTTGCACATAAATATATACCCCTAAAACTGTGTGCATTGCTTAGCACCCTCACGTGCAAATCCGATACTAATGAAGGTATTCACTTTTTTACTCCCAAAGTGGAGCGGTGCGCTAGCTTAATTCATGTTTTTTAGCACTGTAAAATTTACTCCTGGCCTGAGGTGTGGTAGAGTTTCTGGTGCTCTGGGCAGAAACTGAAGTCCTGATACCAGGATCCGTAATTGGGATTAAGGCACAGAAAACATGCTTTGCACACACAAGGCATGTTTTCTCTACATGGAATAGGATTTATATGCACAAAAAATGTTTTCTGCGCTGAAAGCATTTTTGTGAACTCTGTCTGTCCATGAGTTCTGTGTAAATAGTACTATCCAGTGACTCAGTGCTACTTATCCATAGGCATGAAAGCCAGCTGTGGGGTTTATAATGGTACTGGCTTAGTGGGCTGGAAGTGGAGTGATGGGATTCTGACACCAATGAGTGCTAGGTACGGCAAGTTACTGACTCTTTAGAAGGGTTTGTTGTGATTTTCAGTATTTTATTTGCACATATATGGATAAGAACATAAGAACATGCCATACTGGGTCAAACCAAGGGTCCATCAAGCCCAGCATCCTGTTTCCAACAGTGGCCAATCCAGGCCATATGATTTGGCAAGTACCCAAAAACTAAGTCTATTCCATGTTACCGTTGCTAGTAATAGCAGTGGCTATTTTCTAAGTCAAGTCAACTTAATTAATAGCAGGTAATGGACTTCTCCTCCAAGAACTTATCCAATCCTTTTTTAAACACAGCTATACTAACTACACTAACCACATCCTCTGGCAACAAATTCCAGAGTTTAATTGTGCGTTGAGTAAAAAAAGAACTTTCTCTGATTAATTTTAAATGTGCCACATGCTAACTTCATGGAGTGCCCCCTAGTCTTTCTATTATCCGAAAGAGTAAATAACCGATTCACATCTACCCGTTCTAGAACTCTCATGATTTTAAACACCTCTATCATATACCCCCTCAGCCGTCTCTTCTCCAAGCTGAAAAGTCCTAACCTCTTTAGTCTTTCCTCATAGGGGAGCTGTTCCATTCCCCTTATCATTTTGGTAGCTCTTCTCTGTACCTTCTCCATTGCAATTATATCTTTTTTGAGATGCGGCGACCAGAATTGTACACAATATTCAAGGTGCGGTCTCACCATGGAGTGATACATAGGCATTATGACATTTTCCGTTTTATTCATCATTCCCTTTCTAATAATTCCCAACATTCTGTTTGCTTTTCTGACTGCCGCAGCACACTGAACAGGCAATTTCAATGTGTTATCCACTATGATGCCTAGATCTCTTTCTTGGGTTGTAGCACCTAATATGGAACCTAACATTGTGTAAATATAGCATGGGTTATTTTTCCCTATATGCATCACCTTGCACTTATCCACATTAAATTTCATCTGCCATTTTGATGCCCAATTTTCCAGTCTCACAAGGTCTTCCTGCAATTTATCACAATCTGCTTGTGATTTAACTACTCTGAACAATTTTGTATCATCTGCAAATTTGATTTTCTCACTCGTCGTATTTCTTTCCAGATCATTTATAAATATGTTGAAAAGTAAGGGTCCCAATACAGATCCCTGAGGCACTCCACTGCCTACTCCCTTCCACTGAGAAAATTGTCCATTTAATCCTACTCTCTGTTTCCTGTCTTTTAGCCAGTTTGCAATCCATGAAAGGACATCGCCACCTATCCCATGACTTTTTACTTTTCCTAGAAGCCTCTCATGAGGAACTTTGTCAAACGCCTTCTGAAAATCCAAGTATACTACATCTACCAGTTCACCTTTATCCACAAGTTTATTAACTCCTTCAAAAAAGTAAAGCAGATTTGTAAAGCAAGACTTGCCTTGGATAAAGCCATGCTGACTTTGTTCCATTAAACCATATCTTTCTATATGTTCTGTGATTTTGATGTTTAGAACACTTTCCACTATTTTTCCTGGCACTGAAGTCAGGCTAACCGGTCTGTAGTTTCCCGAATCGCCCCTGGAGCCCTTTTTAAATATTGGGGTTACATTAGCTATCCTCCAATCTTCAGGTACAATGGATGATTTTAATGATAGGTTACAAATTTTTACTAATAGGTCTGAAATTTCATTTTTTAGTTCCTTTAGAACTCTGGGGTGTATACCATCCAGTCCAGGTGATTTACTACTCTTCAGTTTGTCAATCAGGTACCACATCTTCTAGGTTCACTGTGATTTGATTCAGTCCATCTGAATCATTACCCATGAAAACCTTCTCCAGTATGGGTACCTCCCCAACATCCTCTTCAGTAAACACCGAAGCAAAGAAATCATTTAATCTTTCCGCGATGGCCTTATCTTTTCTAAGTGCCCCTTTAACCTCTCGATCATCTAACGGTCCAACTGACTCCCTCAGAGGCTTTCTGCTTCGGATATATTTAAAAATGTTTTTACTGTGAGTTTTGCCTCTACGGCCATATACTCTATGGATCATATACTTTGACTCACAAACATATATGCACATATGTGGACTCACAAATATGCACACACAGAGTAACATACAGACTGACACATTCCAACATGCACACACACATACAGAATCACATGTGCAGGGTCTTCACCCATTCAGACTAACCTTTTTAAAGGGATGTGGGAATAACCCAGTAAGTGGAATACTGGGCTGAGAACCAGGAGACCAGGCTTCTAATCCTGCTCTTGACATATCTTGAGATCTTGGAGAAGTCACTTTATGTCCCATTGCCTCAGGTACACATTTAGATTTAAACTCTTTTATGAGAAACACAGTATGATTTGTGCTTGGATTTTTTTAAATGTGTGCGCATTGTAGAGACTCTGTGGAGTTTAAAAATGTGTGATCTGCCTATGCAAAAGGTTAAAAACACATTTTAACTTGTGTTTGTGTGCACATTATTCAGGTCAGCATACTTTTTAACTTCTGATGCATTAGCTGATTCCAGCACTGGAGAGGCCCGACAGGCTGTGGCCCAGCAGAACCATCCACAGGACAGCCCCCTGATGTCAGAGGAGGAGCCGGGTGAGTGTTTCAAGTCAAACACACACTCCCAGGCGCTCTCCCCTCTGACTCCAGAAGACCGTTAGCTGCTGCCTTTACTTACCACCACTCAGGGACTCTGCCAGAAGCCGCTCTATCCTCCACTAACACCCGACTCCGCAGGGGCCTGCCCCGAACGAGACTGGAACCGGCTGACAGGCTCGACCCCGACATCGGGGGAGCCCAGCAGAGCAGACTCCCGATCACGCAGACATCCGGAACAGCACAGCCCTGATTCCAGCACTGGAGAGGCCCGACAGGCTGCGGCCCAGCAGAACTGCCCACAGGACAGCCCCCTGACGTCAGAGGAGGAGCCGGGTGAGTGTTTCAAATACACACTCACCACAGGCTAAACATCACTGAAAAAGTAGCAGACAGCATCAACCCCTATATTACAAAGACAAAAAAACAACTAAAACACATCAACCAGTGGTATAATGATAACATAAGAGCAGCCAAACGTATACTCTGGAAAAAAGAAAGAGAATGGAGAAAGAACAAAAATACAACCACACTAAATATATATTGGAGCCACCTAGCACAATATAAAAACATCATAAACAATACAAAAAAGGAATTCTTCTCCAACAAAATCTCCAAATTTCATCACAACCCCAGAATGTTATTCTCAATAGTTCAAAACCATACTAAAACCACCCAAGAATCTACATGCACCAAACATGGAAGTGATTACTTTGTTGAATTCTTCAACAAGAAAATATTAAAACTAATACAAACCAACTTAACTAACAACTACCAAAACATCAAACTGAACAATAAAGCAACCTCAACATGGTCAAACTTTGACACCGCCTCCACTCTCGAAATTCAATAAAAAAAAAAAAGAACCCCGCCAACCACCCACTAGACAACATCCCTATAACAACCCTCAAAACAATTGAACCCACCATATCTAAAACCATCACCAAGATTGTCAATCTATCCCTGACTGAAGGGAATTACCCCAAATGCCTCAAATCTGCAGTAATCAACCAATACTAAAAAAGAACAACTTGGATCCTGAAATCCTGGCAAATTACCGCCCTATTTCAAACCTATTTTTCATTGCAAAGATCATCGAAAAAGTCGTGCACTCCCAACTTGATGATTATCTTGAAACAAACAACATCCTATCACCATCACAATATGGATTCAGAAAGAACCTAAGCACAGAAACTCTCCTACTCTCTTTAAATGATTCAATACTAAGAGGATTCGACAAAGGCAAAAAATACCTACTCATTCTCCTTGACCTCTCAGCCGCTTTCGACACAGTAAACCACAATATACTATTAGAACAACTAACTGAAATTGGTTTAACTGACACCACCTTACAATGGTTCTCATCCTATCTATCTGACAGAACCTACCAAGTATCAATTAACAACAAACCATCCAAAAAGATTAACCTCAACACTGGAGTTCCCCAAGGATCAGCGTTATCTGCCACTCTATTTAACATATACCTTCTTCCCATTTGCCAACTACTGAAAGATAATGGAATCACCCACTTCCTCTATGCTGATGACATTCAACTTCTAATTCCCATCCAAAATTCAATCGAAGACACGTACAAAGAAACATCTGATCTTCTTGTCTCAATTAAACATCTCCTAACTTCACTGAAACTCATAATCAACATCAACAAAACTGAAATAATCCTCAGGGATAAAAAAAACCCAACTCCACCACCCCTTCCTTTACTTGACACCCACTTGACACCCACACCAGAAACCTTGGAATTATTATTGACAAAGAACTTTCATTCAAAAACCATATATCAAACAAAATCAAAGAGGGATATCACAAACTACTAATCCTAAGACGTTTAAAACCATTTCTTAACCCTTATGACTTCAGAACTGTATTACAGCTACTCATATTCTCTACCATCGACTACTGCAACTCCCTACTGATTGGAAAACCATCTTCCATCCTCAAACCTCTACAGATTTTGTAGAATTCTGCAGCCAGAATTCTGATAGGAACAAGGAGAAATGATCACATAATGCCCATATTGATTTCACTACACTGGCTTCCAATTAAAGCACGTATTGAACACAAATCCTTGAACATCATACATAAAATACTAAACAATGAACATCAGGGACTAACTGGCTTAAACATTACCCCCCAAAATCCTCAAAGAAACCTACGTTCAAACAACTCAGGACGCTTAAATGTCCCCCCCATAAGAGATGCTCACTTGACAACCAGAGAAAGAGCTTTTTCCATTGCCTGCCCTAAAATTTGGAACTCCCTCCCAAAAGATCTGAGAACCCAACCTAACCTCAAAACTTTCAAAAAAACACCTAAAGACATGGCTGTTCTGCAAAGTCTACATTGACAGTCAAACTTCTCATCATCCTAACACCCAAAGGAACTTCCAACCAAATCCACAAAATAACTTGACTCCAACCAGCTCCAAATAAACCCACCTCACTCATAAATGATTCTCTTCTGGACTATAATTGTTTAATCTATTGTTTAATATGCATCCTGTTATTCCTTTTTTCACAATTGTTAAAAGAAGTACTATTTGAATCTTGTAAACTGTTATGATGGCTTCACCGAATGACGGTATATAAAACTCAACAAATAAATAAAATAAATAAATTAGCAGACCATTAGCTTACAGCATCAGGAATTAAACATTTTTTAGTAAGCACATTTAGAAACTTTGCGCTAAATTTCAGCATTCAGTTTTAATGCTATCCTTATATCAAGCAATAAATGTAGGAACAAGGATGGAATCCAAGAAGACAGGAAAAAGGCAGGAGTCAAGCACGAGCAAGGCTGAAGAACACAGAGAAAAGGTGAGGAATCCATGCAGAAAAAGCAGGAGCAAGCGAAAATAGAGCTCCAGGAAACGGCTCTATGGAGTTTGTTGCACCAGCAGAGAGCCAGGGATGCAAAGAGGTTTAAGTAGAGCAGCCAATCAGGGCTGACCCTAGCTGGGCCAATGAAACTGACAGCTGTGTGGTATTTCAATAACTGTTAGAGAATCTAAGTATATGAGGAAACACTGCAGCCTGCACCCAAAATTATTGCGCACTAAGAAGGGTCCGTGCTGCATGCTCCAAGACTGACTGGGCCTGAAAGTATCCTTTCCAGCTCCTGAGGGATGACTGCTGGTGCCCCTGGAACCAGTTTTAAAGCATATACTAAGTGCAAATATCTTACTGGTTTGGGAGAATGCACATTGTTGGCTGGCTTCCAGGTACGCCCTTTTGAGATATACCCTTCCCAATCCAGTAGATAATGGAGTTCCATCATAAATTCTTCTTCTCCATCCATCATCACTTGTGGTGGGGATGGAACCTGGTGACCTGGGAATGGATTTGTATGGTGTGGTTTTAGCAGAGCCATGTAAAAGACTGGATGAATTTAGAGAGATGCAGGCAATTTGAAGCTTGAACATGATGGGATTGACCACTTTAATAATCAAAATGATCATTTGAGCAGTGTTGGAGGGATTTGCAGGGTAGATACAGGAAGGTATTGCCATTTTTATGTTTGGTTGGCAATCCTGATTTTCTACCTGGGATGGAGTATCATATCTTTCAACTTTGAAAAAATGGAGGGGTTTATTGCCTAGGTCACCTTATGAACTCTGAAAGCAAGGAAATATATACTTTTCAGCAATTGCGTGAGCAATGGAACATTCCTAGAAGCAGTCTTTTAGTTTACTTTCAAGCACGCCATTATTGTATGTCATGTAGTAGGGGAAAACTATCTATTTCTTTTACGGGTGAGGACGAGACCTTTATTGAAATGGTACCTAAAATTAATAAAATTAGTATCCAGAAACAACATATCCTCTAGTATCATAATAATAAGCATTTGGATAAATTAGCGAACCAATGTGGTGCAGATCTGTCCGTTGCTCTCACAGCTGAAGATTTGAAATTGGCATTTGCTGCAAAATATAAGAATTTGCAATCTGCTAGTTTAAGGGAAATCCAATTTAAAATCATTCAGAGAATATATTTGACAAGGGAAAGAGGGGTTATCATGCAACTTTGGGATTCTAATGTATTGTCTGAAATGTAAAAGAGTCACACACATATTGCAGGGATATTGGACACATATCTTGACTGTTTTGGATAAAGTAGTCAAAAAAGAAATCTCATGGAATGCTAAAATGATTTATCTGCATAGCTTTGATAGGGATTTACATCTTCCTGCAGGAGATGTCAAAAAGATCATTCTATCTTGTTGGAATACTGATGAGATTCCAATATATACTGCACGGAAAGCTGAAATGCAAAGATATGCAGTGATAATGTTATAGAAACAGCAAGAATTACAGGGTCACCCAGCTTTATCACATCAAAAAGCATAATTCGATTTGTGGACCTATATGAAGAAGATATTAAATTGGAAACATAATTGTTTATTAGAATCATGGTGTGAATAGTGTATGGATGCTATGCCCGTCGGTCACAGACGGCTGCGACTGCATGTACTTACTTCCTACACTGCTCTCCTGCCCTCCCCGGGGCTGCTCGTGGCTCGGGCCAGCCTTCACCTCCGCGTTCCCCGGGACTCCTCCTGGACGCTGCCACCATCTTCCTTGTCTTTGGGCCTCCCTAGGCGCACGTGCCACCGGCACCTCCTATGAAGCTTCATCGGCGGGAAGCTCAGGGGCGTCTCCGGTTGATGACATTATCAGGCCGGTGTACTTAAAACGCCACCTTTGCCCTCAGCAAGCTGACTTGGCAGCAAGTTCTGCTCGTTTTTGACTACTGCCTACGTGTTTCTGAGACTCGCTCGTGCCTTGGACCTGGACCCTGTCTGGTACCCGCTCCTCAGGGGCCAGTGTACGCATTGGAGACTCGTTCTCCTTGCCTATCCCATTCCTCAGGCTGGCTCTGCATCTCTTGGATTCTATCTACAAGGTCTCCCATTCCTCGGGACATCTCAGCTTCTAGTAAGTTGTACTAAGGGACTTCCCCACTCCTCGGGGTTGCGCCCACGACCTGAATGAGACTGCCCGCGTCTCCCGCTCCTTGGGACCACATTCACATTCTACAGCGACTGCCGGGGCTTCCCGCTCCTTGGGATAGTGTCCTCTGGCTTCTTGGGACATTGCATGCTTCCCCGCTCCTCAGGGTCGCGCCAACTTACTACAGAGAGACTACCAACATTCCCCTGCTCTTCTAGGTGATACTCCATGATCACCAGAGGATCAGCTCAGGCTTCCCTGTCCTGGGGGTTGGCCTTCGGCATTGCATCATCATCATCATCCTACGCTCTGCAGCTCCTCCCCTCGGGGTTGCCCACCGGAGTATCTCCTGCTTGGTTAAGTCTCACACTCCCCATTCTGCAGCTTGATTGGCACTCTTATCCTTGGGGTCCCTGCCCAGGTATTGCCTCCAGCCTCACATTCTCAGGGGTTCTTTCCTGGCACCACGGGACCTCTCCATTGCCTCACCCAGAGCTCTCCACTGTCTCTGACCTCGCCTCCCAACGGTGCAGACCTGTGGGGCCCTTCCCACAGGCAGTAACAACTTGCACCTTGGGCCAAGGACCTACATACCCACAAATCATAACAATGGATGGCATGTCTGGGTATGTGTGTTTTATAGGGGGTTTCCATGGGAACATATATACAATAAGACAGCATATTGGGAAATGTGAGTTGGGATTTCCTTTGAATTATATTAGTATGTAAATCAATATTTGTTATATTGTACTTGCCGTTCATGTGACTTGTTTTACATGTATTTGACTTCTCAAGTTCCTAAGAAAAATATATTAAAAAAAAAAAAGATCCTTTGAAACTTTTGGATTAACTTGACTGCAGGACTTCTGGTTCTTAGATGTTCATTTAATAGCCAGATGCTGTCTTCCATCTTGCATCGGGGAGCAGATTGTATCAACTGGCCCTCTTGCTTTTTTTCTGTTATACTTTGATTCAAGAACTGGAAAGAACCAATTGTGTGTGAATATCTTGGAGATGTTTGGTCCAGTCTCATGCTACCAGGACTTTTTCTTGTTGAGCAGTGAATGGAGTATTCTTAGTTACAGAATGTATTGTGTTATTATGCGTTCTAATATTTTTATTTTAAAAAATGTATTTATTTAAAATTATTTATGTACCGTCTAACAATAAAATATTGATCAAAACGGTGTACAATGGTCATAAGCAAACAAAAATGAAAAAAATAGAAAAAATACAATCATGAATTATAATAAAGATTAAAAGTTATAAAACAAAATTTTAAAATAATATCTAACTTTAAACTTTACAAACAAGAGATAGAAAAAGAAGATCAATTCCGCATGACTTTGGAGTACAAAATGAAAATGATGGATGGGTTAAGGTTACAATAGATTTGTATCTGGGATGGCAAATGGCTCCTCAAGGCTCCTCCTTATCCCCAACCCTCTTCAACATCTACCTGCTCCCACTCTGCCACCTCCTCTCCAAACTCATTCTAATCTATTATCTATATGCAGACGATGTACAAATTCTCCTACCTATCACGGAATCTTTAAACAAAACCCTGGACTTCTGGGACACCTGCCTTAAATCTATAAACTCTCTTCTATCAAGCCTCAACTTGATTCTAAACACTAACAAGACGGAACTCCTACTCATCTCTCATGACGGAAATCTCACACTACCCATCCCACATCCCGCAACCCTTCCCTCCTTCTCACCCCAAGTCAGAAACTTAGGAGTCACCATGGATAAACAACTGAGCTTCAAGAGTTTCATCAGCAACACAACTAAGGACTGCTTTTTCAAACTACAAGTATTAAAACGTCTGAGACCTCTACTACATTTCCATGATTTCCATACAGTGCTCCAGGCAATCATCTTCTCAAAAGTAGATTACTGTAACTCTCTTTTGATCGGCCTACCTGCCAATACTATCAAACCATTACAGATGCTGCAAAATGCAGCAGCCAGAATTCTTACCAGATCAAATAAAAGGGACCACATCACTCCCATCCTGATGAACCTCCACTGGCTCCCTATCAAATTCAGAATCTTGTACAAAGCTCTAACCATAACCCACAAAGCTCTCTACAACATCACTCCACTAGAGCTCAAGATCCCTCTTCGACCGCGCTTACCATTCAGGCTGGTAAGAGCAGCATATAAAGACACCCTCCAGGTCCCCCCTTTAAAAACCTCAATAAGAAAAAGAGCCATCTCTTCGGCTGGACCTACACCAGACCTCTTCCACCAGACCTCCGACTTGAACATTGCCCGGTCACATTTAAAAAAAGACTCAAAACTTGGCTGTTCAAGCAGGCCTTCTCTTAAATCAGATGCTTGTGGACTCAAACCAGGTTACTCACTAGTAACCCATTGACTCTTTCCATCCTTTTTTCATTATAGACGAACACTATTGGTCCTTCTAAAGTCCCTTTCACAAGTTTAATTGCCAATTCTAAAGTCCCTTCTAAAGTCCCTTTCACAAGTTTAATTGCCAGTTCCACTGTCTCTAACCTATCATAACCTACAAGACTTTGAATTTAGTTTTAAGTTATACCACCGGTTTTGCATCATTGCATTAACATACACTTGAGTTATACCCTTGGTTTTTTAATCAATTCTTGATCCTAGTTTGTACACCCCTGTTCAATGTAATTGCTCTCTATGCACTGTTTACTGTTACAATGTAAACTGAATTGATTTGTAAGCTCTTACAAGAAATTCGGTATATAAAACTGTTAAATAAATAAATAAATAAAATAAATGCTTTTGAGAAAAAAAAGATAGGTTTTTAATGATTTCTTGAATTCTTTTGGGTTTGAAATTTGACGAAGCGGTGTAGGTAATGAGTTCCATATTTGTGGGCCAGCTCCTGAGAATGCTCTGTTTCTTGTAATATTTAAAACATGCTAGGCATACTGATGGAATATCTAATCATTACCAAACAAGAAGCAATACAAATACAAAGATACGTGGTGAGTGACACTGAAAACCACTTACCAATGAGCGTGTAGATGATACAGGTTACCATAATCAGAATGTCTCCTTTAACACCACCCCCCTTTTAACAACCCTACAACATCAAAAAACACGTATTATATAATCAGAGCTAAGAGGAAGTAAGGTAAAAAAGTGTATAGAAAGATTGCAAGAAGAAAAGCATAACGTAATATATCACAATAGTTTCAAGCAAAATCATTTAATATCTGACTTCTTGCTCTGTGTGACAAGGAATCTAAATAAAGGAGCTTTACATTTGGGTGTTGAATCTTTTGCACAAAAGTTTCCCATAAGGACTAATTGAAATGACGCATTCTTCCAGTAAGGAAAGCTGTAAGATGTGGTCATCCTTCAATGGAAGAGAATTGTTTTTTTCGCTGCCAAAAAAACATTTTCTAAACCATAGTCTTTGATATTTCCCACAGGTTGGAATAGAGGCGAAATCTTCAAACAAGGTCAACTCAGGAATATAAGAAAAACGGAAACTAACATCGGCCAAATACTGTAAAACCCTCCGCCAAAATCTCTGGGAATATTGGACAAGCCCAAAAGGCATGTCCCAGCGAACCCACAGACCGAGAGCATTTGACACATAAATCACCAGTAGCCAGATTAGCTAAAAATGCTCTACGTTGAGAAATACAGTATCTAGTTAAGAATTTATATTGAGTTTCAATACAAAAGAACATTTACAGATAATGAGTTCACTCTGGAAAAGAATGCAATAAGATGTTTGAGAGAAACTGTAAAAGGTGTATCTGATTTCCATGACTTCAATAAAGACTGAAAATCAAATAATGAATCTATCCTGCGTAAAAAACTTATAAAGAGGACAAAAAAGAGTAGGACGACCTGGTTCTGAAACATCAAATACTTGCATTTCCTGCTACCTGCTATTACATAAGGAAGAAATATAGTGCTGGACTTGGAGATAGCCAAATTGCGCAGATTGCGGTAGATTATAATTATCACTCAATATAGAGAAAGAGACTATTTTATTCATCAAGTCCATAATTTGGGAAAGTGTCATGCCCAATCGTGAAACACTTCTTGTGTCATACCAGGAATAAATGTCAAATTCCCAAGAAATGGCAAGAAGGGAGGACACTGATAAGGGAGATATTACAAAGCATATAGCCATCTCCAGGTTAGCAATAACATTTTCACCAAATCACTAGAGGCTCCAAAAGGGGATAGAGAAGAAGAAGAAAGCTGCACTGCATATCTCAGGGAAATGGGAGAAATGGTGTAGAATAACTGGTAGACAGCAATCATCCAAATGGCAAAAGGGCAGTAGTTCTATTATAACATTTTCAATTGGATAAACCAAACCTCCCTTGGTCCAGGGTTTCGACAATGTTTGTAGCACAGTATGTGGTTTACCCTTAGTCCCTAAGAATTTCCTGAGCAGTTGAAAAAAAAAGTTTTTCTATAGCATGGGAAAAAATAAATGGGCAAGAGAGAAAAAACATACAGACATTTTAGAAGCAAATCCAATTTAAACAGATTAATAAGCCCCAATAATGAGAGAGGATACGAACCCCAAATCTGTAATGATGTTGTAGTTTGGTTGAACAATCATTCCAAATTAATATCAGCCAATTATAAAAGATTACTAGGAATTAAGACTCCCAGATATTTAAATTGATCTCCAGCTGTTTTATGTTATTATATATGTATTCTGCTGTTGGCAGTAATATGACCTAATTATCATGTGGAAAATTGCAAAAACATGGGTAGGTCCTGCTCCAAAACCTGATTCATTCTCTCTGTTTGGCCACTGGACTGAGAGTGATATACCGTGGACAAATGCAGTCATAACCTGAGAAATCTCATTAAGTCATGCCGAAACTTTGATATGAATGAAGATGTTCAGTCTAGGATGAGTTTGCCTGGAAGCCCATATACTCTTACTACTCTCTCCTTCAATAATCGCGCTGTAGTCCGTGCTGCAATGAAGTCCAAGACCATGAAGGAACTGGCAATGGCTCCAGTGGTTCCCGAGGCTTTGCTCATGGCAGCTTAGATGGAGCACAAACCTCACAGGATTACATTATATATTTTTTTTTCTTGATATCTCTGTAGACTCCTGGCCATCAAAAGCTGCAGTTTTGTCAGGTCTCTTGTTTTCCAAATGCCAAAATGATCTGCCAGCAGGAAATTATAGTGGTGCTGGAGGACGTCTAATCTCAGATGTCCTTCTGGGAAATACAGTCAATATAGTAGTCATTCTGCCATACTAGATCCTTGTTTTTTTCCCCAAAAGTCAGCTTATCTATTGTGCCTTTTATCTGAGGCAGGGATCCATAGCTGCTGTCTCCTTAATTTACCTAATATGTGATTTCCTGAGGCTCAGTGCAAAATATTCAGGGTAGATACTCTAGTTGGTTCCTTTTTGTCTTTTCTGGATAGAGCATCAGTTTTGCCATTCTGGCTGACAGCCTTAAGATGAAAGCGAAGCAACAGAAAGACTTGTCCGGGATTGAGATGCTGTGCTATTTTCAAGCATTCCAGAGTTTTATGATCTATGAAAACTTGTACTGGCAGTCATACCCCTTCCAAGAGATGCTGCTAATCCTCCAACGCTTCTTTATTGCTAATAACTCTTTCTCCCGTGTTGTATAGTTGCCTTCAGCCAGAGGTAGTTTTCTGGAATAGAGTGCACATGAAGATTCTGCGGTTCTCTTTGTTGCGATAGAATGGCTTGTACAGTGGTACTTAATATATTAGCTTCCACTATAAATGCTCGTCTTGGGTGTGGTACATCAGGATTGGTGCATTAGATCTGAAGGGTAGATTAGTGTTGAGGATTCTGAAACCAGGACTTCAGAGCTCAGGGGAGCTGGCTGTTTACAGGATAAGAGAGAGAAAGAAGGGAGAAGAGGAAGGGAGGGATAGCAGAAAAGAGAGCGAGAGAGAGGGATAGAGGAATGGTGAGATGGAGGGAATGTTAGAAGGACAGAGAGGAAGGGAGGAGAGGCAGAAGGCTAGAGATAAGAGGAGAAGCCTTGAACAGGTGGCAGCAGCACAGGGACTGTAAAGTTTTGCACAGATGTGTAAAGAGGTGACAATGCCCATCAGGACTGCCATTGCTGAGCATCCGTGAATCGCCAGCCTTCCTTTGTGGCTTCCACTGCAGCTGCAATGATACTGCCAGGCCATCAGCTCCAACACCATGAACTACTGTCAAGCAAACCTGCTGACAGACGCCCTCCCTACCCCCCTCCTCACAGCACAATTTACCTTCCCTGAGAGTGCATTTAAGCCTCCTACACAAACGCTTCCTTTGGCAAGATAGAACCAGGGGGTTAGCTCACTCCTCGTCAAAATTAAACAGATACTGTTTGAATAAGACATTCCTGTCAGCCTCTGCTATTAAGGTAATTATTGAGCTGGTGTGTAAAGGGAAGAGGAAGGATCTGGGGCTTTGCAATATGAAAAATGTAGTTAGGGCAAGGGGATCCCAGTTCTGGTCCTGGATGACTGCAAACAGGTCTGGTTTTCAGGGTAACCTAGCTATGCAAATTAGCCTTGCTCTTAGATTTTTTTTTTGCATGCAGATGAATCTGATGAAAAATTATTATGGATATAATGGAAATCAAATCTATTTGTCGTCCTCTCTGAGCTAGGGCTATGAGGCAACATACCATGAATTTTCACAGACACCCTCTTAGTCATGTCCTCTTGCTCATTTCTTTTGGGTAGAAGAGGCAGGGAAGGGGTAGATGATGTACTATTAGTAGATTCTCCTTAATGCACAGGTATGTTTGCAATAGAAACATCCACCTCAGTTCCCAGAGGTGGGGGGTGTATCTTGATTCTATCTGGCATGGGTGTGATATCTCTGGCGGGGAGACCGTGGGGACCCAGCACGGTGTAAGATTTTGCCCTACTTCACCCCAAACTCGGACACTGCCTTCCCTCCCTGGTGTGTTGCTTGCTAGGGTGTCCCATAATTAAAATTTTAAACTAGCTTAATTCGCTCTCTTAAAAAGGCAGACAAGCCATTGCTAGAGAGAAAGGTCTTCCATGAATTATGGACCTTGATGAGGATATCGGAGGGGAGGGGACAGCTCATTGATCTCACTGATTATTCAGGAATTGAGAAGCTTGCATCCTTTTAACTGTGGAAGGCTCTTTCTCTGTGGAGCTAAATTAAAGGCAAGGTGAGTGATCCGTGACAAGCATGAGAAGAATGTCAGAACTGTGACACTGTTCTGGTAGAGGGGACAAAGATATCAAGGATCTGCTCCCCCCTCCCCCAGCCTAACAGGCAGAAGAGAGAATGGAAGTGTGTGTGAGTGTGTGTGTGTGTGTGTCGGGGGGGGGGGGGGGAGAGGAAGTATCATGGGGGGGGGGGGGGGAGAGAGAGAGAGAGAAGAAGTATCATAAGGAAAAAAGCATTTTCTTTTTAAAGTGGCAGGGATGGAACATGCCATGGAGAATTCTATTAACCCTAACAGACCTGGGGAAAAGTTAATCTTTTGCCTTCTGTGTCACCTTGTACTGGCCTGAACTTTCCAGAGCACACAAGTCATGTATTTCAGATCGAACATGAATAAGAAGGAGAGAGGGAAGCAGGGAGGGGAGAGCTTTAAGCCCTGATTCTTAATTTCCCTGGTCATGGCTTTGTAGCTTTTAACTCAAAACCTTCTATTTGTCTTGTCTGTGTGCCCTTGACTAGATTGTAAGCTCCACGGAGCAGGGACTGTCTCTCTTATGTGTAATCTGCTGCATTCTCCTGATTGCTCTATAGAAAGGATTAATAATAATAGTAGTATAGTAATAAAGATGGTGGAGGAGGGAAGGAGGGAGAAAGCAAGAAAGCGAGGAGACCGATGCATTTTGCAGACCCTTCACCAAAACATACGCAGAGTAATGCTGTGACACAATAGGAAGCTGCGCACTTAAAGCCTATTAAACTTACAGTTTAATTTTTTATGCACGAGTAATAGATTTAGGAGCCCGAGACTGATTTCGTTTTTGAAATTCTATCCTTTGGTAGGAGGGGAGTGGGGGGGGGGGGGGTAAAAATGTATAGATTTATTCAAAGGTCTCTATCCAAGCAGGTACACAATCCACTTTAAAATGTCAGAAACGTAGTTGTTTTGGGGGGAAACGGATCTTGGTGATTGGTGCTGGGAAATGAGGACGTGGATGAACAATGGAAGCAGGGAAACCTTGGAGGATGAGAAGGAATCTCATGGAGGGGGTAAGAGGGATAGGAGATAGAAAGGGAAGCCTGGGTGGATGGAAGAGGAGAAGAGGGGGGAATAGGAAGAGAAGTGAGGGAAGAAGGAGTAGTAGCCTAGTGGTTAGAGCAGCAGGCTTTGCACCAGGGAAGTCGAGGTTTAAATCCTGATGGTATTCCTTGGGTAAGTCACTTCACTCCATTGTCCTAGGTACCTTCTAGGGAAGTACCCATAGTACCTGTTTTGAATTGTCACAAAAGGCAGAAAATAAACAAAAACTTAAATTAAAACTTATATGTAGCCATCCTCTAGGATGGAAGCCTTAGCTACCAATGTTAGAGCCTGTGCTACTACAAAAACTTGCAAAAGATGGGAGAAGGCACATCTTTATTATTATTACTGAGAGCTGGGTAAATAAGAGCAGCCAGGTGAACTGAGCTCCTGAAGGGAGACTAATGGTTGAATTTAATTTTGGTGCACTGTGCTAGTTGCGACTTCTGCTTCTGTTTGAAATCAGCCCTTACAGATAAGACACCCAAATGCAACAAGACAGACAAGGGATGTCAAAAGAGCAAGGACTGACTCAAAGTCTCCGTCTGGTGGGTGTGTGTGTGTGTGGAGGGGGTGTCTCTGAAAAGGCCAAAATGCTAAGCACTTTCCCCCTAGACACTAAACAGGAAAATGCTTTAATACCATCTGCTACAAAATGAGATGAAGGGAGTTACAATGACACAATGACACATCTGGAGTCAGAACACTGGTATCCGTCCCAGCTCATCCTATAGTCCTCCCATCCCAGAAGGGACCCAGAAATTAGCAACAGCCTTTACCCAGCTCCAGCAAGTACCTTGGCCCCTTCCTCTCATATCTGCGCTGGCCCATGAGACCCCACTTCCCCAACCCCGCACACTGAAGGTGCCATATGGTTGCTTGCATTAATGGGCCACTGCTGAGATCAACAGCAGGTGCTCTCCAGTGTCAGGGGAGCACTATTCACCTTGGAAGAGTAGCATGCCTTGCTGGCTCTTTTATATTCAATAAAGCCAAACACAGAAAGGGGGGGGGGGGGGGGGGGGGCGCAGAGGCTGGGGTGGGGGCAGGGAGAGTTTGAGATGAGGCTCTTTGATGGATGAAAGATGAGGCAAGAACAGCGTCATTAATTTATAGCATTTCTGCTTCCCACTGCCAAGGAGGCTTCAATGCAAATGAACTTTTAATATTCCGTAGCCTGTCCTCCCCTGCTCCTCTCTCTTCATCATCCACCACGTCCCCTCCTCTATACCTCACCAAGCGTGATCACCTGCCTCCAGGGATAGGCAAGTCCGTCCTCATTTTTATACTAATGCTGGATATAATTGGGGGGGGGGGGGGGGGGGATTTTAATAGGAAAGACTATGGAAACAGGCATTGAAAAACACTTGTTCCTCATGACCTACAGTCATCACCTACACACTTGCCTCAGAATTCTCAATGTCAATCCTATTCTGGGGAATTATTCACAATAGAATCACATATATATATATATATATATATATATATATAAATAAATCACCTTAGGTTATCATGAAAAGGCTTGCACTAGGACTAATTAATTAAACTGCATGCTTTAACCCTGTTCTATGAGGGAGTGTGAAACATGCAAAATGTTCAGCCCCATACCACAAGCCTTTGAACTGTGTTTAGCTCTAGCCGTGTGAGATCTAGTTATGCCCCTTTGCGGAGGGAGGCGCAGACTGCAAGCTGTACTTAGCTCAGTAGCTGCCAGGAGAGGGCGACACTGAGACTAAAGTCTAAAGGTCGCCTGGACCTGACCTATCTCCAGTGGAGGGCGAAGGTCACATGGGCCTCCTTTCATGACACCTGCTGCAAGGTCAGTCTGGGACCGCTGCTCTGAAACTGATTTTAAAGCCCCTGTGCTGCGCATGCTGGACAGAGCCCGAGACCTTCATGCTCCAGTAGCCGTACGCGTCCTCACCGAGAGCCGTCTCCGGTGCGCCAGTTCTTTCTCGGCTCGGATTTAAGTAAGAGGAGCCGCCGCCGCACTCCCTCCCCTCCCCCTTCTTGCTGGCGCTGGCCTTGTTCCAGGTCCTTAACCACGCGTTCCCTGCTTTAGGCTTCCCCCCCTCCCCGTGCTTAATTGAGACCGGATCTCTGATGAGGGAGGACTGCGGAGCAGCTGTGGGGTCCCAGCCGAAGCCAGCGACTTTTCCAGCTCCATCAGCGGCGTTTAGGACAGATTGCCCCGTCTCTGCCTGCGCTCCTGCTGCCAGGCGAGCTCTGGGTGCGCGCTGATGAGGCCATTTCACAGCTGTAGGGCAGAGCAGGCCCTGATTAGATCTCATCGCTTCCTCCATCAGACACTTCTAGGCAGAGCTCACGCCTCCGGTGCCCCCTGTCCTCGGGACAGTTAAAGCCCAGCAGGGAGACCGCTTTCCGGCTTGTGGAAAGCACTTTGTAGTAAGATGCTGAGGCGAAGCAAACTAAACACTGCTTCTTATTGCGGAAAGGATAAAAGAGAGCACACCCGGCTGCTGCCTCTGCCCCAGGTCACGTCCTTCCCTGGCCATGCTCCCACTACTCCACCTCCCCGATCCGCTGTTCCACTTCCTTTTTTTTGCCTATAAATTAAGCCCTGTTAATAATGCCTGCTCTGGTTCGCCCCTCCCTCAGGGACTGAAAACAGCAGCACCCCCAGGAGCTAGGGCCAGAGGCAAGAGAGCACCCAGGAGCAGCTGTTTCTCCTTAACGCACATGCAAACCCACTCTTCTCCTATTCCAGAGCTCCTTCCTAGCTGCCAGCCCCCACCAATGCTCAACCTACAACCATTCTTTGCCCAGCAGGGCAAAATCAGGCCGATACAGTACGGATGCGCTAAAAAAGTGTCTCCGTTTGCTCTTTCAACGTGTGCACATCTCCCTCTCCTGGGTGTGCACAATCCTTGGCCCAGGAGAGGTGGTTGTTAGCAAGTTAGGAAAATGGACGCTTGTGGAATTGAGCATCTGTTTTCTTAACCTGACCTGCCAGCACACTTTGGCTGAAATTTTAAAAAAGTATGCGCAACCGGCGCCAACAAAAGTACGCTGGATTTTAAAAGATATGCGTGTATCTTTTAAAATCTGGGGTCGGCACACGCAAGGCTGCGCAAAATTGGCAGCCTGTGCGTGCCGAGCCGCGCAGCCTGCCTCCGTTCCCTCTGAGGCCGCTCTGAAATCGGAGCGGCCTCGGAGGGAACTTTTTTTTTGTCCCCCCTCCACCTTTCCCTCCCTTCCCCTATCTAACCCACCCCTAGCCGTAACTAAATCCCCCTCCCCTACTTTATTTCGTTGAGTTACGCCTGCCTCGGCACAGGCCGCTGTGCCGGAGCACTCAGCCCTGCCCCTGGACCGCTATCACGCCTCTGGCCCCTCCCACAGACCACCGCCACGCCCCCAGGAACGCCCCCGAACGCCGCACTGCCCCTGACACGCCCCCCATGCAAAGCCCCGGGACTTACGTGCATCCTGGGGCTTTGCGCGAGCTGGCGACCTATGCAAAATAGGTCACGCCGGCGCACAAGTGCCCTGCGCGCGTAAATTCGGCAGGATTTACACGCGCAGGGCTTTAAAAATCTACCCCTTTTTATTTTATGTTTTAACCTTTGGTTCCTCCGACTTAATATTACCACGAAATTAAATCAGAGGATGTACAGAAAAGCAGTATTTTCTGCTTTTCTGTAAACGTTTTCGGGCTGCTCAGAAATTGGGCAGGCGTTAATTTCTGAGCATAAAATGTGCGGATGGGACACACACGTTATTTTTTTTTACGGTATCTGGCGTGAATAACTAATAGCTATTAGTTTTTTTGGGGGATGGGGGGTTTGGACACGCGTTATGGGGGTTGTGGATGCACATCCAAAATGCGGGTCCAACCCAGGTTAAACAGTGCACTCAAATGAGCTCGCTTTACTGTATCGGCCTGAATGAGAATTAGAGGGTGAAGGGGGTTGAACACTGATGACTGCGGGTGGAGGGACACAGAGGTATAGAGGAGGCTGAAGAAAATGGAACCCTTTTTTTAAGCCTCCTCTTCCTCTCCATCCTGATGATCCCTGGTTCTCCATTCCAAGTCCCCCATCCTCCCCCCAATTCATCAGTAGTATTCATCTTTCTCCAGTGGGCCTAGAGCCCACAAATCTCATCCCAATCCCTGATGGTCTTTGAGATCCCCCCCAACCAGAAAATTATCCTCTCCAGCAATTCTTCTCTTTTTCCTTCCTTGGCCAGTAAGGCATAGGCCTCCTCTTTGAGCTGTACTCTGCTGCGTGAGTGGGGGGCAGACTGGCATGCACCACCTGCTCTCCTCAGCCTCTTCAGACATGGTGGGGGAGAGTTTGGAAATCAAAAAGTGTCATCCTGCCTTCCTCGCTCTCCTCCCTATTCCCCACCACACACCCCTCCTATCTCTTTTCCTCCCCTCATTCACTTTCCCCACCCACTCCAATCATCTCACTCAGGGACTGCCCTCCCCCACTTCTCACTCACTCACACCTCCCAGTCCCTCTGATCCCCTCACTCACATCCCACAGCACTTTCAGTCTGCACTCATTCTCTGTCCCCATGCAACCCACAGACCCTCCAATCCCCTCATTCACTCTTTTTCTGCTCCATATCTCCTCACGTGTTTGCCCTCCCCTCTATCTGTTTGCCTCACTTGCTCTCTTCCACCTCACTTACTGTCCTGCCCTTCCCCCTTTTGCTCTCTCTGTTTCCCTCTGAGCCCTTCATTCAGTCCCCCACCCCCACCATCCCCTCACTCGGTATGGAAGCCAGCACAGTAAGCAGCAATATTCAGTAGTATTAAAATAGATACAATTACTTTAAATAAGACCCTGTTAATACAGTATTGCACAATGTAATCGAATGCAATTTATGTGAACCGTTGTGATCGTCTGTTGGAACGACGGTATATAAAAAGCTTACATAAAATAAATAATCTGGCCAAGAAACTGACATAACCAATAGCAGCAGAAGCAGTGGGGCTGACAGTTATTCACCTGTCTTTTCGACCTGGGCCATTATCCCTCATGACCTCCTTAATTCTTCCAGTAAATTGCACAGAAATCAAGGCCAAGTGACTGCCCTGCCTCAGGGTAAGCAGCTCCTCCGGCACACACTGCTCTGCTTTGCTTCCTCTGGGGGCCTCGGGCACCAGAAATGATACCTGCCACCACCAGCTCTGCTCCATTTCTGCAGAGCAGTTAGAACCGATTTACACGCCGGACAGCTCTACCCCGCTTCTGTGGGGCCCGGGGTGGAAAAAAAGATGGCAGAACGCCATTCTGTGTTGTTTCAGCAGAACCTAAGCGCCGGGTAGCATGCACAAAGGATTTGAATTAACCCAGATTTGAAACTTGTGAGCTGCAGAACCAATCATGAAGGCCAGAGTTGAAGCCTTGACGACTGACACCACTGTTCATAAGCTTCAAACTTGCGCTAATTCAACAACTTTTTGTGTCTGTCCTTTGCTCTGCACTTTCTGTTTCAGTTACACCCCTGCCCTCCTGTTTCCAGTAGATCAGGAGGTGAGGGGCTGGATTAGGGAACAGAGCAGGGGTGGTCGATTCTGGTCCTTAAGAGCCACAAACAAGTCTGATTCAGGTCATCCACCACGAATATGCATGAGATATGTTTGCATACCACGAGGAAAATGCATGAGAATCTCTCTCATGCATATTCATTGTAGATATCCTGAAAAGCAGGCCTGTGTGTGGCTTTTGTGGACCAGTTCTGGCCATGCCTGAAATGAGAGTGGCTGTTCTCTTTCCACATGTAGCCACAGTTGTTGAGCTCGGGTAATCAAGCTACTGTATAACCAGAAGCTGCAGTGCATCAGGTTGTGGATGCCAAGACCAAGCAGCTGAAAGCTCCTGGCTTCTGCATATTAAACATCTGGTATTGTATAGACTCCCAAACATCTGGCTGAGCAGAGTGATAGCATTACAGCAAGCGTTGGGAAACAGGGTTTCTTGAGTTCTAATCTCTGGCTCTGTAACTGACTCTCTGTGTGACTATGAACAGATCACTCTAAGAGCAATAATCAAAGGCATTTCTAGAAGTAAAATGCCATTTTACTCACAGAAATGGGTTGTTTGATTATTATTTCCCAGCCTCTGCGTTGGTAAAGTAAGTGCATATGTCGTCAACGAATGCTTTTAAACCATGTATATTTGTAGGCATTCCTGGGGGTAAGGTTAGGCCGGGGAGGCAACTATGCCCATAGTTTAGGATTTTCAAAATTACATGTGGCAGTTTTCCTAAAAACAAAGAGAAAACAGAACAATAAATCAGGTGCAGATTTGTGCAGGTGCTTTTATCATAGTTCCCACAAGAATGACAGGAACTCGGCCACCCCAACGTAAAATCACACAAACTCACACAAACACACACAATCAGGAGAAGACTAACAAGAGGCTAAGTAGCCCCAACATAACACTTTGGCTCAAAAGTCTGGAACCAGCTCCATAAGCTTCAGAGTATGGGGCAGGGCAGGGTTACCGCAGGGGCCATGACCCCCTCTTCCAAATGTCAGCCGACAAGCATTGGTGTTTCCCCCTGTCTCAGTGCATTTCCCCTCTCCTTCCCACCTGCTCTGAAAAAAAGAAGACATTGGTGGCAGTGGCTGATGCAATGTACCCCCCTCACTCAGCTCATATTATTTGGAAACAAGGAAGAGCTCCTCCTTCCTCCTTGCCAGGGCCCGAATGGTGCACTTTGAAGGGAGGAGTCAGAGGAGAAGGATGCAGGATGTGAGAGAAGAGCTCTTCTTTTTCAAAATGTTAGGAGCCGGTTAGTGAGGGGATCCAGCGAAGGCAGAGAGGGAGTGAACTGGGGAATGAACCAGGGTGAGGGAGGGGTTTGTGGGAAGGGAGGGGGAGTGTGAGCTGGGGAAAGTGAAGAATTTGGGGGGAAAAGGGATGAACTGGGGAAAGTGAGGGAGGGAACTGGGGTTATTTCAAGATCACCATAATGAATATGATGAGATAGATTTGAATGCTCTGGGTCTCTAATATATGCAGATCTATCTCATGCATAGTCATTGTGGATATCCTGAAAACCAAACTGGTTTGGTTTTCAGTCCTCAGAACACACACAGCAAGTGTGGTTTTCAGGATATCCAGAATGAATATGCATGAGATAGACTGAATGCCATGGAGGCAGTGCATGCAAATCTCTCTGATGCATACCACTGTGGCTATCCTGAAGCCCCAAGGGCCGGGTTGTGAACCTCCAGTGTGGATGGACTTTGAGGAGCTTATCTATTGCCAGGGTCTACGTTTCAGTAGTTAATGCAACTGGTCCATGAGTTGAATTAAGGTAACCAGCTGGATCTGCATCACCTAGGACAAGCTGGGCCCCTCAGGGTTTTGTCCCCATTGCATACATATAACTTACAGTTCCTTTTTTCCTGGGGAAATCAGAAATACATCTTGATGCATGAACAGGGGCCAACACCAGGACTGGCACCAGTCATCAAGTAACCCAGTATACTTTTCTTTTTAGGACAGTTTTCTACTTTTGTCCTATAACAGAAAAGTTACAGCCCTCAAGAAGTGGGAGTGAGGAGAGAAATACCAGCCTGCAGGGATGATAATATTCTTTGCTTGCAAGCAGTCCATTCTTCTCACATCTCACAGTTGCCTTGCTTGGGGCAATGGTTTTGTCTGCTCTGTGACTCCATACATATTAAGTTTTGTACATTAAGTTGTTTAGAATTAGAGGGCCAAGTTCTCACACCAACCACACCCTCAGAAAAGTCTGATCATGGAAACTGCTAGGAGAGCGACAGGTAGCAAGCGCAGCTGAACACAGCTCCTAGTACAAGACTTTGCACCGCAGGAGCAGCAGCATCTGTGCCGGTAGAAACGTTAATTAAAAAACGAGTTTGCAATAAAAGCGCTCTAATTAGCAGCATGCTGGTTCACACCTGACTAACCAGAGGACAATGACTCTCGAGATCCTCTCCAGATAAATAAAACCTTGTGGGATAAGATGGATGCCTCTCTGTGTATTTATTCTGCACTGACAGTCAGACCTCTAAATACAGCTAGGGGCTTTAAATCCAGAAGAGTGAGTCTGTTACTTCCTTCAGATCGTTTTGCTTTGAGTGTCGTGGGGGGCAGTGCTCCCAACGACAGTGCTGATGGTGAAGCCAATATGTTTAAAAGGAAACAGTGATAACGGTTTAAAGGGGACAGTCTAAGGGTGCTGACTGCCAGGGACAAGAGGATGATCCTGGTTTTGCTTGGCGCTGGTAGTTTAAGGGGGGGAGGAGTGATGTATTGGGTTAGTACAGGAATAGGCGGCTCCAGTCCTGGAGTGCCACAAATACATCTGGCTCCACAATGAATATGCATGAGGTATTTTTTTATGCATTGCCTATCAGAACCATAGCGGGCCTATGGCCAATATGGCCACGGCTATAGTTGCTGCTACCAAAAGGTGCCATGGTGCTGCCATGTGCCAATGAGAGCAGTGTGGCCGGCCGTTGGCAGGTCCTCAGCAAAAGAAAAAGCAGCACGGTCCCATCAAAATCGACAGTGTGGTTGGCGTGGCCTTAGTAAGTGGAAAAACAGCGCGGCCCTGCTGGCAATGCTGCTGATTCTGGTGGGGCTACGCTGCTTTTCCACTTATTAAGGCCACACTTACCATGCCATCAATTTCGCCGGGGCTGCGCTGCTTTGGAGGAGGAGGAGCGCGCTAAGTTGAACTAGTCCAATGATAGAGCTGGCTCAACCTTGTGGCCAGAAGCATTCCCTTGGCCATGGGGGTTGAAGAAGGAGTCTGCTGCTCCCTGCTAAGTCAAGGAAGAAGTGAGTGAGAGAGAGAGCATGTGTGCGGGAGAGTGAGAGAATGTGTGCTTGTGTGTGGGAAAGTGAGAGATGCTGTGTGTAGGAGAGAGAGAATATGTGTGTGGGAGAGAGCATGTGTGCTTGTGTGTGGGAAAGCATGTGTGTGTGGGAGAGAGCATGTGTGCTTGTGTGGGAAAAAGCATGTGTGCATGTATGTGGAAGTGCATGTATGTGAAAGAGAGCATGTATAGATGTGTGTGGGAGAGAGCGTGTGTGCTTGTGTGTGGGAAAAAGCATGGGTGTGGGAAAGTGAGATAGAGCATGTGTACATGTATGTGGGAGAGTGCATGTGTGTGGGGGAGTGAGAGAGAGCATGTTGTGTGTATGAGAGGGCAATTTGAAGATATTCATGTAATAAGAATTTTAGGCGGTATTCAACAAGTTGCTCATCCCTTCACAATTAAAAGAACAAAAATGTTTTTAATGGCACTGTTTACAGATTGAAGATTCAAAATTATAAAAATGGAAAGTTGGTGGTGAGTTGATGATTATAATATCTATAGAGGTAACCTGGATGGTACCTTAAAGTAATCCATAATATATCGGGCTTGGAAGTGTGTCCGTCAGTGCTCGCGCATGTTCCCCAGCCCACCGATATATGGCGCAGGCGGCTCCCTGGCCGTCTTGGAGGCTCAAACACGCCGTACAGCGGCAATGTGACAACACCAGCTACAACAGGTACGTAGGACAGCGGCCATCGCGGGACAGGCAGAATATAGCATCCCGCGGCACACGCTCCGTTCGCGGCGAGGATGAAGCCCCGGCGTGCCATTCGCAGTGAAAAGGGAAGGCACCCATGTGCTGCGCTCGGCGCACCCGGACCTTCATCTTCACTGCGAATGGAGTGTGTGCTGCGGGACGCGCTCTGTTCATGGCATGCTGGGGTCTCCGCTGCTATTTTCTGCTCAAGGCGAAAATGGAAGGCCCCCGTGTGCCGCGAACGGTGCGCCAGGCCTTCATCTTCGCTGCGAACGGCACAGGTCCTGCGGCATGCCAGTGAGAGAGAATGTGTGTCGGGGAGGGGAGGGTGAGAGAGAGCAGGAGGGTGTGAGAGAGAGCATGGGGGGGGGGGGGGAGGGATGCCAGTGAGAGAGAATGTGTGTCGGGGAGGGGAGGGTGAGAGAGAGCAGGAGGGTGTGAGAGAGAGCATGGGGGGGGGGGGGAGGGATGCCGGTGAGAGAGAATGTGTGTGTGAGAGGGGGGGGTGGTGACAGAGAGCATGGTTGCTGAGAGGGGGGATGAGGAGGGTGTGAGAGAGAGCATGGGAGGTAAGAGGGTGGGTGGGGGGATGCTTGAGTGTGGGTTTCAGAGAGGGGGAGCATATATGAAGTGAGGGAGATACCGGTGAGAGAGAATGTGTGTGTGAGAGAGGAGAGGGGGTGTGGGGGAGTGCGAGAGACAGTTTGGTTGGTAAGAGGGGGAGTGCGCAGGATGCTTGCGTGTGGGTTTCAGAGAGGGAGCCTATATGAGGGGATGTGTGTGTGTGCCAGAGAGTGAGGGAGCCTGTATGAGGGGATGTGTGTGTGTGCCAGAGAGTGAGGGAGCCTGTATGAGGGTGTGTGTATGTGGAAGGGACACTCTTACAGTGAATTTCTAGGGAAATTCTGCTCAAAACAAGAGCAGATGTTTCAATAAAAAGGCTCGCCGCCCGGGCGTAGAACGGGTAGAGTTGCTAGTACAATATATGAAACTACCACCTCTCTTAAAAATTTTCATAAGCATTTATAAGGGTTTTTTCACCGTTATGGATATAGTTGTGTAGGTTTTGTGTGTGGTATGTGTCTGAGAGGGAGCATGTGTGTCACAACTACCCTAGTTACTCTCTGTCTGCTAATCCATGACAATTTCAGGGCATGTGGAAATGAAAAGTTCTATGGTATGGATAACGGAATTTTTTAAAATCCTTATTTTAATTGTTGGGTGTTATTTGATGTGTCTGTTTTGAAATAGTTTGATGTTTGGAAGATTTTTATATGAGTTTTTAATGAATGTTATTGTATTATTTAATTGTTTTTAATTATTCTTTTTATTGGTATTGTTTTACTAATTTTGTTTTATGAGGAATGGTAATGTTTCTTTTTTTACATTGTTGCAGTGCACACAGAATTTGGCTTGTTGCAGTTTCCACTTCAGTTTTTGTCTGTATATTTCTGTTTATACTGTATGATCTCTTTATTCTGTATTTGAGGATCTATCTGTGTTTTGCATGTGTGACTGAAGTGAGTTATTCCATTAGTGTGTAGTTTCTATGTAAGGATCTATAGCAGCCTGGATTATTCTGTTTTCCTAATAAGGGGTTTATTACTATTTTAGGCCTGGTGTAATATTTATAGTATTTACCTTCATAGATAGGGTTGTTGCTGTTTGAGTGGCTCTCTGAGGTCATGCCTATGCCCGAGATGCATTACAGTAGGCCTAATACCATATGAGTTCCAAGCGTCTCTTGCTTTTTTTGCAGATTTTTCTGGTTGGTACCTCAGCAGTGCATGTAAATATAATCTACATATTGTAAGGGATATTTTTACCTTAGAAGACTGTGCTTTGTTCTTTTTCATGTAAAATCTGTTACTATAAATGCATAATTTCTAATTGTGTGTGAGGCAGGTGTGATGGGGGGTGCAAGGCTGTAAGTTTTCCTAGGGCACCTAATACTCTTGCACCAGCCATGGGCATCTGTACAAACATTGAACAGAGCCTCCCGACTCATTGTGTCATGTGTTCATACCTGGGAATTTTTTACTTCCAGTCACCCTGAGATTACCATTGATTAGCTTGGGGGAGGGGAGGGCAACTGCACAGTGGGACCAGATGCTCACACATTTGCTCTCATAAACACTCTTACATGTTCACACTTACTTTCACTGCTCATTCTCTCACATTCTCACATGTCCATTTACACCTTTACTTCTGCCATTCTCCCACCAACACACACTCACTCACGTCTCTCCCTCTTCCATACACACATGCCCACTCACTTTCACACCCATGCTCACTTGCACTCAGCTCTCTCCTACTCACCTACATACACTCTCAGATCTCTTCTTCCTACTCAAAAACACACTCACTCTCACATTCATTCTCCTTCCCCCTCTTTCAAAACACACTAGCAACAGCAGACTCTAACCTGGGCTCCTGGAGCAGCAGCAGCAGCCTCTTCCTTCTCCTCCTGTGCTGCAGAAGTGGACGCTGCCTGTTTCTTACGCCTCGTTTGATGCATGAGCAGGAAATCGCAATGTTGATTGGCCAAGGCAAACAGGATGAGGTGGGCAAGTGGCTAGAGACAGGAAACAGGCTGTGCAGGAGCAGGTGGTGTTACGAGGAAGTGAAGTTAAGAGTTAAAAAGTTCCAGAGATGGGAGAAATCACTGTTGAGTTCCTCCTTTTTCAGCCGTGCAAGACCAATGACGTTTCTTCTTTCCGGGTCCAAGCAGATTGGTTTTGCTGCAGCACCCAGAGATTTCCGGTATTGGCCCGGAGATCCGGTAATTCTTTTAGAATTCCGGAGTCTCCAGGCCAAATCCGGAAAGTTCCCAGGTATGCAGCATGTGTGGTGTAAAGGGGGAGCACTTGGCCACAGGCGCCAAATTGCCTGGTTACAGTTCTGCTGCCTGCTTATGTGCAAATATAATCCCATGCATTTCCTTGCAGATATCCTGAAAACCAGGCCTGTCTGTGGCACTCCAGGAACCCGCATTTCCTGTCTTGGGTTAGTATTTGATTTAGCTATGTTTTATTGTACAGTGAGCATATTTAAATTTGATATTGTAGTTTACTGACTGAAACCTTTTATGACTTCTGTTGTATATCGCTTTGAGTGGCTCAGATAAGAACTGATCCATGCCGAGTGATCCTCACTCGGTATGGATGAAAGTTGTTACTGTAATTATCCCTGAAATTCTTTCAGCTGCTTCCTAGAGGCAAGCACGTTGGTGAGAGATGATCAGACGCTAATGCAAAAGTTGCCGATTGGATCCATTTCATTCGAACAGGCTAAGCCCATCCTGGTTTTTGCCCTGTGACATCTTTATGGAGGTGGTGCATAGAAATACATCTCATGCATATTCATTGCGGATATCCTGAAAACTCAACCAACTTGCACCACTCGAGGCCCGGAGTTGCCTATCCCTGATCCACAGAATTGAAGTTCCAATTTTTTTCTACATAAAGCGTGTAGTACAAACTTACCACATAGCTCAGCCTGTAGCACTATGCTATACAGCATGCAGGGGTTTCCTGGTAGGACTGCCACCGCACCCAGGTCCACTCAAACAGGCTGGTCAAGTCCTGGTTTTGCCCCAGTGCATACAGTCTGAGTTGATCTGGAGGAGGTGGTAATCCGATATCTGGGTTTGGTTCCCCCATCCACCAGATCTGGTCAGGGGAGGACACGTGCTCAGGCCCAGGAAGGGAGGGAAGATGACAGCAAACTCTTAACTGTGGTGGCCCCTGCTGGGGAACAAGGGTGTGCCAAGGGTGTGCCAGCTAGAGTTTCCCAGGAAGGATCGAGGATGAAAGGCAATAAAAGGGGATGTCACAAGGCAAAACCAGGACAGGCTCAGCCTGTTTCGGATGACATGGATCCAATCGCTATCCCCACCTCCTATCACATACGCACTGTGTCTGATCATCTCTCTTGCCTCCAGGAAGAAGCTGAAAGAATTTCAGGGAGAATTACAGTAACAATTTTCATCCACGCTGTGTGAGGATCACAACTTTGCTGTTTGTACTTTTTGAAGCACCACACAACTTTTCTTTTAAAGGAGAGCAAGAACAGAGAAGGGGAAAATAATCAAAACTGAGGGGTGCTGGTTTCTATCCACAGGATTTGCACCAGTAATCAAAGCAAAGTTTCCTCAGTGGTTTTGACGATTTGGCGTTGGAATCTTATCAAAGACAATTTATTCATGCCTGACAAAAATTATGCAGTTCAAACCCCAGATGAAGTTTCTCGAAACATAGCGCTATGTCGGGTCCTGAAGTTCCTTCATGAACGCTTAAACGTCTAAAGAGAAATAACTTGTTATTTGAAACAGCTTTTTATTTGCAAGACAAAAAATTGTTCTAAAAATAAAATGCTTGATGGACAAAAACGTACTATTGTGGATCTATGATTAAACATGACCCATGTTGTGACAAGCTGAGGAGTGAGAAAACATCTCCCAGACTGTCTCACGGGTGTTATGATGATCCACGTTCACTGCATGCTCGATACAAATACTCACTACATGAGTACTGAATGCTTTCTTGTGGAATATTCAAAATAATGAATCCAGATGATGCCAGACACTTGTATGATCAATACTAAATTATAAAAAAGTCTAGCTCAAGAATGAGTAGATTGTATGTGATAGGACTGGGGAAACCTCATAAAGTGCCAATAATGGGCTATATAAAGATGCCTCTATGGCTACTTAATCCAACTCCAACTTGGTGGTTATTAGAGAAAGGTTATAATCATTGGTAACCCCAGAGATGCAAGATGCTCAATTTATAATTCTAATGGCTATCTTGACAGTCCAGTGCAGGTCAACTGTAGTGGTATACAAAACACAGATGTTATACCAATCAAGACTCACAGTTATGACGCTAAGATGCTGTATACAAAACTTCATGCAATAAGTATTTTGATCCCGACACTGCAATGTTTCGAGTAGATTCTCTTCATCAGGGAGTAACTTTTCAGCATGGATTGTATCTGTATGTCTCAGCTGTGAAAATATACTCAAAGAATGATGGCAAATCTGCTCCTTCATTCAGATGTTGTGCTTGCGCTGAAAATGTAGCGGTGATGTTTTCTAGGTCAAAGTGCTTCTTCCTCTCTCGGAATGCGCGATTGTGATCAGTTTATATCGCTGCTGTGGCACTGACAGCATCTTGCATCTTTGGGGTTACCAATGATTATAACCTTTCTCTAACAACCACCAAGTTGGAGTTGGATTAAGTAGCCATAGAGGCATCTTTATATAGCCCATTATTGGCACTTTATGAGGTTTCCCCAGTCCTATCACATACAATCTACTCATTCTTGAGCTAGACTTTTTTATAATTTAGTATTTTTCTTGTGGAATATGCCATTTCTGGATACACAAGACCATACCTCACCCCGGACCACCTCTCATATTCAAAGTTTGGGCAAAAGATGGGGACAATGGTTAGCATCAAAGACCCCCCCCCCCCCCCCCGTTTAGGCCCCTCTAGGTATTGGATGCCCCATCAGATCCCAGCAGCTCTCCCAATCCACAGTATCTACACTGGTTGCAGATGAGAATGTGGGAGACACTTCTCTCTGGGTGTTTTGTATGGCTAGGAAGCTGCATCTCAAATACAGAGTCCAGAAATCTCTGCGTTTGGAGTTGTTCCAACTGCTGCATCAATCAGTCGGCATTGAGTCAGCCCTGAAAAAGTCAGCTAGACTTTCTTGCCAAAACTCTCTTCCTAAGTTCTGTGCTTACTGCCCATATCTCTATGCACCAGTTTTATATGGTGCAATATCCTCACGACTACATGAAGAATCTGAAGGTTTTTCTACAGCCTGCGGAAGGAGGGTCATCTTACCACAACCACTTTTGAAGGTGAAAGAATACATTCATCACCTTCTCTATGCTGTCTACAAATTTTTTGACTCAATTTTCATGCACCTCCTTGGCTTCTATTGGAGTTTGGTGGGTGAGTAGCATCCGAGATGTTCATGAGAAGTTACTGGACCTATCTAGTCTTGGTGACAAATTTAGAAAGTGTAGTTGTCCAACCCTCTCGAGGGTCCCTGAGCACTTTCTACACTTACAAATGGTCATACTTTCAGAGGCATCAATTCTGCCCTTTTGAGCAGTGCTGCCTATCACTTTTCTGGCCCAATGTAAGCAACCACTTCTGGTCTGACCCCAGCAGCATGAGCGCCATCAGCCTAAGACTACACAAAAGGCCCAGCAAACGCCGGATGATATCACCCACATATAATGGCTAATTCTTCCTTCTGTCTATGGAAAACACCATTTACGGTGAACAAACTTGCTTTATGTCCATTTAGTGATTGGAATATGTTAGCTCTGGGAATGGACCTCTCTTCTATCTTTGGGGCTGATGCAATGCCGTGCGCACGGCTTTACGTGCGATTGGATGCGTGTTTTGGATGTGCATTCATAACCCCCAGATGCAATACAGGGATTAGCACGTCCAAAATGCACATCCAAACCACCGCATAGCTAATAGTGCTCATCACATATAAATTCAATGTAGATGAGGCTATTAACTAATACCCGTGATGCAAAACGTTTCCCGCACGGCCAATGTACCCATTGTAATGTGACAAATTTTATGCCAACCGGGGGCTGGCATAAAGGTGTGCTGTGGTCAAGGGCTCATTGATAAAAACAAAAAAATCCTGCTTTCTGTGATTCCTCCTATTAGAATCATTGTGATACTCATTAGGAGGAACCACAGAAAGCAGATTCTGGTATAAAAAAAAAAAAGTCTTGGGTAAAAAAAAATAATTCTGGGCACCCAATATAAACGCACAAGATACACTGTCCAAGCCGTGTATCTTGTGCATGTATATTGTGTTGGTAGTGGGAGAAAACGGATGCTTGTATTGAACATCCATTTTCCCAACTCGCACTGATAGCCATCTCTTCTATGTACCTCATGCCGAGGAGGTGCTAGGGACACACAATTTTCCCTAGCGCTGTTATGACTGTCGGCCGTGGCCGTCCCAACTCACGTCATGTGCTGCCCTGCTCTCCTCTCCGAGCGAACTCATGGCTGTGGCTAGCCGCTCCCGGCGCATGCCGTCTATCTCCCGGGACTTCTCAAGGCGGCTGGGATGGCATCGACCTCCATGCCTGCTCCGGGTCTTCCTAGGCGTGCGCGTGCGCCACTGAGTCTACCTTTAAGGACGCTATGGCGGGAACCTCAGGGGTGACTCCTATTGATGACATCACCAGCCAGGATTCATAAGCACTGCCCTGGGCCTGCACTAATTGACTTAGCAATGAGTTCCTTTGCTACTGATGCTTGTGCCTGACTGCCCGGACGTCTGTTCCTGCTTGGATCTCTACCTCGATTCCTGGACTCTGGCTCGGGTACCTGCTCCTTGGGAACCTGTGTGCACTTCCCGGGAGACTTGTCTCCAGCCCTCCCCGCTCCTCGGGGTGGTTCCTGAGCCTCTTCAGAGATCCTGCCTGTTGGCCTCCCCGCTCCTCGAGGTCGCCTTGGAACTACCTTATAGAGACTCTTGCTCCACCCTCCCCCACTCCTCGGGGCCGTGTCTACGCCTGTGCCTACGTCTCTACACCAGTTACTTACTCTGCACTTCCCCGCTCCTCGGGGCAGTGCCTACGTCTCCACGTCAGCGACTTGCTCCGCTCTTCCCCTCTCCTTGGGGTAGGGCCTATGTCTCCACATCAGCGACTTGCTCCACTCTTACCCGCTCCTCGGGGTGGGGCCTACGTTGCTACATCAGCAACCTGCTTCACGCCTCCCCGCTCCTCGGGGCGGCTTCTACATCTCTACTCGAGTGACTTTGCTCCTGCTTCACCGCTTCTCAGGGCAGTCTCCATTACTATTGCTAATCTGACTCTGCACTTCCCCGCTCCTCGGGGCAACCTCTATGTCATCATACTAGAGACTCTGTTACTATGCTATACTACAGTTGTGTCTCCTTCTACTGCTGACCATGCCTCCCGATGGTGAGGACCTGTGGGGCTCCTCCCCTCAGGCTGTAAAAACACTCACCTCGGGCCAAGGGTCCACCAAACCCACAAATCCTAGCAGTGCCTCCTTTTTAGTGCAACCCCTCACTTAAATATTGCATTCCGTGCCCAGGAGAGGTGGCTGGGTGCACGTTAGGAAAATGGGTGCTCTGACAAATTGTTGCAAACCTTGGAGAAGAAGATCCGATCACTCCAACATGGGAGAGGACCAGGTCAAGGCCTTCTCATTCAATAGGGAGAGCGTGAATGTGGTCTTGACAGAGTTGTTGGGGAATAGTGCCAGCTATAGGGAGAAGTGCATGAAGCACTGTTTTGGGTCCCCAGCATACCGGGCCAGAACCTGTAACCGAATCATAGGTGGGTACTGCAGGAGGTGTCATGGCTGCCACTGGAGGCAGAAAGAAAGCTGACGCCGCTGTTGCATCCAGATTGGTGCAGAGCATTCCATGGAGCCCGCCAGGAGCTGGAGAAACTGCTGCTGCTGAATTTTCTGCAAAGGTCTTGTATGGCCTGAAGGCCCGAAGCGTCTGCCGGGTCCATTCCCTTGGCAATCTGTTGCGGAAGTGGACCCTTGAGTCGAGGCGGGATTGGCTCAACCTGCAGGGAGGCATCCTGCAGGTCCCCACTGTTGGCAAGTGGAGCTGGCTGAAGCAGAGGCCCAACAGGAGCTTCACCAATTCCAGTCCCCATTCCCCTTAGCTAGAGCCTTCGGGTGCCGTGGCTGGCTGGACATAGGCATGGGCCTCTGTGAATGTGAAGGTCTGTCCCTTGGATGATGTGGCAGGCCAGCACAGTGGACGAATGCGGAGTCAGGTCGGGCAGCGGTCAGGATAGGCAGCAGGCAACGAAGTCAAGTACGAGCTGTGGTCAGAGGCAGGTTGAGATTAGCTGGTGTTGTGGTTCAGGCAGTAGTCGGGGCAGGCTGAGTTCAATCAGAGGCGATACGCCTGCAGTGGTCAGTGGCAGGCAGAGGTCAAGCAACATCGAGGTCCAATCTGAGGTTAAGCCAGAAGTCCAATCTGAGGAGGAGGGGAACAATGAGGAGGATGAAGGACCACAGGGGCAAGATGAGACACTGAAGGCAGACGAAAGGAAGACTGACCATGAAGACAAGAACTCAGGAAACAACCAGACTGCCAAGGAACCAGGAACAGGACACAGGATCTCAGGAATAACACACAGCAGAAACAGGAACCAGGAGTTAAGGAGCAGGAAGCAGGTACACAGTGGCAAATGCACCTCTTGAATGAGACGACCTATTGCCGAGACATTGGAGGGGCATCTGGAGGAACTTTATATATAGTCTAAGCAAGTGACATCATCAGGAGGCACCCTCAGGCCAATCCTGGCACTGGCCTTATAAGTATGAGGGGACTGAGTGCTCGTGCGTCTTAGAAGCACTCGAGAAGGCAGCAGTGTGACAGGCAGGCTGGGCCTGGTGTCTTGCTGTGCCCGCATCAGGTTGCAGAGGCGGAGGACAGCTGCTTCGTGAAGAGAGGGACCAGGCCTGGCGTCGGGAGCACAGTTGAGTGCGGCGGTCTGTGGCCTTGCTGCACAGATCGCCAAGCGTAGCCGGTACCCCCAAAAAGCCAAGGCCTCAGGAGGGGGGCTTAAGAGTGGGGGTACTTCTACCTCCAGCCCCAGTCCTGGCGCATGCGGCAGGATGCTGCTAGCAATCCTGGCCGAGTCGGACGCTCTTCAATGTGGCACGATACCGCCACTCTTGCACTCCTCCATGCTTCTTAGGCACACACGACACAGTTTAATTTAAAGGGCCTGCAGCAGGAAAGTTCCTGCAGCGCCCCTAGATGACATCAGACGTGTTGGCCTATAAAAGGCCCTTGCTAGTCCTGCCTCTGCACCAGGTCTCCTATTGTCTAAGTAGTGTGAGTTGCTTCAGCATCTTCATTCTCCAGTTCTTGTATCTTCATCTTCAGTCCAGCGTTCTTCATCCTTATCCTTCAATTCCATTATTTGTTGTCATTGTTCTTCAGTGTTCCACGTCTCCTCGTCTGCCTGTTCTGTTCCTCGCTTTCCTTCCCTGCCTATCTGTCCCGCCTTCCTTTTGGATGATACCTGGTATTGACCTCCTTGAACACCACCTGCCATTGACCCCAGATTTCCAGATTTGCCTGTGCCAGATCTACTCTGCTACTGATGGATCTCCATCTCATCGGCAGGGGCCCCCACATAAGACCTGCCGGACCCAGCACCTGAAGGCTCAACCCGAGGGGAGTTGGGCCTCTGCCTCATCTGGATCAACCAGCCGATGGTGGGGGACCTGCAGGGCTCCTCCATGCAGGTTGCATCAATTCCACCTCGGTCCAAGGGTCCATGAATCCAACATCTTCCTTGCAGAACTTTTCTAGCTTAGAAATATTCTTAGGTCTCCTTGCATGCACTGCCTGTCTGAGATCTCCTCACAGATTTTCAATAATATTCAAGGCTGGGGACTGTGAATACCGTTCCAAAATTTTCATCTTTCTTTCCTGTTAAGTACTTCATGATTGAACTTGAGATAAGTTGTGGATCTATGTCTTGCTGAAATATCCAATTTATTTCCAGCTTCAATTTTTTCACTCACTGTGGTACATTAGCTTCTAGGATATGATGCATTTAGTTGAATCCATCCTTCCTTCTTCCCACATAATTTTTCCTGTACCACTGGCTGCCATGGAACCCCATAGCATAATAGTTCCACCCCAGTGCTTAACAGCTGGCAAGGTGTGCTTTTCTTCAAATGCTTCATCCTTTTTTTTTCTCGTGATAGGTTGTGGCAGAAATGTTCAATTTTAGTTCCATCAGTCCCAAAGCACTTTATTCCAAAAAGATGTAGGTTTACTGAGGTCTTGCTTTACGTACTTTAGACGATGACGCTTATGATGAGCTCATAGAAAAGGTTTCCTTCTGACAACTTTCCCATGTCAGTAACACTGAACTGTGGACAACTATTTCATTGTTAGCTAAACTTTTCAGTAGTGATCGGTGCCTTCTGTTTTGCAGATGTGACAAATTTTCAGACAGTTCTGTGAGATTTTTCTTGGTCTTAAAGACCTTGCCCTGTCCTCACCAGTTCCATGTAACCTCAGTTTCATAATACTTCCGACAGCTGAAATTGCTAGCTTTAAGTATATAGAGAGCTTTTTATAGCTTTTCCCTGCTTTTGTAAGAGTGAATTATCTTCATTTGCAAATGCTCAGACAACTGTATAGAGGAGCCATGATTGCTGAAAGTAGACAGAAATCAGAGTCAGAGTATTTGTTAAACCATGGAATTGTCTTCACCTGATTAACTGAACTTTTAATGAGCCAATCAACATTTGGGCCTTATTAACAACGTTTTAAAAAAAAAAAGTTGTACTGAATCAAACTTTTGCACATGTCATATTTACTTTTTATTTTTTTCAGTTGGTTAAAATCAGCAAATAGCCATTTTGCATTACACATTGCAGAAAGATGTCGTGTTTTAACTTTTTACCATGTAGAGATTGTGTCAGCTTCTTGTTTACTTCGAGATTCATTAATACATACATTTTGACTAGGCATGCCAAAATCTTTGCATACAAGTGTGTGTGTGTGTGTGTGTGTGTGTGTGTGTGTGTGTGTGTGTATCTAAACATGAAACAAAGTTTAATATTCAGAAGTCTGATGCCTAATTATGTGTTTTTTACAGGATCGTTCTGGAAGAAAGGGGTAGTGGGGTGATCATGACTGAGTTTAATCATCAAAATCTTGGGGGTGGGAAAGGGAGCCTAAGGTCCTGAAAGTTAATTGTGGGGGTGGGGGAGCAAGGTTGAAGGTTCATCTAGGACACCTAATACCATTGCACCAGCCCTGCCTGATGATGTATGAGACCAGAGTAAGGCAACTCTGGTCCTCGAGTGCTGCAAACAAGTCTGGTTGTCAGCATATCCACAATGAATATATATATGAGATACATAGGGGTAGATTTTAAAAAGTGCACATGGGCGTCCATGTGCATGCGCTACCTGGCACACACACATAGATACCTGATTTTTATAGCAGGTGCGCGCATGCTATAAAAATCAGGGGTCGGAGGGGGTGCACATTAGTGCAACTTGCGGGCGCCGACACCCGCAGCCTTCCTTCCCAGGCTGCTCAGATTTCGGAGGCCTGGGAGGGAACTTCCCAACCCCCTAACCTAACCTCCCTTCCCCTTGCCCTAACCCTCCTGCCCCCTAGCCCTCTCCTAGCCCCCCCCACCTTTATCTTACCTGTTGCGCCTGCCTCCGGACAGGCACAGGTTGCACGCGCCGGCAGCCTGCCGGCATGTGATCCCACAGCACAGCGGCAAATGGCTGCTGTGCCGGGAAGCCCCTCACCCCGCCCCTTTTTCGAAGCCCTCTGGATTTACGCGCATAGAGCTTTTAAAATCCGGGCCATAGGTTTCTGATACTGTAGTGGATGATCATCTGGGATTCGGAGGTCACTGGAGGGTGTGGTTCAGTTTTAGAATGCAGGGGATGAAGGCTTATTCAAAGGAGAGGGTTCTAGGCTTCAGGAAAACTTAAATGTGTCAAAACGGGGGAAGTACCTCAAGGAGTCATTAGCTGGACAGGAAAATCTAGGAGAAGCAGAAGGGCAATGGGCAAAACTAAAAGGAGATATTATAGGTGCAACTAACCTTTTATGCCAGGAAAGAAACTAAAGGGAAGAGGAAATATAGGCTGCTATGTTTTTCTAAAGAAGCAGGTGCAAAGATAAGGAAAACTCCAAAAGATCACAGAGAGAGAGGAAGACAGGCGAGAATATCTAGGCAAGCTAAGAGAAGCTGAGAAAGTAGGAATGCAAAGATGTAAATGGAAGAAAAAAGAGCAAATGCAGTAAAATGGAAGAGGGGACAAGACTTGTGTTAGTGATAAGAGGAAGTGTTAAAGTGGCATTGAGAGACTACAATGTGAAGGCGAGAAAGTTGTAGAGGCTGATGAGGAAAAAGTGAAATTGTTCAACAAATATTTCCTTTTGGTGTTTACTGTGGAAGGCCATGGACAGGACCACATAAAACAAACAAAAAATAAGATTAGAAGTGAGGTAAACCTCAATCGATTTTTCAGAGAACTGTGTTCATGAGGAGCTAACTAAATTTAAACTAGATAAGGTGATGAGGCTGGACTGAATGCATTCAAGAGTATTAAGGAAACTTAAGAGAAGACCTGGCAGCTCTGCTGACTGACATTTTCAATGCTTCTTTACATTTGGGAGTAGTTGTGGAGGACTGGAGATAGGTGGATGTGGTTCCTATTCACAAAAGTGGCGGCTGGGAACTACAGGCAGTTAGTCTGACTTCTATGGTGCGAAAATTAATGGAATTGCTGATAAAACAGAGGATGGTGCAGTTTCTGGAATCCAATGGGTTGATATATACCAACATTCACTATATTAGAACCTCTCGCCAGTTGCGCTGTTTTTTCTATGCTTTTCTATGAGTGCACCCTACCCTTACCACGTTGCTCCCTTGTTAAATGTACTTTCTAAGCATTTTGATATGATGTAAACCGATGTGATGTACACACTAACACCGGCATAGAAAAGGTTTTAAATAAATAAAAATAATAAAAAATGGATTGTAAGAATCGAGGCAGCAGGAGGTTTTACCAGAGGTAAAAAAAAAAAAAAATTGCCAGACTGCCACTGGAATCCCTTTGCTCTTGGGGGAAACTCTACCGCCTGGACTGCCACTGTGCTTCAGTTCTCTTTCCTCAGCAGGAATGTTTTTTCCAGGTTTGGACTTATAGCTCCACTCACTCATGGCCAGTTATATGCTGTTACCATACCCAGCCTGGAAAAATCACCTTCTCTCAGGCTGGCTTCATCTATTACCTGACCCTTAATGGGGCACCTCTAGATCTTGGCAGAAAAATCGGATCAATTTCTTTGATTGGGTGACCAGAGAGTTGGATCAGGGGAGAGTGCTAGATGTGGTTTACTTGGATTTAAGTAAATCTTTTGATATGGTTCTGCATAGATGATTTATAAATGAATTAGGCATCCTTGGTATGGGTCCTGAAGTGATTGACTGGGTTAAAAACTGGTCGAATGGGAGGCGACAAAGGGTAGTGGTCAATGGAGTTCCCTCGGAGGAGAGGGATGTTGCTAGTGGTGTACTGCAGGGATTGGTCTTTGGACCAGTTCTTTTCTACATTTTCGTGAGTGATATTGCAGAAGGATTATTGGGGGGAAAGATTTTGTCTTTTTAATGATGATACCAAAATCTGCTACAGACAGGGCTTAATTTGTAGGGGGAACCGCCAGGAATGCAGTTCTAGCACTTCTTTTCAGGCTGATGAGGCAAAACAACAGGGGATATTCTGCTCCAGCCTCTCCCATACACGCAGCCTGCAGGGAAGAGAAGGGGTGGAGTGAGCTACCAGCACACAGAGGGGCCGATGCAATAAAGTGCGCTCAGCCTAGCAAGCGGGTCTACGCATGGTTGGGCGCATGTTTTGGACGCACTAGACCAGCACCCGATGCAATAAGGAGATTGGCGCGTCCAAAACGAGCGCCCAAAAAAATGCGTATCCGATAGCACCCATCACATGTAAATTCCATGTGGATGAGGCTATTAGCTATTACCCCCCTCCCCCCAATGCAGGAAATTGCAGGGCACCCAACACACACTTTTTAACGCTGCAGATTTAACACCAGTCCCAGAGGTGAAGTAAAGTCAATTCATGAGCCAAGGGCTCATGAAAAATAAAAAAATACGGTCCTCTGTGTGTCGTCCTACTCAGTATCGTTGTGACACTTGAATTAACTGCTTGCGGTGCTGAAAAATAAATGTATATTGGCTTGATTAAAAAAAAAATCAAATTTTATGGACACACAATTTAGACGCCCATAGCAAGGGGTGCCCAGCTATGAGCGTCTTCAGCAACCTCAGCAAAATAACACAGAAAATGGCCTGAGGAAGCGAGATAAAAACGGACGCTCATATTGGGCGCCCATTGCACATGTGGGCGCCTGATGCATTTGAGCGCCGTGGACACACAATTCTTCCCTAGCGTGCCCTTTTTTTATTTTGGTGCAGGCTCTCATTTAAATACTGCATCGGGTGCATGCACGTTAGGAAAATGGACGCTCGATATGAGCTCCCGCTTTCAGTGCGCAGCTTATTGCATTGGCTCCAGAGAACATCCACTCTGCTCCTTAATCCAGGCCCTTCCGGCTTGCTCCCCGTCCTCCTACTTCTCCTTCGTATTGCAGGGAACATAAGTAGAAAGAGTGTTACTGAAGCAGACATTGCAGAGCAAAGAACAGACACAAGAAGTGATTGAATTAGGCCAAGTTTGAAACCTGTGAGCAGGAGTGCCAATTGTCAAGGTTTCAACCCTGCCTTGATGAATGGCACTGCTGCTCACAACTTTTAGAACTTGTGTGAATTCAATCCCTTTTTCTGTCCATTACCAAGGGCTTAGTTTCTGTCAGAACAACCTAGCATGGCATCTTCCACCTTTTTTCTGGGACCCGAGAAAGTGGAGCAGAGTCAGAAGTGGCATAGATCACTTATGGAAAACCCCCACCACCCACCACCACCACCAGGCCTGGGAGGAAGCAGGGAAGAACAGAGAATGTCGGAGCGGCTTTCTCTGAGACAAGGACAGCCTCATGACTTTGATTTTTGTGCAATTTCCCAGTACAATTTAGGAGGCTGTGAGGGCCAATAGCTAAGCTAAGTAAACGATATGGGGTGAATGCCTGTCAGCCCCACTGCTCCTGCCACTCCTGGGGGTGTTAGCTTCCTGCTCGTCGTGCCGTCACCCCAGCCCCTACTGGGGCATCTATAGAGAGGGCTGGGGACTGAGACTGAGGATCAGGATCACCAGGGCAGAGAGGAGGAGAGGGTTAGAGAGAGAGAGCCTCATTCTTTCTATCCGCCTTCTGCTTCTTACCCCAGCGATCCTGCATCCCCAGCTGTCCTTCGCCTACCAGTGCTCATCGAGCATGCTAAGAGTGTGTTCGGGTATGTGTGTGTGTGTGTGTGTGTGTGTGTGTGTGTGTGTGTGTGTGTAAAACCGGGAGTTTACACCTGGCTCTAGTCCTGCCCCTGCCCGTCTCACCCCTTCCACAGTTCTTCTTCCTTTTTGTCTACAAATTAAGCCCAGGCAACAGGGTAGACGACCAGGAAGGTGTGGAAACCACGAGGAGGGAACTAGCGAAGCTCAAGCACTGGTCTACATTTGGCAGCTAAGATTTAATTCTAAAAAAAAACATAGCTTCCTGCATCCGTGCTGCAAAAATCCAACAGAGAGGTACAGTGTTGGAGGTGAAATTCTCCTAAATATGAAAGAAGAGCAGGATCTGGGGATCATCATATCTGATGAGCTTAAGGTGGCCAAACAGGTGGTTAGGGCAATGTCAAAAGCCGGAAAGATGCTTGGGCTGCATAGGGAGAGGATTGGTCAGCAGAAAAAGGGAGATGATACTGCCCCTGTATAGGTCCCTGGCGAGACCTCACTTAGAATACTGTGTATTGCTCTGGAGATTGCACCTTCATTCTAAAGCCTATGGGGAGAGACTTAAAGATCTAAAATATATACCCTAGAGCAGTGGTTCTCAACCTTTTTTCTGTCGGGACACACCTGACAGATGGTTCTCACATGCGTGACACACTGACCCATGATCGTCATGGGGCTAGATGTAAAAGTACAGTTTGCATCCACGGGAACCCCCCTGACCCACAATAATGGATGTAAAGCAGAATTATGACATTCCCCATACAACTCACCCTACAAAAAATATATTCTGGTTCTGGTGTCATCTCAGTAACAGCAACTCAAACTCCTTCTACTTCCAGGCTCAATAGCCCTACTTATGAAAAGACAGCAGTTTACCACCAATGCATGTCCTCTTGAGAAAACACAACAAATAAGACTGATAAAACTCTTACATGCTAGTAAAATATCTCATATCGGTAACAGACAAAGAACCGACCTAACATACTCCCAGGATCTGTAGTAATGCACATAAACTAATCCGCACACAGTTACACCTGTATTATGGAATACACTCAAACAGGAGCAACCCTATCTATGAAAAGGCAACACTATAAATATTAAATCAGGCCCTAAAAACCAATACACCTCTTATTAGGAAAACAGAACTAGCAAGCAGCTATAGATCCCCACACAGAAACAATTGTAAAACTATACTAATAAGCAGAATAAATGTTTCTAAACAGCTATGAACAGAATAACATCCAACAATTAAAAACTCATAAAAACTATTAAAAATTCTCCAAACACCAATAAAATATTTCAAAAAAAGCAGACACATCACATAATATTAAATAATTAAAATGGCAGTCAATCAAGAAAAATAAACTTTAAAAGCCACCTTTACTTACCCCCTCCAGCAGCTCTCCTACTCCTCTTCCATGCAGGCCGTAGCACACACCAGAAGCAGCAGTAGAGGCTAAGCTCTATACTCATGGTCCTCTTCCTTAATGCCCATATCTCTCACACACACACACCATACCAGTCATGCCCCCATGACCAGTTTCTGTCTCTCACACACCAATCATCTCCCAAACAGTCTTTGACACACACACCAGTCACCTTCCTGAACAGTTTCTCTCATGCCATACACACACACAGGCTTCCCACTCCCGTGTTCTACTTACATATACAGGCTTCTCACTCTCATAATCACTTTCTCTGTCTCACACCCACTCACCAGTCTCTCACTCCCATGCTTGTTCTCTCCACATGCACAGGCTTCTCATTCCCATAATCACTTTCTTTCTCTCTCACACACACACACAAACACACACCAGTCACCTGATCTCTCTCATGCATACACACACACACAGGCTTCCCACTCCCATGTTCTTTCAGATATACAGGCTTCTCACTCCCATGCTGTGTCTCACACACACCCAGGTTTCTCACTCCCATGCTCACTCTTCACATGCACAGGTTTCTCATTCCCATAATCACTTTCTTTCTCTCACACACACACACACATACACACACACACACCAGTCACCTGATCTCTCTCATGCATACACACACACACACAGGCTTCCCACTTCCATGTTCTGTCTTACATATACAGGCTTCTCTCTCACATACTGTGTCTCACACATACCCAGGTTTCTCACTCCCATGCTCACTCTCTTCACATGCACAGGCTTCTCATTCCCATAATCACTTTCTCTCTGTTACACACACATACATACACACACACACACACACCAGTCTCTCTCTCTCATTTCTATGCTCGCTCTCCACTGCACAGGCTTCTCATTCCCTGAATCACATTCTTTCTCTCATATTCACACACACCAGTCTCTTTCTCTCATACACACCGTCACCTTACCAACCAGTCTCTCGCTCTCATGCATGCACACACACAGGCTTCCCACTCCCATGCTCTCTCTCTCACATAATCAGGCTTCTCACTCCCATGCTTTCTTTCACACACATCCAAAACCCCCCCCCCACAACAGCAGGCTTCTTACGCCCATGCTTTCTCACATACCCAGATTTCTCACTTCAATGCTTTTTCTCTCTCTCACACACACACACATCAGTCACCTCCATGACTAATGTCTCACACTCTCACATACACATCAGTCATCTCCCTGAGCAGTCACTTTCATTGTCTCTCACATATACACATACATCAGCTCTCTGACCAGTTTCTCTCACTCACACACATGCTCTCAATCACATGCAGGTTGGCTGCTTCTTTCTCTCACTCACTTCCTCTTCCCCGCCCCTCCCCGAGCACAAATGGTAGCTGCAGCAGCCTCCTGCTCCCGCCCCCGCAGGCCAAGAAAGTAGAATCCCATCGGCCGCGGGAGGCTCCTGCTGCTGTCTCCTTTCCCGATTACCGTCTGTTTCAATTGCTCGGGGGCCGATGCTGCAGCCGCCGCTGCTACTTTATCACGCGGCACTGCTCTTTCTCCTTCCCGCGCACTGCGTATCACTTCCTGTTCCGGGTCACGGGGGGGGGGGGGCAGGCGCGGGAAGAAGAAAAGGCCAGCCACGGGTGCCACAGCTTTTTTTTAGCACTGCTGCCGTTCCCACTGGGCATGAATGTGTTGATAGCCCGGCAGCAACGGCAGCAGGGAAGAAAGAGCAGCGGGAGAGACCGGGAGCACGCGACACAGCAGCCGGTGCTTGGCGACACACCGGTTGAGAACCACTGCCCTAGAGGAAAGATGGGATAGGGGATATGACAGAGACATTTAAATACCTCCAAGGTTTCCATGCACAGGATGCAGGCTTCTTTCAATGGAAAGGAGGTTTTCAACTTTTTCAAGTCTAAGATCCACCTATATTAATAAAAATGTGTGGTACACCAGCCTCCAAGGTGCAGGCAGTGCAAACATTAAGATGCCTCATATGGCCAAAAGAAGAGCCGAGAAAGCACAGAAAGCTTCTGCCTCTCTTCCAAATTTTAAAGCAAACAGGCCGATGCAATGAGGTGCGCTCAGGAGAGCGCACAGTTCTACCCTCGGTTGTATGCACATTTTTTTGTGCGCAAATGTTCCTTGCAATGCAGGAAGGAGTTTTGTGTGCACAAAATGTGCGTGTAAAACTGTGAATCCTCTTGAGCACCCTCACGTGGAAATCCCTTGCAAATGAAGGCATTAAACATTTTTACCCCTTAATGCAGAGAGGTATGCTGGGTTAGCTCTCGTTATCATAGTACTGGAAATGTTACTCCTGGTCAGAAATGGAATAAAGTTTCCCAGCGCTGACCCTGTCTGCCTAATATCTTCTTAGATGGAACACCATATAAGTGAAAATCAAAATTTAACAGAGATGGTGTTAGCCCCATGACTATGGTGGTGCAGCAGAGACTGTACAGAGCGCATTGACAACAAAAAGAAACAAAAACAAATTACAAGCAAAAGCAGCATACTTTGACTGTGAAATCCAAGGGCATAAAAGCAAATGCACATCAATTCTCTCTTCCCCTGGGTCTTGATGGGAGAATGAGAGACTCCCACCACGTCCACCCTACAGAGGAACATGTCTGAGCCTGGAAGACAAGGATCAACCCTCAGCTACACAGCAAGGGCCAGAGTGCTTGGGGTCTGGATAAGGCCATGTAATCTGGTTCCATCCCTCCCTCTCTCTCTCTCTCTCTCTCTCTCTCTCAGTTCTCTCTTTGCATGTCCATCTCTTTCTCCCGCTCCCATCCCACTTAGGGTCTGCCTCCAACCTGTCTGTCTCCTGCCAGGGCCTCTCCTTGACAGAGACTGCAGCCAGCTCCGGGTAAGAGTGAGAGACGCCAATGTTTTATGGCAACTCTGCACTGGTGAGTGGGAGGGAGGCAGGAGATTTTAGTTTAATTTTAATTTTAAATTTATGTCATACAATACAAAGGTGTAGGCGGCTTACACCTCAACATATGGAATATAAAATACAATTTATACAGATCATAAAACCAAACAAAATATAACATGACTATGTTAAGAATAAATTAAAATGCAAAATCATTAAATAAAAAACTTGCCCCTTCATTCATTATTCTGCTATATTTATAGCAGAATGATGTGTTTCACAAAAAAAAAAAAAAGGGGCAGGGGTGATAGTGGGCAGCCGGCCGCATTGTGGCAGTGCGGTTTCACCCGCTGCGGTGCAGCCACACCGCACACTATCGCCCCATAGCGCCACGGGAAAAGGTGCACCTATTTCCCGCGGTGCTGCCAGTGATAATGTGAAAAACATTATTGCCCACAGTGCTGCTGGGAGATAACTCCACCCAAACCCCGCCCACATCCTCTCCTTCCCCTAATTTTAATACCGCCGTGATTCTGGCATAAAACACATAAAAGTCTCCTACTAACCAATAAACAATAAATACTTTCAGTACGTTCCTCGATACTCCGATAAAGTTAAGAACATAAGAACATTCCATACTGGGTCAGACCAAGGGTCCATCAAGCCCAGCATCCTGTCTCCAACAGTGGCCAATCCAGGCCATAAGAACCTGGCAAGTACCCAAAAACTAAGGGGCGGATTTTCAGAGCCCTGCTCGCCTAAATCCGCCCAAAACCGGGCGTATTTAGGCGAGCAGGGCCCTGCGCGCCGGTGAGCCTATTTTACATAGGCCTACCGGTGCGCGCAGAGCCCCGGGACTCGCGTAAATCCCGGGGTTCTCCGAGGGGGGCGTGTCGGGGGCGGGCCCGGTCGTCGCGGCGTTACGGGGGCGTGTTGGCAGCGTTTTGGGGGCAGGTATGGGGGCGTGGCTACGGCCGGGGGCGGGTATGGGGGCGTGGCCACGCCCTCTGTACCCGCCCCCAGGTTGCGGCCCGGCGCGCAGGAGGCCCGCTCGCGCGCAGGGATTTACTTCTCCCTCTGGGAGGCGTAAATCTCCGGAGAAAGGTAAGGGGGGGGTGTAGACAGGGCCGGGCGGGTGGGTTAGGTAGAGGAAGGGAGGGGAAGGTGAGGGGAGGGCGTTAGAGGATTCCCTCCAAGGCCGTTCCGATTTCGGAGCGGCCTTGGAGGGAACGGGTGTAGGGTGCGCGGCTCGGCGCGCGCCGGCTATACAAAATCGATAGCCTTGCGCGCGCCGATCCAGGTTTTTAGCAGATACACGCGGCTCCGCGCGTATCTACTAAAATCCAGCGTACTTTTGTTTGCGCCTGGAGCGCAAACAAAAGTAGGCCTATTCGCGGAGTCTGAAAATCCGCCCCCCCTATATGCATTACCTTGCACTTATCCACATTATATTTCATCTGTTTTTACTGTTCAATGTAAAGCGCCATGCCGTGCGTTTGTTTTTGCGTTACAATGTGAACCGATATGATATCCTGGATGAATGTCGGTATATAAAAATGTTAAATAAATAAATAAATAAATCTGCCATTTGGATGCCCAATTTTCCAGCCTCACAAGGTCTTCCTGCAATTTATCACAATCTGCTTGTGCTTTAACTACTCTGAACAAATTTGTGTCATCTGCAAATTTGATTATCTCACTCGTCGTATTTCTTTCCAGATCATTTATAAATATATTGAAAAGTAAGGGTCCCAATACAGATCCCTGAGGCACTCCACTGTCCACTCCCTTCCACTCCCTTCCACTGAGAAAATTGTCCATTTAATCCTACTCTCTGTTTCCTGTCTTTTAGCCAGTTTGCAATCCACGAAAGGACATCGCCACCTATCCCATGACTTTTTACTTTTCCTAGAAGCCTCTCATGAGGAACTTTGTCAAACGTGTGGTCAAAGTGGACACGTTTTTTGAACACGCTCACATCCACTGCTGCGCTAAAAGGGATGCGCAATGGATAATTGTGCATCCCTAGTGCTCTGCATTGGGTGCCCAGAAGTGACTATGCATTCACAACAATCTGGCCAGAGCTTCCTCCCCCCCCCCGGCAGGGCTGTTCCCAATTGGTCCCTTTCACTGACAAGTGTCAGTGAAAAAGACCAATCCCCTTTCATGACAGCCTGACATATGACGATGGATTGTCCAATCAACAGTAAGTGAAGCAGTGAATAAATGAATATTAAGTGCCCTGTGTGTGTGCAGGTTACCAAAATGGACGATCAATTTATGAGCATTCGTTTTATCCTGCAGCTAATTTACTGGCACAGTACGCACGCACATACATGGCCCTGCGCATCTATATTGTGCGCTCTGAAATTTTATTTTTTTTTTTTACGTCAAGATTTTTTTTTTGCATTGCGCTGCTTTCTGTGGTTCTTCATTCTTAGTTTTGTGATGATACTAAGTAGGAGGAAACACAGAAAAGCATTTTTTTGTTTCTAAGTTGAGCCCTCAACGGGTGGGAAGATTTTACACCTTCTCCAGGCAGATGTAAAATTTGACGGGTTAAAAAGTGCGCCTTGCACACACGGGAATTTTTGTCATTGTGGGACAATAGGTAATAGCCTCATCTACATGGAATTTACATGTGATGAGCACTAATAGCTAGGTGCGAGTTTGGACATGCATTTTGGACATGCTGATTGCATCGGGGGTTATGGTCGCATGTCCAAAACATGCATCCAAGCGCTCATTAATCTGTGTACTAGCCTGAAAGCACGATATTGCATCAGCCTGTATCGGGCTGATACAATAAGACGCGCGGGAGAACCAGCAAGCGCCCGCTCTCCCGACACGCGCCCAGGCCACTCTCCTGGGCGTGCGATTCAGTGAATAAAGATATGCAAATTAGGGCCCGCGGTAAAAGGAGGCGCTAGGGACACTAGCGCGTCCCTAGCGCCTCCTTTTTGACAGAAGCGGCGGCTGTTAGCGGGTTTGACAGCCGACGCTCAATTTTACCGGCGTCAGTTCTCAAACCTGCTGACAGCCACGGGTTCAGAAAATGGACGCCGGCAAAATTGAGCGTCTGTCTTCCAACCCACGGGCCTATTTTTAATTATTTTTTATTTTTGAGACCTCCGACTTAATATCGCTATGATATTAAGTCAGCGGGTATACAGAAAAGCAGTTTTTTCTGCTTTTCTGTACACTTTCCCTGTGCTGGCCGAAATTAACTTCTGCCTTTGGGCAGGCATTAATTTCTGAAAGTAAAATGTGCGGCTTGGCTGAGGTCTAAACGAGGAAAGAGCCAAAGGATGGTCAGACGAAGCAGAAGTCCAGGGCTGGAGAAAAGCAATAGCGTAGTCAAGCAATGCAGAAGTCAAACCAGGTTAGCAATCCGAAGACGAGACGAGGGAACGGGAACTCAGGAACAAGGAAACAGGAACGAAGGCAATCAGGAACCAGGAACAGGAGAAGCAAGGAGCACTCGACTAGTGAGGGGCCCTGTTGCAAAGGCAATTTGAGAGAGCGGAGCCCGTGCTTATATACCGGAGATCGGCCGACATCATCATCCGGGGCCGTGGCCAGGTTCCCGCCGCAGGCCCAATTTAAGGATCAGCTGTGCGCGCGCGCGCCTAGGGAGGGGCACGGCGCTAGTCGCGACGGCGTATCTCCGCGGGCTACGCGGAGAGGCCCGACGCGGAGCATCAGGAGCTGTAGCAGAGCCAGAGGCATCAGGGGCGACCCGAGGATGGAGCCGGAGGCCCACAGACGCCAGAGGGACCAGGTGCTGGATCACTTTGAGAGAGGTGAGGGGGCTGAGCCGCGGGTCTGCCATGGCCGGCACGCGTAACATCCTGATGATATGTGTGTGTGAATGAATGAATGAATGAATAAATGAACAAGAGTATGAGAGCCTGACTCTGTGTGTGTGTGTGTGAGTAAATGGGAATCTGCCTGTGTGCATGTGTGTGAATGGGAACCTTCCTGGGTGTGTGTGTGTGTGAGTGTGAGTGTGTGTGTGATTAGGAACCCTAGAAGGGTTTTGTGTGAATGTGCGTATATGACAGAGAGAAGGGAAAGTTTGTGTATTTCCTGCCTCACCTCCTTTTCATTATTCCTGGACAGTCTCAGGATGACTGAAAATAAAAAAATTCCCAGGTATGCCATGCATGTGTGTGCCCCGCTCCCTCCTCTCCCCCCCCACCCCCGCAAGCAGAGAAGCTGGTAGGCCATGGTGGAGCTCATCCTACCACAGCTCGAAGACAACAGGAGGGCTGTGGTGGAGCTCATCCCATCAAGGCTCAATGATAACAGGAATCCAATGGTGTGAGCGAGTGACAGCCTGTGTGTATCTGTGAGAGCCTTTGTGTGTGCATGTGCCTGTGTGCAAGCATGTGTACTTGTGTGTGTTTGTGTGTGTTTGAGTGCCTGTGAGAGCCTATATGTGTCATATATAGGCTCTCTCAGGCATGTACAAACACACACATAATGTATCTGTGAGAGAGAGGGAGTGTGTGAGCGAATGAATGTCTTATTATGCGTGTGTGTGAGAGAGAGACGATTAAAGTTTTGCGGCCCTACCTACCCCAATCCATGACGATCTCAGGATGACTGGAAATCAAAAGATCCCAGATATGGAGAGCTGGAGATTTTTTAAATCCTTATTAGTTTGAATTATTGGGTGTAATTTGATGTTTATACTCTTTTGAAATATTTCATTTTTTTAGGGGAATAGAACATTTTTTAATTTTTGGAATTTTTATTCATCAGATGTTTTGAAATATTATATTGGTGTTTGTGAAACTTTTGGTATTTTATTCATTAATTGGTTTGAAATATTATTTTTATTAATATGATTTTACTATTATGATTGATGTTTTATATTTCTTGATTTTATTATTTAATGTTTTATGAAGAATGGTAATGTTTCTGGTTTTCCATTGTTACTCTGCATATAGAGACTGGCTTGTTGTGGGTTCCAGTTCAGTTCTTTTCAGCACGTTTCTGTTTATACTTTCTGATCTCTTTATTCTGTATTTGGTGAGGGTCTCTCTGTTCTACATATGTGACCGAGGCGAGGTATTTTGCTGGCATGTAATTTCTGTGTAGGGATCTATAGCAGCCTGGTTTCCTAATAAGAGTTTTATTGGTGTTCTAAGGCCTGGTGTAATATGTTCAGTGTTGCCCTTTCATTTATAAGGTTGTTAGGGTTGTATTGGTATGGGAGGTTTACTATATTGTAATGGTAATTCTGTTTATTCATGGCTTTCTGAGGGCAAAGCTCACACCCAAGACGCATTACAAAAGTCTAATTCCACAGGAGTTGCAAGTGTCTTTTTTGCAGAGTTTTCTGGTTGGCACCACAAGAGTGCATTTAAATATAATAAACATGTTGTAAGTGATATTTTTACTTTAGAAGACTATACTTTTCAATGTTCTTTGTCATGTAAGATTTGTTATAAATGCATAATTTAATTGTGTGTGACTGTAAAAGGTGTGGGAGTGTGTGTGGGGGGGGGAGCAGGGGGAGGGGGGAGGAGGGGAGGAGGGAGGAGGGGAAGAGGGTGGCATGAGTGCAAGGCTATAAGGTTTGCCTAGGGTACCTAACACCCTTCCCTATTCATGGGTTTCTGGGTTGGGTGCGGACGTATCAGTTTATAAAAATATAGATTACAGGAGGGAGCTGGGCTTTTTTTGAAGGGCCGGGGACAAAGACAGAAACTGAATGAATGGTGTGTGTATGTGTGTGTGTGTGTGGGGGCAGCACAGTAATTGTTCGCAAAGGGCAGCAAAAAGCTAGCACCAGCCCTACCCCTAAAGCAGGGCTTCCCAAACTTTTAGCCAATGTGACCCCATTTTAGCACTTGAAAATTCACATGACCCCAGAGGACAACCAAACCTAATTAGCGAGGAGGTAGTTCGCCTCCAACAATCCCTCCCCTCACCATTCCTGCACTCCAATTGATCCCCTCTCTAACCTCCATCCCCTTCCAGAGGGCCTCTCAACCTCTGCCCCTCCAGCTGATCCCCTCTTACATCCTCCCCTTCCCAGCCTAGCCTCTCGTTCACCCACTCCAGCTTTTTACATCCTCCCCACTGAACCTCTCTCACCTCCAAGCCATTTTTGAGACCCCCAATTGATCATCTGTCATCCCTTCTTCTCTCTTTTCTCACATACCCCCCAGTTGATACTCTCACCCCTAGCTCCTCTCTTGCATCCCCCCTCTCACCCTTCCACAGCCAATCCCTCTCCCACTGATCCAACCCTCAAGCCCTTCCTGTATCTGATAAGAACATAAGAACATAAGAAAATGCCATGCTGGGTCAGACCAAGGGTCCATCAAGCCCAGCATCCTGTTTCCAACAGTGGCCAATCCAGGCCATAAGAACCTGGCAAGTACCCAAAAACCAAGTCCATTCCATGTAACCATTGCTAATGGCAGTGGCCATTCTCCAAGTGAACTCAATAGCAGGTAATGGACTTCTCCTCCAAGAACTTATCCAATCCTTTTTTTAAACACAGCTATACTAACTGCACTAACCACATTCTCTGGCAACAAATTCCAGAGTTTAATTGTGCGTTGAGTAAAAAAGAACTTTCTCCGATTAGTTTTAAATGTGCCCCATGCTAACTTCATGGAGTGCCCCCTAGTCTTTCTACTATCCGAAAGAGTAAATAACCGATTCACATCTACCCGTTCTAGACCTCTCATGATTTTAAACACCTCTATCATATCCCCCCTCAGTCGTCTCTTCTCCAAGCTGAAAAGTCCTAACCTCTTTAGTCTTTCCTCATAGGGGAGTTGTTCCATTCCCCTTATCATTTTGGTAGCCCTTCTCTGTACCTTCTCCATCACATTTATATCTTTTTTGAGATGCGGCGACCAGAATTGTATACAGTATTCAAGGTGCGGTCTCACCATGGAGCGATACAGAGGCATCATGACATTTTCTGTTTTATTCACCATTCCTTTTCTAATAATTCCCAACATTCTGTTTGCTTTTTTGACTGCCGCAGCACACTGAACCGACGATTTCAATGTGTTATCCACTATGACACCTAGATCTCTTTCTTGGGTTGTAGCACCTAATATGGAACCCAACATTGTGTAATTATAGCATGGGTTATTTTTCCCTATATGCATCTGTCATTTGGATGCCCAATTTTCCAGACTCACAAGGTCTTCCTGCAATTTATCACAATCTGCTTGTGATTTAACTACTCTGAACAATTTTGTGTCATCTGCAAATTTGATTATCTCACTCGTCATATTTCTTTCCAGATCATTTATAAATATATTGAACAGTAAGGGTCCCAATACAGATCCCTGAGGCACTCCACTGTCCACTCCCTTCCACTGAGAAAATTGCCCATGTAATCCTACTCTCTGTTTCCTGTCTTTTAGCCAGTTTGCAATCCACGAAAGGACATCGCCACCTATCCCATGACTTTTTACTTTTCCTAGAAGCCTCTCATGAGGAACTTTGTCAAACGCCTTCTGAAAATCCAAGTATACTACATCTACCGGTTCACCTTTATCCACATGTTTATTAACTCCTTCAAAAAAGTGAAGCAGATTTGTGAGGCAAGACTTGCCTTGGGTAAAGCCATGCTGACTTTGTTCCATTAAACCATGTCTTTCTATATGTTCTGTGATTTTGATGTTTAGAACACTTTCCACTATTTTTCCTGGCACTGAAGTCAGGCTAACTGGTCTGTAGTTTCCCGGATCGCCCTTCCCTTCAAACATCCCCTTGACTAGGATCAGCAGCAACATTTTCCTTTGGGCCTCAGGCGATAAGTGGATGGCAGCTAGTGGGAAGAGAGGGCAGGCTGATGACAGGGGCAGCATTTTTCTCTTAGGTAAGTTCACTGATGGGAGAGGATATAGAAGAAATGACAACCTGCACAGACCTGTGCACACTCTGCCCACTCTTCCCCAGTGGCTGGTCCAATGCCTGATGTTGATCTGCAACTGGCAGCAGCATTAGTAATGAAAATCAGTACAGGATCTGTGAGCCAGTAAAAGCTCACAGGCCCTGCAGTAGCTCCAGTCCCTCCTCACACATGGCTTCCTGTTAACGTGGAAACTCAAGTGAAGGCGGGACCATTGCAGGACCTGAGAGTGCATGCTAGCTCAAAGATCCCATGCTGATTTCCACTACTTCTGCTGCTGGTGATGTCTGGGGAGGACAGCCCTTTGAGGCATTTGTGACCCCAGCTGGAGGTTTTGTGACCCTATTTGAGGTACCGACCCACAGTTTGGGAAAGTCTGTCCTAAAGGATATATGTGGATTTTTAGGAGGAAGAGCATTGGCATTTCTTTTCGCATTTCATCCTGATGGTGCTTCTGCTGCTTGCTCCATAACTGTTTGTATGTAGGAATCGTAGAGTGTGCACTTACATTTGTATTCATTTGGGTTTTTCCTTATCATTTAATATTTTTGGTTTAGTTTACAGTTTATTTCATTTTTTATTTAAAATAAACAAAAATAAGAATAAAAACGAAAGGGGACCCCCCCCCCCTTTCTCCTGTTGAATTTTTTTTTATTTTTGAGACTTTTTTTCAAGTTCCCTGGTTCTTCTCCCCAACTCTCTGGATTGCTGCTAAAGTCCAAGTGCAGCAGGTGCAATTCCCAGTTGCTCCTGCCCCACTGGGTTGACATTTCAAAATGGTGGCAGCTGACCCTGTACATCTGTACAGCAAAATGGTTCTGGCCACAGGGTTGGTGGGTGCTATTTCAAAATACCTTTCCATTGGGGCAGGACCAACTGGGGATTGCTCCTGTCCTATTTGGACTGTAAAGACCAATGATTTGGGGCGGGGGGGGGGGGGGGGGGAGAGGTATGGGTGAAATGGGGCAGGCCCAGGGGACCTTTAATTATTTTAGCTTTTGTGCTGGCGCAAGGACTGGTGGAAGGCCTGGGCCTGGGCCAGGTCTGATGGCTGCTCAGTGAGGAAAATGAAATGAAAATCGAACAAAAGTTCATTTGGTATTTAGTTAATTTTGTTTATCAAAATGACATAAAAACCAAACAGGAAATTTAATTAGAATTTCCTGTTTCATTTCCTGCTTCATTTCAAAGGAAAGCACATCCTGACAGAACTGCCCCCGCTTATTTCACAGCTAGGAAAGGTCGTCCCATTATGCAGCACCTCTGGGCCTCCTGGGCAGCAGCACAGCTCTGCCCCCCCCCATGTACTGTGCTGCATTCAAGCGATTCTTAAAGAGCTCCTAAGGCGGGGGAAGCTTTGAGGTACAGAACTGCAAACAGCTGAATAGGTGAAATATATTTTTGCATTCTATTAAAAAAGGGGAGGGAGAAAACGTGTTGCGTGTGCGCCCTCGATAATAATTCTGTGTCTGCCTCGATATAAATCCCTCGCCCCCCGCCCCTTTCTTCAAACTTCATTGTTGGAGAGGTCCCTGGGGGGGGGGGGGGAGTCTATTAGTGCTCATTAACCCAAGAGCTTAAGTGGGGGAGATAGGCACAGTCTTAAGAGTGAAATCGAGAGGTTGTTTATTGCAATTAAAGCTCCGGTGCGCCTTCGTAGCAGGAGCTGGAAGCAAGAGGCAGGGACGGAGAGTGAGGAAGTGAGTGGCAGGAATAAGTCTTCGCAAGGAGCCCTTCTTCAGTATTTAAAGAGGCGGCGAGAGAGCGCGCGCTCGGCACACTCCACCCGGGCACAGCAGCAGCATAGCGGCTGCCACTCTGCAAACCCAGACTCCAGCAAGGCAGGCTGAGCACAGGTGACTTCCTTAAGGTTTCTCGTTTCCAAAGTCCGTCTCTCTCTTTCGTCTTTTTTTTTTTCTTTTGGGGTGTCGTGTCCTTGTTTTTCTTTATTTTTTTTTTTTCGTTTAAAAAGGTAAATTTACATTGATCTGCAGAAATGTTTTTTGCCTTTTCAGTGAACTGAAATAGTAATTCTCAATGTTTAAATATTTGTATGTACAAATACTTAAAACCGTTATTAAGGACTGTTGTAAGGTTTCAGAAGTCCGCTCTTTCTGTCACTTGGAGGGGAGGCAGTTAGTATGATCGCTTTGTAAGATGGAGATAGTGAACACTTAAATAAAAGTGAAGAGTCAAAAAGACAAAAGAGAGGAAAGGAATAAACAAGCTAGAAAGTAGAGAAAATGAGATTGAAAGAGGAAATAAAAAGGCATTAAAGATGGTAAAAGGGGGCTAGAATCGGTGAAAGATGATGGGATGAGAGAGGAAAAGAAATGTAAACGGGATTTTTCCGCTATTTACTCTACATTTCTCTCGTCCTGTGTTCAGATTAGTAAATGACGCCTCAGGGACGCAGAAGTTCAGGACCACGGCCATCCCTCCATGATAATACTGAACTGTACTTTAGTTTTCAGATGCTCCTTGGTTTGATTTTTACACTAAGTGCACTTTCCCCAGCCTGCGCTGCACTGCTCACCTTGCTTGATGTTATTTCTCCTACCCCACGATGAGCAGTGTTTTCATGCTCCTCTGTTAATTTGTTCAATTCAGACAAGCGATTACTCTTTTTTTTTTTTTTTTTAGACTTTAGTGATACGGAGAGCGTGGATAGCCCGGGTTAACTCGCTTTCCTGGGAACGGAGCCGGGCAGTATTACTTTCAGGCACATCCTCCAGAAATTAAAGGGGAAACTTACAAGGAGCATAAAGGGGGTGAGAGCGCGACAGAAAGCTGGACGGGGGGAAGCGGTGAGGAGGGAGAGGCTGAAAAGGAACGAGATGCACAGAAAGTAGAGAGAAATACACTAAAAAAAAAAAAAAAAAGTCATAGGTGAGAAGGCGAGCCAGAGTGACAGCAGGAAAAATGGAGAGAGAGGTTAGTTTATTTGAGAGAGTTTGATTATAGCTAAAAATCCAGACTCTTGAGAACAAATGACCCGAAATAAAATGCAAACAGCGAGTACCTTCTGAACAGAGAATGCGAGCGGGGGGGGGAAAGCGTTTGGTGCTGCCCTGCTGACCTTTTGCCTCTGCTCCTTTCTCCAGCTGGCGGAGGAAGATGCGCAGTTCCCTGCTCTTCCTGGCGCTCCTTCTCCTGATGGTGGTGGAGAGGTGCCGGGCATACTGCGAGGAGACTCCGGAGCCGGGGGCCAGGGCAGCGCAGCCAAAGGTACCCGCAAAGAGCGCTCTCTTACTGCCTGCCTGGGGCCGAATAAATAGCCCCCGGTTTATTTATTTATTGTTTAACATTTTTATATACCGAAATTCATGTAGCAATGTTACATATCATTTCGGTTTACATTATAACGTTAAAAACACACATGAAAGAGTGCGAATTACATTGACCAGGTAGATGAAACTTGGATCAAGAAACCTGGGGAAAAATAAAATAAAAATAAGATAAAAGCGAATACAGTGTTACTAAACAGAAATGAAAATGTATCTTTTCAAATAGTATTAGGACTATGGAACACACCAGGAAACTAACTGGTAGCAGATTTAAAACAAATTTAAGAAAGCACTTTTTTCAGTCAATGCACAGTTACACTGTGCAATTTATTGACATAGGATGTGGACAAGGCTAGTAGCATAGTCAGGTTTAAAAAAGGTTTGGGCAGATCTATTAACAATTATTAGCTTAAGGTTTGTTTGGGTTGGATTTCAAGAGCAGATAAGAAACCCGCCTTGCCACAGCATTTTGACCCAATCCCATCTGTTTCCGAAATTTTGCTGCTGAATCCACCGAATCAATGAAAAGCTACTTTTTCTTTCATTCCAACTATTCCAACAGTAGATTTTGATAATACTGGTTGGGGCTCCCCAGATTGGGTTACTATTTATACATGTATGTGTGGTGGGCAACATCTGTGATCCCTGTTCCTGATAGGGACCTAGCAGCAGTAGTAACTCCTCCCAGGCTGAGGCCTGAGGGTGGCAGCGCTTTCTGGGTTCTGCATGTCCAGTTCTGCCACAGAGTAAGCAGCTCCCCGCCTGGGCCCACCACTCCTCCCTGGCCTAGCTGGCACCGAGACTTGACAGCATAGCCATTTTCCTTCCCTGATCAGGCAGCCAGTGTGCAAACACCCCCACCCCCCCATCAGTTTGTTCACCCCTGGTATACAGAGTGTGTATATAGATGAGAAGGCTGCTCTTTCCCTGCTCTCCCTCCTCCTCATCCCCCAAGAGGCACAAGACCCTCTATTTATATTGTTTTATGTTCTCATGTATGTTTCATTTATAAACAGCTTTTGTAGCTATAGCTAATTCTGGTATGCATGTATGACGATTTGCAGTGAAACTAGAGTCATAAGAACAGAAGAAATTGCCATACAAGGGTCAGACTGAGGACCCATCAAGCCCAGCATCCTGTTTCCATCAGTGGCCAGTCCAGGTTGCAAGTACCCAAGCATTAAATAGATCCCATGCTACTAATGCCAGTAATAAGCAGTGGCTATTCCTTAAATCAACTTGATTAATAATAGCAGTGTATGGACTTCTCCTTCAGGAACTTGTTCAAACTTTTTTTTTTTTTTTAACCAAACTACACTAAGTGCCTTAATGACATCCTCTGGCAATGAATTCCAGAACTTAATTGTGCATTGAGTGAAAACATTTTCTCTGATTTGTGTTAAATGTTCTATTTGCTAACTTCATTAAGTGCCTCTTAGTCCTTTGTATTATCTGAAAGAGTAAATAACAGATTCACACTTACCCATTCTAGTCCTCTCTTTCTCTTTCAAGGCAGTACTGAGTCTGCTAGATTGGAGTTGGGACTTGGTTACTATGTTTTCATTAATTTGCTAGATACAGCTGCAAAATTTCACAATCATATTACATTTACTTTTATGGAAATATATAGCATATCAAGCAGGGAAAGCATGTCTAGATACTGTTTCAGGAATGCTTTCCAACAGATTTGTAGAAGGGGTAGGTGTGGTGGTGGGGGAGAGTATGTGGAGAGTATAGGTGTGATGTGAGCTGTGTTTTGTTTGCCTGAGGGGGTGGAGAAGTGTGCATATGTGAGGGAGGCCTTATTGTCTGTGCCTTTGGAAATTGAGGGGGGAATGAGGCTGTGTGTAGTATGGGGGTATGTATCTGACGAATGGATGTGTGTGTCTTGAGTTGGTGGGGGGTTGGGTGGGAGGATTTTGAAGAGGGCTTGTGTGTATGGGTGATGTGGTTTTTTATGGTATTGCTGTATGTTTGTAGGTAGCATCAGTGGTTATATGGGTGTATTTGGGTGTGGGGTGTCTGGGGGGGGCGGGTGTGATATCTATATCTAATCAGTTTTTTTTATATACCACAGCTTGTGTGGGGATTTTTGTATATTGGATGTGTGAGGGGGGTGTTGTATGCTAGAGGTGTCTGGATGTGGGGGGATGGATATGTGTGTTTGAATGTTTGTGTGGGGGTGGGTTCTGTGCATGGATGAATGTGTAGCATGTTGTATGTTTAAGGGATATGTGTATCTTTGCGTGTGTGTGTGTATTGTAGTTGAGAAGCTGTGTTGGTTATTTTCCCTATCTCTGTGGGAGGGAGTACAGGTATGGGTGAGCTGGGGGAAGATTTCTGTCATGTGTGTATGGGGGGGGGGGGGGGAGTGTAGCTATGTGGAGTGTGTGTGTGTGTGGGGGAGGAGTGTAGCTATGTGGAGTGTGTGTGTGGCTTTGGAAGTGCGGGGCAGTTGGCTTTGAAGGTGCCTTTCGATGCTGGGCTTCACTTATTTTTCCCTTTTGTCTGCCTTTTTCCACTGTGGGCAAAATGCTGAAAGGGTAAGGAGGGCTTTTCAAATGGCATTGTGGTCAGCATGCTACAGCTTCTAACACAGAGCGCTGCAGGTGAAGCTGTTCCGCGTCCACCAGTTACAGCCAGGAGAAGGATTAGTTGTGCCCTATTTTCACTGAGGAATGGACTTAAATTCCAGCAGGGAAGGATGAAGTGAGACATTAGGAAGCACTGGAGTGAGTTACCCAGCTAGATAATGGCATCTCCATCACTGGAGGGTTTAAAGAGCAGGTCAGATAGGAATGGTTTAGGGTCTGGGATGGTTTAGGTACAACAGATGATACCTGGTGGTAGGGGATAGACCGCATGACCTGCTGAGAATCCTTTTTGTCATTCTAGACCACCTCTTGAAATGCCTGGAAACTTTAAAGTGTCTGTAAGTGGTGCAGCGAAAGTAGAGGATAACGAGTCAGCCTTGGTGGGAGAAAGCAAAATAAAATTTCTAAAGATCTACCTTACCAGTTAGGAGCATCTGCTACAATTACTGAGCACTTATGTAGCATTACAATGTGTGAGTAGCATGGTAAAGACGCCCAGAGACAGACGCAGAGCTCACAAGCAACAGATGGACATTGGAGAACAGGGGGTTGCTTTAGTGGATTAGGGATCTTTGCCCTCTGAAGTTTATAGAAGAGAACAGTGAGAGCCTCTAGAAGTAACCCTGGGAGGCTTAGCTCTCACATTTCCATCCCAGCAAGCCAAAAAGCTGCTCTTGGAGGATAAGAAATGAAAGCAGCTGTGAAGAGGAACACTTCTTGTGGGCACCTGTCCATACCTGGGGCAGTGCCAGATCTGTAGCTGGATGGGAAATAGGGTGGGAGCTGAGGGGTCAATAGAAGCAAAGAAGAGGAGCCTAGAGGACATACGATATGGAAGCGAGCATTTATCCACTTGAGTGCCCTGTAAAGTGGAGAGATTGTACTGTACAAAACTCATTCTGAATTAGTGGGAAAATTCCGCAGGTATAGATGCGGTTTGGCAACTGACAGAATTCAGAAAGGATCATTGGTTTATTTTATTTTGTTCTTAATGGGAGGAAAGAATGGGACACTGAAAAAAAAAAGAGATCTTTCTCTCTCTCCCCCCACCCCACCCCCCAAACCTAAGTGGTTCGGTTTCTGACGAAGAAGAGCAACAGGATGACAAATGTAAATGAGAATGGTCTCCGGGGAGCACGGTCCCAGGGCTTGGGATTATTTTCAGAGAAATCTGCCCTCCTTCTGTCACCGTGCAGGGAGAGGGGAGAGTGCAGTGCATGGGGGAGGGTGTTTGCAGGTGAAGGGCAGGTGCACTGACATGGTGCAAGGGAGCATGGCTGCAGAATGAAGAGCAAAGATACAAAACTGAGGGTGCCTCTCTTTCAAAGCAGCACGCTGCAGCTTCTGTACATCTTAATGTAGCTCTCCTATCACTTATAGAGAAGAACGGAAATGACTTTGTCTCTCACTCCTGTAGGATGACAGATCATGAAGCCATATTATGGTCTGTCTTATAGAAAATGTTGGTCCATCATTCGATTTTCTCAACTGTACGTACTCCCTAAAGATAAGCAAGCCATGGTGGCCCTTTTTTTTTCCGCTCAAAATGTAGCAAGGTAATTTGGGGTATGTGCTGCTCTCCTGGGCATCTGTTTTTATGGGCGCTTCCGAGTATCTCCGAATTTTGACTTCTAGTCCTAGCTATTTCAGAACTTCATACCCATCATTACTGTTACTTAGCAGTTCTGTGGCGCTACTCGACATATGCAGCGCTGTACAAAAACATATAAAAGACAGTTCCTGCTCAGTAGAGCTTACTATCTAATCAAAACAAACATAGGGCATAAGAGACTTTGGGAATTTCATTTTAAGACCATGGTTAAAAACTGAGGCTGTAAGCAGCAGAATCAGGAGTTAAGATTTAAAAATAGCCTCAAAAAGGGAAACTTTGTTAAATGAGTTAAAAAAAAAAGTGGGTTTTGATAAGGGAAGGACGTCTATTCCAAACATATGGTGCAACCAAGTGGAAAGCATGGAGTCGGGTCTTGGTGGTAGAGGAAAAGGGCATAGATAGATGAGACTTGCTGGATGAGCAGAGTACAGAAGGAGGGGTGTAGAGAGAAATAAGAGAGGTAGTGAGGAGCTGTAGAGGGAAGTCTCTTGTAGGTGAGTAAGAGGAACTCTAACTGTATGTAGGAATGGATAGGGAGCCAATATTAGTAACTTGAGAAAAGGGGTTATTTGGGTGTAGTGACTTTGGCGAAAGATAAATTGCGCAGTGGCGAGAGCTGGCTCGCTGGGAGACCAGTGAGGAGCAAGTTGTAATAGTCTAAGTGGAGGTGATGAGAGAATGGATAAGGGTTCTGGTAGTGTGCTCAGAAAGAAAGGGATGGATTTTGGCAATGTTATAGAGAAATAGATGGAGAGGAAGGCCCAGGACAGAATCCTGAGGCACACCCGTTGATAGTGGGATGGCAGTAAAGGAGGATCCGCCAGATGGAACACTAAACGTGTGGTGGGAGAAGAAAGAAGAGAACCAAGACAGGAGAGAGTCCTGAAATCCAAGTGAGGACAGAGTATCAAGGATTAGGTGGTGAAAAACAATGTCAAAAGCAACAGCTCAAAGAGGATTAGGACTGAGTAAAGGCCTTTCGTTTTAGTCATAAAGTGATTGGAGACTTTGGGAAGGGCTGCTGCTGTGGTATGTAGAGAGCAAAAACCAGACTAGAGTGGATCAAGAATGGCTTGAGATGACAGTCAAGACAGCGGCGGTGAACAAGCATGTTCAAGTAGTTTGGAAGCAAAAGGGAGAAAAGAGATGAGATGATAGTGGGCAAGACTGGTATGGACCAGTGAGGGGTTTTTTTTTTTAAGGAGTGGTGTGATCGCAGTATGTTTGAAGGTGGCAGCAGGAACAATAGCACCACAAAGAGACGACTGCAGTGGAGACAGAGCTGAGGAACTGGGTGGGAATGGGGTCAGAAGAACAAGTACTGAGTTTGGAGAAGGAGAAATGATGGGAAGCTTCCTCCACTGTGACTCCCTGGAAACTACTGCCTAAGCCCCTTTCATATTTTTGCAATCAAAACGTCATTGCATTTGAAAGCCAAGATGTCATTCAGAATTTGCTGTGCAGCAGACTTCACCATACCTGGGAGCTTTCTCCTGCTGATTTGATTTGCACACTGCAGACAAGTGCTCCCTTCTCTTTGTAAAAGCAGATTTTATGTCCTTGGCATGCTTAACCATATGCAAAAAAATAAAAAAAAGTATTTCTTCAGTTTTCATCTTTCTGTTATATGCTGCATCTGCAATCACATCTGTACATTACTCTCTCGTAGACATTCCAGGGTCTGTAATTGCTGTCATTTCAAACACGTGAAAAACAGCCCCCTGTGTAGCTTTGGCTTTCGCCAGGGCTTCCCCCCCCCCCCCTCTTCCTCCCACACCTGCGCAGATTCCTTCTGCCTCTCTGAATTGACGCTCTATGAGGCCTGTCGTACTTCATCCCAGATTCCTTTCTGCACATTTATTGGCCTCTCATTTTTTTTTTTAATTGTACCAATAAAAGAATAATTGGCTTTTCTAAGGACAGTCAGTGGGGAGGACAGTTGCAGATGGGGCTGTGAGCAGAATGTTCTTCTAACAGGAATTTCTTCTGCAGACAGGGACACTTAACGGGGTTTCGACAGATGCTCTTGTAAGCGGAATGGAAAATTAAGCAAACATGTCAGTTATGGGTGTGCATGCACACACCACTATGCAAACACAGATGCAGAGAGATTTCTACACGCAGTATTGTCTATTCAGGTGCACATACACACAGACCCAGGTATGAATACAGATACTCCAACAGAAATACCTCACAGATAAGACGCATACACTTTTTTTTTTCAACAAATAGCAATCAAAATCAGCAGAAGTATAATTCTACAAAACCATCGGCACAATAAAACATCCATAACAATCCCCCCCCACTTGTAATACATAAGTAAAGAGTATAGTAAAATTCCATCCATACTCTATCCCCCCAACCCTTATCTTTAACTCCACAACAATCACACCCTTACCCCCCTCCAGGTGCCTCCTGAATTGGTTCACCCCTTTGGTAGCGGTTTGACCCACCTACAGCGGTGCTCCCTTTTACAATGGCCTGCAATGACATACGACAGGAGGGGTTGGAGCCATAAGCAACATGGGAGCCGGGCACCATAACAATAGGAGCCAGGGCCAGGTACATCCTTCAGTAGCAGGGGTAGCTTGGATGGAATAAACTTCTCTCCTGCAGCTCTTCTCCAAAACAGGTGCAGAACAGTTCCTCCCTATACGGTCATACAGCTACAGAGTCAATCACAGATACACAAAGGCTCGTGCGTATGTAGACACAAAGATGCAGATCCGCACACGTAGCTTTCAGAGGGCTTAGCCGTATGAAGTCTATATAGCGGAGAAACCATCAAGGAGGCTGGTGGCCCCATTTATCGAGGTATGAGCTTTCCAGGGCAAGAGTCCACATGATCAGACAGAGCCACAGCTATTCATAAAAACCCATTGTACACACATACTTATATAAGCACACAGATGTACAAACACTCAGCCGCATACACTCACAAACCAAAGTTTGAAGAGGCTGATGGGGTGGCTCGTGGCAGTACTATACACTACCATTCAGAGGAGCCCCCAGTTCAATTCCTAGATTTGGTCTTCTGAACTTTGGGGAAGCTGAGGCTGGGGGGATGCTGTGGAGGCAGAGTTCAAAGCCCCTGGAGGAAACCAGGGTAGGGGAGGAATTGTGGTCCTCTATAATGGTGATACCTGTCGGCTGGATTTCCAGCCCATGACACAGGGTTTTGGAAGGGGCCCTGGTGCATGTGGCTCCTGACCTCTAGATAGTTTCTTCTACAATAACCAAATTTAAAAAACAGTGAGAAGGAGGTCTATTAAAAGGTGGTGCGGGGGGGTGGAATCCCTGGCTACGTGTGAAATGAAGACTCATGGCAGTAGGGTCCCAGCAAATGAGCTGGAAGAAAAATATGAACTCCCAGCCAAATAAAAAAAAAAGTGCTATGCTAATGATGTCACTGCTTTACTGATGCACAAAAAAATACAGCAGAGATGTGAGCTGTGATGTCATCTGCTATATGCAATGGCATGTTTTAGAGTTCAAATCAAGCTAGGTATCTGCTGAAAGCCGTGGCTGCTATGTTGAATATGCAGCAATTATCAGAAAGGGGGCTGAGTGGCATCCACAGAGCTTCGCTCAAAGGCTGGGGAGGTGAGAAATGTTCTAATTGGCTTTAGTGTAATCTCTGCCTGGTGTTGCAGGGACAAACCTTCAGTCCCAATTAGAACCAAGTCCAAGTGATGAGTGAAGGTGTTACCCCCATGGAATTGATTACTCCCCAGAGCAGGGATCAGGCCAGACATCTGCTGCAATAAATGTTCTTTGACGTTCTTAGCACTCTTGATAACCTTCCTGCTGCCCCAGGTTAGGATGGGAATGGCTCTGGCTGCTTGATTCACCCAGCTGTTGAAGTGATGCCACCCTCATTCCATAACCTTTTGGTTTGAATTTCCCTTAAAAAAAAAAATGTATATACATACATATATATATATATATTTTTTTTTCTAATATTAATTAGAGATCTGGTTTTGGGGAGAATAGTGAGGTAGCTAGCTCAGGTCACCCCAACCATGCACACTTCATGTTAAAACATTATAGAAATATATAGTTTAAAAAAAACACACACACACACATCATAGAAAGATTGGGCTGAAAAGGCAGTTAAGAGGTCATTTAGAATCAGGCAGAACTGGAATGGAGCTCATGAGATCATCCCAGGGCGCAAATCCCCCTGTACCTGAACCATCCCAGACCAGTGTGTGTCTGACCTCTTAATCTCCCTCCAATGATGATTTCACATCCTCCCTAGGTAACTCCCTGGTCCACTGCTCATCCACCCGCACAGGTAAAGTTCCTCCTACTGGAATTTAAACTCACCACTACCAGTCCTGTCTCCCATGGAGAGAGATGGAGCACATCCTTTTTTTCTCTTTTCTGATTCTGAACACATTAGGGTTTGCTCTTTCATCTGGAAAGGTGGTTGCTTGCTGACTGCATTGAAGAGGAAAATGTCAAACCGCGACGGAGGGGGGAAGCTTTCCTCCGGAGGCATGTTGCTGATGGGCAAATTGCTTGTTCTAGACTACCTCCGCTCCAGCTGCAGCCAGCTGGGGTTCTATGGCAGGAGCTGGCAGAGGGGCTGATGTAATAAGCTGAGCGTTAAAACTTTAGCACACAGTTTATCGAGGTACATAATAAAACCGTAATGCTCGATGCAGTATGATGATGGTATGCTAATGCATCGATAACGAAAAATGTGCATTAAAAAGTTTTAGTGGGCACACATCACACTATGCACAGAAAATATACGTGCACAAATCATATTGCTACATGTAAAAAAAAAAAAAATATTTTTTTTGGGCACACAAATGTTTCCTGACTGCAAGCCTGGCACTTGTTGCCGCCTATGGACCAACAGCTTTTGCCTCCTCCCTAATGCAGAGAGGTGTGCTGGTGGCAACTTAGCTCCTAGTCAAAGGTGGTTAGGTGGACTAAAGTTTCTAGGGCTAATACCACCATGAGCATGGAATTTGCAGGAGAGGGGGCTAACATGTACGTACATTGCATGTTTTCTGTGCTCAAAATTGCTTGCCGCATTGGCAGTAAAGTTTGCTGACAACTGCAGGTTAAACTGTGGGCTCTGAGTGCACCTTATTACATCAACCTTAGCCTCAGGACAAAATGTCTGCGGGTGGGAAAAGAGGCAGTGACTGGAGATCCTGGGGGAGGGGGGCATGTTCACTGCCAGTAGATCAGTGAAATCGAAGGGCTGGATTTAAGAACTGCACAAAAAAAAAGTAAAATTCCACATAAAAATTAGTGCAAGCTAAATTTGTTCCAACAGCACCATGGGACACTTTCCTCTCCCTTCGATTTAGCACTTTATGGAGTAAAATTTCAGCAGTGCCTCGGCCAGGAATTGTTTACTGTGGAATATTTTGTCTTTCAACTTTTAGTCAACCCCCCCCCCCTTTCTTTTTCTTTTCTCCGCACTGAAAAGCCATTTTCTTTTTCTTCCATCCTTTCTTTTTTTTTTCCTGGCAAAAGACCTCAAATATTTACAAACTCCCTGCATCCTTACTGAAACGGTACTACGACGGAGGCTCCTATGACGGCTTCGTTGGGCTGATGGGCAGGAGGAACACAGGTAAGGCTTCTCAGCCCTTATTCACCCTTGCAGCTCTCTTACTGAAATGGAAAGAAAGAATGACATCCGGGGCGCAGTGAATTTGACCAGGGGAGGAGTCTGTGTCCTCGGGCCACAGCCTATAGATGTAGGGCTGAGCCTGACGGCACTGACCTGGGTCGGGTCACGTGCATGGTCCTGCTGGCCAATGACGAGGCTCGCTGCACCTGAGCCATTTCTGCCTGCAGTCCCAACTGAGGGGGCGGAAGGGTTGCATTGTGATGTTACCGCAAAGTAGGTGGCCTGCTCTTTGTTGCCACTTCCACCCTTGCGTTTCGTTTGAGTGGAAAGCTACAAATGATGAGCCTACAGCAGCAGCCATTGCAGCACTTGTAGCCCACTCGTCCTATGGCTGCACACAGCCCAGGACAGCAGTACTAAGAGCCCGTGGATCTTATGGCACTATCACTATTAACATGGCTGGTAGGAGGGGGGAGCTAAGCCTGCCCTGCAGTGGCGTAGTGGCAGGTGCCCACCCAACTTAGACCCAGGCCCACCCAACTAGCACCGGAACTGCAAGGCTGTCGCGGGATCCCATCCCCGCGACAGCGAACAAGAGAACCCACGCCTCGCGCGCCATCACGGCACACGTGGGGAAGCGCTGCTGCGGCCGTATGGCCAACCGGCGTTCCTGTTCGGGGGGGGGAAGCGGAAGCGCCGCGCGCAGCTTCCGCTTCCTCCCCCCAATGCAGGAAGATCAGCTGCCTCTCCTGTTGCCACCCATTCTCCTGCTATTTTCGGACCAAACGGCCCGCCGAACTTCCTGTTTGGGGGAGCGGAAGCGCTGCGCACAGCTTCCGCTTTCTCCCCCAGAGCAGGAAGATCAGCAGCCTCTCCTGCTGCCACCGGCCTCCTGCTATCTTCTTCGGGCGTCGGGCCGTATGGTCCGCCGATCTTCCTGCTTGGGGGGGGGGAGGAAGCGGACGTTGTGCGCTGCGCTTCCGCTCCCCCCCCCCCGACAGGAAGTTCGGCGGGCAGTACGGCCCGACGCCCGAAGATAGCAGGAGTCCGGTGGCAGCAGGAGAGGCAGCTGATCTTCCTGCTCTGGGGGAGAAAGCGGAAGCTGTGCACGTGCTTGAATGTGTATGTGTGGATGAGAATGGGAGTGTGTGTGGGTGAAAACTGGAGCCTGGGTGTGTATGTGGGTGAGAATGGAAGCTTGAATATGTGGGTGAATGGGAGCTCGAATGTGTGTATGTGTGGTTGAGAATGGGAGCCTGGGTTTGTGGGTGGGTGAGAATGGGAGCTTGAATGTGTGTATATATGGGTGAGAATGAGAGCCTGGGTTTGTGTGGGTGGGTGAGAATGGAAGCTTGAATATGTGGATAAGAATGGGTGCTTGAATGTGTGTATGTGTGGGTGAGAATAGTACCTTAAATGTGTATATGTATGGATGAGAATGGGAGCTTGAATATGTGTGGGTGAGACTGGGAGCATGGGTTTGTGGGTGAGAATGGGAGTCTGGGTTTATGTGTGTGGGTGAGAATGGGTGCCTGGATGTGCGTCTGTGTGTGCATAAGAATATAAGCCTGGGGAGGGGTGGGAAAGTGAGAACTTGAATGTGAGCTTGTGGGGGGGGGGGGGAGAGCATATGAGAGTGACAGCTTGAGTGTGTGAGAGGGAGTCTGTGAGAGAAAGCGTGTATGTGTGTGTGTGTGTGTGTGTGTGTGGAAGGGAAGAAGACAGTAATAGAAGAAAGACACTGAAAAGGAATTAGGAAATGAGCTATAAGGGAAAAAATGGGAAAAAGAGACCAGGACCAACTGATTAGAAAAATACAAAGATCAGACAACAAAGGTAAAAATATATATCTATATTTTGAGATGTTAGCAATTTAAATGTAAGCAACACAACCGCTCTCTCAAAATTTATGGACAGGTAGGAGCCGTGTATAAAATCGTAATAATAAGAAGGCTAAAGTACCACAAATCACCGTGAATTATGTTTGTATCATTAAGTAAACCTCATACTTAGGCGTAGATGTGAATGCTATGCTGCATAATTTGGCATTATTTATCAGTAAAAAAACAACTAGTAGACCTGCATGCCTACAGCCCACCCATGTTAACCTTGTGCCCACCCAAAAAATCAATTCTGGCTACGCCACTGCTGCCCTGGTTTTAAATTCAGCATAAAATGTATGCGGGGGGAGGGAGAGAGATTGACGTGCAGAATGGTTGTTGGATTTGAGCTGTTCGGGGGATGGACTGCTCACTGCTGGACTCCAGATCACACATACTGGTGAGGATAGAGGGTCCTGTCCCAAAGTGCATGGCAATGAGTGGGGGGAGGGAGAGAATTAGAGGCTGTTATCACAGATTATTCTGTCATTCCTTCTCCTGCCCTGCCTGCAGTTGCCGAGCAGATCACTGCTGCAACAGTTTCCATCTACCTCCCTTGGCTCTGCACAGAGACACTGGAAGCATGGCGGGGCGGGGCGGGGGTACCCCTCTAGCAGCTCCTGTGGGGAAGCTGAGCCTGGGCAAAGTCAGAGAAGCTAAATAAATATATGGATAAAGGTGAGCCAGATGATATTGTGTATCTGGATTTCTAGAAAGTGTTTCACAAAGTCCCTCACGAGAGACTTCTTAGGATATTAGAAAGTCAAGGCATAGGTGGCAGTGTCCAATTGTGGACTGCCAACTGGTTAAAAGATAGAAAATGTAGACTAGGGCTAAATTGTAAATTTCATGTGGACAAGTACAAACTGATGAACTTAAGGAAGAGTAACCCAAATTATAGCTACACAATGTAAGGTTCTGCATTAGGAGTCACCATGCAGGAAAAAAATCTGCCCAGTGTGCAACAGCAGCCAAGAAAGTAAACAGAATGCTAGAGATTATTAGGAAAGGCATGACGAATAAAACAGTAGGGGTGTGCATTCATTTTCGCCGTATTGGCGATCCGCAACGTATATTGCACTATTCGTAGTATTCGTGGGGAAGTGAAACGTATCGCAACTCCCCACGAATACACGAATCTTCGCTGAATTATACGGCCACCTAAATAAAAATTTAAACAAACCCTCCACCCTCCTGAACCCCCCAAGACTTACCAAAACTCCCTGGTGGTCCAGCAGGGGGTCCGGGAGCCATCCCCTGCACTCACACCCTCTGTGCCGGTTTCATCATGGCGCCAATAGCCTTTGTCACAGGGGCTACCGGTGCCATTGGTCAGCCCCTGTCACATGGCCATCGGCGCCATCTTGTGCTCCTACCATGTGACAGGGGCTGACCAATGGCACCGGTAGCCCCTGTGAAATAATATGGGCAAAGGTTATCGGCGCCATTTTGAGTACTGGCATCGGACGGCCGGAGTTCAGGAGGTCGCTCCGGGACCCCCGTTGGACCCCCAGGGACTTTTGGCCAGCTTGGGGGGCTTCCTGACCCCCACAAGACTTGCCAAAAGTCCAGCGGGAGTCCAGGAGTGACCTCCTGCACGCCGGCTGTCCGATGCCAGTACTCAAAATGGCGCCGATCGCCTTTGCCCTCACTATGTCACAGGTACCGACGGTCGGCCCCTGTGACATAGTGAGGGCAAAGGCGATCGGCGCCATTTTGAATACTGGCAGCAGATCGCCTTTGCCTTCACTATGTCACAGGGGCCGACCATCGGTACCTGTGACATAGTGAGGGCAAAGGCGATCGGTGCCATTTTGAGTACTGGCATCGGCCGGCCGGCATGCGGGAGGTTGCTCCCGGGCCCCCGCTGGACTTTTGGCAAGTCTTGTGGGGGTCAGGAGGCCCCCCACAAGCTGGCCAAAAGTCCCTGGGGGTCCAACGGGGGTCCCGGAGCGACCTCCTGCACTCCGGCTGTCCGATGCCAGTACTCAAAATGGCGCCGATAGCCTTTGCCCATATTATGTCACAGGGGCTGACCAATGGCACCGATAGCCCCTGTGACAAAGGCTATCGGCGCCATGATGAAACCGGCACTGAGGGTGTGAGAGTGCAGGGGATGGTTCCTGGACTCCCCGCTGGACAACCAGGGAGTTTTGGTAAGTCTTGGGGGGGACAGGAGGGTGGGGGGTTGTAGTTAATTTTAATTTTAGCTGGGACACGAATAGAAATCGCTGTATTAACGCATCGGGGCGCCATACAGCCGAATGCAACGTATCTGCTCCCCGACGAATCCAAATCACGAATGTAACGTATGGCGTCCCTCTACACATCCCTATAAAACAGAGAATATCATAATGCTTCTGTATCGCTCCATGGTGCGACCTCATCTTAATATTGTGAAGAAAAAGATATAGCAGAATTAGAAAAGGTACAGAGAAGGGTGACCAAAATGTTAGAGGATGGAATGATTCCCCTTTTAGGAAAGGCTAAAGAGGTTAGGACTCTTCAGCTTGGAGAAGAGACGGCTGAGGGGAAATATTATAGAGGACTATAAAATGAGTGGAGTGCAGAGCCGTAACCAGGCAATGTGGTTTCCTGAACATACCCAGATCAGTCCAGAAAAGTGGATTGTGTATCCCTACCAGCAGGTGGAGTCAGAGAACAATTAGAACTTTGGGCACTGCTACATAACGAGAGTGCCACCTGCAGTCACTCAGTATTTCTCTGACTCCAGCGGGTGGTACAGATGCACACCTGCAGTCTTTAGTTATATTTTTTATTTAGTTAGTTTGAATTTAATTTTTTGGTTTACGGTCGCTTCCTAAGGTGTTAGGCGCCTTCATGGGCCATCCCTCAGTAGAAGCCGGGCGTCCGGGGAATTGGATATTCCTGTCAGGGTTTTGCCCGCCACAGTTCAGTGTCTGACGACCAGAGGCTCCTGGCTACTTACCGCCTCTGCTACAGCTGCTCCCTTGTCTCCTGCAACAGCTTTTCTCTGTGTCTTGGTAGTTTAATGAAAAAAAAAAAAAAGCTGTTTTCACTGCGGCTGACTGACAGTCTTCAGTGCTGAGCTAAGGAGAGGTGCAGGAGGGACCATGTCTTTTAAGGCCGGCCGGAGAAGCTGTCAGCAGTGTTCCCCTCAGCTCCTGGGGCTCCGGGTCGTTTTCTGAGGGCAAGGGTGAGTTTTTTTTGGGGGGGGGGGGGGTCAGGAGGGTGGGGGGGTTGTAGTTAATTTAATTTTAGCCGGGAAACAAATAAGAATCAACGTATAAATGTATCGGGGGGGGGGGGCCCTTGCTGAATGCAACGTATCTGCCCCCCCCCCGACGAATACGAATCCCGAATGCAACATATGGCGTCCCTCTGCACATCCCAAGCATTAGATGTGGCCTCCTTATGCGCAGTGTGTTCCCTGGGGTTAGAGGGCTCTTCAGGGCTTCTTGCCTCCTCCCTCAGGGAGGGAACATCTGTCTCGCCTTCGGCTTCGCGGGAAGAGGATTCTCCGCCTGTTCTAGCCCCGGTGAGGGAAGACCTCACCGGGGGAACTGATATCACCCCAGCCGACTCTTCAGTGGGAGAGGGGGACCCAGAGGGGTTTTCCCCAGAATTTGTCCTCCTTATTCTCAAGACTTTCCTGGCAAGGAAACGCTCGGCAGTAGAGCGGCCTGGTCTCCTGGGGGCAGGTTCGAACCCGCCTGAGAAAAGAGGTCGGGGTACGGACCTTCGTCAGTGCTTCTCTGATCAGGCTCACTCCACAGGGGATTCTCCCCAGGGTACGCGAGATCCGATCCCAGGGTGACACTGGCTTCTGGGGTAGTAGGGGCGGCAGACCCGGATCCGTGGCTGGATCCGGCTGATGTGGATTCTGACTATCCGGATGAGCCCAATGACCCTCCTGTGGAAAGGGATGACCCCAGCGTGGTGCGTTTGTTCAAGCGGGATGAGTTAAGACCCCTTATTTCCCAGGTCCTTGAAGTTCTGGGACTTAAGGTTTCTCAAGAAGAGTCTGACAATGAGGGCATCAATACAGTCCTCGACGGCATTAGGGGTCCCACATCATCTTTTCCTCTGCCTAAGAAGGTTCACAAACTAGTGACCTGGGAGTGAGAGATTCCGGCTTGAAGGTGGGCAGAGCTATAGCGAAACTGTATCCGTTATCGTCTGTTTTGGATTTACTGAAGATTCTAAAGGTGGATACCGCAGTCACAAAAAAGACCACTATCCCGGTTGCTGGGGTGGCTGCCCTTAAGGATATGCAGGACCGCAAGCTGGAGATCCAGTTGAAGCGAGCATTTGAGGTTGCTGCGCTAAGCCTTCGAGCGGTGGTTTGCGCTAGCCTCATGCAGAGGGCCTGTCTGTGTTGGGTCCAGGAATCGGCTGCCGGGGCCGGTACGGGCGACAGTGGGGCTCTGCAGTCCGCCCGCCTAGAAGCAGGCATCGCTTATGTTGCAGATGCTTTGTATGATCTGGTGAGGACCTCTGCGAGAGGTATGGTGTCCTTTGTGTCAGCGCGGCATCTCCTCTGGCTGCGAAATTGGGTGGCGGATTTGTCTTCCAAGTCCCAGCTTTGAAATCTACCCTTTAAGGGCAAGCTCCTGTTTGGGGAGGATCTGGATCAGCTAGTAAAGCTGCTTGCCGAATCCAAGGCAATCAGTTGCTGGAAGATAAAAGATCTTCTAAGAAAGTCTTCCCTCCTCGAGCTAGGTTTCGGAACTCTCGCCGCTTCAGAGCGGGTAGATACTCTGCACCTCCTGCTTTGGGGCGCCAGCAGCCCTTTTGAGGGAGTCACCGGTCCGGAAGAGATTTGGGACATCTTGGTGCAGGAAGTAATAAAAACCCCCAATGAAGCCATGAGCACCCATTCCATCGTCAAAGCTGTCGGCAGATTATCCAACTTTTACACGGAATGGGCAAGAATTACATCAGACCGCTGGGTCTTAGAAGTGATCAAAGACGGGTATGCACTTGCGTTCTCGCGCCCGGTCCAGGAGGTTTTTGTGGAGTCCGAGTGGCCTCAAGTGTCAAGCGAGAGGCGGTCCGGGTGACTCTATAACTACTTCTTGAGTTCAAAGCTATTGTCCCAGTTCTGGAGGCTCAACAGGAACGAGGTCGGTACTCCGTGTACTTTGTGGTCCCCAAGAAGGAGGGCACGTTTCGGCCCATCCTCAATCTGCAGAAGGTGAACCGTTGCCTTCGGGTTCCTCGCTTTCGTATGGAAACCCTGAAGACAGTGATGGCCGCGGTTTGAAAAGGGGAGTTTCTCGCTTCTCTGGACCTCACGGAGGCAATTTACATATTCAGATCCAGCTGAATCACCAGAGATTTCTGCGGTTCAAGGTATTGGGACAACACTTCCAATTTTGAGCTCTCCCATTTGGTCTCGCAACAGCTCCTCGCACGTTCACCAAGGTGATGGTGGTGGTGGCGGCCTTCCTTCATCAGGAGGGAATCTTGGTCCACCCATATCTGGACGACTGGTTGATTCGCGTGAAGTCTCGGGAGGACTGCGAGAGATCAGTGTACATGGTGATGTTCACATTGCGATCCCTAGGTTGGATAATCAATGTGCAGAAGAGTCACTTGGAACCCACTCAGAAGTTGATTTATCTCGGAGCACAATTCGATACCTTGCTGGGCAAAGTGTTTCTAGCGGCAGACTGAATAGGGAAGTTACAGGAACAAATACATTCCCTTCTTCGAAGGAACAATCCCACAGTGTGGCATCATCTTCAGATCCTGGGCTCCATGGCTTCAACCTTGGACTTGGTTCCTTGGGCGTTCACTCACTTAAGACCTTTACAGCGTGCGTTTTTGTCTAGCTGGAGAATGGTGTCGGAGCAATTCCATCTACCAATACCTCTACTTCTGGAATCCAGAGCCAGTCTGTCATGGTGGCTGTCACTGGACAAACTGGAACGGGGAGTGGTTTTAGACACTCCGAATTGGCTGATAATCTCCATCGATGCCAGCCTCTCAGGTTTGGGGGGGTGGTGTGTGCAGACGGGTCCACCCAAGGGCTCTGGGCGGTGATGGAAAGATCCTGGTCCATAAACCGGCTCGAGACCAGGGCTGTATGTCTGGCCCTGCAGGCGTTTCTTCCCTGGATCCAGGGCAGAATGGTATGAGTCTTCTCGGAAAATGCGACAATGGTGGCGTACATCAACCGGCAAGGCGGGACTCAAGTCCCACCATAGCACTGGAGGCACATATTCTGTTCACCTGGGCGGAGCGCCATCGTGAGGGCATTGCCGCATACCATGTCGTGGGAGTAGAGAATGTGCAAGCCAATTATCTCAGCCGTCAGCAACTAGACCCAGGGGAATGGGAACTATCTCTCGAGGCGTGGAATCTCATTTGCGCCAGATGGGGGAACTCCTCAGCTGGATCTGATGGCAATGCAGGCGAACGCAAAAATAGTTCGTTTTTTCAGCCATCACCGAGAAAAGGCTCGGTGGGCATAGGCAGTCTCGTGTGTCCTTTAGCCCATGGGGATTCTGCTGTATGCCTTCCTGCCCTGGCCCCTCATAGGTTGGCTTCTCTGTCGCATAGAGTGGCACCCGGGAAGGGTGATACTGGTGGCACCGGAGTGGCCACGTCGTCCATGGTTCACGGATCTGGTACGCTTGGCTCTAGAGGGTCCACTTCAGCTGGCTCATCTAACGCATCTGCTCCATCAGGGGCCCATATTTTTGGATCGGGAGGATCGCTTCTCTCTCACGGCTTGGCTTTTGAGAGGCGACGTTTATGCTTGAGGGGTTATTCAGAACAAGTCATTTCCACCCTCCTACAGGCGAGATGTCCAGCCACCTCTATGGCCTATGTGAGAGCTTGGAAACTTTTTGAGACGTGGTGTCATCAGCGATCCTGCGACCCTTTAGCGGTGCATGTTCCTAGGGTGCTTGACTTTCTGCAACAGGGCCTCGCTAAGGGCTTGGTGTTCAATTCCCTTCGTGAACAAGTTGCAGCTCTAGGTGCCTTGCGGGGAAACTTTGACGGCTGTTCGCTGGCAGTGCATCTGGATGTTGCTAGATTTCTTAAGGGGGTCAAACGTTTGCGCCCTCCCATCCGTTTGGTGTATCCGGATTGGAGTTTGAATTTAGTCCTGCGAGTTCTATGTGGTGATCCTTCCAAGCCTCTTCATGGAATTTCCCTGAAAGATCTGACTTTGAAAACAGTGTTTTTGGTGACCATTTGCTCGGCCCATCGGATCTCAGAGTTGTAGGCACTGTCTTGTCGGGATCCTTTTCTTCGGATTTACGACAATTGGGTATAGTTACATACAGTTCCGTCTTTGTCCCTAAGGTGGTTTCAGCCTGTTGCGTTCGTGCCTATTCTCACCCTCGCTCCACCCGCGCTCCAGACTTTGTACCAGCAAGGGCGCGAACCTCGGGGGCGTTCCCCCGTAATGACGTCATCCGTTTTCAATTTAAAAGGTCTTTGTTTGCTAACTACAAGCGAGTTAGCAAGGAACTCCAATAGGACTTGCTTCGGCAGTCCACGCTACTTGCAACCACGTTCCGAGTCAGCAAAGGGAATTCTTCTCCACTGCTCAGCCTTTTCAAACTTACCAGGAGTACCCGTTCCTCAGCGGCTCCGCTCTCTATTCTTGTTTTCAGATTGTTGGATGGGATCCGGTACTCGCTCCTTGAGGGCCTCCGTTCCCGAAAACTCCTACTGCCTGGAGGCGATCGCAGATGTGAACACAGTGAGTCCTATTACAGACAGGAACTGGTTCTCACTCCACGAGGGCCTACGTTCCTAAATCTCTCCTAGCCTCTCTTCTATTCCAGAAGCCATCCCATACACAGTTATTGTGAGTTCTATTTCAGACTGCCTATAGAAACCAGTACTCGCCTGCAGCTCCTGTTCCTGTATACTGAAGACTCTGTTGCATAAAGAAGACACTACAGAGATCTACAATTGTGAGTGTATCATCTCCCACTGGTTATGACCAGCATACCCTCTCTACTCACTATCTATAGTCTCTCCTTACAGCTCAGCAACTCAGAGAACGTAGTTCCCGTAGAAGAGGGACTTCAGCCCGGCCGGGCATATCAACTCACTACTGCCACCTCTGGTGGTTTTACTTCCAGTCTAATAAAGAACTATCTGTGTTTGTCTCAATACTTCAGCCTACCCGGTGGTCCCTCTCAGGATCTCCACTTGAGGGCACTGTCATCTACCATCTGCCCAGGGATTCACTATTTCTACTAAGTGTTACTTCCTACACTGATAGAGCAGTATTATTATCTACCACTCTGTGGGAGCCAACCCAAATCAGACCATTACTCCTCTCTCTCTACGGAAGCTGATCTATATCAGATAGCTATCTCCCTGTGGGAATCATACAGGTTGCTGGTTCATTTTTCTACAGGAACAAAGCATACAGTTGCTACTCCTTCCCTCCGGAAGAGCAGATTCATAACAGATTGCTAACTCCTCCCCTCTGGGGGAGTAGATCTACAAGAGATTGCTAACTCCTCCTCTTTGGGGAGCAGGTCTATAACAGATTGCTAACTTCTCCCCTTCTCGAGGAGCCAAGTCTAACAGAGTGCTAACTCCTCCTCTCTGGGGAGCAGGTCTACAAGACAGCCTTTCAAGTCAATCAAACTGTGGAGCTTCCGGGGTTCCCTAATTGGTCCCGGGAGTCTTCTCAGAACAGAGACCTTCATCTTTTGGATGTGCGGCTTGCCTTATTGCGTTATCTGGAGGTTACTAATGACGTCAGATGTTCTGATCATTTGTTCGTTCTCTTTGGTGGCCCAAAGAAGGGGGACAAAGCATCAAAGGCGACCATATCTTAGTGGATTAAGGAAGCCATTTGCGCGGCATACATAGCCCGAGGGCGTCAGGTGCCTTTGGGTCTCAGAGCTCATTCCACTAGGGGTCAGGCTACCTCCTGGGCAGAGTGTCAGTTACTGTCGCCTCAGATCTGTAGGGCGGCGGTGGGGTCGTCTTTTCACACTTTTACGAAACAGCGATTGGACGTTAAGGCTTCTGATGAACCGTCCTTCGGGGAGAGTGTGCTTCGTGCGGGTCTTTCGGGTTCCCACCCAGTGTAGGGTGGCTTGGGTACATCCCACTTTTCTGGACTGATCTGGTTATGTTCAGGAAATGAAAATTGATTCTTACCTGCTAATTTTTGTTCCTGTAATACCACAGCTCAGCCCAGAGGCCCACCCCTTTCTTCAGATACCGAAAGACTGTTTTGGTTAGAATCTGCTTAAGTTTTTTTTATTGTTGAAGCTCCTTTTTTGCAGACATGATTCATGGAGCAGTTTTTAGCAGTTGTTCAGTCTGGGTTTTGCCAGCGACGAAGTGGTAGTTCGGAAATTTGGTTGGGCGCTACCCTTCGTTATTTAGTTCTGTTAGCATGGGCTTGGGTACAGGTCAATACTGAGTAACTGCAGGTGGCACTCTCGTTAAGTAGCAGTGCCCAAAGTTCTAATTGTTCTCTGACTCCACCTGCTGGTAGGGATACACAACCCACTTTTCTGGACTGATCTGTGGTATTACAGGAATGAAAATTGGCAGGTAAGAACAAATTTTCATGGCTATGGCCAAGTGAAAAACTGTGCCCTCATCCATTACACAACCCATGACACCATGAGCGGGGAGACTTTGTTAAATGTTTGTACAGCAATGCCCGTGGCCAGTGCAAGACTATTAGGTGCCCTCCACCTCATCACACACAATTAAAATGTATGTATTTATAATAACATTTTACATGAAAAGGAACATTCAAAGCAGTCTTCTGAGGTAAAAATATCACTTACAATATGTATATTATATTTACATGCACTGCTGATGTGCCAATCAGAAAACCCTGCAAAAAAGCAAGAGACACTTGGAACTCATATGGTATTAAGCCTACTGTTATGTGTCTTGGGCATAGGCATGATCCTCAGAGAACCACAAAAAACAGAATTACAATGCAATAAACTTTCTATAATCAAAACACTAAATGCCAGCACTCAAACAGCAATAACTCTATTTATGAAAGTTAACACAGCAAATATTACACCAGGCCTAAAACACCAATGCACCCCCTATTAGGAAAACAGAACAAACCAAGCTGCTATAGATTGGAATACCTCACTTCAGTCACACATGCAAAACACAGATTGACTCTCAAATACAGACTAAAGAGACCATAAAATATAAATAGAAATATAAAGACAAAAACTGAACAGGAAACTACAAGCTAAAATATACATGAACTGTAACAATGGAAAAACAGAAGCATTACCATTCCTCATAAAACAATAAAATTAGTAAAACCATATCAATAAAAAGAATAATTTGAAACTAATGAATAGAATAACATTAAAAAATTAAAAACGCACAAACAATTTTTCCAAATATTACTAAAATATTTCAAATAACACCTATTAAAACTAATAAGGATTTTTAAAAAATCCCTCCGTTATCCATATCTAGAACTTTTTGATTTCTAGAAGCCCTAAAATTGTCATAGATTAGCGGGCAGAGAGAAAGTGGAGTCAGTCTCACACATATGCATGCTCTCTCACTCTCATACAAGCTATCTCTCTCTGCCACACAGTCTTGCTCCCCTCTCCCCTTTCAGACTCCTAACACCCTAGCAGTTTTGCTCCCCTCCCCTCCCCTCTCTGACCCTCCAGACCCCTCTCCCATCCCAGAAATCCCACTCCCCAGAAGTCTTACTCCACAACCCCTCTCCTTACCCAGACTCCCCAGCAGTCTTGCTCAACAGGCCCTCCCTGCTTCTGAAGAATCGAAAATACGGATGCGGGCTGCTTCCTCCCTCCCAGCTGCTGGTGCCTGAATGACATCGTCAGGTGCTACAGCGGAAGAGGAAGAAGCTGCCCGCGCTGCAAGGCCTGATCCTTCGATTCTTCAGGAGCAGGGAGGGTGAGAGAGGGGATTGTGGTACAGTTCATGAAATCATGCGCCATCCCACTGCCACCAATGAGGCTTCTCCCGTTGTTGGCGGGCCCCCTGTTCCGACGCCTAGGAGTGGAAAAGCAGCAGAGGTCCGCCAGAATCATTAGCCACTCTGCTTTTCCACTTACTGAGGCCCCACATGACAGCGGTGTTATGGCGCCTTTTGGTAGCGGTGCCTATGGCCGTGGCGATATTGGCCATAGGTATGCCATGGCTCTGGAGTGGACAAGTAAATGTTAATCAGTTGTTTACTCTTTCAAAGAGTACAAAGACTAGGGGACACACAATGAAGTTACTGGGTGATACATTTAAAACTAATAAGAGAAAATATGTTTGTGCTCAATGCATAATTAAGTCTGGAATTCATTGCCAGAGTATGTGGTGAAAGATGTTAGTGCAGCTGCATTTTAAAAAAGTTTGGACAAGTTTCTAGAGGAAAAGTCGATAAACAATTATTAAGGTGGACTTAGGATAAGCAGCTTGGAATCTGCTTACTCCTTGGGAGCCTGCCAGGTACTTGTGATCTGGCTTGGCCACTGTTGGAAACAGGATACTGGGCTGGATGGACTTTTGATCTGATTCACTATGGCAAGTCTTATGTTCTTAACAATGGGCATGTGGTGGAGTATGAGAAAGATAAGCGTGTGGAGGGAGGGAGGTACTGGTCACAAGTGGATGTTCTTGGGCGTTGGGGTAGGATTGAAGAAAGAGCAGTAGGCAGTTTTTGGAACTCTTGGAATTTCCATAAAATGGCAGATCTCCTAGGAAACGCCAGAAAGCTCTGACAGGAGGGGGTGGTCTGCTTACTGCTCAAGCCCCTTCTCTTCAAGCAGCATGCAGGGCACCGGAGCGGAGAGGCTGGGGAAGAGCAATCATTTTCTGCTCTGATGGGTCCACTCCAGCTTCCTCCCTAGGCTCCTGTGTTAATAGGCAGCATGGGAGGAGAACCAGGAGGGGATATAGCTGCAGCCTGCAGCTGTCTGTGATCCCAGGATTCGGGGCTCAGCTGAAGGCAGAGGAGGGGAGGAAAAAGGAGACACCCCACTGCAGAAGTCAGGCCGCTGTGATTAAATGATTTATGGTGGAGGAAGTTGAATGCTGGGGAGCACAGTGCTTCCCCAGGCCCAACCCCTTCCACAAGGGGTTGGGCCTGGGGAAGCACTGTGCTCAGAGAGGGGAGGACTGAGGAGAGTGCTGGAGTCAGGAAACGGGAGAAATGGAACTAGGTCTGCTGGAAGGGGAGAGAGAGAGAGAAAATATGTGGGGCAAGGGTGTTTGGGGAAAACAATATTGATGTTCACCTCCTCTACCTCTGCTAATCAAAACTAAGCGCAGGGGACCACAACTCAGAAGTTCCCAGGTATGGCAGTGGGGAAGGGCCGTCCATCACAATGTGTCTCCAACCTTTTCAAGCCCAAGGCAAATCGAAATACAAAAATGGTATGTGCCAGCCCAGCCTCCATGCGGACAGGGAGAGAACTCCATTGACCAAAGAAGAGCCTTGGAAGCAGTGAAAGCCCACACCTGTTTCTCTTCCCCCAAATTTTTTTTGCAAAATAATTTTTATTGGAAAAAGGAATAAGGTTACTTTCTGAAAATACAGCATAGACAGTACATGAACTATAACATTGCAAATACAAAATGTGAAAACATCACACCTGTAACAAACTAATATACAAAGGCCATAAATCACATTCCCTTTCAGTTTTGTATTTTCACTTTAAACCTCCCCCCCCCCAGACCTATCTCAATCACACCTCACACACAATACCCCCTCCCCCCTCTAAACCCCTAGATTCAGTCCCGACTATCCAATAGGGGATCCAAAAACCCCCAGTGTACATATGGGGAGTACATAAACCTGCAAAAAAAAAATTTTTATAGAACATTTCAGCCCCCCCCCCCTTAGAGCTGCTATTGGGAGGATCCACACCATTGATTAGAATAACCCATAGCAAGCAGACTATCCTGAAGATCTTGAGATGGTGTAAAAAAGGATGCCCAGCAGGCACAGCATGCATCCCCGTGCCTACTGGTGCCCGTTTTTAGAATCAAGTCATTCCATCCCAAACACCAAGACCATTCTAAGAAGCCAGGACTCAGAAGCAGGCCCCTATTCCCCAGCCCAATTCTGCAAGATACATTTACATGCCACCTGAAGAGCCAGGTATGCAAATCGCTCCCCTTCTGCCTTACCACAAGTGGACTTTGCCCAATTTAGGAATCGTCAAACCAGTACATTGTTGAATGGAGGCAAGCACAGCATTCCAAAAATTAAGCTTCTTACAAGTCAGAAACCGATGAATTAAAGATCCAGTGACCTCATTACGTTTTATGCACATAGGGGTTGGCGCCAACGTCATTCGGTATCGCTTGACATCATCTAGAAAGGCATGGAGGAGCAATTTAAACTTCATTTCCCTCAAACTAGAGTCAACAGCATTAGAGTATAACATCTGAAAGTATTTAGACAAAAGATACTTTGGAAATATCTGCTCCCAGAGTAAGTAACAAGAGACATAAGGTGTTGGTCTTGTAAGTGTTGTTTACAGAACTTATGCCAGGTGGAGATAGTGTTCTGCTGGGCAGATATTTCCTGCAGCTCATGAGCAAAAGAGCTCTCTTTCGTAAAGGCAGTGTCTCCCCATTTAAAAGTACTCATACAGTGTCAGGCTTGAAGGTACGCAAAGAACTGCCTGGGAGAGATCAGAAACAACTGACATAGCGCAGTAAAAGAGAGAGCTATTGGCCGAGCTTCTTCATGTAATTGTAGGATATGGACGGTTCCCAACTTTGCCCACTGTTGAAAAGTACTGGCATATTCTATAGCTGGAGAAAAACCACTGTTGCCCAGAAACGGCATCAGTAAAGACCGTTTGCACCCAGAAAACCCCCCTCTGTTTCCTCAACCTCCACCAGGCCTGTGCAGAAGGTAGTATTAGGAGGGGATATGAGGAGACCAATCTGTGAAGTTCTTGATACCTAGAATGAATTAAATACAATGGGGACCAAGGCGGTGGGCTATTGTCAATTAATCCAGGCTCATAAAAAGCAGACACCAGAAATCCACTCTCCTATGAACCGCAATTGACCGGCTACATTGTAAAACCTTAAGTTGGGGAAAGTCAATGCCCCCCCCCCCCTCCTTGGAATCTATAAGTTTGGCCATACTTATCCTTGCCCCTTAACCATTCCAAATAAACGTTAGGAAAGAAGAGTACAGCAAGTTAATATCCCGTGCTGTAAGCCAGCAAGGAACATCTGTCATTTATAGAGAATTTTCGGGATTATCACCATCTTCAAGAGTGCACACTACCAAAAAGTGATAACGGAAGAGATCACCAGACTCAGCTTTTCCTGAACAGTTAAAAATGTGTCCTGTATGTTCAGCTCGTACAAGGAAGATAGGTCCCTAGGAATCCAAGTATTTCATTTTATCTGGCACCCAAATGAGAGGAAAGGGGACCCCCTCCCCAAGATTCAACCAGTTTGGAGTCTAATGCTAAAACATCAGACTTGGTAAATTTTATTTACAAACCAGCTAGAAGACAAAATTGGGAAAAGATGTTTGTGATTACGGGTATGCTACTTCGCGAATGATCTACAAATAAAAGATTATCATCTGCGAACCTAGCAACTTTCATCCAATGCTTACTCTTCCAAATTTTAAAACAGATGTGGGGGAGTGGGGTGCAGGGCAGAGACACACATGAACTCATTGGACCTGTTCCTTCTGTGGAAAACTTTCTGTTAACCATTAGACAAGCTGAATGTACCAAAACTTTGTAAAAAGTCTGAAGGTTGTCTTGATGAAACAGGCCTTTGATCCTCATCTAATCTTTTAATTGCTGCACGGTGATGATTTTGTATTGATACTCATGTTTTTATGTTTACTCTTTATGAATGTATCATTTGTAAACTGCCGGCACCTGGGCGAGGGCGATTTAATACATTTTATTAAACTAAACTATATTTCCAAGTGAAGGAGAAGGGGGATGTTGGTAGGATGTGGGCAGCTGGCTCGGTTAATTTACCTCGGCTGCTGCGTTTGCCAGAGCTCCTCCACTGTTGCTGCTCCCAACATTTAGAATGAGTCACAGCCGATTATTATTATTTCTTGGGCCTTATAAAAGGAGGTAACTCATGCTCCGTGCATCCTCTCCCTGTCTCTGTGTGGGGACGAGGCAGAAGCTGGAAGAGTCTGAGGAGAAGGTGCCAGGAGGTGCAGGAAGAGGGAGCCCAGCTATCTGCGACCTGCACGCTGCCTATTAACTGCCACGCTGCAGGGCTCATGCTGCAGCGAGGAAGAAAAGGCATTCCATGAGACCACATGCTCTCAGAAAATGAAATAAAAAGACTTTTTTTACAATGTTTAGTCACGGCCTTACACTACCTAGTTGGAGCCCAGCTGACCAGTCGACAGGATTTTCCAAGCCAACTATTATCACATTTAAACAGCAACTGTATTGTGGTTTTTTTGTTTGTTTTTTAGACTCCAAGGAATTATCTTCCTCTCCTCAGAAACGTAAGTGTAAATTCAAAAGGGAACACTAAATTTAGTCTATCAGGGTGACCTCTAATGAGTAGTTGATTCCAGTGTAAAGCTATTGAAATTGCAGCCTTTTAACTTTTCTTTCATCATCATCTTTCCAACAAAAGTGTAAATGCACAGCAGATAGGGGCATACCCTCCTTCCCCCCCCCATTTTAACAGCACCGGTGTCCTCTCAGGACCTTCCTTGGTCATGCATCGCCATGGTGACCCCCATCCCCACCACTCTAACTTCCTGTTAGCTTGGAGGTGGACCCATACATGTCAGCGTTCAAGGGCTCCGCTGCAATTGAGTCTTCCCTGGCCCCGCACCCCCCTAAGGTCAGCCTGCAGTGTAGTGGGAGTTTTAATTGGATGGGGCTGCATGGGCCTGAGCATACTGCAAGCTCCCCTTTTGTCTGGGATGCTCTGACGATGTTCCAGAACTGGGCTTCACAAGAGCACAGTAGGAGGCTGCACCAAAATTGCATTTGCATTTTCATTATTTTCATTTTATGGAGGGAGGGGGGAGTTTATTTGTTTTTCTGTTTTTATATTGTTTATTTAAAATGAAATAAACATCAAAAGGGACAGGAAAAAACAAAACAAAAACTAAGGGGGCGGTCCCTCCACTTTCCCAACTGAAGCCAAAACTCCAGCGCTACCAACACTTAAAAATTGAAGCCTCTCCATCCCCCTGGATGCCTCAGACCCCTTTTCTACGGGTCCCCCACTGGGTCCAGATTTCAGAATGGCACCAGCTGCCCCTGAGGCTGGTGCCATTTTGTTGCATGTGGCTGAACAACCGCATGGCACAGGCCTCAGAACCAACTGGCGCCAATTTCATATCTGGACCCAGTGGGGCAGGAAGGATTGAGGACTGCTCCTGCCCTAATTGGACATTTTAAGGACTCCAGAAGGGGGGAAATAAGAAAAAGGCCTGGGGGGGGGGGGGGGGGGCGGTTAAAAGTGCTTGGTATTTTGCAGCGGTGTGATCTCAGGCCAGGGTAGATGTCTGCTGTTTTTGAAACAAGAACCAACTCCTCCCCTCCCCCTTCCCAATTTTATCAAGAGTTTTTTGTTTTGAAACATAACAAAATTTGCTGTTTCATTGTGTTTCATGTTTCAAAACAAATGCACATACCTAGAGTACAACCATGCTATCCAGAGGACCAGGCTCCTATCCCACTCCTGCCACCAACAAATCGCTGAACTTCCCTGAGTTTATGCCTAAGATTCTGAGCTGTGCAGGGGGAGGGACTTTGGGAACCACTGTTATTAATAGTACATGACTGTTTTTGTTCTTCCTCATCTGTCATCGGCTGAGAGTGATGTGCTGCAGAGCCAGCATTCCACCAGCCCCAAGCAGCGCAGCGGGCAGAAAGTAACCAGAACAAATAATTTCTTCCCTCCTCACACACTTCCCTTCCTGGCGCTGGCATAAGAGGAAGAGATACTGGTTCCTACTGCCTGTCGCTAGAAATCCGTGGCTGATACACAGGGGTGGCCTTGCCAGTAGACCGCAGGCTCCAAGATGCCTGCCGGGTTTCCCCCTGGCCAGGAAGTTGCAGCTGTGTGCACAGCAGGTGGGGGTGATGTATCACTCCCCTCAAGGATCAGCTGTGAAGTTCAGTATTATGCATTTATTGAACACCGTTTTGATCTTTATTGGAATAACAGTAGATCAAATAATTAAATATAAATCTATATATGAGGTCCATTCTTCTGGTATCTGGAAAATGTGGCTAGACTTACAGACTATCTTAATGAGCTGAAGCATCCTTGATTTTTCTTTTTTTCCAGGAGACATGCATGACTTCTTTGTGGGACTAATGGGAAGGAGGAACACAGGCCCTGGTAGGTGTAGTGAGCTCTACCACTTTCTAGCTCTCCTTGGGGGGGGGGGGGGGCTAAGATCAGTCAATTATCTGATGCCAACACCAGTAAATGGCTTCAGTGACATAGTAAATGATGGCAGGTAAAGACCAATTGACCCATCCAGTTATTCCTGTCCACATTGCTAAAGAAATAAGCCTGCTGCTGGCCTTAAAAAGGTTGACCACTTGTAGAACGTCCCTCCTTTTTGGCTGGAGTGAGATTATTTTGCCTCTCTGGCCTTACAATGAGGTATTTTTAAGAGGGCAACACCATGCTACTGAGATCTGAGGAGGTGAATGTATGTATCCCCCTTAGGGGAGGGGAGGAGTGCCTATCTGCAGGGTGCATTACAAGTACAAGAGAGAGAATTAGAACTGGGTTGCAGGATGGAAGATGCCTTACTGATGAACGCCTGATGGGAAGGAGGAAGCAGAGATGAGTATGATGACTCCCTGATGAGAGCCCACTGGGAAAGAGGAAGGATGTCTGCACTTTTTTTTATGCACATAAGGTTCAGAGTGGAAGGAAGAAGGTGAGAGGCTGAAAATGGGGTCCCTGGTGAGAACCGGGTGGGAAAACAGAAAGAAAGGAGCCAGGTCGTTCACGATGGTTTTGGGATGAGAGGTGGGGGAGAGGAGCAAGGATAAGCAATGCAATGTGCTCATTTAAATCTCCAATAGTCCTGATGAGTTGAGCTTTTTTTCTGTTTTATTTTTTTTTTAATCAGACAGCCCTACAGACATCAGCCAGGAGACTTTCCCCAGCCTTGAAGACCCCAAATACTCAACAAAATGCAGAGTGAGGTAACTACCAAAACCTTCTCTTAATAATTTCCTCCCGACCTTAGACCCCCATCAACTGGAGAGCACTGTATGGAGAGCAGTTGCTTTGATTGAACCAACAGAGCTGTGGGAGTGTTGCGAGGAGCAGGGAACCGTCTGTTCTGTAATGCAGACACTGAAAGGTACTATAGACATTTGAAATCAAATTATTAGCAGTAAACATCATCTGAAGGCTTTCAGAGCTCTGCTGAAGATGATTTGGGAGATCTTCTGGTTTGGCTGGATGCTGAAGCGCATGATTACATGTTCTTACCAGCTGCTGAAATCGCTAGAGGAGGTTCTCTATTAATCAATCTCGCTGTAAAGGAGGAAGAATCACTCATCCCTAGCAAACAAAAGGAAGATTTTCCAAGACTCCATTCAGCTTTGTTTATCTTTCTCCATTCTCTCTCTCTCTTGCAGGTATCAGCGTTCAGTTTAAAGCTGGCCTGTAGGGCTGGTCTCTCACTGGCCATAAGGCAGCAAGGTCTCTTGTTTTATACATCCAGCAAGCCTCCTCTACCGACAAAATATAACGCTCTACCTTTATAGTGTCTGCTCTCAAACACCACCCCCCCCCCCCTCCCCCAACACTCTGAGCTGATCCTCTTATCTTGCAAACTCCTTACTGTATGGGGAGGAAGGACAGAATGAGACAAGATTCCTCCTCCCTGCCACCCTCACATACACATACATCCACCTCTAATGCTTTTTGGTCTGGTAAGTCTGCATATGTTCCCATCTGTGCTGTAGGTTACCAATAGATATAACACTGAATAAAAAGAGGAATTTTTTATGTATGAGCTGGGATCCCTTTCATTTCTTTTGGATTTTTTTTAATTGAATTACTTGTCTTTTCTAAATCTGAGCTCAATTCAGGTACTGTAGCCATTTCTCTGCTCAAGCAGACTTATAAGTTGTGGCTGTACTGCATCATACAGGGCTGCTTTCCTTATGTCATGTCCCTAATATTCCTTGTCCTTTTCTTGAGGATTTTGCCCTAGTCTTAAACTCTGTCTGAAAAACTAACATTTTATAAAGAAAAAAAAAACCCATCTGATTGACTTCAGCCATTTCCCGTATCATCACAAAAGTTTTGAGTGATACCAGTTCCTCTTGCTGAAATGAAAGTTCATCCTTCACAAATAAATAATTCAGTCATTCTCCTCCAGGCTACAGATTCAAATCCATCTCAAGTTGGGAGTAATTATCTGGGAAATCACTCACTGATCTGCTGAAATAAGTAGGTGTTCTCAGCCAAGATGCCAGAGGACAAGTGACTACATCACCAAGGCTGCCATTACAGTTCACACTGATGGGTGCCCCTGTTGGCAACAGCAGGGAGACTGAATTACTTTCTCTTTCATTGTGGTGATCCTCCTGAAACAGGACTGACACTTGACCAGGTGCATGAGCAAAGCTGGCACTGCTGCTGTGCCTGTTGTGAGGGCTTGCATTGCTGCTGCCCGTGCTGTACCTCTTCTTTTATGTGGCTTTTTTTCAGCACTTGGTTAAGAAAGCACAACTTGAATGGCCATATGTCTACTAAATAGGGTTACAATATAGCGCCATGCCTATAGGATGAAGCTGAGTCAGTCCTGGTTTTACTCTCCTTGCAGGCATGGGCTTGTTCTAAGAAACAGGCACTACAAATCCATGCCTGCAGTGGGTGGGAAACCAGGACTGACTCTGCCTCCCCGTATTGACATGGAGCTATAGGGTCACCCTGCTACTAAATATGGACTTGCAGAAAAATAAAAATGCCTCCCTAGCAAGTGGCCAACTTCAATCACAGAGCCCCTTGGTAGCTCTTGCATATAAGAAAGAAGAGCTGTAAATTACAGTTTCTGTTTAAAGCTTTGTTTCCTACAGTGCCAGGATATGGAGGAAAAATTTATTTATTTTCTATTTTTCTTTAAAATAGAAAAAAAAAAACCAGAGATCCTTGCGTGCCCAGAAACCACTTTAGAAATAAAAACTACATCAGAAGGATCAATCTGGTGGCTTAGGTGGAAAGGGATGTGCACTGCTATGTTGAAGGCTCCTGCTTCGGGTCTTCTGCTCCTCCCATTGGCTGGAGGTGGGGATGCTGCAGAGGCAGCGTTCACAGGTACCCTGGTGAGGGATGGGGGAAAGAGGAGGATGTGGTGGTCATTGCTTAAAGGTGACACCCGTAGGCCAGATTCAGGGCTCATGATTGCGGGGTTGTTGAAGGAAGCCCTGCTGCATGGCCCCTGGTTCAGGACTGTCACTGCCATGACCATACTAAGGTAATATCGGGGGAGGTAGAAGATGAAGCAGAGGAAGAAGAATTCCCAGGTAGTTGTGAAAGGTTTGTGTCTCTAGATCCCAGGCCTGGTGTCAATAAAGCTGGAAATGCAAAGGAACAGGAGGAAAACTGCTGGGTCAAAAAAAATGGCGGTGTAGGGACACACAATTTCTTTCAGCCTAGTTTCAGGCCCTAGGTCCACCGGAGAGCACAGAGCAGTGGAGTCCGGGGACATTGCACCTCCGGCATGGGATCAGTTGGGTGTCAGGTTTGCAGAGATTCTCAGGCCGTCAATTTTTTTGAGCTGGATTCCGCAGGCCCTCCAACAGTGGCACCCACTGATGTAGGCCTTGTGACAGTGAAACTGGAGCAGGGCAGAGTGGGTGGGACACGCCGAGGGCTCCAGCAGTAATGTAAATGGCCTTCATTTGATGCACCATTTGTACTACCTGCCTTGCCTTTGGGATGTGAACATTACAGGATTGCATCTCTTAAGGGCTGTTTCTGGCAGGATTAGCCTTTGCTGAACTTCAGTGCCCCACAAAGTGCTGTACTGCAGTGTCTCCGAGAGACAACAAGGAGGACTACAGGGAGTCCATGGGCTGGACGGTGATGATCCAAAGGTGGTCCGGCTTTTTCGCAGGGATGAGCTAGGACCTCTTATACCTACTATCCTGGGGGAGCAAGGTATTCAGCTTCCTCAGGAGGAGTCTCGTCTTGGGGCTACGGACCCTGTGGTGTTGGGACTCCGGGGGCCTCCTTCATCCTTCCCTTTCCATTTTTCAGCCACGGACCTACTTTTTAAGGAGTGGGACACTCTGGACTTGGGACTGAAGGTGGCTAAGCCATGGATAAGCTCTATCCCTTATCTGAGGAGGCCTTGGAACTTTTGAGGCTTCCTAAGGTGGATGCAGCGGTGGTGGCAGTCACAAAGAAGACCACCATTCCGGTAATGGGGGGGGGGGGGGGGGGGCAGGGAACAGCCCTGAAGGACCTACAGGATCGTAAGTTGGAAGTTCAGCTTAAAAAGATATTTGAAGTCTCCGCCCTGGGGATTGGGGCAGCGATGTGTAGTAATTTTTCGTTGAGAGCAGGTCTACATTGGGTCCAGCAGTTCCTTGCCAGTGAGTCGTTATCCCAGGAAGAAGCCCTACAGGCGGGTCGTCTGGAGGATGTCATTGCCTACAGTGTGGATGCCTTTTATGATTTGCTTCACACATCTGCCAGGACCATGGTGTCGGTGGTGTCTGCACGACATCTGTTGTGGCTCCGTAACTGGGCTGTGGATGTGTCTTCAAAGGCTCAACTAGGTTCCTTGCCATTCAAAGGTAAGCTACTTTTCAGCAGGGAACTGGAGGACCTAGTCCAGTCCTTAGGCAAGACTAAGGTTCATCGCCTACCGGAGGATTGGCCGAAGTCAAGAGGAGCTTTCCCCCCAGGTCTCGTTTTCGCGGAGGTCGAAGGACCCGGACTTCCCTAGGATCGGTTTCTTCCTTTCATCACAATGCCAGTAGGCAGCAGTCCTACACCCCGTCCTTTCAGGGGTGGCGTTTTGGTAGGCCTGGCTCCGGCCAGAGCACGCCGGGTGGAAAGGCCTCACAATGATGGGCAGCCGGCTCATTCCTCAGTCCCAGTAGTGGGCGGCAGACTGGTGCTTTTTTACGAGGAGTGGGCCAAAATAACATTGGACCAGTGGGTCCTTTCTGTGATAAGACATGGTTACGCATTAGATTTTGCACGTATGCCCCGCCAGTAGTTCATGGTCTTTCCCTGCGCCCAGGCACCAAAGCGCAGAGCGGTTCAAGAAACACTGCAGCGGCTGCTCGACCTCGGAGCCATCATTCCGGTGCCGGAGGAGCTTCGAAAGGGCCAGTACTCCATTTATTTCATGGTGCCCAAAAAAGAAGGAACTTTTCGACCCATTCTAGATCTTAAGCAGATCAACAGATTCCTGCGGATTCCTCGATTCCAGATGGAAACACTAAGATCCGTCATTGCATCGGTGAGACGGGGGGAGTTTCTGGCATCTCTGGATCTCACCGAAGCCTATCTCCATATCGGCATCCGAGCAGATCATCAGCATTTTCTACGTTTCTCCATCCTGGGGCATCACTATCAGTTCCAGGCTCTTCCGTTCGGTCTGGCCATAGCACCCAGAACATTTACCAAGATTATGGAAGTGGTGGCAGCGCAGCTCCACAAGGAAGGATTTCTGGTCCATCTGTACTTGGATGATTGGCTGATCCGAGCAAAGTCGGAATTCCATTGTCAGGAAGAAGTCCATCGGGTACTGCAGTTGCTACGGAACCTTGGTTGGGTAGTCAACCTGTCCAAAAGTCGACTGACTCCCTCACAGTCCCTGGAGTTTTTGGGAGCTTTGTTCGACACTCGTCAGGGCACGGTCTCCCTAAAGGAAGAGCGTGTGATCAAACTTCAAGGTCAGGATCGGGCCTTACTAGAAAAGTCTTCTCCAATAGTTTGGGATTACTTACAGGTGCTGGCTTCCATGACATCGACTTTGGAATTGGTTCCTTAGTCTTTCGCTCATACGAGGCCTTTACAATCTGTGTTACTCTCCAGCTGGAACCCGGTATCAGAACAGTTTCATCTTCCTTTGCCTCTGATGGGATACGCTGGGCTGGTGGCTCAACCCGGACAACTTAAGGCGGGGAGTGCTTTTGGTAATTCCGGATTGGATGGTGGTCACGACAGATGGCAGCCTTTACCACTGGGGAGCGGTTTGTCAGCGGACGTTGGTGCAGGGCAGGTGGTCCTCACAGGAGGCTCGGTGGTCCATCAATCACCTGGAGACCAGAGCGGTGAGGTTGGCTCTGCAGGTGTTTCTTCCGATTCTCTGAGGCAAGTCGGTACGAATTCTCTCCGACAATGCGACCACGGTGGCTTCTATCAACCGTCAGGGAGGAATGATGAGTCAACCAGTAGAGTTGGAAGCTCGGTTACTGATCTCTTGGGCGTAACGGAACTTGTTCAGCATAGCAGCCTCCCACATTGCTGGAGTCGACAATGTCATGCAGACTTCCTCAGTCAACATTGTCTAGATCCCGGGGAATGGGAGCTTGTGGACGAAGCTATTTCAAAGGATGATCGCGTATTTTTATAATGTGTTTCTTCTGTAGTACTTATTGTATTATTGGTTGTCCTCTGTGGGTAGTTTGTGTCGTTGTTTTTTTCAGTTTGTTTGTTTTTTCTTTTAAGGTGGCTGCATATTTGTTGCATGATTCTTTGGGTAGGTCAGTGTTCTTTGACTTATTTGAAGCTTGATCTCTAAAATGAATAAAATGAATAAAATGAATAAAAGAGATATCATACCATGAATGACATTCAATGAGACATCAGAACTAGAAATCGAATCGATACTAAAAAAACTAAATCCCGCTCCACATGCAAATGACACAATACCAACCACAGACATAAAAAAAGTAGTGAACACAGTATCCCCAACACTAGCAAAGATCGTGAATCTATCCTTAGAGGAAGGAACTATGCCAGAGACACTAAAAGTGGCAATAGTTAAACCAATTTTAAAGAAAAAAAACAGTGATCCACGTAACCTAAGCAATTACAGACCAGTATCAAACCTTCCCCTAATCGCTAAATTAATAGAAAAAAACATACAAAAGCAACTTGCAGAACACCTAGATAGCAATAATATCCTGTATCCATCACAACAGGGCTTTCGAAAACACTATAGCACAGAGACGCTACTGCTTGTACTAACAGATAACATCATAAGAGGCTTCGATAGTGGTAAACATTACATCCTCGTGATGCTAGACCTCTCAGCAGCCTTTGATACCGTGAATCATGACATACTTTTAAATAGATTAGATGAAATAGGATTAAGTGACAAAACTATCAAATGGTTTAGATCATATCTAAGCAACAGATATTTTCAAGTACAAATCAAGGACATAATGTCAGAAAAGATTAACCTTCAAACAGGAGTACCACAGGGGTCAGCCCTATCAGCCACACTCTTCAACATATATCTCCTACCATTATGTCACCTATTGGCTGGTCTGGGAATCACACACTATATTTATGCTGATGATATCCAATTAATACTACCCATTGACGACACAATTGAAAAAACACTAAAAACAGCAAACATGTATCTAGATATCATCAAACTATTAAACCAAATGGACCTAGTAATTAATATTGAGAAAACAGAATTTATACATTTAGAATGAAAAAGACTGAGATCATTCAGAACCCAATTATACTCAACAACAACCAAAAAAATTGAGTTAGCAGACAAGGTACGGAACCTTGGAGTAATAATTGACATGAAACTAAGCTTAAAACAACATATATCTCTAAAAGTAAAGGAAGGCTACGCTAAACTCATGGTGCTTAGAAGACTTAAACCACTTCTAACAACCGCCAACTTTCGATCAGTACTGCAAGCGTTGATCTTTGCAAGCACTGATTACTGTAACACACTCCTACTAGGTCTACCATACATTTCATTAAGACCACTTCAAATATTACAGAACACAGCTGCAAGAATCTTGACCGGCAAACGGAAAAGAGATCACATCACAGAAACACTGACAGAATTACACTGGCTACCCATTGAACAAAGAATTCAGTACAAAACACTTAGCACCATACATAAATTAATACATAATGAAAAAGCAGAATAGCTGAACACAGCCCTTCGCATACACGTCCCAAACAGAATCCTGAGATCAGCCAACAAAGCACTTCTTACTATTCCATCAATCAAAACAGCAAGACTAACACAAGTAAGAGAGAAAGCACTATCCCTGGCAGGATCCATACTATGGAACACCATGCCCTTGGAGTTAAGATTACAAAGTAACAACAAAACCTTCAGAAAAAATTTAAAAACCTGGCTCTTTAAAGAAGCCTATCAAAAAGAGAAAGGAGAATAGCACCCAGGGGAATGCAGGTACAAACAAAACAATGTAACAACAAACACATAACCAAAACCATTATGGGGTAGATTTTCAGACCGCGTGAATAGGCGTACTTTTGCTGGCGCATCAGGCGCAAGCAAAAGTACGCGCGATTTTAGTAGATACGCGCGTAGCCGCGCGTATCCGCTAAAATCCTGGATCGGCGCGCGCGCAAGGCTATCAATTCTGTATAGCCGGCGCGCGCCAAGCCGCGCAGCCTACCCCCGTTCCCTCCGAGGCCGCTCCGAAATCGGAGCGGCCTCGGAGGGAATCCTCTAACGCCCTCCCCTCACCTTCCCCTCCCTTCCTCTACCTAACCCACCCGCCCGGCCCTGTCTAAACCCCCTCCTTACCTTTGTCGGGGGATTTACGCCTCCCAGAGGGAGGCGTAAATCCCCGCGCGCCAGCGGGCCACTAGCGCGCCGGGACGCGACCTGGGGGCGGGTCCGGAGGGCGCGGCCACGCCCCCAGACCGCCCCGGGCCGTAACCACGCCCCCGGGCCCGCCCCCAAAACGCTGCCGACATGCCCCCAAAACGCTGCGCGGCTCGGGCCCGCCCCCGACACGCCCCCCTCGGAAAACCCCGGGACTTACGCGAGTCCCGGGGTCTGCGCGCGCCAGTAGGCCTATTGAACATAGGCCTACCGGCGCGCAGGGCCTTGCTCGCCTAAATCCACCCGGATTTAGGCGAGCAGGGCTCTGAAAATCCGCCCCTATGTGTATAATTTTATTTGTGAATTAGTTCAAGTTTCATTTGTAGTTTATCGATAAAGGTTAAAAGTACAATGAGAAAGCTAATCTCGTATCCTAATCGGATACAATGAGAAATGGACATGACTCATTACACTCACCAATTAATATTATTTACAAACTATGTTACCGATCCTTAATGGCATCTGTTTAACGTAAGATACTTTAGCATAATTTTTATGTGCCTTAATGTAAACCATTGTGACGGTATCCACTGAACAACGGTATAGAAAAATGTTAAAATAAATAAATAGATTTTTCACTTTTTCGAATAGGAGTTTTGAATTGAATATAACCCCATGGATTTGTTTTGCATATTATTCTTTCTTAGCTTTGTTGGTAAGGGTGCGATATTGAGAGAGGTAAGCTTTGTATTTTTTTGTAGATTCATCTGTTGGGAGCTTTCTCCATTGTTTTTCTTGTGTTCTTAGATTTTGTTTTGCCTTTCTTAGGTCTTCAATATACTAGGGGTTCTTCTTGTTGTTGTTAACTTGTTTCTTGTTGGTTGATTTTATCTGTAGTGGACTGTTTTCCTCTGCAATTTCATTGATTATTCTTTCAGAAGAGTCGAAAGCTTTCTTGCAGTTGGTTAGATCAAGGTCATTAATCTTGTTTTCTAGGGCATTTGACAATATCTCATTTCTAATCTTCTTTCTGTATGAAAAGGTGGTATTATTAGCAGATTTTTGTTGAAGGTTGGATCTGCTTTGATTAATTGGTGATCTGACCATGGTATTGTCTTGTGTTCAGTTTTAATTTGGCAGTTATCTGCATTAGCAAAAATTAGATCAAGGGTATGACCTGCTCTGTGGGATGCTTTAGTGACATGTTGAATACATCCTAGGGCTTCCATTGCTTCAAGGAACATATCACAAGCAGGTGACCTGGGTGTTTTGTCCACCTGTAGATTGAAAACACCTAAGATTATTGTAGTTTCAAATGTGGGAAACACTTTAGTAAACAGTTCTATAATTGGTGAGCAGTCTTTGAAAAGCTGTCCAGGTGGGCAATATACCAGTCCTGTGTTGATTTGTTTTGATTTTAGGATGGGTTCTTCCTAGAGAGGGTGAATTTCGATTTTGTTTAATACTAATTTAAGTTCTTTCTTACAGATAATTAGGAGGCCTTCACCTTTTCTTTTTTGCCTTGGTATCTGGAAAAGTTCATATTTAGGGTTAGAGATTTGGTTTATGAGAACATTGTCATTTTCATTTAAAAAGTTTCAGTTATACAAAAGATTGTTGGCTGTTGGTCTTCAATTAGGTCATCGGTGATAGGGATTTTTTTTAATTGTGCGTTAAGTAGCAGTAATGAGAACATTAAGCAAATTTGATGTTTTTGTCTTTCATTACAGACAGAGGGTGAACCATTTTATTTTCTTTATTTTGTTTGTTATATTTTTTCATTGCATTTTTCATTAGATCAGGTTCGATATTATTTGTTTGGTCCATTTTCTTTGTGGACCAGGTGGTCAGTCGGGTGGTTAGCTGGGTAGTCAGCTAAGCTGGGCAATCAGCAATGCAGTTGTACAGTCGAGCGGTCAGCCCAGTTGGTCAGCTGGGTGGTCAGCTAGGCAGCTAGACAGTCAGCCAGGCATTCAGTTAGATGCTAGGCAGACAGCCAGGCATTTAGTTGGATGGGAAGGTTGTGGATCTGCAGTCTGATTTAGATTTGTTAGGTTAGATGGCGACAGGCCGGGCAGTGGTAGACCGAGCGATGGCAGATCGGCTTCTTTCTGTGGAGCAGTCAGCAGCCGAGTAGCAGCAGGTCAAGTCAGTGTCATTCTGAGAAGCATTTCGAGGGTCAGCTCGGCCTCTTATAGGGACCTCAGGTGGTCAGTGGACCAGGAAGCGATAGACCATGCGGTGGTGGTTTTAGCCATGGCAGGCAGTGGTAGTCTGAGTCATGGCAGGTGGTGGTAGTGAGCCAGCAATCCAGGTAGTGAGTGGTAGGTGGTAGTGAGGAAAATATAAAAGTTTAGTGACAGTTATATGTTTTCTTATTTTCTTCTAATTAGTGTAAATTGTGGGCTTCTTTTTGACTGGAAAGAAATTTAATCTCCGGCTCCATGCTGATCAAACACAGTCTCAGTGACTGATGCAGATGTTTGTAATTGATTCTTGATCTCATCCAAGCTTTAAGTAATTTCATTCTTGAGAAGGCTTGCTCATATACAAGTGCTGTCAAAGATGGTGAATAGTTAAAGAGCCAGTTTTTTAATGTTTGGATAAGTTGCATTGGGAAGGGCAGCACAGAAGTTAAGAAGAATATTTGACTTGAGCAAGTCTTTTGGGGCATCACTAGCTTTCAGTTTGACTAATTCAAGCTGATAAGAAGTCAGGGCTTCATCTACATCTGGTTTCAAATGGATTTTGAAAAAGGCAAATGTTTCTTGGCGTGGGTATGGAGTTCACAAAATCTTTGCTGGAACTCAGTCTGCAACATTTCCAGTGCATTAACACACTTTTTTTAAATTGGAAATGGGTCTCTTGGTGCTTCAGTGGACATCTGTTGAGAAGTAGAGCAACGAGCCAAGTTTCCCTCCTTCACCTGTTTTATAAGCAGTCTTACTTTATCTTCGAACACCTTTTATATGTGAATACATGTCGCCTATGGGTTTCCTCTTGCCTTGCAGGTATAGGTTGAGGGTGTTCAACATTTCTGCTTTATCAGTAAAAAAAAAAAAAAAAAGGATTGGTGAGCTCAGGGACAGTTTTGTTCTTTGCCAACAGAAATGCATTAATTTTAGGAAGCAGTTCATAAAACATTTCAAAACTCTACCCCTGCTTGCCCATTGCACTTCCATGTGCCACAGCCCCATGTCCATACCCAGAGTCAAGATCAGAAAGAAATTCCTGGAATTGTCTGTGATAAAGACCATTTGCTCGGATAAAATTTGCATGCACACAGCAGCCTTCATGATTAAATCCCACTGCACGACTTGGCAGCATACTGCTTGCTGCTGAATAATGCAGTGGATTTGTAATGGACGTGTGAGACCACGTTCATCCATTGCCCTGTTTATACAGCCAACGAGTCCCTTGCTTTTCCCCACCAGGCTTGGAGCGCCATCAGTTGTCACGCTAGGAACTTTGTCCAGTGTGACTCCAAGTTACAGACTTTCACAAACTTGTGCCAAAATATCAATGCCTGTCATCGTACCTCTGGAGGTCAGCAAGCTCCTTAGAGAGGTTGAGATTAGAGTGGACTCCAGGGATAAATATTGGAAGCTGTGCCCTGTTGCATATACCATTACGTTCATCAAGTGCAAATGAAAAAAATAAGTCAGAATTATTAGGGTTTTTGGGGGTTTTTTTTGCAGCTGGATAAATGTTATCCCCCCATTCTTCAATTCTTTGTGTAATCGTATTAGAAGAGAGACTTACAGACGAGAAGGCATTTTTCTTCTCTGGGGACACCTCTTCATACACTGCAGCCATGCACTGCTTAATAAATTCCCCTTCTGGAAAGGTTCTCCCACTGTCTGCAATTAGTTTAGCAACATAAAAACTGGTAAATTTTCATGTTGTTTGTAATTTTTGATGCGTTACCTCTTTGTTTTGTTTCCCCAGCCACCATTTTTAGAAAGTCAAACCCCCCCCCCCCCCCACCACCACCATTGGCCCCTCCTCAAATATTCTGCCACCCCCTAAAGGCCCCTGAGTCCCCCTTGGACTCCCTGTTACCAAACCTGAATCTGGTAACCTCCCCAGCAGCAGGAATGATCCCCGTTGAACTGAAAAGGCTGGCCCCATTAAAAGAAATGGCACGGTCAAGGCAGGAGCAACTGCAGATTATTCCTGCCCCCGGGGGTGGCTACCAGGGGGTATCTGGGGGCATGCCCGGGGGGGGGGGGGGTGGCAGACAGTCCTGGAGGAGGCCCACAGGGAGGTAGGAGAAAGACCCAGGGACTTTTTACAAATGGTAACCAAGCACAAAACCAAACAGAAGAAAAACAAATGGTATTTTGTTCATTTCAAAAACAACAGCGCATCTCTAAAAACTGGCATAAAGCGAGGACAGATTCTCCTATTTTTGTTTAAAAATCTGTTACCATGTTGTTAGTCCACTTTTTAAGTCTTGCAGTTTTGTCAGATCGCACCTTTCCTTGCATAATGTCATATTTTTCTTTAGTGTCGGCAAACGTTGTAGTCCTTAAATACAGATACAGACTCCTGTGTATGAGACAAACAGCCTTTTCTCTGCATTGTACAAAAGAAAAATTACTTGTCAGCTCGATTGAACACCCTGCACTCAAAATCTCTTGTCCTCTTCTTCCGCTCATTAGACGTGCTGCGCTACGTATTTTTTGCACAAGGTCTTCTGTAGGCTCGATGAAAAGGAATAAAATCAGATACAGTATAATCTGTAGAAGGACAAAGATTAGGCAAGGTATGGAAAACACTGTGCTTAGTGCAGTGCAGCAGGTTAATTCCCATGCCTGGCTCACACTGTGTTCCTGTCACAAGTCGGTGACGAGGTGTGTGCAGCAGAATTCACAAATTCTTACCTTACTGCTGCCGTCCTGGCACGTGCGAGGCTTGAGAGAACAAACGCACAGTAGCTGAATGTGCTAGGACGGCAATTGTGTTCTCACGATAATTGCACTCCCATTAATTATTTTCCAATATACTTTTTTTCAAATAATAAAAAGATTTTTATTTCTCCGGTGGGCATTCACCCTTGGCCGGTATTTCCCTTACTGCCCCTCCACCCATGCCCATCAGCGGTAGCATCTCCCTTCTCTTCTAGCCGCTACCCTGCATTTCCCCTCTTTCGCCGAACTTCCCTCCAGTTGCTCTGTAACACCGTTGTGACCGTTACTCGGAGAAGCGAATCACCACATTCACACGCCTCTCCTTCCCACTGCTTCTGGGGCAGACAGGGAGATACTGAACAGGAGAAGTGAAAATCTTTAGGATTTTCGGGGGTTTTTTGTTTTGGTTTTTTTAAAGGTTTTCTTTCTTCTCTCACCAATCGCCTCTGCCTGGTATCATCCTCTCTGCCCTACCAGCCAGGCCCAGCACCTCCTTTTCATCCCCCTCTTCTCCCAAGCAGGCCGAGTTTAACCCTGATCTTATTTCCAGTGGCTCCTGTGGAAATTCTTTCCTCTTCACCAACGACAGCAGAGTGCAGAGACCCTCCTGGCCGTGATGGTGGCGATGAGGATCTTGGGTCACTGCAACAGTAAAGAGGCTCTGGGAAGCAGATGAGAGTCCTGGCGGTTAAAAGGAAGGCATTCACTAAATGTTGCTGTAGTTATCCTTCTCCCTCTTCCCCCTGCCAGGGTTTCTTCATAATGTCACCAGTAAGTTGGCCGGAGGGAGGAAGGGGGAGAGGGAGAGGAGGAATATTGTGACACATGGGAGAAGCAGGAAGTTCAGGGTGGGTGGATAGGACATGAAATGAGCCCTTGGGCCAGTGTGAGGAGGGAATACCAGGAAGTAGCTCCCTCCCAGGTGGCAGGCTTTAGGCCAACGGTAGAGCGAGAGTGGTCAGAGTCTGTGCTGGGGTCAGGGCAGACAGCAGGCACAGATGTGACCAGGGTCCAGGCGAGGGTCAAGGCAGGCAAGGCAAGGTCAGAGTCCGGGCCAAGGTCAAGGCAGGCAAGGTGAGGAAAATGTCCGATCCAAGGTCAACTACTGAAGAGTAAAGCCAAGGAGACAAAGACCAGGGATTCATGGACAAGGCAAGAAGGCAGGACTGGATGGAAAGGCAGGAAGGAGGACTATTGCTGAAGGTACTTAGTGGTTCTGCTTCCTTTTATATTAGAGCAGAGCTGACATCATCAGTCAGTGCCCACAGGAACTGCTGGCTGCCTGGTCTGTGAAAGAGCTTCAGGTGGTGTAGGCATTCTTCATCAGAACCTAGGATGCAGCACACTGCGGGGGGGCTGTGCCTGAAGGGTCTAGAGGTAAGGGGCGTTAAGGGGGCGGGGGAAGAGAGAGATGCTAGGTTCACTGACACCTGACCTAGGGGATGGATTCGTGTGACACCAGTTCTGCTGCAGTACTGCTGCCACTCTCTAAATCTTACCAACCCCAAGATCCACCAATGTAGGTAAATTTACCAAAGGCACATTCAACAACCCACATTCACAATTTTTTTCATTTGTTTTTTTCCTTCTTTTTATGTATACTTTTCCGTTATAGATCCCAAAATCCAAGTAAACAATTCACTTGTTTAGTGAATTGTTTACTCTCTAAATCTTGGCACCGTAGGTGACTGCCTAGTGCTTCTAACAGCCCTGCACTCAACCAATTTCTAACCCCAAACTATGCATCTCGTTAGGGATCTCTAGTATGGAATAGCATTAAACACCTTACTGTACTCTAAGGATGCTACAACTTTTTCTCCTGATCCTTTATCATCTAAAGCAACTAATCAGATTTATTAAGCAAGACCTGGTGAGTCTTGTAATCTGTATTAAACAAGGCCTGTGTGGGTCCCGTAATCTGCTAGATTCAAGATATGCCACTACCCTTTCTAATTATTAATTTCTCACTTTGTCACCAATGCCATTTTAATTACCATGCACTTGTGACCCTTCATCCTGCCCCCTTTTTTGTGGGGAGGGGCTATATCTGCACATCTCCCTTCCTCTGGATCCATTCTTTGTTCTGAATTAAGATCTCTTACTATCTTATCGCTGTAGCCCCATTGTCCTGTTCACTTAGGGGTAGATTTTCAAAGGGGTATGCGCATAAGATATGCGCGTAACCCCCGAAAAGCTGCTCCTTCCACCCCCTCCGCGCGCTGAGCCTATGTTGCATAGCCCCGGGACGCGCGTAAGTCCCGGGGCTTTCCTGGGGGGGGCGTGTTGGGGGGCATGTTGCGGCTGGCGTGTCATCAGGGGGAGTGGCCGTGGCCTCCAGACCAGCCCCCGGACCGGAACATGGCGTGCCGGCAGTCGGCCCTCGCGTGCAAGTTACGCCTGCCTTGGGCAGGCGTAACTTTTGAAATAAAAGTAGGGGGGAATTAGTTAGGGCCAGGGGGTGGGTTAGTTAGTGGAAGGAAAGAGAAGGTGGGGGGAGCCGGAAAGAAAGTTCCCTCCGAGGCCGCTCCGAAATCGATTTCGGAGCGGCCTCAGAGGGAACAGAGGCAGGCTGCACAGCTCGGCGCGTGCAGGCTGCCGATTTTGCACAGCTTGTGCGCGCTGACCCCGGATTTTAAGATACGCGCGGCTACGCGCGTATCTATTAAAATCCGGCGTACTCGTTTGCACCGGGTGCACGAACAAAAGTACGCACACGCGTACTTTTTTCAAATCTGCCCCTTACAGTTTTACCAGTTTCATCTAGATTGTATTTTAGAAATGAACAGGTGTCCACCTCCCTTCTGTTTGTATTCCTGACACTTATAATTAAACATACATTCATATTTCTTATTTTTCTTTTTTCTTTTAAGTCAGTCTTCTCCTGCTCCTTTTGGCCTCCAGCGCAGTCAGCTATAGTGCCATAACTTCATTTGAAATTACCTGGGGCTTTTGCCCACATTTTATAACTCGCTTCTCCATCTGATCCAACCATCCTATTGACAGTCCCTGTTTACAGGCTTCGGGAACCTAATATATAGGCAACCCAAGTCGCTCTTGCTATTAGCTACCACTGATGTGCATGTGCAATGCTGGGATTTTCTCCCTTGGGATTTGTGAGCCCTGCCTCTACAGCAGCACCAGCCTTGACCAGTTTGAGAAGCAGAAGCCACTGGATCAGAACTTTAATAGATAAGGAATACTAAAAAAAAAAAAAAAAAAAGTGATGTCACATTAACACTTCAATTGTTAACGTTTGTTGTGGACGGATTCTTGCTTTATGGTCTTTTTTCAAAAAGAGCTGAACTTGCAGGTAACGAGTTGGTTCAGTAAAGAAAATAAGGACCTTTATGAACATGGGATGATGTGCCTTCCTGGCAGAGGAAAGGTGTGTGGCCACTTGGGTTGATGCGGGGGCCGCTCTTTTCTCTGCACACATTGGCTCAGTTGCATCTGTTCCACCAGCACTGCTGCAGAAACGAGCTCCAGAGAGCAGAGCCGCTAGAGGGTGAACGCGCTCGCTCTTACCTTCTCTTCCATTTACAGATCTCTTGAGAATTACAGTTCAGAAGCACCAACTCTGCTGGAGCTGGAGAGCAGGTGAGAACATCCGCGAGATGTGGCTCCAGCAGCACTGCCTGCCCAGCCCCTGCCAGGCCTCCCTGGCTTTACTTTCAGCCTGCTTCACAGCGTGGTCCCTTGATCGAAGCTTTCTAAAAGAATGAAATCCAGCAACCAAAAAAAACCACCTCAATGTAGGGATGATTTGGCCCCTCTATATTTTATCATAGGGAATATTCCAGGTCCATCCTCTAAGGGTGGGTCAGTAATACGGAAAAATGAAAGGTGACTCTATGAGTCATTAGGAGGAAATCTTGGAGGTGAATGATGGAAGTAACAGGGAGGGAGCCTGGGGAGAGGTAGTAAAGGGGCTACACTGCTTTGGGGTCGTCACTGGGATTCATAGAAGAGGGGTGGCCTTTCCTGCAAGTGGCTATCCCAGAATGATCCAGCCCTTAGACATTAGGGAGAGGATTGCGTTTGTGAAGTCAGCCATCTGTGAGCACATTTGGGAAGAAGTGGAGGGTTCTCTGAAATTTTTTTGGATCTGTTCTTGAGTTTTACTTAAGCTGCATAAGGAATTGATCTACCTTTATGTGAATTTTGAAGATTAAAGAACTGTTTCCTACTTTGATTTTTATATTTTGGTCTGTCTTTATTTTTCTACCTGCTGAACGTTTGATTCTCTCCAGTAAAAATCTATTTTTGTTTGGAACACAGCACTTGGTGTGGACTGCTTTATTTTTGGGGTGCAAGCCTTTCCCTGTCACAGAACCTGTGTTCCCCAGCCCTGTAGTGAGTAGATCTGTGCTCAGCAGGGCTTGGAAGTGTGACCTCCTTGAAAGGGGGATTTACTATAACAACTTCTCTTACTCGCACAAGCCCAGCCAGGAACCAGAAGCAATTATTAAACATTTATATACTGCTACAAGATGTATGCCGGGAGACACAGATACATGTTAGACAAAGGAACTTGCAATCTAATTAAGACAGACAGACGAGACAAATAAGCATTTGGGGAGAATGAGGAAAAACATTTGTAGATTTAAAAAAATTGCGCAAACAAAAGTACGCGTAGCCGCGCGTATCTTATAAAATCCAGGGTCGGCGCGCGCAAGGGGGTGCACATTTGTGCAACTTGCACGCGCCGAACCCAGCGCTCGCTGCCTGTTCCCTCCGATTTCGGAGCGGCCTCGGAGGGAACTTTCCTCCGCCCTCCCCCCCCTTCCCCTCCCCCCCGGCCCTATCTAAACCCTCCTTACCTTTATTCCACAATTTACGCCTGCGAAAAGCAGACGTAAATCTGCGCGCGTCGCCCGGCTGCCCCGCTCTGTGTTCCGGTCCCGGGGGCTGGTCCGGAGGCCGCAGCCACGCCCCCAGAACGCCCCTGGGCCGAAACCACGCCCACGTCACTGCCCCCAAAACGCCGCGTCACGCCCCCGAAACGCTGCATCATTCGGCCACGCCCCGACACGCCCCTCCCGTCCCTTTTAAAAAACCCCGGGACTTACGCGCGTCCCGGGGCTCTGCGCACGCCGGCGGCCTATGCAAAATAGGCGCGCAAGGGCCCTGTGCGTGTAAATCCACCCGGATTTACGCACGCAGGGCATTTAAAATCCGCCCCTTAGTCTCAAAGGTGCAGTTTAATTAAAGACTGGGGCCATTTTATCTCATTACCAGGTGCCCTGTGAAGTAACACAAAACTCTGCAAAAAAACACTGTCAGCACATATTGTATGGGCCTATGGCCTTGACAACATTGAACAAGCTGGATTGCCATAGATCTCGACACAGAAACAACACATTGGCAGAATACCTCACCTCGGTCAGGCATGCAAAACACACAGACAGATTCTCACTAAATACAGACTAAGGAGCTAATGCAACAATCTTCGCGGAAAGCAGGTGCTGACTTTTCAGCGCTCGTTTTCTTATTTTACTCTCCTTTATTGAGTTTTTCATAAACTAATAAGACAATTGAAACAACCACATTAACAATTGTATTAACCCCCATCCCATCAGTTTCCCACGTCCACCCCCCTCCCCCCTAAGTGATTCACTCCTTGGAGTACATTAAGACAGTCAATTAAGTGAAATCTGAGATGAAGGTTGGGATGCTTCCACGTACTTAAGATCTATATACTTGGTAAGAAGATCCCTCTTGGAATGAGGAAGTGTAGACCAGTAACTATTCCATGTTCTGAGACACATAGTCTGGGCTTTCGCCGATTTAGTGTTGGCTGTCATATACTCAAATTGCATTAACGTAAAGAGTCGAGACCACCATTGCTCCTTCGTCGGATGATCAGTGGATATCCATTGTGCTGTTATCGTTTGTAGTGCTATCATCAAGGCTTTTCCAAGAAAGATCTGATCTGGTTCCATAAGATAGTCCGATAGTGTCCCAAAAAGGCGGAAAAGACATAACTTGGGATCAAAAAGGCGGAAAAGACATAACTTGGGATCCCTGTTCCAGCTCCACCAAGATGTCGTCCCAAAAGTTGCATAGTAGTGCACAGTCCCAGGTACTATGAAAGAACGAACCTTTTTCAGTATGGCATTTCAGACAAAGATCTGAATCACATAGTTTTGCGGCATACATCCATGTTCTTGGCACATACATACATTGTAAAATTTTAAGCCCCACTTCTCTTAAGGTAATATTTTCCGCTATGGCATAACACCCCTTTACCGTCTGTATAAGTTCTGCATGCGTGAGATATATATGCGCCTGCTTCTTCCACTTACTCTGAATATTGGACAGTACAGAATCATTAATTATATCTTTCAATTCCCTAGAGAAAGTAGAACAAGAGTTGGATTTACAGCCTTTGGACAAGAAAAACTCACATAAACTGGCAAACTTTGGGTAGTCATGGACATGGATGAACACTGATTTTATATAGTGGCGTATTTGAAGATAGGCATAGAATTCTTTCGAACATATCATATACAATTCTTGGAGATCCTGAAAGCTCTTAACTATAAGAGTAAGTCCCATCTCAATTAGGTGGCGTATCCTCACTAGCCCCAATGTACCTGCAAGTCCAATCCCACCACAAATTGAGGATGTCCCCGAACTGTAAGGAAAGGAGTGACAATTCCCCTCATATGTAATTTCACCAAAGATAACGCCATGCTCTGCACTCCGAATTGATAAGGAGGCTCCGTTTACAACGGTCTGGGAGCATCCTTCCAGGTATTTGAATAAGGTTTTCGGCTCTATACGGAGACAACCACTCTAAGGAGAGAAGAAGAGGGGTACAGATACTGGTGCCATTGATCCAGTCATAAATATGCCGGAGCATGCAGGCAAGATTGTAATCCTACCAGTTTGGACTATGATAGACCACCCTACATTCTATCCAACATCAAGGAGGCAAGGGGTAGTCTAGCTTTTGTCGACCCCAAATGAATGTTCGCACTGAACGATTTATTCTCGCAATATCTGATCTGTTCAACCAAATTGGTATCTGCTGCAAGACATAAAGCCATCGGGGGAGCTCCATCATTTTGAGCAGGAAGATTTTCCCAGATAATAAGGGAAGAGATGCCCAGGTTTGCAGTTTTTGTTCCATATTTGTAAGTAGGGGTTTGATATTTGCACTATATAGTGACGTGATATCCTTGGGAATGCGAATACCCAAGTAACGCATCTCCCTCTCTACCCATTTCAACAGAAAAGATCCTTCCAAGCTGCTTGTAATGAGGGACTTAAAGCCAGGGCCTCTGACTTATCAGTATTGATCGTCAAGCCCGCAAACATTCCAAATTGAGCTTGATGTTGAAGTACCCTTGGTAAGGATTGCTGGGGCGATGTGAGGAAAATAAGGACATTATCTGCAGAGGCTGATATTTTAAAATGTTGTCAGCCCCAAGTAATCCCGTGTATAAAAGGGTCAGCCTCAATTTTGCGTAACAGAGGATCTATGGATAGGATATATAAAAGTGGGGATAGCAGACAGCCTTGTCGAGTACCCCAAAATAACCGAAAATTTTCCGAGACCTGTCCGTTTGCCAGAATTGCAGATTTAGGACTATGGTAAAGCATAGATATATTATGAAGAAAATCCCCCTAAATCCATATCTGCCCAGAACAGAAAAAAGGTATGGCCATGACACCCAGTCAAAAGCTTTTTCAGAATCAAAGCCGACTACCATGGCTGCTACACCTTTCTGTTGGCATTCTTCGATGGAAATAATCAATTTAGTCATGTTGTTGCTAATTGATCTCCCTTTAACAAACCCCACTTGGTTATCTGAAATAATGGAGGGAAATACCTGACTCAGTCTGTTGCGATCCCTCCCTTTAATTACCGCTAATATTTCTTCCAACCTAATGGGGCAATTTAACTTCTCCAATTGCTCCTCCAAGATTTGAGGTAAAGAAAGGCCTTTGAAAAACTCTTCCTCGTGCTCTGAACCCCCTTTCTGATCCTCCTTGTAGAGGGATTCATAGAATGCCCTGAAGGTAGCACAAATCTCTTTACTCTCGGTTATGGGCACTCCCTGTGCATCCTTCAGTTTATCTATGTAGGTTTTACCTCTATGTAACCGAACCATGTTGGCTAACAACTGCCCCGCCTTATTGCTAAAACAGAATAACTTATGTGCTCCCCAATGTAATGCCTGTTGCGCCTGAGCGTGTAATAAAGTGTTTAGCATTTGTAAGGTCTCATTATATGCCCTCTGATTCTGGGGATTATTATTCTGCGCCAAGTGCAGTTTAGTTTGACCTAGCTGCGTTTCTAAAAGGATAATATTCCTGTTCATGGCTTTCGACTTTGCTATCAAGTAGGAAGTTATCTCCCCTCTCATAACTGCTTTACTGGCTTCCCAATAAAGGATTGGGTCCCCCTTATGATTATGATTTTCATATTCTCGCCATCTAGCCTGTAGGAAGGCCTGAAAAGTTCTATCCTCAGCAAGATGACTGGGAAACCTCCACAGTTTGGGAGTGGGCTCACCACTACCTACGGTAACATTTAGCCACACCGGGGCATGATCAGAGATGGAGATGGAGCCGCTTGTTGCCCATTGAACTTTAGGGAACAAATTAGCAGATACCAATAAGTCATCTATCCGAGACATGGTTGCGTGGGCCCTAGAAACATGGGTATAATCCCTCTCAGTGGGACTGAGGATACGCCAAACATCTAGTAAATGTAGTTCCTTGCATAGATAAGCAATATCCTTATCCGTCCTGCAATGGAGCGGTACCTTAGGCTGAGAGGTATCCATGCTCGGCTCATGTATGCAATTAAAGTCTCCCATCATAAAGAGGGGTCCTTTATAACCGGTATTAACATAGTAACCAAACTCTGGAAAAAAATATGCTTGTATGCATTTGGGGCATACGCGAAGCATAGGGTTACCTCTCTTCCCTGCAATTTGCCTATAAGTATGAGAATATGACCTTCTGCATCCGAAAGTTGATGCAACAGTTCAAAGCATAATCTTTTATGTATTAAGATTGTAGTGCCAGCTTTACGCCCCATGGCTGGAGTATAGAAACAATGACCCACCCAACTGCGTTGGAGTTTCTGACTTTCCAGCGCTGATAGATGTGTTTCCTGTATACCCACTACATCTACCTTGTGGCATTGAAGAGCACTAAGAATTTTTTTTCTCTTTATCAGAGTACCTAATCCTCCCACATTCCAAGAACAGTATCGCAAGGAGAGTCTGGAGAGTCTAGGTATGCAAACCTCTGAAAGCTCCGAATATATTGCTGACTGACGGGCCTCCCAGCATGGACCCCAGCCCATGTGTTTCCCAGACCTCCATATGTGCTAACACAAAACTAAGCATGTTTTTTTTAAAACACTATGCCATTTACGAAGCGAATCACCCTCTAGTACTCCCCTATAGTGCTTCCCCACCATTCCCCTCAGCGTCTCCTTTGAAAGTCCCCCCTAACCCTTATATCCCTTTACCCTCAGTCTACTCTAGCGACCCTTACCCTCCAATCTCCACCTGAGTCCCCTGAAAAATCGGGGCCTGATGTCCGTATAAAATGTGCTCAGGTGCTGCACCTCCCAGCTGTAGTGATCTGGTATTCCGCTATGAATGAGAGGAAAAACATGTAACAAATGTGAACATCATTTAACAAAAAAACAAACAACCCTGCATTTCCACATGAAAAGTTATTCAAGAAATCATAACATTCAGTGGAGTGTCTTGTGGTCTGCATAAGACCCGGCTTGACTGCAGTAGTCATACAAGTCCAATAGGAAAATCTATCTTCAGCCTGGGTCTTCCAGATTGGCAATCCAGTCCGCCGCTTTAGCTGGAGTATCAAAGATAAATAAATACTTTGCCATCCTTCCAAAGTTTTAGAGTGGCAGGAAACTGTAGGGCAAAGCGGATGTTCTTATTAAACAACTCATTACAAGAGTGGGAGAACTGTTTCGCTTGGCTACCACCGACGCAGAGAATCTTGGAAGATCACCATTTTGTGGTTGTGATATTTAAAATCCTTGGTCGTGTGAAAGACAGACAATATCATGGTGCGCTGTGGCCAATCCAAAAATCTCGCGAATACCAGTCTCGGCCTGTTATCTGTCTCTCTCTGGGGGGCCTAAACCTGTGCACCCTTTCAATTATTAATTTGCTGGTCAGCCCGGGTAGCTGCAGCTCTCTCAGTAACCATTCTTCCAAAGTAGTTTTCAAGTCACTATCAGAGATAGCTTCAGGAAGCCCCAGAAATCTGAGATTATTATGTCGGGCATGATTTTCTAGATCCTCCATTTTACTCTCAGCCACTGTTAACGATTTCTCCACCTCTGCAAGCCATGAGTTGAGCGCCACGTGGTCTTCCTCCACAGCAGAGATCCGACCTTAGGCAATATCTATGTGGCATCCAATGTCCCCTAAGGATTCCTTCAGGGCTGTAAAATTTTCGGTTATGCTGATGAATTTGGGTTCTAAACTTGCTATTACCGCTTCTGTTAAACGCACCACCATCTAGTCATCTAGGTCCCTGCCCTCCGGACCGCATTGGCTGTCTGCCATTTTGAGCTCCGTGTCACTATTTTTAAGTTTGTTGTTTTTGCACCAATTTAGATGTCATCTCTAACAGCGGTGGGTACCTGGTTATGATCGGTAAAGTCAAAGCCTTCCTCCATAGTTCTTTGGTAATAAATATCTTTAATTTTAGTACTGATATTTCGGCTTTTGGGAAGGGCAGCTAATTGTAAAACTTGCATAAATAAAAAAAAAAAAAATATCAACCATAATTTAATTTAACTTAAATTCGCATACATACCATATGAACCAAATCGAATGATTTTATCACTCCCCATTCAAATAAAACAATCAAAATAATCCACCAATCCAATCCAGGTTATGGAGTTTATAAAAAATAAACTATATGGTGGAGGACGCCACTTTCCAGATCTGAGATGTTTCCCAAAGTGTTTTATTTGTACATTGTTATATTTTTCCTATTTTGGGGTACATTACTATTATTATTCTTAACTTTATCGTTATTAATTTCAAAATTTCATTCAAGAAATAATCTTAAGGAAACATTTAGCAGTTCTGCAAGAACTTGAAAAGAAAAATATACAATGAAAAAAAGAATTGTACTTTAGATCACAATCATTAGTCTTAATTTGGATTAGTTTGAGCCCCCACAACTGGTGCACCTTAATGCAAATTAAGAATTATAAAGTGTAATATCTATAGTAATGTATAAAAAAAAATACATTTCTTGCCTTAAAACGCCTGATCTTGAAAGGTTGCGCCCTCTTAAAAGTACAACTTTACAAGTTCAGATCAGACTTTTGTAAAACAAAAAAGAAAGTGCATCCTCTTGGTTATACAAAATAATTAGAGGGTCAAGAGCAATTACAGACCCTTATTCTAAGATAATTAAAATTGACATAGGGCCCAGAGCACGAAAATGTCTTATTCTATCTTTGACAATCTCAGTATTTGACCTGGTTGCCGCTGTCCTTGCATTAGCTTTGCAGTTTAATCGATGCCGCGATACTACTACTACCTGATTTTCCGTGGCCAACACAGGTTCATCAGCATTTTCACCACTCTTCAATACTAACAAAAAAGCCATTTGGCTTTGTAATATGCGGCAGTCGCGCGCTTGTGCGCGAGTCAATTCATGCAATTAGAGATGTATAAGCTTTAAAGAGCGACCAGCGAATGAATTATCTCAAGGCCAATGGACTACAAATCCCACAAATCCCCTGATTTTTGGAGGGCGGCGGGGGGGTGCGTGTACGTCCATCTGAAATGAAATTAGCGCATGCATTCTTACTGCCCCCGCCTTAAAATAGGTTCCCTCTCGACCCAGTGGAGATCATGCGCCCGGGAAGAGCGGCTGTGGGAGCCGGCGGTTTCCTTGCAGTTCAGCCTCCGGCCGCCGGGGGCCACTGCAGCGGGCGGGCTGCGCTCTCTGTGTATCTGTGTGTATGTGCCTGCGTGTGTGTATACACGGGCGCCGGGCGGGCGCACCCTCTTGCCGGGGGCAGCGCAGCACCGGCCTGAGCCTTTGTGTGGCGGCGGGCGGAGGAGGAGGGAACGATGGCGCCGCTGCTGCAACTGCCGCCGGCTCCGCGTCCCGGGTAAGAGCAGTGGCGCAATGACCGGGCGGCTGGCGCGGTATCCTGCGAGGCCCCCAACGTCCACCGAACGGGGCCTTGGAATCAGAGTCATGTCCGACTCCGGTCTCTCTCTCTCTCCCTCCGTCTGCCCGGGGGATGAGAGCAAAAAAAAAACCCAACTGAAGCAAGCCCGGGTGCCTCCTATGGTCCTCCCCAGCCCATCGCCGGCCCCTTCATATCCATGAGCACCCCTGAAAAGGGGGGGACGCGGCGCAGATTGAGAAGAAAAGGGCGGATGGCGCTCACGGCCGCCTCAGGCCTCTAAAGTTGCACCAGTAAACCAACACCGCTTGACCAGTGCTGCCTAAGATAATAATAAATAATTACTGTTAAGCGCTTGAGTATACTCTTTCCTCCCCAAGAGTTTTCCCAAATGAACACCCCTATCCAGGCAGACGGAGCCCCTGCATAGCTCCCCACATTAGATCCTGCAGAGAGAACCCTGTCCTCGCATAGAGTAGCAGAACAGGGTGACTCGGTTTGCTCAATTACCTGCCCCCCACCCTCCCCTGTACTGTCTCACCATAGACGCTACTCCAGGGATTCCCAAACCTGGTCTGGGGAACCTATAGCCAGTTTGGTTTTTCAGGAGGTTAGATCCATAATGACTATAGGTATACACACTTAATCTCATTCATAGTTATTGTGGCTATCCTGAAAACCCGACTGGCTGTGGGATCACCTAGGCAGGTTTGTGAAGCCCTGGCCTACCCCGTCTTTAGTCATTTCCTTCGTTTGTTATATTCCATGGCAAGTTCTTGCTCGTGTGTTGATGCTAATAGATGCTGCCCATCACCATGAGCCCCTTTGCCAGACCTGCGCTTCATGTGCCAAAGATATGTTAGAACTGAAGCAGTTTCCCCTAGAATGCAGTCACTGTTTAGAGTTGCAGGAGTCCAAATAAACTTAGTTCATGTATCATCTTGATACAGTACATAGCCAATCCGAAAAAAGACAGTGGGACATCAAACTCAACCTTCTATCCTAATTAGAGAGGGCATATTTGGCCCAGTAGGATAGAAGAAGGAAAACTAATATATGGAATGTCAGCCAGTAATGCAGCTTCAAATTAAGATACTTTTATTCCTGATCTAAAAAAATAAATTGTTCAATTCCATTTATTAGCATGCATTTGCTGGACTTGCATGAAATCTGAGTACTCTGCAATATTTATTCATCTCTAGGAATACATCCAGTTTAATTATAAAGTGTTTTTTTTCTCTGTGGGACACACAGATTGTTAAATCTTGTGTTTCTTTTCCATAGAATCTCTTGCTGCTAATGGTAACCAAGTGCACCCATCTCTTGGCGGCATGATCATGTGATTGTGAAGACACTAAGAGGATCTTTATTTTGTTGTTGCTAACCTACTCCCAAGAGAAGTTAAAGATGGGCATGAGGATCAAACTGCACAGCACCGACCATCCCAATAATCTGCTGAAGGAGCTAAACAAGTGCAGACTGTCAGAGACCATGTGTGATGTCACCATCGTGGTAGGGAACCGCTCATATGCGGCACACAAGGCTGTGCTGGCCTGCGCTGCTGGTTATTTTCAAAACCTCTTTCTAAACACAGGCCTGGATGCAGCCAGGACCTATGTGGTAGACTTTATCACCCCAGCCAACTTTGAGAAAATCCTCAATTTCATTTACACCTCTGAGCTCTTCACAGACCTGATCAATGTGGGTGTTATATATGAGGTGGCTGAAAAGTTGGGCATGGAGGGCCTTCTCAAGGCCTGCCATGCAACTTTCCCTGACCTGGAGAGCTCGGCTGTGGTCAAGCATTCTTCGACATCTAGTGAGGGCAGGTCAAGTGCCCTGAGCAGTGTGTCAGTGGAGCCCAATCATTCTATCAGTGAGACCCGAGGTGGTGGTGAACACTTCAGCTCTGACAGGAACTATAATATGCACCTTGATGGAGTGAGTAGCTACAAAGGAGAAGATAGAAATACAGCAAGCGAACTTAGTCAGAGCGTGCCATTATCATTCCAGCTACCTACAAAGACAGAAGAGCAGGATGAACCTGTGCCATTCCCTTCCCCTCCAAATCTGGTGGCTCAGCCAAGTATGGGTAGCACAAGTTTGTGCATCCAGACTACCACAAGTTCCTGCCAGTCCTTCAAGATCCAGAGCAATGGGGATTACAGTAAGAACAATTCTTTGCAGCTGATGCACAACTGGGGGCCTCTGCAGGAAGCAATTCCTGCACCAACGTTGGAGAGCAGTGCAAAGATCAGGGCTTTGGGCCAATGGATGAACTACAGCTGGATGAGCTGGAGGAGGAGGAGTTGCATTTTGAGGACCCCGAAGAAGATCTGGGACCAGTTGGAGAAGTCATCGAGCTAAGTGACGGTAGTGAAGATGAGTTGGTGTTTGGGGAAGCCACTGCTGGGCGGGAGAACAAGGCTATGCCTTGCCAGGTGTGTAAGAAGGTGCTGGAGCCTAACCTGCAGCTGATCAGACAACATGCTCGTGAGCATGTTGACCTGCAGACTGGCAACTGCAAGGTCTGTAAAACTCATTTCCATGATCATAGCTCCCGGGTCACCCATGTTCTTTCTCACGTGGGTATTTTCCTTTTCTCCTGTGATATGTGTGAGACCAAGTTCTTCACCCAGTGGCAGCTTGCGCTCCATCGAAAGGATGGCGTCTCTGATCACAATGTGGTGGTTCACCCCTCTGACCCACTGCCAGGGGAGATCAACACGTTCGGCGGAGGGACTGGCACAGAACTGACCTGTTCTGCCTGCAGGAAGATTCTGCTGAGAGACTTCCACACACTCCGTGGGCACATTCTGGAGCATGTGAACCTGAAGGCTCAGACATGTGGAGTCTGCGATCGGCGGCACCCTAACCTGTGCAGCCTGATGTGGCATACACTGTCTCACATGAACATTTCAGTCTTCTCCTGTGCGGCTTGTGCCAGCAGCTTTGTGGACCGCAACCTACTGGAAAAGCATGTGGCCGTCCACCGGAGCATAGACAACTCTTTGTTCCACTGTCACTTGTGTGGTCAGAGCTTCAAGTCTGATGTGGCTTACCGCTATCACGCCAGCCAGCACAAGTGTGATGGCCTAGAGGAGCGACAATTATTTGGTGACCAGCAGCACACCACCTTGCAGAAACGGAAAGTGCCTGGAGAATTCCTGAGCGAGGACATTGCCCTGCAGGTGCAGGCTGCCCACAGTAAGTACAGCTGCAAGGTCTGTGGCAAGAGGTTTTCTCACACGAGTGAGTTCAACTATCACAGGAGGATCCACACTGGAGAGAAACCCTATCAGTGCAAAGTTTGCCACAAGTTCTTCCGAGGACGATCCACCATTAAGTGCCACCTGAAGACTCACTCGGGTGCCCTCATGTACCGCTGCACAGTGTGTGGTCATTACAGCTCCACTTTGAACCTTATGAGCAAGCACATAGGCATCCATAGGGGCAGCCTCCCGGCCGACTTCACCATTGAGCAGACGTTCATGTACATCATTCATTCCAAAGAAGTGGAAAAAGCTGCCGACAGCTGACTGCTCTAAGATGTCCCAAAAGTGAACGCTGTTTGTACGGCTTTGTGAGGGTTAGGCTTCATTGACAAGCAATTTCTCCAGGAAATTAATTAAGCGTAATGCTAAATTAACAGATAAGCTAGTTATGGTGCACTGTTCCATGGTCTGTCTGCTCGGTTTATCTCTGCTTCATCATTCTTTGCTGAGTGTCACTTCCCATTGCAGATATGAAGCAAAATTAGTTGATCATAAATATTTCCTAGCAAATTTTGTGATTCTGATAGGTCAAGAATCTGATATCCACAGAACAGTTCTAGAACAGCAGCAGTGCATCTTCCCTCACATACACACACTGCCACGCTACAGAACAGGTGCAGCATGGGCAACAGCAGGGCAAGCTTCACATACAGAGTTGCACTGCAGTACAAGTACAACATGGACATTAGCAGGGGTGCAAGTTTCCCTCATACTGCCCCCCCACAGAACACGTACAGCAGCAGTACAAACTTCCTTCACACACACTCTGCCCCACCACAGGACACGTACAGAGAAGGATTACTGCTGCATCCTATCTGGTCTGTCCCCTAGTTGTACCAATCACAAAAGAAAATCTCTAGCCAGTGAGTCCATGGAAGTCTCAGCCAAACTGATGCTTTCATCACATTGTATACGAAAGAGAGGAAGTGATCTGCAAGTCAGCAACATCACAGCTGACAGTCAAAATCTAATGTATTTTCAGAGATTTTTACTTTTTTTAAATCCTCCTGTAATTATATATCATGAAAGGGAAGGTTTCTAAATCCTTACCCTGTGTTTTATGTCTCAGGTATTTTAATAATATTGAGAGACTTCTCTTTACAAACTATTTACATTTAGAGCAATCTGGCCTGAGGTATTACTTTTTCTTTAGAGGCAGCCAAGAGCAGGAGGCCTTTAATGGAGTTTTTGGATACTCCCTGAAGTCTACTACTTTAAAAAAATAATTGAGAGACCATTTTTTATAAGGCTGGTGCCTCCTTTTCTTTCTTTAATGTCGTTTTATCGTTCCATGTCAAAAGGATGCACTTTTAGAGACAGAGGGTCTCTTGGTGCACCATTAATAGATGACAAGTCCATAGGTCATAGTGAACAGTAGATTGAGAGTGTAGAGTGTGATCATATACAATTTAGGAGCTTTATTTGCTGATTGGTAAAAGGCTTTTCCTGAATGCACAAAGATGTGAGGCAGCCCTTCCAGGCTTTAGGTCTCCTAAAACATTGGGCTTTAAGTTGAGGCCATGTATTTTATCCTGTTCTGTAATAAGGTGACCTGACCAAGGATGAGATGGATCGCAGATAAACGTTGCAGACCCTGCTTGCTGGAAGGAAAAAAAGGATATTGTGATTATTTTCTATAGTGAACCTTTATTTATCTATTGAAAAAAAGCCTTCAAATCTGAAAGTTTAAACTGTGAACTCTGAAAGCTTTTCTGACATTTAATGGTCAGAGGTAAGGAAGAAATACTTCCTTGTGCTAAAACACTAATGGGAAGGTGCTGGTGGACGGAGCCACCTTCCAGTGAGAATGTAAAGTGGAGGCTCGGTAGGCTGCTCGTTGTGTCTCCCTTGCATGCTTTCTAATGTGGTGGGAATATTCTGCTCTTATGGATCAGTTTCGCCAGCAATAAGTGGGGATAAATGGCATCCCTATATTACCTCTCGTGCAACCTTAGTGCCGGGTCTCCTCTCATTCTGTGCCTACAAGGAAAGTACTTGGGGGCAGGGAGGGAACAGCCTCAAATGAGAAAAGCACCAACCAGAATCTTCTTGTTCTAAAGATTTTCTTTTTCTACAAAGCCTCTCTCCTTACGTCTTCTTTTTCAGCTTTTATCAGGGAGCCTTTGTGCACAGTCTCCCCTTTAACAGCTCCTTATCTGGTGCTCTCAGGGAGACATGCACATCCTCTGCCTTTACTCCTAGTCCTGCTTTCATCAGGATGCAATCTTTAGTATCTGCTTTTTCTCATATCCCATACATGTATATGTGTGTTTACATTTATATACTCATTTATTTAATTAACTTCAGTTTCCCTTTTATATACAGAATAAGAGAATCCCCTTCCTGTTCGTACCCCGGATCAATCCAGACAAGTGGGGTTTATTCATCCCTACCAGCAGATGGAGGCAGACAACAAAACTTTGAGGCTCTTCTACATAATAGAGAGTGCCACCTGCAGTCCCTCAGTATTTCTGTGTCTCCAGCAGATGGTTAGAGGTGCAAACCTGCAGTCTGGAGTTAAAAATAAAAAACAAAACAAGGAAGAATTCAGCTTCCCGAGGTGTTAGGTTCCTTCATGGGCCATCCCTCGGGTAGAGCAGGGGGTTGGAGATCCCTGGTTGAGCTCAGCCCTTGTTGGGGAGGGAGGGGGGGGGGTTAAAGCCAGGGGTCCTGGTTCCCTCATCCCCCTCTTGGTCCCTGGTACCCTCAGCGCTCGGCCTCCTTCAGAAGCAGGGAAGTATTTACGTTTTCTTACCTTCCCTGGCCCTGTGTGTTTTGATTTTTTTTTAAGTTTTGTTAAAAAAAAAGTTACACAGAGGAGCCCTGAGGCAGTGTGAGGGGTTGGAGTTTCTCTGCAGGCAGGTAAGGGAGCGGGAGGTAGAATGAGGGTGAATTTGCTTCTCGGTCAGGCCCAGGAGTGGGTTTCAGCACTGGACAGCACCAATTTTCTCCTCACATCATGGACTATTTTTAGGCCGAATCACGCCTGCATGCCACCTCCCACGCAGCAAAGTTTTTCTGGCTCCAGTTTTTGTCGGGGGATGGGGCCTCGATTCAGCTGCGTTTTGCCACAAATGTGTCTCTGGGGGAGCTGGGACCTCTGCAGGAGCTCCTGGGGGTGGCAGGAGAACAAGGCCGGCTCCAGAGGCCCCGAAGGGGGAGGTTAGAGGAGTCGGCGGCCATTTTCTGTGCACGTGCTGGGAGCCAGGCTGCTGTTTCAGAGCCTCGGGACTTCCCTTCCACGCTGTTTCCCACGGAACAGGACCCTGCTGAGGGCAGGGGAAGGGAACAGGCACAAGGACTCAGACTCCCCTTCTGATCTGGAAGCTTTTTCAGTGGATTTTGTCCTGCTGCTCCATAAGGCCTATTTGGCTAGGAAGGGAGCGGGGACCAAGAGGCTTTTACCCAGGAAGTCCCGGGTGGTTAAGAAGCCTAGGCAGGTGGAGTCCAGAGGGAACCTGCGATCCTTGGATCTCAAGAGGTCTGCAGTGGAAGAAGAAGACACGTCAGAGGAGATGGATGATCCGGTTTGGATACAAGGAGGACCGGTAAATCTGGGCAGGGACCCTGTGAGCACTTTGGCAGATCCGTTGCAGGATCGGGATCCTGTTACTGTATTGGGGGATCCAATGCAGGACTCACATTGGATGGGGACGATCCTCAGGTGGTCCATCTGTTCTGTAGGGATGAGTTGGGCCTGCTAATTCCCCAGGTTCTGGAGGAGCTGGGGATTAAGGTCACTCAGGAAGATTCGAATAATGAAGGGGTAAACCTAGTCCTAGAGGGATTATGGGGGGGGGGGGGGCCTAAGGCTTTTCTGTTGCCTAACATGGTGAAGAAGTTGGTGGATTAGTTTGAAAGTAGCCAGGGCTATGGCTAAATTATATCCCTTGCCAGAACAGAAGGAGTTGTGGAAGAGTCCCAAGATGAATGCTGCAGTTTCCTTGGTTGACAAAAAGATGACCATCCCGGTGGCAGGTGTTGCTACTTTGAAGGATATCTAGGATCGAAAACTGGAAATCCTCCTTAAGAGGTTGTTTGAGGTTTCGGCTCTGAGCCTTCATGTGGCGGTCTACGGAAGTCTGATGCAGAGGGCCTATTTGTGCTGGGTGCAAAAGGTGCACAAGAAGCGGTCAGGAACGACCATGGTTCATGGTCCAGGGGGAACATTTCCAGTTTCGGGCCCTTCCCTTTGGTTTAGCAACAGCACCGCGCACATTCACAAAGGGGCAGAATCTTTCTGAACATTCAGCAGTCATATCCTATCCCAGTTTAAAACTTGAGATAAGAAAAATTCATTATTTCTTTTATTCACAGATGGTGGTAGTGGCAGCGGTACTTGGGAAGGAAGATATCCTGGTGCACCCGTACCTGGACGATTGGCTAGTGCGGGTGAAATCGGAAGTGGAGTGTGGTCACTCAGTTCAGCAGGTCCTGCAACTCCTTGATTTGTTGGGCTGGGTGACGGACCTGGCAAAGAGACATTTGAAGCAGGCCCAGTCGTTGGAATATCTGGGGGAGTGCTTTGATACCTGGATAGGGAAGGTGTTTCTGACTACAGAAAAGGTAATCAGATTGCAGAATCAGGTCTTTTAGCTGCTGCAGAGGTCAGTTCCCAGGGTCTGGGATTATTTACAGATCCTGGGTTCCATGGGCCTTTGCACATGCAGCCTCTGCAGAGGGCTTTGTTGTCCTGTGGGAATCCGCTTTCAGAGGAATTTAAGCTTCCATTGCCGGAGGAGGCCAGGTCCAGTCTCTCACGGTGGCTGGCTCGGCACAGTTTGGAGAAAGGAATGGACCTCAAAGTGCCTGACTGGGTAGTGGTCACCACGGATGCCAGTCTATCGGGCTGACATGTGTCTCAATTTCCCTTGACAAATCGGGCGATTTGTCAAGGGAAATTGGCCCAAGGTAAATGGTCATTGGAAGAGGCAACCTGGTCCATCAATCGGCTGGAAACCAAGGCAGTGCGCGAAGCCTTACTGGCGTTTCTCTCACTTATTCAGGATAAGTCGGAACGAGTGTTCTCGGACGATGCGATAACAGTGGCGTACATCAACCAACAGGGTGGAACGAAGAATCATCTAGTGGCACTGGAGGCACAAGAATTGTTTGTGTGGGTGGAGAAACATGTAAGGATAGCTGCTTCCCATGTGGCTGGAGTGGACAACATGCAGGCGGACTTCCTCAGCAGATGTCGTCTGGAGGTCGGAGGAAGCCTTTGCCTAGCTGTAGGCAAGGTTGGGCAGACTAGCAGTGGACTTCTTGGCGACCTCCGAGAAATTAAAAAATCAGTTTTTCAGTCGCAGAAGAGAGATCAGATTGGAGGGCATCGATGCTCTAGTTCAACTGTGGCTGACATCAGTTGCTGTATGTGTTCACACCATGGCATCTCAAAGGTCAAGTGCTATGGCACATTGAGATGCATTTGGGCAGGGTGATTCTGGTGGCACCCAAGTAGCAGCACCGGCCGTGGTTTGTGGACCTCCTTTGTCTAGCGGTGGACGATCCCGTTCGCTTGGCCCGTCTGTCAGGGTTGCTGCGACAGGGACCCGTATTTTTAGACCGGGAGGACCGCTTCTGTCTAACGGCTTGGCATTTGAGAGGTGACGACTCCACTTGAAAGGTTATTCGGATCCTGCGATTGCGAAATTGTTTCAGGCAAGGAAGACTTCCACATCTTTGGCGTGTGTCCAAGTGTGGAGAGTCTTTGAATCCTGTTTCCAGAACAAGGTGCAACCTTTGAAGGTGGATATCCCGCAAATTCTAGCATTTTTGCAAAGTGACTTGACTAATGGGTTGGGCTATAATTCCCTTCGGGTTCAGGTGGCAGCCTTAGGTTTCCTTCGAGGTAGGATTCAGGGAAGACTGTCGCCATCTCATCCGGATGTGGTTCGTTTCTTCAAGGGGGCAAAATATCTGCATCTTCCGGTTCGGAAGATTTGTCCAACTTGGAATCCAAACTTGGTTCTTCGGGTGCAGTGTGGGCCTCCCTTTGAACCAGTTTGGAGAGCTTCTCTAAAGGACTTAACCCTAAAGGCTGTTTTCCTGGTGGCTATCTGTTCAGCTAGAATGATTTCCGAGCTGCAAGCTTTGTCGTGTAGGGACCCTTTCCTGCGTTTTTCGTAGGAATGTGTTTCTTTACGGATGGTTCCTTCCTTTTTGTCTAAGGTGGTTTCCTCCTTTCACATCAGTCAGGTGATTGAGTTACCGGCCTTTCCGAATTTGTTTGTGGATGCTTCTATGGCAAGGGAGTTTCACTTGTTGGATGTGCTCAGAATTCTTTTGCACTATCTTAAGGTGATGAATGCCTTTCGGAGATCTGATCATCTGTTTGTCCTGTTCAATGGCACTAAGAAGGGAAATAAGGCATCCAAGGGCACTATTGCACGATGGCTGAAAGAGATGATAGTTTAGGCTTATATCTTTAAGGGCTGGTTGGTGCCGGAGGGGTTGAGAGCACATTTCACTAGGGCGCAGGAACAATTACCAAACATTACCACTTGGATGTGCGGGCGCCGGAGGAGGCATCTTTTGGGGAAAGTGTGTTGCACGCGGGTCTTTTGAGTTCCCACCCAGGATAGAGGGGCTTGGGTACATCCCATTTGTCTGGACTGATCAGGGTACGAACAGGAAAGGAAAATTGGTTCTTACCTGCTCATTTTTGTTCCTGAAGTACCCCGGATCAGTCCAGCGACCCATCCCAATTTTGCAAAAGACTTCCTCGCTTCTGGATGTTGCTGAGCTGCAATGTTATATATTCAGAGTAATGAGAGATGTGTGTTCTGTTAAGAGGGCCTAGTTTTTTCAGGGGGCTCCAACCTTTAAGTATTTGTTTGCCCCAGGTTTATTGGGGATTGTTAATGTAGTCATCTTGGCTTGGGTACAGGTCACTATTGAGGAACTGCAGGTGGCACTCTCAGTTATGTAGCAGTGCCTTTAAGGTTTGTTCTCTGCCTCCATCTGCTGGTAGGGATCCATAAACCCCACTTGTCTGGACTGATCCATGGTACTTCAGGAACGAAAATTAGCAGGTAAGAACCAATTTTCCTTTATCTATGCTGGTGCCACCTCCCAACTCTTGAATTGATTACTGCCCTATGGCTATCTTCTCCCACCACCTCGGGGTGCCCTGCTGTGCCTTTCCCTCCAATATGTCTCTGCTGGAATTGCTGCTGTTACTGTCCCTCAATCAGTGGCAACTTAAAATGTTCTTTGTTTTTGCCCTTTTTTCCCCTTTGTGGGCAGAAAGTAAAATGTTTTTTTAAGCATTCAAATTTCAAAAATAGCCCAGAGGAGGTCAGATTACTGTAGGGGTGGGGGATAATACCCATATTTTGAGAGGAGAGGAAAGCAGAGCAAGCTAGGCTCTGAAAGCCTAATGTCATCTCACTACTGCTGGGGCAGAATCTTTCTGAACATTCAGCAGTCAAATCCTATCCCAGTTTAAAACTTGAGATAAGAAAAATTCAGTATTTCTTTATTCACAAAAGGTTAGGAAATTCATTTGCTTAACCTCGGAGCGGATTTGTGGCTGTTTTAAATAGATGGGGGTCCACTGTTAGAGGGTGCGAGGTGCTGTTAGCAGTTATGCATATAATGTCTGGTGCTCATGCCTATAGTAGTTTTATATTTGGGCTTTCCAAATGCTGAAGCTATCACCACTAGGGGACCCCCTTTTCCTGGGACTGGAAAGCCAGTCCTCAAGTAATGAAAACAATGGCTGTTTTTTCAAATCCCTCAGAAAACTGTAATGTACCATGTTATAGGTTGCTTTTTCATAACATCTCTGGCTGTCTCCCACTAGGTCACACTCCTGTACTGGGGGGCCAAAGAGAGCACTGGCATTTTCCTGCTAGTCCGCCCAAATAGGCCTCTAGCCAAGGGGCTGGTTACATTTTAGATGTTTGGGAAACCAAAAATTCCACATATCATCATTTGCAAATATTCTCACGTTTTAGGAAGTCAAACTAATAAGGGAAAGGGAAGGGTGGAGAAAGGGACAAATTTTAACTTTTGGAAGGTTTAGCTATTGAAGTTAACTGAAGGGACTGCTTCTAGTCCTCTCTCTGGAGTCAACTGCCTGGAAGTAAAACAGACATGTCTGATCCCAGTAATAAAGGCTTGAGATACTTGGCTCTGGGATCCAAATATGAAGTAATTTTCATACAAAACCACATAGTAAATCAAAATAAAATGTTTTATTTTGCTACTGGTCTGCTACTGATTAATATGTATTTTATTTTTTTAACCTAGGTTTTTTTTGTTTATCAGAGAGTCTAGCTTCTCTAAAGCGAAACAGAATGCTGTAATTCTCTGATTTTTACTCCTTTGTTGAAGCTAACATAGGTACTGACTGACCTCTTAATATTAAAGTATTTACAATCTATTGCTATAAAGTTTTGTATATTTTGTAAACTGATTTCCCTTTCTGAATAGGTAGATGTTTGAGACAACTGTACATCATATTTTTTTTTATATGCCCATTGTACAACAGGATGTGTGTTTTGTATTTAGAATTAAATATGTTTTTGGATTTGGTTGTTTGTTTTTGCCCTGAACTTGGATGTAGAAGAGCATTCTAGTGATAGATAACAAGCGTTTGGCACCCAGGCTTTCCTCACACACACTGCACTGCCCGCCAGTGTGCCTCAGCCCTGGATGAAGCACGTCTAAAGGTCAGAGGTTTAATTTAGCCTGCATAACCGCCCAATCTTTAGCATCCAAAACTGCCGAGAATACCAGTGTGGCTGGGGTATTTGCTGCTGGACGGGCAACAGCGCATGGCTTTCAAAATTATAATGCAGTGATCTGTGTTTGTTTCTTTAGCTCGCCGCCCAGAGTTGCCTTTGTAACAGGATTCAGTTGTATATTGTTTCAGTAGGGGGGCCTGTGCCTGAGAAGTAATTAAACGGCAGGGGCTGAAGACTTTCACAGCAATCCTTGGCTTTGTGTCAGGGCCACAGGGGGAGGGGAGGAAGGGGCATGGGTTGGATAGGAATGTGATAAGAAAAAGAATTCAAGGAAATCTGTTTCAAGCTTGGGACAAGACCTTGTGTGTAAAACAATCCTGCAATAGGAAGGAAGGCAGCAGGGCTGTCAGAAGTGATAGGTGAACCAGGTCAGAATAGATGGGAAGTCTCCCCCCAAGACCAGGGGACAGGTAAGGAGGTGTTGCCTTAGATGACTAGGCCAGTTTTAGATTTTTCTTCATCTGCCGTTTCCTCCTGCTCTTGAGGGCTTCCAGCTCAATCGGAACCAGCCCCTGCTGGGTTGTGGAGACATTTCCCTTTATTTATAGCTGTATGGGGTTTTTTTTCTCCAATTTTAATCTTTCTTCCCTCTCATTTAGCCTATCACAGTAAAAAACAGTCCTTGGCCGGGACACAACTCCCTTTGGAATCCGATGTGCTATTATTTATTTATTTTTTTTTAAATTTAGCATTCGTTTATATACCGAGGTATAGCAGACATTGCCTTCACTCCGGTTTACATTATAACAAACCAGTTACATTTAAATCCATAACAGTATAACAGAAATTGAATCAGAACTATAACTTAATAATAGTCAATGAATACATTATACATTAGATAAATGACTGTATACAAATCTTGTAGGGGGACGGTTGATACCGTAACAAAAACGAGAAAGGTTTCTGTGAGTCGGGGCGATCGTCGTAGGAGGGGGATTGCTAGCATAAAATGGAACGCGCAGTGGATGTGATCAAAGATTTATGCTCTGCTGTCATTGGGTGAGCAGCCATTGCAAGACTGTGTGAGTAGCCAAGCTTTAAGTTCTTTTTTAAAAGATTTAAAGTTTTCTTGCGAATTGAGGTGATGAGGTAATGAGTTCCATAATTTTGGGCCGACGATCATTATTAGGCATCACCGTCATGTTACGGCTGAGACTCCCTCCGTCCGGGAACTGAGAGTGCAGCATTCCTGGGAGCAGAGGCAGAATTGGGAATCGAACCTAGGTCTCTACTGAGCTACTGCTCCCCAGGTTTAGTTTTCTTGTTTTTAATCCATTATTGCTATTGTATCCATCATATAGAAGTACTAGGAAAACAATGTTTTCCTTAATTCAGTTGGCAGACAAATCAAGATTTCTCTTTATCATTCTGGCTCTTACTTTATTCCTGAGTGGTTGTTAGCATTTAGAGGTATCCTGTCACAGTTAGTTTCTCTCACCATCATGAATCTTAAATAAATTGGGGACAGAGAGATGAGGAGCAGGAACTGCTGTGCTGATTGTTGTCAGAGCCTCGGGAAGGTATCTTAAAAAAAAAAAATCTGACATCTCAAATAGTGGAAGTGTGTACTTGAATTTTAGATTTAATTATTTGCCTGTCCAAATCCTAGCTTGAGGTGCGTTACATTTCAGGGACATTTGGTATTTCCCTGCCTGCTGCTACTCCTTGTGACCTTGGACAAATCACATGACTCTCCATCACCTCACCTACAAATTTCGGGCCCCATTTACTAAGTATTTTTCCCATAGACACAGAATGGGAGGAAAGCTTTAGCTTGTGAGCCCTCTGGGGATAGGGAAATACGTACAGTACCTGAATGTAATCTGCTTTGAAGTGGCTGACCAGTAAAGAACATAAGAACATAAGAAATTGCCATGCTGGGTCAGACCAAGGGTCCATCAAGCCCAGCATCCTGTTTCCCACAGAGGCCAAAACCAGGCCACAAGAACCTGGCAATTACCCAAACACTAAGAAGATCCTATGCTACTGATGCAATTAATAGCAGTGGCAATTCCCTAAGTATAATTGATTAATAGCCATTAATGGACTTCTCCTCCAAGAACTTATCCAAACCTTTTTTGAACCCAGCTACACTAACTGCACTAACCACATCCTCTGGCAACAAATTCCAGAGCTTTATTGTGCGTTGAGTGAAAAAGAATTTTCTCCGATTAGTCTTAAATGTGTTACTTGCTAACTTCATGGAATGCCCCCTAGTCCTTCTATTATTTGAAAGTGTAAATAACCGAGTCACATCTACTCGTTCAAGACCTCTCATGATCTTAAAGACCTCTATCATATCCCCCCTCAGCCGTCTCTTCTCCAAGCTGAACAGCCCTAACCTCTTCAGCCTTTCCTCATAGGGGAGCTGTTCCATCCCCTTTATCATTTTGGTTGCCCTTCTCTGTAAGGGCAACCAAAATGAAATATAAAAAGATTAAATCTAAATTTGTACCTGAAGTAAGGGAGGATGAAGTGACTTATTATAGGTCACAAGGAGCAACAGTGGGAGTAGCAGGATTTGAACCTTAGCTTCTCTAGTTCTTAGTCTTCTGCACTAACCACTTGGCCAATGTTTCCCAACCTAGTGTGCCTTTAGATGAGATCAAGTATGCCATGTCCGTGGCTCTTAAATGTGTATCCAGAACCAGAGGTGACTTAAATGTGTAGAAACTCCTTTCTGCAAACTTGTGTAATCATGCATGCCACCTCCTTCCTAGTTAAATTTGCCCTAGGATGTGGTAATTAACAGGCAGCATGGATGTCATGGTTAGCTGGGCTCTTGTTTTGTTCAGCACATAACATTTACATAGCACTTCCTCATCTTCCCTCTCTTGAGTCTCCTCCTTTGAGACCCTTCAGCCTGTCTTATTCCCAGGTGGAGTGAAGTGGGAGAGCATGCACTGAGCATTGGATGTGACTCTCAGGCTGATGCAGAAAGGTGCGTTCAGTCAAACACCCCTTTCTGCCTACACTTGAACACGCATTTTCTGGGCGCAAAACTCACTGCCGATGCAGCAAGGACTTTTGCGCATAGAAAATGTGTGCTCCTAAATGGGAGCGCTGCTTAGTGCCCTGGCATGCAAATCCCATGCAAATGAGGGCATTAAGCAGTACTCCCCAATGTGGAGAGACTGCATCTGGCCAGACCAGCTTTTTTAGCGCTGGGATCTTAACTTCTGGATTAGGGCTGCAGTTAGGTTTCCAGCGCTATGAAAAAAAAATAGAAAAAGAAAAGTACAAAGAAAAGTCAGGAACCCTCCAGGTAAGTGCTGGCAGCTGTTGCTACTCAAGTGGATAAGTACTGATTTATTTGTCTAGTGCAGTTTGCAGCTGCTTAGTTGGATATTTTCTTTATCTGGCTAAGTAGTAGTGACCCGTGCCAGATAGCTGGATAAGTAGTGACCTATCCAGCTATCTGGCAGCTGCTTTCCACTGCCAAAGAGACTGATAAATCAGTATTTATACAGCCAAGTAATGGCAGGAGCCTGTCAGGATGCCTCCAACCCACCCTTTTTCTGGAGTTAAAATGTGCGTATGGCCTGTGCCGAACACGCAATTTAAAGTTTAGGAGTTTAACTCTTGATGTATTAGCATAGCATTAGCTTACTGCATTGGGAGTTTAAAGAAATAAATCTGGGTGATAAAAATGTGTGCTAAAAGGCAGTGCACAGTTTCTGAATGTCCAGATTACTGGATTGGCCTGTCAATGCCGGGAGCAACAGCAGTGAAAGAGCTCTGGCAGCCGAGGTAAGTAACTGAGCTGGATGCCCGCACCATACTGACTTCTCCTGCTTTTGTATTTTTAATTTAATTTAATTTATTTATATTCCAGGGAGCCGGTCCATTGATGGGTTCATGTGTTTCTCTCCCTTTGTTTTAAAATTTGGAAGAGGCTGGTGGGGCTTTCAGTGCTTCCCTAGCACTTTTGGCCGCATTTTATTGATTTATTGACTTATATTCCGCCTTTCAAGCACTTCAGTGCGCATTACGTTCAGATACTTTCGGGCTCACAAACCATGGGCCTAATTTACAGCATTTCCCCCCATAGAGACAGAATGGGAGAAAAGCCCCAGTAAATCAGGCCCTTAGATTGTACCTAAGGCAATATGAGATCTCTCCGTGGTGCTTCTGCCTGCTCTGCAGAGACTGGTGTGCCACACAACAGTTTGATTAATGTGGGTGGGCCTTGGACTTGAAAAGGAGGGGGAAACACTGCACTGGGCGGCTTTTCTTTGGGGAAGAGATATTTTACATATTCCCCAAAATGTGTCATAATATAAGAAAGAAGTGTATCTCCTGTTGCTCAGGGAGGGGAGCCTTGTCCCTCTACTCATTCATGGCCTGGGAGGGGGGTTCCCAAACAATCCACTCGTCCTGGGCTGTGGAGAAGGGGTCACTCAGGCCAGGCTGACCTCATGGCACTACAGGAGAGCCTGTGTGCACTGAGTAGCTGCAAGTTTTACACCCACCACTCATATCTTTTATTTCTCGTTCACATTTGTTTTGGCAAAACCCATAGCTTTTCTTTCCAAAGACACCTGAATCAAGCGTAGGGCAGTGGGAAGTGCCGCAACAGCATCCACACAAATGGGGCAAGTTCTCTAGTATTATCTACAGGGGGTTCACAAAAAGATGCTCTAATTTTAATAGCTTAATAGTTCTTGACGTATGTTACAGCATCATTTCTGGTGTAACTAAATATGGGAGGTGCAGGAGTTTATTATACAATGTTGTCCCCCGACCAGTAGCTTCATTAAGCCGTACAGCAGTAGGGAACAAAATGGCATGCCTGGCAAAGCAGCAAGTGTTTCTAATGAAAATATTTTCTCCAGCTGGTAGTGTTATTCAAGGGCAGCATGGGCTTTAAGCACATTCAAGCCGATACAGTAAAGCGCACTGTTTAACACACGGTTGGACATGCCTCCACTACCCCTTATACCATAAGGGGTTTAGCGAGTCCAAAACGCGCATCCAAACCCCCCTCCCCCCTATGGAAACCAATAGGGCTCATCACATGCAAATGCATGTTGATGAAGCTATTAGCTATTCGCCCCAAATACAAAAAAAAATGTGTGCCCGATCTGCACATTTGTATGCTCAGAAATTAACGCCTACCCAAGAGCAGGCGTTCATTTCTGAGCAGCCCAATAAAGTGTACAGAAATGCAGAAAATACTGCTTCTCTGTACATCCTCCAACTTAATATCGTGGAGATATTAAGTCGGAAGAGCCAAAAGGTTAAACATTTTTTTTAAAAGTTTTTAAAAAAGTGCTGGTGGTCAGGTTACGAAAAGGGACGCTCAATTAACGAGTGTCCATTTTCCTAACCTGAAGGTGTACACAGGTTAGGAAAACGGCCGCTCGTAAAATTAAGCGTTCGTTTTTCAAACCCGCTGACAGCCACCTCTCCTGGGCATCTGCCTCCAAGGAGGCGCTAGGGGCATGCTATTGTCTCTAGCGCCTCCTTTTTAGCGCGACCCCTTATTTAAATGTTGTACCACGTGCGTTAGGAAAGCGGGCGCTCAACACTGAGTGCCTGTTTTCCGCGCGGCTTTACTGTATCTGCCTGACTCTGAGTGAAGGAAATCTCCAAGCAGATCGGCAATAAACAGTGAAAACGTATGAAGAGATTGGTGCTGGCAAGAAGAGAGTGAGAACACCAGTGCCTCTTCATAGTCCTAACAAATCTAGAAGATCACTGTCTCAACAACTAGGTGTACAACCAAAGTCAACTTATAAATGATCCTGAATGACTTAAAAGCATTTTCTTACAAAATTCAAATAAAACCATCTCTTGGTGACACTGACAACATAAGTCACACAACGTTTATGCTCAATTGCAGAAATCTCTGGCAGATAATCCTATACTTATTCAAAGCATTTGGTTTAGTGGCAAATAGTATTTCCACTTCAGCAAATAATCAGGCCGATACAGTAAAGTCCGCGACGCGCGCACAGGCCACTCTCCTGTGCGCGCGATTCACTATGCAAATTAGGCCTGGTGGTAAAAACAGGCAAAAGGAGGCGCTAGGGACACTAGCGCATCCCTAGCACCTCCTTTTGAACTGGAGCGGCGGCTGTCAGCGGGTTTGACAGCCGACGTTCAATTTTGCCGGCGTCGGTTCTCGAACCCGCTGACAGCCACGGGTTCGGAAACTGGACGCCGGCAAAATTGAGCGTCCGGTTTTCGAGCCGCGGGCTGACTTCAAAATTTTTTTTTTTTTTTTTACTTTTGGTAACTTTCGGGACCTCCGACTTAATATCGCCATCATATTAAGTCGGAGGGTGCACAGAAAAGCAGATTTTACTATTAAGTAGGCGCTAATTTCTGAAAGCAAAATGTGCGGCTTGGCTGCACATTTTGTTTTCTGAATCGCGTGGGAATACCTAATAGAGTCATCAACATGCATTTGCATGTTGCAGGCGCTATTAGGTTTGGGGGGTTGGACGCGCGTTTTCGGCCCCTTACTGAATAAGGGGTAACGCTAGCACGTTGAAAATGCACGTCCAATAGAGGGTTAACAGTGCGCTCCGTTGGAGTGCACTGTACTGTATCAGCCCGAATGTGAATAAGCAGGATATATGTATATGGGCCTCAGAAAACCCCAGACAATTACGGAGACATCTTTGGTCCACAGAAATGCAGTGGTGTGCTATTTCAACAGTTCAAATTGTTGGACCAATTTTTCATGACAATATAATAAATGCTGGTCATTATTTGAAAGTTCTTCAAAACCAATTTATTCAATTTCTTGAAGGCATGGAAATTGATTTTGAAAGAAACTTTTTTCCAATATGAGAATGCATGATCATATACAGTCAGTGCGGTTCTGGATCAATATCCTATTCGCTTTGTCACTGGGTGGTCCTGGCCACCGTATTCTGATCTGAATCCATGTGATTGCTTTTTATAGGGATTCTTTAAAGATGGCATGTAAAGGAATAAACTGAAGGACGAAATTACAGTGGTGGTGAACAGAATTGTCGAAGAAACCATCTGCAGTTATGGACAACTTTAGTCGATATCTGCAAATGGTTTTGGATGCTGAGAGATGACACTGAAGACATGAGAACAACGCTGTAAGTAACATTTTAATAACTATAAGCAATTACAACTCGAGAAGGGCTTCCCAAATGGGGGTCACCAAATTTTCCGCTGGAGTCGTCAACTGGCAGTGTTAATAGTGGAAAGAAGCCTGGAGGCCTGTAAGCCGGCATGCACTCACAGACCCTTGCAGGAGTTTTGGAGGTAACAGAGCCCTGTGTGAGGAGGGATTGGGGCCTGTGAGCTTGCGTTGGCTCACAGGCCCTGTGCTGAATCATTACAAATGTTGCTACCGCTTGCAGATCGCAGTCAGGCTTGGAACCAGTTATGAGGGGAGGAGAAGGTTGAGTATGCATGGGCTGGTGAAGGCTGTCACGCCTTCTCTCCCCTCATCCATCACTGAAGCTACCCAAGAGAAAAATGTTGCCTCTGTCATCAGCTTGCTTTCTCTTCTCACTAGTTGTCATCCACCTTTGACCTGGGGTCCAAAGCAAAATGTTGCCACTGACTCTGGCCTAGAGGGTTGTACAGAGACGGGGCAGTTTGAAGGAAGGCACCAGGTGCAGGAGGGGGTGGGATCAGCTAGGAAGGGATTAACTGTGGAGGCTGAGAGATGGGTAATGACAGAAAATCAACTGGAAAGTGTAAGAGAGGAGATGAGGTGTGAAAGGGATTAGCTAGGGGGGTTGTGAGGAGGAGGTGAGGTGCTAGAAGATGGGGGGTGAGGTGAGAAGGAGTGCTGAGAGAGGATCATTTGGAGGATATAAGAAGGGCTTGGGGTGAGAGGATCAGTTGGGATGTAAAAAGAGGGTGAGAGGGAGTGGGCTGGGGAGAGGAGAGTGGCTGGAGGATGTAAGGAGATGAACTGTGGGTTAAGAGAGGAAGTTCTCTGGAGGGAATGGAGGTTGAGGTTGAGAAAGGATCAGCAGGATTTCAGTGAGTGAAGTGATTTTCGGAAAGGGACTGCACCGATGCTAATTTATGTTTTGGTCATCCTTTGGGGGTCATGAACATTTTCAAGTGTTAAAATGGGATCACTTTGGCTAAAAGTTTGGGACGTCCTGAACTACAGCATCTTTTTGTGAAAACAGAGATAAAATATGCTTGGCTGAACATGAAAAGGAGATCTAGGAATAAGTCCAGAAGAAGAGACAATGGAGCTAAAAAATGGTCAGGTTGGTATTTTAAGTAGTCTATGGAAGACATGGCTTATTATGAGTGAGTAATCGATTGTAGGAGGAGCTTAGGGAAAAGACCAGTTTATGCTGTTGGTCAGTTATCCCCTGCTTGTAAGGCTGCAGTTTATCCTGGCTTCTGATTGGTTGAAAATATTTTTGAATAATGCGAAATGCTTCTTTCCACTGCACCAGTGGCCACATATCAAGTGAATAGCCTGTTTCCAGAATTGTTTTTAACGGCAGTTTTCTGCTAATTCTGAAAGCTGCAAGAGTTGAAATGGCGTTTGGATAGCCAGGTCAAAGGGGTAGAAAGTTACGGGGAACTTTGCTCATAGCTTATTCCCAAGCCTGGAGTAATATCTTTTGAACCCTGGGACACACCAAAACACCCTGCCTCCGCTGTCCCCCCCCCCCCCCCCCCCCATCTCACACACAGCATACCAAATGGCCTCAGTGGGTGGCTGTGCAGGGCCATGTGCTTGCATGTATTGATTTGATGCAGCTCTGCTCCTCATGCAGCTTCTCTGGTTCCAACTGCATGCCCCAGCAATGCAGCTTGTGCTGTTGGCCTTTTGTACACAGGCAGACCACCTTCCACCGGGTACAGGGCTACTTCTCTGGGGATCTGGAGCTCAGTGCCACCATCCCCACCACATGCTGTCGCTGGGAATGTCAGAAGCTGGAGAGAGGGCCAACCTGGGGCAGGCAGGAGGTGGCTGCTACTGCCTCTGCTCCGGTGTTACATCATAAATCAACGCCCTGAGCCTCCCTCTGTCCCTTCCTCTGCTTCTGGCAGAACCTCAGACCATGGCAGCACTGGAGCCAAAGCACTGCCCAGTCACTCCATTTCAGTCATGCCACCAGTGGGCAGAGATCTCAAGCTGTCTCCAGGTACATTGAGGGCAGCTCTTGGTTGGGGCTGTCTATAAAAAAAAAAAATATGCCATCCCTTCCCCAACCTCCCTGAAGAGGTGTGTGCCGAGAGACAGCTGCCCCCTTTTCTCCCGCTCTGCTTAATTCCTGGTTTCTGACCGAGCAGCTTTACATTTAGAAGGCCCACAATAAGTTCTGTTTAGCCCTTCTGGATCAGCAGCAGCGGGTTATCAATTTCTTCTCAAGGGGCCCTTGCCAGCTCCACTCAATGAGATACTCGTTGGTTAGAACACGAAGTTCCAAGCATGGTCAAACCAGACAGTGGCCAGTCTGGGTCACTTGGAGGTACCCAGCAGATTCCATGTTGCTCACTCCCAGAAGGAAGAGGTGGCGAGACCCTGACCTCCAGAAACTTGTCCCAACCTTTTAAATTCAGTTGTTGTACTAGCCTTGATCCCATACTCGGGCAGTGCCATTGTGTGTTGACTGAAAAGATATTCTCTTAAATTTGTTTTAAATCCATTGCCAGTTAATAATTTCATGGAATGTCCCCTAGTCCTAGTGCTGTTTGAAAAAGTAAATAACTGTTTCCTGTTAACCTGTTCCACATGACATCTAATTTTATAAAACTCTTATCATATCTTCTCTGTCTTCTCCAAGCTGAAGGGCCCTAACCTGTTTCGCCTTTCATCATAAGGGAGCTGTTCCCTCCCCTTAAATCATATTTTTGGCCCTTCTCTGCATCTTTTCTAGTTCCACTATATATCTTTTTTTTCCTGGAACGTAGTGACCACAATTGCATACAATACTCAAGGTATGGTCTCACCATGCATCAGTACAGAAGCATTATATTCCAGTTTCATTTTCTATGCCTTTTCAAATAATTCCTAGCATTCTGTGAGGATTTCACTGTTATCCCCAGTGTCTTCAGAATCCAACTGCTGAGTGGTAACCCATCATTCTGTGCATATACGTTAGGATTATTTTTCCATAAAATAATTTAACCAAGGGGCTCCCTGGAGCCGCCTCCTGCACACCACTGGATATCAGTCATGCCTTCTCCTTAGCTACAGAATGGTGCCTTGTGCAGAAGCCATGCTCAGAGATTGCTGATAGGCTTCAGGTCTGTGTGAACACCCTGTCCCATTGCCCACCAATCCCTTCGCACGATTTTCCTGTCCAGCTGTGAATAGGGTTTTGTAATTTTCATTTCAACATGCCTAGCCCGAGATGGATCAACCCTTGTGAACTAGCATCTTACAGTCTTCTCAACTCACCAGCGAAGCTTTATTACTTCCCAGGGGATCTGGCTTGTTGGATTACGTTCAAGAATTAAAGGGAAGCAAGACCTCCTTGGTTTTGTTTTTTTTGTTTTTTTTAAACAATGCTTCTAGTTCCAAAGTGAAAAAAATACTTTTCAAAACAGTGAAAGTAAGCTACATATCTGCTTTGTAAATGTTTATGTAAAAATATTCCCTGCTTTTATTGATTTAAAATCTGTAACGATGCAGTGCAACCTGAGAGAGTGGACTGGAAATGGTACTAAAAACTACTATTTATTTCCAAGCTGTCTTTTGTCCAAACAGGAGCCCAACTCACTTTACAGTTTGGCACTTCAGAAAGATGCAAGTAGCCACCTATGGGGAGGTGGATGGCTGGGAAAAGTTCACACCTGAGAATGGGAATGCTTTTTTTTATTTTTTTTTAATTCCTCAGTTTCCTCCTGCTCCTTTGTACTTCCACCTCAGTCAGAACCAGGGCTAAGTAAGGTCTGGTGCCACGAGCCTTCATTTGTAACACTGCCAACACCTTAAAGGCTGCTTTACAGCCCTGATTTGCATGCCATCATTTTTTTTTTTTTTTACCCTTCCAAAATTTTGTGTCGGAGAGGGAGCTGGAAATCCTAGGAGCACTCGGATATGAGCAAAGCCCGAGGCTTCGTTTGCACACAGTCAGTGATATCATGAGGGGGCAACTGGCAGCGACCTCACTCTCACCAGAATCTCCCCTTCCCCTCCTAATACTTACAGGTCCCATGGACTGGGGAACGTTCTCCCAGAAGAGGCATCCTGGTTAGGGCCGAATAATACTTGAAAATCCTTGCTTTACTTGGAAAACTGATTGCACTGCAAAAGGGAATACAAGCCGATGGCAAATCGAACAGGGTACAGGAGCCCTGTGGTATTGATGTTGCTGCTTGCGGACAGAATTTGTGCCTTGCATTGGCTTCAAGTGGAAGCAGGCCCTCTTGTCTGCCTAATTGCATTCAGTTGATACTAAGCCCAAAATGCCCTTTCTGTTTTGCATGGGTATCCTGAATTCTGGCAGAGATGCCAATTTTCACTATTTATAGGGACCTTCGTTTTCAGTTTTTATTTTATTTTTCCTGGTAATTTATGAGTGTGTGTGTTATAACCAACCAAACAGCAGAAAGTCAGCCGAAAATAACTCCCTTTTTCCCCCCCAATGATTTTTTTTTCCTGTTTTGTTACTTATAATAAGCACTGATAAATTCTTGGGGGAAAATAAAATCAAAACTGAAAACGAAGTTCCCTAACTATCTCAGCAGGGACAATATTAGCTTTATTTGCTCAAAATCGTCACCATTATGGTTAAGTGCCACCTTCAGTTTGAAGGTTGGCAACCATGGGTGCTCCAGGTATCTTGTGCTTTTCCAGTTTATCCCTTGTACAAGTTCTATTACCATTGTCATGCCCTGGACACCCCCTCTCCCTGGATTGGTACAAAGAAGTATGTTTGTAAAGTGACTAATCTCAGGGAGGTTGGGCCTTGATAGATGCGATGTAAGTGTGTAACTAGTGAGGCAGAGCTCACGCTTTACGCCTCCAAACCTTCCTTTGAAAGTGTTTCAGTTTTTTTGTCAGGTATGAAAGAGGAAAATCTGGGGAAGCAGAGGCTTCAAATGGGCCTCTTAGGATAGGCCATCCAGCAATCTTAGAGTGATTAAGAAAAGTCATTTCCCTCTTAAATCTCTCTGCCATTTCACCGAGTCTGAGGCACCTACTTTTCTTACCAAATTTCCCTCTTAGGAATTTTACCATACCAGCATGCATCGGAGTCATCCCTCCCCTTTTGCATTCTTTAATGCACAACAGTACGTTATGTGGACTGCATTAGACTTATTGACATAGTTACAGTGTCTGTATATATAAATGATGTACATACAGCATAGACATGGGATTAGCTGGGTGGGGCATTGTCTCTGGTGATGACTATGGAGTGCTGGGTGCTGGAGGTGGAGAACTCCTTGTCCTTCCTGTCCCTCTGCTCTTTTGGGATGTACTTCACCACAGCTGCCATGAATTTGCCCCTGAAGTTTTTGCTCAGGAAGTTGTAGAGGATGGGATTGGCCACGCAGTGCAGCAGAGAAAAGCAGTCTATGATATCGTAGAAGAAGTAGATGATGTGCACAGCAGGGCAGTTGAGGAAGATATGGGTGCCCTGGAGCGTGATCAGCATCAACATCAAATGGAAGGGGAGCCAGCTGATGAAGAACACAAGGATGTAGGCATAGATCAGGCGGCAGTGCTTTCTGTTCTCAGGCTTGTTAGAAGAGCTGATAAAGCGGGCCGTCAGTATATTGAAAATGGCAATGATGGGGAATGGGATCAGGAATCCTACAATGGTGCTTAGTAGGCTCACAGCAAGAGTCCACTCATCGTATGTCTCAAATGGGGCCATGAAGGCACATAAAGGCTCATTGGAGGGTATAAGCTCCATATGGACCACCTCCGGCAGGGGTAACAAAGCAGCTAGGAACCAGATGCAGAAGCACAAACCCTTGCGGATTATCTGCTGGTGCTGGTGCCAGAAGTGGGAGGAGGAGACGATGGAGAGGTACCTGTCCACACTGAGCCCTGTCAGAAAGAAGATGCTGCTGTACATGTTGGCAAAGTAGAAATAGTGGGTGAAGCGGCAGAGGAAGCTACCCCAGAGCCAGGTGTAGTCCAGCATGATCTCCAGCATCCAGAAGGGCAAGGAGAGCACCACGCCCAAGTCTGCGATGGCCATGTTGAGAATGTAGATGTTGATGGCACTTTTGCTCTTCCAGGACTGCCAGTTGACCCAGATCACCAGGAGATTTTCCACCAGTCCTATCACAAACATGAGCAGATAGAGAATGAAGAGTATCACCCTCTTCACATTCTCATCCAGCTCTACCTCGCACATTATGTAGCTGTGGTTAAACAAGCTCAGCAGATCAGTCAGGTTGTGTAAGTCCCCATAGTCGGTGAAGTAGGTGGAATTGTCTGGGTCTTCAGTGGTCATGTCAGCCATGGTGACCAGTTATCTATAACAAAAAAGACCATTAGAAATATACAAGTTTGATTTATCAAACTTATCCAAATGCATCCTGAAGTTCTGTGATCCTACAGACTGAATAGAGATGGGAGTGTGGGAGACACTGTTACCTTGCGAGTTAAAACCTGTACCAGTCCTATGATTATTCTTCTCATACTAAGATACCATTTATTTTCCCCTATCAATTCTGCTCCTGTTTTCACCCTTTAAAAAAAAAAAAAAAAAAAAGGAAGATTAAAATATTTTACAGGATTCAATAAAATACTGGAAAATGAAATTTTCCATTGAGAAAAAAAAAAAGAAATTAAGGACCAGGGAATATGATGTGAAATTGCAGGGAGGAAGCTTCAGAGGAAATATAAGAAAATAAGTTTACTAACAGGATGGTGGATGCCTGGATTAGCCTGGCAGCGGTAATAGCAACCAAAAGCATGACAGAATTCAAGCATGCTTGGGACAGACATTGAGGAATGTGGTAGGAACAAAGTTAGGAGATTGTAATATTGCAAGCAACACACCCTTCATTCCTGGAGAGCAAGATGTAAGAGGCGAAATAATGAGAAAACAAGGAAGCCTAAACTAGCAATACTGCAAGCCTTGAGGTAGCCGGGTGGGAATCAGCAGACCACAATCCCTCAAAAACCAATGGGTGAAGCTGACAGGTTGATGATGGCTAAGTAGCATCGAGCAAGGACACAGGCTCATAGGTGGCCTCAGGTAAGGCAACAGTCTCACTATTTTTGGTAGGTGTGTAGAGTATTACAAAGCTTGGATATTAGACAAGGGGACGGGCCGGACTAGGTGTTGAAGTAACTATGAGAACTTGTATGCTTATTTATTTATTTTAAACGTTTAGTATTCCGTTTATAGTAGTGTGACCATTCTAAGTGGTTAACAAGATAAAACAAGCAATTACGTTTAACTTAATAATTAAAACAGATGACGATAATTACACGGATAGATTAAAACTAAACTTCATCATTTTTTTTTGTATGTTTATAATCCGGGATAACTCACAGATTGTAAGGTGGTTCATTCCATAAGACTGACCTGATGATAGAGAAACTCTCTTTTTGGGCTGCCTGAAGGTGAAATTCCTTAAGGGACCAGACACACAAAGGGTGGACGCCAACAGAATGCAGCGGGTACATACTCCAAGAGCTGATCAACAAGGAAGGAAAGCCCACATCCCTGCAGAGCCCTGTCTACCAAAATCAACTTAATGTGCTTCGCTACAGGCAGGGGCTTTAAAACGGGAGTCCTATGCGCTCACACAGACCATGAAACAATTAATCGAGCTGCTGCATTCTATACAACCTGGAGAGCTTTTAAAAACTACTTTGGCAAACCGAGAGAAAGAGAATTGCAGGAGCCTACACAGGGAAAAGCAAATGTACATCGTCCACATATATTTTAAACCTGAGACTGTACAAGGCTAGAATAGAACATGATGGGAGCAGATGTTCAATAGGACGGGAGTCAGTGCAGAACCCCGTGGACCCCTCTGAGTAACAGACGTCCAGGAGGACTGCAATTATCCAGACCTAAACTGTTGTCTATTAGAAAGGAAGGACTGAAACCATCTAACTTCACCTTTACTAACACCAAGTGAGGATAACCTCCTAGCCAAAAGAGTAGAATGACTAACATTGTCAAGGACTGATGAAATATCAAGTGAAATCATCAGCAGACAGTCTAAATGACACAACACAAGTCCAGCAAAGACTCTAAAAGAGTTTCCAAACTATCAGACCAATGCAGTATCAGGTGCTTAGGCCAGCACACCACATAACTCTGTATTGGACGCATGTTTTGGACGCGCTGAGCTAATGCCTGATGCAATAATGGGCTTAGCGCGTCCAAAACACGCATCCAATTGAGCGCATAGCTAATAGCACTCATCACATGTAAATTTAGGTAGATGAGGCTATCAGCTATTACCCCGGGATGCAAAAAAATGACTGCACGCCCAACTTGCCCTGTTTAACATAGAACATTTAACGCCAGCCCTGGGCTGGCGCTAAGTCATTCCACACTTAAGGGCACAACAACAACAATAAAAATGCTTTCGGGGTTCCTTCTTGTGATACTAAGGAGGAGGAACGACAGAGACCAAAAAAAAAGCCTTGAAAGTGAAAAAAAAAATGTTCAGGTCACAGAATATACATGAACAATATATATGGTCCAGGCCGTGTATATTGTGTGGGTAGATTGTGCCGGTAGTGGGAGAAAACAGATGCTCGTATTGAGCGCCCATTTTCCTAACCTGCACTTACAGCCACCTCTTCTTGGTGCCCGTTGCCGAGGAGGCGCTAGGGATGCACAGTTTCCCCTAGTGCCTCCTTTTTAACGTGGCAGATAATTTCCCTATTGCATCACGCGCCCGGGAGAGGTGGATGGGCACGTGTTAGGAAAACGGGTGCTCAATACCAGCACCCATTTTTAGTGCACCCCTATAGCATCGGCCTGGATGATTTCTCCAGAAACCACACTGATGGGGACTTAGGATGTCATTGTCGGCAAGAAACTCCGTCAGTTATGAAAGTGCAAATTTTTTCATGACTTATCTATTCAGGAGAGGAGAGGATCCAAAACTGACTGGTGATGGAATGATATCCGACAAGAGGGCCCAGGTTCCAGGGCTGGCAGCTGGGATATAGGTTTGCCGTGTAGACCAGAAAAACCAGCAGACTGGATGGGCCACTTGGAATTTATCTGCTGCCACTTACTATGCCACTATGTTTTAGGAGACTTTCATAAGAACAGTAAACAAGAAACCAATAAAACAGAATCTTTTTGGATGCTAACATAGTCTAAAATAGATCAGGTATAAATCTAGCAAAAAACAAACAACAAAGAAACCCCTCTTCATGTCAGCATTTAGAGGAAGAGGGGAATATTTTGCTTCTTTACAACTCAACTTTTTAATAAACCTAGTGGGTGGCACAGTTTGTTAACTCGGCAAACAATTTACTTAGTTGCATAAAACACAGTTCATTAGCAGTAGATAATTGCTCTTTGGCAATTAATTAGATCATTTTGCTAAGATAGACATTTTTAACTCTTGTTATTCCCTATGAATGTTGCAAAATATTCTACATTTAAAAAAATGCTTAACTTAAAAAAACATTCAGACACATTCTTTTAGTCCGTTTAGCCTGGTGCAAGACTGCCTATAGCGTTCTTTCCTTGACCATCATGAACTCCTTAGAAAAAGATTTTTTTAACCACTTTAATGTAAATTCCCAGTTTTGCATGTTTCTTTGGTTTTTTTTTTGGTTTTTGTTTTTTTACCAAAAGTGGCAACACAGGGATTGTAGGTCAGCCCATATAAGACGTATCATTGCATGCCTTATACAAGACCATCTTGCAGGTAATTTTGAGTACCCAAGTACGTTTTCCAGAGTGTTATTCACTCTAGCTAGCAGAAGGCAGTCTCTGACCCTCACTTGCTTTTATCTTCTCTGAAGTTGCAGCACAAAAGTGAACCCTGTTAGAAGATAAAGGAACAGATCAAAGGAGACAGCCAGGGCAGCAGTGAGTTTTCCTCTGCTCTCTGTCGTCCGCTGTTAGCAGCAAGAGTCTCTAAAAGCCCCAAGAAGAAGAGTGAGAAAGAAAAGGGAAGACTGCCGAGCAGGGCTCACCTGATGGAAGGCTGGGGGTGACCCGAAGATTGTCTTCTGAGCAAAAAAAAATCCTTCCCAGCTTCGGTCTGCAGGGAATGAGCGAAGAGCCTGTTCCTTGGCTGCCTTTTTTTTTTTGTGTGTTTGTTTTGCCTTTGCTGTCACATCCCACCCTGGGCAGGAAATGGCCATCCGAGCAGGACATCCTGACAGCCCCAAGCACAGGGCCAGGGGGGGTTTCCTTTCATGGAATGAACCCCAGCCCTGGCCTTCCAGGTTCTGGCTGGGTGCTGGGAACAGGCAGACTCCCTCCGTGCTGGGCAGCTGCAGGCGCTCCAAGCAGGCCCAGGGGGACTTTTTACTGCTGCGGAAGGGCAGCCAGCACTGCGGCTCGGGGCATCGGCCCTCAGCAGGACCCTTTGAGTAGAGCCACATCCGCATGGGAGAGATCACTTCTTCCAGTGGCTGCGTTGCTTAATGCAATGCAGCAGGTTTTGTCTGATGCAGACCCAGTTTATTAAAGGTGCATATCAGATCTTTATTTTCTTTGACGTGCAGCAGTTTCCTTCTGCTCGGTTGGAAGCAGGGCCGGCAACATGAGCCTTCATTCGCAAGTGCTGGAGGATTTTTTCTTTTTCCCCCCTCTGTATTTTATATCCCTTCCCAACTTACTTTAGCCCAGCTATTGCAGTGACGGTCCTGGATTGGGGCCCCAGGCACCAGGGCTTTCTCCTGAACCCTGCAATCATGGGTCCGGAATCAAGCCGCTAGGCGTTGCCATTGTGCAAAGACTAAAAATCCCTCCACTGCTCCCCCCCCTCCCCCCTCCCCCACCTTCAGGCTATGAACGCTGCCTCCGCAGCATCCCCAGCGCCGATCAGTACAGGGCATGGAAGATGTAAGCCAGGGTTTGGATCCTGCTCTCTCCACATGGTAGTATGCAGGTGCTAGGATCCTTTTTAGACAATTAGAGGAAGGCTGGACTGATCTTGATTGGCCCGATCAAGCCTCCATATAACTCATTCCTTGTCTGAACATGCAAAAACCAAGACAGAGAAAGAATGGTCCTTAAACATGAGCGCTTGACCATTGCTTTGCTATGACAGGCATTTGTGACCACATTGTAACGGAGTAGCTGCACTGAGCCCTACACCACCACTAAGTCTACTTAGCATAAATTCAGCTGCAAATCCATTCTTTAACTTTTTTTTTGTCTGTGTTTTTATTACTACACGGTTTCAGCCTAGCCGGCTTCCAGGATACCCAACAGGTACATAGAGGAACCCACATGGGAGGAGGCGATATTAGACCTGATGCTTGCCTACAGGGACAGTATCTCTGATGTTGAATTAGATGATCATCCGGAATCCAGTGATCACCAGATGTTGTTGTTCAGTATTAGAGCACAGGAGATAAAGGTTCATTCAAAGGCGAGTGCCCTAGACCTCAGGAAAACTAACTTGGTTAAAACGGGGGAGTTCCTCAAGTCACTAGCTGGATGGGAAAATCTAGAGGAAGGAGAAGAGCAGCAGTGGCCAAACTAAAAGGAGATATCATAAGGGCCAACTTACCTTTTTGTTAGGAAAGTAAATAAAGGAAAAAGAGGCCACTCTGGTTTTCTAAAGAAGTACCGGAGAAAAGGTTAGCATTTATAAACAGGAGATCACAGGAGAGGAAGATAGGCGACAATATCTGGAAAAGCTGAGAGAAACTGGGAAAATTGTCAGGTATGCAAAAATTCAAATGGAAGAAAAGTCAGCAAATATGGTAAAACGTGAGGACAAGATATGTTAGTGATAGAAGGAAGTGCAAAAGCAGTAATGCGAGACTCAAATTTGAAGAGAAGGAATATGTAGAAAATGATGAGGGAAAAGCAAAATTCCTTAAGAAATAGTTCTGTTCGGTGTTCGCTATGAAGGGCCCGGAGCAGGACCACATGAAATGAACACAAATAAGATTGGAACTGAGGTAAGCCTCCATCGATTTTCAGAAAAGTGTTTCGTGAGGAGCTAACTAAACAAAGTAGATAAAGTGATGGAGCCGGATGGGATACATCCGAGAGTACTAAGGGAGCTTAGAGATGTCCTGGCAGCTCCGCTGGCTGACCTCATCAATGCTTCCTTAGAGTCTGGAATAGTTCCAGAAGACTGGAGATGGTGGATGAGGTTCCTACTCACAAAAGTGGAAGCAAAGAGGAGGCTGGGAACTGCAGGCCTGTTAGTCTGATTTCTGTGGTGAGAAAATTAATGGAATCGCTGCTAAAACAGCAGTTTTTGGAATTCAATAGATTGCAAGATCCGAGGCTGCAGGAGGTTTTACCAGAGGTAAATCTTGTCAGACAAATTGATCAATTTCTTTGATTGGATGACCAGAGAAGTAAGAACATAAGAACATGCCATACTGGGTTAGACCAAGGGTCCATCAAGCCCAGCATCCTGTTTCCAACAGAGGACAATCCAGGCCACAAGAACCTGGCAAGTACCCAAAAACTAAGTCTATTCGATGTTACCGTTGCTAGTGGCTATTTTCTAAGTCAACTTAATTAATAGCAGGTAATCGACTTTTCCTCCAAGAACTTATCCAATCCTTTTTTAAACACAGCTATACTAACTGCACTAACCACATCCTCTGGCAACAAATTCCAGAGTTTAATTGTGCGTTGAGTAAAAAAGAACTTTCTCCGATTAGTTTTAAATGTGCCACATGCTAACTTCATGGCGTGCCCCCTAGTCTTTCTATTATCCGAAAGAGTAAATAACCATTTCACATCTACCCGTTCTAGACCTCTCATGATTTTAAACACCTCTATCATATCCCCCCTCAGCTGTCTCTTCTCCAAGCTGAAAAGTCCTAATCTCTTTAGTCTTTCTTCATAGGGGAGCTGTTCCATTCCCCTTATCATTTTGGTAGCCCTTCTCTGTACCTTCTCCATCGCAATTATATATTTTTTGAGATGTGGCGACCAGAATTGTACACAGTATTCAAGGTGCTGTCTCACTATGGAGTGATACAGAGGCATTATGACATTTTCCGTTTTATTCACCATTCCCTTTCTAATAATTCCCAACATTCTGTTTGCTTTTTTGACTGCCACAGCACACTGAACCGACGATTTCAATGTGTTATCCACTATGACGCCTAGATCTCTTTCTTGGGTTGTAGCACCTAATATGGAGCCTAACATTGTGTAACTATAGCATGGTTTATTTTTCCCTATATGCATCACCTTGCACTTATCCACATTAAATTTAATCTGCCATTTTGAAGCCCAATTTTCCAGTCTCCCAAGGTCTTCCTGCAATTTATCACAATCTGCTTGTGATTTAACTACTCTGAACAAATTTGTATCATCTGCAAATTTGATTATCTTACTCGTCGTATTTCTTTCCAGATTATTTATAAACATATTGAAAAGTAAGGGTCCCAATACAGATCCCTGAGGTACTCCACTGCCCTCTCCCTTCCACTGAGAAAATTGTCCATTTAATCCTACTCTCTGTTTCCTGTCTTTTAGCCAGTTTGCAATCCACAAAAGGACATCGCCACCTATCCCATGATTTTTACTTTTCCTAGAAGCCTCTCATGAGGAACTTTGTCAAACGCCTTTTGAAAATCCAAGTATACTACATCTACCGGTTCACCTTTATCCACATGTTTATTAACTCCTTCAAAAAAGTGAAGCAGATTTGTGAGGCAAGACTTGCCTTGGGTAAAGCCATGCTGACTTTGTTCCATTAAATCATGTCTTTCTATATGTTCTGTGATTTTGATGTTTAGAACACTTTCCATTATTTTTCCTGGCACTGAAGTCAAGCTAAACGGTCTGTAGTTTCCCGGATCGCCCCTGGAGCCCTTTTTAAATATTGGGGTTACATTTGCCATCCTCCAGTCTTCAGGTACAATGGATGATTTTAATGATAGGTTACAAAATTTTACTAATAGGTCTGAAATTTCATTGTTTAGTTCCTTCAGAACTCTGGGGTGTATACCATCTGGTCCAGGTGATTTACTACTCTTCAGTTTGTCAATCAGGTCTACCACATCTTCTAGGTTCACTGTGATTTGATTCAGTCCATCTGAATCATTTCCCATGAAAACCTTCTCCAGTACGTGTACCTCCCCAACATCCTCTTCAGTAAACACCGAAGCAAAGAAATAATTTAATGTTTCCGCCATGGCCTTATCTTCTCTAAGTGCCTCTTTAACCCTCGATCATCTAACGGTCCAACTGACTCCCTCACATGCTTTCTGCTTCCGATATATTTTAAAAAGTTTTTACTGTGAGTTTTTGCTTCTACGACCAACTTCTTTTCAAATTCTCTCTTAGCCTGTCTTATCAATGTCTTACATTTAACTTGTCAACGCTTATGCATTATCCTATTTTCTTCTGTTGGATCCTTCTTCCAATTTTTGAATGAAGATCTTTTGGCTAAAATAGCCTCTTTCACCTCCCCTTTTAACCATGCCGGTAATCGTTTTGCCTTCTTTCCACCTTTCTTAATGTGTGGAATACATCTGGACTGTGCTTCTAGAATGGTATTTTCTAACAATGACCATGCTTCTTGCACATTTTTTACTTTTGTAGGTGCTCCTTTCAGTTTTTTTCTAACAATTTTTCTCATTTTATCAAAGTTTCCCCTTTGAAAGTTTAGCACGAGAGCCATGGATTTACATACTGTTCCTCTTCCAGTCATTAATTCAAATTTGATCATATTATGTTCACTATTGCCAAGTGGTCCCACCACCGTTACCTTTCTCACCAAATCCTGTGCTCCACTGAGAATTAGATCTAAAATTGCTCCCTCTCTCGTCGGTTCCTGAACCAATTGCTCCATAAAGCTATCATTTATTCCATCCAGGAACGTTATCTCTCTAGCGTGTCCCGATGAGAAATTTACCCAGTCAATATTGGGGTAATTGAAGTCTCCCGGGGAGAGTGCTAGATGTAGTGTACTTGGATTTCAGCAAGGCCTTTGACACAGTTCCACATAGGCAACTTATAAATAAATTGCGTGCCCTTGATATGGGACCAAGAGTGACTGGCTGGGTCAGAAACTGGCTGACTGGGAAGTGACAAAGGGTAGTGGTAAATGGAGTTCAGTCTGAGGAGGGGAGTGTTGCTAGCAGTGTGCCGCAGGAATTGGCCCTTGGAGTGGTTCTTTTCAAAATTCGTCAGTGACATAGCAGAAGGCTTGTCGGGAAAAGTTTGTCTTTTTGCCGATAATACCAGAATCTTCAATAAGTTAGACAGCTTGGAAGGTGTGGAAAACATAGGGAAGGTTCTAATGAAGCTCAATGAATGGTCTAGTGTCTGTCAGCTAAGATTTAATGCTAAAAATACATTCCCTAAGTAGAAAAATTTGGGATTTAAAAGGGTGAGTCAGTTGTTAAATGGAAGGGAAATGAAGACTCTTCCTCAACTACAATGCATTGTAAGTTGTGAAAATATTCCAGTGTTTCAATACTTAACAATTGAAGGGATTTTTCACCAAATTGTCAATTAAGAATTCTTGCAGCTGAAAGCTTATCATTTGAACAAATGGTGCTTTCTCCCTATAAGAGTAGAGGTCTTATTTCAAAGCTTTATAGCTTGCTGCTATGCAAAATGAGTGATGCATTAAAGAAAATTAAAGCAAGTTGGGAAATGAATATTGTCTGCAATATTTTAGAGGAGGAATGGGGAAGTATTTTTTGTTGACTAGCAAAGGGTAGTTCCATTTGTGTTTCTAATAAAAAGTCTGAACATAAGAACATAAGAAATGTCATACTGGGTCAGATCAAGGGTCCATCAAGCCCAGTATCCTGTTTCCAATGTACGTGGCAAGTACCCAAACATTAGATAGATCACAAGCTACTATTCCTTATTAATTACCATAATAGCAGTTTATGGATTTAACCTCTAGGAACTTATCCAAACCTTTTTAAAACCCAGTAACACTAACTGCTGAAACAATATCCTCTGGCAATGAATTCCAGAGTTTAACTATGTGCTGAGTGAAAAATAATTTTCTTCGATTTGTTTTAAATGATCTACTTGCTAACTTCATGGAGTGCCCCCTAGTCCTTCTATTATATGAGAAAATAAATAACTGATGTACATTAACTTGTTCAAGTCCTTTCGTGATTTTGTAGACTTCTATCATATCCCCCTCTCAGCCGTCTCTTCTCCAAACTGAACAGCCCTAACTTCTTTAGCCTTTCCTCATAGGGGAGCCGTTCCATGCCCCTTATCATTTTGGTTGCCCTTCTCTGCACTTTCTCCAGTGCAGCTATATCCTTTTTGAGATGTGGTGACCAGAAATGCACATAGTATTCAAGGTCTGGATACAAACTTCTATATCAATGGTACTATACCCCTTCTAAATTAAAAGGGATGGGTATTCAGGGAGATGATTCTTGTTGGTGAAATTGTGGGGGGAGAAGGAACCCTTTTTTTGTATTTGTTACTTTGTAAACTGCCTCATGCTTATAATAGAGTGCATGTTATAAATCTTTTAGAATAAATAAATAAACAAACAAACAAATATAATTAAAATCCAAACAAGAGTATAAAACATAAGAACATAAGAACATAAGAAAATGCCATACTGGGTCAGACCAAGGGTCCATCAAGCCCAGCATCCTGTTTCCAACAGTGGCCAATCCAGGCCATAAGAACCTGGCAAGTACCCAAAAACTAAGTCTATTCCATGTAACCATTGCTAATGGCAGTGGCTATTCTCTAAGTGAACTTAATAGCAGGTAATGGACTTCTCCTCCAAGAACTTATCCAATCCTTTTTTAAACACAGCTATACTAACTGCACGAACCACATTCTCTGGCAACAAATTCCAGAGTTTAATTGTGCGTTGAGTAAAAAAGAACTTTCTCCGATTAGTTTTAAATGTGCCCCATGCTAACTTCATGGAGTGTCCCCTAGTCTTTCTACTATCCGAAAGAGTAAATAACCGATTCACATCTACCCATTCTAGACCTCTCATGATTTTAAACACCTCTATCATATCCCCCCTCAGTCGTCTCTTCTCCAAGCTGAAAAGTCCTAACCTCTTTAGTCTTTCCTCATAGGGGAGTTGTTCCATTCCCCTTATCATTTTGGTAGCCCTTCTCTGTACCTTCTCCATCGCAATTATATCTTTTTTGAGATGCGGCGACCAGAATTGTACACAGTATTCAAGGTGCGGTCTCACCATGGAGCGATACAGAGGCATTATGACATTTTCCGTTTTATTCATCATTACTTTTCTAATAATTCCCAACATTCTGTTTGCTTTTTTGACTGCCGCAGCACACTGAACCGACGATTTCAATGTGTTATCCACTATGACACCTAGATCTCTTTCTTGGGTTGTAGCACCTAATATGGAACCCAACATCGTGTAATTATAGCATGGGTTATTTTTCCCTATATGCATCACCTTGCACTTATCCACATTAAATTTCATATGCCATTTGAATGCCCAATTTTCCAGTCTCACAAGGTCTTCCTGCAATTTATCACAATCTGCTTGTGATTTAACTACTCTGAACAATTTTGTGTCATCTGCAAATTTGATTATCTCACTCGTCGTATTTCTTTCCAGATCATTTATAAATATATTGAACAGTAAGGGTCCCAATACAGATCCCTGAGGCACTCCACTGTCCACTCCCTTCCACTTAGAAAATTGCCCATTTAATCCTACTCTCTGTTTCCTGTCTTTTAGCCAGTTTGCAATCCATGAAAGGACATCGCCACCTATCCCATGACTTTTTACTTTTCCTAGAAACCTCTCATGAGGAACTTTGTCAAACGCCTTCTGAAAATCCAAGTATACTATATCTACCGGTTCACCTTTATCCACATGTTTATTAACTCCTTCAAAAAAGTGAAGCAGATTTGTGAGGCAAGACTTGCCCTGGGTAAAGCCATGCTGACTTTGTTCCATTAAACCATGTCTTTCTATATGTTCTGTGATTTTGATGTTTAGAACACTTTCCACTATTTTTCCCAGCACTGAAGTTAGGCTCACTGGTCTGTAGTTTCCCGGATCGCCCCTGGAGCCCTTTTTAAATATTGGGCTTACATTTGCTATCCTCCAGTCTTCAGGTACAATGGATGATTTTAATGATAAGTTACAAATAAACAATAAAATATAATAGACCCAAAAGCTGGGGCTATTCAATGTACTGGATCTTGACAGTTGAAATTAAAGGCCAACAGGAATAGATAGATTGTCAGTACCTTCTTAAATGGATTTTGAACAAGAGGCATTTTGCAAGTATTTTGGAATGGAGTCCCATAGGCGAGCACCAGCGATAGAGATGGCATGGCTTCTGGTAATCTTGCCAATTTAGAAGTTGGCACTTCCAACAAGTTCTTCAAGGCAGAATTTAGATGCCCCATAGGTTTGTACATATGAAGGGTGGCACTTAGCCAGGTAGATGAATAATTATTGAGTAAGTTATAAATCAAAGTTAGAACCAGGGTTGGTAAATTTCAGACTGGGAGCAGGCGCATATATGTGCATGTATATCAGCGTGCGCCCAGGGACGCGGGCATTTTATAACTTGCATATACCTTATAAAATAGCCTGGTTGCGCACATGTGCACTCAATTTTAAGTACGCGTATGCCAGCCGCATAAATCGGGTTTCTATTGCGTAAGTCAGGGTATTTTATAACTGGTGCGCGTCCGTGCCATGACCAGTTTCATCAGTTTGTCCAAAGGTTCACCCAGTTTAGAGTTAGGTCGCCGGCATGTCCCCCGATTACCCCAGACCCTTTAAACCCATCAGAAATGGCTGCTTTTGTTTTTTTTTTTCAAAGTTACACCTCCTCCATAGCAGAAGTAAACTTACATGGCACTGGACCCGGGTGCGCGCCCAGGAAGGTATGTAAGTGTTTTTTTGCGCAATCTATTGGCCCTGCCCAAGAATGCCCATGCCCCATCCAGACCTCGCCCAAACCATGCCTCTTTTTGAAACCAAGTGAGATGTGCGTGCTGCAGGAGATGCGTGTGCATGTAGGTGGCTTTTAAAATATGGAGGGCAGGTGTAAGCCCTACATGCACGTGCATCTCCCGATTTTGGCACACACTGGGCTTTTAAAATTCCCCTCTTGTACGTGCCATGCTATTGGGAGGGAATGTTCCATAATATAGATATGTTGGTCAGAAATTTTTTCATGGATCTATTGGATTACGGGGCGTAAACTGCCTTTGGACCCTTTAGTTATTCTTTTAGGTCTCCCACATGGGGATTTTCATCCTGTTAGAAAGGGGGGTATTAGCCTAACTATTCACAGGCTAATTTCTGCTAGATGTAAAGTGACTTGTCATTGGAGATCTTTGTCAGCTCCTCCTATGGTGGAGTGATTTCATCTTCTCTGGAGTGTATACACAATGGAGTACATTATCTTTCAGTTGTGGGACTTTTAATCCAATGTTCCTAAAATTTGTGAGCCTTTCTTGCACATAGTGGGTCCTTTATTTGATACATTGACAATCTGTTGATCTAGCACCACAGACTCTTTAAATGCACTCGCTATATTGCCATTTGGTGCACATCATGTGTTTGCAATATTTAATGTTGCTGCTTGATTTCCTTGATATTATATGGCTTATTTGCTATTCTATTCTCTGAAGAGTGCTTCATAAGTCTAAAATTAATCCATAACCTGGTATATCTGGAAGAGAATGATTTATCATGTATACCCTAGAGGAAAGTTAAGGTAGGGGAGATAAGATAGAGACATTTAAATATCTGTTACACTCCGCGGCCACAGACGGCTGCGACCTCTGTTGCTCACTTCCTTTTTCTCTGACTTGGCTCCTTCTGCTCCATCTGCTCCATCTGCTGCCGGCCTTCCCGGGTCCACCTGAGCAGCATGGACACTGCCGACCGCCATCTTACCCTTGGGGTCCCTTAGGCGCGAATGCGCACTCCCCAGCTTGTTTAAACCATTCATGGTGGGAACCTCAGGGGTGTACCCCTCAGATGACATCACCTATCTCGGATATTTAAACCCGCCAGCCCAGACAGCCTGTGACTTGGCAATGAGTTCATCTTGCTGAATCCACCTACTCTTGCTTCAGTTCCTGTTCCGGTTCCTGCTTCCGTGGTGTGAGACTATTGGGTACCCACTCCTCCGGGGCCCTTCCTCGTCTCTCAGCTATCCGCTCCTCGGAGGGCCTTCACCCAGATCCCTGCCTACCTCGCATCCGAAGCTTCCTACGGAACTACTACTTTGTCTTCAAGTCACTGTGAGTATCACGCTGTGTGGACCACTGCTGTGATATCTACCTGGGAATCCTCTCCAGGTCTACCCCACTCTGCGGACCTTTGCTGTGATATCACTAGAAGAACCTCGCCGGTGTACTCCGCTCTGCGGACCATTGCCGTGATATTGATAGAGGAGCCCTCTCCAGGTCTACCCCGCTCTGCGGACCTTTGCTGTGATATCGCTAGAAGAACCTCGCCGGTGTACCCCACTCTGTGGACCAGTGCCGTGATATCCTAGAGGAACCCTCACGGTGTACCCCGCTCTGCAGACCATTACCGTGACCTCCCACCGAGGAACCCTCTTGTGTACCATCTTTACGGACCCCATGAACTACAGAGACTGTACTTTCGCTCGGCACCCCCTCTCTTCGGGTAGTGCCGCACCTATTGCCTGACTCCAGTTATCCCAAGCTGAGTCTGACGTCAGCACCTGCGCTGTCGCTCCGTGGCCCCTCCTCCTGGGGTCACCCTCTCTCTCTCTCCTTCACACTTCTGCTGTATAACATCCCGCAGCCGAGACCTTGCCTCCCGACTGTGAGGCTCAGTGGGGCTCCTCCCCTGGGCAGTACCACCTCTCACCTCGGCCAAGGGGTACACATACCCACAAATCTTAACAGATTGACAAGTCCATGGACCCAGTACAGATCTCGGCCTTCCAGGCCATCCCTGGCCTGGCCCAGCGGATTTCAGATCAGCAGAAGGTTTTGGAGAGTTTGGCCAATGCCATAAATCTTTTAAATAACTGGCTGGACAGTGCCTCCATGTCTGCCAAGCTGAGCCTAGCTCCACAGATGCCTCCTTCCAGCCACCTGTGGTCTTGCTGGCACCTCCTCATTTTTCAGGTGACCCCTTGTCCTGTAGGGGCTTCCTCAACCAGTGCAACATGCACTTTTCTTTACAACCTGCATACTTTCCTGACGTAGTTACCAAGATGACATACATACTATCCCTTCTGGAGGGACGGGCGTTGGCCTGGGCATCACCCATGTGGGAATGAGCGGACCCGATCTGCCACGATCTGCCGGGCTTCCTCGCCCTCTTCCACTCCGTCTTTGACGACCCCACTCGTAAGGCTTTTGCCGGTTCTACACTACTACACCTGCATCAAGGTTCCCGATCCCTTACCGACTACTTCATCGAATTTAGGACTCTTGCATCTGAGCTGCACTGGGACCTGGGCTGCCTGCGTGCGATCTTCCTCGAAGGGCTGAGTCCGCGCATCAAGGATGAGCTAGTAGCTCGAGAAGTTCCTGACACCTTGGATGCTCTCGTGGACCTCGCAGGCCACATTGATCGCCGTCTTCGTGAACGCTCGCACAAGACCAGAGGACCCAAGAGGGTGGCTACTGGTACTCCCCGCATTCACCCAGCACCTTCTGCAAAGACCGCTGCTATGCAAGATACCGATGAAGAGGAACCGATGCAGATGGGCCGCAGCCAACTAACCTCAAGGGAGAAGCGTCGCCGCCTATGATCAGGTCTGTGTATGTATTGTGGCCAGCCCGGACACGCAGTACCCGCCTGCCCACTCTGTCCGGGAAACTCTCAGGCCTAGGTTCTGCAGAGGACTTCTTCTAGGCTTGACATCACCCTCTCCTCCATTAACGTTACCTGTTTCCATCAACTCAGGTACCCTGGAATTTTACCCCTTGGCGTTAGTGGATTCCGGGGCTGGTGGTAACTTTATCCTCTGACAGCTGGTGGAGCATCTCCAGATCCCCACAGTCCATACACCCACGCCATTACTGCTCTCCTCCATCCACGGCGAGCCATTTCCTGGTGAAGTCACTTGCTCCACAGTTCCCATTCGCCTTCACACTGGATCCATGCACACGAAGACCATCTCTTTTCTGGTACTGGACAAGGCCATCCACCCGGTGGTTCTTGGGCTACCATGGTTGAAACTTCACACTCTGCAATTCGACTGGAGCACTTTATAACTATCCCAATGGGGCAGCTCCTGTCATAAGGATTGCTTGGAGGTCGTGTCACCTATGCCTTGCTTAACCACCACGACGTCTCTCCTGGGTCTCCCGCTGCAGTACTCCGCTTATGCTGATATATTTTCAAAGAAGGCTGTGGACATCTTACCACCTCATCACTCATTTGATTGTGTGATTAATTTGCTACCCAATTCAGAAACTCCTCGCGGAAGGGTGTAGCCACTTTCGCTAACAGAGACTAAAGCTATGTCAGACTACATACAAGAGAATTTGGCAAAAGGCTTCATTCGGCCTTCCAAGTCTCCCGCCGGGGCGTGATTCTTTTTTGTGGGGAAAAAGGACGGTTCCCTCCGGCCGTGTATAGATTACCATGGCTTAAACGAAATTACCCAGAAGGAACGATATCCCTTGCCACTAATCTGCGAACTGTTTGACAGGCTCCCAGGGGGCCAAAATATTTTTCAAATTAGACCTGAGGGGGGCCTACAGTTTGGTCCGGATTCGCCAGGGTGAAGTATGGAAAACTGCTTTTAACACCCGTGACGGCCATTTCAAATACCTGGTAATGCCCTTCGGCCTTTGTAATGCTCCAGCGGTGTTCCAGAATATGATGAATGAGGTATTTAGAGACATGCTCTACCAGTGCGTCGTGGTCTATCTGGATGACATCCTGGTATTTTCATGAGACCTCCAGAAACATCGCTGAGACATCTGCAATGTTCTTCAGTGCCTAAGGGACAATCACTTGTATGCCAAACTGGAGAAGTGTTCCTTCGAACAGGAGACTGTCCCTTTTCTTGGTTACGTGGTCTCGAGTCAGGGCTTTCAGATGGATCCTCAGAAGACCAAGTGCATCCAGGATTGGCCCCAACCAACAGGCCTCAAGGCGCTCTGTAGATTCCTGGAATTTACTAACTACTACCGGTCATTCATTCAACATTAGGGATGTGAATCGTGTCCTCGATCGTCTTAACGATCGATTTCGGCTGGGAGGGGGAGGGAATCGTATTGTTGCCGTTTGGGGGGGTAAAATATCGTGAAAAATCGTTAAAAATCGTTAAAAATCGAAAAATCGAAAAACCGGCACATTAAAACCCCCTAAAACCCACCCCCGACCCTTTAAATTAAATCCCCCACCCCCCAAATAACTTAAATAACCTGCGGGTCCAGCGGCGGTCCGGAACGGCAGCGGTCCGGAACGGGCTCCTGCTCCTGAATCTTGTCGTCTTCAGCCGGCGCCATTTTCCAAAATGGCGCCGAAAAATGGCGGCGGCCATAGACGAAAAAGATTGGACGGCAGGAGGTCCTTCCGGACCCCCGCTGGACTTTTGGCAAGTCTCGTGGGGGTCAGGAGGCCCCCCACAAGCTGGCCAAAAGTTCCTGGAGGTCCAGCGGGGGTCAGGGAGCGATTTCCCGCCGCGAATCGTTTTCGTACGGAAAATGGCGCCGGCAGGAGATCGACTGCAGGAGGTCATTCAGCGAGGCGCCGGAACCCTCGCTGAACGACCTCCTGCAGTCGATCTCCTGCCGGCGCCATTTTCCGTACGAAAACGATTCACGGCGGGAAATCGCTCCCTGACCCCCGCTGGACCTCCAGGAACTTTTGGCCAGCTTGTGGGGGGCCTCCTGACCCCCACGAGACTTGCCAAAAGTCCAGCGGGGGTCCGGAAGGACCTCCTGCCGTCCAATCTTTTTCGTCTATGGCCGCCGCCATTTTTCGGCGCCATTTTGGAAAATGGCACCGGCTGAAGACGACAAGATTCAGGAGCAGGAGCCCGTTCCGGACCGCTGCCGTTCCGGACCGCTGCTGGACCCGCAGGTTATTTAAGTTATTGGGGGGGGGTTCGGGAGGGTGGGGGATTTAATTTAAAGGGTCGGGGGTGGGTTTTAGGGGGTTTTAGTGTGCCGGCTCACGATTCTAACGATTTATAACGATAAATCGTTAGAATCTGTATTGTATTGTGTTCCATAACGGTTTAAGACGATATTAAAATTATCGGACGATAATTTTAATCGTCCTAAAACGATTCACATCCCTATTCAACATTATTGCACACTCACCGCCCCTCTCACGGCCATGACCCACAAGGGAGCCAACCCCTCACAGTAGTCACTCGAGGCCATGTCGGCCTTTCAGAAGCTTAAGGACGCATTCCTTAAAGAACCATGCTTATGCCACCTGGATCCCCGATGACCCTTCATCGTCGAAGTTGATGCATCCGACGTCGTCGGTGCGGTCCTCAGCCAGTATTCTGCCAATCACATCTTGCACCCCTGTTCGTTCTTTTCTCACCATTTCTCACCTGCGGAGTGCAATTATGGAATCGGTGACAAAGAATTATTGTCAATTAAACTCATCTTTGAAGAGTGGCGCCCCTGGCTCGAGGGGGCTCAGCCACCAGATCAAGGTATATACAGACCACAAGAACCTTGAGTACCTGCATCATGCACAATGCCTGAACCACCGGCAGGCCCGTTGGTCTCTCTTCCTTACTCGGTTCAATTTCGTGCTACGATACCGACCAGCCAACAAGAACACTCGAGCTGACACCCTTTCCCGGTCCTTCACCAATGAGGATGTCCCGGATGTTCCGCATCACATCATTGATCTAGACAAGGTTCTTTTCTCCACCACGTTCACTGTACCTTCTGAGAAGATGGAGGTTCCCTGTCCACTTCGTAGAAAAATCCTCTGATGGGCACACGATTCCCTGCTGGTGGGCCATCCAGGTCAAGCTAGAACTCTTTCCTCACTCCAGAGGTTCTACTGGTGGCCGACCATGAAGAAGGACGCTCAAGCTTATGTGGAGTCGTGCCCCACCTGTGCCCGTCAGAAGCTGCCGATGGGTCGACCTTGGGGTCTCTTGCAACCACTTCCTGCGCCCAGTGAACCGTGGACACACATTGCCACTGATTTCATAGTGGATCTTCCTCCTTCCAGTGGAAATAACACCATTTAGGTTAATGGTGGACCGGTTTTCAAAAATGTCTTACTTTGTGGCTCTATCTGGCCTTCCGTCAGCTCCGGAGCTGGTGAGACTGTTCATCCACCACACATTCCACCTCCACTGACTCCCGAGGCATATACTCTCTGACTGGGAAGTGTAATTTATGGCCAGGTTCTGGAGGGCCTTATGTAAAAAATTTGACATTGCCTTGGACCTCACATCGGCCTATCACCTGTAGGCCAATGGTCAGAGGAAAGAACAAATTGGACCCTGAAGCAGTTTCTCCGGGCATACGTAAACTCACGAGAAAATGACTGGTCCGAGTTGCTACCTTGGGTTGAGTTTGTCCTTAATTCGCATCTCTCCGCTTCCACTGGTCTTCACCCTTCCAAGTGGTATACAGATGTCAACCCCTGCCTCCACTTCCGCTACCTCTGTCAGTGGCTTCTCCTGCGGCTCAGGCCACTGTCCACGATTTGTCAATTTTAATTGACAAATACTTGCATCAACTTTGGGACGACACTAAACGACTTCTACAACAAGCTGCCCAGAAGACCAAGAAGTACTATGATATTTATCCATCATCGGGTAGACCCTCAGTTCAATCCTGGCGATAAAAAATGGCTTGGTACTCGATTCATTCGCCTGAAATTACCTTCAGCCCGCTTCGCTCCCAGATACATCAGGCCATTTCCCGTACTTCATCGCCTGGGCCCAGTTACGTACAGCCTTCGTCTCCCCACATCACTCAGGATTCATAACGCCTTCCACGTCTCATTACTTAAGCCTCTCATCCTGTCCAAATTTTCCAAAAAGGCACCTGTACCTCAACCTCTGGCATCGGAGGAAGACATCACATATCAAGTACAGGACATCCTGGATGTACGGAAGTGAGGAAGACAATGGGAATATCTGATAGTGTGGGAGGGCTTTTGGCCCGAAGAGGATAGCTGGGAGCCTGCAGCTAATATTCTCGATAAAGAACTGATCAAGTAGTTCCATACTTCTCACCCAAGAAAACCCAAACCTCCGGGTGGGGGGGCCCTAAGAAGGGGGGTACTGTTCCACTCCGCGGCCCCAGCCAGCTGCGACCTCGGTTGCTCACCTCCTTTTTCTCTGCCTTGGCTCTGTTGGATGAACTCGTGGCCTCTGCCAGCTGCCACCGGCCTTCCGGCCTCTGTTCCCGGGCCCACCTGAGCAGCATAGATGCTGCCGACCACCATCTTACCCTTGGGGTCCCCTAGGCGTGCACGCGTGCTCCCCGGCTTGTTTAAACCATTCATGGTGGGAACCTCAGGGGCGTCCCCCTCAGATGACATAACTTATCTCTGATACTTACACCCGCCGGCCCAGACAGCCGGCGACTTGGCAATGAGTTCATCTTGCTGAATCCACCTACTCTCGCTTCAGTTCCTGATCCGGTTCCTGCTTCTGTAGTGTGAGACTATCGGGTACCCGCTCCTCGAGGGCCCTTCCTCGTCTCTCGGCTATCCTCTCCTCGGAGGGCCTTCACCCGGATCCCTACCTGCCTTGCTTTCCGAGGCTTCCTACAGAACTACTACTTTGTCTTCAAGTCACTGTATCACGCTGTGGACCACTGCTGTGATATCTACCTGGGAATCCTCTCCAGTGTACCCCTCTCTGCAGATCATTACCGTGATATCGCTAGAGGAGCCCTCTCTGGGTCTATCCCACTCTGCGGACCTTTGCTGTGATATTGCTAGAAGAGCCTCGCTGGTATACCCCGCTCTGCGGACCACTACCGTGACCTCCCACCGAGGAACCCTCTTGTGTACCATCTTTACGGACCCCATGTACTACAGAGACAATACATTCGCTCGGCACCCCCACTTCTCGGGTAGTGCCGCACCTATTGCCTGACTCCAGTTATCCCGAGCTGAATCTGACGTCAGCACCTGCGCTGTCACTCCGTGGCCCACCTCCTGGGGTCACCCTCTCTCTCTCTCCTTCATTACTTCTGTTGTATAAATCCCGCAGCCGAGACCTTGCCTCCCGACAGTGAGGCTCAATGGAGCTCCTCCCCTGGGCGGTACCACCTCTCATCTCAGCCAAGGAGCCCCCATTCCCACAAATCTTAACAGTATCTCAAAGGTTTTCATGCATAAGAAGCAAAACTCTTTCAATGGATAGGAGGCTCTGGGATGAGGGTGAAAAGGGGTTGTTAGGGTGCTTTGAGTGGGTTTTCTGTGGTGGTGAAGAAACAGAAAGATAATAAGATTGAACTGAGCAGATTTGTGGAACTAGCCAAGGCTGTTAGAATGCTAAAGTGTGCTAAAGGTTAATTAGTATGTCAAATATCAGCATTAAATTTTGTTTCTGTCTTTCAGGCTCAACTTACAAGAAATCATATGACTTACTTGAACGCAGTCTTGTTAGCATATATGTTATATGAGATAAAATAATAACAACCAATTGGGAAAATGTTATGCAAACAACTAACCCCATTAGTATGTAGGTTTGCAGGAGGTGTGAGGGTACTTGCTTTGAGGGTACCTGTGAAAATATATTAAATATATTTTAATGTGGTAAAGAAGCAGAGTTAAGACAACAGCATTATGACATAATTGCAAAATGTTAAATTCGTACTGGAATGCAGGATGGTGCCAAAGGTCAATTCCTGAATTCCATCCCAGTAAGAGGCCGACTTATTTTACAAGAAGACTGAATATAGTAATTAACATATCAGTGATAAGGAATTTAAATTAACCAGTTAAAGAAATGTTATGTTAACGAAGTAGCTAACTCATTGATATGGAAATTAGAGGTGGTGACCTATTTAACCTATTCTATCTCTGAGACTGATCCTGCTTTTGCCTTGTGGGTTAATTGCACTCTCGTCCTGAAAAACGTACTTTTAAAAAATGATTTTTTAAAATCTCTTGTTAGTTATCAGTATTAAGTGTTTTTTTTTATCCCACAACTGAGAAATGCATTTACCTGACTGTACCAGCTCAGGAACCCTGAGATGGGGTTTATTCTGCATTGTTTGGTAAGCTACACTGCTCCTTATAAGACATATTATAATAACACTAAGGATGTACTTTTTTCTTACTCGCTATTAGTATTGGTTTACTAGCACCCCTATAGGGTATATTCAGCAGTAATCTTAGGAAATATTTCTTTACAGAGAGATAGTGGATGCCTCTCAGTGGAGGTGTGGCAACAAAATCATATCTGAATTCAAGAAAGCATGGGATAAACACAGAGGATTTCTGAGGGACTGATGTGAATTGTGAAGCTAAATCAGTTGGGTGAATGGGCATACATTCTAGATAGGACATATAGTCTTTTTCTGCTGCCACATTTCTATGTTTCCAAGAAAGGGAGGAGAAGTATTATCTATAAAAATATTAAAGCAACAATACTGCAGGGCTTCTGAGGTAAGGAAGAGATGCTGTGGATTAATCTAGAAAAAGGGAATGGATCATCTCTTTAAATTGGTGTAATATGCAGACCTACATTGCAAGCAGAAAAAAATGGATAGAGATTTAATAGAGCATTTCACAAAATGGCCATGAAAGGGGAAGTGCTATGAGCAGGTGATTTCAATCTGCCGGGTGCTGATTGCCGACATGCTGGCTATGGCGTGACTCCTTGAGGTTGCCCTAGGCAAACCTTTGGTCATTCACCTCCACCCCCGCAACTTAACTACAAGCAGCAGTAGCTCCAGCACAATGCTTCCTTCTTTGACGGTTTTGGTTCTGGTAAAGCACTTCTCTAGATCTCATATTGGCAGGCTTTTGCCACCCCCCAAATCCTTGGCACTCTAGGCAAACACATAATTTATCTAATGGAAGGAAGCACTGGCCCTGCTTGAGGTACTCCCTCATTTCAACAAAGTTAGTTTTCCTAAAGTTTAGGATCCTTGCCTTCAATCAAGCTAACACTGCCTGCACTGTAATATTGAACCACTCCAATCAGTGATCACCGGATCCAAGATGATCATCCACTGCAACCTCAGAAAACCTCTCTCCATTGGTAAGCACCAAGTCCAGCATTGCCTCCTGCCAAGTCAGAACAGTTCTCATTGCAGATAGTTCAGGATATCCCTGCTTCTAGAAGAAGCCATTAGGGATGTGAATCATTTTTTGACGATTTAAAATATAGTCTGATATTTTTTAAATCGTCATTAATCGTTAAAGAGTGCGATACAATATAAATGCCACCGATTTATCGTGAAAAAATCATTAATTGGGTTAGTGCACATTAACGGGAGTTAGGACACAACCTAAAAACCCACCCCGACCCTTTAAAACCACTCCCTTAGCCTCTACCACCCTCCCAACCCCCCCCCCCAAACAAAAAAAATGTTTTAAAATTACCTGGTGGTCCAGTGGGCCCCGGGAGCGATCTCCCGCTCTCGGGCCATCGGCTGCCACTAATAAAAATGGCGCCAATGGCCCTTTGCCCTTACCATGTGACAGGGTAACCGTGCCATTGGCCGGCCCCTGTCACATGGTAGGAGCACTGGACGGCCGGCGCCATTTTTAAAGATGTTCCGATTCACATCTCTAACATACATTTGTAGTAATTTTCAAAAGTCATTTATGCTTGCAAAGGGCACTTATGTGAGTAAAACTTATGGACAATTCAATGGCACACATTGTAGCAATTTTCAAAAGCCCACTTACACATGTAAAGTGTATTTACCTGTGTAAAACCCAGTTTTATGTGTGCAAATCCTTTGAAAATGAGGCCAATGTTGATAAATGGGCTTTTTGAAAATTGCTACGATAGCATGTTGCATTAATATTTTCCTTTGAAAATCACCATGTAAGTACTGTATATGGATTTGGAACTTTGAATTCAAAACAGCACTTGGGTTTACTTTGACAAACATCAGGCTCATTACGCACATTTTCTAAAGGTTATTTTTGATTTGGAAAATCTTTTGGAATGTTTTATGTTTTTCAGTATATCTGTGTTTTGATGTTTGGCACATATTTAAGAAAGAAAAGGAAAAAGAAATACTTTTCCAATAATTAAGGACTGGCAGATGTGGTGCATTTCTCACTGGGATTTGCATTTGATGCCATTTATCAACTAAGCAATCTGTTTGATTATTTAAAACAATATTTAATTTAATCCTTTCTCTTTGAATATTGATGTAAGAATGAAGAGTGACATACTACATTTCCACTGGGCTTATGCTGAAGTGAGACATAATGATGCCATGAATGACATCAGTATTAAATAAATGGTTTTTCCCTTGTTCAGTGGATTGTGTATTAAGGAATAACACATGGTTTTGGAAATAGACAATACTTGTGACTGGAGTTGCTCTTGCACAGATTGAGTATATTGTAGTTCTGTAAATATCTGTAGGGCATTCAAATGGGCTAAAACCTATGTATGTTGTGCTTCCTGGCCGCGTTTGTCAGGTGGCCGGGCCTGCTCACCTGGTGTGCCCGTCTACCAGCTCCTCACTTGCGGCCTCTGCCAGCGCTATTCGTCCGCAGTGTCCCCGGGCATCTTCAGGCCCATCGGGGCCTTCTCTCTCGCAGCGCTCCTTGCGAAGGGGCTCGGCGTCCTCCATGGCATCGGCCCTGCTCCCTAGCGCACGTGCGCGTGCAGAACTCCCAGACATTTAAAGGGCCAAGCGCAGGAAACCCATCCGCGGCGCACCTCGATGATGTCACCTGAGCCCTGTATATAAGCAGGGCTCAGACTACTGCTCTTTGCCTTGGCAATCGGGTCGACACTGTTGGTGTGATAGTTTGCCTCTGTTCCAAGTGTCTCTTGTTCCAGTGTCTCCTGTTCCAGCGTCTCCAGTCCCAGCGTCTCCTTGTTCCTGTGTCCTTCCCAGGTAGTACCTATCCGGACTGACTTCTTGGTACTGACCTCTGCCTGCCTGACTATTCTATTGTCTGCCACCTGGAACTGACCTCTGCCTGCCTGACCATTCTATTGTCTTCTGCCTGGAACTGACCACTGCCTGCCTGACCATTCTCCTGTCTGCCACCTGGAACTGACCCTTGCTTGCCTCGACGATGCATGGACTGATTCTGGTATTGACCCTTGCTTTGTCTGACCTCTCTTGGACTGATACTCTGGCTCTGACCCTTGCGCTTCACTCGGACACTCTCTTCTGGCCCCCGGTGACTTTCGGGCCAACGTACTTGGATAACAACCGCATCTTCCACGTGGCTAGACCTGCAGGTGCTGCCTGTCTCATTCGGAGGACCTCTCTGAACTGTTGCCTTTCTGAGGCAGATTCTTCCGGATATATTCCGATATGGCACGGGTCTTCAGAAGGGATAGAGGATACACTCTTCCCCGAGGTGGTATTGAACCAGGCAGCAGATTGATGGCGCAGTCGAACTCCCGATGCGGGGGCAAGGTGTCCGCAGCCTTTTGGGGGAAGACATTGGCAAAGTGAGCGTATTGAAAAGGCACTCTTTTAGGGAGTGAGGTAGTAGTGCAGCAGACAGGGTCCATGGGTCGGGTCATGCAAGTCCGGTGACAAGATGGACCCCACCGGTCAAGCCTCAACGAGGTCCATTCAAATTGTGGGTTGTGCTGTTGCAACCATGGCATGCCAAGGACCACGGGATGAATGGACCTTTTAATCACATAGAACGAGAGACGCTCGTGGTGATCAGGCTCGATGTGGCATAGCAAAGGGATAGTCATGCGTGTAATCCTTCCCAGGAGGGGGTCTCCATGGATGGAGGAGAGCGTGAGTGGAACAGGGCAGGGGCGCGTAGAGATCAGCAACTGGTCAACTATCTCTTGTAAGAGGAAGTTCCCACCTGCCCTGGAATCCACGAGGGCAAGAGTATGGAAATCACAACCCCTATGGAGAGGGTTATTAGCAGGGTTAGAGGGGGAGCTGGTGCAGTCAGGCCTAGGGTCACTCCCCCGGTGAGATCTGGGCCCAGGAGTTTCCTGGCCGGTCAGGGCACTGGGGGTTGAGGTGCCCTGCGGCCCCGCAGTAGTGACAGAGGTCGCTCTGCCGATGTCTTTGGTGCTCCTCGGGAGACAGAGGCCCATGACCCAACTGCATGGGCTCTTCAGGAGGGCCCTCCATAGGAGAGGGCAGTTGCCAATTAGGTGAGGCCTGCCGGGGGTGTCCAGGTGCAACCGTGCGTCGTTTGGAACTGGGTAACTCCAATGCGGTGGTCGATCCGGCCTGCTAGGTCAATTAGTGCGTCCAGAGATGCAGGAAAGTCACGGGCAGCCAGCTCATCCTTAATCCTAGGGGAAAGTCCATCCAGAAAGATGGCTGTCAGGCAGGGCTCTTCCCAGTGAAGTTTGGTCGCCAGGGTCCTGAACTTCATTGGTATAGTCCAGCAAGGGACGATCACCCAGACAGATGTGCAGGAGTTCGGTGCTGGCCGTGGCCCGTCTTCCGGGGTCCTTGAATATGGATCAGAATAGGTGCAGGAAGCTGGGGAGGTCCAGGATCTGACCGCTCCCACAGGGGAGAGGCCCAGGCAAGGGCCTTACCCTCAAGCAGAGACAGGATGTAGGTTGTCCAGAAATAGTGCCGTCTGAAGACAAAAGTGCATATTGCACTGGTTGAGGAAACTGTGACACTGCTGGGGGTCACCTGCATAGCAGGGAGGAGCTAGCAGGGAAATGACTGGACGGGGCGGTGAAGTCATCCCCGAGGCACTTGGGGCAGGTAAAGGTGTGGAACCTGCAGAGGCGGGTATTAAGGTGCTCCATGGAAGCGGCAAGTGACTCTAGGACCTTGTGCTGCTCTAGTATTTTTTGCGCCAGTCCAGGTATGGCCTGCAGTGCTGAAGCCTCCGCCGTATCTATGGCCTTGGCTTACTGTTACGGTCGTGGATCCTTGGGGGCGAGAGGGAGTTGGTGCCACCTATAGGGAGGAGCCCCACAGGTTCCCACCGTCGGCTGGAGAGTGACTGAGACCCCGAGGGGGCTTCACCACTACCAACCTTCGTTCCCCGCAGGTTGAGCCCTTGGGTATCGGGGCCGGCTGGACTTACATGTGGTCTCAGGCATGGGGCGTCTCGTGGTCCTAGAATAGCAAGGGTCGTGGCAGGCAGCGTATCTCATGGTCCAGGGTCAGGCAAGGGTCAGGGCAGGCAGCATTGCTCGTGGTCCAAAGTCAGGCAAGGGTCAGGGCAGGCAGCGAATCTTGTGGTCCAAAGTCAGGCAAGGGTCAGGGCAGGCGGCGAATCTCGTGGTCCAAAGTCAGGCAAGGGTCCAAGGTCCAGAAACTCAGGAATACAGAAACAAGAGTCTGGAATCTCCAACACAGGAACAAGAGCCAGAGGAAGCCAAGGCAAGGCCTGGGGGCAGGCCTTGCCTTGATATAGGCAGGGACCGGAAGGGTGGAGCTGGGGCATCACCTGTCTCTGTCCCTTTAAATCAGGTTGAGGGACACGTGCGCGCACCTGCCTAAGGCAGCCAGGAGAAGGAAGGCCTGGGCGGCTCGGCCATGTCAGGAGGGCCGCGCCAGCGGCGGATGGCTGGCACGGAAGCCGCATAAGGGAGCCACGTCCGCTGCGGCTCCCCGCCGCCATAAGGATCCCTGGAGTGGAGAAAACGCTGGTGCAATGCTGGTAGGTGAAGGGGGCCGGCTGCAGGCCTTCGTGGCTGTGCCCATAACAAAACGCATGGTAAAATTCTGACCTACTACCGCTGATGACAGTTCCTTTCAATTAGCTCTTGCTAACTGGGAGACCCTTAACCAAACTCTCTCCTCTGCAAGGGAGAAGATTGTCATAATGTAATTCCACCCATTGGGGGTCAAGGGCTCCAGGTAGGAAGCTTATGGAGCCAGCAGTTCTAGACTCTTAGTTTAGGGGGCAAGCAATGTATTTCTACGCTATCTCTGTTACAAGCAAAATTGTTGAATAATAACTTAACAGGAATTAATTCTTCCATCTCTCAAGATAAAAACATTTTAATGATTTCATGGACAGCCTGAATTGTCAACTTTCTCTTAGGACGTGGCCCTCAACACATTGCTTTTGGCCTTGGCTAGGCTAGAAGTCATAGTAGTGGCCAAGTTAGACCTCCAACATGATGTTAAAGTCCAATTAGATATATGCTTAGTGGATTGTGAAAAATCTGTGGTCAGCATTAGCAAGGACAATCCTACTTTGAAATCTGAAGTTTCTGTAATGCATGCAAAATGTGAAGCTTTCATGTCTGATAATGTTGCTCTGCATCGTAAGTTGGAACAGATGGAAAACATTAGTAAGGCGAGGATTTTATGCTTAACTAATTTTCCTTGTGTTCCTAATGTAATGCCTCCTTACCTTGCCTAATGTAATGCCTCCTTCCTGCCCCCAGGGCAGATTCTTGGCACCTGGTGCCTCCACCTGGGGAAGAGTGTGTTAATGGGTGGGATTTCCCTCCCTTCACCCCAAGAAAACAAATGGGACTGTGAGCAAGACTGGCAGTATGTACAAATATATACAGGTTTATTAGACTATATAAGTATATACATTTCTACATGACTAGGTACACCTCTAATAGTATGTCAAACAGCACACTTATCTAATTATGGTTAATAGTCTTAGGCCATACAACTATATACATTTCTACAAGGTAGCAAGAAATATTTGGCAATTTGGGGTTGCTGGCTCCCCACAGTATACCACCATATAGAATAGAAGGTACCTCTTGTATTCCCGCTTAATCAAGTATTTCTATTGTTATCCTCCCTTTTTTATCCCAGGTTTCACCCATGTAAAAAAATGCAACTGGGCTGGTGGACAGTGTTGGCCTGGGGGAGTCTGTGGTATCAAAACCGCTGCCATCTCCTCAGTGCCGTTTCTGCTCTGCTGAAGCGTCCGTGCCAATGCTGGGTCCATGCCCTCCTGGGACTCAGCTCTGCTTCTTGGTCTGTCTCTGGGGTCCATGCCCTCCTGGGAGACCCGACTCCACCTCCTGGAATGCTGTTGGGGTTTATGCCCTCCTGGGGAAACCAACTATGCCTTTGGACCTGTCACTGGGTTCCCCTTACTCTTGGGGGACTGCTCAATCTGATGCTGGGCTCCACACCCTCCTGGGAGACTGCTCAATCTGCTGCTGGGGTCCCCTTCCTCTTGAGGGACTGCTCCACCTCTAGATCTGTTGCTGTCCTTCGGTTCTTCTCCCTTGTTAGGAGGGTTTTTCCTGGCTTGGATTTACAGCTCCACTAGGCTCAAGGTCAGTCATTCACTGTTGCCCAGCCTGGATGGGTTACCTTCTCTCAGCCAAAAGGCCAAGACTCAGGCAGGACCATGGAAAGAGTATGTGTGCACATCCCTCCATCCTGCCTGACCTTTTCTTCTGTTGTCTGAGAACTAGGTACCCAAGGGTCTGACTCTATTTGCTTCCTAGGAATATTTTTCAGTACATTTCTCTCATAAATCCCTCTCTCATTCAGAATTCTCCAATGTAGGAATGTTCCAATTATTGTTCTGCAATTTAGGATTTTTGCTATTCTTTGATTTAAAATGATATTTCACTGCAAATTAACAACAGTAATTCAGGGGGCTATTCAGTGGTCATTTAAGCACCTTCACAGTAAGGGGTCTGGCAACCTTTTCAATCTCATTCTGGATTTCCTGGGCTGGTGGCTCATGTTACATAGTTGCATTGTCCTCTTTTTTTTTTTTTCCACTGCTGCAGTTCACTTAAATGGTAGCATGCTCTTTAACCTCCGTCTCCATTGGGAGGTGGGGTACACTAATGTATCTTAAAAATGATCATATGGAAATTGCAAAAGTTCCAGAATCAGCTCAACCTCCTGTTATACATGCTTATGACTCGCCTCACAGAAGAGAGAAAAATTGGGTCATAATTATTCGCAGCTCAGAATCATTGGTGAACCTCTCTGCTAATTGACTTCCTTTGTCTTTCGGTACTGCTATTTTGCTTGTGACATTAGTGTTTGAGTCTGACAGAGACTGGATTTTTCCACCCTTTCCTCCTGCAAAATGGGGGTGGGGAAATTTCTTGGACAGAATATTTCTATTTTTCCTGATGTGACTAGAGAAACACAGCTATTTCAGAAAAGTTTTCTTGTGCTGAAACCATAAGTAATACCTTTAAGAGCTGTATTTTTCAGAACATATCCATTTTGTTGTAAGGGGATATTTTGTCCACAAATCTTTTTTTTTTTTTTTGGCCCACACTAGCTGGAGTTCTTTTTGGAGCCTTAACACTAGATGAGGGAATATGTAAGTCATCGTTATCACTGAAGGTTTGAGTTTCCTTCTTCTTTTTCTGATATGACTTTTCACCTAGTCTCTCTGTTCAGGTTATTTCTGTTTTGGTTTTGTTCAGGTTTCTGAATTTACCTACTCTTGGAATCCCCTAATTAGTGGGGCCTTTATTTATTCCAGACATTTTTCTTTATTTGTACAAATTAAGATTCTGACATTTATCTTTTCTTTTCTGGAGTTTATTTTGTGAAAGTAAATAAACAAATTCATTTAAAAACTGAATATATTACTTTGGATTAAATATTTATTCCATGTGTTACCTATTGATATTCCTAATTAAATACTGAATTATTTTCGGAAGACAATTTTCCTTTCTTTTTGGAGGAAGAGACCACTAAGAGTAGCTAGATCTGTCTTGAATGGAGGTATAGGAGAAAGGGAATTGGGCATGCCAACCTTTAAAACCTTCATCCAGGCAGCACAACTTCAGCCTCTAATTGAACGGAAGGACACATACAAGCCTAAAATTTGGATTCAAACAGAGCAATTTTATTTGAGGGGTTTCCCAATTAAACATCTGCCTTGGATGCCTAAGTAGGCTAGGACTGGTGCTAACTTTAGTGAATACTTTGCTTACATTAAGCATCCTTTGCAAGTCTGGCAGAAACTTAGAAATGTGCTGGATTTTCCAGAGAGGTCTCCCTATTAAATATAATCTAATGCTCCTCTGAGATTTGCAGGGAATCAGGTGTAAAAGATAGGAGGAAAAAGGTTTGGATAGATTCAATTCAACCAACTTCTTAGGAATAGCCAAATGCTAATGTATGGGGATCCCAAACTTGTCCCTTACTAGTGCAGAGGTAGTGGTATGAACAGACCCTGCCCGAGTGATGCCAGAGCAGGGTGGTTTGAGGAGGGCTGACCCTCTCCAGGGTCAGCCCTCCTCTTTTCCCCCTGTACTCACGCCAGAGCAGGGCGTGAGTACAGGGGGACTCTTTTCCCCCTGTACTCACGCCCTGCTCTGGCATGAGTACAGGGGGAAAAGAGTCCCCCTGTACTCACGTGTCACCTTTGACACGTAAGTACAGGGGGACTCTTTTCCCTTCAGAAAGGTGCTGGTTGAAGTGCCTTTCTCAACAGAGAGGTGCTGAAGGCGAGTCCCTCCTTCCAAGGGGAGAGATCAATGGATTGGGCCGTCTCTCAGCAGCCTAATGTAGTAGGCCTGACCTGGGACGGTGGCCGGTGCCCAGGGTCGGGGTGGCCGGGCTTCCAGACGTGAGAGGAAGGCTCTTGGGGTTCTAGGGAGAATCCAGAGAGCTGGGGAAGACAGGACGAGGTCCCAAGGAAGAAAGGCGTCAACCCCTGCTCTTCACCTGTGCAAAGGGAGATTTGGAGAAAAGGATTTTGCCTTTTGTGGAAGTTCAGAGAAAAGGGCCCCACAGAGGAAGGTCTTGAAGAGTTGCTGACTGAAAAAAAAAAAGGCAATTGCCAGAGACTCATTGGCTAGTGTAGGTTAGAAAAGCAACTAAGAGAGAAAAAAGGTGAGCTGCATCCAGAAGCAGGTACCAGGGGAGAGCCAAGAGATGAGGTTTCTTCTGTAGAGAACTTGCAAGGGTGTGCAGTAGGAGCTCCTTTAAGAGACTGAGTGGGGGTTTTTTTTGTGCTTTGGGTCTTTACTTTTTGAACTGTTTGAGGCACTAAACCTTAATGTGCTGCTGTAGATTTATGTTTCCTGCCATCAGAGATTAGTAAAGAATTTTTTTTTTTTTTGTGGTGAACAATAGCTACTGTGTGCAGTGAATATTTTTGTTGTTTTAAATTCAGACTGGATTGGCTGCACAAGAGCTCCAGAGGTGAGAAAAAAAAAACCCTAAGGACATTGAAAGACTGTTCTTCATCCCCCCTCCCCCACCCCACAAGAGGCATGGATAGTGCCTGACCTCCCCAGCAGTGAGAGCCCCTGTGCCCCAACCAGAAGTTGCAGCAGGAGCCACACTGGAATGTAAGATGGTTCAATAACCTCTAACAGACCAAACATGGTTATATGCAAGTTTGCCATTTTGTTAAACAAGGGAAACTAGAGGTGTTATTAAGGAAACCTCTACCCACTTTGATCAATTATCGTATAAACTACATTCAGCGGAGGGGCTTACTACAAAGGTTGTGTAGTATTTATAGATGAGAAAGAACCCTAAGTATATCCTGGTCTGGGACATGATCCTCAAACTATAGCAAGAGAAGAGCAATGGGACGGTAAGAGAATCTGTAGAACATCTGTTTCTGCATTATTTACAGATAATGGCTTTAAGCTATACTTCAGATTTTACTTGACGTTATATAAGGTAAAAAAAAAAAAATATTTTTAGAAGCCTAAGGCGATTGTTGGAGAGACTGGGAGAAGCAAGGCACAATGATCCACAATTGGTGGGATTATCCTAAAGTGAAAGTTTTCTACGTAGGAATTCAAAATGTTATCTACTAAATAACAAATATAAAACTGCCTTGGATCCAATGAATTTTTTTTTTTGACTTGCTGGTAAGGGGTTCTTCCAAGCACAAGGATGTTTTGATTACTAAGTGTTTGGTAGCTGCAGCCTGGAGAAAAGCTTCCCCAAGAAAACAACATTAGCTTAAACAAATATGGAATATTTAATAAAAAAAAAAAATCAGTGCTGTGTATAAGAATAAATATACCCAGATCTGTTTGATATGGGAAGCTTTCCACACATACCTACAGTTTCATGAATGTAATTCGCTTTGAAACATATATAGAAACATAGAAATGATGGCAGAAGAAGACCAAACGGACCATCCAGTCTGCCCAGCAAGCTTTCACACTTTTTTTTTCTCTCACATACTTATGTTTCTCTTGGCTCTTAGTAACCTTTTTTATTCTACTTCCCTTCCACTCCCGCCATTAATGTAGAGAGCAGTGTTGGAACTGCATCTAAGTGAAATAGCTTAATTAGTTAGGGGTATTAACCACCACAATAAGCAAGCTACACCCATGCTTATCTGTTTATCCAGACTATGTAATTCAGTCCTTGTTGATTGTTGCCTGAATATAGATCCACCTTTCTTCATTCTCTCCTAGGGGTGTGAATCGTGTGATCGATCGTCTTAACGATCGATTTTGGCTGGGGGGGGAGGGAAATCTGATCGTCGTGTTTTTTATTTTAAAAAATCGTTAAAAATCGTAAATCGGGGGAGGGCGGGAAAACCGGCACACCAAAAAAACCCTAAAACCCACCCCGAACCTTTAAAACAAATCCCCCACCCTCCCGAACCCCCCCCCCAAAATGTTTTAAATTACCTGGGGTCCAGTGGGGGTCTCCCGGCGCGATCTCCCTCTCTCTCTGGCCACGGCTGCGTTGAGAAATGGCGCCGGTGGCCCTTTGCCCTTATCATGTGACAGGGCAAAGGTAGCGCCGGCGCCATTTTGGTTCCTGGCTCCCGATGTCACGCGTGCAGATCACCCCCGCTGGACCCCCAGGGACTTTTGGCCAGCATGGGGGGGGGGCCTCCTGACCCCCTCAAGACTTGCCAAAAGTCCAGCGGGGGTCCGGGAGCGACCTCCTGCACGCGGGCCGTATTGCCAATCTTCAAAATGGTGCCGGCGCTATCTTTGCCCTCACTATGTCATACGGGCGACGGTCGCCCGTATGACATAGTGAGGGCGACATAGTGACGGGCGACGGTCGCCCGTATGACATAGTGAGGGCAAAGGTAGCGCCGGCGCCATTTTGAAGATTGGCAATACGGCCCGCGTGCAGGAGGTCGCTCCCGGACCCCCGCTGAACTTTTGGCAAGTCTTGTGGGGGTCAGGAGGCCCCCCCAAGCTGGCCAAAAGTCCCTGGGGGTCCAGCGGGGGTCCGGGGGCGACCTGCACGCGTGACGTTGGGAGCCAGGAACCAAAATGGCACCGGCGCTACCTTTGCCCTGTCACATGATAAGGGCAAAGGGCCACCGGCGCCATTTCTCAACGCAGCCACACACACACACACACACACACATACAGGACCTCACCTTCCCCCACCCGCCTGCCACCATATAGACACACACAAATAGTCACACATATACACACACCCCCACACACAAGTTCGCATTCAGCTTCACACACAGAGTCTCTCACCCACCCACCCACACATCCAAGCTCTCATCCACCCACCCAGATAGTCATCCACCTACACCTAGGCAGTCACACATACATATATATACACACAGGCATCCACCAACCCACACACACACAGAGGAACCTTCCCCACAGCCTCTCAACCCACAGCCTCACCCTCACAGCCTCCCAACACCCACCCTCACCCCTCAGCCTCTCAAATAACCCACCCCCACACACAGAGCCTATTAGTTACACACACTCTCAGGTTCTCACTCCAATCCAGGTAATCATCCACACACATGCAGCCACCCACTCACACACACAGGCAGTTTCACAAACACACACACAGAGGCAGTCACCCACATACATACATACACATTACACATACACATTACACAGCTCTCACACCCCTCCCCCACCACCACCACACAGCCCAGTGTACTCAGTGTACTGTGTCCAATAATGGCCAATCCAACTCACAAGTACCTGGCAGGTACCCAAACATTAAATAGATCCCATGCTATGAATACCAGCAAGAAGCAATGACTATTTCCTATTGATTAATAGCAGTTTATGGACTTCTCCTCCAGGAACTTATCCAAAGCTTTTTTAAACCCAGCTACACCAACTGCCTTTTTCATACATAGACACACACATACACACAGACATGCTTTCTCATACACACACACACACACCCATATATGTCCTCTCTCTCATACATACACACACACATATGCTGGCTCTCACTGCCCCTTCCCCAGAAGCATAAGGCCAACAGCAATAGCCTCCTCTTTCAGCCGCTGCAGTCCACGGTACTCTTCCTCTTTCTTCAGGCCTACGGGGCTGATGCTTCTCTACCTCCTGTTGCTAACACCTATGGCCTATGCTGCTCCTTTTCCTACAGCTGAGCAGGGATCAGGGCCAATGCTTCTGAAGTGGACGGGGGCTACACTGCTCAGCAGATGCTGCTAGTTCTAGCCCCAGGCCATGCTGCTGCTCTTTGCTCTTCACTGGAGGCCAATACTGCCTCTTCGTACGATAGGGATGCGCTTTTCATCTTCCTGCCTCTGTTGGTGACAGCATGGTCTCTCCTCCTTCCCGCTCATGCAGGACCTTTCTAATGGAGCTTTCTCTTCCAAACCACATGGGCGGGAAGGAGAGACCATGCCGTTGCTAGGCCCCCCCCCCCCCCCCCCAAACGGTGGCTCTCTAGGCAGCTGCCCAGTCCACCTAGTGCTTCCACTGGTACTGTGCACTTCCCCCAGATACAGCACAGCCAACCCTCCCCCCCAGGCCAAACCCATCCTCCCAGCCCAACACAGCCTGCTCCTCCAGGCTAAGCTCCTCCCCACATCAACAGCACAGCCTAACCCCCACCAGCCCGAGTTCCAGCCACTCTAACCTCCAGAGATGGGACTCATTCTTTGAGGGCTAGGAGCTCTTTGCACTTAGTGCACATATACAACCTCTCACCAAAGGGGTTGATAATCATGGGCCCAATATTCAAAGCGCGTTCAGCGCTATTCAGACGGATTAGCAGGGCTTATGTGGCTAAGTAGTGGCTGCTGTATATGTGGCTAAGTATATTCAGGAGCTGCCATTTAGGCATATAAGTCCATTATACAGCTATAAAGATACATGCACCAAAAGTAGGCATGTACTGGGTGGATCAGGGGTGAAGCGAGTTAGCAGTATAACTTATACGAATAACTACTGATATTCAGAGTTAGCCACAGAAGTTTGCATCTAAGTTTAGACGCCCCAAAGAGAAGATCTAAGCTGGATAGTCTTATCCGGCGAAGTGTGCATATATACACGCATATATTCAGCGACTTTGCCATGCTGCTGAATATGCATCGCATCTTAGCTGGCTTAGTTCTAACCGGCTAAGGGGGCCGATGCTATAAAAATCGCGCAGATAAATTGCATTCATTAGGAATGCACGCAGTTTAAACACACGCACAATTTTTCACCGGCACTGCGGATGCAACTAAACCAGATGGAGTTAGTAATAAACATTGAAAAAACAGAATTCCTACACCTCGAACAAAAAAAATATAAACCCAATTCAAACACCAATAGCAATAAAAAATAATCAAACTGTGGAATTAGCAGTGAAAGTATGCAATCTAAGTGTAATAATAGACCCTGAACTAAATCTGAAACAACACATATCACTAAAAATAAAAGAAGGTTACGCAAAACTAATGGTTCTCAGAAAACTGAAACCGTTACTAACCATGGCAAATTTCCGAACAGTTCTACAGTCAATGGTATTCGCAAGTACTGACTACTGTAACGCCCTGTTACTAGGTGTACCTCAAACGACCATAAGACTGCTCCAAATACTGCAAAATTCAGCTGCTAGAATATTGACAGGAAAAAAGAAAAGAGATCACATTACAGGAACACTAGCAGAACTACACTGTGTATAATACATAAATTAATCCATGATGAAAAAGCAGAGTGGCTAAACACAGCACTTCGTGTACACGTGCCTCATAGAAATCTTAGATTGGCTAATAAAGCGCTATTAACTATCCCATCCGTGAAATCAGCAAGACTCACACAGGTAAGAGAGCGAGCGCTGTCACTGGCAGGACCCGTACTGTGGAACTCAATGCCACTCGAAATTAGACTGCAGAGAAGCTTTAAACTCTTCAAAGTAAGTCTAAAAACCTGGCTTTATAAACAAGTCTTTTATAAGCAGAACAAATAAGCACATATGTACGTAAGCACCAAGCAATCAACTTTTTTAAAATTTCTATCTCCTATTACATATTAAAACATTAACTTTATATAGGAACTGTTAAGAAGTTTTTATTCCAACCAAAATATTAGCAAAGTCAACATATAGCTTTGATATTAAAAAAATCAAAGCTATATGTTGACTTTGCTAATATTTTGGTATTTAACGGATTCAATGGCACACCTATAATATGTTATCTATACCAATCAACTTCTAACCCCATTTTGTGCCTTTTTGTAAACCGTTGTGATGGTTAATTAACTTAATGACAGTATAGAAAAGTTTTTAAATAAATAAATAAATTTAAATTAATCTGAAATAAAAAGCACGTGAAAAAGGTGCGCGTTGTTTGAAACGGAGCGTCCATAGTGCCATCGTTGTTATTGCATCGGACATTCAATATTGCATCGTGCGTGCGATCAGTCTGTGTCTATCTGTCAAAAAAAGGTTTGGCAACTGTAATGCAATTGTTGAAGTACAAAAACCCGGTATTTTAAGTAGAAAAGCATATTTGAAATCGGCTTTGCTCCCCCACTGTGCCTGTGACATCGGCAAGCAGGTCATAATCCTATCTGCAAGCGCGTCATAATCCTATCAGCAGCAGGGTATATAAATTGCTGCAATAAGGCAAACTTCCCCTTTGTGCCGAGTTCGATTGGACTTGTACTGGCAACAGACTAGTCCCTTGAATTCATGTGACTTGAGCTTCATTTCATCTCTTCATTTCCTTCTTTTTGCAAAGGTAAGAACTGGTTGCTTTCTACTTATATAAACACTTATTATATATATGAGCTTTTTGACCAGCTCCAAGATCACAGGCTCTTTACCAAATAAGACCTTCGAGAAGCCAGATTAAACCTGACGATGAATGGAAGACGGTTTTCAATACACATAATGGACATTACCGATATTTAGTGATGCCCTTCGGGCTGCGTAATGCACCTGCTGTCTTCCAAAAAATGATGAACGAGATCTTCTTGGATTTAATCTATGTCTGTATACCTTGACAACATCCTAATATTCAGTCAGGATCTCAACACCCACCGTCGGGACATACTTATAGTCCTACACTGGCTGAGAGAAAACAGCCTGTTCACTAAGCTGGAAAACACTACAGTCTGAAAGAGAGAGTTTACTCTTCTTGGGGTATATCATATCCAAAGAAGGCTTCTATATGGACTTTGGGAAAAGAGCATCCAGGACTGGCCTTGCCCAGTAGGACTTCGAGCCCTGCAGCGGTTCCTGGAGTTCGCCAACTGTTATCGCCGATTCATTCCAAACTACTCTGCAATTGCCGCACCACTTACCGCTCTCACCTGAAAGGGAACCAACACAAAAGATTGCTCCCCCCCGAAGCTATAGTAGCTTTCCAAGATCTGAAGAATGCCTTCTTGAAAAAAACACTGCCTTTATCATCTGGACCCTACATGTGCATTCATCCTGGAAGTGCCAGTGGACGCCTCCACCTTGGGAGTAAGGGCTGTACTAAGCCAGCACTCGTCTAGAGGGATCCGCAGTTTGAGGCTGCACCCTGGCCCAGCACTGTAACTGCGATGGCCAGGGCTGACTTGGAAGAGAGATACAAAAAGAAAAGGGGGTGGGATTCCCAGGGTTATTGCAAATGAAGGCTTGTGATGCTGTAGCCCAGCGGAGGTCGGTTCTGATTGAGCAGAGGCCTAAAGGAAAATGAGGAAATGTTGTGTCAAAAAAAATTCTTTTCAAAGAAGTTTTCCTCCACAGAGCGCAACTATGGCATCGGTGACAGAGAACTCCTAGCTGTTAAATTGGTGCTAGAAGAGTGGCACCATTTACTTGAAGGCACTCAACACCGTCTCACTATATATGCGGATTACAAAAATCTCGAATACCTTCACCATGACTAACAACTAAACGCAAGACAAGCTCACTGGTCCCTGTTCTTTGTTCACTTTTATTTCGAACTGAGGTACTGCCCGACTCTCAAAAACCTATGGGGCGGATTTTCAAACACTACGCGCGCGGGTACTTTTGTTCGCACCACCGGCGCGAACAAAAGTACACCAGATTTTATAAGATACGCGCGTAGCCTATAAAATCCGGGGTCGGCGCGCGCAAGGGGGTACACATTTGTGCAACCTGCGCGCGCCGAGCCCAGCGCGGCCTGCCTGTTCCCTCCGAGGCCGCTCCTACCTAACCCACACCCCCGGCCCTATCTAAACCCCCCCCCTTACCTTTGTCGGCAAAGTTACGCCTGCTGAAAGCAGGCGTAACTTTGTGCGCGTCGCCGGCAGCCCCGCTCCGTCCTTCGGTCCCGGGGGCGTGGTCCAGAGGCCTTGACCACGCCATAAGGGAATTAATTAATTAATTAGCGCCTATACAACCTGATTCCAACTGCAGGTTATACAGTGCACTCGGTTGAGCGCACTATATTGCATCGGCCCCCATGTGTTCCACTTACATGGCCTACCCAAGCATATCCCATCTGACTGGGGAGTGCAGTTCACAGCAAAATACTGGTTCTCACTTTGTAAAAAATTTGACATCACTCTGGACTTCACATACCACTCAGAAGGGAATAGACAATCTGAACGCACGAATCGCACACTCAAAACCTTTCTCTGAGCCTATGTTAATGAGCATCAAGATAATTGGGCTCTCCTTCTACCCTGCTCAGAGTTCTCACATAATTCCCACGTCTGTGCCGCTACAGAATCTTCACCATCCCAATTGGTTTACAGGAAGCAACCCTTAGCCCCTCTGCCTCTCCCCTTGGTGGTAACCTCTCCTGCAGCTCAATTATCCGCACAGGAACTCCAGAACCTTTGGACCCACAAGTATTTCCCCATCCTTGGACCATGTAAGTAATAATAATTAATATCAGACTGTGTCCCTGCAAACCTCTGCATTCTTGCAGATCCCCAGGATATCTTGGCGGAAGGGATAAAAGGCTGCTTTTGGATAAAAGGCCCCTGAGAAAGCCAAGAAAACCACAGATGCACACAGGAGGCTCGTTCCCCAATTGAAGGCAGGCAAAAGGGTGTAGTTGTCGAGCACTCGCCACATACATTTGAGAGTATCCTCTATGTGCCTTGCCCCATGATCCATTGGTCACTTCCCTATAGTTCGCCAGATAGGACCTGTGACCTACCAGCTAAGACTGCCGCCCACATTGGGCATACACAGTATTTTTCTTGTATCCTTATTAAAGCCACTACTACTTACCTGGCCCTCTAGGGCACCTCAAAAACCTTAAGAAGTGACCAGTGCGGACAGCACAGTCTATGAGGTGGAAAGAAATTTTGGGACTCCCGCTGCAGAGGTAAGAAATAGGAATATCTCCTCTCATGGAAGGAGTACGGTCCCGAGGAGAACTCTTGAGAACCTGCTTCCAACATCCTGGACCCCAACCTACTAAGAAAATTTAATGCGCTTCATCCCAAGAGACCCTCAGGGAAGGAGTTTAAGGGGGGGGGTACTGTTGTGTTTGGCAGTCCGTGGGCCTGCCCCACAGACTGCCCACAGGCAGCTCCTCCCTGCCTCAGCAATAGGTCCATTACTATCTAGTAGAGCAAGTTACCTCAGTATTCCTGCCTATGTTCCTGATCTTTTCAGTTCCTGGTCTCCTGCATTCCTGTCCCAGTGGTCCTTGTCTTCATCTTGTGGTCAGTCTTCAATTCTTCTGTGTCATCTGTCTCCTCACCTGCCCGCCTGTGCTGTTCCTCACCTCTCTGCCTGCCTATCCCTCCTACCTTCTCTTGGACGGATCTGTGGTTCTATCTTTGGCCTGCCTTGGACTGCTTGAACTCTGCCTGCCATTGAGCACTGCCTGCTCTCCAACTACATCTGAACTCCACCAGCCCCAGACCTTGGCTTGTTTACCTGACCATCTCTATGGATCTCCAGTTCATCAGTGGAGGCCCCCGCTCGGTACCTGAGGACTCAACCTAAGAGGAATGAGGGTTGGTATAGGTGAAGCTCCAGTTGGGCCTCCACCTCATCCAGTTCCACCAGTTACCTTTCTCCAAGGGTTCATGCCCATAACATTCTTTAAACATTTTTTTTTGACACAACATTTCCTCATTTTCCTTTAGGCCTCTGCTCAATCAGAACCGACCTCCGCTGGGCTACAGCATCACAAGCCTTCATTTGCAATAACCCTGGGAATCCCACCCCCTTTTCTTTTTGTATCTCTCTTCCAAGTCAGCCCTGGCCATCGCAGTTACAGTGCTGGGCCAGGGTGCAGCCTCAAACTGCGGATCCCTCTAGAAACCAGCTCATGTGGACTCTAAGGCTGGCCACTAGGTGTCACCATAAGAACATGCCATACAGACCAAGAGTCCATCAAGCCCAGCATCCTGTCTCCAACAGTGGCCAATCCAGGCCATAAGAACCTGGCAAGCACCCAAATACTAAGTCTATTCCATTGTGAGGGTTCCTTTCATTGAACTGTGGCTTTGAATTAAATTAAAAAAACAAAAAAAAGCAAGCTATCCATAGTTGGGTAACAACAACATGAAAAAAAGCCCTCCTGCAAACAATGGTAATATCATTGCTCTGTTGACTTCCAGTTCCCTCAGCGTCACTTCTTGGTGTGCTCTGATTTTTATCTCTCTGTCTAGTGAAAACAAACAACTCAGTTCTTTATATTTCTTTCTTTATTTTGTTTGCCTCTTCATCCTGCTGAGGTGTCTGAGCCTTTCCGGCCTGTTTCCTGCTCAGTGCATTAGACTTCCTGACCCTGTACTGTTCTGGACATTGATCTTGCTTAACTTGCACTAATGGCCTTCCTTCTATTGTCCTGCTGGGGCCTAGATTTACAAGTCTCAGCAGCTGACATGGGTCCTGCTGCATGGCAGCTGAACTTTACTTGGTGGCGGTGCCTCTAATTTTAGTCTGTGGTGGAAAGTGATCAGTGAAAGGTGTTATGAAGGCCTTTGCGGTGCTCTGCCCTTACATCTGGTCATCTGAGTTCAAATCCCACTCGAGTTCCCAAATGAGCTTAATTTATACGTGTAGAGAGGACACTGAATCAGTGACAATGATATTATTTTTGTGTTTCTACTTTTATTATGTATGTAGCCTGGCCTAGAGTTGTGGATAGAGTAGGTTATCATTTTTTTCAGGCACTGGATGGATAGCAGGGTGTACTGCAAGGCAGGACTGAGGTACATCGCCACACCTGTTTGTGTGAGGGGTTCAATAGCAGGTGGAGCTGTTTGTTGGACGTTAGTACTAGACTAAGAACATAAAATATGCCATACTAAGTCAAACCAAAGGTCCATCGAGCACAGCATTTAATCTCTGACAGTGGCCATTCCGGGTTACAAGTACTTGGCCCATCCAAAGATGTTCTCTGTGGCTTAAAACCCCTGTTGGAACAATGTGATTTTAGCACAGTTGTTCAAGCCTCTAGTCTCCCAACATTGGAGTATTGCAATGCACTTTTATGTTAGATCTGCATTGCCCTCAGCCTGGAAACAAGCTGGGGGGCAATTGCAGATTTTGCAGACCTCCGCTGCGCAGCTGATCTCTGGAACGAGCAAAAGGGAAAACGCACTACTCCCATCCTAACAGACTTGCATTGGCTGACAGTGTCCTATTGGATCACCTTTAAGATTTCAGTGATTGGCCCAAAAACTCTTGAAACTGGACTCTCGGCGCGGCTCCTGCACTTTCTCTCCCAAGTTGCATATTTCATGCGCAAACCTGGGTCACGCGCACGCCTAAGGCATCCATCACTGGATCCCCTACTGTAGACGTGAAATGGCGGCGTTCTGCCACAAAGAGGGTGCCGGTAAGACGGGCAGCTGGGGAAGAGCAGCTGGGAACCGTGGTTTCTAACACCCAGGCTCAAAAAGAGACATGAAAAAAAAATGGGGGGGGGTTGTTTCCCATTAGTGCAATTACCTTCGTCCGCCACCTGCCCTGGAAGAGGAACATTGGCGGCAGTGGGCGGCGCATTAACCCTCACCTGCCTGCCCAGAAGAGACAATAGTGATGGCAGTGGACAGCACAATCTTCCCTCCCCCACCCCGGACCCCCTCACTCACTGATTCCTATCGGCCAAACAGGAGGAGGACGGGGGCCTTACATCCTTCCTAATCCCCTGCCAGGATCTGAATGGCACATTTTGAACCCTGTGGTTCAAAGTATGCCACTTGGGCCACAGCTGGGGGTGGGGGGTGTGATCCAGAGGCAACTGCAACGCCTGCATCCTCCTCCTCCTCCTCTTGTTTTGCTAACAGGAGCCTGTGAGTGAGGTGGGTGTTTCCAGAGGTGTTTTGTGTGTGTGTGTGTATGTGTGTGTGTGTTGGGGATGGGGGGATGGAGGTGAGAGAACGAATTGATGAGGATTGAGGCAGGGGATGGGGTGGAGTGGAGAGAGAATTGAGTGAACAAGGGAAAGTGGGGGATTGAACTGGGGTTGGGGGAAGTGCAATGGGGTGAGAGGTTCGTGAGCTGGGGGGGAGGGAGTGAACCAGGGTCAATGTGGTGTTTGTGGGGAGGGGGCAGTAAACCAGGGTGAGTGAGGTTTTTTTGGGGGGAGCTAGGGTGTCTTGGGGGGGGGGGGGAAGGGAAGGGAGAACCAGGGTGAGTCAAGGGTTTGTTGAGGGGAGGGAGCCAGGGTAAATGGGGAGATTGGGTGGGGAGAGGAAGTGAAAGAGGGAGAGTGAGGAGATCAAAAGAACATTGGAAGGGAGATAAGGGAAAAAGGGGATGGGGTTGTGATTCTATGTCCACACCTCTCAATTACGCATTTCCTACATGTCACAGTGTTTCCCCATTCTTGGACGGGCTTTACTACTAGTAATAATAATTAATATTAGACTGTGTTCCTGCAGTGAGTTCCTGTGTGCTTTACTGCCATCTGTGAACCCCCACAAGATGGCAGCAAAGCACAGAAGCTGCTGAGCTGTTACTCATCTGGTAGCTATTTACCTAGTGCTGGGGACTGAGGTTGGTGTCTGTATAGACACGTTCTCCCATACTGAAATGTTTTGGGATTGCTTTTAGTAGTTTCTAAAATAAATATTTATCAAAGCTAATAACTGAGACTGCCAACGTGTTCTTTTAGTTTCAGGCAGTCCTGTTGCCAGAGATGTATTGACAGACTGTCTGCACCCTGAGGTGGCTTCATGCATATTTTTCAAGTATTATCCTTGTAAAGAGAGTGCAATGCCAATGAAGTGAGTTGGGGTGGGGTGGGAATTTTAGTTAAATAAGAGGGTGGAGGTGGATATTGAGGGAGGGCTAATTTGATTGGCAGGTGGGATGGATAGATGGGGGTAGGGGAGTTTGATGGATTGAGGGTATGTGTTAGGATGGGGTCTGTGTTGTTTTTAATGTTGTGAGATGAAATTGTATTTTCTAATTCTACTTGCTGTATTGTGGGACCTCTTGGGTAAGTAACAGAAAACCAACCTAAAAATTATAAATAATTATAAACCCAAGTAATTAAAATTCTGGAGTATATTCCTTAGGAGGGCCCCCCTCGAATGCCAAGAGAGATACCTCAGGTTGAGCATATAAACCTGCAGGTCAGCAGCGTCACAAGGCCCCGCTTCTATCTGCCCCAGGGCAATCATTTCCTACCGGCAGAGCAGTTCTTATCGGTGTCTGCCTCCTCCTCTGCCAGCTTCAATCTGAAATCTGAATCACACGGGGCCCCTTGGTTTCGCTGGACCTGCCTGCACCGCATGTTCAAACCTCAGATATGCTCAACCTGAGGCATCTCTCTTGGCATCAGAGTAGGCCCTTCCTTAGGAATAAGCCCCGGAATATCTTGTTGTTAGCGGGAGGAAGGAGGAGTTAGGAAGAGGATCATACGGCTAGAGGGAGGATGAGAAAAGAGTCCTGAATCTTTGTTGTTTTTTTTTACCCCGCAGTTTCCTCCTGTTCTTTTTGTTCTCCCTGCATAGGGTCGGGATGGGTCCAGATGGAGTCGGTGGACCAACAGGGTTGGGTTCAGATAAAGTTAGGAACAGGAGATTCACTGGTGGTTCAGTGTGGCGGGAACGTTCCTCGTGGATTTGGCCTCTGTCCATGGCTTCCACTGTTGCGTCTAGAGGTGGACCCTTGGGCGAGATGAGGTTGGTGCTTCCTATAGGGGCTACCTATAGGCCCTTGTCGTTGGGAGGTGGATGTAGACAACGGAAACCCAACCGGACCTTCACCTTTACCATCCCACGTTCCCCGCAGATTGAGCCCTTGGGTGCCAGGGCCGGCAGGACTTAGGAGCGGGTCTCCCTGGAGGCTGGTCTATGCTCGTGAGGCGTAGGCAGGTCAGGCAGTCCGATGGACGGGGCAGGTGGTGAGTAAGAGAATCTGAAGATGGGCCAGAGGTCGAGGCAGGTGGCTATCAGCAGAAACGGTGAACAGGCAGACAGTCAGGGCAGGCGGCAGATGAAGGCGAAATCCAGGGGTGAACCGAGTCAGGAACCAGAAGAGCAGGCCAGGGGGATGAGGAGTTGGAGCAGGAACAGAAGCACAAGGAGGCTGGAAGACACGGAGGCTGGAAGACACAGAGGCAACACGCAGCTCTAAGGCAGAGCGAGTCCTGTTGCTGAGGCAAAGGTAAGGCAGTAGGAGTTGCCTTAAATAGGTCCCTGGGTGGGTTGCACCTCCGGGTCCCGCGGGAGGTGTTTCCCATTGTGGCCCCTTTAAGAAGGGGAGGTGCCATGCGCATCTAGTGGTGGCCACAGCTGGCAGTGCAGGGATGGTGGGGCCGGCTCCCCACCGCGCCGAGGAAGCAGAGATTCCTGCCGAGCGGGAGCGGCGGTGGGGGCCCGGACCTGCCTGAGAGGTAGATGTGGCTGGTCGCGGGTCCCACGGCTGGCTACCACAACATCTACGTCTGGCTCTGCTTGGCGGTGGTGGTGGGGCTGCTACATTCCGTGATTTCAGAGTTAAAGGATGAGCTTGCCTCCTGGGGGAACATGAGCTCAATCACATGGTTAATTATCCAGTTCACATCTCACATATTTTGGTCAAGGGCTCGTAGTACACCAACAATGTTGTCAGATGAAACTCCCTGGCACGACTCTGATCTGCCATTGCCAAGATTTGTGGATTGGTGGAATACAAATAATTGTAAATAAATAAATAAATAAATAAATTGCATCAATACTGGAAAGAGGTGTTTCTGTCATTGGTGCAGTGCCGTGATCTGGAGCCCCATCGCCGACCACAGTGGCACCTGCAGAAACGCCTCCTGCGTTTAGTGGTACATCCCGGATGTCTGTCATGGATGTGTCTGGCCATGTGAAGTGGAGCTCAACCATCTGTTCCTATTTATCGGGTGCAAGTGGCTCGTTTGTTGGGTCGTGCTGCTGTTCCCATGGAAGGTGGATCCTGAATCTCTAATCTGCTGAGATGCTGACCGGTTCTCTTTGGCCGCACCCTCTGTGGCAGGCCTCTTTGGGACAGGCCCTTCTGTGTCCAGCAGCTGATGATCACCTGGTAAAATAAAACAAAATGATAGACCAGAGCCAAGTATTGAGAAACTATTACATACTTCTGACCCCACTCAGCCAGCCCTCTTCACTTCAAAGATACATTCCCCGCCATACACATTTACTCCTTCCGCAGCATCCATATCAGTGCCGCTAGTATGGACACCAGTAAAAGAAATGTATACATAGTAACATAGTATTGATGGAAGAAAAAGATCAAAGTTTCTTATAGTAGTAACTGCCATTCTGGACAGGTTACCCCTATGTTTCTGTTAAGGATAGTAACTGCCGCTCCATGCAGTTATCCCAACGTTACGACCAGGAGGGACGTGAACCCTTGGACCGACGGAGAGGTTGGTACTACCTTTAGGAGACAGCTCCTCAGGTTCCCCCATCGGGTGGCGAGGCGGAACAGAAGTTGGGACTGGCTGGATCCTCACTGCTGGAGACTCAGATGGCCTCTGAGAGGGGGGTGAGGCGTGAAGTCGGAGCAAGGGCCAGCTGGATCTTCGCCACTGGAAGCCCGCGGCCCCCCCTGGAGGAGCCCGTAGAGACCCGGGCCGCTGGGACTTAGGTGGGCCCTTGAAGGTGGATGGTCCGAGAGAAGTCCGAGGTCGAGTACCAGAGGATCGCCACTTGCCAGTCCGAAGTCACACACCGAGGAATCACCGAGAAGAAGCAGGAAGCAGGAACCAGGAACCGAAGCACCAGGAGACTCACCGGAGCGAGCAGACTCGTTGCCAAGTCGAGGAGTGAGCGGAGGAAGTATCCTTTTATACTTCCCCTGTGCCTAGCCCATTAGGAGAAGGTGCAGGCAATTTGGAGGACGAGGCCCCTTTAATTCTGCAGAGGAGGCTCGGCCTCGCGCCTAAGGGCAGGGCAGCCATCTTGGATCCTGGCAGCAGTGCAGAGCGGCCCGACGCCACGAGGGGAGGCCTGGGACGCCTCTCCCGCCGGCAATCACCACGGGGACCCGCGGTGAGGTGCGGGAACAAACGGCCTGGGCTCCCCGGTGCTGCTGTGGCGGCCCCGATGCTGCGACTCAGGTAGGGGGGTCGCGACCACGGGTGGCCACGGCCGCGAGACACAACACCCAAAGCCTTATATATTAACATAGCAACATGTTACTACTATATGTTACTATATCCACTGACCTGGTTGTTACTGACTGATTGCTGACATCCTTGGTGATGGTCTCACATCTCTTCCTCTTGATCTTCGAGGATGTTTTCTGAATGAAGATCGCATTGTGCTTCTTGCAGACCCACTGCACCAGAGGATCCTTCTCGTCCTTTGTGAAGTGCACATAGCGTTGACGCTGCTTCTCCTCCAGCTGTTGGCTGCTGGTTCCTGTCTGCTCACTGCTCCCAGATGATGACTGGTGGAGGTCCCTGAACACTACTCCCACTACCTGCTCCCTCCCTCCCTGATCTGACTCTCCAGCTACCTTTTTTATCCCCCCTTCTAACTATACTCTCTATCTCACGCATGCCACTATTCACCTGCTCCATCTCCCCCCTCCCTGGCTACACCACTGACTCATGCATTGCACTCCTCCTATTCTCTCTGACACCACTCGCCGCCGTCATGCTCATCTGCTCCCTTCCCTCCGTCATGCTTCATTCCCTCCACAGCCAAGCACACCTGCTCTGTTCTTTCAGGAATCTAAATTCACAAGTGTCCAAAAAGACAGAGACCAACAAAATATCAGATGCACTCTAAAGATTCACTCAAGAACACAGACAAAAGCCAAAAGCATGGGAAACAGGGAAAAAACACTACGCAGCAATTGAACAAGTTCAAAGTTCAACCATGAAGAAAATCTCTTCCTAATATTACCCAGCACTGACAAAACAGGCCCTAGAAGAAGCTGCCTTTTATTTCCCTGAGATGTACATCTGTGCACCACCAATCACAGCACAGGCCGGCCTAGGTCATTTCTATCAACCAATAGAGAGTACTGCAGCATTTTTCAAACTATTACCACTTTTTCTGCGGCTTTTATTGCGTTTTTCTGCATGTCGGTTTTAATGTCAGTTTTGGCGCACTTTTTGGGATTACTGCGGATTTTTAGAGCTGATTTGATTTGCATATCATTAGTTTACTGCATCAAGTGAAGCTATGCATTTTAATGCATGCGGTATGAAAGATTGGTGCTAAAAGTTTGCACCAGTTTTGAATCAGGTTTTATTACATCGGCCCCTTAGATAGCTAGGCATGGAGAGACATTTCTGTCTATAGGTATTGATTCTGTGTTGTTGTTTTTTTAAATATACCAGTTATAATAAACATTATAGCAGCAATGATTGATCTCTCCTGTGTGTATATCCCACAGGCACTTCCTGCTAGTCACGTCAGTGGCTCTAACATTACGTCTGCCTCAGATGCGTGATATCTCATTGCTCATTCAAACGCTGCTCTTCCTCGTACAACACTTTCACAGCCTCACCCAGACCAACCCAGAGAGTCCGAACGAGTCCTGATTTTTTTGCCCCACCATTGCATGACCTGAGTTGTAGTTCTGATTTCCCTAAGAAAGGCAGGGAATCCATCCTCCATGCATGCACCTGGATAAGATCAGGACTGGACCAAACGGATCGGGATGGCCTGGCTAAGGTGAGAACCCTAGATCAGAGGCTTAAAAGAGAAGTTAGACAGCCAGGGCACTTGTGTCTATTGATTTATTTTAAATGTGCTGACCGAAAAAGTCTGATGAAGACAAAAAGCCTTGGCGTTCAGCTGGATCTCCAGGAATAAAAGGGCAAATGGAACATACCAGTTTGCATAAATTAGTAATCAAAATATTTACAAATTTGTTTGCAGTACACATTCAGCTATAGCAGATTTGAGTCTGGCCCTGTGGGAGAGGGAGGGATGTTTTTGTAATCTCTTTTCCCCTGACCTTCCTGGGACACATCTTCCTGGTTCATTATTCATGTAGACAGACTAACAAAATTGATTTAGCAGTCCAGGATTCAAAGGGTTATGCTGTTAGGACCCGGAGAGATGACCTTCAGGTCAGCAGACACAGCGCCAGAAATGCTAAAAATATCCCAGAACGCTTCTGACAGCAAGATAAGGTGGCAGATAACATGTTACCCAGGCTGGCACCCAACATTTGTGAGTTAATGCTTTGCACTTCCGCAAAGTGTCAAGCACAACAGTTTCTCAGGGAGTTAAGGAAAAGACACTGCATCGATATGGTTTGAGGTTTTACCCGTTCCTTCTTTTTTCCTCTTTCTGCTTTCTCCTGCCCACAGATGCCACTGACTAAATATATCTGGAAAAAAAAAAAAAGCCTAAACAGTTGATGCTAAAATTCCTGCATTTTAAGATGAACTAGTTGTAATCAAATTCATATTTTGATTCTATATTTGTAGCACTTGCGCCACATGATAGGGTCAATTTTTAAAGGATTTAGGCCAGAGGCATAGCAAGGGTCTCCTGTATTCATCTTACATTCCACAACTTCCTTTCACAAAGAGTTCTGTGTTGTCTCCCCAGCTGGGCTCCCCCTTATCAACCACCAGTGCATCACCACACAGCACCACCGCTTGAGGTCTCTTCACTAGGGAGGGATGGGAACCCCGTCAACGCATCACCACTTGGCACTGCCGTGTAGGGCCAGTGTTAACTTTTCTGCTCCCCTGTGCAAACAGTTACTGAGCTGGCCCCTCCTCATTCTGGGTTTTTTTGTTGTTGTTTTTTAACATTTAATTTGTTTTCTTTTACTATTCGGGGTCAGTGCAAGGGTATTAGGCTCCCTAAGTGAATCTTACAGCCTTGTGCCTAGCCTTCCCCCTACCACGACCCTCTCCACACACAATCTCAAATTCTGCATTTATAATAAAAGATTTTACATGAAACGCACTCAAAGTATAACCTTTGGAAGTAAAAATATCACACCAGCATGTATATTATATTTATTTACATGTACATCTGTGCTGTCAACCAGAAAATCCTGCATAAAAGCCAAAAAGACCCTGTAACACATATGGTATTAGGACTTTTGTAACGCATATTGGGTGTGGCCTTGATCTTCAGAAAGCCATGAGCAAACTAAATTACAATTACAATATATACCTCTGGGGGAATTCTGTGCAAAAAATTTAAAATTTTGTGCATAAAAACTTAAAATTCTGCAAAATTCTGAAAACTTTATATTGGTCAAAATAACACAATGTACATGACAGTCTTTAAGTAATTACATTTTAAATTAATAAAGGAAAAAGTTATTACTTAAAGATGCAGAATTTTAAATATTTTGAGCAGAATTTCCCTAGAAATTCACTGTAAGAGTGTTCCTCCCACTCACTCTCCCTACTCCCCTGGCCACTTTGCCCTCCCAGGTCCCAACTCCTCCACCTGCCAGTATTTCTCCCCTCCATCTCTAGGCTCAACCCCTTCCACTCTATCGCCACTCCCAGAGTTTGACTCTGTTCTCAGTACTGCCCCTCACACAGGCTCCCTCTGTCCCTCCCTCTCTCACACACATGTTCCCTTTCTCTAGTGCACATACACACAGCCTCATACAGGCTCCCTCACTCGCACACATACATCCACTCATACAGGGCCCTCTCTCTTGCATGCACACTCTCACAAGCTCCCTTTCTCTCTCTCACGCATGCATCCTCACACAGGGCTACCTAGGTCTCTCTCTCATGCACTCCTTCACACAGGCTGTGTCTCACACATACACAATCCCTTCACACAGGCTAGCACCCTCACATACACACGATCCCTTTTTCATACACCCGAGCTCCAAATCTCTCACACACATACACACTCCTTCACAATCTCCTCATATAGACTCCCTCTCTCTGGCACCCACACTCAAGCACCCCCCTGCTCTCTCTCAAACCCCCCCTGCTTACCCTCCCTGAGCTCTCTCACACCCTTCTGCTCACCCCCCTGCTCTCTGTCTCTCACCCCTCCCCTTCCTCCCTCCTCATCTCTCATCTTCCCCTCCGCCCTCTGCTCTCCTCTCTCTTACTCTGCCCTCCTCTCTCTCATACCCCCTCCCCTCCCCCTTCTCACACTCCCTCCCTTTCCACTCCCTCACACCCCTCCTCCTCACACACACACCTTTCTACATACATTCATACTCACCGGGGCCTTCATGTTCACAGCAAATGGCACGCGCACTCCGTTTGCAGCAGCAGCGCAGAATTCCCCTAGGACTAAATATAATGGGCCGGATTTTAAAAAGGTGACGCAGGCCGGGCCTATTTTCAAAAGGCCCGGCGACACGCGTAAAGCCCCGGGATGCATGTAAGTCCCGGGGCTTTACTAAAGGGGCGGACATGGGCGGGGCATGGGCGGGGTGGTCCGAGGGCAGGGCTGGTGCGGGCGCAAAAGGTAAACAAAAATTTTTGGGGGGTTAGAGTAGGGCTGGGGGGGAAAGGTTAGGGGAAGGGGTGGGAAGGTGAGGTTAGGGGGAAGAGAACAGGGGAAGGCTGCGCGGCTCGGTGTACGCAAGGTGCACAATTGTGCACCCCCTTGCACGCGGCGACCCTGGATTTTATAACTTGAGCACGCCTGCGTACGCAAGTTATAAAATCAGGTGTACATGTGCGTGCGCCAGATACCGCGCGCTCATGTACGCCCACGCGCAACCTTTTAAAATCTACCCCAATAAACCTCCCATTCCAAAACAGCACTAACCATCAGCACTCTTCACTAGGGAGGAATTGGAAACCCGCCATTGCATCACCAAATGGCACTGCCATGTAGGGCCAGTGTTAACTTTTCTGCTCTCCTGTGCAAACATTACACTAGGCCCTAAAACCCAATATACCTCCTATTAGGAAAACAGAACAAACTCTACCTTCTATAGATCTCTACACAGAAATGATACATTAGTAGAATATTTAACCACAATTTCACATGCAGTACACAGTTAGACTCGAACCAAATACAGAATAAAGGATCACAAATTAGAACCAGCAATATGCAGACAAAAACTGAAATGGAAATCCCAAGAAGCCAGACTCTGTGTGTAACAATGGAAAAACAGAACCACCATTCCTCATAAAACAAATAAAAATCAAGAAACATAAAGCATCAATTATAATAGTAAAATCATACTATTAAATGAATATTTTAAAACTACTGACAAATAGATTAACTTATATTAATTGAAGTCATATACATTTAAAATTTCCCAAGCACCAATAAATTATTTCAAAACAGCACACATATCAAATAACACCCAATAATTAAAACTAATAAGGATTAAAAAAAAAAAAAAAAAAAAGACACTGCTGTCCATACCTGGGAACTCTTGATTTCCAGTCACCCTGAGATTGTCGAGGATTAGGGGGCTAAGGGGATACACAGACTTTTATCCTCTCTCTCTCACACACACACTCACATATTCATTCTCTCTCATACATACATTGTCACATACACATACTTACATGCTCTCATACACACACACACACACACACTCTCATACACAGGCTCTAAGACCCTCTCCACCCCCCCCCACCTCCCCCACACACAAAAGCTCTTACTCCCCCAGATTCCCTCATACATTCACAGGCTCTCACCCACACAGACCCCCAGGCAGATACCCATTCATTCTCATACACAGACCTCCACGAAGGCACCCATTCATTCTCACACATACATACATACAGACAGACCCCCCCAAACAGGCACCTATTCTCTCTCACATACACACAGACAGACCCCCAGGCAGGCACACATTTTCTTTCTCTCACACCTAAACACACACAGACAGCCCTCCAGGCTCTCACACACACAGACAGGGCCCCAGGCAGGTAAGTCTCTCTCTCACACACACTCACATACATAGACCCCCAGGTGGGCATCCATTCTCTCTCACACACACAGACATCCCCCCAGGCAGGTACCCATTCATCTCTCTCTCATACACATGCACACAGACACAGACCCCGAGGCAGGCACCCATTCTGTTGCGGCTCCCAGCCGCAGCAGGCCTCGGCCAGTCCCTTCTACCTTCTTCACCGCAGCAGCCCGGCACGGCATGCCCCACTCTGCGGCAGGCCGACCGCAGCCTTCCACATGGCTGTGAACGCCATCCTCCGTCCGGCGGGGCTCTCCTTAGGTGCGCGCGTGCAGGAGGCTTCACCCTTTAAAGGGGCTGCGGTGGGAAACCTCGACCCGGCCCCGGGAGATGACATCACATGGGAGGGGTATTTAAACCCCACAGCAGTCTCCAGCCCTTTGCCTTTGCAACAGGTCGTCTCCTCGGAGTGCTAGTTGCTGTTCCAGACGTCTCTTCTTCCTGTTCCTGCTTTGATCCTGATCCTGGTCTATTTCCTGCTCCTGCTCCAGTCCTTGTGATCCTGTGTCCAGTCCTATGTTCCAGTTCCTGCCTTCCTGACCGTGCCTTCATCCCTGTCTCCGGTCTTCTCCTTGATCCTCTGTTCCTGTGCCCCAGTCCTCGGCTTGATCTCCTGGTTTGAACTTGGCTTGTCCTCTCGTCTCTGCTTGCCTGCTGCCCGTCTCGACCCTTGGCCTGGTACTCCATTCTTGCTTGTCTACTGCTTGCCATGGACCTTCGGATTGGACTCTGTTCTGCATCTTCACTGCCAGCCCTGACCTGGACCTCCAACCCTGTATTCATCTTCAGCTTCATCGTCTTCAATGAGGCACCCGCACCTAAGTGCTGCCGGCCCCGGCACCCAAGGGCTCAACCTGCAGGGAACGAGGGCTGGTATAGGTGAAGGTCCTGCCGGGTTGTCCTCGCCAGCTCCACCTACCGGAGACAAGAACTATTGGGGGCAATCCCTTAGTGCTCACACTATCACTCATCCTGGCCCAAGGGTCCACAACCATAACACATTCTCTCTCTCACACACACACACACACAGCGAGACCCCCAGGCAGGCACCCATTCTCTCTCTCACACAGATCCTCAGGCAGTCACCAATTCATTCACACAGACACACACACACAAGCTCCCATTTATACACATATACACACTGAAGGCTTGCCCCCTCTCTTTGTTTTGCTGGCAGCCTCTGACACCTGGGACAGGTGCAGCAGCTCTTCTTCTCTCCCCCGACACAGCATTCTTAGAAGTAAGGACTGTATCGGGAGTTGAGGAAATGGCTGTTCAGCTGCGTGCACCTTCCCCCGCAGTACGCAGAACGTCCCGGCTCACAGGTGCTGGCGGTGTTCCTGGTGCTCTAGGCAGCCACGGGCCTCCTTCTCTTTTGCTGCTGCTGGGTGGGATGGGCTCCCCCTGCGACTGCTGGCCTCTTCTTCTTCCTGGATGGGATGGGATCCCCTGCTCTCGGGCGCCTCCTACAGCCTAGCGCCCAGGGGCTTTGGCCCACTTGCCCCCCCCCCCCCTCACTACACTACTGATTTAGGACCCTAACATTTGGATATTTATTAGAGCAGACTAGTGTCTAAACTTAGGCTCTAGTTTCATTAGACCCCTAAATTTAGGAGCCTAAAAGGTAGGTGGCTACAGGGGTGGAGTAAAGAAAGGGAAACAAAGGAGCTTAGCACTGATTTTCAGCACTAGGCACCTAACTTAGGATCATAAATATAAGCACATGAAAAGCAGCCCTAAATTTACATACATTTTCAGCTAAAAATGTAGGGCCCTAACTTTGGCTGAAAATAGGTGCCTAAATTAGGGGCTCGGCTTTTTTGGAATATTGGCCTCAGTATGTTCCAGCGTGAACCCCCTTTATTTTGAGCCCTGGCGGACTATCTGAGACAGTAAAGTGCTGTGAATATGCTTTAATCTAGAGGGAGATCTGTCTATGGGTGCAGTAGGAGAAGGAGCATATTCAGAGAGAAGCGGACAGAGGGAGAGAGATTTCTGGACACATGGCTGGCGAGAGAAGGCCTAGCTCCTGGGAAGAATATGCAGCCCCACTTACTATTACTACTACTGCTACTACTATTTATCATTTCAAAGCGCTACTAGACATACCCAGCGCTGTAAAGGCACCCATAAAGAGACGATCCCTGCTCCATGGAGCTTACAATTTCTTTATTTTACTACAATATTTATATTCTCCTGATAGCAACTTCATTATTCTCAGTGGATGGCAATTACAACACAAAATGCAATAAGAAAAACATACACAACAAGCAAGGTACAAAACAAAAAAAACCAAACTGTTAAAATACTTAATTACGGTCATCATATAGAACTTTTCATGAAAAAGCCTCCTTAAACAATAAACCTTTTAATTTTTTTTCTAAAAATCTTAAAATCTGTAAGAAACCATAGCTCATCTGCCAGCACATTCCACAGGCCAGGACCAGCAATAGACAAAGATCAGTTACGACGAAAATGGGCCTCTTTAATCACAGGAATCTCAAATAAATTTAAGTGGCTTGATCACAAAGCTCACCTAGGTGTGTATACAGTAAATGACTTACTTAAATATGAGGGGACTCTATCCAATTGAGACTTAAAAATTAGTGTAAGGATTTTAAATTTAATCCTTTGCTGAACTGGCAGCCAATGAAGCTCCTGTTTGAGACCCTGAATATGAATTGTGTGGCTGAATTCTGTAGAAGTTGGAGAGAGCACAAACAACTCTGTGGCAGCCCCAAAATTAGAGAATCGCAGTAGTCTACAGCAGTGAAAATAAACCCCTGGACAAGAGTACAAACATCAGACACTCCCAGGAATAGCTGAAGATGGCAGAGCACTCTGAGCCTGTAGTGGAAAGCACCGTGCGCAGATGATGAGAAAAACGTAACTCCCAGGAATCAAAATAAAAATCAAGGTTATGCAAGGTCTCTGAAAACATATTCTTCTTCCCATTAAATAAAAATTCTTCAGGACCTGGGCAGGCTTGTGGTCATGCAAAATAGAGAGCTTCAGTTTTTGTCACATTTAAAATTAAGATTCGTCATCCAGTCTGTGACTGCAGTCAAACAGTCCCTTATTTGAGCAAAAATAAAAGAAATATCATCCTTGACAGGGAAATACAACTGAATATCATCCACATAACACCTAACAACTATGTTAAATGACTCTAAAAGTACACACTAGGGAGTTAATAAAAAGATTAAATAAAGCAGAAGACAATGTTGAACCTTGAGGTACACCAACAGAGATTGAAAACTGAGAGAGCCAAGACTGTCCAATTTTAACTCGCTGTGATCTGAAGGTTAAATAAGATGCAAACCAACTGAAGATTTTTCCAGATATTCCTAAGAGATCAATATTCAAAGCTGGCCCTTTAAGTAACTTAGGCCTTGATTCATCAACATGCTATAAATAAAGCAGAAATAGTGCCTGTGATTAAAAAAAATGGGCGTGGTTAGGGTAATTTGCTATCTTCCACATTGCATAGGCAATTATCGCTAAGCACGCTGCGTTTTTGTGTCTTGCGATGCGTCAGTGCATCATACATCATTTTACGCAGTGGACATTGATTTATACTTGGCTTGTTATTTTTTCTGTTTATATACATGCTCCCTGCAGCTGCCTCTTTGAGAGTGTGTCTAGGCATTGGTAGAGGAGAGGAGATGAGTTGATGGTTTAGTTAGTTGGTGTGGGAGATTAGCGATATCTGAGTGTGTTGTCCTGTTCTTTTTATGTTCTCATCTGATTCCTTTACCTTTGTCTCTTGTCTTTATCTGTGTGTGAAAGTTTTTGTCAGTTTGTCACATTTGTCTTTCTTTTTGTGTGGAGGAGTTAGGAGGCATGGTGGTGGTGGTATGGAGGAGTGAGGAGGAGTGGAGGTGGTGGTTGTGTGGAGGAGTGAGGAGGAGTAGTGATGGTGTAGAAGAGTGGTGGTGGTGTGGTGAGGAGGAGTGGAGAGGATGAGCGAAAGAGGCAGGGAGGATTAGGGGAAGGAGGAGGAGCAGGAATAGGAATAGGGACAGGGACAGGAGTAGAGATAGGGAGGGGGAAGGGGAAGGGATAGGAGGAGGTGGGAGGGGGAAGGGGGAAGGGGGAAGGGGGAAGGGGGAAGGGGGAAGGGGGAAGAGGATAGACAGGCGAGTCCGGTGGAAGGAAGTTGACAGGCTAGGGATAGACAGAGCAGAGGGGAGGGGAATTGGTAAGGCAGGTGCAGGAGAGGGGAGGAAGGGAGAGGTGAGGGGAGTGGCTGCCTGCATGCCAAGCGCTGCTGTGGGCCATGACCCTCTCCCTGTGAGGCCAGTTGTTCGGGCTCCGGTGCAGAGACTTCCCTAGGAGGGCTTGGAACTTCCTTTGCCTGTTCTTGTGGTTGTTATTTGCGAAGAGCATCCTGAAGCATCCAGTATCCCCCAACAAGTAAACTTGCCACAAACATAATAGGTTTAGGAGGACAGGCCATGTAAGAAAAGGTCTTTTTATTGGCCCAGGAGGGCGTGGTAGGTGTGTCTGGTAGAAGGCCTCATTTTATCGTGCATAATATCCGCAATCCATGATAACGGCCATGGCGCAAGATAAAAGCCTTTTCCCCTTGTACCACACAAAAAAAAAGGTGTAGCTATTTCTGATGTTAAATCTCGAGTTAATGTGCGTTAATCTATCATGGAATGTGGTAGGACAACTTAATTTGCATTAAGTCCTCCCATTTGCATGCTAGCTTGCGCTGCACTATTTATCAAACGTTAGACCCCATTTATCGTGAGTTAGAGCCTTAACACATTTTGATGAATTACCCTATTTACCGGATAAAACGTATCCAATTAAGTTATGATGTATATTTATTATTATTTTTTTATATACCAACATTCAATCAAGATATCACATTGGTTTACACTCAGGTACTGTAGGTATTTCTCTATCCCCAGAGGGCTTACAATCTAAGTTTTATACCTGAGGCAATAGAGGGTAAAGTGACTTGCCCAAGGTGCTACAGCAGGACTCAAACCCTGGTCTCCTGGTTTATAGTCCTCTGCTCTAACCACTAGGCTATTCCTCCTCATTTATATATCCTTGTTGCAGATGGGGAAGAAGATATTTTCAGCGGCACAGGACAGCTGATGAATATATGCGTATATGTGCACACTTCACCAGATAAGTCTACACAGCTAAGCTTAGACTTGCTCTATGGGGGCATCTAAACTTAGATGAACACTTATATGCCTAACTCTGAATATCAATAGTTAGGCATATAAGTTATACGTCTAACTTGCTTCGCCCCCGATCCACCCAATGCATATGCCCAATGCATGCGAATAAGGGATCTGTATGGCTAGGCTGCGGCCGCTGAACATGGGCACATATTCAGCAGCCATTACTTAACTATACAAGTCCCACTTATCTGGCTAAATTGCACTGAAAGTGCTTTCAATATTGATCTCCCAATCACTTAACCTTGTTAATAGTATTGCATGGTTAACTGAATGAAAAGCGGCAGAGGTACAATGACAGTGACAAGCATAATATGTTCTCAGGGAGAGAGGACAAGAGTTAGAATATTGTGAAGCTGAAGGGCATTAGAAAGAGCAGAGGGCAGAATGGCTGGGGAGGGAGGAAAAAGTAGGCAATGGACGTTATGTTTGCAATGATTTCCAGTAGGGAATAAGATCGAGGAAGGTAAGCATCAGAGGGAGAGTAGAAATTGTGAGGAGATCCAAGATGGTGTCGGGCCATGTGTACTAATAGGGAGGAGCTCCTGAGTTGCTTTATCTTTCTTACAAATGTTTCTTCCTGCAAAAATGGTGTAATCAGTCTCCTCCGTTTGGTGCTTTATCCATCATTAAAGGGTGGTATGGGTCCGGGTTCAGTCCAGATGGGGGATGAAGAATAATCTTCTGGGGCCCCTGGTGTGTCTATTCAATCCTCACTCAATGCTCACACTGGAGGTGGAGGACCTTCAACAGGTGCCAAATAGTCCAGAAAAGCAGCAATGAAGGCAATAATTGCAACAAGGATATATAAATAGATTCCACCAATTTCCATCCATACATTTCAATCACTAAAAAGAGTAGAAAACTCGGAAAAAAATATTTTCTAGAGTCCAAGAATGGTGTTAGATTATTATAATTTTGTGATGTCTTGTTGTTAATTTTGTATTATGTATGGTCACTATTTGTTTTATGTATTAATTGATTTAGAATTTTAAGTTGGTTTAGGTTGTATTATATTATGTGGTTTAATTTTTTTTTACTTCATTTTTATTTGAATTTAAACAATAATCCAAATGTACAAATATTTGAAAGAAAAATGAGATTATACAAATTTAATGAATACAAAGAAATATATAGAACAATACAAAGTTAGGTGGAAAACCCTAAAAGACCTCAAATAGTGAAGAGAAAGAAAAAGGTCTTAGGGCAAAGACCTACAAATTAGAAACAAAATAATCTTAATACAACCATATCCTGAACATACATTGCCTTCTCAAAAAGAACCTGATGCTCTAAGAGTGCTGGGAAGCAGCGTTATATCCGGCATCAATGAAGTCCCTCAACTGCCTGGGATCAAAGAAAGCATATCTAACAGAATTCAGAACTACCAAGCATTTACAAGGATATCTAACAGTGCAGGTGGCCCCAAGGAAGTGACCTCCAATCTCATGGCCAAGAATGTTCTCCTTCTCTCCTGCATTGCCCTAGCTAAATCTGGAAAGATTCACATTTTTTCACCCTTAAATAGAGCCTTTCAATGAAGAAAAAATGAACAAAGAATATGATTTCTATCCTGCAAAAACACGCATGAGAACAGAGGAGCTCTAGAAAAAGCTTGTGCTCCAGAATTTTCCAGAAAGTCAGTTAGAGCCAAAGGAGTTTTATGTTCACCTCTATCCATGTTCTTCTTGGCAGAAGATAAATAAACATTTTTTTAAATAGGAGGCAACGCAAATTCAGAAATTAATAATACAGCCTTCATATAAGATTTAAACATCTTGCTAGGCGAAAGCACTGGAGTCTGAGGAAAATTTAAAACACGCAATTTCAAATTCTTAGAGAAATCTTCCATGTTTTCAACCCTTTGTGAGATGTATGTTAGATCCATAATTTGTTTGACTTGTAAATCTTTAATTTGGGAAACAGAGGACTCCAAATTAGAAGCAGATGTTTCACAGTTTGATACACGCAAATCTTGATTTTGAAATTTTGAGTGAATATCAAGAGTAACAGTTATCAGAGAGGAAACAGATTGTTCTATGGTCGCCAGTGCAGACCAAAGACTGACTAACGTCACAGAAGCAGGTTTGGATAATGCAGGTCTAACCTGGAGTGAGAAGATAACTTTTTGGACCCCCTGCAAGCCGGCACCCATGACTCCTGACAGCGAGGAATCTTCACCTGACACTGAGATTGCAGCTGCCACTCCTCCAGCCTATCTATCTGGTCCCCGGAAATGCTGACAATCCTCTGTTGCATCTCGCTGTGTTTCAGTCGCAGTAGAGGGCAGGCAGGCACTGACCGGTGACACGGTGGTGGTGCCAGGATTCCTTTCGCTTTCTGGCGTCTCAGCCATCGCACGGGCGGCAGCACGAGGGGGCATTGGTGTCGACCGAGCCACAGGGCTGAGAGAGACCTCAGCCGTCGACGAGCCAGCAGCCCCAGAGCCAGCCAAGTCGACTCCAATGTCGGCGAAGGATGAGAACTCCGGCATGGTGGTGCCAGTACGTCGCTGCTGAAGAATAACTTCTTACAACACTCTTCCTCTTGCCCATGGCCACAGAGGAAGGTGAACAGCAAATGGACCAAGAAAAGTTGCAGGGAAGGTCTCAAGAGCTCAAACACACACGTCTGTTCAGGGCACCATCTTGACATGCCCACCCTAATTTAATTTTTCATTGTTTAACATTAGAATTAATTTTTACATTGGATTTATGTATGCACTTTAAAATTGTACCACCACTTGGATAACATGTTTAACAAGTGGAATATTAAGAATAATAAAATGAAAATGTATTAAAATAAAATAGTCTTTACTGTAACTTAAAAAGGATAATGCAGGCCATAAGACTAAAAATCAAGAATAGCATAAAAAATGTAATAGCAATGAAGATTATTGTCAATTTGTCCATCTTAGGTGTTACCTCTCTTCTTACTTTTCTTGCACCATTATCCATGGAGAAAAACTGCTCCCCTTGCAATATGGGAAAACTGTAATTGGGTTCCAGCATGAAGTCACTATTGTGCGTCCTGGCCGGGCCTGCTCACCTTGGACGCCCCTCCACGGGCTCCTTTCTGTCCTCCCTAGCAGCCGCAGCCAGCTCTCAGCGTACCCAGCAGCCCTCTCAGCAGAGCTCTCGCAGGGGCTCTGCGTCCTCAGTGTCCTCGTCCCCGACCCTAGGCATGCGCGCGGCCGGCACTCCTCCATTTAAAGGGCCCAGGGCTGGAACCTTGGGCTGGATGCCTCCTTATGACATCACATAGCATCCTATATAAGGCGAGGGCCTTCCCTCAGTTCCTCACCTTGGCAAACAAGTCATCACACTTGTGTGAAGCTAGTTGCTGTCCTGTGTTCCTGCATTCCTTGTTCCTGTGCTTGTTCCAGTGTTCCTGCGTTCCTTGTTACTGTGATTGTTCCAGTGTTCCTGCGTTCCTGTGTCTTCCAGTGCTCCTGCATTCCTGTGTTCCCGTGGTCCTTCCTGTGTTCCAGCGTCTGTTCCTGTTTCTTGTTCCACATTCCGCTACCTAGGTTGTACCTTCTCAGACTGATACTCAGTACTGACTAGGGGTGTGCATTTGTTTGCAACCTATTGGCAATCCACAACATATATGCCATATTCGTTGTGTTCATGGGGGTCACAAAACATATGGCGAACCCCCACGAATACAACGTATCACTAACGAATAAACCCCCACCCTCCTGACCCCCCCAAGACTTGCCAAAAGTCCCTGGTGGTCCAGCGGGGGTCCTGGAGTGATCTTCTGCACTCGGGCTGTCGGCTGCTTGGTACTGACCATGCTTGGACTGATACCTGGAACTGACCTCGCTCAGATTGATACCTGGAACTGACCTCGGCTTGCTACTGACCACGCTCAGACTGATACCTGGAACTGACCTTTGCTTTGGCTGACCACCCTCGGATGGATACCCTGGCTTTGACCCTTGCGCTCCATTCGGACATTCTCTTTGCTTCTCCTGTGGCCACCAGGCCTGCCTGTTGTGACGCTACCTGCGGTCTTCTACAAGAACACTAGGCGCTGCCTATCCTGACCGGAGGACCTTCAGTTCCTATTCCATTACAGAGGTCTCCGGTACTCTCTGTTCCGGTCTAGCTTATCTGTTCTCCACTTGCTGTGCACCTTTGCTCTTGGTGGGCACACCTCTCCGCTACCTCTCCGGGAGACCCTCAGAGGCCCACCTAAGCCCAGGCGGTCCAGGTAGCCAAGGGCTCAAACCAAGGAGCCCCCAGACTGTTATTGGTGAAGCTCCAGCTACCCTCAGTCTCCTCGTGTGCTCCGCCTCCTGGCGGCAGGCACCCTCTGGGAACCCTCAGAGGGCTGTACCAATCCTGCACCAGGCCAAGGGTCCACTTCCAGCGCAACAGTCACTCAGCAAATAGAATAAAATCCCCAAGCACTAAAACTGAAGGACAACTGTCCCCATGTATAAAAACATCCAACTTCTTTTGGTCCAAGTTGGAAAAACTGTATCACATTGTCTCAATGGTGTATAGCCCCTTGAGTCCTTGTCTCAAAATGTATCAAAATCTTCAGGTATTTCAGTCAAATAGATCCTGGCCCCTATCCTCTGGGATGCTTGGGGGGGTGGGGTGGGGGGAGTGGGACACTCTTCCCTTCAAACTGGCCAAGTCAAAGTCCAAAATATCTTTTTATCCAAAAGTCCTTCAATATCAAAATGCAAAGTGATGAGCAAAGGCCCATCCAAAAGATACTCAACTATTGTTCTTTGAGACCCTGTAGAAATCCCCAATCTCCTCTCTTCTCCTTATAGATTCTGAGGGGATCCAAAGCTCTGCAAAACAGTGGAAGGGATCACTTATTCTCTTTTCTACCACTACCTTCAATCCACTGCTTCCTTGAGATGCTGGGGAAATCTCTATCTCCAGCCCTTTACCTCTCTCAGCCCCTACTTCCCACCCATGCTCCTGGGAAATATATACCCCAGGTACCCTACTCTAGAAAAGGTGGGGTTATCACATAGGCAGGAATCAAAAATATAAAAACCCCTCCTACAGTTCTAAATATCCAAACTACAGGGTGGCCCATGGAAAAGTAGCCTGCCTCCAATGCACCTTTTCCATGGGCCACCCTGTACAAGGGAAATGTTAGTAATGGCTTGGTTCCCTGTCAAAATGGTGAAGTACAAGGGGAAAGTGAGGGTCTATACCCTAGAGCCAGCTCCTGTCATGAGTGCTTCTCAGCCCTTGATTCAGGGGTTTCTCTTACCTCTTACCTCTGGGGCTCATTTTGAAGCATCACCCAGCTCAGGAGGGGATTTCTCTCTTCCTGAGGCATGTAGTATGCCGGTGATTCCTGGAGAAGTGGTGCATCGGGAGCAGCTGGTCGCCACTGCTGCCACAAGTATCAACCAGCTGATGGAGTCCTGCAGGGAAGAAGTCTGTGTGTTTTCTGTCCTTGGTTATGGCTATGGGGGGGGGGGGGGTGTGTGAAGGAATATCCTTGGGACTTCTTGAGGAGGGAGTTGTTGGAGGAGGACAACGAGAGGTGGATGTTTGTCTCTCTTCAGAAGGGTCTTGTGAAGCCCCCCCTCCCCCTGGCCTTGTTGGATCACTTCAGGAAAGAGGGGAAACAGAGTTGGTGGAAGCACTAGGGCACCACAGATTTGGGGGCGGCCACCTACTGCTTGCACTCATCTGCAGCAGTTCGACTTCCTTCTTCCCTGACCCTGCTGTACCAGAAGAAAAATAAAACGCCATAGTATCCAGAAGCGGGAGGAGGTCCTCCCGGCTGAAGAGCAGTGAAGCTGCAGCAGGCTGGAAAACATAGCTGAAGAGAAGAGGAACAGCAGAAGGTCGAGCCATGTGTCTGAAGAGCGGCGTAGCTATTGGCAGGCCAGGCCACATGGCTGATGAGAGGAAGAGCAGCGGCAGGTCAGGCCATGCATCTGAAGAGCGGTGGACCTGTGGCAGGCCAGGCCATGAGGCAAAAGAAAGGAAGAGCAGCGGCAGATCAGGCCATGCGGCTGTAGAGCAGTGGAACTGCAACAGGCCAGGCTACGTGCCTGAAGATAGGAGGAACAGTGGCAGGCCAGGCCATGCAACTGAAGAGAGGAGGACCAGCAGCATATTGAGCCTTTCCTCATAGGAGAGCCAATCCATGCCTTTTATCATTTTGGTCACCCTTCTCTGTACTTTCTCCAGTGCAACTATATCTTTTTTGAGATGTGGTGACCAGAATTGTATACAGTATTCAAGGTACGGTCTAACCATGGAGCTATACAGAGGCATTATGACATCCTCCATTTTATTTGCCATTCCGTTCCTAATAATTCCTAATATTCTGTTTTTTTGACCTCCCCAGCACACTGAGCTGATGATTTCAATGTAACATCAACTATGATGCCCATATCTTTTTCCTAGGTGGTAATTCCTAAAATGGAACCTAATATCGTGTAGCTACAGCATGGGTTATTTTTCCATATAAGCATTACCTTGCACTTATCCACATTATATTTCATGTGCTAAATGGACACCCAATCTTCTAGTCTAGCAAGGTTCTCCTGCAATTTTTCACAATCCGCTTATGATATAACTACTCTAAATCATTTTACATAAGAACATGCCATGCTGGGTCAGACCAAGGGTCCATCAAGCCCAGCATTCTGTTTCCAACAGTGGCCAATCCAGGCCATAAGAACCTGGCAAGTACCCAAAAACTGAGTCTATTCCATGTTACCATTGCTAGTAGTAGCGTTGGTTATTATCTAAGTCAACTTAATTAATAGCAGGTATTGGACTTCTCCTCCAAGAACTTATCCAATCCTTTTTTTAAACACAGCTATACTAACTGCACTAACCACATCTTTTCTGCTGCAGTTCACTTAAATGGTAGCATGCTCGTTAACCTTTTCTCCCTGGGGGGTGGTCGGGGGTGGGGGGGTTCAGACCATATGGGTTTCATTTGGTTGTCAACATTGGAAATATTTAGCAAAGACATATTAATAGTGATGACTTTAATAACCCTTTGGGGACTTCGAAACAACCAGTCAACATGATTTCAACACAGTGGCACCAGCATTGTAATGATTCTGGCTGCTAGGCAGCCTCCCCACCAGCAGAGGTCCTCATGGAGCCACACTTCATCTCACTCTAGTTACCTCCTTCCTGGTCCCATGACTCAGCAATGCCAGTCCTATTTATCCCTGCCTCTCCCACAACTCAGGGCCTCTTTATTGAGTCACCTCAGCTATTTGCATTGGCTCACCTTGCCTTGCCTTTCTACTGTGTGATCCCTGTGACTTTCTTGTCTCGCCTTGCCTTTTGGCCTTCCTGCCTTGCCTTGTGGTCTCCTTGGCCTTCTTGCCCTGCCTTGTGGCTTTTGGGAAGCCCTGGATTAACCAATAAACAAACTAAGCACATGGCATAGGGCACCAAGGGAAGGGGGGCACCACAGAGTGTTGAAAATTTGCATTTTTCCTGTTGCCTCCCTAGTTAAAAGTCAATAATTTGTTTTTATTGCTGCTATTTAGTTAAATAAATGCAATTTAAAAAGAAAATTTATATTTAATATAATTGTGGGGTCTGGCCTGGGGGTTAGCCTGAAAGAAAACTGAATTTTTAGTCTCTTATTTCACCTTCAGTACTTAATAAGTACTGAATCTCAATATCTTGTCAGTTAAGCAATGGAAGGGCTGAGGGGTTATCATTGTTGGGCTGTGCTTAGAGCATCTGTTGGCCTTAGTCCAGCAAAGCCTTTGGACCTTCTAGTCTTGCTTTGCCTCCTTTGTCACCTGCCTAGGCCTCCTTATCTGTTTCTTCCTTGTCTTGTCTTATATGTACCTTGCTTTGCCATAGTTCCTTTAGCCAGTGTGTATATTCCTTGCTCTGTTCTCGTGCTCCTCTCCTGACCAGTCCTTGACTTGTCTTCCTTGTGGGCCTCCTGTTCCAGTCCGTCTCCAATCCCAGGTTTCACTTCTTGTTCCAGCCTTTGCCTCCAGCTCCTGCCTGTCTCCAGTTCCAGCTTTGTCTCCAGTTCTACTCCTTGCCTCCTGTTCCAGCCCCTGCCTGTCTCCAGTTCCAGCTTTGTCTCTGGTCCCTGTCTCACTGCCTGTGCCTGCCTTGACTCCAGTGCCTGCCCTGCCTCTAGACCTAGCTTATCTACAGCTCCAGCCAAAGTCCTGCCAGGCCTCCAGAACCTGCAGGCTCAACCCAAGGGGGGTGGGGATGGCTGATCAAGCAGAAGACCCTCTTCTGCCCTGCCTTGAAGTCCTGTACTGCCCCTGTGGGGGAAATCCCTGTATCTAGCCAGTCCCCCAGTCATGTCAAGCATAAGAAGCACTGTGAGTGATACTAGAGACATTATGGGTAAATGAATGGTTAAATCAAGTGACAGCAGTATGGTTTGAGATGCAAGAGATGTTTTGAATTCATGTGCAAACAGTGGAAAAAGTATAGCTTGATTCAATGCCCCACAGTGTGAACTGATGTGTTCTGTATCTGAAATCCCAATGGAACTGACCAGTAAGTCACATTGCACAGTATATTATTAACCAACAAAGCTTGTTACACATTATAAAGATCAGCTTGCCTAATAGCTCCAAGATTAAAAGCCAAGAAGAACAAATCCTAACTATGGGAGAGGATTAAATTTAATGGGTATAATAACCAGAGAACTTTCCAAAAGGATCCTAGAATTCATAGAAAACTCTCCATATTGATGAGTACAATTCCAAGTCAGAGAATATATCAGTGGGAGAGGGGATGAATTATTAACACAGATTTACCATGAATCACTGTAAAATGAAAAAAATAAAAAAGTAACTTGAGGCCTTTTGAAATGATGCACATTATAACATCTAGTGGCTGGAAATTGCAACATAGGGGGAATACTGATCCAGTAATTTGGACATGCTCTGGGATAGGGGCTTGGTACCATTTAGAAACCTGAATTTAAACTGATGGTTGGAACTATAATTGTAACTAATATCGTGCTCCTGATCTCCCACCGGTGGACACATGTCCAGTTTCTGGGAGAGCAATAAGAGGGCCCAAGATAAGGAGACTTAGGAGCAGCTAAGGCAATGTATTTTTCTGGGTAACCCACATAAAACAATACAAACTGACAATACAGAGACCACAAAATGAGAACACTGATTTCCAGAAGTATTGTGGATCAGGCCTATCAATCTTAGATCCTGTGAGATATAAAAAGAAACAGACGCTAAGACTATTAAGACTCTTTCCAAATGTTCATCTGAGAGGAGTGGAACCACTTCAGAGCAGGTACCAGCTATATCATCCAGACATACTATGGGACTTGTGTTGCTCACAATATATGCAAGGCCTTTCCATTTGCTGCACAGGAAAGTAACCCCTGAAACAGATTTTTTTGAAACACGGATCTGTGTCAGGGTGAGAATGGTGCACTGACGTCACATGAATTATGAATCACCAGGACGTTTTGAGCTACACTAAGCCACGATAAGTATTGGGCATTTTATTTGCATATAAACAAAAATTAGAAAAAAACAGTCATTGCATAAAACAGACTTGGGGTTACCTATTGTTATATGAAGGCACTCATATCACATTGAAAGGTGTGCAGTAACCATGTATGAAGGTCCCTAAGATCATCACATTTATAAGAGTGTTTGAAGTACAAGGCTTATTTACATGTTAAACGTAGATGGAAAATTCACGTGCAAGCATGGGAAACTCCTGTCCAACACAAGAGGCAGAGAGTAACAGCTCCCAGCATGCAGTGTCATATTGCTGAGCCAGCAGGTGAAGGCATGGTCAGACCTCAGATTGCGAGGGAGGAGCACCGGGAGCCTGTCATGCAGCAGCCCACCACTCGGTTTCTTCTGTGCCAGCACCCGCAAACAACTTCAGATCTCACGAGCTCGGTAGCAGGAAGTGCCGCCCATGAGTTTTGAAGTTGCTCCTGGTATTGGCACAGAAGAAACTGAGGGGCTGATGCAATATCACGCGCAGTAAAACAGGCGCTCATTATTGAGCGCCCAGTTTCCTAATGCGCACACAGCCACCTTTCCTGGGCGCCAGTTGTAATATTTAAATGAGCTGGTGCAGTAAAAGGCAAGTGCTAGGGACAAATTATGCGTCCCTAGTGCTCAAAAACATTGGGCATCCAGGAGAGGTGGCTGTGCACCCACAACAGCATGGAGCGCTCAGACCAGCACCAAATTAAGTGTCTCTTATTATTAATTTATTCACTTTCACTTACTGCCGATTGGTCCATTCACTGCCACATGTCAGTGAAAGGACCAATCCCCTTTCAGAAGGCTGTCCTGAAAGGGGCTTGGTCCTTTCACTGACATGTGACAGTGAAATGGACCAATTGGGAACAGCCCTGCCAGGGGAGGTCCTTCGGCAGGCGTTCCTAGTCTGGAGATGGGATTTGTGGTCTGGCAAGGGCTGTTTTACTGAATGGACCTCAGAATCTGTCATTTCAGCTACAGGACCCCTTGGTCCGACCTGGACTGCTTGATTCATTGGACCAGTTCTTGGGGTGGGGGTGGGGGAGCTTTGGTCAGGCCAGCCGCATTAAGTTTAACACTTGCCTCTGAGCAGGCGTTACATTTCTCGTGGTAGTAGGAGACACGCTAGGCAGTCTCTTGCTTAGTGCACCTCCTTGCATCACAGGGTAATAGTCAATAGCCTCATCTACATGGAATTTAATGTGTTGAGTGCTATTAGCTATTAGCTATGCGCTTGTTTGGATGCGCGTTTTGGATGCGCTAATCCCATTATTGCATCGGGAGTTATTCTAGCTCGTCCAAAATGCACGTCAAAACACGCGTCAAGCTGTGCGCTAGGCTGCGTGCACTGTATTGCTTCAGCCTCTGAGTGCTGGCCTGCCGCCCAGGGCTCAGTTAGCTGCTACAGGGGAACAGGCAAGCGGAAGATGCCATTTTCAGTGCTGGTTTGCCCCACTCTTGGTGTCTTGGGGGAGGGGGGGGGCACAGTAGATGCTGGGGAAGGGTAAAAAACTGTAGGAGGAATATTTATTTATTTGTTTTTTTTATACCGGTGTTCGATCTGGAATATCACATCGGTTTACAGTGTAAATAAGGTTTTTAGGAAGACAGGGAGGACTGGGGAACGGGGAGGATAGGGTGCTACTTATTATGCATTGAGGCTTTATAATACATTGAACATTTTTTTTTTTTTTACTGAGAGTAGGGGAGCAGAGTAGGGGGAGCATTATGTCATTCAAGGAATTGTAGAAGGTATTTTACAGCATAACAACATGCATCATGGTAAATTACAGTATAGCAACATAAATTGTGGTGAGTATCATTTCTCATTAGGTGGACATGTAACTTGTAATTGTACTTAATAGTCATTAAGTAGTGGTATATCTTGTACCTGGACATAGATTAGAGCAAACTATAACTTATTTTTATCTAGTAGGGGAGAGTCAAAGTTGTTTCTCTTGGCTGGTAAGGAGTGACGTAGGGAAACAGCGATATTTTTTTATTGTGTCGAATTGCTACTACGGATGCCATATTTGTGAAGATATAAGAGAGTTCAAGGGTGGCATTATGGGTAGGGGAAGGATAGGACTGTGCTATGTAAGTGAAGTGTTGTAGGTGGGGGTCAGAAAATCTTGAGGTGCTAAAGATGCTGGAGAAGGGAGAGGTGCTAAAAATACAATCATTTTTTTGTCACTCTGTTAAAATCATCTTTAGAATAGTCAGGGATGTTTCTATCATGAGAGCAAAATGAGCTGGTTGGGTTGTCTTAGGAAGAGGCTTGGTGACAGGGTTCCCCCACACCCCACCGCCATCAGGAAGAAGACGATCCATGCAGCAGTGTGTTAAGTGATTTGCTGGTGGGGTTCCCAGTACTTGCCAGCAGACGGAAGAAGACCTGTGCAGCGGCAGGATGCCCACCCCTAGCAGGAAGCAGAAGACCCGAATGGCTATGTGGTAGGTGATGGGGGGTGAGAGGAAACGAAAGGGTAGAGGGGTGCGAATAAGAGGGGAGAGGAGGGAAGGGAAAGGGCAGGGAGCTGTAGGAGGGGAAAGGACGTAAATAAGAAGGGGGTGTGAGTGAGAGGGGAGGGGGAGAAGGAAATGGGAAGAGAGGTGTGAACGAGAAGAGAGGGAAGGAAGGGGAAAGGACGGGAATGAGAGGAAAACGGAAAAAGGGAGAGGAAAAAGAGAAAGGGGAGGGAAATAGAGAGGGAGCAAGATTGTATGGGGGTGGTCTGAGTGTACCACCCCCACCCCCAACATTCAACCATTTCCCTCTTCCCTAGAGGGGCAGATGCTGGGAAGGTTGGGAGGACTCCTGAGAGAGACCCCCCCCCCAACCTCTGCTTAGTAAAAGAATATTCCAAGGGGGGACCCCCCCTCCTCAGTGCCCCCTCCATCCTGTGCCTTAGGGGGGTGCCATCTCATCTGTCACCTCAGGCAGCAGATTACCTTGCGCTGTCCCTGTAGTTTTTTTTGTAGAAGTGTGTTTTTGGGTGATCTCAGATGGATTTTATCACCTACAAGCTTCGGTCTTTGGATAAGGGCCACAATGCAATGTACAAAGTCAAAAACAGAATAAGGAACCAACTTCAGGGTCATCCCAAACCCTGATCACCCAAGACAGTCATCCTAAATACACAGCACAGCTACTTCTCTCCAGACTGATCTGATTTCTGGCTAAGGGGAGTTGTGTTCACTCTCTCCTGTTTCTCTCTCTCGTGGCCACACCTCCTGTTCTGCTTTTAATACTGCAGGGCAGGACCAGCTCAGGAGCAACCTTCAGCCCAGGCTTTCCAGGGCTCTTCTCACTCCTGGACTGAAGGCTTGTTTATCTGATCCGGGGGAAGCGCTGGACTCGGGGGGGAACTAAGGAAGTCTCCTGTTCCACCTTGGGAGAGGTAAGGACTCTGAGTAGGTGCTGTTCCTTCCTGCCTTTCCTGGCCTCAAGTAACTCTGAACCGGGCAGCTCCAGGTTGCTGCAGGCTGGATTACAAGGAGCTTGGTAAATGGTGTCATGTCAGTACAAAGGGGGGTGATATATTTGCAGGGGGCTGAGGAAGCCAAGGAAGGCAAAGAGCAGAATTTTTCAGCAGCAGGAGGTTTTTATCTGCTAAAAGGGGGAAAGCCAAGGACCCTAGTAAGTGTTTATTATCCTGAGGCAGGGCACAGATGTGATGCGGCCACTGTGTCCTGCAGTATTGCTGCTTAGAGTCAGGCCCGGAGTTCGGCAGCTGTCTCAGGTGCCAACTTTCCGTAGGCACCGAGGGGCCACTTCCACCTTCATGCTGGGCCACTGTGTGTACTGCCAGGCGCTGTGGTGCTCCATCCCTCGCAGGGTATCCATGGTAACAGGAAGCTTGTGAGGCAGGAGGGAGCAGGGCAGCACAGGGCCCTGCACTGAATTTTCTTGCTGGAGTTGCTGCTGAGGGCCAGTGCCGCTCTACAGGGAAAGCAGGGAAGGTGAAGGGGGGCACCAGGAGAGAGGAGGATCTGGGTAGGAACAATTGGAGGGGGGGAGGGAGAGATTTGGTCTCTGTACCTCCAATAACTTCCTGGACGTGCAGCAACTCTCCCCTCCTCCAGCACCCTCTGATTATTGAGAGGACCCCCACAATTGCTTATGGGTGCCCCATTTTAAATCCATTTCCCCCAGATATCCTAAAATGAAAGTACTCTAATTCAGTCTATACTGGCTCCTTCTTGCCAGGAGATCTGAGCCCCCATGTGGTTTCTTTTTCAGGGCACGCTCCCCATTTGGGCTTGGTGCATTCATAGATCCAACAGTGGGGAGGGGACATGTTTTCTGGGGATTATAACTAACTGATATGTTATTTTTAGTTTGCTTCGTGCATCACAAGCCTGGCATCGTTCCCATGATGCTGCAGTCACACTCCATTGAGAAATCTTGGCATAAATAGATCCAGGCGAGCTTTACCAGTTAGGGACCTGATCCATATATTGCCCCATTCTCTCTGAGCTACTAGCTGGCAATAAGCAGGACCTCTGCAATTGCAGGAGGGAAACTTACTAGCACGAAGTAATCACAAAAATGCATTCAAGTAACCCAGAAGTAGTAAGATGCAGCATTTAATATGTAACAGCTTGGGAATCCAAGTTAGCTTCTAGTTTTCCGGCCCTCAGGGCACATCCCAGACATTTTTACAGCTTCAGCTGTGGAATGTAGCAGTTTCCAAAGCACCTTTAACCCAGTCAGGGTCTTAAAGTGCTTTACAGTCCTAGTGCTTCAGAAAGAACTGTACTGGAACAGTTTCTGAAAACACACCTCCCTGAAGTAGTCAGCACTATACTGGACATTTTCTAGATCAAGTGTAAACAACATTTTTTTTTGGCAGAGTGCCAAATAAATACCTCTCCAATAGGAAGAAGGGGTAATGTGGGGAGGGGTGTTTGCCTCGATGGTTCCTCCATCTTCCAGAGGGTGGGTCTCTCAAGACCTCCAGCCTTTATGTATTGCCATGGCTGTTGCTGGCGATTCTGCTGCCTTGTACAAAGAATTTCCATGCTCCCCCATTCAGGGCCGATGTGAGGGGCTCACCTGCCCTAGGCAAGCCATTGTGCTGAATGTCCTTCTCCTGCCCCCCCCCCACCCCCACCGTCTTTCTCTCGCAGGCCTTCCCGATTTTGGGGGGGGGGGGGGGGGAGAGCGAAAGCTGTGTGCGTGCACACACACAAACGGAGACAGACTTCTCTGCCGGCTGCCTGCAGCTTGAACACCGGCGGCTTGCACCCCTCTCCTTCGTCTGCCAGCAGCCCCATGGCCTCTCCTGCTGTTGCCGGCTCGCTGCCTCCCCTGGGCATGCCGCCCCGTGCAAATGCCTGGAATGCACACCCAGTCGCGCTGGGCCTTTATATTGCAGGTAAGCACAGAAAATATTTCTGTATAGTTTATTTCAGTTCCTTTGCCTCCATAATTCATTTGTTTCCCACTGGATGCAGGGCATCCTATTTTGGGCTCAAAACTTGGAGCTTTCTGTTCAAGTTTAGTGAAATTGGAAGGCAGAAAACAGCAGCAGAGGGCAGAACAATCCAAGATACCAAGAATGGGGCAAAGTGACACTGAGAATGGCATCAATAACTCAAGGTAGCATATTGGGGCAAATCAGAAATCAAAGCTATGTAAGACAGGCAAAGGAGGAACAACAGTGAAAAAACAAAACAAAGCAGCCCAAGGCCCCAAAAGAGGAGAAAATTGGCATCAACAGTGGCATGAACAGCTCAAGGCACGATGAGAGGGAGAAAGTAGCACCAAATCTATTTATTTATTTATTTACTTATTTATTTATTTACTTATTTAGAGATTTTTTATATACCACGGCACGTACAGTACATCACCTCGGTTTAGCGCAAACAATAATTCAGCGACAGGCTTTACAATAAGATATTAAACGGAGCAAAACATGCAGCGTGCTTAATGTGGCAGAAAATACCCCAAGGCACTGATAGATGGTCAAATCAGCACAGTCAGTGGCATGAACATTCCTAAGCACCATGAGAGGGATGGAAGGCACCAATGACGCTGATATCATGTCTTCCAAGGTACCAAAAGAAGGGAAAAGCAGCTATCGGGCAGCCGTTACCCTCTACCAGTGGCATGAAAACCCCAAGGCACCTAAATAGGAGCAAAGAGCACTAACAACAGTAACAAATATACCCCAAGGCATCAAGAGAGGGGTAATGCCAAGAGAGGCATGCCAAGACAGGGGGCAAATAAGCCTAAACAGAGACAAGAATACCTCAAGACGTGAGAAGAGCAAGCCGCATCAACAGCGGCATGAGCACTTAGAGTAGTAAGGCAGCAAGTTAGGGATTTTTAAGCAGTACAATACACCCAGCACTACAGTATGGACTGGGCTTATACACACACAACAGACAGGAAAAAAAATACAAGGTGCATCATTACCCCCCCCCCCCCCCCCCAAGAATTGAGAGAAGGGTAAGGCAGGAAGCACAGTGGTCAAAACCCCAAGGCATAGAAAGATGGGTGGCCATAAAACCCCACAAAGCATGGAGTGCAGAGCAGAAAACAAGAATACTGGCATATGGCATAAACATTTCAGTGCATAGAATGATGGGTTAGGCAGCAAGCATAGTGCCTAAAAACCACAAGCATGGAGTGCAGAATGGAGCAGCCAGCACAATGGCATATAAATACCTCAAGGCATAGAGTGATGAGATAAAGAGAGAGAGCAGTAGGGATGTGCAGGTAAAAAAAAAAATTCAGTTCTTTTCTGGAAGGGGGGGGGGGGGTGTTTCCCAGGTATTATTTCATTTAATGTTTATTTTGTTTCTGCAGTTTGTAGAAACAAGATAAACATGACCCCTCCATTAAAACAGAAACCCCTCTGAAACAGGGCCTCCCCAGACTCCCTTGAGCTCCATCTCACTCTCTCCAAAGTGTTGGGGCCAGGAACCTCTCCAGACCCCACTTACCTCATCTGTGGGGGTCCATCATGGCCTGGCCCGTCCTTGAGGCATAGGCCCAATGCCATGGTCCAGACTGAGGCCTGGTCCCACTGCTTGAGACCTGGCCTGACACAAGGGCCTGGTCCAAGTTCCAATCCCAGTTCTGAAGTCTATGCCTTGCAAATGGGCCAGGCTCTGGCATAGGACTTAGGTCTCGGTGCTAGGACCAGGTCTCAGGCCATGCCTGGTTGTGGGCCTAGACTTTGGTGACAGGACTGAGCCTTGGACCGGGCCCCAGCATTGGGCCTGGGCTTAGGCCTTGGTTGCAGGACTGGGTCTCGAATCAGGACCTGGCATCAGGCCTGGTCCTAGGCCTTGGTAGCGGGATCATGTCTTGGGTTGGCTCCCAATGTGGGTCTAGGCCTAGGCCTTGATGCCAGGCCCGGACCTCGTACGAGTCTTGACGTCAGGCCTAGGCCTCTGAATTTTTTTTTTCAAAATGAAACAAAAGTTAACACTCTCATTGTTTTTTCTTTTGTTCCATTTTGAAAATGACATGAAATGATTGCACATCTCTAAAAAGCAGTATGCAGCTCTACAATCTTTACCACTCCCTCAGGGATCCCCAATGCTTGTCTCATCCTTTCTTGAATTCAGATACTGTCCTTGCCTCTTCCACCTTCACTGGGAGGCTGTTTCATGCATCTACCAACCTTTTTGTAAAGAAATATTTCCTTAAATTTCTCCCGAGTCTCTGCCTTCTTTCACCCTCACCCCATGACACTTGTTCCAGAGCCTTCTTTCCATTGAAAGAGCTCACCTCCTCTGCATATCACCTCCTCTATCATATCTCACCTATTCCACTTTTCCTCTCGGGCAGTGTTTCTTAACCACTGGTCCTTGGACCGGCACCGGTCTCCGGCGGCATTTCTGTCCGTCTGTGGAATGAAAATGATTGCAGGAGGATGAGGAGTGCACATGCGACACTGCACTCTGTCCCACAGTGAGCAGAGACTTTTTCTAACCTCCCCTCCCGTGGACAAAATATTTCCAGTGGGATCTGGTGTCGAGGCAACATTGCTGGGAGGGGAACAGCTAAAGCTGAATGTTCATGAGCCTCAGCGAGACTTAAGCCAATATCTGCTTCACTTTCCCTCTCCCATTCAGAAGACGGGAAAGGACGGGGCCAACGAAGGGCCTGAGAGAGGGGCAGATGCTGACTCGGCCTCATGCAGGTTGGTTACATTCAGAAGCAGTTGCTCCCCTCCCAGAAATCGCCTCAACTGGAAAATAAAGTCCACAGTGTGGGGACATTAATAGTAGAAGGGTTATTGACTGACAGGAGGGACAGAGAGAGCAGAAGGGATTTCTTATTATTTAATGATGAGATGGTGTCTGACGTGGGGGGTGGGGGGGGGGGGGTGGAAAGGAAAGAGAGAAGGATTTTATTTTCAATGATCAACTACTGGCTGCCTGGAGGGGAAAGGAAGGTTTTGGTTGTTGTTTTTTTTTTGCTTTTCTGAGCACAGTGCTGTTGGCTAGCTGGGAATAGGAAAGCAGAAGAAAGACAGGGTTTTTGTTTTTTTTTTTAAATTTTAATAAGAGCAACATTTTTAGAAAACAATTTTCTTAAACTGGCCACTTTCCTTCTTGAAATAACACAGACAAGCTGCAGGTCTGACCTATGAGATTTAAGATTGGCAAGCCAATGCACAAAGGCATGTTCAGCTGAATGCCCCTTTCTGCCTGCATTTCAACGCGCCTTTTCTGTGCGCAGAACTTACTGCGGCTGCAGCAAGGAGTTTTGTGCACAGAAAATGCCTGTTTCTGAATGGGAGCGCTGCTTAGTGCCCTTGCATGGAAATCCCATGCAAATGAGGGCATTAAGCAGTACTTCCAGATGCGGTGAGACAAGCCCGCGCTGCCTTAACTTATCCAGCTAACTAGTGGTCACCTGTGCCAGACAACCGGATAAGTGCTGACTTATCTGGCTATCGGGCAGCCTTTACCCTCTACCAGATAGCCAAATAAGTCAGTACTTATCCGGGTTAGTAGTGTCAGCCGCTACTTAGCCAGATAAGTCAATTCTTATCTGCAGACAATCAGTATTTATCTGGCTAAATGGCAGCAGCTTCCATCACTTATGACCTGGCAGGGATGCCTCCCCCGCTTCCCAAGTTAAAATGTGCATTGGACCTGTGCCAAATGCACATTTTACTCTTACAAATGCTTTTCTAAACTCCCAATTCGTTTGCATTTCATTAGCTTACTGCATCAGGAGTTAAAAAACCAGCACACAGTTTCTTAATGCCCAGATTACTGCATCCGCCTATGGGGAAGGAGCATGTCCTCCCCCTCCTTGGTCCATGTAATTTAAGGAAGGTACCTGGCATACAAAAGGTTCAGAAACATTGCTCTAGGGTACGCATCTTTAAGATTAAGTCTATCCCCATATGACCAGTTTAGTAACCACCCTCCTAGCCAGCTGGTTTATATTCATTTGAAGGTGTAGTCACCATAACTGTACACAGTATTCCCAATGAGATCTCACTAGGGACCTATACAGGGGCAATTTCACCTACTTTTTTTTTACTGCCGACCATTCCTCTTCTGGTGCAGCCAAGCATCTTTCTGGCTTTTGCCATTGCCTTATCCACCTGTTTGGTTACCTTAAGATCATCAAATAGCATCACCCCCAGATCCTGTTCTTCTTTTGTGCATAAAAGAAATTCACCTCCTATACTGTACCACTCCCTTGGTTTTTTTTTTCAACTCAAATACATGACTGTATTGTTTAGCATTAAATCTTAGCTTCCAGACTCTAGACCATTCCTCAAGCTTTGCTAGAACTCTCCTCATATTTTTCACTCCTTCCTGGGCATTTACTCTGTTGCAGATTTTGATATCATCTATTAAAAGACACATCTATCCCGATAGTCCTTTGGCAATATTCCTTCCAAAAATGTTTAAAAGAACAGGTCCAAGAACTGATCTCTGGGGTACACAACTAGTAACACCCTTCTCCTCAGCAAGAACTCCATTTATTACCACCCTTGGTCATCTCCCACTCAACCAGTTTCTAACCCAATCACTTTAGGCCCATTCCTAGGGTGCTCAGTGAATTTATAAGTTGCCTATGGAGAATCATGTCAAAAGCCTTGTTGAAATCGAAGTACACTACACATCTAGCACTCTCCCTGATCCAAGTCTCTGGTCAGCCAGTCAAAACAATCGATCAGGTTCATCTGACAAAACCTACTTGTGGTAAAACCATGCTGCCTTGGATCTTGTAATTCACTGGATTCCAGCAACTGCACTATCCTCTGTTTTAGCAGCGATTCCATTAATTTATCAACTGCAGAAGTCAGACCAACTGGCCTGAGTTCCCAACCTCCCCCTTACTTCCACTTTTGTGAAAAAGAACCATACCTGTCTATATCCAGTCCTCCGGAACTACTCCCAACTCTAAAGAAGCATTGAAAAAGTCAGCCCGTGCTGCTGCTGGAACCTCTCTAAATTTCCATGACATCCTTGGATGTTTCGGGTCAGATCCCATTGCTTGATCTACTTTAGTTAGCTCCTCATGAACATAGTCTTCTGGAGAAACAAATCATGAAGGGTTGTGCATTGCTCCACTAAGCTCTGCACATTAGATAGGTGGAATTGCACTTGGTTCCTACATCCAGAAGGAGCCAATCCAGAGGTGTCCCCCCCCCCCCCACTGCTTCCTGCTTCTCATTGAGTTACTACCCACACTTTATTATCCGGTAAAAATGCCCCCCACTGTTTTCCTGCACCCATCGCTTCCTTCAGGACTTTCATATTGCTCCTTGGCAGTCAGGGCATGCTTTACTGCCAGGTGCAGCAAATATGCAAAGCAAGGAATCCCCTCAGAGCCCCCCCCCCCTCCTCTTCCACCGCATTTTCATGTTTGCGCCACTGTCTATAACAAAATAACCAGGAACAACAGTTCTGTCTCTCCTCTCTAGCTGCAAGCTCCTAAGATTTTAATGGAGGTGTTGCTGATATCCATCACCTAGGTGTGCAGCACAGCCCCACTTATACTCTGCTGATCCACCCCCAAATAGAGCTACCGCCTGCTTCTGCCTTGGACAGCTGCCAACAGTGTGCCATGAGGGAAAGGTAAGCATGGGTAGCATTTTGGCTGGTCCAGATGTCACTGGTGAAATGGATGCTGCTACTCTCCACCTTGGCCAGCTGCACCTGCATGTAAACACGGCACTGAGCACACCGGGGTGGGGATAACCTGTCTACTGAATGTTGTCCAGGATGCCATTTTGTAATTGAGGCTTAAAGGTGCAGCAGCTGCTTAAACCCCACATTCTCCATGATCTGCAAGGACTGGTCATCCAGGGCAATCATTTTCTTGATGCACCATACGCCTCCTACCATGGTCAGTGATGTTGTAAAACACCTCATCTGCTCCATAGTGGCTTACCGCTGACATGGGGTTGGGGGCTGCTTGCCTGTCATCTCACTGATGGAAGGGGCTGGGGCCTCAGCTTGGGAAGCTGACTTCCTTTTTTCTCTGGCTTGCCTGCTGCTGCTTTGAGTGGTAAACTGTATCCCCACACTAGTACTGGCAGCCTCCCCTGAAACCAACACTAACGGGTATTCTTTTTTTTTTTAATTATGCTGCAGTGCATGCCATGTTTATAAGATGACCTAGTATCTTTCTTCTACTGATAGCCTTACAACAGTGAATGCATTCTGCAAAATGACGGTTCTCCCTAGCTCTTAAGTGCCTCCACACCTGGGATGTCTTGAGGGATCTCCTGTCCCTCTCTAGCTGCTTGGGTGCCGATGTTGGGTCTGGAAAAGGCCAAGGGCATCTCTCACACTCTCCATTACCTACTCTTCCTGGGAGTGGGGTATGGATGCTCTCTTCCTCAGCACTATGATTTTCTGCCTCCTGTGGCTGCTCACTAGAAGATAGCATGCTAGTAACTAGAATCTAAACCATTCTGAGCTACTAGAAATTCTATATCCTCTGAAACCTTCACATAATTTGTCTGACTCAGTACTTCCTCCAAGTCTCTGCTGCAGGCACTGTTCAGGCGGAATCAGGGAGGAGCACTGTGTGCTGCTTTTGGGTGCTCTGCTCCTAGTTCCTCTGCCCCTCCACTGCTGATGCCACTGTAGTGACATACCTGCTTCTGGTCCACCAGGGGGCGCCGTAGTAGGCTTGATTCTGCACAGGAGACTTAGGTATGGCAGTACTGGGGTCAGCGAGTGCAGGAAATTGGTCATGAGCTAAGCTACCTTCCCTTCTTTGCCCCTGGGTACACCTTTTAGTAATAGTTTTCTCCCTGGTCACCTGCAGTACCCCACTTCACTCCCATAAAGTTCAAAGTGTGAGGCTTCCCAGCATGTAGCTGTTAACACTCTCCCAATCGTAAAACAGACAATTCAGATATACAAGAACACAGCTTTATTTCTCTTTTCCTTTAGTTACAAAACAGGCTCAAGGTTCCACACAAACATTGCATAGGCTATGAGATTTAACTTCAGTTAGCTTCAGTGTAGGACTCAACATTTCTTGGATCCTGAGAGTGTTAACATCAAGAACAGCTTAAGACGGTTAAAGAGATTCCATTAGCTTAGCCACAGCCTTGATCATGTTCAGGACTCACTAATCTAGAGATTCTATGGACATACTGGCAGACTATTACCACTCCAGCAACTCTGAAGCTATAAAAAGGTATTTTATTTGGATATCTCACCGCTGATGAGGAAAGCAGTCTTTATGCTTAAAGAATTAAGTAAAGTCTAATTAGTCTGCTTTAGACTACGGTCTTAACTCCCATAATTTAATTGTCTAATTTGTTCAGCTTCCAACTCTTCAACTCTTAGGTTTACTTTGCATTAGCCCACTGGGTCAGAGAACAGGGATTCCTTTAACAAAACAATTAATTAACAACTTTTATAGGATACAAGCATGCTGGAACAATACTCTAGATTATATAGAAAGTTTCTCCTAGCAGATAATAATTCTTTGTTAGCCAAAATGTTCTGGAGTAATGCTCATGGACCAGAGTTTCTCTTAGCATACAATTTCTGAAGAACAAAAAAGCCTGAACAGTTTCATTACTTTCCCACTGTGTCCTGTTACAGTTTAGTTAGCCAGAGGAAGAAAAAAGAAAACACCTTGCTAGTGATTTATAGAAACAGAAACATAGAAATGACGACAGAAAAGGACCAAATGATCCACCCAGTCTGCCCAGCAAGCTTATGTCAGTATCTGCTGCACTGTGCAGGTTAACCCCATGCTTATCAGTTTACCAAACCGCAAACATCAAGGCCCTTGGATGCTGTTTGAATCTAACTTCCAGCGTCCGGAGGGCTTATAAATCAAGGCCAGTGACGCCGCCTCAGCCTTTCGCTGACCCGACGCCGGCACCGATAGCTCCGCGCTATCGGCGCAGACCCGTTGAGGTCAGGAGCTGCCCGAGGCCCCACACACGCTGCCACGACTGGACCCCACGACCGGACCCGCTCGCTTACCGCCGCAACCAGACCTGCTCCAGATGCCTCCTGATTTCGGCCCAACTACGTCCCGCCCAGCTGCTGACATCTTTTCCAGTGTCTGGAGGGCCTATAAATCAAGGCCAGTGACGCCGCCTCAGCCTTTCGCTGACCCGACGCCGGCATGATAGCTCCGTGCTATCGGCGCAGACCCGTCGGGGTCAGGAGCTGCCCGAGGCCCCACGCCTGCCGCCACGACCGGACCCCACGACTGGACCCGCTCGCTTACCGCTGTGACCAGACCTGCTCCAGGTGCCTCCTGCTTTCGACCTGACTGTGTCCTGCCCAGCCGCTGAAATCACTTCCAGCTTCCGGAGGGCCTATAAATCAAGGCCAGTGATGCCAGCGTCGTGCGCCGTGTGTCGCGCGCTGAAGGGGTGCGACCAAGGGGCCTGCCCCTTAGTGCACCCCTTCCTGCTGCCCCTTGTACCTCTTAGAAGCCTTCACTGACTGCTGCCGAACCCAGAATTACACTCCCACCAACTCCCCTTGCCTCCCGCCAACCGGACTAGAGACTCTCCAATCTCCCGCTCTGCTCACAACTTTGCTGACACCTACCTGCTTCTAAATAAATATCCCTTCTGAGATACACATTGCCTTTCCCTTTCCCTTCACCATGGAAGCTCTCCCCATTCCCAAGATCTCACCCCATCCCCCCATCCTCAGAATGCCACGCAAAACTTACCCCCTCCCCCCCCGCCTTCACAAGATCTCTCATTCCCATTATGATATCCCCCCTAATACAATTCCTCGGGCTAAAAGCCTTCTCAATTGTACTTTTCAACTCTCAATTCCTCATTAAAAAAACCCCTATCCTTCATGACATGCTCCTCGACCTTAACCCTGACATTTGCGCTATTACTGAAACCTGGTTTAAACCCACTGACCTTGTCCTCTTCAACCAACTCCCATCGCACCTCTATGATATTTTCTCCATTCCTAAAAAAAGCCCATGGGGGTGGCCTCCTCCTTGCCGCAAAAAAATCCCTTGAATCTCCGATCACAACCCTCCAACTTTGATTCCAAAATTGAATTTAGCCTATTCAAATCACCCTGCCTCCAAATATGCCTTATCTACTCGCCCCCTGGCTTCTTAGAAAACAACCCCTCCCCTCTCATTGAATTCATTACAAAGAACTTGAACCTCGATTCTCCAGCCATCATCCTAGGCGATTTCAATCTACACATCAACACTTTCCCTCTCTCGCCTAGCTGCGAAGCCATTCTAAACTCCCTAAATGCCATGGGCTTCAAACAAATTATAAACACGCCCACCCATAAAGCTGGTCACACCCTCAACCTAATTTTCATAAACTCCTTCTTCCACCTCCCAGAACCTCCCTCATGCTCAAGAGTCCTGGTCCGATCACTCTGTTATAAAATCCTCCCTCTCCATAAAAACAAATCCCCCTCCTCTCCTCCTAACCACACCACCTTCATTCATTACAGAAAATCATGCAACCAAGAAGACCTCATCACCTCATTTAATATGGCCCTAGATGAACTTGACTGCTCCAACCCAGACCTCGCCCTTACTACATGGTCTAAAATCAACTCCACCATTGCTAACAAGAATTGCCCACTCATATCTAAACCAATAAACCCTCACTCAAAAACGAAAAAAATCCTGGTATACCCCTGAACTCAAAAACCTTAAATGCACCCTAAGGAAAGTTGAGAAATACTGGCGGAAGGACCCTTCGCCATCCCTCCTTGCCACCTACAAATCCACCCGTCACAAATACAGAAATGCTCTCCAGAAAACCAAGCGGGATTTTTACACCAATAAAATCCACAACTTCCTCTATGATCCCAAAGTTCTCTTCTCTTATGTCTCTGAGCTCACCAGACCCCTTCCTTCCCCCCTAATTGGCACGGAATCCAAATCTAAATGCAGCACCTTGCCAAATTCTTCAATGACAATGCTGTTGAAGCAGAGAGTAATGATGGAATTGCATTAACTGTATCAAGGCTTATTTGTTAAGGGTAGCAACTGCCACACCAGCAAGTTACCCCGTTACCCCCCAGAAATTGGAGTAAATACTTTTTTACTCAATGCATAATTAAACTCTGGAATTCATTGCCAGAGGATGTGGTGAAAGATGTTAGTGTAACTTGGTTTAAAAAATGTTTAGAAAAGTTCTTGGAAGAAAAGTCCATAAACTATTATTAAGGTGGATTTGGGGAAATCCACTGCTTATCCCTGGGATAAGAACCATGGAATCTATCTACACTTTCGGATCCTGCCAGGTACTTGTGACCTGGATTGGACACTGTCGAAAACACAATACTGAGCTTGATGGCCTTTGATCTGACACAATATGGCAAATCTTAGGCTGTTATGTAATAGCTAGATGGTTTTATTGTTATGCTAAATGTAGTGTAGTAAGTATACTTTCCTTCATTTACTTTACACACACCAGTACACTAGTGTCATGTGGAGAGTGGAGAGTCACAAACAGAAAGAGAACACAACAGACAGCACACACACAGGGGCGGATTTTAAAAGGGTTACGCGCGTAACCCTTTAAAACCCCTCCAGTGCGCGCAGAGCCTATTTTGCATAGGCCCGGCGACACGCGCAAGCCCCGGGATGCGCGCAAGTCCCAGGATCGCGGGCTGGCTGTTGGCCAGCGCGCACACCTACGCCTGCCTGGAGGCAGGCGCAACTTCTAAGTTAAAGGTAAAGGGGGGTTTAGGTAGGGCTGGGGGGTGGGTTAGGGAGGGGAAGGGAGGGAAAGGTGGGGAAAGGTGGGGGGGCGGAAGGAAGGCTGCGCGGCTGTGCGGCTCGGCGTGCATGGCTGCGCGCGCATGTTATAAAATCGGGCGTAGATTTGTGTGTACCGGGTTGCGCGCACAAATGTATGCCCACGTGTAGCTTTTAATATCTGCCTCACAGTATCTTGTTAAAAGGTGTGCTACACACTATCTGCTTGCTGATTGCCCATGTAGACTGACTTCCACTAAGATGACAAAGCTAGTGAAAAGAGAGCCACATACACACATCCATATTTAAAAGCCATTTAGATGGATAATTCAACAGTTATCCATCTAAATGGCAAAATAGGCATATTCAGTCAGCCGGATAAGTGTTTATGGCCCTCGCATCACTCCACACCTCCAAAACCCTCCTGGACCTTCCCCCCACTTTCCAAGGCCTACAAATTCCTGCTGGGAGTGGGATCTGCACTTACTCACTCCCGGTGAGGTTCAGCACAGCTTCTGCCAAGCTGCGCTGGAAGTGTAAACTACACTCAGTTTACGCTTCCAGTGCTAGAAGTAAGTACACTTTTAGCTGACTGCTGAAAATTTCCCTCTCTCCATATATAGTTTGAAATAAATACTACATAATGCCCTCTGAAGTTTTTCTATTCTTTCTCCAGCAGGGAGAGGCAGAACACCCTGATGTGGCTCTGGCTGCTGGCCCTCCTGGGGCTCTACCTTCTGTACCGCTGGTACCTGGACAGACAGATACTCCTGAATCTCCCAGATAAATATGTGCTCATCACTGGCTGTGACTCGGGCTTTGGAAACCTGCTGGCCCGGCAGCTGGATGGGCGGGGATTACGAGTGCTGGCGGCTTGCCTGACGCAGCATGGGGTGGAGCAGCTGAAGGAAGCCACCTCCCAGAGACTGCAAACGCTAATCCTGGATGTCACTGACAGTCAGAGTGTCGCTGCTGCTGCCGATTGGGTGAAAGAGCAAGTGGGAGACAAAGGTGATTCCTTTCTTCAACATTTGCCCTGACAGTCACCTCTTATCTATTTCTTCATGAGCAAGGACATAGGATAACTGCTAAAGTTGGTGGTGCACCAGAAAATCTGCTGCTGCCAGGTGCCCTAGAACACAGTACACCCTCCTACATTACCTTGTGAGCACTACTTTCTTTGACACAAAAAGCTATCAATTTTATGCTCACAGGAACCTAGTCCTTAGAAAATTAGCTAAGTCCATCCCTTAAAATAATCACCTAATCTACTAACAGCAGTTACAATAAAATATGTGAATGAAAACATATTTTCTGCAAGAACATTCAAAACCACTTTCTGCATACAAATGAAATTAATAAAGAACAAACTTCTCTTTAAAATAGAAATGCGGAAGAGTAGACCATAATGCTGTAAAAGTCAGTACCATTATTTTTACAGCAAGAATTCAAGTTACACAAGATCTGGACCTTTAAAATACAGACAAGATCCTCACCAAATCTCAACATATAAATGTGCCAACAAAAACAGTACTGGAAATCACAAGCCCAACTGTATTATGCACTATGCAGTGCAACAATGGAAAAACAGAAACATCATTCCTTGCAAAACATCAAGCAATAAAATCAAGAGATATAAACATCATTCATAATATTTAAAAACATACTAATAAAATAATAAATGTCAAAACAGCCGATGAACATCCAATAATTTAAAAAACAAGCAGAAATTTGTTATAATATTCACCATACACCAATAAAATATTTCAAAACAACTAATGAATAACACATCCAATAATTAAAACCATGTTTGAATATTTCCCCCCAAAAAAAACTATATTTCAGAACAACAGAAACATCAAATTACACCCAATAATTAAAACTAATAAGGATTACATATCTCCTGCTCTCCATACCTGGGATTTTTAAATTTCTGTTCACCCTGATATTATCATAGATTGGAAGAGGTGGTGCCACACAAACTATCCTCTCTCTCATTCACACACATATACTAACACAGTCATTCTGTTGCGAGTGCAGCCTTCAGGGCCCAATGGTGTGGGCTCGGCGTGCATCATTTGGCTCTTGGGCGAGCAGAAACCATGGGCCACAGGGCGGCTCAGGTAAAAACATGAGTCGCACCCAATGTGAGGTGTGTGTGCGGGAATGGGCCTCACAGGAGCAGAGCTGGATGGAGCTAGGAACACAGGACTATAATGAAGTCTCTGGCTAGGACTAGGCACTTGGAATATAAGAACTTGGAACTTGGAACTCATGAGGAGGACAACGTGGGACTTGGGACTCACGAAGACTGCGTCGTGGAGCTGAAGACTTGGAACTTGGAACGTAAAGATGAAGACTTGGAACTTGGAATGTAGAACTGAAGACTTGGAACTTGGAATATGGAACTGAAGACTTGGAACATGGAGATGAAGACTTGGAACTTGGAATGTAGAACTGAAGACTTGGAACTTGGAACGTGGGGACATAGGCTTGGGACTTGGAATGTAGAGAGGATGGCAAGTCTGTCAGGTGCCCTACACAGCACATAGGCTGGTCACGGACCACACTGGAGACTCAGGCGAGGAACAAGACACAGGCAGGAATGAGCAAGACCCTCAGGCACCCTACACAGCACGTGGGGCTCATCACGGACCACACTGTCCCCTATGTGCCCTACACAGCCTGATGGCTGGTCACGGACCATGAGATCGGGGCAAGCTCAGGAAGACTCATAGCGCAGGTTAGTGGAAACCCTGCGAATCCTCCGGAGTCGGAAGTAGGGAATCAGATAAAAGCAGGAAGTCTCCGGAGGCATGGGTCCTCCTCCTGGTGCATTAGGACCGGGATAACATCAAAGGGAGACAGGACCCTCACAGGCATCTTGGAACTTGGAACTAGGAACTAGGAACTTGGAACTAGGAACTTCTAGGGTCATCTAAAAACATCTTGGAACATCTATAATCGTGGGACATCTTGGAACCAGGAACTTGGAACTTGGAACTAGGAATGTCTTGGATCAACCTTGGAACATGGAACTTCTTGGAACGGACTGCAGGACTTGGAATGGATCTCAGGATTTGGAACATGGAACGGACATCAGGAACGGACATCAGGATCCAGAATTCAAGAACGAACTTCAGGGTCCGGACTTCAGGGACGAACATCAGGATCCTGACTTCAGGGACGAACATCAGGACCCAGACTTCAGGAACAAATATCAGGATCTGGAATCAGGAATGAGCATCAGGATCCGGTCTCAGGAACAAGGATCAGGATCCAGACTCAGGAACGAGCATCAGGAACCGGAGTCAGGATCAAGCATCAGGGTCAAGTACCAGATGAAGAGACGACTTCAGGAGCATCTGAGCTGATGCGAACACAAAGCTGGAATTAAGCAGGACCCTCTTAAAGGGCTGAAGAGGCAACTCTCTGGGAGGAGCTGCTGAGAGGACCAAACCTGTCTACAAGAAGGGAAGAGAGCCACGGGCCTGCCCCCTAGGAGGAGCAGGAACAGGAAGGTCAGGATCCTGGACAGCGGCGTCCCTGCCACTGTGCAGGGAGGAGGCAGAGCAGGGGAAGCGGGCCTCCGGGTAGGCCCCGATGATGTCAGTGGCTTCCTGCCGCGTGAAGGAGAAGGAGAAGCAACTCCAGCCATGAAGGATAGCCCGAGGATGTGGCCTTTAGGCCACGGCACCAAATGGTGGCATCAGCGGCCTCCCAGGCCATGAAGGAAGGCCCAGCCCAGCTCCTGTCATGCCGGCAAGATGGTGGCCTGGCCGCAAGGTCCTGGCATTGGCAGTTCCTGCCGTGGGCAGGGAAGCAGGCAAGGCCCTGGCTTGAAGTACGGCCTCCGGGCTGCGAGGAGTAGTGTCGGCGGCAGGCCAAGCTGCGAAGGTAAGGCCCTGTCTGCATGAAGCGCGGGCAGGGGCGTAACACATTATTTCACTCCCTCATATTGTGATGGCTGGGGAGTGGTTAAGGCCACTAGATGGCTCTTTCTTAATTCACACTGACAAACAGAAAATATTTTCACACTGTACTTAGCTGATTTTCACATTTATCGTCCCACTAAATCAAGTATATATAATAATAATCTAGGATTAATAAAAATTGCAATGCACATAAGAATAAGGTATAATGTTCAGAAGTGAAAAATGTGAATGTAATAGAAGATAAGATACAAGAAAGTATATGCATAGAACAAGTAAGTTAAACCAGAATATATATATATATATATACATATAATTGCAATGTAAAACCAAATCTGCTTACTTCCCTGAGATCATCCCATGAATCTCAGCCATAAAACAGTCAGCACCTCCAGGGACTCAGCACATTGAGTATAGCATGTCTCTGAACATCTTTAGTTACCACCAATACAAAGGCATTTGTCCTGTGAGGTAGTTTATATAGAGCATTTCATTCTTTGTATGATTTTTTTCTGCCAATACTCAAGTCATAAATCATGCAGTGTACCCTTTCTTTTCCCATGCATTTTAGTTCTAGGGAAGAGGAGCCTTTCCAGGTGCTGGCTCAAAAAGGTCAGTTGAATGTGACTTATAGCTTTCCTGAGAGCCTCAGAGATTCACCACTAGCACATACAATTCAGTGGTTTATGTTTTTCAGAGAAGACTGAAAATTTAAGAGAAAAGAGAAATCAAAAGGTTTAACAAATCCTGAATGTATATATTCACTATTTATACAGCTCAGTCAGAGGTTTGGTTCTGCCAGGGCCTAACTGGCCCTGGCCCCAAGACACTGAGATTTTTCAGTTGCTGGTCCCTATCTGATACATATATATATGCCAATGCTCTCTCACACACATACTCTCTCTCTCTCTCCCACACAGGCTCTCTCTCCCTCACATACAGATTATATGTTTGCGTGCATGTACACGTGCCTGTGAGAGCCTGTTTGTGACATACTAGGACCTAGAACACTAATATACCACCTACTGGGCAAACAGAATAAGCCGGACTGCTACAAATCCCTACACAGAAACGACACACTAGTCAAAATACTGCACCTCTGTCACACATGCACATCACAAACAGACCCTTACCTAATACAGAATAAGGGACTATAAATTAGAAACAGAAACATGCAGGTAAAACTAAAATGGAAAGCCAGAGAAACCAGACTGAACTCTGGAATACCAAAGAAAAAACAAATACAAATATATAAGAAATGTGCATTCCCAAAAATGGCATATTCGAATCGCTGAAAGGCAAAATTTGTTTTTACTTTTGTTGCCTGATCTTATTTTTCTAATTGGTTGGTTCCAGTCTCTTTTTTCCCCTTGTCTGTCATTTCCTTATTACTTTTTCAGGGTCTCTTTTATTCTTTCTGTTTCTTCTCTCTCCTCCTGTCTTCTTTCCTTCTTACTTCATACACTGGGATCTGTACTTGGACCAGTGCTTTTCAATATATATATATATAAATGATCTGGAAAGGAATACGACGAGTGAGGTTATCAAATTTGCAGATGACAAAATTATTCAGAGTAGTTAAATCACAAGCGGATTGTGATACATTACAGGAGGACCTTGCAAGACTGAAGATTGAGCATCCAAATGGCAGATGAAATTTAATGTGGACAAGTGCAAGGTGTTGCACATAGGGAAAAATAACCCTTGCTGTAGTTACACAATGTTAGGTTCCATATTAGGAGCTACCACCCAGGAAAAAGATCTAGGCATCATACCGTAGTGGATAATACTTTAAAATCATCGGCTCAGTTTGCTGTAGCAGTCAAAAAAGCACACAGTATGTTAGGAATTATTAGAAAGGGAATGGTTAATAAAACGGAAAATGTCATAATGCCTCTGTATTGTCCCTGGTGAGACCGCACCTTGAATACTGTGTACAATTCTAGTCGCTGCATCTAAAAAAATATATAGTTGCAATGGAGAAGGTACAGAGAAGGGCAACCAAAATGATAAAGGGGATGGAACAGCTCCCCTATGAGGGAAGGCTGAAGAGGTCAGGCCTGTTCAGCTTGGAGAAGAGATGGCTGAGGAGGATATGATAGAGGTCTTTAAGATCATAAGAGGTCTTGAACGAGTAGATGTGAATTGGTTATTTACGCTTTCGAATAATAGAAGGACTAAGGGGCATTCCATATAGCAAGTAGCACATTTAAAACTAATCGTAGAAAATTCTTTTTCACTCAACGCACAAAAAAGCTCTGGAATTTGTTGCCAGAGGATGTGGTTAGTTCAGTTAGTGTAGCTGGGTTCAAAAAAGGTTTGGATAAGTTCTTGGAGGAGAAGTCCATTAACTGCTATTAATCAAGTTTACTTAGGGGCAGATTTTATAACCTGCATGTGCAGAGTAAATTTGAGTGCGCTACCTGGCGCGAACAAATGTATACCCGATTTTATAACATGCTCACGCAGCCGCGCGCATGTTATAAAATACGGGGTCGGTGCGTGCAAGGGGGTGCACACTTGTGCACCTTGCGCGCGCCAAGCTCTAGGGGAGCCCCGATGGCTTTCCCCGTTCCCTCTGAGGCCTCGGTCCCACCCCCAGACTGCCCCCGGACTGGCTCCCTGCCTATGCCCCACCCCCTTCCCGCCCCTTTTTCAAAGCCCTGGGACATATGCGCGTCCCGGGGCTTGTGCTCGTCACCGAACCTATGCAAAATAGGCTCGGCGTGCGCAGGAGCAGGTTTTCGGGCTCACATGCATAAGTTTCGCACGTAAACCTTTTGAAAATCTGCCCCTTAGGGAATAGCCACTGCTATTAATTGCATCAGTAGCATGGGATCTTCTTAGTGTTTGAGTAATTGCCAGGTTCTGTGGCCTGGTTTGGCCTCTGTTGGAAACAGGATGCTGGGCTTGATGGACCCTTGGTCTGAACCAGCATGGCAATTTCTTATGTTCTTATTCATGCATGCAAATCACATGCAAAGAAGGTCATTGTAATAGGGGCGTGTAGAAGGGCATATTAGAGCACTACTGTGGCTTGATGCATTTCTCAGTAAGTTAGCTGAATAAGTAGCCACAAGCTATATGTCCCTGTCCAGCCCACCACTTAGATGGATAAGTAATTAGTCAGTAAATAGTTATCCGCTAAGTGACGGCTGCTGCACATGACCAAATATTCAAATAGTGATACTTAACCAGACAATTCTGAACTTATCTGGCTAAGTGGCACTGAATATCAACCTCCATATAGTCTAATTTTTCCCATCCACACCAACTGCTCAGCTCTACAATCCCTACCACTCCCTCAGAGATACCCCTGTGTGCATCCCGTGCTTTCCGGAATTCAGATATTGTCATCTCCACCACCTTCACTGGGGGCTATTCCATCTTTCCACCACCTTTCTGTAAAGAAATATTTCCTTAGACTACTAGTCAGTCTAACCCCCCTTTACCCTCATTTCATGACCCCTCATTCCAGAGCCTCCTTTCTGTTGAAAGTGACCCTCCTCCTATGCATTGATACTTTGGAGGTATTTAAATGTGTCTATTATATCTCCCCATCCTGCCTTTCCTCTCCTGTATACATATTTAGATCTTTAAGTCTATCCCCATATGCTTTAGAATGAAGACCAGTGACCATTTTAGGAACCACCTTCTGGACCAGTTTATACCCTTTTGAAGCTACGGTCTCCAGAATTGTATACAATATTCCAAATGAGATCTCACCACGGCTTATATGAGACATTATCGCTTCCTTTTTTTGGCTGCCCATTTTTCTTTCTATGCACCCAAGCATCTTTCTGGCTTTTGTCATTGCCTTATCCACTCATTTGGCCACCTTAAGACCATCAGATATGATCATTCCCAAATCCCGTTCTTGTTTCATGCATAGAAATATTTCACCCCCTAGACTGTACTCCCTTGGGTTTTTCAGTCCAAATACATAACTCTACATTTTATAGCATTAGATCTTAGCTGCCAAACTCTAAACCATTCTCCAAGTTTCACTAGGACCCTCCTCATTTTTCCTCACAATCCAAGATGTCTACCTCGTTGCAGATGTTAGCACCCATCTGCAAAAAGAGAAATCTTTCTGGATAGTCCTACAATATTTTGACAAGAGAGGCACTGGTCCCGGAGCCTTAGGAGGTGATCCAGATTCCAGCAGATCACAAGGGCGATAAAGATATGGGATTGGGGGGGGGGGGGGGGCTAGCGTGGATAATTTTATGACAAAAGGGGGCAGGATTTGGAAATGAGGGGGCAGGGCCTGGAACGGCAGATATATATATATATATTTTTTAAATTGTTACCACTGGGGCCCCCTCCAGAGATGCTTTAGGGTGGGACAGGGATTCTCACCAGACTCTCAGGGGTTTTTAGATTACTTCAGGAGGAGGGGGTGGAATTGCTTGGACTGCCCAGGCCTTTTAAGAGGATGGTGACCATGGACCATGGAACCATCATCTCACAGTACACATGGGGCACCTAAGCTGTGCTGTTTTTTTCCCAATGGTATTTTACTGCAGGAAAATATACCACAAGGTTTACTAAACTGTTATACTGAGAATTGTAGTTTAGTGAATCCTGTGATATTTTTCCTTCAGGAATAAATCACCCCCTCAGATAATAAGCTCTTTGAGGAAGGGATTTATTATATCTGAGTACTTATCAATTCCATAGTTTTTTAAGGCATAGCACCACAAGAGAATAGATCATGGATTCTACCATACTGGGGGAAGGGGGGGGGGGGGGGGAAGGTAGAGACACAATGAAGAAGCTGAAAGGGGAATTGTGGAGAGAAGGTTTTGGGTGAATGGATATAGAGAGGGTGCTGGGAGATGAGAGTGGGGTAGAGAGAGAGAGAGGAGATTCTGCTCAGGTGGGGGGTATAAAGAAAGGATGCTGAGCACTGCAAAAAAAGGGGCAAAGAGATTGGAGAGTGGATATGGAGAGAAAAAGGAGAGATGCTGGACAGGGTGATAGAGAAAATGAAGGCTGGGCACTGTGGACATGGGTTAAGGGAGGGGGATGCAGGACTTGGTGGCAGAGGGTGAGAGGAGAGTGAGAAGTGGATGCTGAGTGAGGAGAGTGAAAGGTGGATTCTGTGCCAGAGCTGCTCCCCATAGGCAGGGAGGGAGCAAAACTGAATGTGATATTAAAAGATATGGGTCTGTAATCACAGAACAGCCTCATGTAGGCTCATTTTTCAGGAGATGCCCTTCATTTCAGGGTTACTCCTCTTTGATGAGGTGAAGGTTCTTATGGTTTGCACATGAGAGATGTTGTATTACTGAGCATTCACTGCCTCTTTTCAGGGCTCTGGGGTCTGGTGAATAATGCAGGAACTGGAATTCCAGGAGCCCCAAATGAATGGCTGACCAAGGATGACTTTGCGAAGGTGCTAGACGTGAACTTGGTGGGGATGATTGAGGTGACCCTAGGCCTCCTCCCCCTCATCAGAAAAACCAAGGGCAGGATCGTCAATGTCTCCAGCATAGTGGGAAGAATAACCTTCTGTGGAGGGGGCTACTGCATCTCCAAATATGGAATAGAAGCTTTTTCAGACAGCCTACGGTAATGTAATACTGATAAATGCTCCAGATATAACTCTTTTAGACCTGCATATCCTGGGCTTCCGCCAATGTTGCTAGTGCATGTTTAAGTCTGAAAAATCTGACACCGGGCACCCATCACTTAAGAGAACTAAAACAGATATCTCTTCCTTTTCTTGTCTCCTCTTCTGCAGTATTTAACCACAATCAGTGTTTGAGATGGGGCAGTATGCAGTGTTATGCCATGCTATCACATCTTTTGCTGAACTGTATTAAAGCATCACTTTTTAAGTCATGTTACTGCATTCTAATGATTCTGATGCTGAAAAGGTGACTCATATCCTCTGTCGGTAGATCTGACAGATTTTAAGAGCGAAAAAACATAGCTACCAGATAACAGGTTCACATGGAGTTGTAAACTACAGAGGATACACACACCATCAGGCAGAGATAGATGTTTTATTACAGATATCTCCTGACAATAACAAAATATAAAGTGTATTTTTAAACATTTTCCTGTGTAATTATTACAGCATAAGTAAAGAGAGCTAGTAATGTCATGGAACATAGAAGCTGTACTTCTTCTTTCTCACTGAACAAAAGACACTCAGCATAAGCATTATTCTGTGAGTTTAATAACTTGTATATTCTTTCTCTTATTTTATAAGTACAAAAGGTGTCATCTCCTTCCTCAGTTGTTTATTGGAAGGAGTTCTTTATCACTAGTTTCTCCAGATTTTGCTCATTAATTTTCCCTTCCATTCTAGACAACATTAGAAACATGCCATTCTAAACTTAAAGTAGACTATATGCAAGGAATGCAAATCATAACCTAATCCTAAAATCTTGGATTCCTATTGCCCCAGATTAATCTCCATGATAATTAGCTATAATTGTAATGTACCAATGGGATAGCCCTTATGTGGACACCTTTAATGGACCTCCACCTTTTCTAGGGTCTGTAAGCATGTACAAATCAATTATAGGCTCTGGGCTATCACTTAAAAATAGGAATTCACCCAAAATGTATTAACAAACCTTACTACTTAAAGTTGTTACCCTAAAGTTACTACCACCATATAAAATATAAAGTTTAGCTGCTTCAGAAGTTTGGCCAAATTGAAGTCTTTAGCAGGGCATACTGCTGTGCTGTACTGCCAGGTCTCTCTGCAATGTGTGCTCCCTGCACTTCCTGTTGTCCATTGAGATCTTCTTGGTTTAGACTTCTGTACTTATAATTTTGCAAACAGTCAACATAGGTGGAGTTTAGCTTGTCACCATCTGTATCTGGATCATAAATGGCTAATGTCTGGTATTAGACCATTTTCATTGATTAGCCAGTTTATAGACATCTGAATTATCGGCTTTCCAGATAGCTCATGAGCCTTATGACAATCAGAGGGACATTCTGCAATGTCAGCAAGTTGTTACCAATGGGCTAGAGTTCATTTCAGATCTGAATGGATGGCAAAGCTGTCCATGTCAGACCTTAATTGTAATCATGGTCTGTTTAAGAAAATGTCCACCGTACTTTCCTGAGTTTTATATCTGCAAGCACTTGCTTGTACATCCTCTTGTGCTGTGCTGAAATCTTGTACAGGTCTCAGGTCTCTTTATCTGCTTCATGCTAGGAACCCATACCCACTATAATGTAATTTGTAATATCTGGAGAAGTTAGATTAATCTTACTGACCCATCTACTCCTCTTATAAGTTTCCTGCCTTCATTTCTAACTTCTGAGTTAGGAGGAAGTGGCTCTGGGTATTTGTGTCCCTATCTTAAGGATACACTGTAGGCAGAAGTTAATTGTTTCTATGAAATGGATTAAGGTTTTGTTTAAGTTCAGAATGGCAAAATAAAATATAATAGAAATAAAAGTATATATCTTGCAAAGGGTCCTTACAGGTATACTTTACAGAGTCATAGATAGGAACATACCAGCACTTTTTCCTACTCAGGGGCTGAGGCATTATAAAGCGCGGAAAGCGGGCTCTGAAAAGTCAGCACCCGCTTTCCTAACGTGCGCATGGTGCCCGCAAGGGGGGTGCTATGCAATACCCAAATTAGGGGGTCATGCTAGCAAGGAGGCGCTAGGGTCGCTTGCGTGACCTTAGTGCCTCCTTGCTAACACGACCCCGCCACAGCTGCCAGTTATGAAAACCGACACCGGTAAACTTATCATCAGTTTTCATAACCGGCCATCTGCCAGTAATTAAAATGGCTGCCAATAAACTCGGCATCCGTTTTCACTATGGCCGGTTATGAAAACTGACGCCAAGTTTACCGGCGTTGGTCTTCATAACTCGGCAGTCTGCCGAGTTTTTGGGTTTTTTTTACTTAAGAAAAGAAGTACAGAAAAGCAGTTTTTTCTGATTTTCTGTACTTCTTTTACCTGCACTCAGGTATTAATGTCTGCTCCAGGCAGGTGTTAATAGCTGAGTGATAAATGTGCGTCTGAGACGCACATGTATTTTTTTTGCATGCGGAGTGAATGAGTAATAGGCTCATTCACATGCATTTGCATGCAATGAGTGCTATTACATTCACTCCACGTCCAACACGGGTTAAATAGGCGCTAATCCCCCTATTGCATTAGGGGGTGGATTAGCGCCTATTTAACCCGCATCGGCGTGCGCGTTATACAGTGAGCTAGGCTGAGCGCACTGTATTGCATCTGCCCCTCAGTGTGAGTGCTCCCGAGAATAATATGGATTTAAACAAGCCTGATAAGGAATGTCTGGATGAGACATATTTCCCACGTTTCTAGCTAAAGCATAATTTTAGGGTTTTCTGTTGTCTATATTCATTCTCTAACACCTCTACTTCCTACTCTCCTAAAATAGAAACAAACAACAAGAAACAATCCCCCAAAATAAAAAGGATTACATTCAGACCATTTATGTTCTGTAAGTCAGAACTCTATGTACTAAAAATTGCCTGAAATAAGCAATTCCAAGTGATTGATTTGGACTTCTTTGATGTGTGACATAATATAACTCAACCCATATGCCACTTACTGCTTTTATTCTAGACGTGAGCTGAATCCATTTGGAGTTAAAGTCATCATCTTAGAACCTGGTTTCTTCAAAACAGAGCTCAATGACCTGCAGCGCATGAAGGCAACTCTCAACCACATCTGGAGCCAGGTTCCAACAGCTGTCCAGGAAAGCTATGGGCAAAAGTACTTTGAAGATTGTGAGTTTTCTTGTTTTACTAGCATGGGGTGGGCAAGATTATTGTTATCCACTCCAATAGGTTATGGTTGATCAAAGAAGTGAGCTGGGGTCATCAGTTCTATTTGCCACTAATTGTGGTAAAAAATAAGGCATATCATGTGTAGAAAGTCCCTTCGAGAGCAGTTAGGAGAGTACTATGGGTTAATTTAAAGTTGGTCAGAAGGTGGTGAATTTGACCACAGGCACAAAAAACCCCCCAAACATAATTCTAGGCTGTGACATCTTAAAATTTAGAAGAAACTCATTATTCAAAGAATTAAACTGGACAGTGATTGAAGTTTCAAATAATGGCTATTTTAGCCAAAAGATCTTCATTCAAAAATTGGAAGAAGGATCCAACAGAAGAAAATAGGATTTTTATTTTATTTATTTATTTAAGGCTTTTATATACCGACGTTCATGATACAAATCAAATCAACTCGGTTTACATCGAACTAAGCGGTAACTATAACCAAATAACAAGAGACAATTTGAAGGAGCATAAAGTTACATTATAACAAGGGTGCCTTAACTGGGAGTAGGAAAATAAAGAGGGGAGAACAAAGATAAAGTACTATATACAAGAGGGTATGGATGGGAGGCAGGGAGCCAACCTCATGATAACTTGTATGCATGATTTAGTGTTTGTTTATTTACAAAAGTGATGGAACAATTCGAAGTCAAGCTGTTGGGCTAGTAGTGGGGAAGGCTCGACCGAACAGCCATGTCTTGAGTTTCTTTTTAAAAGTTAGTAGACAAGTTTCCTGCCTGCAGTCCGGAGGCATGGCGTTCCAGATGGAGGGGCCTGTGATTGAGAATGTCCGGTCTCTGATGTTTGAGTGGTGCACAACCTTGATTGGAGGAACGTGTAAGGATCCCTTGTAGGCATCCCTTAAGGGTCTGGCCGTAGAGTGCAGTTTGAGAGGGTGTAGCAGATCAAGAGGGGTCTGATGGATAATGCATAAACGTTGGCAAGTTAAATGTAAGACATTGATAAGACAGGCTAAGAGAGAATTTGAAAAGAAGTTGGCCGTAGAGGCAAAAACTCACATTAAAAACTTTTTAAAATATATCCAAAGCAGAAAGCCTGTGAGGGAGTCAGTTGGACCGTTAGATGATCGAGGGGTTAAAGGGGCACTTAGGGAAGAAGATAAGGCCATCGCGGAAAGATTAAATGATTTCTTTGCTTTGGTGTTTACTGAAGAGGATGTTGGGGAGGTACCCATACTGGAGAAGGTTTTCATGGATAATGATTCAGATGGACTGAACCAAATCACGGTGAATCTAGAAGATGTGGTAGACTTGATTGACAAACTAAAGAGTAGTAAATCACCTGGACCGGATGGTATACACCCCAGAGTTCTGAAGGAACTAAAAAATGAAATTTCAGACCTATTAGTAAAAATTTGTAACCTATCATTAAAATCATCCATTGTACCTGAAGACTGGAGGATAGCTAATGTAACCCCCATATTTAAAAAGGGCTCCAGGGGTGATCCAGGAAACTACAGACCAGTTAGCCTGACTTCAGTGCCAGTAAAATAGTGGAAAGTGTTCTAAAGATCAAAATCACAGAACATATAGAAAGACATGGTTTAATGCAACAAAGTCAGCATGGCTTTATCCAAGGCAAGTCTTGCCTCACAAATCTGCTTCACTTTTTTGAAGTAGTTAATAAACATGTGGATAAAGGTGAACCTGTAGATGTAGTGTACTTCGATTTTCAGAAGGAATTTGACAAAGTTCCTCATGAGAGGCTTCTAGGAAAAATAAAAAGTCTTGGGATAGGTGGCGATGTCCTTTCATGGATTACAAACTGGCTAAAAGACAGGAAACAGAGAGAAGGATTAAATGGACAATTTTCTCAGTGGAAGGGAGTGGGCAGTGGAGTGCCTCAGGGATCTGTATTGGGACCCTTACTTTTCAATATATTTATAAATGATCTGGAAAGAAATACGACAAGTGAGGTAATCAAATTTGCAGATGATACAAAATTGTTCAGAGTAGTTAAATCTCAAGCAGATTGTGATAAATTGCAGGAAGACCTTCTGAGGCTGGAAAATTGGGCATCAAAATGGCAGATGAAATTTAATGTGGATATGTGCAAGGTGATGCATATAGGGAAAAATAACCCATGCTATAGTTAAACAATGTTAGGTTCCATATTAGGTGCTACTACCCAAGAAAGAGATCTAGGCATCAGTAGATAACACATTGAAATCGTCGGTTCAGTGTGCTGTGGCAGTCAAAAAAGCAAACAATGTTGGGAATTATTAGAAAGGGAATGGTGAATAAAAAGGAAAATGTCATAATGCCTCTGTATCACTCCATGGTGAGACCGCACCTTGAATATTGTGTACAATTCTGGTCGCCACATCTCAAAAAAGATATAATTGCGATGGAGAAGGTACAGAGAAGGGCTACCAAAATGATAAAGGGAATGGAACAGCTCCCCTATGAGGAAAGACTAAAGTGGTTAGGACTTTTCAGCATGGAGAAGAGATGGATGAGGAGGGATATGATAGAGGTGTTTAAAATCATGAGAGGTCTAGAATGGGTAGATGTGAATCAGTTTTTTACTCTTTCGGATAATAGAAAGACTCCCCCTAGTCTTTCTATTATTCGAAAGAGTAAAAAACTCCATGAAGTTAGCACATGGCACATTTAAAACTAATCGGAGAAAGTTGTTGCCAGAAGATGTGGTTAGTACAGTTAGTATAGCTGTGTTTAAAAAAGGATTGGATAAGTTCTTGGAGGAGAAGTACATTACCTGCTATTAATTAAGTTGACAGATAATAACCACCGCTACTACTAGCAACGGTAACATGGAATAGACTTAGTTTTGGGGTACTCGCCAGGTTCTTATGGCCTGGATTGGCCACTGTTGGAAACAGGATGCTGGGCTTGATGGACCCTTGGTCTGACTCAGTATGGCATGTTCTTATGTTCTTCAGGAATTTTGAAGCATAAAAAATGGCAATCCACAGTTCTCCAATTCAGTTCATATAGAGAATTCACATTTCTCACGTTACAAACAAGTTTCACAGAAATATTCAGTACAGGTAGGAAAATTCTTCTCATGTTATTAAATCTCCTTTAAATCATGGAGGAGTGTTCATCTTCTATGAAAAATGTTTATTATATACCAACATATCACATCAGTTTACATTCTCAGGTACTATAGGTATTTCCCTATCCCCAGAGGGCTTAAAATCTAAGGGCTAGATTTTAAAAATTTGCGCAATCATGTACTTTTGTTCGTGCACCAGGCGCGAACAAAAGTACGCTGGATTTTATAAGATGGGGGGCCAGGAGCACTTCCTGCTTCTGGCCTTTTAAATACACTGAAGAGGTGCGCGCCGGTACCTAAGAAGACCAGGGGAGGAGCAGGACCTCGGACAGCGACACCCAGCCATGCAGGAGCAAAAAGGCGTCGGGAGCGGCCTCCAGGCCGCATGGAGGGCCCAATGAAGACGGCAGAGGAGCAGGCACTGGCAGGAACAGCCTCCCTGCCGAGTAAGGACCCCGGCAGCGGCTCCCTGCCGTGAAGGAAGAGCGACAGCAGCGTCCTCCCGGCCACAGAAGGACGGCAGAAGCACGGCAGTCACCCGACCGCATAGGTGGAAGTCAGCATGGCGATTCGGGCCACGGAGGAGCCGCAGTCTCAGCGGGTCCCTGCCATGGAAAGGCAGTGCGGTGATCTGAAGAGCTGAGAGGCCTGCTCACGGAGGGTAACTCCTCGGGCAGGATTCGTAACATTTTGTCTGGACAGGACTGAAGTTTTCAGCTATGTCATTGACAATCTGATCCCAGGAATCAAATGGCAAGGAGGCATTGGATTGATGTAGTTAAAGGAACTTATTTTCTATTGATTCTGTAAGTACCTCCGTGTCTACCTTTTCCCTGAAGGTAAAAGTATAATTATTATCTATACTTTTATGAATTGGGTTGAGGAAGGTTATTTCTGCCTTTATTGATTGGTGATCAGATCAGGGCAATCTAGTGTGAGAAATATTGATTAGACAGTTCCCGATATTGACAAATATCAGGTCTAGAATATGTCCTGCTTTATGAATAGCTTTGGAAACAAATTGAGACCATCCCAAAGCTTCCATTGTCTCTAGAAACATTTCACAGGTCACAGTTCTCGATGTTTTATCTGCATGGAGGTTAAATTCAATCAGTGGTGAGCAATCTTTTTGTAGTAAACCTGGAGGACAATAGACCAGTCCTATGTTTAGTTGAGCAGACTTTAGAATTGCCACTTCATAGGGAGGGTTAATCTCTACTTTGTAAGGTATTAGCTTAAGTTCTTTTTTACAAATTACTAATAAACCCCCACCTTTTTATTTAGGTCTAGGAAAATGAAATACCTTATAGTTTGGTGGGAAATTTGGGTTAAGAGTACATTATCTTTGTTAGTCGGCCAGGTTTCAGAGATGCAAAAAATAGTGGGATGTAAATCTTCTAGCAGGGATTTATTTTTTGACAGAGATGGAACATTTAATAGGAGCAGAGTAAACATTAAGCAGGCAGAGACAGCTGAAGAGTTAGCACTTATCGTTGGGAAGACCAAGTTTGTGATCCTTCTTTGCTTCTTTCTTGGGGCACTCCTTAGATCTCCATACAGACCCCATCCTAGTATAGGCTCAATGAAGCATATCTGATCCATAATTGTAGTAATTAAGCCCAGGATGCAATGGAATAAAGCACTTTGGGTCTGCACAAAGGGGCGCAAGCTCCTTTGTCATGCTTCTTCGTGCGCACGCCAAGGGCTCACACCCCACAGCACAAATGCTTCTGGCATTGCTGCCATGCTGATTTAGTCGGTGGTGGGCCAGCTCACGTGGCACCGGCGACTCCTTCCTCTCCCTCCTCTTTCCGACGAGGGGGAGTGTCCTCAGCGCATTCTCAGCGCTGCCCCCAGGGTCGGTGGATGGATCTGGTTGGAACAGCAGGTAGGCTGTGCACCTTTTTTGGCGTTGCCGCAGTGCTGATCTAGTCGATGGTGGGGGGCGAGCAGTGGGTGGACTGTGGGCGGGCCAGCTGACGCAGCACTGACTCCTCTCTCCTCTTTCCAGCAGCGTTCTCAGCGCTGTCTCCGGTGCCGGTGGATGGGTCCGGTTGGGATGGCCAGGTAGGCCATGCGCCCTTTTCAGTGTTGCTGCTGCACTGAACTAGTTGTTGGTGGTGGGCAGCCCAGCCGATAAGGGATGAGATGCAGATCAGACTTTTAGCCTTCTGCTGCAGGTTGCTGTCCTCACAGAACTCTCCTGAATTTCACTGTCAAAGAGATACAGCTGGAACTTTCCACTTTCAAAGCAATGGGTGGGGGAATTAGAACAAACCATTCTGATCCAAGCCATAGGGCTACATGTGAATGGTGTAACTGCTAGTATATGGCCATGCCTACTCACTAGTTTACTGATTACCCATCACAATCAAAGTATCACAAAACCCTATATATCTATTTCCAACCATGGCTGAGCATAATGCCATGGTCAGGGCTGGATTTCCTATTAGGTAGAGAAGACAGCAGCCAAGGGGCACCTTGTGACTGGAAGGCACTGTGCACCTTTATGGTAGCAGGCATGTCCAAGGTGAGAGATATCAGTGATGTTGTTCCAGGTTATGCAAGAACACTGACCTGTAAGCTTTTAAACTTGCTTCCTATTCCCTATTGAGAAAAAGTGAAAGATGGTGACCATTGCTGGCTCCGACTTGGTACAATATAAATATATTTTTTTTAGAAAATTACCATTGGTGAAAGAGGGTCGCTCGGTTGAAAGAGGCAGAGTTGCCCATTGATTGTGGCACATCTATGGAGGGGACTCCTCCTCTAGGGTGACCAACTGCCTGTTTTTGAACCATCAGTTTACAGTGTCTGGTTACAAGCATAACCAGACACTATAAAACCCGGTCGGGCGGCAAAGAAAGTTAAACGTATCCTGGCTGGGCCGGGGGCCAATCAGATTGTGTTTCTCTGGGCCTGGCACACCAATCAGTGGATTGCTCTGTTTTCAGCGGCTTGTTGCAGCCGCAGGAGATGATGGATAGGAGAAGAGGAGCTGCACATTCTCAGGCTGTGAAACATAGGTGTCAGAAAGAAGTGGTGCAAGGGGACCATGGCCCCACCAACGTTTAGCCATTAAGCAGCTGCAGTAACTCTTCCCTGCTGCTTCTGTTACCTGATTGGCAAGAAATGCTCAGCGCTCTGAGCCTCCCTCTTTCCTGCAACTTGCTTGCGACAGATGTTACGTCTTAAAGATGAAACTTTCGCTGCGAGCAAGTTTAAAAAACCAGCAGCAGAACTTGTGGGCCCTTTTTGCTGCCTGATCTCTTTCTCTGCTTGCTGCCACTGGGAGCTTTATTCTGTTGCCACTGCCACCATTTCTGCTGTGAGCCGTAGCACCTGCCTTCACTTCTGTGCTGCTATGGGACCTGCCGCGGCCTTTATTTCTGCTTCCACCTATCACCATTCCTGCATTGCACTTTCGCTGTTGCTACTCTCAGTAGTTTTTCCAGAGAGATCCGGGTGCAGGAATCACCAGGACAGGTATTTGTGAAAAGTGGCAGACAGAAGCTTGGGAATGGGTGCCCAGATGGAGGCCTGGATTGCAAACTGGTTGACGGACAGAAGACAATGTGTGATGGTAAATGGAACCTACTCTGAAGAGAGAATGGTGTTCAGCGGAGTGCCGCAAGGATCGGTGTTGGGACCGGTCCTGTTCAATATCTTTGTGAGCGACATTGCGGATGGGATAGAAGGTAAGGTTTGTCTTTTTGCGGATGATACTAAGATCTGCAACAGAGTGGACACACCGGAAGGAGTGGAGAGAATGAGACATGACTTAAGGAAGCTGGAAGAGTGGTGGAAGATATGACAGCTGAGATTCAATGCCAAGAAGTGCAGAGTCATGTATATGGGGAGTGGAAATCTGAAAGAATTGTATTTGATGGGAGGTGAAGGACTGATGTGCACGGAGCAGGAGAGAGACTTTGGGGTGATAGTGTCTAATGATCTGAAGTCGGCGAAACAATGTGACAAGGCGATAGCTAAAGCCAGAAGAATGCTGGGCTGCATAGAGAGAGGAATATCTAGTAAGAGAAAGGAAGTGATGATCCCCTTGTACAGGGCCTTGGTGAGGCCCCGCCTGGAGTACTGTGTTCAGTTCTGGAGACCGTATCTCCGAAGGGACATAGACAGAATGGAGGCGGTCCAGAGAAGGGCGACCAAAAAGGTGGATGTTCTTCATAAAATGACTTATGAGGAGAGATTGAAGAACCTAAATATGTACACCCTGGTGGAGAGGAGGAGCAGAGGAGATATGATACAGACTTTCAGATATCTGAAAGGTTTTAATGATTCATGGTCAACATCAAACCTTTTACAATGGAAAAAAATCAATAGAACTAGGGGTCACGATTTGAAGCTCCAGGGAGGAAGACTCAGAACCAATGTCAGGAAGTATTTCTTCATGGAGAGGGTGGTGGATGCCTGGAATGCCCTTCCGGAGGAAGTGGTGAAGACTAAAATGGTGAAAGATTTCAAAGCGGCGTGGGATAAACACTGTGGATCCATAAAGGCTAGAGGATGGGAATGAAGAGTAGAGTCATGGGGGTGGTTTGCTGGAATGTTTACTACCTGGCGATTACTACCCTTACTCAAAAAATCCCTTGCACTGTTATTGCAACCCCAACATTGCTCTCTGCTTCAACGGCAAAGGGAAATGTGGAAAAGAGGATTTGCATTCAGATAACAACCAAAAAGGACCGAACTACACAATCTGGGTAAATAAATAAACGTGGGGGTAGCTTGCTTATTATAGCGTTTTCTACCCTAAACCAATTAAGCCTGATACATCACTTGAATGCATACACAGCGTTGCTCTCTGCTTCTATGGCAGGGGGGGTAATGTGGAAAAGAGGATTAGCATTCAGACAACAACCAATAAGGACTAAACTTCATAATCTGGGTAAACAAATAAGCATGGGGGTAGCTTGCTTATTACGGCAGTTACTACCCTAAACCAATTAAGCCTGATACATCACTTTGAATACATATACAGTGCTGCTCTCTGCTTCTACGGCAGTGGGAAAAAAAGTAGAAAACAGGATTTACATTCAGGCAACAACCAACAAGGCCTGAACTTCACAATCTGGGTAAACAATCGTGGGGGTAGCTGCTTATTACGGCGGTTATACCCTATACCAATTAAGCCTGATACATCCCTTTGAAAGCATATACAACGTTGCTATCTGCTTCAATTGTAGGGGGAAGTAAGGAAAACAGGATTTGCATTCAGACATCATCCAACAAGGCATCGATCTGTGCAGTCTGGGTGAACAAGCATCGGGGTAGCTTGCTTGATGCGGCAGTTACAACCCTTAAACATAAGCCTTATGCTCACCTTTGATGCAACTCCACCATTACTCTCTGCATCAATGACAGGAGATGGCAGGAAATTTGAATCAAACAGTTACTAACAAGAGCCCTGAAGTTGGTGGTTGGTGAAACAGATAAGCATGGGAAAATAAGAATCGAAGTATGGGAAAATAAGAGTCGAAGCTTGCTGGGCAGACTGCATGGGCCGATTGGTCTTTTTCTGCTGTCATTTCTATGTTTCTATATGTAGATGATGAGGACTATGAAACCTGGGGAGCAGAAGGTGAGGGCAGGAGGAAGAGAGAGCAAGAAGAGAGGGTGGGAACAGGGGAAAGGAGGGGGAAAGGAGGCTGAAAGAAGAAGGGGAAGAGGAAGTGGCAAAAGAGGAGAGCAAACATGGGTCGAGAATGGAGGACTGAGTAGGGAGAATGGGGCACATGGCAAGCACAGTGGGGGTGGGGTGCTGAAGGGAGAAGAAGAGAGGTTTGGGAACAGGGGGAAGGAGCTGGTGACAGAGGAGAGAGGAGAGCTGTGTTGCGGAAGTTGACCCTTGGACCGATGTGAGGTTAGCATAACCCACAGGGAGGAACCCCACCGTCAGCAGGCAGGGCTCACTGGAGCAGAGACCCAGCAGGAACTTCACCAATACCAGTCCTCGTTCCCCTTAGATTGAGCCCTCGGGTGTTGGGGCCAGCTGGGCTTAGGTGTGGGCCTCTGTGGAGAGATAGATCCATTGTGGGAGATGTTGCAGGCCAGCAGGAATGAAGCGGAGAAGTACAAGCAGAGTTTGGGGCAGGCGGCAGAGAGCAGAGACTGGAACAGGCTGTGGCCAATGGGTGGGTGGAGTTCGTACAGTGCCGAGGTCCATGCAGATGTTTGGGCAGGCAGAGTTTTAGCAAGACGATGAATAGGCAGTGGTCGAACAGCAGGCGGAGGTCAAGCAGTGTCGAAGAATAAACCGAAATCAAGCCAGGAATCCAACTGAAGACAGAGTCGTCTGAACAAAAGTCAAAACCAGGAGTCCAATCTAAGGGGCAAGGCAAAGTGGAACAACAGGACAGTTTGGATGCTGAAGACAGACGAGGGACCATGAAGACACAACTCAGGATAAGACCAGACTTGCGGAAGGGCCAAGAATAGACACAGGAACTCAGACGACATACTACGGAACCAGGAACTCATAGACAAGGCACAGGATCAGGAACCAGGAATGCAGAGGCAAACTATCCTGGTGTCTGAGGGAAGTATGGGCAGGCTTTATATAGTGAAGGCTCATGATGTCATCAGAGGGCGCCATGGTGGATTTTCCTGCTGTGGGCCCTTTAAATACTGGAGAGTTGAGTGCGTGACTAGGGAAGACCCGATCAACTGGCAGCGGTGTCCCTAGCGCGGCGTGCCGGTCCTGCTCAGGTGAAGTGGCCTGCCACGTCCTTGTTCGGGGGCCTACTGTAGTGTCAGCGGGTCCCCACTGTGGCTCAGGGCTGGAGGTAAGAGCAGCTGGTCACAGGTCCATCCCACGACCAGCCAAATGCAACAGGCTGGATGGGGTGTGCACAGGGTGCATGTGGCCCCCTATTGGTGGTGGCACTGGTGATGGTTTCAAGAGAAGAACTGGAGGCAGTGGAGTGAAGGTGAGGCTCTGGAATATGGAGTTATGGAATTGTGGTGAGAGCAGAATTATCCTGGGGCTCCTGGGTACCGAGAGTGGGGTTTCCCAGCATTATGGCAATAAGCAGAGTCTGTGCAGGTTGTGACACTTTTCAATGGACTGATTTAGGAATCATCAAAAGCCAGATGGCGATGTTGGGTTTGCCAGCTGCGGCAGGCCCACAGCCGGGCGCATTCACCCCCGTTTGCCTACTCCAGCTCCTTGTTCCTCCTCTCTTGCAGCCGTGGGCAGTCGCCTGCACTCCCAAGCTGCCTCCAGCGCTCCCGGCTTCTCCGCAGACCTCCCAGCTCCGCGGTGAGCCTCCCGGCATGGCCCGCAGGGAGACGCTGCCGTCTCCTGCCACACCGCCTCCTAGACGCGCGCGCATCTGTTCTATTTTTAAAGGGGCCGCGACGGGAAACCACTCCGCGGACACGGATGATGACGTCACTGGGTCCCGGTACTTAAAGCCGAGCCCAGCCAGTGCTTCCTTGCCTTGGCAACAGGTCCCCACGCTATTCATGTGCTTGGTTGCTCATTCCTGCGTCTCGTCTGTGTTCCTGGTTCCCGGTTTGTTTCTGCTTCGTCTGACTACATTACTGCTTGATACCTGGTTTGATCTCTACTTCGTCTGACCATGCTACTGACTGATACCCGGTTTGATCCCTGCTTCGTCTGACCATGCTACTGACTGATACCTGGCTGATCTCTGCTTTGTCTGACCATGCTGCTAACTGATACCTGGCTGACCTCTGCTTTGTCTGACCATGCTGCTGACTGATACCTGGCTGACCTCTGCTTTGTCTGACCACGCTACTAACTGATACCTGGCTGACCTCTGCTTTGTCTGACCATGCTACTAACTGATACCTGGCTGACCTCTGCTTTGTCTGACCATGCTACTGACTGATACCTGGCTGACCTCTGCTTTGTCTGACCACGCTACTGACTGATACCTGGCTGACCTCTGCTTTGTCTGACTACACTCCTGCCTGATTCCTGGATTGACCTTTGCCTTGCCTGACCATCCTCGGGCTGATTCCTGCTCTTGACCTTAGCCCGTGTATCCGCTTCTCCTTGCTTGCCGCTTGTCCTGACCACAGCCTGATCTGCGATGCCTCTACAGAATCTACTCTGGACTTGGCCTCTCTGGCGCCCTGCTTGTGCTCGGGCGCCACCTGTCTTGCTGCCTGTTCCTTCTTGGCACCCGGGTTTCTGGAACTCTGCCTCGTCTGGACTCGTCCTCCTATCCAAGTCACCGCTGCTGACCTCTGGTTGATTCTTTCACTACATCCTGGAAGACCTTGGACGGAGGCCCACCTAACATCAGCCAGCCCCGGTACCCAGGGGCTCAACCTGCGGGGAACGAGGGTTGGTATTGGCCGAAGCTCCAGCTGGCCTCCATCAATCAGCCAAATCCGCCTCCCAACAGTGGGGACCCGTAGGGCTTGCCTTGCGAGAGGCGTCAACCCCACCTCGGTCCAAGGGTCCACCTCCGGCGCAACAGGCGAGAGAGAATGTATGTGCGTGAAGGAGACAGCATGAACATGTGTGAGTGGTAGAGAGAGAGAGTGTGTGTGTATGTGAGAATGAACATGTCTGTTTATGACCAAGAAGTTAAGAGTGTGTGTACTGTGAACACCTACAACCACTAATTCACAGCAATCTCAGAGTGACTGAAAATCATGTCCCCAGGTATGGAAAGAGTGGAGTTTTTTAAATTCCTTATTTGTTTTAAATATTGCATGCTATTTGACGCTGTTTTGAAACATTTTATTGGTGCTTCAGAAATTTAAACAACAAATGTTTATAATTTTTAATAATGTATTTTATTCTCAAAAGCTGCTTTTAAATTTTGTTTTCATTAGTTTGGTCTTACTGTATTAGTGTTTAATATTTCTTTATTTTGTTTTATGCACACTTTATGCAAATAAGGGGGGGGCACTACTCCCCCCATTCCTCATGAGGAAAAGTTGGCAATCCTATCCTCCTCTCAGCCTGATGCTACAGCTTCCAAGGGGAGTTCCTGCACCTAGAGGTGCACCAGAGATACATCCAGCTCTGGCTATGATCCTTTGTTCACTAAAAATGAGCAGTGCTGAATAAACAGATTGCAATAGATCCGTACATATTGACAGGGTTGAGGAATTTGAGAGCTGTTTTTTTTGTTTTTTTACCATTGAAGGCATGGTGATAAATTATTCAGTACTTCACTAACCAGGATGGCTTGTCTTCTCTGCTTTTTGTTTTTCCATTTGTAGATGTGAAACACACAGAGAAAACCTTCTTAACCTTGTGCAATCACGACCTGTCCCGGTCTCAGACTGCATGGAGCACGCTTTGACTGCAGTGCACCCTCGCACTCGCTACTCTGCTGGCTGGGATGCCCAAACTCTTCTACATCCCCCCTCTCCTACCTACCGACCCAAGCTAGCAGATTTCCTGCTTACTTGGCCTTTACCCAAACCAGCAGGGGGCATATAGAGCTTAAGAACAATTGTAGCATTCAGTGACAGACAGAGAGGATCATATAAGCTTATTAGATTCATAAAAGACTCTCAAATATCCTTGGCGTGGAATTTTACCCTGTTTGACCAAACCATCAGTTCTTCAGCATTGAAGTGGGATCTGAGGGACTGAAGAATGACATACAGATTTCTAATCACAATCTGCTCACTGTCCTGCGTGCACAATTCCTTCTCTTTGCCCACCTTTACTGCTTCTCCTGTGACTCCCGCAGCTCTCCGGATCTGATGTCTAGTAATCACTTGGCAATGACAAAGAACACCTCTGGATTTTGATTCACTTGAATATGAATTCCGATAATTAATTCCAGAGCAAAGTTATGGAGGCTAACAGCAACAAGCAATCTGCTCCCAGGATGGATCTGCCTCCTGTATTTGCTATGCCTCTCTGTAGCAACCAAGGACTTGAGCAGGGTGGGAGGGACAATTAGAAAATCCAGTAACCACAGGAAAGTTTTTAATTGTCTTATTCAACTGTGAACTTTAACTAAATTGTCATGTATTGCTGTTTCATGCCTCTGAAATATTTTTCATATTATTTTTGCTACAAAGCCTCAGAGAAAACTCATATAAGGTCCCACTGCATCATTACAAGTGTCACAGTGGCACCTGTCTGACCCAATCTTGTTTTTCAGAGTCAGAACTGAGTGTATATACAGTAGCACACACTCTCCAGACTGAGCACTTACTGTGAAGTAGAAATAACTCAGCACTCTTTTGTGGTAGCAGGCAAGGATATGTAACTTGGGAAACTGGGTTAGAAAAATAATACCAAAAAAATGTAATAGGAGTGTGACAAAAATAAACCAAATAATGCAGCAAAACAACACTAATGGCTTTATATTCATATTTAATTTAATAAAGTCCAGGAGGTACCAGAGAAAAGTGGAGTGCATCTGGTGAAAGCTCACGGACTCCCACAAAATTCAATTATTTACCCCGAAAAAGTTCATCTTATTTTTTTTGTGGATTTTCAATAAGGGCAAATAAAAAGTAGGTGATCACACACACAACCCCCCCCCCCCAACAAAAAAAACCCCCTCTGACACAAGCATGCACAAGCAGCTTAATCCTCAAGTGGGTAAATGTAGTTGATAATGAACCTCAGACAAAGAACAGTCATACGTTTTCCAACACAAAATCCCCATAAAATCCCCAACTTTGGTAGATGTTTCTGCAGTGCCTGCTTCAGGGGTGTATAAATGTAATGTACTTGTCCAGACAAAAAAGGCTCATCACTAGTCAGGAACAATCTCAGTAGTAAAGACAAACACATCTAGTCCAGCTGTATATAGAGCCCAACCAGGGTCTGACTTCCAACCTCATTTTCAAGGATCTACCTTATTCTACCTTATAAATGGGCTCTGACCGACGGCCCGCAAATGCGCAGTAGAGAGCAGCTCTACCGCGCACGCGCAGGCGAGCACGTTGGTCACAGTGGAGCGTGCCCGAAAAAAAAATGGCACTGGGAGGAGCAGGAGCAAAGGCGGCAAGGAGCAGGAAGTGGCGGCGGCGGCGAGGAGAGGAGAGTAAGAGCGGGAGGAGCAGTAGCGGCGGCGGCGAGGAGCAGTAGTCATTTTGCGCAAAATGGCGCCGGCCGTTATGGCAACACGATTCGACTGCAGGAGGTCGTTCCGGACCCCCGCTGGACTTTTGGCAAGTCTTGTGGGGGTCAGGAGGCCCCCCCAAGCTGGCCAAAAGTCCCTGGGGGTCCAGCGGGGGGTCCGGGAAGCGATCTCCTAATCTCCTGACATCGGGGGACAAAAAAACAAAATGGCGCCGGCGCTTACCTTTGACCTGTCATATGACAGGTCAAAGGTAGCGCCGGCGCCATTTCTACAACGCACGGAGGTCCGAGAGTGAAAGATCACACCGGGACCCTTCCTCTGGACCCAGGTAATTTAAGGCATTTTGGGGGGGTTCGGGAGGGTGGGGGATTATTTTAAAGGGTCGGGGTGGGTTTTAGGGTTGTTTTAGTGTGCCGGTTTTCCCGCCCTCCCCCTTCCCCTCCCCCTTCCCCCGATTTACGATTTTTTGACGATAAATCGGGGGGAATTTTTTTGTATCGCGGCTCTAACGATTTTTGACGATTTAAAATATATCGGACGATATTTTAAATCATCAAAAAACGATACACATCCCTACTGAATACCTAGCGCCGATAAGGAAGGAAGAAGGAAATATTACCTTCCTACACTTTCTTCTTCTTCTATTCTTTGTTTGTTTTTTTTTTGCATATCTGAGCTAATCCTTCCGTGGCTGAGAGCACCAACGGGTCTCCAGCTATGGAGGGAGAGGGCACAAGCAATCACCGCTGGGCCTCCCTCTGGCTCCAACCGCTTTTTTTTTTTTTAAGTCCATGCCTGGGGTAGACTCCTGGACTGAAAACGCTCAACTGAGGGAGGGACCCACTGGTATCACCTCAGGAGCTCAAGTGGTGTCCGCAAATCTCTTTTCTCATTATTTTTTACCACAAGCAATCCCCAGAAGGGAAATGCATGTCCACCATCTGCTGGAGACAGAGAATATTGGTGGGCTGATGTTGGGGCAGGGCTATATGTCCACGATGTCAATTTTTACTCCGTCTCCATCTGCTTGTAGAGCTCCATAACCCACTTGTGGGGATTGGCCTGTCTGAGTGTAAAGGAAGCATGGGATTAACACAAGGGATCTATGAGGGAATGATGGAAAGTAGAGCTAAATTAGTTGAGTGGCTGGGCAGAATAGATAGGCCACACGGTCTGTTTCTGCCAACGTGTTTCTATGTTCTATGTAAATTCTGTTCTTCACTGCCAAAACACAAATGAATCTGGTATTTTTATCAACTGTTGACCTTGCTTGCCATCATTCTTTGAACACTGATAAGGGGAGAAGGTGTACTCAGAGACCCCCTATGGACTGAATATGTGCTTCTGATGGCAAAACATGGTTCTTATGTGAATCTTGCTAATTGTTTACTTGTGGACCGAAAGAGGCTCTTTGTGTCCTAGACAGAGGTTTTCCTCTGCTGCTCTTTTTACATGTCTGCCTCAGAACACTGGTGCCTCATGCAATCTCTTACAGGCTGATACAGTACAGTGTGCTCCGGCGGAGAGTGCACTGTTAACCCGCGTTTTGGAATGCGCGTTTTCGACGCACTAGCTTTACCCCTTATTCAGTAAGGGGTAATAGCACGTCGAAAACGTGCGTCCAACCCCCCCGAAACTAATAGCGCCCGCAACATGCAAATGCATGTTGATGGCCCTATTAGTTATTCCACATGATTCAGTAAGTAAAATGTGCAGCCAAGCCGCAACATTTTACTTTCAGAAATTAGCGCTTACCCAAAGGTAGGCGTTAATTTCTCCGGCACCTGACTTAATATCATGGCGATTTTTAAGTCGGAGGTCCCAAAGTTAAAAATAATCAAAAATTAAAAAAAATAAATTTAAAATCGGCCCGCGGTTCGCGGGTTGAAATCCGGACGCTCAATTTGCTGGCGTCCGGTTTCCGAACCCGTGGCTGTCAGCAGGTTTGGAGAACCAATGCCGGCAAAATTGAGTGTTGGCTGTCAAAACTCGCTGACAGCCACCACTCCTGTCAAAAAGAGGTGCTAGGGAACGCGCTAGTGTCCCTAGTGCCTCTTTTTACCGCGGGGTCCTAATTTGAATAATTTTTTTTTTCTGAATCGCGCGCACAGGAGAGCGGGCACTTGCCCACTCTCTCGCGATGTTTACTGTATCAGCCTGTTAGTGAGATGTTTTAAGGCCCCATTAATGGTGGGGTTGGAAGGGAAATAGAATCAAAAGGTTACTAAGAGCCAAAAGTAACCGATAAGTATGAGAAAAAAAAAGTGTGAAATTTGCTGGGCAGACTGGATGGGCCTTTTGGTCTTCTTCTGCCGTCATTTCTATGTTTCTATGTAGATGGCATAGATGGTGAGAGCTGCTCAATCTCTGGACGAAGCTCAAGGGAGGAGATGTTTGACCTTTCATAGGGTAGAGATTGTGTGAATAAACGTGAACTTTAAATCTTTACTCCCTCCTTTCTTTCCCCTAAGGTCTCTCCGCTCTCAAGCACAAGAGACCATTAAAGAACAGGAAGAGAACTTCAGACCCGGTTCACATCTATAGAGTAGATATGTTACCAGATGGAAAATCAGGCAAAAACAGGCTCTCTTTTTATTTCCATATTAACATACAATCAAAAAGTAAGTATTTGAAAGAAGTACATTGAATTGTATACAAGGAAAAATCAAAACAAAGGAAATATGCATGCCAACATAATCTATAGTACACAAAACATCAAAAGACCACAATAAGAAAGATTCAAGAAGGATATTTAAGGGGACTTACAAAGATATATCATGAGGAAAAAAGAAAAAGAAAACTGTTAATGATAGAAGAATCTACGTAATTAACAAAATACAGCCCATGCCACCATAACAGCCTCAAAATAAACTGTTATAAATTATGTCTGCTTCCTGGAATCTAAAAAGAACCTTAACTGAAACTGTTCGAAGAAAATAAAAATTTAACAGCAGCCAAAACAACTATACATTTGCAGAGAAAATGTATATGACAAATGGCCCCACTTGCCAAGACTTTGTTGCTCGTGGACAGAAATGTCTTCCTGTGTTTTTGAGTTGTTCTGGCCAAATCTAGAAACATTCATACCCTTAGGCCTTTAAACAAGACAAGACAATTCTGAAAATACAAGCCATAATGTTATTATAATCTTGGAACTCTCAAGAACTGACCCCCTCCCCCCACCCCAGGTGATGTTCAGACTGTCTGTTGAACAGACAGAAGTTGGATCCTCCTCCGCCACCTACTTTCCAGTAGAAAGATAAAATATTCTACCGTTAGGGGGCAAGCCCTACTCAGGAGTACACAAAACTTCGACTTGAAGAGCTCCAAAGGTGAAATAAATGGAATAATAGGAAAATTAAGTATTTGCAGATTTAAGCTTTTGGCGGAATTCTCCAAACTCTTCGATGCATTAAATTCTGATCTTTAATTAACTCGGTATGAACAGATTACAATTGAGCCACAGAAGCCTCTATATGCACAGCTCTTATCTCCAACAATGAAATTCTTGAACTTGTAGCCCAGAGGGGATATTAACAGTTATCATGGCCAAGGATGAAACAGTTCGCCTCACAGAAGCTATTACATTCCAAACACTCTTTAAGATAACAGAGGGCTTTTACCAATGAGGCTCTTGATTTTAAATTGTTTAAGGCACATACCTCTGGGGAAACTTCAGCCCGATCTTCAGATAGTACGAGAGATGGCCCAGCCACCACCACTAAAAACCCATGGGTTGTGCCTGGGACGCTGTGGCTCTCTCACTTCACTAGACATCATGCGATCAGACAAACTGGCACCCCAGATGATGCAGTAGAGGCCTGCGACACTATCACAGGCATTTCCCCTTCTGCCTGAATTGCTATTTCTTGCATCAGAGGCTTAGGGTTCGATTGCTAATCCGGACTTAAGAACATATTGGTTATCTGCTGGTCAATCATTCCAACACCGACAACACAGGATTTGGATGTACCTCTTGGTAGGTTATATGCATGCTCTGGCATAGCACTAACTTAGGGGGTTTCCCCCTAACCAATCCTTTCCAATTTACCATAATATCACAAGCAAAAGCAGAAGGAAAAAATTCAAGCACTACCGCATACATGTCTACTCAAGCCATCATCTTGATTCTTGCCTCTTGTTTAATAGTAGTAAGAATGATTTTACTGTCACATCTGCAGAGATGCCACAAGATTCGGTTCAAGGAGGGAGATTTTAGGCCAGTCCTGAATTTCTAACAACCCCCATGCCTATGCATGCTGCTATTTGCAGCACTGAATGCAAATGGTAGAAGCTACACGTATCACCATGCACTGGTGGCCTAAAATCTCCCTTCTTCTACTGGGTCACTTGACAGTGCTGTATCTAGTTCTATGCTGGTTTTCAGTAGTATTACTGTTTTGTATTACAGGTTGTTTTTTTTTTAGGGTGGTGGCTGCTTAGTGCCACTAGATGGTGCTATGCTGACTCATGAGAAACTGCTGGTGTTCAGTTGAAATACTGATACAGACCCAACCTTGGTTCCTTTCTCCACTGCTGAGATAAGTACTGCTTTCAGAGACATTCTCTCTGGGATGTGGATTCAGGGTGATATGAATGTTTATCATGTGCACTATTAATACCAAACTCTACGATGTGAGACTTAAGGACCTAAATCTGTATACTCTAGGAGAGAGGAGAGACATGGGGACATGGTAGTCACATTCAAATACCTCAACGGTATAAAGCATTCATCCTCTCTTTGTTTGCCTTCATCCAAGATTTCACCCTCTCCTCCATCCAGTTCCCAACAAAAGCATGCACACTCTTCTTCTTTCACCTCTTCCTCCCCCCCCCCCACCCCCCCCTCCAAGCATGAGTTATCACTAGGTACTTAAAAGACTTAGGGCTCTTCTCTGCCCTCTACCTTCTGGGTGTAATCCGCCTAACAACCTCCCTCCCTCTGCCCATGAGGACCAGTGCAGAACCATCAATAAAAGAATTCATAAAGTGCAGATATCCTGGATTAATATGTATGTAAATGAAATAACCATTCTCTTTAAATAAAATTGCCCTATGCGTGCATTATTTCCCTCCCCTATCCCCCCCCCCGAACACTTCCTCTCAGTTTGGTGAAAAGCACACACGTTGAAGAGCAACCCTTAGGCTTTTAGCCGCATTGATGGAGGGCAGCGTTCAGAGGGCCTATTAACATGGAAATCGTTATGGTCCCCATGTAAATGGCTGTGAAATTTGTCTTCCTCGTTACACACATTTCAGATATTAAATCTTAAACCAAGGACTCGTCAGTGGAGGCCTCAGACGGAGGGCCAGAATCTTGATCTGCTGTGGTGCATTTTGCCAGCTCCTGGTCTTATCTTCTTTACTGTTATAATAGGGTTTGAGTAAATCTGTGGCTGGCTGCATTCCTGGTTGGGTGGGTTGCTGGCTGGAGTCCATGGTATGTTCTGAATGCAATTTGCCATCACAGCGAGTTTTGGAACAACAATCTAAATACTAAAAATGCTGTTTTGCCCGGAGTGCCTCTCCTCCCCCACCCAGGTGAAGGCTACCCAAGATGTTAAGACTCTGACAGCTGTATGATACAGCAATTTATTTTATTTAAATTTCTTATATCCTGTTTGTCAAAGTTGCAGTCAGAACAGTACTGAACTTCGCCAGGAGCACGATAAGGGTCTGGAGTGCTATGACCACTGGCCGTGGCCATCCGCAGCAGGCTCAACTCACGTCATGTCATGCATGGCTCTCCAATTCCGGTGCTCTCGCTGCAGTGGCCAGTCACCACCGCCGTGTTCCTCCCGGCTCTCTGCACTCCACGGGGCGGCTGGGACGCCGCCAACCTACACTCTGATCCTGGGTCTCTCTAGGCACGTGCACGCGCTATCTGCCCTTCCTTTAAAGGGTCTATGGCGGGAACTCCAGGTTCGTCCCCAGCTGATGATATCATGGACCCGGAGTATTTAAGCTTCACCTCTAGCCTCCACTAACCGACTTGGCAACAAGTTCCATGGTTCCTGTTGGTGCCATATTCTCTCTATGGACCGGTTATTTCCTGTCATTGGACCTCTGCGCTTCTCCTTCCGGGTTTCTCTCTCAGTGTCTCCCGCTCCGCGGACCCTGGCTTAGCGTAACCTTGCTGGACTTTCTCTCAGCGCTTCCTGCTCCTCGGGGGCCAAGCTCAGCGCAAAATTACCCATACTCCTCTCAGCGCTTCCCACTCCTCGGGACCTAGCTCAGCGCAACCTCACTGGACTCTCCATCAGCGCTTCCCGCTCTGCGGGGCCAGGCTCACCACAACATTACCTGGACTCTCTCTCTCGTCGCTTCCCGCTCTGTGGGTCCTGGCTCAGCGCAATCTTACTTGGATTCTCTCTCTCAGCGCTTCCCGCTCCTCGGGGCCAGGTCCAGCACCAGTCTACCTATGAGCTCTAGCCGTAGTACCCGCAGTTCCGGGGAATCTCCATGGTGCTCCTCCTTGAGGACTTTTGCCACAGTGCCTCCTCTCTTCGAGAATAGGCTCTGCACTCACTGTATACCTCCAGACTGAGTCTTGCTGCCCCGCTCCTCGGGGCATTCCTCTAAGCTACCCTCCAGAATCCTGCTTCAGCGGGTTTCCCATTCTAACCTTTATCCAGTGGACTCCGTGCCTCTCTATCTGTATCTACCCATCTCAAGGCTACTCCCACGTGGTCTGGCTCTACTCTCCTCAGAGGTGCAGTGATCTTGTACTCCCTGATACTCTTTTCCCTCTCGACTCCTGGAGTGCACTTGTCTCGAACTGTGCCTAATCTCTCTGACACTTTCTGCACGCTCTCGCCTACCCTCTCCGGGACCAGCCACACTGGGGTGCTCCAAAGTACTACTGGCCATGGCACCGAAGGGCTCAACCTGGGGGGAACGAGGGTCGGTACAGGTGAAGTTCCAGCTTGCCTCAGTTCCCGGCCAGCCTCGCCTCCCAACGGTGGGGACCTGTGGGGCCCAACTCCTCAGGTAGCAACAACCCCACCTCAGGTCAAGGACCCACAATTCTTAACATGGAGCTAGTCATATTTTCAAATATGCTTGAGGTAGATATATTTGCATGCAATGGAAGTATGCATATCTCATGTATATTCTTTGCAGGTATCCTGAAAACCCGAATGGCTGGGGATCTCCCAGGGCAGATTTGAAAACCACTGACATTGGGGTTGCTGATGTGGCAGAAGGTTGCAGAGGTGGCCAGGAGAGGGCCTGGAGCCAAGTTCATAAGATATGCCATGCTAGGTCAGACCAAGGGTCCATCAAGTCCAGTATCCGGTTTCCAACAGTAGCCAATCCAAGTCACAAGTACTTGGCAAGTATCCAAACATTAAAAAGATCGCAAGCTACTAATGCAGGTAACAAGCAGTAGCTATTCTGTTATGGCTGCTGGCTGCGGCGTTCCGCGACCAGAGCCAAGTACTTACCTGTGGCGTCGGGCCGCCTCCGAGGCTCCTGCTGGAGCAGGCAGCTTCTCCGATGCTCTCTGCGTGGCCGCTGCCTCTGCTAAGCCCGGCCGCATGGCTCCTGCTCTGCCGGGCTGACTCCTCCCCCTCTGGGTTGAATAGAGGTGCGCGCGCGACTGAAGATTAAATTTAAAGGGGCCACGACAGGAAGTTGTCGTGGCTCCTTCCTGAGACTCTTCCCTCGGCTCAGGTATTTAAGGCAAGGTCTGCTCCTCAGACCTTGCCTTGGTATTGAGGCTTCTAGTCTGGTTGGTTCCTGAGCTCCGAGTTCCTGGTTCCCGCTTCCTGGTCTTGTTCCTGTTCTTCTGTCCTGCTTCTGCTCTCCTCTTTCGTTGGACTGATTCTTCTGGATTGACTCTTGGACCGGCTTCCAAACATTCTCCTGGCTTGCTCCTGGTCCGGCTTATGACCCTTCTCCTGGCTTGGACCTTGGACCGGCTTCCGACCCTTCACCTAACTTGGACCATTGGACCGGCTTTGTGACCATTCTTCGGCCTCCACTCCTAGACTGACATACGACCTGCTGGAGGCGCCAGCTGTCTGGAATCCTCGACCTGCAGGAGGAGCCTGCATCCAGACCAGTCTTCAGCGATTCTCCTAAGTCCAAGTGGCCCGGGTCCCTATAGGCTCCTCCTGGGGGGGACCACGAGCTTCCAGTGGCGAAGTACTCGTTCAACTGCTGATACACCTGGCCTTGCCTTCTGACGATAGGGACCTAAGAGGGTTGATTCTCTCCTAGGTAGCGCACTAACTCTACCTCGGACCAAGGGTCCACCTCCTGATTCATAACATATTCCTTATTGATTAATAGCAGTTTAAGGATTTCTCCTACAGGAACTTATCCAAATATTTTTTAAACCCAGCTACTCTAACTGCCTTAACCACATCCTCTGATAATGAATTCCAGAACTTAACTGTGAGTTGAGTGAAAAAGAATTTTCTCTGATTTGTTTTAAATGTGTTACTTGCTAATTTCATAAAGTACTTCCTAGTTGTCCTATTATCTGAAAGAGTAACTAACTGATTCACATCATTTACCCATTCAAGTCCTTTCATGATGTTGTAGACATCTGTCATATCCCCCCTCAGCTGGCTCTTATCCGTTGGAGATCCCTAATCTCTTTAGCCTTTCCTCATAGGAGAGCTGTTCCATTTCCTTTATCATTTTGGTCACCCTTCTCTGTATTTTCTCCAGTATAACTATATATTTTTTTAGATGCGGCAGCCAGAATTGCACTCGATATTCAAAGTGCAGTCTCACCATGGAGCGATACAGAATCATTATGACATCCATCGTTTTATTCACCATTCCCTTCCTAATAATTCTTAACATTCTGTTTGCTTTTTTGACTGCCACAGCACACTGAGCCATTGATTTCAATGTATTATTCACTATGAAGCACAGATCTCTTTCCTGGGTGGTAGCTCCTAATATGGAACCTAACATCGTGTAACTACAGCAAGGGTTATTTTTCCCTATGTGCATCATCTTGCACGTGTCCACATTAATTTTCTTCTGCCATTTGGACACTCAATCTTCCAGTCTCACAAGTTCTTCCTGTAATTTATCACAATCTGCTTGAGATTTAACTACTCTGAATAATTTTGTATAATCTACAAATTTGATCACCTCACTTATCGTACCCTTTTCCAGATCATTTATGAATATAGTAAAAAGCACTGGTCCAAGTACAGATCCCTGAAGCACTTCACTGTTTACCTTTTTCCACTGTGAAAACAGACCATTTAATCCCACAATCTGTTTCCTGTCTTTTAAAGATTTTGTAATCCATGAAAGGAATCACCTCCTATCCCATGACTTTTAGTTTTCTTAGAAGCCTCTCATGAGGGACTTTGTCAAACGTCTTCTGAAAATCTAAATAAACTACATCTGCAGGTTGACCTTTATCCATGTTTATTCACCTCTTCAAAAAAAATGTAGCAGATTTGTGAAGCAAAACTTCCCTTGGGTAAATCCATGCTGGCTTTATCCCATTAAATCATGTCTATCTAAATATTTTGTGATTTTATTAATTATAACAATTTCCATGATTTTTCCCAGCACTGAAGTCAGACTCACTGGTCTATAATTTCCCAGATCACCTCTGGAGCTCTTTTTAAATATTGGGGTTACATTGGCCATCTTCCAATCTTCAGGTACAACAGATAATTTTAATGATAGGTAACAAATTACTTGTAATCGGTCTGAAATTTCATTTTTGGTTCTTTCAGAACCCTAGGGTGTATACAATCTGGACCAGGTGATTTACTACTCTTCGGTTTGTCAATCTGGTCTACTACATCTTCCAGGTTCAACTGACTCGTCACCCTTGAAAACTGCCTCCTGAATGGGTATCTCCCTAGCATACTCATCATAAATACCAAAGCAAAGAATTCATTTAGTCTTTCAATGATGGCTTTATCTTCTCTAAGTGCCCTTTTAACCCCTCGATCGTCTAACAGTCCAACCAACTCCCTTGTAGGTTCCTGCTTCGGATATATTTTAAAATGTTTTTATTATGAGTTTTTGCCTCTATTGCCAACTTCTTTTCAAATTCTCTCTTAACCTGGCTTATCATTGTTTAACATTTAACTTGCCAATGCTTATGTTTTTTCCTATTTTCTTCAGATAGACCCTTCTTCCAATTTTTGAAGGAAGAACTTTTGGCTAAAGTAGCAAACGTGGAATGGATTTAACGAGAGAACTCCTTGCTAACTCGTCTTGGCAGCGGGCTAGTCAGCTTAAATATACCAGCGGGTTGACATCATCGGGAGGGAACGCTCCCGAGGTTCCTGCCGTGACGTATACAAAAGGAGGCCCTGAGCGCGTGCCTAGGTGATTCCAGAAGTAAGATGGTGGTCGGCAGTGCCCTCGCCGTCCCGGGGACGCCAGGGAGGTTGGCGATGGTTGGCGGAGGCCGCCATTCTTCCAGTCATTAATTCAATACTTAACCATCCATTTGGAAAACAGCTGTAATCCACAGCATCTGAAAAACATACACTCAAAGACTCAATTTCTTTCAATGATCAATAATTAAGCAGTTATTTGCAATAAAAGTAAAGCTCCTTTTAAAAGGAATTACTTATCTGATGAGCTCTTTAGGTAGTTAAAAGAACATCCTTTACTCTGGTTTGCTGTTATCTATATGGAAAAAAAAGAAAGAGAAAATGTTAACTGTTATTGCTAACGGTTTGATGTCAAGGTGTTGGTAATTCTGCATATGATTTCTAAAGTTCAAAAGTCTTTTTATAAATGAGATTTCAGTTGTGCTACATCTGATTTCTTATTTTCCGGAGTATGTCTTCCCTCCTTTCCCCTCTAATACATCCTGGAAGGGTTCTGGACCCCATTTTCCATTTCACAGGAGACCCAGTAGCCCAGTAGGAAGGAGATTGCCCTTCTTCTATTCTTCCCCTCTCCTGACATTTCTACCTGATGACTCCTTTGGCTCCGTCTCAAACTCCCTAGCTGTTTAATACCTCAGTCACCACTGCAGGATAGTCACTAGCATATGCCAGAGGGTGTATTTCTCAAGGGGAAAGGGATTAGAAGTGTTTTTGTTGGTGGGACAACTGGTGGTGATGATACCTGGGGAATGGAATACTTTTGGACCAGTTTTGGGTATAGATTTTATTTTTTTTTTTTTGGGGGGGGGGGGTTGATTTTTATGATTCATTTGATTGGATTTTCCATGCTTAATTTGAATTACTGGTGCTGGGTTAGAAAAAAAGGGTCAGTCAGACCAGAGAATAGAAAAAACCGAAGGCTCTGAAGCCATCACCTGGGAGACTCCGTGGCGGTTCCATGGAAACAGGATGCTTACTTGCAACTTACATGTTAGCAGGCTGGAGGAATTATACATTCTATGGTCAAAGTACAATAATGTTTTGCTAATTAATTCTAAAAGTTTTGAAGTCATTTAAAATGTTTTTACATCTTATTGACCTGCGCCAAATAGGTATTTGGGTAGGATTGGAACTATTTGTAAATGACATTATCATGATGATGATCTCACTGACAGGAAACCACAGCGTTTTGACAGTTTAGAGCAGAGAGAGACTGGAGTTGTGCTGAGAGGGAGAGAAGGAGCTGTGTCACTGGTGTCTTCACTCTGAGGCCTACTTATAGTAAAAACGCACACATTAGATAGGAAAGACTTTAGAGTGTATGTAGGTGAGTAAGAAAATATTAAATGACAGAAAAAAAATTTCTCTGAAAAGAATAGGTTGCTAGTTAAAAATAAAGAACAGCAGAACTGTGTATTTATCAGCTTATTTAGATGAATGAAAGAGGGAAGAGGAATGAAAAACTGATACCAATAAAGGATTTGACATTGAAGATAGGTTTAAAAAAAAATCTAAATCTCTTCAAAGAGCATAAGCCTTTTACATAACAGGCTACAGGAATGGAACTGTCCCATCCTGTAGATAAAGGAAAAAGAATTTAAATACAACCTTAGCCATAAGGTATTAAATGGTGTATAAACTGCTGGTTCCACAATAATGCTCAAGTGGGTGGTTGATACCTGAATCAGTCTAGCCTGATACCAGTGAGAATTTGGAGTTTGAAAGGAAAGGCTATTGGAAAAGAAGTATCAAGTATCCCAGACTCTGAACATGAATTACAGCATAGGTGAGGCAATGACATTAATAAAAATTTGTCTCTCAGACTAATTAATTGGACAATTTCTCCAAAGTGTGTTTGTGAGGCAGATCGCGTGTTTGCATGTCTCAGGGTGACTGCATAGTCCCAGGTATGGAGAGCATGAATTTGTTTAAATCCTTATTCATTTTATTTTTGGAGTGTTATTTGATGTGTCTGCTGTTTTTAAATATTTATTTGTATTTGGAAAATTAAAAAAAATGAATGTTTAATTAATGGATCTTCATCATCTGTTTTTGAAATATTCTTATTATTATGTTTTTGATATTATGATTATGTATTTATTATATTTCTTGATTTTGTTTGATGTTTGAAGAATGGTGATGGCTCTGTTTTTCCATTGCTGCACTGCATAGAATCTGGCTTGTTGTGGTTTCCAGTTAAATTTTTGCTTGCATATTTCTATTTATACTTTATGGTTGTTCTATTCTATATTTGGTAAGGGTCTGTTTGTGTTATGCATATGTGACTGGGTTGAGGTATTCTCTAATAGGAGGTGTATTGGTATTTTAGGTCTTGGTGTAATATTTGCAGTGTTGCCTTTTTATAGGTAGGACTGATACTGTTTGAGTGCTGGCAATTGGTGCTTTTTTGGTGGGAGAGGTTTATTATATTAAGAACATAAGAACATCCCATACTGGGTCAGACCAAGGGTTCATCAAGCCCAGCATCCTGTTTCCAATAGTGGCCACATGCTAACTTCATGGAGTGCTCCCTAGTCTTTCTATTATCTAAAAGAGTAAATAACCGATTCACATCTACCCGTTCTAGACCTCTCATGATTTTAAACACCCCCGTATCATATCCACCCCCCCCCCCCACACTCAGCTGTCTCTTCTCCAAACTGAAAAGTCCTAACCTCTTTAGTCTTTCCTCATAGGGGAGCTGTTCCATTCCCATTATCATTTTGGTTGCCCTTCTCTGTACCTTCTCCATCGCAATTATATCTTTTTTATTTATTTATTTATTTATTTAACAGTTTTTTATTCCGACCTTCATAGTAGATAACCATATCAGATCGGTTTACATTTTAACAAGGGTAAAACTGATGTAACAATTCTGGTAAACAATGGATAACAAAGGAAAAGGAATAAGTCAAAGTTACAATCAACAAGGAATGGAAACTTGGGAGCTTAAAACAAGCTGGAAGGAAGATAAAAGCAAAAGCAGGTAGAATAAATATGAGCAGGTAGAATAAATATAACGTGATATGAATAATTTAACGGGTTAGAGCTTATGCTTTAACCTGGAAACGTGCCAGTGTCCATTGTTCAGGAGGTAGTGTGTCAAAGGTCTTGTATGAAGTGGGGCTCAAGCTATTGATTATCAGGTGGATCTGGGAAGGCTTGGTGAAAGAGCCACGTCTTTAGTCTTTTTCTGAAGGTTAAGAGGCAGGGTTCCAATCTGAGATTTGCTGGGATGCTATTCCAGATAGATGGGCCTGCTATTGAAAAAGCTCTTTTTGAGATTGAAAAAGCTTTTTGAGATGCAGCCTGCTATTTTTTTTTTTTTGAGATGCAGCCTGCTATTGAAAAAGCTTTTTGAGATGCAGCGACCAGAATTGTACACAGTATTCAAGGTGCGGTCTCACCATGGAGCGATACAGAGGCATTATGACATTTTCCATTTTATTCACCAGTCCCTTTCTAATAATTCCCAACATACTGTTTGCTTTTTTGACTGCCGCAGCACACTGAACCAACGATTTTAATGACACCTAGATCTCTTTCTTGGGTGGTAGCACCTAATATGGAACCTAACATTGTGTAACTATATTATGGGTTATTTTTCCCTATATGCATCACTTGCACTTATCCACATTAAATTTCATCTGCCATTTGGATGCCCAATTTTCCAGTCTCACAAGGTGTTCCTGCAATTTATCACAATCTGCTTGTGATTTCACTACTCTGAACAATTTTGTATCATCTGCAAATTTGATTACCTCACTCGTCGTATTTCTTTCCAGATCATTTATAAATATATTGAAAAGTAAGGGTCCTAATACAGATCCCTGAGGCACTCCACTGCCCACTCCCTTCCACTGAGAAAATTGTCCATTTAATCCTACTCTCTGTTTCCTGTCTTTTAGCCAGTTTGTAATCCACGAAAGGACATCGCCACCTATCCCATGACTTTTTACTTTTCCTAGAAGCTTCTCATGAGGAACTTTATCAAACGCCTTCTGAAAATCCAAGTACACTACATCTACCGGTTCACCTTTATCCACATGTTTATTAACTCCTTCAAAAAAGTGAAGCAGATTTGTGAGGCAAGACTTGCCTTGGGTAAAGCCATGCTGACTTTGTTCCATTAAACCATGTCTTTCTATATGTTCTGTGATTTTGATATTTAGAACACTTTCCACTATTTTTCCTGACAATGAAGTTAGGCTAACTGGTCTGTATGTTCCCGGATTGCCCCGGAACCCTTTTTAAATATTGTGGTTACATTTGCTATCCTCCAGTCTTCAGGTACAATGGATGCTTTTAATGATAGGTTACAAATTTTTACTAATAGGTCTGAAATTTCATTTTTTAGTTCCTTCAGAACTCTGGGGTGTATACCATCTAGTCCAGGTAATTTACTATTCTTCAGTTTGTCAATCAGGCCTACCACATCTTCTAGGTTCACCATGATTTGGTTCAGTCCATCTGAATCATTACCCATGAAAACCTTCTCTGGTATGGGTATCTCCCCAACATCCTCTTCAGTATACACCGAAGCAAAGAAATCATTTAATCTTTCCACGATGGCCTTATCTTCTCTAAGTGCCCCTTTAACCCCTCGATCATTTATCGGTCCACCTGACTGAGTAATTGTTTACTTATGGCTTTCCGAGGGTCAAGTACATACCAACACTTGTTACAATTGTTGCGTGCCCCGTCCGCGTCTGGCCCGCGCACGGGCCTGCTCACCTCTCTGGCTCCTCTGCAGGTCCTGGGTTGGCCTCCCCAGCGGCAGCTGCGAGCTCCTCCAGGCCTTGGCGTCCCGCGGCGGTGGTCACTGAGCCTTCCACTGCGCACCAGGCCTCATGCCAGAGTTCAGCGTCTCCCATGGCATTGGCCATGCCCCTATGTGCACGCGGACCACCCAGCCTCTTGTAGGGCCAGGGATGGGTCCTAGCTCCGCAATGCGTCCTGCCTTGGCAATCGGGTCAGCATTGTATTGTGTGCTATATTGTCACTGCGTTCTAAGCCTTGTTCCAGTCTTGTTCCAGCCTTGTTCCAGGATCCTACTGTTCCAGCCTTGTTCCTGCACTCTACTGTTCAAGCTTCCTTCAGTTCCTGCTTCTGTCTGTTCATCTCCCAGGTAGTACCCTCAGACTGTCTCTCTGGTACTGACCTCAGCCTGCTCCTTGACCTTCCTGTCTGCTGCCTGCATCTTGACCTCTGCCTTCCTTGTGACCTCGTCTGACTTCCAGAACCTGATCTCTGCCTTGTTGACCACTCCTCGGACTGACCCTTGGATTCTGAACTCTGCCTGATTGACTACGTCTCCTGATTCTGGCTTTGTCCCTTGCCTTGTTGTCATCTACGCTGTTTGGGTCTTACTTGCTTCTCCACATCAACAGTGTGAAGCCTGACCGCGCTCCCTTGTTGATCGTGGGCACGCCGCTCTACTACCTCTCCGGGAGACCCTGTGAGGCCCACCTAAGTCCAAGCAGCCCGGGTCCCTACAGGCTCCACCCGGGGGGACCTCGGGCTTCCAGTGGTGAAGCTCATCCTAACCTCTGTCTCCTCCTGTGCTCCGCCTCCTGGGGGCAGCTGCTTCCTGGTCCCTACCAGGGAGATGTTCTTCGCTGCCCCAGGACAAGGGTCCACCTCCAAGCACAACAACAATAGGCCTAATATGGATTCCAAGTGACTTTTTTGATAGGATTTCTGACTGGCACTACAGCAGTGAATGCAAATATATGACGTTAAGTGATATTTTTCCTCAAAAGAATGTACTTTGATTCTTTTTCATGTAAAATCTATTATAAATGCATAATTCTTAACTGTGTGTGTGGAGATGGCCATGTGTGTGCATGTTTGTGTGTGTGGATATACGGTTTGCCTAGAGCACCTAATACCTGACCCTGGACCAATCATAGGTTCTGGGGGAGGTGATGAAGAGCCGTGAGGTGGAGGGAGTATCAATTTTAAAATTTAGGTTGCTGGAGGATGCTGTGTTTTTTTTTTTTTTTTTGTGGGTTTGGAAGAGAGACTGAATAAATGGAATGAGGAAGAGGGCAGCACAGTAATTGTTCGCACAGAGCAGCAAAAAAGTTAACATTCACCCTGGTTAAAAGTATGCATTAGGGATGTGAATCGTTTTTTGACGATTTAAAATATCGTCCGATATATTTTAAATCGTCAAAAATCGTTAGAGCCGCGATACAATAACAATTCCCCCGATTTATCGTCAAAAAATTGTAAATCGGGGGAAGGGGGAGGGCGAAAAAACCGGCACACTAAAAAAGCCCTAAAACCCACTCCGACACTTTAAAATAAATCCCCCACCCTCCCGAACCCCCCCAAAATGCCTTAAAGGGGGGTCCCGCCATTTTGCGCAAAATGGCGCCGGCCGTAGACAGCACGATTCGACTGCAGGAGGTCGTTCCGGACCCCCGCTGGACTTTTGGCAAGTCTTGTGGGGGTCAGGAGGCCCCCTCAAGCTGGCCAAAAGTCCCTGGGGGTCCAGCGGGGGTCCGGGAGCGATCTCCTACGCTCCTGACCTCGGGGGACAAAAAACAAAATGGCGCTGGCGCTACCTTTGACCTGTCATATGACAAGGCAAAGGTAGCGCCGGCGCCATTTCTACAAGCACCGGAGGTCCGAGAGTAAAAGATCACACCGGGACCCTCCCTCTGGACCCCAGGTAATTTAAGGCATTTTGGGGGGGTTCGGGAGGGTGGGGGATTTATTTTAAAGGGTCGGGGTGGGTTTTAGGGTTGTTTTAGTGTGCCGGTTTTCCCGCCCTCCCCCCCACTGGACCCCAGGTAATTTAAGGCATTTTGGGGGGGGTTCGGGAGGGTGGGGGATTTATTTTAAAGGGTCGGGGTGGGTTTTAGGGATGTTTTAGTGTGCCGGTTTTCGATTTTCACAATTTTCACGATTTTTAAAAAACCCAAACGGCAACGATCCGATTCCCTCCCCCTCCCAGCCAAAATCGATCGTTAAGACGATCGATCACACGATTCACATCTCTAGTATGCATGTTAGGGAAGTCCATGCAAGCTTTTAGCTATGAAGAGAATGGCAATGTTCACTCAAGCTGTTTTACCCAGCTAAATAGCTATTTACCCAAATAAGTGATTTTGAAAATTGTCCTTCTAATACCTGCTGTAATCTGGTAATTTTAGGTCCAGAAAAGAACCTAAATCTGCTAGAGACCTTCTGGAAATCATGATACATTTTCTAGAATAAGCCAAAAGAACTCCAACACAAATTTAAATAGCTGACATCTTATCATTTGTAGTTTGAGATGGTTACATTCAGGTACTGTAGGTATTTTGCTGTCCCCAGAGGGCTCACAGTCTGATGCAATTCAGTTCATTCAGCCCAACACACAGTTTTACTTACACTTGATTGCACATTTCCCATTGATAAGCAGGCTGAATTAGCCATGCTATCTTGTCTTGGGTGTCGTCATCCGATGGCACACATTCCAGAACCCTCTCAAAGTAGCAGAGCTGTGATGCTCTGCTCATGAATGGCAGTTCCCACATGATCACCTTGTTCTGGAAACATCAGTTGTTTTTTCTCCGTGTCAGAGTACAGATGTGAACCTTCTCACTTAATTTTTCTCAAATTTGCTAATGTGATTCCACAAACAGTACTCTTCCGTTCTAAAAAATCCACAAAAAAGACTCTGGGGTTCAAATATTGTCAGTGCAGACACATCATGTCTGCCACTGATGGACACAATTACTGTTACCTCTGCCTCAGTCCAGATCATAATCAGAATGTCCCCCTGAGCCCAAAGACAGCGGATCGAGAAAATAACCAGACTGTAGGAGGCAGAAGCCAGATCATCATTGGGCAGTTATGCGCCCTCCCTTCAGCACTCTGTGCATTCCTCACCAGGGTCGGAATCGCATTGCCATGAGACCCACAGGTGAGTCTAAATTGGGACAGATAAGCCCACCTCAAAACAGGCAAGGCCTGTGGAAGCCAAAGCCCGCACACCTAAGGGCAGTGGTTCGGACACAAGGTTACTGCAGAAAGCACTCAAAATTAACTCTTTCTGAGCTGTCGGGCCCACCAAAAGCTGTGTCAGTGGCTGCTTCATCGGGGCCTATCAAGCCTGCATCGAAACCCCATGCGCCCAATGCATCTCAAAGCGAAGCACCACGACGCAACACAACTCAGATTGCCACATCTCAACACAATGCACGGGCATTGTCATACGATGCAAGATGACCAATGCAGTTAGAGCTCCCGAAGCACAGCACATGAACGCTGATGCCAATTGATGCAGTGGTTGCACCAAAGAAGCTTTCAAAGAATACCACAACAAAATCAGCTTCTGCTTCAAAGCATACCACACAATCAATTCAGCCAGCACCTAAACTAGCCAAGACTGTTCCTTCCACCTCTCACAAGCATCCTACATACAAGGAAACTTCTGCATCAAGGGATGCGGCCAGGAAGAGAAGAACACCAGACTCTGAGATCAGTTAGAACCAGCCCTACAGATCTATTCTTAGGAGCCAAGGACATTGTCACTGAGACCACCTGAGAGCAAAGCAGCCTGTAGGTCTACTCTAGCTTGTCTCTAGTATCTTTCAGGAAGCAAAGGGAATCCCAATTTCAAGAAGAGTTATTCCTAAGAGACAGAACAAATTTTGAGGAGCCTCTCCATTCTCCACCCTCCGATATTCAAAGGGCTGCTATCCCTCCTCCAGGGCCTTGCAGACAACCCGCAGAGTCGCTGCCTCACAGCATGATTCCTCTGAAGAAGGGCCCACCATTGTCTCCAAAATCATAATCCAAGCAGGCAATGGAACAGATTTCAACTATAATCGAATGCATCTTTTCTACACTGCACCCCCAGGAGCAGCCTGCAACATTCAGTTTTCCAGTACTGGACACAGAATGAGAGGAACCAGGACCGCATCATTCCCCTCCTAGGGAAGACAGCTCTCTCAGCTCAGTATCGTGACAAGTTCCCTAATACTAGTGAGAGATCCCAGTATTCCACCTTCACCTCACTCAGGTAGATCCCTGCCCTTTTCCCCATCATCTTTGTCAGGCCTACCGTCTGATGAGCCACAAGAAATCCGGAACACACATCTCCACCAGAGGACTTGACATACTCTAAATTTGTGGGAAAGATGGGTAGGACCTTAAGGGTGGAGGTACACAAGATGCCAGACCTATGTAAAGGCATATTTGGTATCTTAAAAATCCTTGGCATTCCTTCAGAACCAACAACACTACCTTCCCACGCAGTATTGGATGTGGTACTGCTGAAGTCCTGGGAGTCACAATGCAGCTTGCCGGTGGCTAGAAAGCTGGATCTAAAATTCCGATTAAAAAATCTCAATGCTAATGGATAGTCCAGCTCCCAAATACTTCAGTAGCAGTTGAATTGGCCATAAAAAAAGCAAAACAGTCGAAGCTTCATTCCAGCACAACACCAGGCAATGACAAATTAATTTTGTATGACTTTGAGCGAAAGGTGTTCCAAAATTTGATGTTAACATTTTGCATCGAGCAACATCAATTCTATATGGTGCCTTCAACAGTTGAAGCCCTTTGTCCAATCAGAGACGGGTGAGCAAATATCACCCTAACTGCTCCAGGATTTTGAAGAAGGTTTAAGACATCTCCTGCGTTCTATGTATGAAGCGTTTGAGACTACATTGTGCATATCTGCAGCTTCCATTGCTGCCAACTGCATGGCATGGCTGAGGGTCAGCACAATCAGAGAGGACGTGCATAAAAAGCTTGCTGACCTCCCCCTGCTTAGGAGACAATCTTTTTGGCAAAAAGCTTAGGGAGACGGTAGTACAGATTAAAGAGCAAAATGTAACGGTGCAGTCCCTGATGCTACCAATAACCTAGACACCTACATTTAGGTAATATTACTTGCAGTGCAAAAAAACATACTTCCAGAGGAAATCATACAAGCAATACATTCAATTCTGCCCTCCCATGTATCAACAACCTTGCCCCCAGCAACCACAACCTCCTCAGAGAGGACAGCAGCATGACCAAAGGACGAAGAAGCAACAGCAGTAGTCGCCTCCAAAAAGTTGGCAAGGTTTTTGAAGATCAGCAGGCCACATTTAACCCTTCTGGTCAGGGGCAGGATGTCCATCTAGTACAAAGTGTGGTCCCAGATAGCTTCCGACCGCTGGATATTAAACATAATCCAATATGGATACCACCTGGATTTTATTGCTTCCCTGAATCTCCCTCATTTAGCTCCACCCACATGGGACCTCTCATGTTCCCCATTTACTTCTAGAAGCAAAGAAGCTGCTGGCACAAGAATACCATCCAACTGTTCCACTAACTTACACTCACAAGGGATTCTATTCCCAATTCTTCCTCATCTTTGCCCAATTTCAGATCTCCATCCTCTCAACAAAACACTCAATTCCATACTGCCTTCTATACAACCGAACAACTGGATGTGCTCACTCGACCTAAAAGATAAGTGTGCGCACATTCTGATCCATCCTTCATGTTGGCAGTACCTTTGCTTCCAGACAGGAGCCGAGCACTATCAGTACATCCCATCTGGATTCTTTGAGAGTCTTTACAAAGTGCTTGGCGGTGGCTGTGGTCCATCTTCACCACAAAGGACTAAGGATCTTCCCTTACCTCAATAACTGGCTAATAGTATCATCAGGAGAAGAAGCCCTACAGCAGGACCTTTGCACTACTATATAATGCCTAGAATTGTTAGGCTTCCTCATCAATTATGAGAAATCAGTCCTCAATCCAATTCGAACAATACAGTTCATTGGAGCAACAATAGACGTCATCTACATGAGAGCATTTCTGTCCAAAGACAGACAGCAACACTTGTGACTTCTTACTCCACAACTCAGTTGCCGTACCAGAACAATGGTATGCAAACTTTTAGTCCTCCTAGGTCATATGGCAGCAGCCATTCATGTAGTGTCACTCACCCGGCCTTGGATGTGATGATTGCAATGGGATCTAAAAGCTCATTGGTCACATAGGCACCAACCAATGTCCACCAAGATAATTCTAACAGACTTCATGAAGCAGGGCATAACTTGGTGGCTCAAGCCAAAGGTGTTGAAGGAGGGAGCGCCCTTAAGACCATTCCCTCATCAATTGATTCTCATGACTGATGTTTCCACATATGGTTGGGGGGGGGGGGGGCCACACCTGCTTCAGTATCAATCACAGGGACAATGGTCAACCCAGGAGTCCACTTACCAAATCTAGCTGTTAGAACTCAGAGCTATTTGCAATGCACTAATAGTGTTTGAGCACTTCCTAAATGGGAATGTGTTGATGATCCACAGACACAATCAAGTCACCATGTTTTACATAAACAAGCAAGGAGGCTAAGGCTCCTTAGTCCTCTGCAAGTAGGATATATGACTGGGCAACCAAGTGTTTGATCACATTTTAAGCGACCCTACCTGCCCAGTATAGCAAACATAAAAGCAGACAAACTCAGCAGACTATTTCATCTCCACAAATGGGAATTGAACCCAAATTGACAACATATTCTACCAGTGGAATTGGCCATACATAGATCTTTTTGTAATAGAATACTCAAAACTGTGAAAGTTTTGCTCTCTTTTACCCAATCCAAGGAAAGAGTCGCAAGATGCATTCCTATTATCATGGTCTGCAGATCTTCTGTATGCCTTTCCACCAATTCCACTCATTACACGGACTGTATAGAAGTACAAACAAGACAGTGCAGACATGATTCTCATAGCATGATTCTTGGTTCTTTCAAGTACAAGTCAGTAACACCATCTCCGATAAAATTGAACTGAATACTGGAGTTCCCCAAGGCTCTACACTATCTGCGTCTGTATTTAACATTTACATGTTACCCTTATGTTACTTACTCTCCGGTCTTGGGCTAACCTACTACCTATACGCAGATGACATCCAGATTTTTCTACCAATTTACAATTCCATAGAAAAAGCCTGGCACTGTACTTGAAAGTAAACAATTACTCACACAAATGAGGCTGGTTCTAAATATTGAAAAAACTTGTCATTCTATTAGAAAGGAAAATATCTCCCAGAAGCTCTAGGTTGATTTCTCTACAAGATAACACTAATTTCAAGCTGGCAGAATACATCAGGGATCTAGGAGTTATTATTGATCCAGAATTATCTCTTAAAAAACATATTTCAACTAAAGTAAAAGAGGGTTATTTCAAACTATTGACACTGAAACGTCTGAAACCCCTTCTCTTGCAAAACGATTTTCGTACAGTCCTACAGACTTTAATATTTGCAAACACAGACTATTGTAATTCCCTATTTTTAGGTCTCCCCACCTCTTCCATTCAACCACTTCAGGTCCTTCAAAATACTGCAGCACGAATTTTAACTGGCAAAAAGAAAACTGACCACATTACTTCAACTTTAATTGACCTACATTGGTTACCCATTGAATCACGGGTGAAATTTAAAACACTCTGCATTCTGCATAAATTTATTCATGGTGAACAGGTAGACTGATTAAATATAGCCATTAGATTGCATGTTCCACAAAGAAATTTGCGTTCTGCAAATAAGGGCTTACTATCTTTACCCTCTGTTCACTCAGCATATTTGAACCAAGTTAGGGAGAGAGCGTTATCATTGGCAGGACCCAAAATCTGGAACACGCTGCCAACTATTCTGAAACTTGAGACCAATTTTAGAAAGTTTAAGCGTGACTTAAAAACCTGGCTTTTTAGCGAGGTATACGCACTTTGAGCTTAGTGTGCTTCTATGTTTCTATTCCATATTTTATGCCTTTTACTGTTTATCCTGCTTTGATTGTTTCTAATGTTTATTTTTATTTGTCTTTTATCTCTTTGTTTTTTAATAGTATACTGTTAGGCCTTAATTTTATTTTTAATTGTAGTTATTATTTACAAAATTGAGCTAGCTGAAAAAGTAAGGAATCTGGGACTAATAATGGACCCAGAAATCAACCTGAAGCAACACATATCTATAAAAGTAAGAGAAGGCTACGCAAAACTTATGGTCCTCAGAAAATTGAAATCATTACTCACACCCGCCCACTTCAGAACAGTATTGCAAACACTTATCTTTTCCAGCACTGACTACTGCAATGCACTCTTACTAGGACTCCCAAGCACATCGATAAGATCACTCCAGATACTTCAAAATACTGCAGCCAGAATACTGACGGGAAAAAAGAGGAGGGACCATATAACTGAAACTCTAGCAGACTTACATTGGTTACCCATCGAATACAGGATAAAATACAAGGCTTTATGTACCATACACAAACTAATATATGATAAAGAAGCAGACTGGCTAAACACAGCCTTACGAGTATATGTTCCACAAAGAAACCTCCGCTCAGCAAACAAAGCACTACTAACAATCCCTTCAGTAAAGTCAGCAAAATTAACCCAAGTGAGAGAAAGGGATTTATCATTGGCTGGGCCCATACTATGGAACACGATGCCCCCTGAACTCAGATTACAGAATAATCTCAAAACTTTTAAGAAAAATTTAAAAACATGGCTCTTTAAAAAAGCCTTCACTAAAGAGTGTGGAGGGTAGAGAATGAAAGTACAGAGTAATGCAGATGAGAATGAATTTACTCAATCCTACATTTAAGAAGTAATATCTCAAAGAGATAGTAACTCAATAATATACCTGGACTTGACCAACATTACTCAAATAATGATTTTATTTATGAAATTGTAACTGAAATTTATTGGCACCTGTTAGAATGTATGATATCCTAGATTTACTAACCTTAGTCTATGTGCCTATTTGTAAACCGTTGCGATGGTATATAACTTAGCGACGGTATAGAAAAGTTTTTAAATAAATAAATAAATACAACAGTGTTATTTTATGAATTTTTAGGCCTTATTTTTTATGTTTACTTTTAGTTATTATTTTTAACAGTTCTTATTTTATGTATAAGAATGTTATGACTGCATTTGTTATTGTATTATTGATTGTTCTTACTATTTACTGTGTTGTAAACCGTTATGACGGCTTGTCTTAGTGACGGTATATAAAACCTAATAAATAAATAAATAGCACCAGCTTGGCCGAGGCAGCCTTAGTATGTGTATCTCGTACAACTCTCAATTCATCAACCAAAACATTTGGAGAATCACCCGAATCTATTAACTCAGAAAGTCGGGATGCTCCTACACCCATTCCTTCTCTTCGTTCCACCTGACAGCATGGAGGTTGAGTGCAAAGTCTTAGCACTGTTACTACTTCCATGACACATACAGGATGTCCTCCTCTTGTTGCAGAAGCCTCCCACACGCTGCAACTATTCCTTCAAATGGAAACGTTACATGGACTGGTGTAAAGCACATTTAGTTGACCATTTCGATTGCTCTCCTGAGCTCTTGCTAGTCTGTATATATGATCTGTCCCAAATAGGTCTGCAGACATCTCAGTAAGGGTTCATCTAAGTTCTATTGTGGCTTATAGAGATGTGAATCGTTTTCCATATCGTCTTAACGATAGAAATCGTGTGGCAGGAGAAGAAAATCGTGTTTGGCACGATTATTTCGTTGAAAAATCGTTAAAAATCGTTTTTTCCGATTAGTGCGCACTAACTCGAGTTAGTGCGCACTAACTCCCCGTTAGTGCGCACTAACTCGCGTTAGTGCGCACTAACTGAAAATGATACAAATAGACACTTTCCAGGTCACTGAAGGTCAGTTAGGAATGAATATGTGTTCCTATTGGCTGGCAGCCCTCTTATCTATTGATGTTACCAAGGTTACCACTGAGGTGATGGTTGGGGGGATGGGAAATGGAACTGGAAACGCATGAACACCAACAGAAAATGAAACAAAGTGTTCACACTTCCCAGGTCAGTAAAGGTCACTTAGGAATGAATATGTATTCCTATTGGCTGGCTGTGCTCTTATCTATTGATGTTACCAAGGTTACCACTGAGGTAATGGTTGGGGGGATGTGAAATGGAAACAGTTGGAAGCTTGACATGTGATGATCAGCACTCACGTGACTAGAACTTCTTTGTTTATTATTTTTGTTAGCAGACACGTGCATGTTGAATTTGCCAATCACTGTGCATTTTAGAAAGGTGGTCCTGGCTGGAACTGTACACAGTTCAAATATATGTAATTGATTGTTGGTAAGTGTATTTTTTAAGTAGCCACACTGGCACAAGTATGTTTACTTTTCCTCCTACTTAACTCACTAGCTCAGCTTTGTAAGAAGGGCTTCTCTGCTTGTGTGTTGTTTTTGTTTGGTGTGAGGAGAGCAGAAACATCAGATCTTTATTCAATCTACTACAGTCATCTCTTATATTAACCTACTCAATTTTTTTAAAATGATTTGTTATATCACTGAATTAATAATTCATTATTATTAGGTGGTGGTGAATGTCTGACTAAGCTACTTGGCTAGTGTAACTGGTGAGGCTAGTGGCAGTTTAGCAGAATTATAATTTATTTGTATTAGTACTGCAGCATTAATATATTCAAGCCTAGGTAGGCAGCCAGTGCACTACTCCTGCAGTCACCTCATTGCTTCCTGTGCATTGCATTATAATATGCGCACACACTGACTCCAGCTTGGGTGGGGACAAGGCAGGTCTCCTTTACTGCACACACTGACTCCAGTTTGGTGATAAGGCAGGTTTCTAGAGATGTGAATCTCCATTTGCGCAAAAGGGCGCCGCCCGTAGACAACACGATTCGACTGCAGGAGGTCGTTCCGGACCCCCGCTGGGCTTTTGGCAAGTCTTGTGGGGGTCAGGAGGCCCCCCCCCAAGCTGGCCAAAAGTCCCTGGGGGTCCAGCGGGGGTCCGGGAGCGATCTCCTGGCGCGAATTGTTTTTTCATAAGGAAAATGGCGCCGGCCATAGCAGGGTGGGTTTTAGGGTTGCTTTAGCGTGCCGGTTTCCCCGCCCTCCCCCCCAATGGACCCCAGGTAATATAAGGCACTTTGGGGGGGGGTTTGGGAGGGTGGGGGATTTATTTTAAAGGGTCGGGGTGGGTTTTAGGGTTGCTTTAGCGTGCCGGTTTCCCCGCTCTGCCCCCCACTGGACCCCAGGTAATTTAAGGCACTTTGGGGGGGTTCGGGAGGGTGGGGGATTTATTTTCAAGGGTCGGGGTGTTGTGATCTTCCTGCACACAGTGCCCTAACCCTGGCAGGAGGGTGGGGGATTTATTTTAAAGGGTCAGGGTGGGTTTTAGGGTTGCTTTAGCGTGCTGGTTTCCCCGCCCTACACCCCACTGGACCCCAGGTAATTTAAGGCACTTTGGGGGGGTTTGGGAGGGTGGGGGATTTATTTTAAAGGGTCGGGGTGGGTTTTAGGGTTGCTTTAGCGTGCCGGTTTCCCCGCCCTCCCCCCCAATGGACCCCAGGTAATATAAGGCACTTTGGGGGGGTTCGGGAGGGTGGGGGATTTATTTTCAAGGGTCGGGGTGTTGTGATCTTCCTGCACACAGTGCCCTAACCCTGGCAGGAGGGTGGGGGATTTATTTTAAAGGGTCAGGGTGGGTTTTAGGGTTGCTTTAGCGTGCCGGTTTCCCCGCCCTACCCCCCACTGGACCCCAGGTAATTTAAGGCACTTTGGGGGGTTCGGGAGGGTGGGGGATTTATTTTAAAAGGTCGGGGTGGGTTTTAGGTTTGCTTTAGCGTGCCGGTTTCCCCGCCCTGCCCCCCACTGGACCCCAGGTAATTTAAGGCACTTTGGGGGGGTTCGGGAGGGTGGGGGATTTATTTTCAAGGGTCGGGGTGTTGTGATCTTCCTGCACACAGTGCCCTAACCCTGGCAGGAGGGTGGGGGATTTATTTTAAAGGGTCGGGGTGGGTTTTAGGGTTGCTTTAGCGTGCCGGTTTCCCCGCCCTACCCCCCACTGGACCCCAGGTAATTTAAGACACTTTGGGGGGGTTCGGGAGGGTGGGGGATTTATTTTAAAGGGTCAGGGTGGGTTTTAGGGTTGTTTTTAGTGTGCCGGTTTTCCTGCCCTCCCCTTCCCCTCCCCCTTCCCCCGATTTACGATTTTTAGATGATAAATCGGAGGAATTGTTATTGTGTCGCGGCTCTAACGATTTTTGACGATTTAAAATATATAGGACGATATTTTAAATCATCAAAAAAACGATTCACATCCCTACGAGGTCTCCTTTACTGCACACACTGACTCAAGCTTGGGGACAAGGCAGGTCTCCTTTACAGCACACACTAACTCCATCTTGTGGAAAAGGCAGGTCTCCTTTACTGCAGACACTGACTCCAGCTTGTTGAAAAGGCAGGTCTCCTTTATATATATAATCTTATCAATCAATCAGTGGACTGTATTAGCTGCAGCTGGTGATTGATTAAATAAATACTGAAATATCAGTCTACTAAACTAGTGTGTCGTCTTACACTAGCCACTAGCCAGCCACTACCCCTGTGTTGGTGCTGGACTTGCACGTGAGCCTTAAATTTATAAACAAATTGTTTGTGTTAGTAGTGCAAGTATAAGTAAATATAATATTATGGGGTAGCCTAGTGTCATTGGCTACTAGTGGCTGGCTACTAGCCACGCAAGTGAGCCACTAGTCAGATTATCACACAGTGACCTGTCACTGACTGACGAAGTCACTCCCTAACTATTTAACCCTTCTTTATATCTTATCTATTAGGTGCTGCTCACTCAGTACACTGCTGTGCCAGCTTACTTGTTGGTACTGGACTGGACTTGCAGCCATAACGTTTTAAAATGTTTGCTGGTAAGAAGAAGAGTGCTACTGGAAAGAAAATTCCAGTCATTAGGAAAAAACTGCGATTTGATGATACCCCTTCTACTTCAGCAAATGTAAAGGAGCAAGGTAACTTGCAGGACAAGGAAGGAGCAAAATCTGGAAAGGTGAAAGTGAAATCTGTGCAGCAGCAGCAAAGTTTATTGATGGATGAAGTGCTACAGAAAGTGCTGAATAGAGAATCAGAGGACTCTGAGTCTGAGGAGGAGGATGACAATGATGATATTCAGGATGAGGAGAAGAACACCACCAATGACAGTGATAGTAGTGATGATGAATCAGATGATGGTAGTCCGATTGTCAAAAAAACCACTGTCAGTGCCAGTAGTATCCTCTCTATTCCTAAACCAGTTGAAAATTTGCAGGTTACTACAACACCAACTTCTGCTACTTCTACTCCTAGTACTTCTACTCCTACTCTGATGACAACACTGACAAGAAATGTCCAGCCTAGAGTAAGGGACAGTAGAAAAACATCAAAGGTTTGGAATCATTTTAATGTTACTGATGATTGGAGATGTGCTCAATGTATCCATTGTAAAAGGATGGTGAGCCGTGGAAGAACTCTTGGACATCTTACTACCACCAACATGAAATATCACCTGGAAAGAGAACATAGAGCACTGTTGCTTGCAGAAGAAGCTGCAGGGAAGCCACAGAAGGAAATTACATCAGAAGATTGTGTGTATGTGAAGCAGAAGCAGTCTTCTCCTTCTCCTCTTCCACCGCAGCAGCGGCAAGCTACTGTTGAGCAGATGGGGTGGTGTCCTTCTTCCATTTCACGGACTAGGAAGCAAGTAGTATCCAAAGTGTTGACACGACAAATTGCTGTAATGATTGCTGTGGATGATCAGCCACTGCAGATTGTAGAGAATGAGGGATTTAAGCAGCTGATGCATCTTGTAGCCCCTGAGTACAAAATTCCATCAAGAACTACATTTACCCGTCAGGTGATTCCTTCCCTGTACTCACAATGTCGTGCTGAAATGCAGATTGTGATGGCAAGGGCAAAGGGAAGGAGCATACATCTCACCACTGATCTTTGGACTAGTAAGAATGCAACACATGCATATTTGTCTCTAACAGCGCATTGGTGGCAGCTGGATGAGGCATTAACTGACAGCAGAAGCACAAGCAGTGGCAGTAGCACCAGCAGCTCCAAAAAGCTTTCTCCAGGATACCGGTGGGCTTTACTGCATGCTCAAGTGCTAGACAAGAGACATACTTCTGAAAATATCCTACAGACAATTCAGGGGATGATGGAAGGATGGAAAGGGCTACTTAGAAGCAGTGATATGGAATGTTTAAATGGATATATCATTACTGACAATGCTGCCAATATGAGTAAGGCTCTGGAGGATGGTGGATTCAAAGGCATCCGATGCTTTGCACATACACTGCACCTGGTAGTGAGGGATGCGTTGGGGCTAGGTGCCAAGGAAGTGCAAGGTACTAGTCGTCAAGCCCTGAAGCGGTTGATTGAAAAGTGCCGCAAAATAACTGGGCATTTCAATCGCAGTGTGAAAAGTGGGAAGGAACTCAGAGAAAAACAAAAAGCAGTTAGGGCACCATTGCATAACCTTGTTCAGGATGTGCCTACCAGATGGAATTCCACCTATCTTATGTTGGAGAGGTTGTCTGAACAACAGACACCTCTGCATGACTTGGCAATGGAATCTGAAATTGGATTGGAAAATCCACTTGGATGTCAGGACTGGACAAACATTGCACAGATGGTGTATGTCCTCAAGCCTTTCAAAGAATATACTGATGAACTGAGTGCAGCTACAGCCACGTTAGGTGATATCATTCCTGTAATATATGATCTGGAGCAGGTATTACAGGAATTTCTGCATCAGACAGATTTGTCGAAGGAAGTGTTGCAGCTTGTGAGATGCTTACAAGAGCAAGTACGGAAAAGGTTGAAACCTCTAATGGAAAAGGATAGCTATATGTTAGCTACTATGTGTGACCCACGTGTGAAAGGCAGTATTGCTCTCAAGTGCAATACTCTTGCATCCTGGACAAATAAGTTGATTCAAATGGTTGAAAAGATTTCAACTCCTCCCACTCCATCCTGCTCAGCTGCTTCCAGTTCCACCAGCTGCTTCCCTCCCATGATGACAACCCATTCTCCTCCCAAATTTCATGCAACTGGTGCTATTTCAAAAGCAAGAGCAAGATGTGTCAGATTTGAGACTGGTGGTGCTGCTAACCAGCAGCAATACCTGCAAGATAAGGTTGCAAAAATTCATGTGAAGGCTTTTCTCTCTGAGCAAGTTCAGAGCATGGAGTCAGATCCTCTGAGATATTGGGCAGAAAAAGCTTCAATGTGGCCTTATCTTTCCATAGTAGCACAACACTTTCTTTCCTGCCCACCCACCAGTGTGCAAAGTGAAAGAGTATTTTCATTGACAGGGAACATTGTGAGTCCACACCGTGCACGTTTGAATCCAGACTTAGTTGAGGAATTGGTTTTCATCAAAATGAACCTTCCGCTGCTTGATAATGTGAAAATTCGCTGTGACTGGGAGGAGGAGTGAGTCTCTTGTCTAGGATGGGGATGCAAGGTCGTTTGGGAACACAGCAGGGTGGAGCATTCAGCAGTAGCACTGCCTCATGATAGAACTGACCCTGCCTCTTCACCTCAGGTGTCTGCTGTGCTGTTATCATCTATCTTGTCAGCTTGATGAATAAGGACTTTGTACGTGCAAGCAAGAAACCTAAGTTTGTGTCTATCAACTGTGTGCGCTTATTTAGCAGCAGTTAGAGAACAGGCAGTTAAAGTATTTTTGAGTTTTGAACATAGTCGCTCTAAGCAGTTAATGTATATGTGATAGGGGCATGGTTTATTTTTCAGGCTGAGACAGTTTATAGCTCAGCTTACCAAACCGGTCCTGGGGATTCCACAGCCAGTTGGATTTTTAGAATATCCACAAAAAATTATGCATGAGATACATTTGCATATCATGGGGACTCAGTATATGCAAATTTACATCATGCATAAAATCCGGCTTAGTGAGTGGTTATTTATTTGGAAAACCCTGGTTTATAGGGACCAATTTGTCTCACTCTCTATAAATAAAGCCTGACCACGTAAGTTAGTGCCTAAATCAAAACCATCTCCAGTTGTGTCATGAGTTACTTAACCTCCCTGTGGTCAGTAAAAGGTTTCTCTGGCCGAGATTTAATTATTTCTCCCTGCGGAGCAGATACATGTTAAGTTGAATTTTCAAGTTGCATTAATAAAAAACAGCATTTACGTGTGTAAATAAATAGCATATACTTCTTTATATAGTACAACATGAGTAAATCTACACGTGTGAAAAAAAGGGATGGTCTAGGTGTTCCCAAGTGGAGGCCAACATTTATGTATGTTAGTTGCTATTTTATAAGAGATTTACTGTATGTGTAGATTTGGCAGCTTTATATTTACTCTCGCTCTTTATCTGGAGTAAGTGATAGTATAAGAAGTCTTAACAGTCAAATCATGACTATGTCGTGGTCTGGGAGAAATGGGGGAAGCTGAGGCTGATCTTGATGAGTTGCAGATGGACTGGAGTGGAAACTGAAAGACTAATTGATAACACTGGTAATTTTATTGCTGTGTGCATGTTAGAAAATCTGTTGACTATAAATCCCAATTTATAATAATTTTAATAATTGAGTCCACTAATATTTCTCAAATTTAAAACATTTTATTAACTACAAAACTATAACGAAATTAAATAACACTGTTATAAAAATATAACTTTACAATGACAACATACCAAAAAAAAATTATGTGTTAGCACCCAGTACTCAAGGATGTGGAGAGGAGAATGGCAACCCGAGAGGAGGATCCTGCTCTGGAGCAGAGGGCAGTGGCATCTCCTCCTCATGAGGCATCTCATGAGGATGAGATACCTGTGCCCTCCGCTCCTGAAAGGCCACCTCCATGGCTGACAGCCTCCTCTGCACATCCTTGACATCTGCCCTGATGCTGTTTACTCCCTGCAGGATCTCCTTCAGTATGCCAAACTGCGCATGTGCAGTGCATACGCAGCTTGGAGGAGATCCTGCAGGGAGTAAAGCAACAGTGCTGGTGCTGGTGCTGCTGGGCCCGGCTGTGGCTGCCTCCATCCTTTGGGCACTGGCAGTGGCACTGGTGGCTGTGGCTGCCTCTTCTTGCCCTGTAAAGAAATGTAAAAAATTCTACATAAGATATAGAACAGGGGTGGGCAGTTATGGTCCTCGAGGGCCACAAACCAGTATTGTACACACCAGCAAGTTTATAATATTAAAATACATTCAACCCCTTAGTTTACTAAATTGCAGGGTTTTGGAAAAATGAGTTTATAGTCTACAACCTCGGAGAGGGAGAGTGGAGGGATATCATTCTAGATAATTAGAGATAATATTATATAAATATATAACATAACATACATCTATCCCACCCTATATAACTGACTGATCACAAACAATAATTTTGATTTTCTGCCTCAGACAGATACTAGACAAACTACTACTACTAGTACTACAACATATGTACTGGCCCTGTGGCCCAAAATACAAGCCATTAAGCCCGTACACACGTGCTACATTAAAAAAAAATGTTTTTCAGTTCATTTTTTAACATGGCACTCTTCTACAGTTCTTCTTCCTCACTCATCCTCTTCCTCCCACTGCCTCCCTCCCCTCTCACAGTGACTAATACCCCCTTCCCTCAGTCTCACATTCATCCCCCATTCACATTTGCAGCATGTTGGTCAATGGTCAGGGCTCAATTATCTAATATCTAATAATATAATACCTGGCCCACCAGTGACGGTTCCCTCCGTCCTCCTCTGCTGACAGCCACTGGGCCCAGGAAGCCCCGCCTCGTCCCTGCTGGTGTGTGGTTCTGTACGAAGACACAGATCAAATTTCAGAGAACAACAGTTAAAATTTAAAAAAAAGGAATTGGAACTGACACAAACAATATTAAACACAAATTCCATTACAATTAATTGAATAATATTTGTGTACTTGTGTAGTATTCTCAAACAACCTACCAGGCGAAGGACGCGCTAAAGTCAGGCGGACCTCCTCAAGCCAATCACCCTCGTGAAGTCTCAGATGCCGACCTGAGAATTAGAGGTAGAAAGGAAATAGAATAACATTAATTGATTAATAAATTAATTACAAACACAACATGCCCTACTAGGTTATTTTTTTATGCAATATATAAAATTTAGTAATAAAAAAATACTTAGCTATCTTTTAATGTGGCATTCAAAATTCCCAAATACAAATCCCATCATTTCGAAATGATAAGTAAATATAAATAAATATAATACACCACTAACATTATCTCTCACCTTTCTTCTTGAGATCTTCGATCTCACGCGGGTAAGAGGCTCTCTGGCAGAACTCCTCCTGGAGAGCCACCCAGGCTGCAGTCTCCCTTTGAAGGTTAGGCCTGCTGCCTGAGGGGGTGTAGAGATGCTCCTCATCCAGGAGGAGTAGCCGGGCTAGGAGGTCCACATCTGCCTGTGTGAACCGTGGCTTCCTGGACCTAGCATCACGATCTGCCTTTGAGGAGGACGGTTGGGCTGACTCCCTAAAACGATCCATCTACAATGAGAAAATAAAAAAGAAGATGAAAAAAGTAAGTTCAGAAGCTCAGAATGCAAAGGGCTGAAGTATCCCACCCTTCACATCCCCCACTGCTGGTATATGGGAGAGAGAAGGGGAAGGGGAGGGGGTGGGGGGAGGTGAAGGGGCAAGCAGCCCCACTCCCTGTGAGGGATGGGAAGGGAGAGACAGCCCCACTCCCTGGGAGGGATGGGAAGGGAGAGACAGCCCCTGAATGCAGGGGCTGTCTCTCCCTTCCCATCCCTCCCTCCCCTCCCCCCCCCCCCCCACCACTCACCCACACACTATTCACTGGCTGGGACATGGTGGAGGGGAGGAGTCAGGGTTAGGGAACTGTGTGCAGGAAGATCACAACACTCCTGGTGCCAGGGTTAGGGCACTGTGTGTGCAGGAAGATCACAACACTCCTGGTATCAGGGATAGGGCACTGTGTGCAGGAAGATCACAATACCCCGGAGGAGTGAGGGTCAGGCAGCTGAGCTCCCCCCTGTCTGTGAAGCCAGCCTCTCACTAGTAATGCAGGGAGGGAGCTGTCTCAGACTTCACCATCCTCCCCCCCCCTCACCCACACACCATTCACTAGCTGGGACATGGGGGAAGTCAGGAGTGAGGGTCAGGCAGCTCCCCCCTGTCTGTGAAGCCAGCCTCTCACTAGTAATGCAGGGAGGGAGCTGTCTCAGACTTCACCATCCTCCCCCCCCCCCTCACCCACACACCATTCACTAGCTGGGACATGGGGGAAGTCAGGAGTGAGGGTCAGGCAGCTCCCCCCTGTCTGTGAAGCCAGCCTCTCACTAGTAATGCAGGGAGGGAGCTGTCTCAGACTTCACCATCCCCCCCCCCCCCCCCTCACCCACACACCATTCACTAGCTGGGACATGGGGGAAGTCAGGAGTGAGGGTCAGGCAGCTCCCCCCTGTCTGTGAAGCCAGCCTCTCACTAGTAATGCAGGGAGGGTGCTGTCTCAGACTTCACCATCCTCCCCCCCCCCCTCACCCACACACCATTCACTAGCTGGGACATGGGGGAAGTCAGGAGTGAGGGTCAGGCAGCTCCCCCCTGTCTGTGAAGCCAGCCTCTCACTAGTAATGCAGGGAGGGAGCTGTCTCAGACTTCACCATCCTCCCCCCCCCCCTCACCCACACACCATTCACTAGCTGGGACATGGGGGAAGTCAGGAGTGAGGGTCAGGCAGCTCCCCCCTGTCTGTGAAGCCAGCCTCTCACTAGTAATGCAGGGAGGGAGCTGTCTCAGACTTCACCATCCTCCTCCCCCCCCCCCCTCACCCACACACCATTCACTAGCTGGGACATGGGGGAAGTCAGGAGTGAGGGTCAGGCAGCTCCCCCTTGTCTGTGAAGCCAGCCTCTCACTAGTAATGCAGGGAGGGAGCTGTCTCAGACTTCACCACCCTCCCCCCCCCCCCCTCACCCACACACCAGTCACTAACTGGGACATGGGGAAAGTCAGGAGTGAGGGTCAGGCAGCTCCCCCCTGTCTGTGAAGCCAGCCTCTCACTAGTAATGCAGGGATGGAGCTGTCTCAGACTTCACCATCCTCCCCCCCCCCCCTCACCCACACACCATTCACTACCTGGGACCTGGGGGAAGTCAGGAGTGAGGGTCAGGCAGCTCCCCCCTGTCTGTGAAGCCAGCCTCTCACTAGTAATGCAGGGAGGGAGCTGTCTCAGACTGGTATCAGGGTTAGGGCACTGTGTGCAGGAAGATCACAACACTCCTGGTATTAATAGGGATAGGGCACTGTAAGAGATGACTGTAGTAGATTGAATAAAGATCTGATGTTTCTGCTCTCCTCACACCAAACAAAAACAACACACAAGCAGAGAAGCCCTTCTTACAAAGCTGAGCTAGTGAGTTAAGTAGGAGGAAAAGTAAACATACTTGTGCCAGTGTGGCTACTTAAAAAATACACTTACCAACAATCAATTACATATATTTGAACTGTGTACAGTTCCAGCCAGGACCACCTTTCTAAAATGCACAGTGATTGGCAAATTCAACATGCACTAGCATTTCAGGTGCCTGCTAACAAAAATAATAAACAAACAAGTTCTAGTCACGTGAGTGCTGATCATTACATTACTTTTTTTGTCAAGCTTCCAACTGTTTCCATTTCACATCCCCCCAACCATTACCTCAGTGTTAGCCTTGGTAACATCAATAGATAAGAGCACAGCCAGCCAATAGGAATACATACATACATATTCATTCCTAAGTGACCTTTACTGACCTGGGAAGTGTGAACACTTTGTTTCATTTTCTGTTGGTGTTCGTTAGTTTCCAGTTCCATTTCCCATCCCCCCAACCATCACCTCAGTGGTAACCTTGGTAACATCAATAGATAAGAGGGCAGCCAGCCAATAGGAACACATATTCATTCCTAACTGACCTTCAGTGACCTGGAAAGTGTTTATTTGTATCATTTTCAGTTAGTGCGCACTAAATCGAGTTAGTGCGCACTAACGGGGAGTTAGTGCGCACTAACTCCCGTTAGTGCGCACTAACACGATTTAACGATTTTTAACGATAAATCGTTAGAATTTCTATTGTATCGTGTTCTATAACGATTTAAGACGATATTAACATTATCGGACGATAATTTTAATCGTTGAAAAACGATTCACATCCCTAGTGGCTTATCACTACAAAATCAGAAATCTTTCCATTGCAACTCACCCGCTGATTTCTCGCTTTATGAAAGGCTTGCTTCACCCTCGTCCTCCAATACAAAAACCTCTGCTACCTTGTGTCATTAATATAGTCCTCAAAATTAGAAAAACTGGAAGAAATGCGACTAAATAATACTATTAGAAATGCAGGTCACATTACTCTCATGGTTTTGAAATTAAGGAATACCCTCATACCAGGGCTAATGCACACTTCCGCCTACCGGCGTCTTTTACTTTTATGTACAATCGCCAATTTGGCTGCCCATTTCCAAATGCAATCATAGGGTAACCTATATTTTGTTTGAAACCATGATGAACATACTGCCGCAAATTTTTAGCAGTTTAAATCATTTTTTCATTTTTTTCATTTTTTTGTATTTTTTGTGTATTTTTCCAATAACGCACCAAGTCCTAAAAGCTCATTTGCTTTCTTTCATTTCAACTTGAAAAGTGCAGTATCTTAAGAAAGGCATTTATCTGGCGCTTATCTTATTCAGTAGAGCCGAAGTCTCAATGCTCTGCAAAAAAAGCCCAGTATCTTAAGAAAGGCACTTATCTTATTCATTAGAGCCAAAGTCTCAATGCTCTGCAAAAACAGCCCGACACCGCTGGTGTTTCGAAGTTACTTCTTCGTCAGGGGCTAAACACTGAAAAAAAGTTGAAACAAACATTTGTTAAACATTATTCTTTAAAATATCAATCCCTCCTTTCGGGATCATAGACTTACGGCGTTTCCACAATGAAATTCACGCGGCAATTGTTGATCCGCCATTTTGACGCTGACTTTTAAAGACACATTTGAATTCTAGAACGACCAATCAGAGAGTTCGTTCTTCAGAGGCAGTGCGAGAAAGCCATTTTAATGGCCCTTTAAATCAACATTTGACAGCGTCTCAAATATTGATTTACAACATTCGCTAATTTGATCATTTCGGTACTGATTTTAAAGATGGGTAAAAAATCAGAAAAAAACCAGAAAAAGTTTTGGAAAAAATTTTTTTTTGACAGAATTGTATAATCCAGATGAGTTTTCCAAAAAGTCTTTAAATCAATGATGACCAATCGATGGTATCATTCATACCTCTTGGTGATTCTGAACCCAATTTAAAAATCCATTTTTGTTCTTTATAATTAAGAGAAGTTCGAATATCTCCTTTTCTGATGTTCACCTGTATCATATCCAAAATGGTCCATTGTAAATCGACAAAATTGTGTCCTTGAGCGATACAATGTTTGACCATAGGGGCATCTATATTCCCGGTGTTTAATCTGCTTCTATGTTCTCTCAATCGTATTCTGATTGGTCTAGATGTCCGACCAATGTAAAGCATAGGACAGTTACACTGTATCACATATACAACTTGTTGGGAATCACAATTGGTTACAAATCTTCTTCTATATGTAATATTTGTACTAGGATTAGTCCAAGTTGCTCCGGTAAGTGACTGATGGCACATGTCACATTTTCCACATATAGTGTGCATACCGATTGTTTCTGGAATAGAGGAAGGTAAAGCTGCTCTTACTAATGAATTTTTAATATTTGATCCCCTTTGAAATGAAATTAAAGGATGTTCTTGAAATATTGGATATAACTGAAGTATATGCCAATGTGCATGTATACTTTTGACTACTTCCCCAACTCTATCTGTATACTGTAACACATATACATCTTGGGAAATAGACTTCTTATCTTGATATGTTAACAAAGATTCTCTTGATGAATAACGTGCTCTTTTGTACGCTGTTTTTACAACATTAAGAGGATATCCCCTCTCAAAAAAACGTTTTGCTAAAGCATAAGCTTCATTTTTAAAAACTGCCAATGAAGAGCAAATTCGTCTAAGTCGAAAAAATTGTCCAACCGGAAGACCGTTCTTAAATGCTCTTGGATGAAAGCTTTGGTATCTATCCGACCAGCCTTTGTCCCACCCCTCCCCACCCAGACCACATCCCCGGCCTGCCCCTTTTTCATGTCCTGGCACTTGTGCGCATATCGGCAATTACGCACATGGCCAGGCCCTTTTGAAAATGTGCACGGCATGCATAGGGCCCAGCCACGCGCATAACTGCCGGTATTTGTGCACATGGCCCTTTTAAAATATGGCCTTCAGTGAGCTAAAAGCCTTAGTACACACTCCCCCATATCTACAATTCTTCCGTGACAAAGTAATGTTACGACTACTTCCAAAATTGTTACCGAAAGTAGTAACTGTATTTCACCTCAATGAAACAATCTCCCTACCAATTTTCTTACTGAAGCCACATAAAAATGAAAGAGAAAGAAACTGCACACCTTGGATTGCAAACGTATTATAAAGAAAGGATGCAAGGTCATAGACGAGCTCAACAATTGTTTGTCTCCTATGACTCCAATAAATCAGGACTTGCGGTATCCAAAAAAAATTGACTGGATGACAAATTGTATTTGAAATTGCTATGCAAAGACTCCCCTGCCTCTGTCGGGGACGGCCAAAGCCCATCAAGTATAATCCACAGCTTCATCCTTAGCGCATGCACAAAATGTGCTCATTGCTGACATTTGCAAAGCCGCAACCTGGTCATCAGTTCACATCTTCATGGCTCACTATTGCCTAGACAGTCTGGGGTAGATTTTATAAATCTATGCCTGCGCGTACTTTTGTTCATGCACCAGGCGCAAACAAAAGTACGTGGGATTTTATAAGATACGCGTGTAGCCGCGCGTATCTTATAAAATCCCTCCGAGGCCGCTCCGAAATTGGAGCGGCCTCGGAGGGAACTTTCCTTTCACCCCCTCCGCACCTTCCCCTACTTTTCCCACCCTCCTGGCCCTATGTAAACCACCCCCACCTGTGTTTTAAAAGTTACGCCTGCCAGCAGGCTGCTGGTGCATGATTCCCTGGCTCGGGAGCCATTTCAGAGGCCTCGGCCATGCCCCCGAAGTGCCCCCGGGCCAGCACCATGCCCCCCCTGACATGCCCCCTGGAACGCCCCGAATCTCGTGTCGACCCCGACATGCTCCTGACACGTCCCGGGGCTTGTGCATGCCGCCGAGCCTATGCGAAATAGGCTCAGCGTGCACAGGGGGTACTTCTGTGAGGTTTTCGGGGGTACGCGTGTAAGATACCTTTGAAAATCTGGCCCTCTATTAGCACTAGACAGCTCAGTGGGCAAAGTGGTGTTGAGTTCCATGGAAGACCACTAGAGATTGCCACTCAAGAAGATAGGTTACAAAAAAAAAAAAAGCATACACTCAGCAACAGACTACCCTACAATGGGTAACAACAACCCTTAGCTTGGGTCTCCCCAAGACAGCATGACTAATTCAGCCTGCTTATCAATGGAAAAAAGCAAGTTTGCTTACCATAAACAGTGTTTTCTGTAGATAGCAGGAAGAATTAGCCATGTGTACCAGCCCGTCTCCCTGGCAGCCTCTACCTTATATAAAATATCTCTGATAATAACTGAGCATTCCAGAATGAGGCGATCACGTGGGAACTGCCATGCATGAGCAGAGCATCACAGCTCTGCTACTTTGAGAGGTTTCTGGACTGTGTGCTTGATGTCACCCAAGACAAAATAGCATGGCTAATTCTTCCTGCTATCTATGAAAAACACCATTTACGGCAAGCAAACTTGCTTTTTTTGTGCACAACAAACATACTGCTTATGCAGGAAGGAGTTTTCCATGCACAGAATCAGGCTGATGCAATATAGTGTGCTTAGCTGAGCGCATTGGTTAACAAGCATTTGGATGCGTGTTTTAGATGCATGATCAAAACCCCTTATGCAATAAGGGGATTAGCATGTTTAAAATGCACATCCTAACCAGTGTGTAAATTCATGTTGATGAGGCTATTAGCTAATATCCCTTGATGCAAAAAAATGAAATGTGTGCCTGATGCGCAGGTGTTAACTTTAGGAGATCCTTAAGAATTAACAGAAAAGCAGAAAATACTACTTTTATGTTCTTTTTTCAGTTCCTCTGACTTAATATCGCCACGATATTAAGTCAGAGGAACTGAAAAAAGGAGAAGTCCATTAACTGCTATTAATCAAGTTAACTTAGGGATTAGCCACTGCTATTAATTGCATCAGTTGCATAGGATCGTCTTGGTGTTTGGGTAATTGCCAGGTTCTTGTGACCTGATTTGGCCACTGTTGGAAACAGGATGCTGGGCTTGATGGACCCTTGGTCTGACCCAGCATGGCAATTTCTTATGTTTTTATGAGTAAGGAAAAAAAAACCAAACAAATTGCCATTGGTCTGTTTTCCTAACCCGCAGTGACAGCCACCTATCCTGGGCGCCTGCTGCTGAGGAGGTGTTAGGGGCATACAATTTCCCCAGCGCCTCCTTTTTACCACAGCAGCCCATTTAAATATTACATCAGGTGCCTCAGAGAGGTCATCGGTGCACGTTAGTAGAGTGGGTGTCCAATCTTGAGTGCCTTTTTTCCATGCACCGATACTGCATCGGCCTGAATGTGCATTGAAAACTGTGAGCCCTGCTTAGTGCCCTTGTATGGTATTCCCATGCAAATGAGGGCATTAAGCAGTACTCCCCAATGCACAGAGGTGTGCTGGCCCTAACCCAGGTTTTGTTAATGCTGGAAACTTTACTCCTGGTCAGAGATCAAGTTTCCAGCACTGGAAAATCAGGGGGTACCAGAGACAGTGACTGAGCTACTACAGAGGTAGGGGGGCTTCTGGTCTAAAGGTTTCCCAGCCAGAAAGCCCATAAGCTTGTCACCGTCACCCAGCAAAACTAGCGGAGAGATTCGTGCCCCAGAAAGCCTATATAGCTTCACTCATCAATCTCTTCTGGCTATAATTCCCACCCGACTGAAACAATGTGAAAAACAGATGGCTCACCTCTAAATCCAAAAAGTAAGGAATCCACAAAGAACAGGAAGTTAATGATGTCAACTTATAATGAACAAATCCTGAACCACATAGGGAGTGGGTAAGCTCAGAGAGACCTCATAATCGGGTGCCCAAAGGCTAAGCTGATATAAGCTTTTAATGGCTCAAGCTTTTCTTTAGTAGCTTTTAATCATTGGTCTCAATGGGCTTTGAGACCAATGATTAAAAGCTACTAAAGAAAAGCTTGAGCCATTAAAAGCTTATATCAGCTTAGCCTTTGGGCACCCGATTATGAGGTCTCTCTGAGCTTACCCACTCCCTATGTGGTTCAGGATTTGTTCACCTCTAAATCCAGCAGCAAAAAACAAACCTGAGGGGAGTTATAACAGCCCAGTGCCACATCGCTCATCTCTTCATCTCTGCTAAATCTATCTCTGAAAGCAGACTGCAATAATCAGATTACGCTTTGTTTTAGTTGCTTTTTTCTTTTGAAGCCTCCCATCAAGCAGGTGTTACACCCGTAGGTTGCAGACGGCTGCGACCTCTGTTGCTCACCTCCTTTTTTCCTGCACCAGCGATTCTCGGAAGAATGGCGGCCTCTGCCTTAAAATGCCACCTTCCTCATTGTCCCCGGGACGGCGTGGGCGATCCCGTCCGCCATCTTGAGCACACCAGACCCTCTCTTCTACACGTTATGGCGGGAATCTCGGGGGCGTCCCCTCCGCATGACGTCACCTCAGGGGCGTCTCCTCTGCATGACGTCACCTGCCAGTGTATTTAAGCCTACCAGCCTATGCTTCCTACGAGTTAGCAAGGACTTCCTTCCTGCTGAATTCCAATCCTCTTGGAGACGCTTCTCTACTTGCTACTCTGAACTTTGTTCCTGAACTCCGGTACTTGGACGCTTTAGGTACCCGCTCCTTGGGGGGCCTTGTCGCGTTCTGGCTATCCACTCCTTGGAGGGCCTTCCTGCCTGGAGAATCCTTCTACCCTAGATTGGGACCCAGCTTCATTCAGCCTTGTGAGTACGCTCTTCTATTTGCTACCAGCTTGCTGACGGAACCTCCGGTGTACCCCGTGCCTCGGGCCACAACCGTGATCACCTCAGCGGACCACCTTCTACGCTTTGGAGTGAGTACCCTCATCTACCCAGCTCTGCTGACCTCCTGCACGTCTCTTTCTATGACTGTGCTGATTCTCGGCATACCCCGCACTGCAGGCCACTACTGGATCAACCCTGAGAAGTATCCATCTGAGGAGGAGTTCCCCGGCGTACCCCGCTCTGCGGGCCACTACCAGGGATACCATCACTGAGCTACATCACCCCTCTAAACAGTGTCTTCACTTTGCCTACATTTCAGTCTAATAAAGTCTCATTCTATCTGTGTCCATTTCAGCTGAGGCAATGCCTACCGTAGTGAATCCCCACAGGGCTCCTCCCTGTGGGTGGAGTCAGCTCTCACTACGATCCAGGGTCCACACCACACCAGAACATAACAGCAGGGTCCTGCCGAGTGTACAGGCTGTAGGATTCCTGCTGGCGGCACCCTCTTCCCCCCTTCCTTCCTGAGTTAAATTGTGCATTCAGCCCATGCTGAATGCATTTTTTAACTTGACATACACCCATTTTAACTCCCAGTGCATTAGAATAGTATTAGCTTAAAGCATAAGGATTTAAAAAAACATTGAATCTGGTGTTGCATTTCAGCACACAGTTTTAATGCAATGGCAATGGCCAAGCCGAATGTAATAACCGAACCCTAAAGACCTTTCTTCGTTCATTCGTGAACGACTGGCAGGATGATTGGTCCACCCTCCTTGCCTGGGCTGAGTTCTCCCACAATTCGCATACCAACTCAGCTACCCGCTCCTCACCGTTTCTGATCGTATACAGCCCTTATTGGTTGTTTTTCTTCTCCCCTGCCGTTGAAGCAGAGAGCTATGCTGGATATGCGTGAAGTATCAGTTTTTCTTCTCCCCTGCCATTGAAGCAGAGAGCTATGCTGGATATGCGTGAAGTATCAGTTTTTCTTCTCCCCTGCCATTGAAGCAGAGAGCTATGCTGGATGTGCGTGAAGTATCAATTTTTCTTCTCCCCTGCCGTTGAAGCAGAGAGCTATGCTGGATATGCGTGAAGTATCAGTTTTTCTTCTCCCCTGCCGTTGAAGCAGAGAGCTATGCTGGATATGCATTGAAAGTGAAGTATCAGGCTTATTTGGTTTGGGGTAGTAACCGCCGTAACAAGCCAGCTACTCCCCGCTTTGTGAGTGCAAATCATTTTTTCCACATTTCCTCTTGCTGTTGAAGCTTAGAGCGATGTTGGAGTCACAGTAACCATGTGTATGTTTATTGAATAAGGGTATTATCTCCAGGCAGTAGCCGTCATTCTGGCGAGCCACCCACTCTTCATTGACGGCCTCTTAACTTTATGGATCCACAGTGTTTGTCCCACGCCCCTTTGAAGTCCTTCACAGTTCTGGTCTTCACCACTTCCTCCGGAAGGGCATTCCAAGCATCCACCACCCTCTCCGTGAAGAAATACTTCCTGACATTGGTTCTGAATCTTCCTCCCTGGAGCTTCAAATCGTGACCCCTGGTTCTGCTGATTTTTTTCCTACGGAAAAGGTTTGTCGTTGTCTTTGGATCATTAAAACCTTTCAAGTATCTGAAAGTCTGTATCATATCACCTCTGCTCCTCCTTTCCTCCAGGGTGTACATATTTAGATTCTTCAATCTCTCCTCATAAGTCATTTGATGAAGACCTTCCACCTTTTTGGTCGCCCTTCTCTGGACCGCCTCCATCTTGTCTCTGTCTCTTCGGAGATACGGTCTCCAGAACTGAACACAATACTCCAGGTGAGGTCTCACCAAGGACCTGCACAAGGGGATAACCACTTCCCTTTTCCTACTCGATATTCCTCTCTCTATGCAGCCCAGCATTCTTCTGGCTCTAGCTATTGCCTTGTCACATTGCTTCGCCGACCCCAGATCACCAGACACCATCACCCCAAGGTCTCTCTCCTGCTCCGTGCACATCAGCCTTTCTCCCCCCATTGAATACAGTTCATTCGGATTTCCACTCCCCACATGCATGACTCTACACTTCTTGGCATCGAATCCCAGCCGCCATATCCTCGACCACTCTTCCATCTTCCTTAAATCCCGTCTCATTCTCTCCACTCCTTCCGGTGTGTCCACTCCGTTGCAGATCCCGGTGTCATCCGCAAAAAGACATACCCTACCCTCTATCCCTTCCGTAATGTCGCTCACAAAGATATTGAAAAGGACCGGTCCCAACACCGATCCCTGCGGTACAGTGAAAGGAATGACCACTTGGAGGATATGGTGAATCCCTGGGCCGATGGCAGATAACAGCACCCCCAGGAGGAGATCCTGAGAGGAACCACCGGCTAGGCTATAAGATGAGATAAACACAATGGGGTAGATTTTCAAAGGGGTACGCGCATAGGATACGCGCGAACCAGAGATTATATTCTAGTATCAGAACGACTTCAGCCTTGCCGGACACAGTGACTCACTACTGCCACCTCTGGTGGTCCAGCTTCCAGTCTAATAAAGAACTATTGGGGTAGATTTTATAATTTAGCGCGAACACGTACTTTTGTTCGCGCACCAGGCGCGAACAAGAGTACGCGCGATTTCAATAGATACACACGTAGCCACGCGTATCCATTGAAATCCGGGATCGGTGCGCGCAAGGCTGCCAATTTTGGGCAGCCTGCGCGCGCCGAGCCGTGCAGCCTGCCTCCGTTCCCTCCCCTCACGTTTCCCTCCCTTCCCCTACCTAACCCACCCCCCCGACCCTATCTAAACCCCCCCTACCTTTATCGCCGGATTTACACCTGCCAGAGGCAGATGTAAATCTGCGCGCGCCAGCGGGCTGCTGGCGTGCCATCACCCGACCCGGGGGCTGTTCCGGAGGGCGCGGCCACGCCCCCAGAAACACCCCCGGGCCGAAACCACGCCTGTGGTGCTGCCCCCGAAATGTCGCGTCACCCGCGCCATGCCCCCGAAACGCCACGTCACAGCCGCCACGCCCCCCCCCAACACTCTCCGTGCAAGCCCCGGGACTTACGCGCGTCCTGGGCTTGTGCACGCCGCCGAGCCTATGCAAAATAGGCTCAGCGCACGCAGGGGGGGTTTGGGGTAGGAAGTGAAAAATAAAATGCTGCTACATCTGCGGACCTTTGGGCAAGATTGGATCTACCTGCAGGTAGGAGCCCCGCAGCTTCTCACCATTGGCAGGTCGACCCAGACGAAGCAAAGGCTGGTCAGGACCTTCACCTATACCAGCCCTCGTTCCCCTTGAGTTGAGTTTTTGGGTACCGGGGCCGGCAAGACTTAGGTGGAATCTCTGCTAGAGGTAGAAGAGGAGGTCTGTAGTTAACTGGGGTCATAAGCAGGCGGCAGTCAGGCGCATCCAAAGTTCGAGCCAAGGTCAAAACCAGATATCCGTTCGAAAGAGGAGAAGAGGGATGGATAAGTAGGGCAGACAAGGGCAAAAATGTGCAGGCAATGAAGATGAAGACAAGCTGGAACGCAGAGAAGCAACACTCACTACTAGAGAGTAGCTGGATCTGTTGCTGAGGCAGTGAGGGAAGGCCAGGAAGAGCTCTTTATAGGGCTTGGTGTGTGAGGTCATCAGAGGGTGCCACAGGGCTTTTCCCAGTGCGGGCCCTTCAAAAAGAGTTAGGTTGAGAGCACTCATGCCTAAGGGGGAGCGCAGCTGGATGGGCCCGGCGTTGTCCTGCCGCGTGCAGAGCTGGCGGCAGCTTGCCACATTGGAGCACAGCACCTCACCACAGGGAGAACTGGTGGGGTCTGGTCATGATACGGACCTATCAGGATGGCCCAGCTGGGGAGGTATGTGCAGCGGTTCACGGGGGCTGTCCACGAACCACCAAACATAACACTTCTTCAGTTTGTTTTGAATGTGCTAGCTATTAGCTTCATGGAGTGTCCCCTAGTGCTAGCTAGTACTATTTGAAAGGGTAAATAAGTGTTCCCTGTTTACTCACTGCACTCCACTCAAAATGTTATAAACCTCTATTATATCTCTGATATATCTCCTGCATGCTGATGGATTTTTTCATCCAATGTACACTATGCATAGCTACTCTACAGTACAGAATACATGACTGTGAGAAAGTTAATGCTCTTTAGTGAATAGGAGGATAAGCATTTAACAGCTCATTATCTCCCTTATTTAAATATTCAGCAGGCACTTAATTTGTTCTTCTGTCACATGGTAGCAGTAGATTTTCTGATGTACCTCCAATTTAAGCAATCACCACACCCTGCACCTCTGCCTGTCATCCACAGCAGAATCCAGATTCCAGAACTGCACTGAGTTGGAGAGGGTCCTTTAGCATCTGAAGGTGGCCTGTGGTACAAGTAGGGGATACATAATCTTAGTGATGTCTCTCAAAAATAAAAAAAGGTCTTGGATAGGCAGCCTCCACCTTCCGCTTTCGTTGCAGTGGGGAAAAGGAAACAATTTGCAGCTTTTCAAAAAATGTTCCAGGTTGGCAACTTGAGCAAAACATCAGTACCATTAGCTATTTATTTATTTCCGATCAAAAAATCAATTGATTTAACACTTAAGCTTTGGGATATATATATATATCAATCTGCCATTAAAAAAGTATTAACCCAAATGAATCTTTCTCTAAATGCAAAAAAGACCGAAATGTTATATATTTGACCTAAATTGAGCAAAGGAACTTGAAATTCAGGAAGCTGCTAAAAATTATCCCATTTCCCTGGAGATCCGAGATCTAGGGATTTTTTTAGATTGTGAATTGAACCGATGTGATATGTTCTCATGAAACATCAGTATATAAAAATTAATAAATAAAATAAATAAATAAATTTCAAGTTTTTATGTGCTGTGGCAGGTCACAACAAATTAAAGACCAGATCATTAAGGTTTTTCTTCCATTTTGTCACTCATCTGATGGCAGTTAATACACCGAGAATCAGGCTTTCACCGGCTAAGTAGTGCCTCAGGCAGTCATTTGTCTCTCCTGCCCCTTCTGACAACCCTGGCTAGAATATTAAAAATTAATTTTAAAAATACACATAAGATAATCTGAAACTTCTCTTAGTTATATAATCAAAATAAATGTTTTTTGGAGGGCAAGGTAGGGCTGCTAGTTATCCCAGATCAACCAAACAGGCATTGCATGTATGGAGTTGCCGTAATTAGCAAAGTCACTGGTAAAATAAGAGCTGCAACTCTACGCATACGAAAAGGGGTGGGGGCCAAATCACAACTGGATCAGCCTGTTTGATTGACCTGGGGGAGGTGGCAATCCTATCCTTCATCTGCTTGTCACTGCTTGCCAGCATTAGTCTATAATTACTGAAGCCAATCCAGTATCCAGCATTCATCCAGCCACTCCAGCACTTATAGTAGTATCTCTACTCCCTCGCAACATATTTCCCATCAACTGCGCCACAAAGATGCACCTCTGCACCATACCCACAATCTGGAACAAACTCAGAATGCACACAAAACCTGCATATCATCACATTGCACGACAACAAAGGCTAATCCCAATAATGATATCGCCAATTACACAAATCCTAGGACTCTCTCTGTTTACTCTAACCCAATTCAACGCTCAGTCGCTCTCCAAAAAAACGCACATCCTCAGTGATTATCTTATAGAAGTCAACCCAGACATCTGTGCAATCACAGAGCATGGTTAAAACATACAGATACTGTACTAACAAACCAGCTTCCCACGCAATCTTACGACCTCTTCTCAGTCCCCAGACCCAAAAAAAGGGGTGGAGGGCTCCTCCTGGCAGCAAAAAAAGATGGCAGCAAAAAAAGAACTAGGCATAACTTTACAACATACTAACACCTCCACCAAACTAGAATTCTCCCTCTTTAAATCTGAACAACTCCAATTAGCCCTCGTCTACGCCCCACCAGGAACCTTAGAATCAGACCCCTCTCCTTTGATCAAGCTTATAGCCAAACACATTAATGCCGACAAACCCGCTATAATCCTTGGAGACTTTAACCTGCAGGTGGACGCTTCTCCACAATCCATCAACTGCGTAACAGTTCTCTCCTCATTCAGTCACTTGGGTTTTACTCAAATTGTCAACAGCCCCACCCACAAGGCAGGCCATACATTGGACCTCATCTTCATTAACGATAGCTTTACCATCTACTCTAACCCCACCTGCTCGCCAGTTCCCTCGTCAGACCACAGGGTCATCTATACGACCCTTAAGATCAACAATCCACCACCTCAAGTCTCTACCAAATCCACCATCCATTTCAGGAAACCATGTTCACTAGAACTACTCAGTGAAAAGATGTCCGAAGCACTAAATCAACTAGACCTCACAGACGCAACCACAGCAACCACCTCTTGGATCAATATCAACAATAAAATTGTGGATCAAATCTGCCCAACTTCAACCAAAACCATACAACCCGCATTGGACAACAGAAAACCCTGCTTTACCCCTGAACTTAAATCCCTCAAGCAAACACTAAGAAATAAAGAACAAAGCTGGAGAAAAAACCCGACCACTTCGACACATGCTATCTACAAATCCCTTCTCAATACATACAGGAACGCCATCTTTAGAACAAAGAAAGACTTCTATGCAAAAAAAATCCACAACTTCATTTTTGACTCAAAGGCACTTTTCTCCTCGTCTCTTCACTAACCAAACCATCTCTTCCCACCATTCCAGACCACCAAGCACTCAACAAAGCCAACGAATTCGCCAATTATTTCAAGACAAAAATCACCAACCTTACCCATTCTCTCACAACCAACAGCCTCCCCCCAATACACCATCTCATAACCCTGCCTCAACAAAACGCTAGTCTCGATTCATTTGAGTCCACCTCTTCACTGGAGATAGAAAATACCCTCAAGAAACTCAAACCATCCTCCCACCCATCAGACCCATTACCAACAAATCTGCTCATTGCCATACCAAACACCATCTCAAAACCAATTTCCGAAATTATTAACACATCTCTTTCTCAAGGCCTAGTACCTAACCAGTTAAAACTGGCAATCCTCAAACCACTACTAAAAAAACCAAATGCCTCTCCATCGGACCCAGCTAACTTTCGACCAATCACAAACTTACCTCTCATTGCCAAATTGATGGAGAAAATTGTCAACAAGCAACTGTCAGAATATCTGGAAGATCATAATATTCTGTCCCCGGCTCAGTACGGCTTCCGTAAACTCCTAAACACCGAATCTCTCTTACTATCACTCACGGACATCATCCTCGTTAACCTGGAGAAAAAACAATCCTACCTGCTTGTTCTTCTAGATCTGTCTGCAGCTTTTGACACGGTAAAACACACTATACTTATAGACCAACTAGCTAACATAGGTATCAAAGGCTCAGCTCTCAGTTGGTTTCAGTCCTTCTTAAGCAACAGATTCTACAAAGTCAGGATAAACAACAAGGAATCTCATCCAGTCCTTACAGATCAAGGAGTCCCTCAAGGATCTTCACTTTCACCCACCCTCTTCAATATCTACCTCCTCCCTCTCTGCCACCTACTCTCAAACCTCAAGCTTACCCATTACCTCTATGCGGATGACATACAAATCCTTCTCCCGATTACAGAATCTCTTCAAAAAAACTATAACCTACTGGAATGACTGCCTTCAGCCAATTAAAGACTTACTCTCTAGCCTCAACTTAGTATTGAATGCCAATAAAACTGAAATACTCATTATCTCCCATGACCCCCTCACCATCTCATCAAGCTCCTCTCAATCAAACTCAAATAGCATGTTCTCACCTGACGTCAGGGATCTTGGAGCCTGGCTAGACAACCATCTAAACCTAAAAAAGTGTATAAACACTACCACAAAGGACTGCTTTTACAAACTGCAAGTCCTCAGAAAGCTAAAACCCCTCCTTTACTTCACTGACTTCCGGCTAGTACTCCAATCCATCATACTATCTAAGCTCGATTATTGCAACTCCCTTCTTCTCGGTCTCCCCACAAATACTATCAAACCCTTACAGATGGTACAGAACGCCGCCGCCAGAATCCTCACAAACTCTAACAAAAGAGATCATATCACTCCAATCCTTCGTAACCTTCACTGGCTTCCTATTAAACACAGGATCCTCTATAAAGTGCTCACAATCGTTCACAAAGCAACACACAAACTTGCTCCTATCATGTTAAGCACACAACTTCAACCTCATACATCTTCCAGACCAATTAGAAGCGCATACAAAGGCACAATGCATGCCCCACCGGTAAAATCATCATTGAGCAAACGAGCACTATCTTCAGCAGGCCCCCACCAATGGAACGCGCTCCCCCCAGATCTAAGACTTGAACCATGTCATCAAGAGTTCAAAAAAAGCTAAAAACCTGGCTTTTCCGCCAAGCCTTCCCAGACACTTAATGCTGCCTAGACGCGATGATAAACCCAAATTATGGGATACCTCATTGAGTTATACTATTATGATTTTTCAACTGTTCTATGATTTTGAGTTCAAACGTTTCTTGTATTTATTTATACTGTATTTATACTATATTATACTATTACTATGTTTAATTGGTATTTTGTTCTACTGTTCTATGTAAAGCCCCTCCCCTTTTTAGGGCATTTCACTGTTTTATGTAAACCGGAGTGATTTGTATTTCTTACAAGAACATCAGTATATAAATATTAAAAATAAATAAATAAATAAATTATCTCATTGCCTTTCATTACCTGGCTGCTCAAACTCTGCTCAGCTTCTTAGACTAAAACTGTTTTTGGCAGGAACCTATTGTTCCTGAATAGGAAAGGGGGAGGAGGACTTGAGGGCTGCTATAAAGATGTGAATCGTTTTTTGTGTTCGTGTCGTTCTTCGTTTTTCAGCCGCCGCGGGAAATGTCATTTTTTTGCGGTTCGGGTTTTTTTTTCGTGAAAAATCATTTTTTTGGGTTAGTGCGCACTAACGGGAGTTAGTGCGCACTAACAAAAACCGTTAGATTTTGTTACTTTTTGTTAGTTTTTGTGTTATAAATTTGATACAATGAATTAGATTTGAACTACAAATATTAAACTGTGATTCCAGTACAGACCCTGTGGAACTCCACTTATCACTTATATTAATAATAATTATAATTGGTTATAGCATAGGTAGGAAACTCTAGTCATCAAGTGCCTCAAACAGGTCAGGTTTTCAGGTTATTGGCAATGAATATGCCTGAGTCTGAGATGTGCATGCACTGCCTGCATTGTATCTCAGCCCTAACACTTCAGAAGCATCAGGGGCACAGAGTAACTACTGAAGTTGATGGTGCACCAGAAAATGTATTGCTGACATGTCTCTGAAAAACAAGACTTTTGAGATCCTCCAGGACCCAATATCTAACCCTGGCTTAAAATCTCAGCATTGATCCCAGGCCATAAAATGTTAATTAGATGTTTATGTTATCTCTTACATTAAATCTAGTGTTAGAAGATCATCAAGGGATGAGGACTTGAGAACCACTGGGGACTGAGGATGAGACTTGGGACCTCTAGGGCCACTGGGAGGAGATGATGATCCATAATTAAAACTAATAAGGATGGAAATTTTCCTCGCTCTCCATACCTTGGAACTTTTGATTTCCAGTCATGCTGAGCTTGTCGTGGATTAGTGGGGCAGCACAAACTTTCTTCACACACACACACATACACACACACACACACACAAAACTCAGGCAGACTCCCTTTCACATCCATGCACACACACACATAACCCAGGGGAAGAGAGGTGGGATGCTGGTGGGCACTAACTGCCAGCACTCAAACAGCAACAGTCCTACTTATGAAAAGGCAATGCTGCAAATATTACATCAGGCCCTAAAACAAATACTAAATAAAGAAACCACAATGTAAAAATAGAAACATGCTGACAAAAATTGAACTGGAAACCGCTACAAGCCAAACTCTGTATGCAGTGCAACAATAGAAAAAAAATGAAGCATAATTCTTCATAAAACATCAAACAGAATCAAGAAATATAAAACAACAATCATAATAGTAAATAAAGCCATATTAATAAAATGAATAAATATTTTAAAGCAGATGACAAAAATAACATCCAATATTGAAAAAATCATTACAAATGTTTAAAAATTTCCTAAACATCAATAAAATATTTCAAAACAGCAGACACATCAAATAACACCCAATAATTAAAATTAATAGAGATGTGAATCGGAATCAGAATTGGTTCGGATTCCGGTTCCGATTCACATGTGGGTTTTTTCAATTGGGCCCGATCGTGGTTTTGTTTATCGGCTGCGCCCGAGCTGATAAACAAAAAACCCACCCCGACCCTTTAAAATTAACCCCTTAGCTTCCCCCACCCTCCCGACCCCCCAAAAAACTTTTCACATGTACCTGGTGGTCCAGTGGGGGTCCCGGGAGCGATCTCCCGCGATCTCCCGCTCCGGGCCGTCCTCCTGCTCCCGGGCCGTCGGCTGCCACTAATCAAAATGGCACCGATGGCCCTTTGCCCTTACCATGTGACAGGGTATCCGTGCCATTGGCCGGATCCTGTCACATGGTAGGAGCACTGGATGGCCGGCGCCATCTTGTGCTCCTACCATGTGACAGGGTCTGACCAATGGCACCGGTAGCCCCTGTGACATAGTAAGGGCAAAGGCTATCGGCGCCATTTTGAATACTGGCAGCCAACGGTCCGAGTGCAGGAGGTTGCTCCCGGACCCCCGCTGGACTTTTGGCAAGTCTTGTGGGGGTCAGGAGGGTTCCCCAAGACTTGCCAAAAGCCCTGGTGGTCCAGCAGGGGTCCAGGAGCGATCTCCTGCACTCGGGCCATCGGCTGCCAGTAATCAAAATGGCGCCGATAGCCTTTGCCCTTACTATGTCACATGGGCTACCGGTGCCATTGGTCAGCCCCTGTCACATGGTAGGAGCACAAGATGGCGCCAGCCATCCAGTGCTCCTATCATGTGACAGGATCTGGCCAATGGCACGGATACCCTGTCACATGGTAAGGGCAAAGGGCCATCGGTGCCATTTTGATTAGTGGCAGCCGATGGCCCGGGAGCGGGAGGACGGCCCAGAGCGGGAGATCGCTCCCGGGACCCCCACTGGACCATCAGGTACCTGTAAAAAGTTTTTTGGGGGTCGGGAGGGTGGGGGAAGCTAAGGGGTTACTTTTAAAGGGTCAGGGTGGGTTTAGGGGCTATTTTTGTGTGCTGTTTTTCCCGCCCTCCCCCAAAACAATAAGGGAACCCCCACGATCAATATCGTGGGGTTTTCCTATCGTTTTGGGAGAGCCCCTGATTTCTGACGATTTTGAAAATATCGACGATATTTTCAATCGTCTGAAACCCGATTCACATCCCTAAAAACTAATAAGGATCACAAAATCACCTGATCTCCATACCTGGGAACTTTTGATTTCCAGATGCCCTGAGATTGTCATAGATTAGCATACCTGGGAATTCTCTGGATTTGGCCCGGAGACACTAGATTTCTAAAAGAATTACCAGGTCTCTGGGCCAATATCGGAAATCTCCGGGTGCTGCAGGAAAACCAATCTGCTTGGACCCGGAAAGAAGAAAGGAACGTCATTGGTCTTGCGCCGCTGAAAAAGGAGGAACTCAACAGTGATTTCTACCATCTCCGGACCTTTCTAACTTTTAACTTCGCTTCCTCATGACACCACCTGTTCCTGCACAGCCTGTTTCCTGTATCCAGCTGCTTGCCTACCCCATCCTGTTTGTCTTGGCCAATCGACATTGCGATTTCCTGCCCGTGCATCAAACTGTTGTGTCCTTCGGTATTAGACGGCTTCGCCCCGTTTGCCTCACCTTATTCACAGCTCCTCCCGCTTACCTAGGAAAGATGGCTACCGCAGTGTCTACAAGCTGACCTCTCTGGCGTCCCCGGAATGGCTATGATGCAGCCTCCCGCCATTGCTCCTCCCAGGTACCTACTAGGGTGCGCGCGCGCGTACGTGCGTAACCCATGTCTTTGTACCACCCTTGGTGTGAACCTTGAGGGTGTTCCCTCATGCTGACGTCATGCCATCCGGTATATTACCTTCACTAGTTTGCTAGCTCATTGAGTTAGCAAGGACTCGAATCCGTTCTTGTCTAAGCTACTCTGCCACTTCCGTGCTGCTGCTGGAAGCTCTCTCTCTGCCCTTCAGGGTAACTGCTAACCTGGGTACCCTCTCCTCAGGGGCCCTCTGCTTTATTTCAGGTGCCTTACAAGGAACAGGTACTCGCTCCTCGAGGGCCTGCTCTCCCTGCCTCGGTGCCTGTACCTTCTACAACATACCTGGTGGAATCGAATACCAACAGCAAACACCTAGTGAGTATTCTAACTCTCAGTCTATCTCATCCACAGTATCTCCTAGCTGGGAAACCTGCTGCAGAATCTCCTGATGTCATCAAGGAGAGAAGGGCTCCCTCTGCCGAGGTCTCTGAGACTGCAACTGCCTCACTACTGCCACCTCTGGTGGTTCTCTTCAAGCTATCTAATAAAGAAATACTGCGTTTTGTGCATTACGCGTCTAGCCCAGTGCTGTGGCTCCTCATGGGGCTCCTCCCTGTGGGCGTGGTCATCTCCCACAGCACCCAAGGATTCACCAAAACACACTTAACCATAACAGATTGCTAATTCCATGGATCCAGCTCAGCTCACTGCATTACAGGCTATTCCAGGCCTGGCCCAGCGGATCTCCGAACAGCAGACTGTGCTGGAGGGACTGATTGCTGCATTCAACCTTCTGCACACACAGATGAACTCACATTCCACCTCAGGTAAAGAAGATAAACCATCTGAGGTGACGGTCAAGACTACTGTGCCTCTATCAGCTCCTACTCGCTTCTCGGGAGAAGTTTGGAGATGCAGAGACTTCATTAACCAGTGCTGCATGCACTTTTCATTGCAACCTGGCCACTTTCCCACAGCCTATGCCAAGACCACCTATATTCAGTCGTATCTAGATGGACGAGCATTGTCTTGGGCCTCTTCGCTGTGGGAGTGCGAGGAGCTGATTCTTCATGACCTTGAAGGATTCCTCGAACTGTTTAAGTCATTTTTTGATGATCCTGCCAGTATACCATTGCAGGATCTTCTTTGGTTCACCTGAAGCAAGGTAACAAACCGCTAGCTGACCTCACTATCGAATTCAAGACACTGGCGTCTGAATTATCCTGGGACCCGAGATGCCTGAAGACCCTCTTCTTTGAAGGACTGAACTCTCGTCTGAAAGACGAGCTCGCCGCTCATGAGATGCCTGAGACCTTGGCTGAACTGGTGAAATTGGCAACAAGGATTGATCACCGACTTCACAACAAGGGGTAAGGGAAAACGCACATCCAGTGGCGGGTTAACAGTGCGCTCCATCGGCTGTACTGTATCGGCCTGTAAGTAGGGTATAGGGAGTAATTAGGTGGAGGGACATCAGGGGCCGTAAGAGTCCACATGATTTCAGGGGAGACTGTGCCAGCTCTGGTGATTGTGAGGGAGAAGCTTGAGCCAGCATTTATTCTACATTGCCACAGTGCTGGAAACAATCTGAGCAGGATACAACAGCACACGCACAATTCAGCTGTATAAGAAATAGATTAATCATGCAAGATTTCTTATTGCAATGTATATAATTTATTTACAGCACTATACAAAAGGCTTAGCTTCCTTTTTCAAGTTCCTCCAAATGTGCTCACTCTTTTCTGCCCCCCCCCCCCCACCCTAGATGCCAGCCCTCTCTCCCCACTCTGCTGGTTCTTTTACCTGAATGACTCTCAATGTCCTGCATGATAGACCCTTCACTTGACCCTCTCCTGAAACACCATCAGGATACTTTACTGTAGAGGCTTCAGAAGATGCCACAAACAGGCCTTTCTTTGAAGAAGTGCTGGGTGGGGGGGGGGGGGGGGGGGGCAGAAAAGAGTGAGCACATTTGGAGGAACTTGGAAAAGGAAGCTAAGCCTTTTGTATAGAGCTGTAAATAAATTATATACATTGCAATAAGAAATCTTGCATGATTAATCTATTTCTTATACAGCTGAATTGTGCGTGTGCTGTTGTATCCTGCTCAGATCTGCCTCATACTCAGATCACTGTCATTTGACTCAGTTCTTAAGGTACAGGTGATCCACAATGCATAGCTATATTGTGGAGAATGCAGCATGCAAGGAAAATCTCTTCTCTGGGTCAATTTTTCCTCTCTGGGTCATACAGTAATATACCATCGGATTGATCTAGGCATCAAAAATGGGAATTAAGATGCTAAATATCCTTTCAAAATGACAGATCTGGTTAACCTCTGCAATTCATTATAATGCAAGATTTATAAGTTAAAAGATTAGGAGTCATTAACCAGATCTCGAGGAGACAGCCACAATCATGTGGGGAGCAAACAGACTCAATAAGTAATAGGGAGGGGAGGCAGATGTACATGTTTCAGTGGGAGTAAGTATGTTAATAGGAGGGCGGGGGCGGGAGGAAGCAGGTGTATACCCTAGCTCATTATCAACCTTAATTGGTAGCAGGCAGGTTCTGAAGTGGAAAATGCAAATACATTGGCAGCCCCAAGCTATAAGCAACCCCAAATATTAAAAAGAAAACATGTATATTTATCTATTAGATATATGTCTCCATTTGGAAACCTTTCCATTTAATCCTACCTTCTGTTTCCTGTCGTTTATTCGGTTACCAGTCAACAAGAGGACACTGCCTCTGATCCCATGACCTTAAAAATTATTAAAAATAGAAACATAGAAATGACAGCAGAAAAGGACCAAATGGTCCATCCAGTCTGCCCAGCAAACTTATGGGTATAACTACTGGCCATACAAGCCACCTTTATAATTATCAGTTTCCCAGACTGTCAAAGTCTGGGCCCTTGTTGGTTGCTGTTTGAGTTCAATTCCCTGTTATCTCTTGCCACTGAAGCAGAGAGCAATGTTGGAGTTGCATCAAAAGTATCAGGCTTATTGGTTAAGGGAAGTAACTGCCATATCAGCAAGTTACCTCCATGCTTATTTGTTTTTCCAGACCGTAAAATTCAATTCCTTGTTGGTCACTGTCTGAATCTAATTCCCCTTTTCCTCTTTTCCCCCTGCCGTTGAAGCAAAGAGCAATGATGGAGTTGCATCAAAAGTATCAGGCTTATTGGTTAAGGGTAGTAACCACCACACAGGCAAGTTATTCCCATGCATTCTTTTCTTCATTCACATCATCTAGCCTTAAGGGATCCACAGTGTTTATCACATGCCCCTTTGAAGTCTTCTTGTCTTCACCACCTACTCCAGAAGGGATTCCAGGCATCCACCATCCTTTCTGTGAAGAAATATTTCCTGACATTGGTTCTGAGTCATCCTCCCTAGCATTTCATTTTGTGACCCCTAGTTCTACTGATTTCTTTCCAATGGGAAAGGTTTGTCGTTGATTGTGCATCATTAAAACCTTTCAGGTATTTGAAGGTCTGTATCATATCTCCTCTCCACCTTCTCTCCTCCAGAGTATACATATTTAAGACCTTCAACATCTCCTCATAAGTCAATTGATGGAGACCCACTACCATTTTGGTTGCCCTTCTCTGGACCACCTCCATCTTGTCACTGTCACTTTTGAGATACAGTCTCCAGAACTGAACACAGTACTCCAGGTGAGTCCTCACCAAGGACCTGTACAAGAAGATTTTTATCACCTTCTTTTTTTTTTACTGCTTAAACCTCTCTCAATGCAGCCCAGCATTCTTCTGGCTTTTGCTATCGCCTTGTAACATTGCTTTGCCATCTTCAAATCGCTAGATGTTAGAGATGTGAATCGGAACCGGAATCAGTTCCGATTCCGGTTCCGATTCACATCGTGCATTTTTTTTCGTGTGGCCCGATCAGGTTTTTTTTTATCGGCTGCGCCCAAGCCGATAAACAAAAAACCCACCCCGACACTTTAAAACAGCTCCCTTAGCTTCCTCCACCCTCCCCACCCCCCCCCCCCAAATGTTTTAAATTACCTGGTGGTCCAGTGGTGGTCCTGAGAGCGATCTCCCGCTCTCGGGCCGTCGGCTGCCACTAATAAAAATGGCGCTGATGGCCCTCTACCCTTACCATGTGACAGGGTATCCGTGCCATTGGCCGGCCCCTGTCACATGGGAGGAGCACTGGATGGCCCACGCCATTTTTAAAGAAACCAACCGCGGCTTCCACCTGACTAGACCCGCAGGCGCTACCTGTCTCGCCTGGAGAATCTTCCTGTACTGTGACCTTCCTGAGGTCTCTGGAGCTTCCAGTTCGGGTCTAGTCCATCCATTCTGCATCAGCCGATCATCTATGCTCATGGTGGGCACACCCCTCCACTATCTCTCCGGGAGACCACCAGAGGGCCCACTTAAGTCCAGGCAGTCCGGGTACCCAAGGGCTCAACCTGCAGAAACCCCGGGCTGTTATTGGTGAAACTCCAGTTAGCCTCTGTCTCCTTGTGTGCTCCGCCTCCTGGTGGCAGGCACTCTCTGGGTCCGACCAGAGGGCCGTACCAATCCTGCACCAGGCCAAGGGTCCACCTCCAGCGCAACATAGACATGGGACTCTTTTTTTGTCATGTGTTTTTTTCTCAGGATAGAGATTTGATATTGAGATCTTTCTTTCGCCATAGGCAATCCCCTTTTCTTGGATATCCTGTTTGGCGCACCGGGCCTTCATCTTTGCCGTGAAAAGTGCGGGTCCCGTGGCTTGCTGGTGAGAGATAATGTTTGTTGGGGAGGGGAGGGTGAGAGAGAGCAGGAGCGTGTGAGACAGAGCATGGGGAGGGGGGATGCCAGTGAGAGACAATGTGTGTGTGAGAGAGGGGGGGGGGTGACAGAGAGCATGGTTGGTAAGAGGAGGGTAGGGAGTGTGTGAGAGAGAGCATGGGGGGGGATGCTGGTGAGAGAGAATGTGTGTGTGTGAGAGAGGCGGGGGGTGGCAGAGAGCATGGTTTGTGAGCAGAGGGTGGGAAGGCTGTGAGAGAGAGCATGGGGGGCATGCTGGTGAGAGAGAATGTGTATGTGAGAAAGGGAGGGTGACAGAGAACATGGTTGGTGAGAGGTGGGTGGGGAGGGTGTGAGAGAGAGCATGGGGGGAGGATACTGGTTAGAGAGAATGTGTGTGTGAGAGAGGGGGGTGACAGAGAGCATGGTTTCTGAGAGGGGGTGGGGAGGGTGTGAGAGAGAGCATGGGAGGTAAGAGTCAGTGGGTGAGGGGATGCTTGAGTGTGGGTTTCAGAGAGAGGGAGCCTATATGAGGGGAGGGGGATGCCAGTGAGAGAGAATGTGTATGTGAGAAAGGAGAGGGAGTGTGGGGGAGTGTGAGAGACAGCTTGGTTGGTAAGAGGGGGAGTGCATGGGATGCTTTACTGTGGGTTTCAGAGAGGGAGCCTTTATGAGGGGATGTATGTGTGTGCCAGAGGGTGAGGAAGCCTATATGAGGGTGTGTGTATGTGGAAGGGACACTCTTACAGTGAATTTCTAGGAAAATTTGGCTCAAAACAAGAGCAGATGTGCCAATAAAAAGGCTCGCTGCCCGGGCGTAGAATGGGTACAGTTGCTAGTGTCTTGTAAAGATGCTAACAGAGTCTCAGTATTAAAATATTTTCTGAATCAATGTTGCGCAGGGAATAGAATACTGTGTGTTTCAAGATAATCTGATAGTTGTTTGTTAACTATCTTCTCCAAAATCTTAGAAATATTTGGTAAATTAGATATAGGTCTTAAGTTTGACAAATCATGGGGATTAGATTGTGGTTTTTTTTATGATTGGTTTAACTATAGCTGTCTTCAATATATCTGGAACAGTGGCTTCAGTAATAGATAAATTAATTATATCCGCAATAGGTCTGGAAACTGTATTGGTGATTGTTTTTAATAGTTTTATTGAAATGTGGTCAATAGGGTAAGTAGCTGGATTCTTATTTTTGATTATACCTTCTGCTTCGACAGATGAAATTGTTTCAAATGAAGTTATATAATCTTTAGGATTGCTTGGCAGTACAATTTGATTTGAATCCCCAGAGGAGAAGGTTTTTAGAATGTTTAAAAGTCTTATCTTTGAAGTATTGGGCAATTTCATTACAATTAATAGAATCATCTGATATGGGAATTTCAATGGGACTGGTCAGATCTTTTACATAGGTAAACAGAGCTCTTGTGTTATATTGAAAATTATTAATTTTGTTAGAATAAAATTCTTTTTTTGCTTTGTTGGTGGATTCATTGTATTGATGTAGGATAGTTCTATAGTTTATTAATGAGTCGGAAGTAGGAGAAGCTCTCCATTGTCTAGGCAGGCTGGACTGATGGTCACAGTAGGCCAGAAGAGTGTGTCCGAGTGAAGCGCAAGGGTCAGAGCCAGAGGCACCGGAACCCTCGCTGAACGACCTCCTGCAGTCGATCTCCTGCCGGCGCCATTTTCCGTACGAAAACGATTTGCGGCGGGAAATCGCTCCCTGACCCCCGCTGGACCTCCAGGAACTTTTGGCCAGCTTGGGGGGGGGCCTCCTGACCCCCACAAGACTTGCCAAAAGTCCAGCGGGGGTCCGGAAGGACCTCCTGCCGTCCAATCGTGTTCGTCTATGGCCGCCGCCATTTTTCGGCGCCATTTTGGAAAATGGCGCCGGCTGAAGACAACAAGATTCAGTAGCAGGAGCCCGTTCCGGACCGCTGCCGTTCCGGACCGCCGCTGGACCCGCAGGTTATTTAAGTCATTGGGGGGGGGGGGTTCGGGAGGGTGGGGGATTTAATTTAAAGGGTCGGGGGTGGGTTTTAGGGGGTTTTAGTGTGCCGGCTCACGATTCTAACGATTTATAACGATAAATCGTTAGAATCTCTATTGTATTGTGTTCCATAACGGTTTAAGACGATATTAAAATTATCGGACGATAATTTTAATCGTCCTAAAACGATTCACATCCCTAATGGTCAGGCAGGCCGAAGTCAGTACCAGAGGTCTGTCTGAGAGGTACTACCTGAGGAGGATACAGGAATAGGAGACACTGGAACAGGATGAGACAAACTAGTACACCAACGGTGTCGACCCGATTGCCAAGGCAGGGATCAGGAGACTGAACCCTGCCTTATATACAGGGCCCTGGTGATGTCATCCAAACGCATCTCCCTCGGGTTTCCCACGCTTGTCCCTTTAAAAGCATGGACGTCGGCCATGTGCGTGCCTAGGGGTGGGGCTGAGATGGCCGAAGATGAGGAACCCCATCAGGAGCTCCCCTGCGAGGGCTGCAGGGATGAGGACGCCAAGGAAGGCCATGGTGAGTGACGGGAACGCCGGGGGTTAGCAGCAGCAACCAGGCCCGCACTTATGGAGGGCAACGCCAGGTGAGCAGGCTCAGTCGCGGTACCCATGCAGCCAGGACGCATAACAGTCTATTTATCATAATATCAGTAGAAGTTTCCAAACGCTGAGTCAAGTCTGGCTCTGGTTCCAAAACTTGTTCCGTCATGTCTGATTTTAAAGACTTTGTCATATAAACCTTAGCAAAGGTAGGCATAATTTCTTGAGGAATTTCTACCTCTGTAAGGTATTTCTTAACCATGTCTATTGGAGAAATTAGATTAGACTGAGGAAAATTTAAAACACGTAAATTTAAGTAACGAATAGAATTTTCAATATTCTCTAATTTTCGCAAATGTGAAAAATCAGACTTGACCAACTGATCTTGAGTTTGCTGTAAAGGGGAGACTGAGTTCTAATGAAGAAATTTTCCGTGTATGAGAAGCTGTTTCCAATTCCAAAGCTTGAAATCTTCCAGCAAAAGCAGAAGTTACATCCACTAAAGAAGAAATGGATCTCTCTAATTCCATTAAAGCTGACCAAAATAAATCCATGGTGATTGTCAAAGATTTCGGGAGGGCGGGACGTAATATATTGAATTTCATACCTCGGTCTTCCTGTCCAAACTTCGACTCCCCAGAATCTCCACTTTTCCCTGATAAAGTTGAAACCCTCACCAAGGAAGGGACAGTCACATCAGCTCCTGGCGTGGAGCTATTCAAAGACGCAGAAAAAGGAACAGGCACTGACCATGGTCGCTATCCCGGCAGGGGAAAATTCTTCTGGCCAACATTCTAGGACCCAACGGTCCACATGGCAGAGAGGAAAAATCCAAATTTAGAGGCACTGAGGAGAAAGGAACATAAGAACATAAGAACATGCCATACTGGGACAGATCAAGGGTCCATCAAGCCCAGCATCCTGTTTCCAACAGTGGTCAATCCAGGCTACAAGAACCTGGCAAGTACCCAAAAACTAAGTCTATTCCATGCTACTGTTGCTAGTAATAGCAGAGGCTATTTTATAAGTCAACTTAATTAACAACAGGTAATGGACTTCTTCTCCAAGAACTTATCCAATCCTTTTTTAAACATAGCTACACTAACTGCACTAACCACATCCTCTGGCAACAAATTCCAGAGTTTAATTGTACGTTGAGTGAAAAAGAGCTTTCTCCGATTAGTTTTCAATGTGCCACATGCTAACTTCAAGGAGTGCCCCCTAGTCTTTCTATTATCTGAAAGAGTAAATAACTGATCACATTAACCCATTCTAGACTTCTCATGATTTTAAACACCTCTATCATATCCCCCCTCAGCCAACTCTTCTCCAAGCTGAAAAGTCCTAACCTCTTTAGTCTTTCCTCACAGGGGAGCTGTTCCATTCCCTTTTTCATTTTGGTCGCCCTGCTATATACCTTCTCCATCACAACTATATCTTTTTTGAGATGCGGCAACCAGAATTGTACACAGTATTCAAGGTGTGGTCTCACCATGGAGCGATAGAGGTATTATGACATTTTCCGTTTTATTCACCATTAGAGATGTGAATCGTTTTTTGTGTTTGTGTCATTCTTCATTTTTCGGCCGCCGCTAAAAATGTCATTTTTTTGCGGTTCGGGAGTTGTTTTTTTTCGTGAAAAATCTTTTTTTAGTTAGTACGCGCTAACTCCCCGTTAGCGCGCACTAACAAAAACCACTAGATTTTGTTATTTTTTGTTAGTGCGCGCTAACGGGAGTTACTGCGCGCTAACTCCTGTTAGCGCGCACTAATCCAAAAAATGAATTTTTGTGAAAAAACGGGAAAATCCCGTTTTTCGGGGTCCCTGAAACATGCTGAAAATCATTTTTCGGGGTCCCCGAAACATGCCGAATTTGACAATTTCGTTGAAATTTTCCAATTTGGAAAAAATGAATGCACATCTCTATTCATCATTCCTTTTCTAATAATTCCCAACATTCTGTTTGCTTTTTTGACTGCCGCAGCACACTGAACTGAGGATTCAATGTGTTATCCACTTTGACGCCTAGATCTCTTTCTTGGGTGGTAGCTCCTAATATGAAACCTAACATTGTAACTATAACATGGGTTATTTTTCCCTATATGCATCAGCTTGCACTTATCCACATTAAATTTCATCAGCCATTTGGATGCCCAATTTTCCAATCACAGAAGATCTTCCTGCAATTCATCACAATCTGCTTGTGATTTAACTACTCTGAACAATTTTGTATCATCTGCAAATCTGATTTCCTCACTTGTTGTATTTCTTTCCAGATCATTTATAAATATATTGAAAAGTAAGGGTCCCAATACAGATCCCTGAGGCACTCCACTGGCCACTCCCTTCCACTGAGAAAATTGTCCATTTAATCCTACTCTTTGTTTCCTGCCTTTTAGCCAGTTTGCGATCCACGAAAGGACATCGCCACCTATCCCATGACTTTTTACTTTTCCTAGAAGCCTCTCATGAGGAACTTTGTCAAACGCCTTCTGAAAATCCAAATATACTACATCTACTGGTTCGCCTTTATCTACATGTTTATTAACTCCTTCAAAAAAGTGAAGCAGATTTGTGAGGCAAGACTTACCTTGGGTAAAGCCATGCTAACTTTGTTCCATTAAACCATGTCTTTTTATATGTTCTGTGATTTTGATAATTAGAACATTTTCCTGGCACTGAAGTCAGGCTAACTGGTCTGTAGTTTCCTGTATCACCCCTGGAGCCCTTTTTAAATATTGGGGTTACATTAGCCACCCTCCAGTCTTCAGGTACAATGGATGATTTTAATGATAAGTTACAAATTTTTATTAATAGGTCTGAAATTTCATTTTTTTAGTTCCTTCAGAACCCTGGGGTGTATACCATCCGGTCCAGGTGATTTACTACTCTTCAGTTTGTCAATCAGGCCTACCACATCTGCTAGGTTCACCGTGATTTGGTTCAGTCCATCTGAATCATCACCCATGAAAACCTTCTCTGATATGAGTATCTCCCCAACATCCTCTTCAGTAAACACTGAAGCAAACAAATTATTTAATCTTTCCACGGTGGCCTTATCTTCTGTAAGTGCCCCTTTAACCCTTTGATCATTTAAGGGTCCAACTGACTCCCTCACAGACTTTCACTTCGGATATATTTTAAAAAGTTTTTACTCTGAGTTTTTGCCTTTATGGCCAACTTCTTTTCAAATTCTCTCTTAGCCTGTCTTATCAATGTCTTACATTTAACTTGCCAATGTTTATGCATTATCCTATTTTCTTCTTTTGTTTCCTTCTTCCAATTTTTGAATGAAGATCTTTTGGCTAAAATAGTTTCTTTCACCTCCCCTTTTAACCAAGCTGGTGATCGTTTTGCCTTCTTTCCACCTTTCTTAATGTGTAGAATACATCTGGACTGTGCTTCTAGGATAGTATTTTTTAACAATGACCACGCCTCTTGCACACTTTTTACTTTTGTGGCTGCGCCTTTCAATTTTTTCTAACTATTTTTCTCATTTTATCAAAGTTTCCCTTTTGAAAGTTTAGCACGAGAGCCGTTGATTTGCTTACTGTCCCCCTTCCAGTCATTAATTCAAATTTGATCATATTATGATCACTATTGTCAAGCGGCCCCACCACCATTTCCTCTCTCACCAAATCCTGTGCTCCACTGAGAATTAGATATAAAATTGCTCCCTCTCTTGTCGGTTCCTGAACCAATTGCTCCATAAAGCTATCATTTATTCCATCCAGGAACTTTATCTCTCTAGCATGTCCCGATGATACATTTACCCAGTCAATACTGGGGTAATTGAAATCTCCCATTATTACCGCACTATCAATTTGGTTAGCTTCCCTAATTTCTCTTAGCATTTCATTGTCTGTCTCACCATCTTGACCAGTTGGACAGTAGTATATTCCAATCACTATAGTCTTCCTCAACACACAAGGGATTTCTACCCATAAAGATTCGATTGTGCATTTAGTCTCATGCAGGATGTTTATCCTGTTGGACTCTATGCCATCCTGGACATAAAGCACCACACCGCCTCCTGGGTGCTCCTCTCTGTCATTGTGATATAATTTGTACCCCGGTATAGCACTGTCCCATTGATAATCCTCCTTCCACCATGTCTCTGAGATGCCAGTTAAGTCTATGTCATCATTCACTGCTATACATTCTAATTCTCCCATCTTACTTCTTAGACTTCTGGCATTAGCATACAAACATTTCAAAGTTTGCTTTTTGTTTGTATTTTCATTCTGCTTTTTAATTGATAGGGATAAGTTAGAATTTTTTAGCTCAGGTGAGTTTTTAGTTACAGGCACTTGGACTACTTTTCTTATTATTGGAACCTCACTGTCGGGATACCCTAATTCTAATGCATAATTAGTATCCTTTGAAGATACCTCCCTCCAAACCATGCGCTGCTGAGCGACTGTCAGCTTTCCCCTTTGTTCTAGTTTAAAAGCTGCTCTATCTCCTTTTTAAAGGTTAGCGCCAGCAGTCTGGTTCTAACCTGGTTAAGGTGGAGCCCAACCCTTTGGAAGAGACTTCCCCTTCCCCAAAAGGTTTCTCCAGTTTCTTACAAAACTGAATCCCTCTTCCTTGCACCATTGTCTCATCCACGCATTGAGACTCCAGAGCTCTGCCTGTCCAAGGGGAACTGCGCGTGGAACATGGAGCGTTTCGCAGAATGCTACCCCGGAGGTTCTGGATTTAAGCTTTCTATCTAAGAGCCTAAATTTGGCTTCCAGAACTTCCCTCCCACATTTTCCTATGTTGTTGGTGCCTACATGTACCATGACAGCCGGCTCCTCCCCAGCACTGTCTAAAATCCTATCTAGGTGATGCGTGAGGTCCGCCACCTTCGCATCAGGTGGGCATGTTACCGGATGATCCTCACGCCCACCAGCCACCCAGCTGTCTAGATTCCTAATAATCAAATCTCCAACTATAATGGCCGACCTAACCCTTCCCTCCTGGGCAGTAGGCCTTGGAGACACAAACAGTCTAACTTCAGTTAGTCAGCCAGAGTGACTCACTGCTCTCTTGATTAACAAATGTTGGTACCTAATCAAACCAAATCACACTACCTTAACACCTTTCTGAGGTGAGTGCTGAGGATAAGCGGCACTCTGGGGCTGAGCGTAGTCTGTATGTCCGGCATCCGGTCCATCCGCTCCTCGTGGGCCGCCGCCAAGGACGCCTCCGGAGTTGTAGTATCTGCGACCGGGAGCAGGAACCCCTAGATAGTAGGTTGCAATGAATCTGGAGCAAGGGTTGATAGCCTTGATTCTCGGATCTTTGCTTTCCTCTTAGTGTGTGGCATTGCAGCAAACCTTTCTGCAGGTAATGAGGATCTCTGTCATCCTGTGCCTCTCAGCTAGCAGCCATCTTGAATTTCACGCTATGATTTTATTGCAGAGGTGTTTAATTCCTTTTGGGAAATGGGCCAAGTCCGGATGTGTCAACAGGTGGGCTCCGTTCACCTCGCCTCTGAAACAGGAGAGAGCTGCCACTTGGCCTTCAAGGAGATGAGGGACATTCCTTTGTTCAGGCATCCTGTAAGAATTTCAGAATCATGGAGATCTTGGTCATCCGAGGGGGGCACCCCGTGTTCCTCACACCAGGCCTCAAATATTCACCAGATCTGCACGTATGCCAGGGATGTCAAGAACTTCTGCGCGTGGAGCAAGGTGGTGATTACAGCCACTGAATATCCACGCTTCATCAGGCGAGCCCTTTCAAGGGCCAGACTAAGACAAAACCGAGTTGGGTCCTTGTGAAGGATCAGACCTTGTTGGAGAAGGTCCCTTTGTGGGTGGAGGCATAGGGTGCTCTCCACAAAAGCCTCGGCATGTCTGCATACCATGGACATCTGGGCCAATCTGGGGCCACCCGAAGGACTAATCCTCTGTGGCATTTGATTTTGCGAATGACCTTGCCCAGCAGAGGCCACAGAGGGAAGGCATACAGTAAGTCCTCCTCTGGCCAGGTCTGAACAAGGGTGTCGACCCCTTGGGAGCGCTGATCTCTTCTGTGACTGACGAATCCGGGGATCTTCACATTGTGAGATGTAGCCAGTAGGTCGATGGATGGGAGGCCCCAGTGATCTACTAGGGGCTAAAAGGCTCTGGTCAACAATGCCCATTCCCCTGGATCCAGACTCTTTGATGTTGTCTTTTCCCTTGATGTAGGAGGCCAAGATCCCTTGTAGATTTAACTCTGTCCATTCCATAAGGGGGTCTATCTCCAGAAACACTTGGTGGCTTTTGGTTCCTCCCTGGTGATTGATGAAGGCTACCATTGTTGCGTTGTCTGACATCACACAGAATGCTTGTCCCTGGAGCCTGTGGCTGAATTGCAGACATGCTAATCTGACAGCTTGCGCTTCCAGGTGATTTTGTTCCAGTGCGCCTCTTCCTTGGTCCATCGCCCTTGGGTTGTTAATTCCTGACAGTGGGCTCCCCATCCTCGGAGTCTCGCATCCGTCATGAGGACTAGCCACTTTGGTGGGGATAGGCTTACACCCTTGCTTAGATGCACTTCCTGTAGCCACCACTGGAGCTGAGAGCTTACGTCCATCGGTAGATAGAGGTGAATCGAGTAGTTTTGAGACAGTGGGCTCCCACGTGACAGCAGTGAGCACTGGAATGGCCACATGTGTTCCCTTGCCCATGGAACTACCTCCAGGGTTGATGCTATCAGGCCAAGGACCTGGAGATAGCTCCACACTCTGGAGCGCATTGTGTTCATCATCCTATGCACTTGGTGCATCAGATTCCTTATCTTCGAGGGAGGGAGGAAGACCTTGACCTGCTTAGTGTCGAACCAGACTCCCAGGTACTTTAAGGACTGGGAGGGCTTGAGACTGCTCTTGTCCATGTTTCTGACCCAACCGAGTTCCTAAAGCAGGAACCTGACCCTGCTGGTCACCTGAAGGCTCTCTTCCAATGACTTCACCTGGATCAGCCAGTTGTCTAAGTAAGGGTGCACCAGGATCCCTTCTTTCCTCAGTGCCACCGCTATGACCACCATAATTTTGGAGAATGTTCTGAGGGTGGTTGCCAGGCTGAAGGGCAACACTCTGTACCACAAAGCGTAGAAAACACTGGTGGTCTTGACAGATTGGAATATGAAGATAGGCCTCTGAGAGGTCCAGGGATGTTACGAACTCTCTGGGCTGTTCGGTCATTAAGACGGAGCAAAGAGTTTCCATGCGGAAGTGAATTACCTGCAGATAACGATTGACGCTCTTAAGAACCAGGACAGGGCAAAATGAACCCTCCTTCTTAGGAATGATGAAATAGATGGAATAACACCCCTTATTTTCTTGGGGTGTAGATACTGGGTTATAACCCTCAAACTGAGGATCCTTATCAATATGGATTCCACTGCCAGTTTTTTTTTGTGCTGGGAGTGGCAAGGTGATATCACGAACATATCTCGAGGGATGCTGCGAAATTCTAGAGCATATCCTTCCAGAATGCCCTTCCGGAGGAAGTGGTGAAGACCAGAACTGTGAAGGACTTCAAAGGGGTGTGGGATAAACACTGTGGATCCATAAAGTCTAGAGGATATGAATGAAGAGTGGGTGGCTCGTGGGAATGAAGGCTACTACCTGGAGATAATACCCTTATTCAATAAACATACACATGATTAATGTGACTCCAACATTGCTCTATGCTTCAACGGCAAGAGGAAATGTGGAAAAAAGGATTTGCATTAAAAAAAAAAAAAAGCAGGGAGTAGCTTGCTTGTTATGGCGATTACTACCCCAAGCCAAATAAGCCTGATACTTCACTTTCAATGCATATCAAGCATAGCTCTCTGCTTCAACGGCAGGGTAGAAAGTCTGATACTTCACGCATATCCAGCATAGCTCTGCTTCAACGGCAGGGGAGAAAGACTGATACTTCACTTTCAATGCATATCCAGCATAGCTCTATGCTTCAATGGCAGGGGGAATGAAGAAAAGTGGATCTATATATAGACAACAACCAACAAAGACTGAATTACATAGTCTGGGTAAACAAAGAAGCATGGGTGTAGCTTGCTTATTGCGGCGGTTACTACCCGTAACTAATTAAGCTAGATATTTCACTTAGATGCAGTTCCAACACTGCTCTCTACATTAATGGCGGGGGTGGAAGGGAAATAGAACCAAAAGGTTACTAAAGGCCAAGAGTAACAGATAAGTATGAGAAAAAAGAAAATGGAAAAAAAAGTGTGAAAGCTTGCTGGACAGACTGGATGGGCCATTCGGTCTTCTTCTGCCGTCATTTCTATGTTTCTATGTTTCTTGTATGATGACCAGTATGTTGCGGTCCCGGTCATGACCGGGACCTTACCTCCTTCCTCCCGCTCCCGCCGGCGCACAGGCTGGCCTGTTCGTCGGTGAACTCGCAGGGGCAACACCATCGGAGGCTCTCCGGGGGATGCCCAGGCCCTAGGCGCGCGCGCGCGCAAGAAGGGCTCAGATATAGTCCTGTTCCCGCCACGAGACACTCCGCCTCCTCCGCTGATGTCAGACGCCGGGGGGTATATAACCCCGGCGCCTGCTCTCAGTCGGGGCCTTGCAACAGGGTTCCCTAGTGCTCCCACATTGCACCGGGCCCCCGACGCGTCTCGTCAGCCCCTGTGCTTGCTCCGTCTCCTGTCCGATTCCTGCTTGTCTTCCTTGGCCTCCCAGCCTGGTTCCTGCTTGACTCCGGCTATCTTCAGCTTCAGCACCAGTCTGGTTCCAGTACTCATTATCAGCTTCGGCTCCAGCCTGGTTCCAGTACTCGTCTTCAGCTTCAGCACCAGCCTGGTTCCAGTACTCGTCTTCAGTTTCAGCTCCAGCCTGGTTCCAGTACTCGTCTCTAGCTTCAGCTCCAGTTTGGCTCCAGTACCTGTCTTGCTTCAGTTCACTCTTGCTTGCAGTAACCTGTCTTGTTTCAGTTCCAGCTCGTTTCCAGTCCTGCTTCAGTCCCTGCTTGCTTCAGTCCCAGCCTGCTTCAGTCCCTGCCTGACTCCTGATCCCTGCCTGCTCCAGCTCCAGCTTCCGTGATCTTCTAAGTCCCAGCGGCCGGGCTCCTACGGGCTCCTACCGGGGGAGTACCGGCTTCCAGGGTGAATCACCTAAGTCCCAGCGGCTGGGCTCCTACAGGCTCCTCCCGGGGGAGTACCGGCTTCCAGGGTGAAGCTCACGTCCAGCTCCTGCCTGGTATCCGCCTCCCGACCTGTCAATCACTAGAGACTATAGTACACCTCTCCCCAGTCTCTCACAGGTTGGCCCAAGAGTCCACTAAACAGTTCACTCGCAACACAGTACCCATTTGTCCAACGCGATCTCGACCCACCTCTGATAGAAGAGGGATAGTCGACCCTCTATCTCCTTGTCCCGTGGATGGGTTGGCCAAACTTCAATGGGAAATTTGGGTCAAACCTCAGCCCGAACCAGTTCCTCTTTTTAGTTGTCGTGGCTAACTCATCCTGGGCTTCCTCACAGTGCTGATGCAGGAAGGATTCTAGGTCAGACTGTGCAACCCTAATATGGCAGGCAGCATAAAGGGAGTGTCACTTGTGCTTCTTTGTTGCCAGAGCCACAGTTAACTGTAGCTTGTGCATTCAGCCGGTTAGCACCTGAGCTCGAGCGTGCACCAATTTGCCCTGACGTGCGTAAGAATAAACGTCTGGTTTGCACGAATGTATGGGTGTACTTATGTGTGCAGGTATGCGCACTTATGCGTGCATTAGGTGAACAACAGGGCCTGCCCGCACCGCATATACCGACATTCAATGGGGGAAAATAGTGCAGCATCAAACCGCGCATAAGATGGTGCTGCTGCGGCCTGCCATGTGGAGTGCCCACTGAGTCTGAAGGGGGGCCTAGCCCATCAGGGGGCTGCTCAACACGCTCGGAATCCCTCTTCCCTTGCCCTAATGGGTTCGGGAATGTCGTTGGTATGGCACGCCGAGCAAGGAGACCAGAGGAAAGACTTACAGAAGCCCTTCCACGTCTCTGAATCAGAGGAGTTCTTCTTTACTTACCTGGACTCAGCGCTTACAGGCTGAGTACAGAGACGGTCTTTGGCTACGGAGGGAGAGGGCTTAGGTTCGGCTTCCTGCACCCGCTGCCTTTCAGCTGCTTCAGCAGCAAAGTCCACGCTGGGAGTCAGCTCCCAGATCAAGGCTTCCCTCTGAGGGATTTTGGAAATTGCTTCATGAATTCTCAACTGGGGGAAGGACCATTAGGTATCACCACAGGAGATCGGGGCTCGATCTTTCTCCAATTTAAAGGCAAAATTTAAAGGCAAAATTTCCTCTTCTAACGAGTACTGTGTCTCGATAGGGAAGGCACAATCCACATCTGCTAGGAGACAGAGAGATACTGAATGGATGAGGTCACTGCAGGTTATATCTAGGGTGATGTCAGTTTTGAAACCTGACTCCATCTCCATCTGTTAGTAGGGGAGCACATAACCCAGTGGTCCTGAGTCCACCTGGCTACACGCTAGGAAAAAGAAGCTTCCTCTGATCTTAAGAAATTCACATTGGTTGAAGTTTTTTTGGTCCAAAATGCATTATTTTACATTGCTGCATGAGATATTCTTTCTATTTTCTCTTTCTTTTTGCCTTCTTCCCTTCCTTCTCTTTTCTCTCAATTCCACTCTGATTCAGATTTGAGAACTTCATACTCCCTCACTATTTCTCTTTCACCCTTTTTATCCACCCTCCCTCTACCAGCATTTTGGAAGCTCTCCAATTCTGCTGCTCCCTGATAGGAGTGGTTGGGTCTCCACCTACACCTGCTTTATATCTGCTGTCCTCATACTGACAACCCCTGCAGAGTTCTTTCTTCACCCCACTGGTTTTCCCAGGCAAGGGACTGGATAACCACTTCTTGTGACAACACTGTAGACTTTTTGCACAGGACAACCTGCTTCTGAGGACCTCCAGAAGGTAACTTAATTTCATAATGGAGAATTCCTCCATTGTAGTTGCTCAATAATTGATACAGCCTTAGACATTTGGACAGGGAAGGACAGAGAGGGAGGAAGTACACAATGAGTTCCATATTCAAAAGCCATTTAGACGGATAACATAATAGTTATAGGCAGCTAACCTAACTGGGCAGTAGGGCTGTCCTAAAATTAGCCGGTTAAACATAACTGGTTAACTTTAAGATAGCTGGGCATATTCAGTGGCGCGACTGCCCCACTGAATACACCCTGCTAGTTAGACAGATATATTTATCCAGCTAAATAGCTGAGCCGCACAGCAGCTGAAAACGGACCCCAATGTTTTTCTTCAGTGAATAACTGCTGTTAACCTTAATTTTACTTCCTAAAGCAAGAGGGAAGTTGTTATTAACTGGCATGGAAAAATGAAAGGTCTTATTGTAAGTATTCATATGTAAAGATTCCTCAGAATGACCTAGTTATCTGAATGAATGGAATTATTTTTAATTTTCTGCTAATAGTTTTTATATCTTTATGAAATTTTTACCGATAAATCACAAATAACATACTTGCATGAATTAAAGAAAAACATGCAGAAAATATAATATCCAAGGAAAACTGTTGAAAGAATTACCAAAGAAGAAAACTGGTAAATAGCTTTTAACTAGTCTGTTGGTAATGAATTTCTGAGTAGAGCCAGGCTGATATGTGTCTGGTGACTTTACCTTCTTTGAAACAGAGGTTAACTTGTTAATAAGCTAAATGTGCCTTGTGTATATCTGGTTTGCAACTGGCCCTCTGCTGTCATTACTTGCACATGACATGTGAAAGCCACTTTCCCACTGAGTAAAAAGCAAATTTTCCTAGTTGAAGCGTAGAGGAATGGGTTTGAAGAGGAGAAATCAATTATCTATTAGAGTGAATGAAATGTGTCACACCTGCTGTAATTATTTTTCACACTCTCAGCCCTTCCCCTTCAGTTCTCTGCACCACTCTCTGACATTTTGTTGCTTTTCTATGTCTCATTGTGAATGCGTGGAAATAAAGGCCAACAAGTATAAGGTGTAGGGATGTGCATTTGTTAAAGAAAAATGCACAAAATGCAACAAATGAGGCCATTTTTGATTTGTCCCCAATGTATGGCTGTACAACATAATTGGCGCTGGCCGGAGATAGGCTGATGTCAATTTGGTGCCGTGCTCCAGGCAGCTGGCACCATGATTTTAAATGTAGTTGCTGGGGCCGAAGTGGGTGGGCTTTGCTCTGGCTCCTACGATTGTTTTTTTTTTTTTTTTAATTTTTTGTTTCTCAAATTTTCACATATAATACATGAAATACAACATAATAAGATTACGGTACAATATCTGGAAACAAGGTTAAGACACCTTTCCTTATTTAGAACTAATTAACAGAAAATTTTTATTTATTTATTTATTTATTTAACACTTTTCTATACCGACCTTCATGGTAGAGACCATATCAGGTCGGTTCACATCGAATAGGGGAACTGAACCAAGAACAGTAACCAAAACAAAAGGTTGAACGTGAAAAAGCAAAGTTACATTTAACAGGGAAATTAAACTTGGAGGCATAGACTGCTGGAAGGAAGGAAAGGCTAGAGATAGCGGAGAAATTATTAGTATAAACAGAGCAGTCAGGAGGCTCTTATTCTGGGCTTAGGGGTAATATAGAAATCCATTGCTCCTAAAGGAAGTTCTGTCGACTATTGTGTGTCATGGGTATCTGAGAAGGCTTGGCGGAAAAGCCAGGTCTTAAGTTTTTTCTTGAATGTTGGTAGGCAGGGTTCCATTCTGAGGTCAGCTGGGATGTTGTTCCAGATAGTTGGGCCTGCTGTTGAAAAGGATCGGTCTTTAGTTGAGATGAGGCGTGTGGCTTTTGTAGGTGGGGTCTGTAGGGTTCCTTTATATATTTCTCTAGTCGGTCTGTTGGTGAGGTGGAGATTGAGGGGGAATTCGAGGTCCAGATGCAAGTGATTGTAGATGACTTTGTGGATTAAGGTGAGTGATTTGTGGAGGATTCTGTACTTCACTGGGAGCCAGTGTAGGTTATGTAGGATGGGAGATATGTGTTCTCCCCGGTTGGTGTTAGTCAAGATTCTTGCAGCAGCGTTCTGTATCAACTGTAGCGGCTTGGTGGTAGAGCTGGGGAGTCCCAAGAGGAGTGCACTGCAGTAGTCGATTTTAGCAAATATCAAGGCTTGCAGGACTGGCTTGCAGGACAAGGCTTGCAGGACTTACACATATTTTATACCTTAATATAGGAAACTTGGGGGCAAGTGAAACAAAAGGAGCGAATAACTTACAATTTACTAAGGAAATAGATAGGAGAGTACCCTATTCTTTATTGTCGATTACGCTTCTGGAGTAATATTAGGATATCCCACCAAGAAATCTCACAGTTGTTTGGGGTCAAAGAAGACATAATTATTACTTTGATATCTAACACATCCTTTACAGGGAAACTTTAATACAAATCGGGCCCCCATACTTGTAACCCTTTCTCTTAAGGCAAGAAATTCCTTCCTGCGAAGCTGTGTTGATCTAGTAAGATCAGGATATAACCAAATCTTTGCCCCGTAAAACAATGCTTGCCTATTTCTCAATATGTAATTACGTTCAGATAAGAATGCAAAAGATATTAGCATTGATTTCCTTTCCCTTATTTCAGTTTCTATCGAGAGTTCTAAAACTTGAGATATATCCAGCTAAGGTAAATCTTCTTTCTCTGCCTGAGGTGTTGCTTCTGGGAGGTAGTAGGCTTTTGTACAAACTGGGAGAGCCGCCTCTGGAATCTTAAGTATTTCTTTCATATATATTTTGAATAATTCTATAGGTGATATCATTCTAACCACCGGGAAGTTTAAAACACGGAGGTTTTACCCATACAGGGTAACCCGGATTTTCCACCTGGCTCGTCCACGGCGGTTTTTCGGAAATGGGCAGCCCTTGGTATAACCTTATTGGGTCATGTTTTGGATGATGCGGGGCGCCAGCTAAGTTATCAACAAATGTCGACCCTATATGGGGGACGACAACTGTCCGTATTTGCCGATTACCCATTATATACAATCCTTACCGCCTGAGAGCCGGGAACCTGGGGAGTGTCGGTTACTTATAGATTACTTTTTGCTGGAAGGGACTCAGGTGCCCTCTCTTTCATATTACTACAATAAGTTGCGGGGCTTGGTCTCCCCGGTCCCCCAAATAGTTATAGCAGACCGCTGGAATGCGGAGGGAGTGTTTAACGTTACCTCTGTCCAAGTGGGTACTAGTTTTCGCCGCATTGCAAAAATTTCTTTTAATTCCTACTATCGAGAAATGCAATTTAAATTTCTTTGGCGGGCTTATGTGTCTACACAATTGGCATTACGTTCCAACTTAACGCCAGATGATAGATGTGGGAAATGCCACAAGGACAGAGGTACTTTGTCTCATCTATTTTGGGGATGTCCTATAGTTCAGAAATTTTGGAGGCAAATTGTAACCTATTTGGCTGGGCTGTTGGAGACCCCTATCTCGGCCTCTCCTTTAATGATACTATTTGAATGCATCCCCCCACTGCGTATTCATTCAGCTGGGAATCGCATGTTATTCATGAAGGCATGTTTTGTTGGGAAGAAGTTGCTTCTTGTGCAGTGGAAGGAGGCGGTGGCGCCCTCTTTCTGGGCCTGGAGGAATCATTGGCACCGTCTGATGCAAATGGAGTGGCTGACAGCTCGAACTTCCTCCTGTCATCGGCGCAGATTCCTACAGATCTGGGAGCCCTACATCCAGGCCCTGCCACACAGGACGAGGAGTTTGATCCTAAATGACTAACTGTTTGGTACTTTACACTGTTTGGTACTTTACACTGTTGAATATGGACTTCAGGTCGTGAAGAGACTGGCCATGCCTGGCGGGATACTCAGCCCACACGGGTAGGGAAGGGGCGGGGGGAGAGGGGTAGGGGGGGGGGGGAAGGGGGGGAAGGGGGATAGTTACTGTTGTCTTTCTATATTGAAATACCAGTGGATAGCATTTTTTTTTTTGCTTGTAACATGTTGGACACTGAAGAGTACCTGTGTTTAACATGTGAAATGTGTCTAGTTGTTGTGTGCTAAATGCAAATAAAAATTGTTAAACATAAAAAAGAATATTTGGCACAAATGAAGTAACAAAAGTTGCAACAAATGAACTTTGTAAAGTTACATTAAAAATGATTGATATTGATATTGAAAAAAAAAAAAAAAAAAACACGGAGGTTTAATAATTTTAAATTGTTCTCAGGTTTTTCTATTTTCCTTTCCATGGCTATTTCAGATGTTATAAAATTTTTCTGTAAAGTCTCCATTTTCTGCAAACGTTCCTCGTGGCTCTGCAGTTTCACTTCAAAACCTTTAACAGTTTCTTTATTTTCCTTAATCTGATTTTTAACTTCAAACGTAGATTGTGCAATAGACTTCAATGCTGAATCAATAGCTTTTAAAGCGTACCATACCTTCCCAAGTGTTATATCCTCAGGCTGTCCCAGATTAACATTAACCTCTGTGGCTTCTTGTCGTGGTTCTTCCTGCTCTCCAGAAGCTGCCGTTTGTTGTTTTCCTGGACTCCTTTTAAGGATTGAATCTTGCTCTCCAGGTTTCCTTTCCAGCACACTGCAGGGTCCTACATCTCTCGGGACAGCAGACTCCGCTTCTACAGTCCCGGCACATGCCTGTATCTCCCCCGAAGTCTCAAGTTGCAAACCGCTTCGGGTTGAGTCAGAGAAAGAGAGGGCACTCTGCGCTGGGGGTATCGGCCGCATCGGCTCGCCAGGGCTCAGCGTGACGTCCAGGGTCAGGGGTGAATGCATTCGCTCATCCAGCATTCCCCCAGCGACCAGCCCACATGGCGTCGTTGATACTCCCGTCAAGAAGCCCTCAATCCGCGGCTGGGTAGGACTTAGCATCGGGGAACTAGTAAGTGCTCCCCGAACTTTTCCTTTTCTTTTAGTATGCGGCATTTCAATAGGTATTTTTTAAAAAGGTAAATCGCCGTGGAGGAGCTCGCTTCCTGCACGTCCTATCAGGCAGCCATCTTGCCCCCTTGGCTCCTACGATTGCTTTACCAGCAACCATGGGAAAGTGGGGGTCACAGAGGATGTCCCTGGTCATTGGCAAATGTTTACAAGGGGGGGGGGGAGGGGGCAGGAGATGGCCGGGAGGCTCTGGCTCAGGGCTAGATTCACTTCAGGCATGGGAATGGGGGGTTGAAGAGGCCCAGAGAGGTCCATCTGGTCAGCACCTAAAAAATGATGCGCTAGTGGGATTCCCACCAGCAAAAAGAAGACTTGCAGGCCACTCCAGATGGTAACCTGGCAGGAGGAAGAAAACGAAGGCCTGGGTTGGGGGTGAGTTAAAAGGAAAGGAAAGGCAGGGTCTGTGAGTGAGAAGTCTTAGATGTTTCTACAATAAAAATTGCTAGACTTGATATAAAAGGAAGAGGACGGGTTCTGTTGAGGGCCCCCACTTTCTGGAATGCCTTGCTCAATACCTTAAATAACTGCACAGATTTAAAGGACTTCAAACATAATTTTAAAATGCATCTGTTTAAGAAGGCATTCGATACTGAAGTAATATAGAACAAGGCCCTATAACTCAGGTTAGAATAGCAACTAAGAACAACATCCTACTATTATCAGATTGTATAGATGGAAGAATCAGTTCTATACCGTATTAATATTTATTTTAATGTAATGTTTTAATCTGTTATTTCATATTGTGTATGTAAGTGTAAATCGCTACGAACAGTCCTCTGGAGATAGGAGTATATAAAACGTTTAAATAAATAAATAATAAGTAAGGGAAAGGGGATGTGAGTGAATGAGAAGGTGGGAGGGAAGGGAGGTGAATGAGAGGAGAGGGTAGAGGTGAGAGAGAGTGTGTGTAAGCATGTTTGAGAGAGTGTGTGTGTGTTTGTGTGATTGAGCACAGGTTAGAAAGAAAGATAGTATGCTTGTGTGTGATTAAGCATGTGAGAGACAGAGAGCGCGAAGGTATGTGTGTGTCACACAGAGAGTGTGTGTAGATGAGAGAAAGGAAAGTTTATGCATCCCCTCCTCCCTCCACTATTCCATAAAAATCTCAGGGTGACTGGAAATAAATAATTCACAGGTATGGAGAGTGGGAATTTTTTTTTATCCCTATTAGTTTCATTATTGGGTGTTACTTGATGTGTCTGCTGTTTTGATGTATTTTACTGTTTGTTGGGAAATTTCTAAACATTTTTATTTTATTTATTTATTTAACATTTTTCTATACCGAACTTCATGACAAGATTCATATCAGACCGGTTTACATGGAACTTAGGGACTAACTAAACATAACCAAATAACAGGAAGGCCGAGGCGCAGTTACATATAACAGGGAGATAGAACTTGGGGGCTAGAGTAGCCAGGGAATAAAAGGATAGCAAAAAATAGAGGCTGAGAACTAATGTCTAAACTGTGGCTGGAGCGGGAGTCTTGCCACTTGAGAAGCGTCTGGTTGAGTTAAGTTGAAATGTTCGAGCTTAGAGGAAGGCTTGGAGGAAAAGCCAGGTTTTGATTTTTTTTCGGAAGGTTAGCAGGCAGGGTGGATTACAAACTGGTTAAAAGACAGGAAACAGAGAGTGGGACTAAATGGTCAATTTTCTCAGTGGAGAAGGGTGAACAGTGGAGTGCCTCAGGGATCTGTACTTGGACCGGTGCTTTTCAATATATATATCAATGATCTGGAAAGGAATACGATGAGTGACGTTATCAAATTTGCAGATGATACAAAATTATTCAGAGTAGTTAAATCACAAGCAGACTGTGATACATTACAGGAGGACCTTGCAAGACTGGAAGATTGGGCATCCAAATGGCAGATGAAATTTAATGTGGACAAGTGCAAGGTGTTGCATATAGGGAAAAATAACCCTAGCTGTAGTTACACGATGTTAGGTTCCATATTAGGAGCTACCACCCAAGAAAGAGATCTAGGCGTCATAGTAGATAATACATTGAAATCGTCAGCTCAGTGTGCTGCAGCAGTCAAAAAAGCAAATAAAATGTTAGGAATTATTAGGAAGGGAATGGTTAATAAAACGGAAAATGTCATAATGCCTCTATATCGCTCCATGGTGAGACCACACCTTGAATACTGTGTACAATTCTGGTTGCCGTATCTCAAAAAAGATATAGTTACAATGGAGAAGGTACAGAGAAGGGCAACCAAAATGATAAAGGGGATGGAACAGCTCCCCTATGAGGAAAGGCTGAAGAGGTTAGGGCTGTTCAGCTTGGAGAAGAGACGGCTGAGGGGGGATATCATAGAGGTCTTTAAGATCATGAGAGGTCTTGAATGAGTAGATGTGACTCGGTTATTTACACTTTCGAATAATAGAAGGACTAGGGGGCATTCCATGAAGTTAGCAAGTAGCACATTTAAGACTAATCGGAGAAAATTCTTTTTCACTCAACGCACAATAAATCTCTGGAATTTGTTGCCAGAGGATGTGGTTAGTGCAGTTAGTGTAGCTGGGTTCAAAAAAGGTTTGGATAAGTTCTTGGAAGAGAAGTCCATTAACTGCTATTAATCAAGTTTACTTAGGGCCAGATTTTCAAAAGCATTTACTCAAGCAAAACTGGTTTTTGCTCGAGTAAATACACTTTACTCAAGTATGTGGGCTTTTCAAAATTGCTACAATATATGCCATTGAATTGTCCATAGGATTTACTCAAGTAAGTGCACTTTACTCGAGTAAATAGCTTTTGAAAATTGCTACGATAGTATGTCACATTTACATGCGTAACTCCTTTGAAAATGACCCCCTTAGGGAATAGTCACTGCTATTAATTGCATCAGTAGCATGGGATCTTCTAGGTGTTTGGGTAATTGCCAGGTTCTTGTGGCCTGGTTTGGCCTCTGTTGGAAACAGGATGCTGGGCTTGATGGACCCTTGGTCTGACCCAGCATGGCAATTTCTTATGTTCTTATGTTCTTAGGGTTCCAATCTTAGGTCTGTTGGCAGGTTGTTCCAGATGATGGGGCCCGCTGTGGAGAATGCCCGTTCTTTGGTGGAGGTTAGGCGTGTGGATTTAGTTGGGGGGACTTGAAGGGTTCCTTTATATGCTTCTCTAGTTGGTCTTGCAGATGAGTATAGTTTTAACGGGAACTGAAGGTCTAGTGGTAGTTGGTTGTGGATGGGTTTGTGGATTATGGTGAGTGCTTTGTGTAGGATTCTGTATTTTATTGGTAGCCAGTGCAGGTTTTTAAGTATAGGGGTGATATAAGCTCCCCGATTGGCTGGCTGCTGCTGAGTTCTGGAGCATCTGTAGTGGTTTGGTGGCGGAGATCGGGAGTCCTAAAAGGAGAGTGTTACAATAGTCAGTTTTAGAGAACAGTGTTGACTGGAGGACAGTTCTGAAATCCTGGAAATGAGAGAAGGGGTTTAAGTCTTTTAAGAACTTGAAGCTTGTAAAAACAATCCTTAGTGATATTGTTGATTGATTTCTTTTAGTTCAGATGGTTATCTAGCTTGAGTGGTTTGTGGGTTAGAGACTGTCTGTTCTGAGCTGTCTGAACGGTCGGGGGAGATAAGAAGGATTTCTGTTTTGGCTGCATTGACGACCAGGTTTAGGCTGGAGAGTAAGTTGTTGATGGACTTAAGGCAGTTCTCCCAGTATGAAAGCGTTTTTGGAAGGGATTTTTTTATAGGGATCAAGATCTGAACGTCATCTGCGTATAGGTAGTGAATTAGGTTTAGATTTGTGAGTAGCTGGCAAAGGGGTAGAAGGTAGATATTGAAGAGGGTGGGGGATAGAGAAGAGCCTTGGGGAACCCCAAGAGTAGATTTGAAATTAGGGGATTCTTTATTATTAATTGTGACCTTAAAGCTTCTGTTATTGAGGAAGGAGTTGAACCATCTGAGGGCATATCCAGATAATTCGATGTCTGAGAGGCGTTTTAGGAGGATGTTATGGTTCACGGTGTCGAAAGCCGCGGAGATGTCTAAGAGGACAAATAGAAATGAATGTCCTTTATCTAGTCCCAAGAGGATGTGGTCTGATAGGGAGAGGAGGAGGGTTTCTGTACTGGATGATTTATGGAAGCCATACTGGGAAGGGTATAGGATTTTGTGTTCCTCAAGGAAGTCCGAGAACTGTGTGTTCACCACTTTCTCTGTGAGTTTCACAAGAAAAGGGAGATTGGATATGGGTCGGAAGTTGGAAAGCTCTTTTGTGTCCAAGTTGGGTTTACTATATTGTAAACTTGGTATGTGAGGTTTACTATATTGTAAACCTCACATACCAAGGACTAAGCACAAAATAAGAGAGATGCTTACAAAATATAAACATATAACATAATAATGTAGAATATGTTTTATTACAAAAACAGTTTAAATGGTACATAAACATACATAATTCAAAAGATATCATACGATTATATCACATTATCTATATAACAAATCACAATTATATAATATATATCATACACTCACAACCGACCCAAATTGACAAAGTGTCTTGAATTAAAAAAAATAAAATATATCAATGTTCCAAAGATGTATTCACGTTGGATCTATTATTATATAATTTACTTGCTTGTACTACTCAAGACATCTTCTTGATCTTCATTTCCGAAATGGAAATATTCTCAATCATCAAACAGATCAACACATCCGAACACAAATATCTGTTGCCAACACAGCTATCTAAAAGCGCCAAACACATGAGAATATCCATCACACAACCCAACAAGGGGCCCTTGTTTCGCCTGAACCGGGCTTCTTCAGGGAAAAGAAAATTGTGAAAAAACATAAATGGCATGTCACAAACTAATAAAGCACTATTGAAGACCAAATGAAACTCATTCTCTTATATCTCTATTACCTATGTAATCATTGTTTATGTAGCCAACAAGTACCGATATCAATGAAACATGTTCACAGGCATCGACTGAGACAATGGTTTAAATGTACCAATATATAAAGTCAGAAACCGTCAACCATGCACCTAAAAAATACAATTCAAAGCAGTCAAACAAACATGTAAATCCCAAAATACACAAATAAAACAAAAATCAAATATCTGACCCAAGCTTACCGGTGAGAAAAACTTCCTAAATACACTCCTGACAAGGAAAATAAATGGTGCCGACGTGAAAGACACCCTTACCCAAGGATTTTAAAGACACCTCGGACCAATAAGAAAGCTAATTAATGGATGACGATTATTTAAAGCAACAACTAACCCATCCAGATACCATCTATTCTGCTACATAAAAGCTGACCATTCAATGTCATCTTGAAGATCATATGGTATCATGGTTCGCCAAGTGAAAAATCGTTCACATCGGCGGAGTTTACGTGAAACATTGCCCCCTCTTGAAAACTGCAGTTGTTTAATGACAAAGTTTTATGTCATCAATTGTATGCGAAGTAGATATCCAATGAGATACTAGGGGAGGGGGGTTCTTGTAAATTGTGAACACTGCTTTTGTGTTCGATTATGCGATGTTTAACTGGATGTTTTGTTTGTCCAATATAAATGTAAGAACAGGGACATACAATCGCATAAACATTATTAGAAGCACAAGTAAACAATTCTGGAATGTCATGAGGTAAGGCAGGCAATGTCATGTTCACATACTGAACAAGCTAAGCCCCATACCTGGGAACATTGAAATAGCAGCAGCAGTCCACTTCTTCCTCACAGCCAACAGGACTGAGGTAAGGCAGGCAATGTCATGTTCACATACTGAACAAGCTAAGCCCCATACCTGGGAACATTGAAATAGCACTGTTTTTGTGTTCGATTATGCGATGTTTAACTGGATGTTTTGTTTGTCCAATATAAATGTAAGAACAGGGACATACAATCGCATAAACATTATTAGAAGCACAAGTAAACAATTCTGGAATGTCATGAGGTAAGGCAGGCAATGTCATGTTCACATACTGAACAAGCTAAGCCCCATACCTGGGAACATTGAAATAGCAGCAGCAGTCCACTTCTTCCTCACAGCCAACAGGACTTCTTTTTGGGGTTGACCCAGCTCTGTCCTAGAGCTCTAGGTTGCACCAATTCTCCTCCTCCTAAGGCCCTGCTGGCAATTCCGGCACGGCTGTGGCATTGCTCCTACCCGTCAGGCCCTGCCGGTGATTCTGGTAGGGCCGCAGCATTACTCCTCCACCCTGAGATTGCTGTTGATTAGCTAGGTGGAGGGGGGGGGGGGAGGAATAATGCATATCAGCTTTCACCCCTCCACCCAACTAATTCACACTTTCTCTTTCTTCCCACTAACGTCTACCACTCCCCCCTGCATTATTCCCCTTCCTTTCTCCCTGATCCAGCACTCTCTTTACTTCCACCCCTTATAAGTCACTGCTGCTTGACTTGTGCACCGTCACAATAGACCACCCTTTTTTTTAAATGCGTATATGAGTGTGTGTGAAAGTGAAAATACAGGCATATTTTGGACTTTTATAAAATATGGAATATGTGAGAAGAGGCTATTTATGCGCATATAAAATACTTTTTAATGCATAATCTTTTTCAAATTCACTTTTCAGGTTATATATCTCACTAAAATTATGTGCATACATATGTAAGGAACCACAAGGATTCCTTACTAAAAAGAGTGAACCAATTTCCTGGTGAGGTGCAGAGAGATTAGTTAACTAGTGGTTTGGGTTTTGCTCCCCCCATGTGGGAGAAGTAGGTGAGTGATATGCTCTGACTGTATATAAACCCTTGCCACCATCTCACAGGGTGGATTTTTGAGGTGGATTTCCTGAGTTAACCTTCCAAAGGGCAGCATGTCCTATACTGTTCTAAGTTTATTTATTTTTCCTGGGTTAGGATGCTAGAGTCTCTCTAAATAGAGGCTGGGACAAGTAATAAGACACAGTGCCTTATTCCTGCCTTTTGTCCATGGTTTGTTGCAAACCTTGTGGTTAAGTGTGGAGGAAGTTTTCATTTCACCTTCCTGCCTCTAGTTTGGTTTTCCCTTTGAGTGAACATTTTGCATTTTTGTTTCCAAGAACCCAAGGCCCTGGGGACTCAGAGCTGGGGAGTCCGAGGAAGGAAATGCCTTTTTATCTAAAAGGATATGGGAAAAATAGGTGTCATTTAAAAATGGATTCCTGAGTATGGTTGGGGGTCACATGATGCCGTGCACCGAGTGAGACGACTCTGGCTCGGCTCTAAGGTTGCCTCGGCTGCATCCTTTAAATATCTTGCTTCTACAATTTTTTATTTTTTATTACCTTGCTTGTACCATCTGCTATACCATCTGAGTGCTTTAAAGCGGCATGTCGACCTGGCTGACACGGAAAGACCGTGAGAAAGATCAGCCTAAGCCCAGGAGAAGCCCAGTCAAGATGGCGGACGCAACGGACGGGGCGCCCTCCTCAACCACAGCAACCCCGATGGTTGAAGAATTAAAATTAGTGGTAGTGGTAGTGGCAGCCCTGGAGCCCGAATTTCGCAGAATCTGTGATAAATTAGAGGAAGTAACAACGCATATGGCACAGCAGGAGGTCTGTATGAGTGAACTTGAGTCGAGAGTCTCCGCAAACCAGGACTCTCTGACAGCAGTGGAAATGGAGGTGGGTGACCTTAAAACTTCTCTGACATGCCAGGAGGAACGGTTAGAGGAATTAGAAAACCAGTCATGGCGCAACAATCTCTGGTTTGTGAGTTTGCCTGAAACCCTCCCTGATGCAGCCATGCCTTCATTTTTGGAGTCCTGGCTGGTAAAGGAACTGGAGCTCGATCAGACGAGAGGCCTGTTTCGGATATTCAATAAAGATTAAATTAAAATAAAGTCGCAAACTCTGTAAACATTAAATCAGCATCAAAATCCACAGCTTCCAATATATTAACATACAGAGTATACCTGCTTAAATAAGTCTTTAACTGCTTCCAGAACTGATTAATTGTAACTGCTCTGGGAGTGAATTCCAGAAGATGGGTCCAGCAATAGAAAAGGCCCAATCCCGGATCTCCCCCAAATGCGCCACACAATGATGGTACTGCTCTACGTTTTAGATACTGGATGAATGTAAAATTCAGACGCTCCTTATGTATATTGTTGGCTTTTATTTACCAATAAACAAATTATACATAAAAATGGATTCCTATCCATTTTCAGAGCAGAGAAACTGGAGAAGTATGATTTGAGATCTTGTGCTACACATGCAGGTGACAGTCATCCGTGAAGAGTGGGAATTCTGGTACCCCATTGTTACCGCAGAGTGAGACGTGAAGAATAGTGAAGACTACAGGAAAGTTATGAGAATTGGGATTTTTCAGACCTGGAAGTAAATTGGGATGACATTTTCTTCCCATTCCCATGGGGAGGACCTAGACATTAAATTGCAAAGTGAGGCAAAGTGAGAAGCCAAAACACTCAAGGAATTGGCTGGAATAATTGAGGACATTTGTTGGAAGAGAACATAAGAACATCAGAAATTGCCATGCTGGGTCAGACCAAGGGTCCATCAAGCCCAGCATCCTGTTTCCAACAGAGGCCAAGCCAGGCCACAAGAACCTGCCAATTACCCAAACACCAAGAAGATCCCATGCTACTGATGCCAGTAATAGCAGTGGCTATTCCCTAAGTAAACTTGAGGGTCACAAATATATTAAACTTCATTTTGTAACAATCAATTGGATATTTTTTCAATTTGACCTGTAAAGAATCATCAGTTCCCCTTTAAAACTATCAGACAATTTGAATTAGAACCCAGACTGTTTCCAGCATGATTATTGCTGCGGTTGTGGTTGGAAGATATTCAGTGCTGTTTACAGAGGACTAAAAGGGTGTTTTGTGTTAAACAACGTAAAAGAACCTTGTAGCTGAGCTTCCCCCCACAGGGGATTCTGAACTCTCAGAGTAGTGTATTAAGGGTGTGAGAACCACAGCCGTAGCATGCCTATGGCCAATATAGCCTCAGCTATAGGCCCCGCTATCTGAAGGGCGCCACAGTGCTGTCAGTGATGTCGCCCTGAGGAGGAGCAATACCATGGCCCTGCCAGAATCACTGGTGGGGCCTGGAAAGGGGGAGCAACACTGCAGCCCTGCCAGAATCACTGGCAGGACCTGAGGAGAAGGAGGAACAATGTCGCGGCCCTTCTGGGATCGCCGGCAGGGTCTAGGGAGGAGGAGTAATTCTGCGGCCCTACCAGAATCACCGGCAGGGCCTGACGGGTAGGAGCAATGCCACAGCCCTGCCGGAATTGCCAGCAGGGCCTTAGGAGGAGGAGAATTGGTGCAACCTAGAGCTCTAGGACAGAGCTGGGTCAACCCCAAAAAGAAGTCCTGTTGGCTGTGAGGAAGAAGTGGACTGCTGCTGCTATTTCAATGGGGGGGGGAAGGAGAGTCAGAGTATGTATGTATGTGTGTGTGTGTGAGAGAGAGAGAGAGCATGTATGTATAACTGAGAATGGGCATGAGAGAGAGCATGTATATATGTGTGAGAGTGCATGTGTGAGAGAATGAGAGAGCACGTTTGTGCATGCGTGCGTATGTGTGACAGTGTGGGCCTGTGTGAGAGAGGGAGAGAGAGCATGTGTGTGTGAGAGTGAGAGAGAGCATACGTGCATGTGCCTGCGTTTCTGAGAGCATGTGTGAGAGAGTGAGGAAGAGGAATATGTGTGTGTGAGAATGAGAGAAAGCATATGCATTTGTGTGCACATGTGTGTATGAGAGAGAGAAAGCATATGTGTATGAGAAGCAGAATATTTGTGTGCAGTCAACCTCCATCCTCTCTTCCTGCTAATCCATGACAATCTCAGGGCATCTGGAAATCAAAGCAGGGGATTTATAAAAATCCTTATGTGTTTTAATTATTGGGTGTTATTTGATATGTCTGTTTTGAAACATTTTATTGATGTCAGTTCAGAAAATATTTATATGAGTTTTTAATTATTGGTTGTTATTTTATTTGTTAGCTGTTTTGAATTATACTCTTTATTCATGTGCCTTTACTACTATTGATGAACTTTATATTTTTTGATCTTATTGTTTTATGAGGCATGGTAATTTTTATTTCTTTTTTCCATTGTTGCACTACGTACAGAATCCTACTTCTTGAGAGTTCCAGTTCAGTTTTGTCTGTACTTTTCCATTTTTATTTTATGGTCTTTTTATTCTGTATTTGGTGAGAGTATGTCTGGGTCTTTCATGTGTGACAGAGGTGAGGTATTCTGATAGTGTATAGTTTCTGTGTAGAGATCTATTGCAGCTTGGCTTGTTATGTTTTCCTAATAGGAGGTGTATTGGTGTTTTAGGGCCTGTTATAATGTTTGCACTGTTACCTTTTCATAGGTAGGGTTGTTGCTGCTTGAATGCTGGCAGTTAGTGTTATTGTATTGTAATTCTGTTTATTGTATTGTAATTCTCTTTTCTTGTGACTTTCAGAGGGCCAAGCCAATGCTCATGGTGTGTTACAGTAGGCCTAATATTATATGAGTTCCAAGTATCTGTTTTGCTTTTTTGCAGTATTTTATGGTTGACATCACAGCATTGCATGTAAATATAACATACATATTATAAGTGATATAAATCAGAAGACTATACTTTAAATATCCTTTTTCATGTAAAATCTATTCTTATAAATGTATAATTTCAAATTGTGTGTAGGGAGGATAGGATGGAGGTGCCAGGCTGTAAGGTTTGCCTAGGATGCCTAACACCCTTGTACCGACTTTGGGCATTGTTGTACAAACATTTGAGAGTCTCCTAACTCATAGCGTCATGTTTTGTGTAATGTGTGAGGGAGCAGCTTTGCACCTATTTATTTATTTAAATACCTGTATACCGCAAATCAAAATTCCTAAGCGGTTTACAAAAAACATTCAGAAAAAAATATATAGTAAAACATAAACAAGACACATTAAAAAAAACTGCATACGCCAAACTAACTGCCTTCAAAGTCATAATTGATCCATATTCAGTGCTGGCCTTTGGTTCTGCACATGAGTCCTCATCATAAAAAAATCCACTCATTACTGGCTAAACGTTAAGCGGAAAAGCCTGAGGAAACAGATAAAGCTTTAGAAGTTTCCTAAATTTTAACAGAGAGGATTCTTCTTTTAACTTTTGCGGGAGAGAATTCCACAAAACGGGGCCCTGAACATAGAAAAGTCTCTCCCGAGACTCATTGAGGCAAACGATCCTAGATGAAGGAACATTCAGAAGCATTTGGCTAGAGGAGCTTAAGGTTCGTGATGGACGATTCAGTTTTAGAACCGCATTAATACTAGGAGGAACAGCACCATTTAAACCTTTAAAAACTAACATCAATATCTTAAAAGAAATCCTCCATTTGATAGGGAGCCAGTGTAATCTCTTTAAGACAGGTGAAATGTGCTCACGTATTGGCGTCCCGGTAATTATCCTGGCAGTTGAATTTTGAGCAACCGGTAATGCCTTCAAGGATTTTTGCGGGAGACAGAGGTACAAGGCATTACAATAATCTAAAGAGGAAAGAGCAAGGGAATGAGTAACAGTTCTTAGATCTGAATCGCTTAAAAAGGTTGTAATCTGCGAAGCATATGAAGTTTAAAAAAACACTCCTTTTACGACTCTAAATTTGAGGCTTTAGTGACAAGGTAGAATCCATAATGAAACCAAGATTCCTTGCCTCGCCCACTATTGGGATTTCAATCCCATCCAGGGCCAAAGATTACAGGACCCTCATGTCAGGGTATCTTCTTGCCAAATATAACATTTCAGTTCTAGACATGTTTAAAAGGAGTTTATTTTTTGACAACCAGTCCCTTAAGAGAATTTAAACAATAAGAAATCTTTTTGAGAGAATAGTCAATTGATTCAGAAATGGACACGAAAAACTGGATGTCATGAGCAAAAAGACAATAACCAACATCAAGTTGTGATAAAACTTAACAAATTAGAGCTATGTATACATTAAACAATACTGCTGCAAGGGTGACTCTTGGGGAATCCCAGTGTCCAAATCAAATGCATCAGACTAATGACCGGAGACATATACTGATTGAGAAGGATCGCTCAGAAAAGAAGAGAACCATTTTAACAGAGGGTTTCCTTTCTCTATGCTTGATAGACTGTTAATAAGAACAGAATGATCAATAGTATGAAACACTGCAGTCAGATCTAAGAGAACAAGAAAGAACCCTGTCCCACAGTCAAATTCACTTCTAAAAATGTCAAAAAGGGACAACAAGAGTGTTTCAGTATTGAGATTGGGTCGAAAGCCATACTGGTGATGATCTAGCACATGATGAACATCCAAAAATTCCTGAAATTGACTCAACACCATTTTCTCTATCAATTTAGCAAGGAAAAACAGATTACTTATTGGGTGATAACTATTATTGTTTGGGTCAGAAGCAAGCTTTTTTAATATAGGTTTAACCACTGCTGATTTTAGAATTTTTGGCAAAGTTCCTTCCTGTAGCAAACAGTTGATCATGTCTCAAGAAACAGGATAATTCTTTACTGAGGCACTTAAACGAAACATTAGAACACTTAGACAAAGGGCAAAAGTTTGGTTTTAATCTACTTATTATCTCAGAAACTTCAACTGATCCTACAGTAGAGGAGGCATCCCAGAGAGTATCTGATGTCTAAAATAGTAGTTTCGGGAAAGGAGGACGTTATTTTCTCAATCTTTTCACTAACAAAATGACTAAATTCTGGTGCACCTAAATCAATCTGGTTATCAGAGAAAGGAGACCTGATGTTAAGGTTTTAACAATGTGAAAACGTTCACATGGTTGGTTTGGGGCAGATTAGATTTGCATTGAAAAAAATTGGTATTTCAACTGATTAGACTTCATTAATCATCTAATTTGGCCAGATAAGCTAATAGATCAGTATCAGACTTAGATTTTCTCCAGCAGTGTTCTATAGTTCTAAGCTGCCTTTTATTAGTAATCATTTCTTTTCTGAACCATGGGGCTCTATAGGACCTCTGGGAAGCAAATTTTGTCAATGGGGCAACCTGTTCTAAGGCATCATTAAGCTAGTTGACCCATAAAGATGTCGCCTCATCGATATTATCAAACGGTTTCTCCATCAGCTTAGGCATCCAGATCTCCTTTAAAGTATCTACTTGAAATCTCTTTCTTTTACAAATGCCTTGATTCAACCTTTTCTTGGCTGTAGACCATTTAGTAATTCTAGCCTGGCTACGGCTCTGGTGAGAGCTGTGCAATTAGGGTCTAAAACTGAGATGTGAGCCTTTGGGTCTTTTATCAGGGGTTTTTTTCCACCCAGGGTTTACATATATATTGGGCTGAGAGAAAGGCTGAGAATGCAGGACAGAAAGCTAGCTGGCAAATGGAAACAGAGGTAAAAGGAAGGTGTGTGAGAGGAACTGAAAGAAGGAATTCTGGCTAGGGGAGGAGGAGAGAAACTGAGGGGAAGGTACACTGAAGGTGAAGGGGTGTGAGAGGAGTAGACAGACTGTGTTCATGAGATGGATTGGGAAAGCGGACATGGGCTGCGGGAACGGAAACATCCGTAGAAACAGAGGGAGGATGTGGCCTGCGACAAGATAAGGAGCTGGCTTAGGTGTGAGTATATGATGTGTCACCCAGTATTTGCTTCAATTGAGTGGGGGATTGTGGGGTACCATGCCCCCTTGTGGAGGAGTAGCCTACTGGTTAGAGCAGTGGGCTATAAACCAAGAGACCAGGGACTGAGTCACACTGTCGCTCCTTGTGACCCTAGGCAAGTCACTTTACCCTCCATTGCCTCAGGTACAAACTTAGATTGTAAGCCCTCTGGGGATAGGGAATTTCCTATAGTACCTGAATGTAATCCACTTTGAAGTGCTTAAAAAAGTGCAAAAAGCAGAATATAAATCTAAATAAATAAATAAATATTTCTCTTTAGTAATGGAATGGAGTTTGGAGAGCGAGGACTATGCAGTGACTGGTTTTTGTGCCTTCTCCAACAGGGACAGACAAACCGCTCCAATGTGCCTCTGGCTGCTGGCCCTCCTGGGGCTCTACTTTCTGTACCGCTGGTATCGGGACAGACAGATACTCCCCAACCTCCCAGATAAATATGTGCTCATCACTGGCTGTGATTCGGGCTTCGGAAACCTGCTGGCCCAGCAGCTGGACAAGCGGGGCCTGCGAGTGCTGGCAGCTTGTCTGACACAACAAGGAGCGGAACAGCTGAAGGAAGCCACCTCCCAGAGACTGCAAACGATAATCCTGGATGTTGCCGACAGCCAAAGTGTCGCTGCTGCTGCCGATTGGGTAAAACAACAAGTAGGGGAGAAAGGTACTGGACACTACTCCGATAGTGGTAGAGATATCGTTTGATAGTTAGGGTCTGAATTTCAAAGCCATTTACGTGCATAAAAATCCAGCTGTATGTGCACTGCATACATGGTGTTATATAATCGCTTGGGGCTCAGAATTCCTGAAGTATGCGAGAGAGCCGATTTCACACGTACCTTTACATGCACTGGGGTTGGGCTTTCTGTGGAGTGGAACTGGGGCAGTGCTGGCACATTCGCGCACCCTTTTGTATTTAAAAAAAAGGTATGTACATACATTCACCCAAGCAAGTTACATCCTTGATAGAGCAAGTATAACTTTGTGTGTTCGAGTTTATGCGCATTCCAGGCCACCTATGCGCAAATGTTCAAAGCAAACTCCTGCACGTAAGTTTGCTTTCAAAATGCGGGGTAAATGCTACACAAAAAGGGTACATGCAGACTTTACCACAGCATGCACAGTTCCAAAATTACCCTCAAATGGACTTTTACCATATGCATAAAACTGTGGTTTTTTTTTCAATTTTTTTCAATTACCTTCTCAATATGAGGGTAACTTTATGTACCTATGTACTCTGGACTGATTGGAGGCATTCCTGGGGATGGTGTTGGGGGAGGGGCTTGCACTTAGGTGCATACTTTTTAAAATGCAACCATATGCGTGTACATTTTCAGGGAAATTTTGCATACACCAAATAGCAGGTGTAACTTGTGCAGGGTGGCTGCAGTGGGATAATTTTCAAAGCCGACTGAATGTGCATAAATTCGCTTTGTAAACTGGTGTAAGTTATTTGCAGCATAAATTATGCAAGGTGTTGGAAAATGACCCTCCCTGGGGAAAATTATTACTAAGGCTCTCACTGCAAAGTTGCTTGTGTACTTGAAAGAAGACAGAGCAAGGAGTATTTTCAAGTATAAGGTATCCACCTAGGTTGAATTTGAAAGCCAGATTGTTATGCTGGTAAATGTACGTACATGCATTGAGGAGAAGTAGAACAGAAACATAAAATCTGTGGAAAATGCAGAGGAAAAGACCTTGATAAATGCTTGTTTGTTCTTCTCAAATATGTTTACCTTTTCAATTTGACTATTTTTCCTAACTACACTCATTTAGGGTGTGCCATGTGCTATCCTATAACTGAAAAATACTTAAGACACCGCTACATAAAAGCCCTGCTAGGTGAAAAGTGATACCAAGTATGTGCAATGGATTCATTCATGTGACATGGACTGAAGAATAGCACCAGAGGAAATTAAACACTCACAGCTGTCTCCTCTCTCCTCAGGTCTTTGGGGCCTGGTGAACAATGCCGGGATTATACACCCAGTTTCCCCCAACGAGTGGCTGACCAAGGATGATTTCGTAAAGGTGCTAAATGTGAACCTGGTGGGGGTGATTGATGTGACACTCAGCCTGCTTCCCCTCATCCGAAAAGCCAAGGGCCGGATCGTCAATGTCTCCAGCATAGCTGGCAGGATAGTCCTCTGTGGAGGGGGCTACTGCATCTCCAAATATGGGGTGGAAGCTTTTTCCGACAGCCTCAGGTACATTACAGAGAAACAGATGCTGGGGAGGAAATGGACAAAGCAAATTAAGGAGAAAATAGGGGATGGAGGAAGACTATACAACAGGATAGAGGAGAAGAGCAGGAAATGAAATCTGGTCATTAGATATTATTGCATGATGACTACGACTCCTTCCCTTTCAGGGGCTGTGAATGCTGCCTCTGCAGCATCCCCAGCCCGGTCAACCTGGGGAGTTAAAAACCAGGCCCAGGAATTGAACCTAGGTCCTTCTACATGGCATCATACAGTTCTCAGGTAAGAAGAAAAGGAGAAGTGAGATCCTGCAGGCAGTCTAGCTTGTACAGTTGACAGCTGGGTGATCTCCTCAGCACGGCCCATGTAAGGAATTTTGCCACCGTAAGTGATATCAAATTTTGGAATTTATCTCTTCCATTGAACCTTCAGTCTACAAAGGTGAATAATGTGAGGAAGCGTTATTTAAGAAGGTGATACTATTGAAGACTATGGAGGCAAGCGAAACAGGGAAGAGATAATTAATGAGTCTGATGTTACGGCAGTCCATAATATTGAGTGACATGAGGAAGAGATTTGTAAGATAACATTGAAAGCTATAGAGGTGAATGACTTGGAAAAGGGATATTTAGGTGTATGGAGGTGAAAGATGTGAGGGTGATGCAATTGAATTCTTTGAAGGTGATTTATGTAGGGAAGTAAGTTATATTTTATATTTTAAAGGGAAATTTACGGGGTCACGTGATGCGGTGACGCCGAGCAGACGCTTCTGCCCTGAGCTCTGTGCCTCGCCCTCCCTGTATCCTTCAAAATCTCCGCCTTCACGCTAATGATCGCTCTCTTCACTAGAAGATACATACGAACTAATGTCTATTGACCACTTTATGCTGAAAGGGACGTCCACCATGCCTCTGAAAGGGGGGAAGAAGGATAAACCTAATCTCGTGGGTTCCAAGATGGCGGACGGGCCCACCCGGCCGGCAACGCCGGGCTCCCTGGCGTCTACCACCCCGGTAAATGACCTCACTACCACGGTTACCAATGCGGTGGTCGCAGCCTTGGACGGTAGATTTAATGAACTGCCACGCAATTTAAAGAATTAAAAGATTCTTTTTCCGAAGTCATACCGCGGATTATAGCGGTGGAAGAGAGGGTCTCCGCAGCGGAGGATGACCAGCTCATCGCTCAGAACAAACTAAAAGAACTGGAACAAGTCGTCCTCAGCCAAGCTGATAAAATTGACGACCTTGAGAATAGGGCTCGCCGCAACAACATACGTCTGGCGGGTTTCCCGGAAGAGGCAGGGGAACAGAACCTGGAGGGGACGCTCGAAAGCTGGCTGCCCGAGGCCTTGGGACTAACGGACTTAGGGCCCTCCTTCCACATTGAAAGGGCGCACAGACTGGGGCGACGGAGAGACGGAGATCAGCGTCCTCGGCTCATTATTGCTAAAATACTTAACTAGGCTCAAAAACAAAAAATCTTGCAGGCCTACAGAAACCAATCAGTCCTGAAATATAAAGGAGTGGAGATACGTCTCTTCTCGGCGGCTCTGGCTCAGAAAAGGAAGTTGTTCAGCCCCATATGTACCGATTTATATAATAAGAATATTCGGGTTCAGCTTGTTTACCCGGCGACTCTACGTTTCAAACATGGCGGCCAGGACCACGTTTTCACAGAAGTGGCTCAAGCTAAGACCTATGTTGCTACCATCGGCCCCTGAGGTTCCGGGACCTCACTAAGTTTGTTTCTCTACTGGTCCACTGATAGCCGCCCTATAACTGTGCCCCTGGACTTAAAAGGCTGCCTGTTACCAACCGTTTTAAGGGACCACGTCATCCAGCCATTCCCCAGAGACCGGCTTTCCGGATACGATTTGAAGCACGAGGTGGGCAAGCGTCCTCTTTGTTTGGTGGGACCACCGACAGACAGCTCCGGGGACGACTCTTATCGGGGATTTTCCCTTGTTGCCTTTCTGTGCGCACCGCTTTTGGACCGGACTGGCTGTCCCTTACCTACGGACATTCTCGCGCAGGAAGGACTTCAGAGCTAGCCTACAGGTTTGCTGGTTCGTGGACTTGCGCATTTAATGCGGTGGTGGCCTAAGTGGAACTGATTGAGAACTAACGTTCAATTTTACAGTTTGTTTCATTGTTTATTAGTGGCGGTTTAAACTTTTAAATTTTCTGAGTATAGCTCTTATGGCTCTATGGGGAGGGCGGGGCGCGTCGCATCCTTAGCGTACCCCCCCACACATTTACGGCCCGGGTGAGCCCGGGGGGTGAATGTGGCGTTTTGGTAAGCGAAGGGATGGGAAAAGGGAGGGATGGGGGGGTTATGGGGACTGAGTTCATTTTCACAGCATAGTAATTTTTTCTGTATATGGAGTCATTGTGCACAACACCCCATTTCCATGGCAGGGGGAGGTCTCTGAGGACGACTATGGATCCCACTTGGTTTTCTGCTTCCGATGGAGGGCTCAGGCTGGGGAGCCCTTCATTCCTCTCTGGATATTCACATTACATATTTTCTCTTGTAAATACCAATGGCTAGACCAGGGGTAAAGCTAGCGAGTCTTAATGTTAATGGGCTAGGTCACCCCATCAAACGTACCAAAGTTATACAATACCTTAAGAAGTCGAAGGTCCATATTGCCTGTTTACAAGAAACGCATTTAACTGCCATTGAGAGTGTGAAACTGAAGAGAGATTGGATAGGCCAATGCTTCTATTCACCCGCTGTTGGGAAAAAAGCCGGTGTGGCCATCCTTTTACACAAGAACCTTTCCTTTCAATTAAAACATGAAATTGTAGACCCTGAAGGCAGATTCATTGTTATAATAGGCAAGCTAAGTGGGAAAGACATAACGATAGCTAATATTTATGGCCCGAACTCCCCCTCCACCTTATTTTTCACTAATATAATCAACCTTCTCACTACTCATCGGGAGGGAGAGTTACTTTTAGTGGGAGACTTTAATACCGTCCACGACCCCTCTCGGGATCGCTCTAGTCCTAAGCTTACATCACGCTGTGCCTTTTCAAAGACTAGTATCTCTCGGGTGTGCAACTCTTAAGCTTGTTGGATTATTGGAGGGTACTTCACCTTGAGGAAAGGGACTACACCCATGTGTCTAAAGCCCACCGTACACTGTCCCGAATTGACTACATACTGGGTCCTGAGCGTCTGTTTCCCTTTATTGTCTCTGCCGAGATAGGCACCCCGGGAGTGTCAGACCATGCCTTAATTTGGGTAGATATTAACTGGGATACCACGGTTCCTACGTCCACGTGGTGGAAATTCCCCTCCTACATGAAAGATGATAAATCTTTTCAGGAATATCTCAAGGTTAAATGGGCGCAATTCCAGGAGTTTAATTCACAACACAGGGACAATCCAGCATTATTCTGGCAAACAGGCAAGACTGTTATGAGAGGGGAAATTATCTCCTTTCTTCGTCACAGGAATAAGGTTTTGAATGCAGACATATTACTCTTAGATAAACAACTCAAACGAGAAAAAATACTTCTATCCCGCACTCCTACTCAAGCACAATGGGTACAATATCATGATACTCTGGGAAAGTTGCAAGCTCTGATTCACCAAAGAGCTGTTAAGTTTCTGCATTATAAAGAACACTCCTTTTTCCGCTTTGGAAATAAGGCAGGGAAGACACTGGCAAACCTGGTCCGAGTTAGGCAATCCAAAACTTTCATTGAAAAATTGAAATCACCAGAAGATGCTTGGGTACAGGGTGGTGAAAAGATAGTGGATGTATTGCAGCAGTTTTACAAACACCTTTACACTGAGGATCGAATGGGTGGCCCTGAGGAGGAAATGGTTTTTTTCGATCTCTCCACCTCCCCACGCTCACCGACCCTCAACGTGAGCGGTTAAATGCCCCTATTACTCCCTCGGAAATTTTATCTGTCATAACAAAAAGTAAGTCCGGAAAGGCACCTGGCCCGGACGGATTTGCATATGATTTTTTCAAAATGCTGGGACCGGAGATAGTTGCTGCCTTGCAATCCTTTTATTGCAATGCCTTATCTCTTGATTCCTTCCCTGCTGATTTCAATAAAGCCTATATTACGGTGCTCCCCAAACCAGGAAAAGACCCAGGTTTTCCAGCATCTTATAGTCCCATCTCTCTCCTGAATTGTGACCTCAAGTTGCTGGCCAACTTATTGGCGTGCAGGCTGAGTAGGGTTATGCCGGACCTTATTTCTTTACCTCAGGTTGGTTTTGTTAAGGGCCGCTCCTCCAGCACCCATATTGCTAAACTGCTCACAGCTATCCAATATTGTCAGATGCACTCCATCCCTGCAATGGCTGTGAGTTTCGACTCAGAAAAGGCTTTTGACAGGGTCTCTTGGGAATATTTATTTTCGGTTTTACACAGATATGGCTTTACAGGACCTATACTATCTTATATTTCACTCCTATATAAACAACCTACCTCGCACATTCTAGCGAATGGGCATATCTCCCAAGCGTTTACACCACAAAGGGGGGTACGGCAAGGCTGCCCTCTCTCGCCTCTTCTGTATCTACTAGCGATTGACCCCCTGTTGAGAAAGATTAATGCAGACCCGCTGATTCCCGGTCTCGAGTGCAGAGGCAATGTCTTCAAAACTGCTGCTTTTGCTGACGATATCCTGATCTTTCTCACGAAGCCCCAGCAAGGTCTGCCAAGGGTGCTGTCCCACCAACTCTCCTATGGTAGCTTCTCAGGCCTTAAAATTAACAAAGATAAGTCCGAAGCCTTGGCCGTTTACGGAAATCTTCAGCAGTCTTGGGGCCCACTTTTTCCGCTTAAATGGGCCTCGGGTCCCATCAAATACCTGGGGGTCCTGATCTCTCACAGGTTGGATCTCATATATAGCTTAAATGTACTACCCATGCTTAAAAAGTCTAAGCAACGATTACAACAGTGGCAAGGTCTCCCCCTCTCACTAACAGGCCGGGTCCAACTGCTGAAGATGATGGAACTCCCGAAATGGGTATACTTACTCCAAATGCTGCCCATTTGGCTCACACGTCATGATTTATCACAAATACACAGGGCGATTCAATTGTTCTTATGGAAAGGCAAAAGATCCAGACTAGCACTCACTCATCTGACTTCTCCTCTTGGAGAGGGAGGTCTGGCGTGCCCGGATTTCCGTAGGTATAATTTAGTCTGTATGTTACGCCATATCAGGGACTGGTTACTGGGCACGGAATATTTCTCACCGACAGCTTTTTTGCAAGCTTGCCTACCAAGCGTTTCACTGGCTGCGATGTTACAGATTGACGCGAATATCCTCTCCATGGAGTATAAAAAATATCTCCTGGTACAATCTGGCAGGAAAGCATGGGTGCACTTTTGTAAGCTGCTGGGGTTGCCACAATCGGATACTTTGCTGGTACCCATTAGCGATTACCCTCATTTCCCCCCAGGGCAAGGCCACTCTGTCTTCATAAATTGGGCGGCTCGGGGTCTTCGACTGTTCTCTCAGGTAATGATGCCTGAATCTGATCAACTCTATAGTTTTTCAGACCTACAAGATATTTATCATATACCGAGACACGATTTCTATGCCTACTTACAGTTACGGCACTATATTGGCTCCCTGGGCACAAAAAGGGTATCAGCGGTACACAGGCATAGGGCCGGGACGCTGTTGGGCATTGCGTATTCTGGCAGGGTTTCCAGTTCTACTTTTTCCAGGTTGCTAAGAGGTCATTTGCCCCCCAACACTAGACAGGCTATTAGTGACCGTTGGAAAACTGACCGAAGTATGCACATAACCCCAGAAACCGTTAAAACCTATTTGCTTCACATTAAGACTTTATCTGAGAATGTGACACTCAGAGAAATGCAACTCAAATTTATTTGGAAACTGTATTGCACGACTGAGCAGGCCTTTCGTATAGGGATCAGTCCGTCCCCACTGTGTCTCAAATGTGGTCTGGAAAATGGAACCTACTTTCACAGTTTTTGGTCCTGTGCACAGATACAAACTTTCTGGTCTACTATTCAAACCCACTGTTCTAAGTTACTACAGGTTGACTTACCATTGCAGCCCACACTGTGGCTTCTAGGAAGCGAATTGTTTGCACCCATTACTCTCTCACCCACTTCTGCTCAAATGGTTGATAAAGCAGGCTTGCTAGCTAAGCAGGTTATTCTGGCGGCTTGGACGTCGACTACCCCTCCACATTACAACCATTGGGTGCAAAAAATGATTAAACTAGCTACCTTTGAGCAGATGACGGCTTCCCAACACAGTGAGAGTCGAAAAAGGTCTGCCTGGGCTTTCTGGCAACCTTTCCTGACCTATCACGCTCAAGGGTCCTTCATGACTACCGGTATACTGCCATAGAATTTCCTTTGCTTAGATGATTAATACCTGCTTTCTCTTTTGTGAAACGGAGTGCCGGTCCCTTGGTGCGGGTCCTTCCCTATGCGTGGGTTCTGGGTCCCTACTGCCTAGCTTATTTCTGATGCTATGCTTTGTCCTCTTGGAGATTTCCCTAGCACACTGCCATTACCTTAATCTTAACTCCACGTTTTTATATTATTTCAACACTTGCTGTGAATTTGAGGGGGGATGGGAGGGGGGATTAGGGTGGGTTTCTGTTATGATTGTTATGTTTACAGATACCTGATGTGTTACTTACCACTTTGTTCGATAAACTGGTACCTTGTGGGCCCCTCTGGTTGGGGTGCGATCTGTTAATCAAGCCGTGCTGGACGATAATTTTCCCATTTTCAGTTGTGGGTCTGTTTTTGTTTACTGTCAATTAGCCAAATGGCATCTGTGGATACCATTTCACACTTCGCAATCTAATGTCGTATTTCTTTGCGTGTTCATGTGTGTTTCTGAAGCATGTTCCTTAGAACTAAGGTGCTTTGGCTACCCCCCTCAATGTTCTTATGTACCGTTTAGGCCACAGGGTTCCAAGTTGTTTCTGTATCATTTTACTGTTTTATGGTGGTACTATGTAATTGTATGAAACTCAATAAAAAGATATAACATAAAGGGAAATTTACTGATTGTTTTTATATACCACCACATCAAACTTGTGCTATGTGCAGTGTACAACATAAATCAATACGAATGACAGCGGTACAGATGATATCATCAATACGTTTAAGCACAGCATAATTCAATACAGATAATATCGCTACCTATGTTATGGTTATCAGCTAAGTTATTTAGGTTTGGGGCAGGCAGAGGATTTATTTATTATTTATTTAAAGTTTCTTTTATACCGATAACCGTTTACACATCGCATCGGTTTACAGTTAAACAGGAACAATTGGGCAGAACCCTTACATATAACATTGAAAAACAGGTTAACTTTTGGGCAGTGCCCTTACATGTAACTGAGAACAAGGAGGCTAAAACAGGGATGGGGTATAGGGCTGACTATGCCGGGCAACGTCCGTGAAATCAATAAATAGATACAGCAAAATCAAAACTATATACACTATCTAAGGACATAAGTAGCCGAGTCAAAGTACAAAATCGGTGGGCATAAGACATATTCCGAGAAAAAGATTCCTAGTCATGTATCAAATTCGTTATTTAATCAATTCTTAGTTAATCAGTGAGGGTTTATGTAATGGAGGGTGATATGTAGTAAGCTTGCTGGAAGAGCCATGTTTTCAGTTTTTTTTTGAAAGTGGGTGTGTATGTTTCCAGGCGTATATCGGGAGGCAGGGAGTTCCATATGGAGGGGCCAGCAAGAGAGAAAGCTCTGCTTATGGTAGAAGATAATTTGAAAGATTTGATGGGTTGGGCACGTAGGGTGCCTTGAAGGGCTGTACGTGTGGGTCTATTCGAGGTACGGGGGAGGAGTGGGGGGTTAATCCAATTGAGGTTAGAGTTCAACAGACTTTTGTGGATGATGGAAAGGGCTTTATAAAGAATTCGAGAGTGTATAGGGAGCCAATGAAGTTTGATAAGAGTGGGGGTGATGTGATCTCTTTTTTTTGAATTTGATAGTATCCTTGCGGCAGCGTTTTGTAGTAGTTGTAAGGGTTTGGTATGGGTGGCAGGAATGCCTAGAAAGAGTGCATTACAATAGTCTATCTTAGATAAAATGATAGACTGGAGTACAGTGCGGAAATCAGAAAAGTGTAGCAGTGGTCTGAGTTTTTTTATGGTTTGGAGCTTAAAATAGCATTCCTTGATGATAGATTTAATGAAGGGTTTGAAAGTAAGATGGTTATCAATAAGAACACCAAGGTTGCGAACGTGTGATGGGAAAGATGTGGAAGAGTATGCAGGTGGGATGTCTGGGAGCGGTGGCCTATTAGATATGATTAAGAGTTCAGTCTTGCTGGGATTTAGAGCTAGTTGCATGTCATTTAGTAATTTGTTGATAGAGGAAAGACAGGCTTCCCATTTAAGAAGAGCAGTATGTAGAGAGTCAGAGAATGGGAAAATGAGTTGCACATTGTCGGCATAAATGAAATGCTTGATGTGGAGGTTAGTGAGGAGGGTAGTGAGGGGAAGCATGTATATATTAAAGAGGGTGGAGGAGAGGGAGGAACCTTGGGGAACACCTTGGGGAAGATTGATGGGGTCAGATTCATTGTTATCTGCTAATACAGTGAAAAGGCGATCCTGGAGATACGATCGTATCCAGGATAGGGCATTGCCAGTGATCCCGATATTACTGAGGATGTTGAGGAGGACATCGTGATTGACTGTGTCAAATGCCGCTGAGATGTCGAGCATGGCAATAAGATAAGAGGTACCTGAGTCGGTTCCTCTAATGAGGGTATCGTGTAGGGAGAGCAGCAGGGTTTCAGTACTTAAGTGCTTTCTGAAACCGTGTTGTGTAGATGGGAGAATGTTGTTTTGTTCCAGGTGATCGGAGAGAGACGTGAAGTTGACAATTTTTTCAAGAACTTTAGCTAGGAGGGGAAGGTTAGAGACAGGTCTGTAATTAGATAAAGTGTCGGGGTCAAGATTGGGTTTTTTGAGTAGCGGTTTTACTACTGCTTGTTTGAGAACATTAGGGACTGTGCCATGCTCTAGGGAACAGTTAAGGATATTTGAGAGAGGTTTGGCAATCACCTCGGGGATAGCTAGCAGGAGTTTAGTGGGGATGGTTTCGGAGGGATGGGATGAAGGTTTTAATTTTTTAAGGATGTTTTGTACTTCAAGAGAGGATGAAGAGTCAAAAGATGAGAGGGAGACTGGAGAGTTGATGGTGGGCAGACAGATATTGATGTTATTATGTGAAAATTGTGCAGTGATGGATGAGACCTTGTTTTTGAAAAATTGTGCTAATTCATTGCAGCGATTTTTAGAGGGATTAGCAGGTCGTTGTGTGAGGGCAGGAGAAGTGAGGTCCGCAACAATGGTGAATAGGGCCTTAGGGTTATATTGCATACCATGTATTTTTTTAGCATAGTAATTACGTTTAGTCTGGAGGATGGAATTTCTATATTCATGCATTCGTTGGTAGTATAATGTTTTAGTTGCGGGGGATTGGTATTTGCGCCATGACCTCTCAGCTGTTCTGAGTTGGATTTTAAGATTCCTAAGTTCAGGCGTATACCAGGGTTTTTTGTTTCTACGGTTTGGGTTGATAGTTTTCGTTGTAAGAGGGCAGTGTTTGTCAGCAATGCTGAGGATGAGGTTGAGCCAGGTAGAGATGGCATTGTCTGGGGATGAGACGTCAATTTGGCTGTCTATGTCAGCGCATGCTTGTGAGATGGTATCTATAGCGCATGGTTTACGAAATTTAAAAGAAATGGGCTGATGGGGCGTGTTGGGGGACATTTGCGGGAGTGAGAGTTTGGTCTGAATCAGGGAGTGGTCAGACCAGGGTACTGTAATGCATGAAGGGGGATTGCTTATGTTGATGGGGGAATTGACAAAGATGAAGGGGTACTTGGAAGTGTAGAATTAGTGTGGGTGGGGGCACTTTTAAATGTTTTCCGTTTAAAAGTTTCACTTTTTGTAAATTAAAAAAAAAATAGTTTCAGAGTGTAGTAGTTAAAATCTGTTCGGGAACAGTTCTAGACAGGGGGGTCAGTGTAGTGTTGAAGGCTCGCTGTTTTTTGAGACAATATCTGAACAGGCAGATGCAAAGAGCCATGCCTTGCAGTGTTTCCAGAAACCTAAGTGATTCTTGATGGCTCTAATTTCCTTTGAGATGGCACTCCACAGTTTGGAGTAAGGGCAGGATAAAGCTCATTTATTAGTTTCGATTTGGCCTGAGTCGTGGGTGTGACGTGCAGGCGGATCTCTTGTGCAGAGTAATTTGTTTGAAGTGTTTAAGTTCAGCCGGTCTCTAAAATACATTGGGTTCGTATTGTTAAGTGCCTTGAAGACCAGGGAGAGAACTATGAACTCAACTTTATTGACAACCGGCAGCCAATGTGGACTGTGTAGTCTAGGGTTGATGGGATCGGAGAGTTTCAGACTCAGCAGTAGGCATGCTGCTATGCTTAGGATAAGCTGAAGGCGATGAACTTTTGTTTCTTGCAGGTCTGAATATAGTGAGTTACAATAGCCAAGTCTTGTGAAGATATGAGCGAACATCACTGTTGCCAGATCTTCCCTTGGTAGATACTGTCTGAGATTTCAGATGTTACGTAGCTGTAGGAAGGATGATTTGACCTCTGTGGATTTTTCTGTTTGCATGGTCAGAGAGAATCTACAGTTACACCTAGGCTTTTAGCCTTTTTGTGGATAGGTAGAGATTTGCCTTTAACAGTGAGTTCAGGGGGGCGGGGGGCGGGGGGGGGGGGAGGTTTGATGGTTAGTTGGGTAATCCAAAGCAGTTCTGTTTTGGCTGGGTTGAGACAGAGCATGTTCTTTGTCATCCAGCTATGGCCGTCCTGTAGGCAGGTATTCAGTTTGTACAGGGCCTTCTGTATGAGATTGACCTAGTCTACGGTGGATATGTTATGTATGTCTTCCACATAGAAATGGCATGCAAGACCTGTCTGATGTGGTTTAAGGGTTGGATGTAGATGTTGAATAGTGGGAGTGAAAGAACAAAGCCCCGTGGTGCTTCATATTTTAGTTCCATGGAAAACAAAAGGACATCACCCGCCTTTGCTTTCAGTGATTTGCCTTTCAGAAAAGACTGGAACCATCCATGTACCTATAGACTGTATATAATGCGCTTGGCTTCACTGAATGTTGTCTGTCACAGGGGAGCGGAGGGATGCGCGTGTGTGTGTGTGCTAATGCATATGAGCACCTCTGCAGTCCCAGCTATGGCAGAAGGTGTTTGGAAGGAGAAGAAAGCAGATGGCTGGTGGCGTGCACCTGACTGGCCCCCGACAGCGCCAGCTAAAGGGGAAGCTGGAGGGCACAATAGAGTGGGTGGCTGGTGGAGGAACCATGTGTGTGCCAGCGCACATGGCACACTCCACCAGTTCCTGAGGCCCAGAGACAGTGGGACATAAGGGGCAGTAGAAGGCATATATGTATGCCCCACTCCAGCTGCTCGAGCCCCCCTAAAAATATTGCATGCAACAGAGTGGGGTCTGTCAAGTTGCAATGCTGACAATACTGTGGCGCACACCACCTGCACTTCCAAATGAAACAGGTGCACTGCAAGCAACAATGGGTGACATAAGAGGAGTCAGTCTGAAAAACTGGCTAGCTGCAGTATGCCATTAGATCACAGTGTGATCTCCCTTCCTACAAACATGTACACTCTCCCCACAGGTCCTCCAGCTATCCAGCCATCCAAACCCCACCTCACTTACTCATGCATATCCACTTAAACACCCACAGCCACTCACACATGCTCGCACGTACACACGCTCACACGCACATATCCTCCGTGCCCCCCTCACCCCCCCACATTTACACTCCCCATGCATACATACACCCTCCACACTCCTACCCCAGCTCTCTACCCATATCCAACACCCCCCTTTCCATACACTGATATAACTAGAGATGTGCAGACCAAAAGTTTATGTTCATAAGTCCATAAGTCGAAAGGGGGGGGGGTCAATTTCGGTCACTATGGACATATGGAGAATTCCATAAGTTGAGTCTATGTCCATACGTGCAAATAAAAATTTAAACCCCTCACCCCTCCTTAATCCCCCCCCCAAGACTTACCAAAACTCCCTGGTGGTACAGCAGGGAGTCAGGACGCCATTTCTGAACTCCTTTGCGAGGAGCACGTGACGTCGGTGTCACGTCGGAGTGACGCGGCGTCACGTGATTCCCCGCGCGTTCGCTCCGGGACCCTCATTGCACCCAAAAGGAACTTTTGGCCAGCTTGGGGGGGTCAGGAGGCCCCCCCAAGCTGGCCAAAGGAGTTCAGAAATGGCGTCCTGACTCCCTGCTGTACCACCAGGGAGTTTTGGTAAGTCTTGGGGGGGGGGGGGATTAAGGAGGGTGAGGGGTTTAAATTTTTATTTAGGATCAACAATCGCGATTTCCAATGTATTCAACATAGCTATGTTGAATAAGTTGGAAATCCGATCGTTTTCGCCTCATCACTTTTTTAAGTTAAAAAAAAAAAAAGTTGCGTTTTACATTTAAGTTCAAAACGAATGCACACCCCTAGATATAACCTCCATACAGCGCCACTCATCCACATCAAGGAGGACAGTAAGTAAATCCATGGCTCTAGCACTAAACTTTCAAAAGGGAAACTTTGATAAAATGAGAAAAATAGTTAAAAAAAAATTGAAAGGTGCAGCTACAAAGGTAAAATGTGTGCATCAGGCATGGACACTGTTAAAAAATACCACCCAAGAAGCATAGTCCAAATGTATTCCACGCATTAAGAAAAGTGGAAGGAAGGTCAAACGATTGCCAGCACGGCTAAAAGGGGAGGTGAAAGAGGCTATTTTAGCCAAAAGATCTTCATTCAAAAATTGGAAGAAGGATCCATCAGAAGAAAATAGGATAAAGCTTAAGCATTGGCACGTTAACGTAAGACATTGATAAGACAGGCTAAGAGAGATTTTGAAAGAAGTTGGCCGTTAGAGGCAAAAACTCACAATAAAAACTAACATAAGACATTGATAAGGACCGGGCTAAGAGAGATTTTGAAAAGAAGTTGGCCGTTAGAGGCAAAAACTCACAATAAAAACTAACGTAAGACATTGATAAGACAGGGCTAAGAGAGATTTTGAAAAGAAGTGGCCGTAGAGGCAAAAACTCACCAATAAAACTTTAAACAATATATCTGAAGCAGAAAGCCTGCAAGGGAGTTGAGGAGTTTAAAGAAGCACTTAGGGAAGATAAGCCCATTGCAGAAAGATTAAATGGCTTCAGTGTCTACTGAAGAGCATGTTGGGGAGATACCCATTCAAGGGTGATGATTCAGATGAACTGAATCAAATCATGAACCTGGAAGATGTGGTAAGCCAGATTGACAAACTGAAGAGTAGTAAATCACCTGGACTGGAAGGTATAGTGTCCAGATTTCTGAAAGAACTAAAAAATTAAATTTCAGACCTATTTTCAATTAATTTATAAACTTATCATTAAAATCATCCATTATACCTGAAGACTGGAAGATGGTCAATGTAACCCCAATATTTATAAAAGGCTCCAGGGGTGATCCGGGAAACTATAGACCTGTAAGCCTGACTTCAGTGCTGGGAAGAATCGTGGAAACTGTTATAAAGAATAAAGTCACAAAACATTTAGATAGACATGGTTTAATGGGACACAGCCAGCATGGATTTACTCAAGTTAAGTCTTGCCTCACAAATCTCCTACATTTTTTTGAAGGGGTGAATAAACATGTGGACAAAGGTGAACTGGTAGATGTGTGGTGTGTTTGGATTTTCAGAAGGCATTCAACAAAGTCCCGCATGAGAGGCTTCTAAGAAAACCAAAATGTCATGGGATAGAAGGAGATGTCCTTTTGTGGATTGCAAGCTGGTTAAAAGACAGGAAACAGAGAATAGGATTAAAGGTCTGTTTTCACATTGGAAAAGGTAAACAGTGGAGTGCCTCAGGGATCTTTACTCTGGACTGGTGATTTTTAATACATTTATAAATGATCTGGAAAGGAGTACGGCGAGTGAGGTTATCAAATTTGTGGATGATGCAACATTTTCACAGAATAAGTAAATCTCAGCGGATTGTGATGAATTGCAGGAGGACCTTGCAAGACTGGAAAATTGGGCTTCCAATGGCAGATTGAAAATTTAAACATCGACAACTGCAAAGTGATGCATTCAGGGGAAAAATAACCCCTTGCTTGTAGTTACACAATGTTAGGTTCTATCTTAGGAGTTACCACCCGGAAAAAGATCTAGGCATCATAGTGGATAATACATTGAAATTGTTGGTTCAGTGTGCTTGGCGATCAAAAAGGCAAAACAGAATGTTAGGAATTATTTAGAAGGGAATGGCAAATAAAACGATGGATGTCGTAATGCCTCTGTATCACTCCATGGTGAGGACCGCATCTTGAATACTCTGTGCAATTCTGGTCACCGCACCTCAAAAAAAATATAGCTGCACTGGAGAAAGTGCAGCGCAGGGCAACCAAAATGATAAGTTGCATGGAACTGCTTGCCCTATGAGGAAAGGCTAAGGAAGTTAGGGCTGTTTCAGTTTGGAAAAGAGACGACTAAGGAAGTCTACAAAAATCATGAAAGGACTGAACAAGTTAATGTAAATTGGGGTTATTTACTCTTTCAGATAATAGAATGGCTAGGAGGCACACCCATGAAGTTAGGCAAGTAGCTCATTTAAAACAAATCAAAGACAAGTTCTTTTTCTCGCAGCACATAGTTAAGTTCTGGAATTCATTGCCAGAGGATATGGTTACAGTAGTTAGTGTATCTCTGTTTAAAAAAGATTTGGATAAGTTCCTAGAGGAAAAATCCATAAACTGTTATTAATTAATAAGCAATAGTAGTTTGAGATTTATTTAATGTTTGGGTACTTGCCAGGTATTTTTCACTTGGATTGGCCACTGTTGGAAAGAGGATGCTGGGCTTGATGGACCCTTGGTCTGACCCAGTATGGCATATCTTATATTCTTATGAGAAGGGAATGAAGTGCTAGGGTAGGCCTGAATAGTGCTGGGGACAGACTGGGGAGGAGGACAATAAATCAGGGCCTCCGGGGAATTTTAGCAGGTTTCAGCTAGGTTTTAACATAGCTATTAGCTAGCCGGGAGATTAGGTTGTCATTATTAATAGAATGAAGCTACTGAAGACTGTAAAACTGAATGGCATTGAAGTTTATGGAAGTGAACAATGTAGGGATGAATTATTTAGGAGCAATGCATGTCTGCAGGGCTGAGACATTTAAGAAAGTGAGACCACTGAAATTCATGCAGGTGTAACCCCCCTCCCCCTCCCCATTTCTTATTTGCAATATCCCACGGGGAGAGACCCCTGAACCAGCAAATAAGCAGCATTGAAGCAGGTCAGCACCAGCAAGGGAAGCACCTGGAGCAGTCTGCGCCTTTGCTTCGGCCCTTCAGGATAGGGAAGCTCTATAGCACGAGCCGGAAAAAACTAGCAGAGCCTGCGTGCTGCGGTGACATGGGACGCTGCACGGCTTTGTTGTTTTTAAATGTGTGGCACGTGCACTCACCTAATTGGTTCACCAGAGGCAGACGCTGCAGGGGAATTGGGGGGGGGGGGGGCCATTTTTTTTGCCGCCTCAAATTTCTGCCACATGAGCGGCCGCCTCACCCTGCCTCATTATAGAATCGCCTCTGAGAATAAGGCCGATCAAAACCAGAAAGTCAGCAGGTGTCCTGTCCATGTTGCACTCCTTTCTCCTCCTATGTGGTACTTCTGGATCAGTGTCCGTAATTCCCTCTCCTCTGAGGGTCTGAAAATTCTAGTAGGGACCCCCTTCTCAAAAAAACAGACCCACTTTGATCTTTATTGTCTTTTGCCAAAATTCACAAAAACAGGCCCAAACCCTCCCCACTTCAAATGTTCGTGGGGCAGACCAGCACCTGGATCCAGTCCTGTCAGCAAGGGAGATTCTTACCCTCCTTCCTGGTTTCTGGTCCAAAACTAATCTCAGAAACTGCTAATCCCTCCAAAACTGCTTGTCTGCCACTGTGAAGCAAGAAACACTCCCACACTTCCTGGTCTGTCTACTGTGGATCAGGCAAGCCTTTGTGTTCATGCTCAGAGGGACAATATATATATCCACTGAACTAGCCCATCCCCAGAGAGGGATGGGTAAAGCTAGGGGGAGGACCCCAATCTGTGAAAATCCCTCATATGCTGGGAACTAGGTAAATTTGTAGCAGGCGCTACACAGGCAAATGGCCACGTTGTGACTTATTTACTGGTTCTTACTGAAAAAAAGGTTCCATATAAATTAATTTATACAACATGAAATTTAAAAAAAAAAAAAATCTCACCTGAAGAAAGGACCCATGTTGTTTGGAAAGGACTGAGTGCATCATTTTAGATAGGTCTTATATATCTCCAGTTTCATTCAGAGGACCAGAGTTCAATTTCCCAGGTCAGGTCTTTACTCCTGGATAGCCAGGGTTTTTGCTGCAGAGGAAGTGTTCACAACCCCCCCCCCCCCCCCCATTGCTTAAGGGTTGACACTTAGGGGCAGGATTCAGGGTCCATGATTGCAGGATTCCAGAAGGAGCCTTGGTACATAGTCCTCAGCCCAGGACCGTTGCTACAATGAACAGAATAGGGACATTTTTTTTTTGGGGGGGGGGGGGGGTGGAGAGTCTGAAGGAGTTGTATATTAGGGAAAAAATCCCTGGGTAGTTGCAAATGAAGACTCATTGCAGGATCCTAGCTCTGCTTCTGATCTGACCTGGAAGCAGGGCTGGCGCAACCATTAGGTAGGACTAGGCGGTCGCCTAGGGCGGCATCACCAGGGTATGCAAGGGGTTCCATTTTCAAAATGTGAAGGTTGGCAGGAGAAAGAGAGAGGAAGCACTGTAAGAGAGTGATCATAACTCTATATTTCCCACTGTCAGAGGGGGGGCAGTGTTATATTGGTTTGCCTAGGGCACAACAGACCCTTGCACCGGCCCTTGCTGGAAGGAGCAAGAGGAAACTGCCAGATCAAAAATAGTAATAAAAAAAGATTCACACTGAATGGTTCGTAGTTATTCAAGCCAGGCTTGTTTTGTCTCCTGTCCAGGCATGATCTTCATTCCTTTGGCGTGAAAGTCTCCATCATTGAGCCGGGATTCTTCAAGACCCCCATTCTCAGCATCCAGGTCTTTTGGGATAAGTGCCAGCAGGTGTGGAACCGGGTGGGTGCCGACGGAGATCAGGGAAAACTACGGCCAAGGATTTTTTGAAAACCCCGTGAGAACTCTGTTTGTTCTAGAATTTATATTTATGAAAGGACCCTTGACAGACTTGTCAGCTTCTGCTTTGCAGGGTACCCATTTATTAACTACCATATTATAAATAAGTCAGCGATGCCACTCGGTGTTCTTTTCACTGGGTCGGTAAATTATTTCCAGCTTACTAGCTCCTCTTGGTAGTGCAGAAACATAGAAGGTATTGGCAGAAGGAAAGCCTGCAAGGCAAATCTGCTCAGTTCTGAGGCAAGAATGCAGAGCCATCTTCCTGTCAAAGAATCCATGAGGTCAATATTCAAAAGCACATTCAGACAGATAACCTAACAGTTATCATCTGAATGGCATAGCTGGGCTATATTCAGCCCTTATCCAGCTAAATTCTAGCCAGGAGCAAGGGGCCTCAGGGTCCTGGCAAACAAAAAATAAGGGTACTGGGGGGGGGGGGGGTTGGGGGTATCTATGACTATTGTTAGTGCGAGGATGAGATGGAAGGGAAGGGGCAGGCGGCACATAAAAACTGAAAACAAAAACCGGCACAGGGAGCCTGTGCCTCCCAAAAGCGTTTCTGGGGGTGTCAAGAGAATGGCCCGCGGGACTTCTTAAGTTATTGTGGGGCAGAGAGGGAGAAGATTGCCCTATATTTGAAACTTTTCCCTTTTTCCTTGTTATGACAGTGGCTGCTTGTTATTATTTGTGATAGTTGTGGGTGGATCCTTGGGCCGTGTGGCAGATGACCACGCCCCGGAGGGAAGATCCCGAGAGGGGACCACCGGTCAGGCTCAGAGTTGGGAGACAGACACACACTAGTTCTTTTATTAGACAGTTCTTGAGAACCACCAGAGGTGGCAGTAGTGAGCTGGAATGCCCGGCTGGGCTGTAGTCCCTCAGGCACTGGAACAGCGATCATGGATAACTGAGCTGTAGAGAAACTGAGATAGTGAGTAGGCAGAGTACGCAGAGTTCAGGAAAAGAACCTGATGGTACACTCACACTGTTAGTCTCTTAGAACAGCCCAGGAGCTGGAATGAAGTAGGCCCTCGAGGAGCGAGTACCTGGTTCCAGGGAAAGCTCTGAGAGAGAGAGATGGTAAACTCACTGGTTGTTGTAGGCAGCGGGTGACTTCCTGGCAGAAGTGGTATTCAGGAGCAGGTCCGGGAACGTGGGCCAGGGCCGCCATCAGGGCAGTATTCTTGGGCCTGCAGTATGGGGCCCCAGGATCTACTGCCACTATGGGGCCCGCCGCAGCCGCCAGGTCGGCAGGTGCGCTTGGGGATGTATTAGTTCATGGCAAAGAGGCCCACTGAGGCTCTCTCCGACAGTCTGTCGCCCAGGGCCTACTGAAACCTGGAGCCGGCCCTGGGTGCGGGCCCCAGAGAAGGGAGAGAATCAATTGATATGGCGTGTCTTTTAGACAACACATCGCATTGATTTACAGAGCAACGCAGACAGAGACTCGTCCGCAGCGCCTCTGTCCTGCCAGCAGTTCCTGTCTGACGCGGCTGTGACGTCACCGCCTCCAGCGTCATGACAGTATGCGGCCGGCAAAGCGCGAGCTGTTGCCGGTCTGCTGTCTGCTTGCTGTATGGGGCCCTAAAAATTCCTGATAGGCGAGCCCTTGACGTGGGCCCTGCGGGAGCGAGTAACCGGTTCCAGACTGTGACCTGAAAAGGCAAGAGAGAGAGCGAGGCCCCCGAGGCAGCGGTGTACCACTTGGTAAAGTCCCGAGAGTGCAGAGTAGCAAGGTATGCGGAGAGCTTGCGTGCCATCGGAATCTGTTCCTGTCCTGCTCGCTGCCATTTTTGTGGAGAGGTACACAGCCCCGGTGAAAGGCGGTGCCTAGTGTGGCCCTCTATCCACCAATGCTGCACGATGCACAGGAGTTGCTGTTCGGTGGTATCTGCCTGAAACTATTGTTGGTCTTGCCAGGAACGTCACTGAGCTTCCTCAAATAAGGGGGGTGAAATGTGCCAAAATTTGCTCTGACTGGTATTTTCTAAGAGATTGGCGATGGCTGGTGGCTTGCTTTGGGTGTGTCTGCCCACGGATTGCACCAACGATGATGCATGAGTGCTTGGATGCACTTATCCATGCAGGAGCCTGGGGGAGAGTCACCATAACAGAATTCATGCATTTCACCCAAACTCAGTCTCAGTGACCAATCAGAAGACAGCAGGGGGCCTGAGCAGCTGTTCTTTTGAGCATGGTTACCATACAAAATACACTTGCTTGCTTTCATAATAGATTATCTGAGATCTGGAAGTGGGAGTGGATAAGGTGCTTCCAAGAGCCCATTGTCAAATTATTTTAAAGAGGGAAAGCAGACCTTTTGCCGAGGGAAGCAGAGCTGGTAAGAACCCCCTTGATAAGAAATTGATTGCGCATCAAAAATGGCAGGAGTCAGGTGGCACCTTATAGACTAACCAATTTATTGAAGCAAGAGCTTTCCAGGACAGTGTCCACTTCATCAGATGCATGAAGTGATTGTTATGGGAGTCTCTGTTTAGTGGACCCTTGGGCCGACCTGCTGGAGACTGGGAAAGGTGGTCAATGTCTCTATTGAATAGCAGGCCAGGAGGCAGTATGTTCAGCAGGATGTGTAGATGCTCTTTCCCTGGAAGCTGGACTCCCCCGGCGGAGCCCGTAGGAGCCCAAACCGCTGGGACTTAGGTGGCTTCACCCTTGGAAGCCAAAGCCCCCCCGAGAGGAGCCCGTAGGGGCCCGGGCCGCTGGACTTCAGGCGGGTTGTTGATCAGGACGGGGAACTGGAACCAGACTAGGACAGTAGATACGTACTTGTAACGGGGCTCGGGTTCTGACCCAGGCAGAAAGTGTAGCAGGGCTCGGGCTACTGGAACCAGGCAGGAACTGTAGCAGGACTCGGGTACTGGAACCAGGCAGGAACTGTAGCAGGCAGGCAGGAACCAGGCAGGAACTGTAGCAAGCAAGCAGGAACCAAGCAGGTACTGTAGCAGGCAGGCAGGGAACCAGGCAGGTATTGTAGCAGGAAGGGAGCGACGAAGCAAAGTGAGTCATCCGGGGCACAGCGCAACAGGAAATTGGGAGGGCTAACCCGTTGCAAGGCAAGGACTGGATGGCCGCGGCCGGCTTATCAAGGCCGCGGCGTCTGACGTTCAGGAGTGGGCGGAGTCACCACTGGTGGGAAACGGCCTAGAAAGCACCCAAGTAGCGCGCGCGCGCCTAAGAGCCGGGCATCCATGGGAGACCTCGCAGCGGCGCAGCCCCAGTGGGGACGCCGCCAAACAGGCCGCAAACCAGGCCTCTGGAAGCGGGAGCAGGTCCAGGAGCCCGGAGGTAAGGGCCTGGCCGCGGTGTGCTCGCGGCCAGAACCGCAACAGTGATGTTCAGGAGATGGGTAAAATATATTCAGAACAGAGAGAAGGTGTTGGATTAGGCAGGTCATGGTATGGAGAGAGCGTTAATAGCATTATAGTACAGCATACTGACAACTGAGATAAGTGTGAAAAGACAGAATGATCTGAAGGTGCATCACTGGCTTCATTTCTCACATCATTTCCCCCCTTCCTTGGATTTTTGCAGACTGCAATAATTTAGTTGAGCTCATAAAGGGGAGCAACTCAAAGACCTCCCTGGTGACGGACTGCATGGAGCACGCTCTGACTGCGGTGCACCCCCGCACCCGCTACTCCCCCGGCTGGGACGCCAAACTCTTCTACATCCCCCTCTCCTACCTGCCAACGGCGGTGACAGACTTCCTGATAAACCTGTCAGCACCAGTAGCAGAACGCCGCTCCTAACGCTGTGGCCGAACAGGATGAATGAACAGAATGCACGTCGACGCATTTCTTTGGCATGTGGGACTCTTGCGACTCTCTCTGGGAGCTGTTCATGGAATACGTTTCTATCATACTTAGGTTTTTTGCTCATTCCTTCCGTGTGCTGATGTCTTTTCATTGCGCCGATAACTGTGCAGGAAACTTGATTCATATGTACACCCCGCCCCCAACTCCTCTTCAGTCACGGGGGTTCACATGGGAGGTCATGGGCCATTTGCAGCTCCCATGCTCCCGGTTTCTTCCCATACATGGGGAAAGGATTAAGTTTTTTCAAGGCCCCTAAGGGTTTGCTGGAGATCTTCTGTAACAATCTAGTTGAAAAAAGACACACACACCATCACTGTAATTATATTATATTATAATCACTGTAATTATTGTTGAAAATAAAATCCTTTACTGGTAAAACTTGATTACAGGTAGAGCTCATGGAAGACTACACTGTGGTTTAGTGAACAGTCAGTACAGAAAATAAAATTGCAAGAAATCACAGTCTCGGTTAATAGCAATTCTGCATACCCTGGTATGGAAAACAGTCTCCGGGCACTTCTCCTGGTAGTACCTGCAAATCTGGATGAAGATCCTGGGAGGTCAATTTATTAAAAAAATAATAATAATAATATTTAGTAGGATAAATGTCCTGCTGAAGATCTTCTAATTACCTTCCCAGATAACATGGATAAGTTTGAATATTGCCGGTTAGGTTTCCAAGTTATCTGGGGATGGTTATAAATATGTAATCCCTGTACCAAGGGGGTCCACCTTCCCAGCCTTGGGGAGCTTTAGTCTGGCTCTCCCAGGGTGAGGTATACTCAGTCTTACAGGTTTCCCTGTAAGGCCAAACTGGCTGAAGACACTCCCAAACGCAGTCCATAAACTCCAATGTTCACACGTCAACCTTCTGCTCCAAAAAATACATTATTTATTGTAACACTTCAAAGGTAAATGTAGAAAAACAGTTTCTTGAAATCACAGTCCAGCTCCTTATTCACTTCAGTCGTCATCTTGGTAAGATCATCGAAATCACATTTCCCACTTCTTTCACTTGTAATCCAGAACCTCTTTGGCTCCAGCTCATCCTCCAGCACTGCACTTCTGGGCAGCCTCTCTCACTTGTCACAGCACGTAGCCTCTCTCAAACAGTCTCTTCTTTATAGGACATTAAAGGGATCCTGATGGTATTTCTCCTCTGTTATAGAAGTCACCATTCTACGCAGGCTTCAGAAGCAGCTCACATCCAGGCATCACACTTTAGGAACGGCATCAGGGCCTGTACATCCCCCGGTCCTTTGGGGCACAGTGTCAGTCCCCAGCCCTTGTGCTGAAATAACCAGTTGTAAACTACCCCCGCCCCGTCCCTAGGTCCAGCCAGCACCCCCCCCCCTCCCCCAACACAGTATAAGTCCAAATCCATACTTCTTCCCTTTCTTCTCAAGCATTCAGGTCTCACTTTTCAGAGTCAGTTCACAATCCAGTCTCTACACACAGAGGCAGCTCCTGGGCCTGTCCCCCTCCGGTCTGTTGGGCACAGTGTCGTTTTGAGCCCTGCACTGAAATAACCAGCTGCAAACTTCCTTTCAGATCCAGCCAGCCCCCCCCCCCCCCCCCAGCACAGTCTCTGCATCCAAATTCCAAACTTTGTGTTAGTCAGCAAGAACTTGCAATCCACCCTCTTGCACTTCTGTCCACCTCTAGGCCACTGGAAACCCCCTGGCACTCCTCTGGTCACTTTCTTGTTCCCCATACTGGTCTCCCTTTCAAATACCATCCACTACTGAGGTCCTTGATAGCACTTCTGGGTGAAGTACTAGGCTGTTTATTCTCTACTTCCCTTGGCATGGTCCCTGCAGAATCTCCATTCTGACTCCTTCCTCAGACGGACAGCCTCTGACACATGTGCACCTGCTCGTTTTATACCGCTCACAACTTTCACAGCCATTCGACAACAGTCAGACTTGCCACTCACCAGACAAGCACATTCCTACCAGTGCCCTCCTTGAATCATACTCCAGTCCAGAATTTCCCCCATTATGAGAAATAGAATAAACTTTTAATCCTTTAGGAAAATAACCACACAATACCTAACCCTTATACGAAGGGCTCCCCACATGCAGTATCTACTCCTACTAGCCATCCTAATAACCTTAGGACAGGGGCGTAGGGTGACTGCTGAAGCTGGCAGTGCACCAGAAACTTTGCTGCTGTCAGGTGCCCTAGAACACAGTGCACCCTCCTACATTACCCTGTGAGCACTACCTTCTTTGATGCAAAAAAGACCTGTCAAATTTATTCTCACAGCAACCCAAACCTTAGAGGGAAAATTAGCTAGTCCCTTAAAATAAACACCTTATCTACAAATAGCAGTTACAATAAAATACGTGAATGAAAAATAATTTCTGCAAGAACAATCAAAACCGCTTTCTGTATGCAAGTGAAATTAATAAAGAGCAAACTTCTGTTCAAAATAGAAATGAGGAAGAGATAACCATAATGCTGTAAAAGCCAGTGATATTAAGTGCCATAATTTTCACAGCAAGAATTAAAGTTACACAAGAACTGGACCTTTAAAACACAAACAGATCCGCACCTAATAAAGAATAGAAATGTTCCAACAAAAAACTGAATTGGAAACCACAAGCCCAACTGTGTTATGCAGTGCAACAATGGAAAACCTGAAACATCATCATTCCTCTCAAAACATCAAGCAATAAAAGTGGAGATATAAAACATCATTCATATTAAAACCATGCTAATAAAAAGATAAATGCCAAAACAGCTGATGAACATCTAATTAAAAAAATACTTGCATACATTCGTTCTAATATTTCCCAAACACCAATAAAATATTTCAAAACCTCTGAGGAATAAAAATTCAATAATTAAAAAATGTTATAAATTTCCCAAAACACCAAAAAAATTTCAAAACATCTGATGAGTAAAACATCCAATAATTAAATAATGTTCTAAAATTTTTTTTTTAATGTAAAAACAATAGAAACATCAGATTACACCCAATAATTAAAACTAATGAGGATTTTAAAATTCTCCTGCTTTCCATACCTGGGATCTTTTGATTTTCGATCATCCTGAGATTATTGTGCATTAGGGGAGGTAGTGCCGCACAAACTTTTCTCTCTCCCTCACACACACATACTAACACATTCATTCTTTCAGACACTCCCGTTCTCAGATACAAGACAATGCTACCACTACCCTTCATCTCCTAGGTTCAGTGGTAGTTGAGCTCACAGCTTTGGAGTTTGCATGTTTTGGTTCCTCCTCATCTCTAGGATAATGTCTTCTCCTCCTCTTCCAGGGCTGCACGCCATTTTTCAGCTCAAGGGAAATCAGAGTTGGAATGTAGAGTCTAGCAGAGATGTGCTTCGGATAAAAATTTCATGTCAGGCTTCGTTTTGGCCCCCCCCCCCCCCCCCCCGCGGGAATTTCGTTTTTCCCGTGGTTCGGGGTTTTTTTTTCAGGGGCTCCAATAGTACGCACTAACCTGGCAGAGTTAGCGCACACTATCGGGAGTTAGTGCGCACTAACTCAAAAATGAATTTTTTCTGAAATTTCTGAAAAAATCAATTTTTTTTCGGTTCTCCTGAACCATTCCAAATTAGGCAATTTCGTTGACATTGCCTAATTTGGGAAAAATGATTGCACATCCTTAGTCTAGTGGCTGTAGTAATCTGGGCCCAGCTGTCATTTTGTGGTCCAGTTTCAACTTCCCCTTTGCTTGTATTTTCAATCATTTATGCCTCAATAAACATTTCATCAATGTAGTCCTATCTCACACAGACACACACGCATGAACACAGGGTCTCACAGACATATAAACATACCCACAAGCTGTCACACAGACTTACACACACAAACACACATTGCCTCCTCTTCGGGCCACGCCCCACCAGCCTCCATTCATGACTCCACCAGTCTCTTCTTCACTTCAAGTAGTGGAAGGATGGGATCCACTATGGCCTCAGCAGCCTCCTCTTCACTTTGGAACATGGCAGGATGGGGTCCGTCATGGCCCCGGATGGCGTGACGTCACTCGAGGGGGAGGCCCCCGGGGTTCCCACCATGAGATGGATAAAGACGTGGGTGGCTGCGCGCGCGCACCCTAGGAGGCCCTCAGGAGAAACATGGCGGATAGCCTTGCCATTGCCGTTCCGGGGACGCCGGAGAGAGCGGCATGCAGATGCGGCGGTAGCCATCTTTCCAGGGCAGGGTTCGGGGACCTGCACCTTTATTTTTCTTTGTTCTTGTTTCTTGGAATGGGGTGGGTATGGATAGGTGGGGCTGGGAGTCAATCTTTTACTTGTGGAGGGGTGAAGTGTGGGGGGTGGTAGCCGACATTTTATTTTTTGGGGCTGCCAGGAGCAGCAACTTTATTTAATAGACTGGGGGGGGGGATGGGTCATCACCATGCATTTACAGTTTAATCTTTTTTTTCACTTTGGGAATGGCTGCCTTGACTGGCAGCCCTGCATTGAGACGATGTTTAGTACTGAGCCCTGCTCAACCTCCCCTCTTTCCCACGACTCTTTTTAAAAAATTTTTTACTGGCTTTTTAAATGTGAGGCAGGATCCTTGGGACCCACGATAGGATCCCAGGGCTTCCGTCTCACATTTACTGCTTTTTAAAAGGTGTAGGCATTTTATTGTGACTGACCACCTTCTCAGTTTGCCGCGATAAAATATTTGATTATGATTGCCTATGTATGACATTTTTGCATGCATTTGCATTATTCATGCATGCAAATTGCATGCAAAGAAAGTTATTGTAATAGGAGAGGACACCTGGGTGGGGAAATGCAAAATATTGCGTATATCGCCCAATATTATTGGGCCGGATTTTAAAAGGGTTACGCGCATAAGTTATGCACGTAACCCTTAAAAAAGCCCCTTGCGCGCGCCGAGCCTATTTTGCATAGGCTTGGCAACACGAGCAAGCCCTGGGACACGCGTAAGTCCCGGGGCTTTGCAAAGGGGGCGTGTCGGATGGGCGGTGCAAATTTCGGGGAGGGAGGCGTGTCGGGGGCGTGGTCGAGGCTTCCGGACAAGCCCCCGGGTCAGGTGATGGTGCGCCAGCAGCCCGCTGGCGCGCTCAGATTTACGCCTGCCTCTGGCAGGCGTAAATCTGCCAACAAAGGCGGGGGGAGGTTTAGATAGGGCCGGGGGGGTGGGTTTAGTAGGGGAAGGGAGGGGAAGGTGAGGGGAGGTGGAAGGAAAGTTCCCTCTGAGGCCGCTTGATTTTGGAGCGGCCTCAGAGGGAACAGGCAGCGCGCGCCGGGCTCAGCACGCGCAGGTTCCACAAATGTGCACCCCCTTGCACGCACCGACCTCGGATTTTATAAGATACGTGCGGCTACGCGCATATCTTGTAAAATCCAGCATACTTTTGTTCGCGCGTGGTGCGCGAAGAAAAGTACGTGCGCGCGCTGTTTTTGAAAATGTACCCCATTGTGTATATAGTGCATGTTATAACCCTACCATGGCTTGATGCATCTCCCTGTGAGTACCTGAGGGAGACAATTTGCAGACATCTTTCCAACTGAAATAGCTCCTCCCTGTGGATCAGGACATCTGTCTGCACAGCAGTAGCAGTAGTAACAGTGATGACAGCTTTGGTAATACCATATGTCCTGCTAACCTACAGCAGTTGGGAGCTTCTGGTACCAGTTGAAAGAGAATGAGAAAGACTCAACAAAGTTCATACCTATTTCTCAATTGTTATGCAAATAAAAATTATCTAGCCTGTGGAATCTTACTTTCATCTCCATAATCAGAATCCCTGTGTAATGTTTGGCCAGCCATGGGATGTTTCACGACTGGCTGTACTCATCCCAAATGCCACCAACACAGGCGCTACTCCATCATTTTCCCCCCTTGGTCCTTTTCTAGGCACATGCGTGCATGATGTGCTGATTCCTGGCTCTGGTATTTAAACCCTGGCCACGCTCCATACCTTGCCTCAGCAACAGGTCCTCCTGTCATGGCGCTTCTCTTTGTACCTTGTCTCGCTGTCCCCGTGCCTTGTCTTGCTGTCCTTGACCCTGCCTCATAATCCTGTTGTCTTGCCTTGCCTTATCCATGCCCTTGCCCTGCCTCTGTTGCCTTGCCCTGTCTGCTTTACCTTGTCTATCTTGCCCTGTCTTGTCCCTCAGTGTCTAGTCTCTGTCTGTTTTGGCCTGATTCTCCGGTTCTGATCTCTGCCTTGGATTCTGACTTTATCTGCACACTGCCTGCCCTGACCTTTGGCCTTGATCCGGATATCGTCTGCTCGCTGCCTGCCCTGACCGCTGCCTGTACCTGGACTCTTTCTGACCACTCCTTAAGGGACACTAGCCTAAGCCTTGCCGGCCCCTGGAACCCAAAGGCTCAACCTGCAGGGAACAAGACTGGTACAGGTGAAGCTCCAGCTCCAGTCCCAGTAGGGGCATGTCTGCCACCTGTTGATGTGGGCCAAATAGGTTCACTTACTAGGCTGCAACAACCACACTACTGCCCAAGGGCTCACAAGTGTGACACCCTGCTTGTATTCCTGTTTGCTTGCTTACTTGCTGCTTGGAAGTATGAGGTATCTTATCTTATTCTTTCAAAGTACGATATGTATTTTTAAATCTATGAGGTGTGTAGTTTAGTATAGCCCCCTTTGTAGACTTTTGTTGCTTATGGTATAAAAGTAAACCAAAGCAAAAGAAATAAATTACCACAAAGATCTAATTTAGTAATATATGTAACCCTTAGTGGGGGTGTTATTCACAAGGAAACACAAACACATTTTTCTTCGGGTTACTCCGGCTAGCAAAATTACTCCATGCCTGACTCTTAATCCTGGGGGGATTCTTTTTATGGGCGTAAGATCTCGCTTGTGGCCTGGAGCATGATGTCTTGCTACAAAGAGAGGTAGATCTTTAAAAAGTACGCGCGCGTGTACTTTTGTTCGCGCAACCGGCGCAAACAAAAGTACCACTCGGCTACGCGTGTATCTTGTAAAATCCGGGGTTGGCGCACGCAAGGCTGTGCAAAATCGGCAGCCTGCACGCGCTGAGCCGCACAGCCTGCCTCCGTTCCCTCCGAGGCCGCTCCGAAATCGGAGCGGCCTCGGAGGGAACTTTCCTTCCGCGTCCTTCCACCTTCCCCTCCCTTCCCCTATCTAACCCACCCCCCAGCTCTACCTAAATCCCCCCCTACCTTTGTTGTGCAAGTTATGCCTGCTTGAGGCAGGCGTAACTTGTGCGTGCCGCCTCGGCATCCCCTGGCACAGGCCGCAGTGCCGGGGGACTCGGGACCGCCCTCCCGGCCTGCCTCCGAACTGTCACCATGCCCCCGGACCCACCCCGGACTGCCCCTGACCCCGGACATGCCCCCGGACATGCCCCCTCCTGCCCCTTTTACGAAGCCCTGTGTCTTATGCTCGTCCCGGGGCTTTGCGCACGCCGGCAGCCTATGCAAAATAGGTGCACCAGTGAGGGCTTTTAAGATCTACCCCAGAGTGTTTAATTTAGATACTTCCCATGAGCTGAGAGGCTGAGATAAATCAGACAGGACTAGGATCTGGGTGTTAAAATAAATGTTTACTGATTGGTAATCATAAATTAAAGTCCATTGATCAATAATATTGAAGTTACATCTGACTGTAATATGAGTGATTTTCCTCTGTAGGTAGGTATCCTTTTATTCAGGCATCTGGGTAGAGCTCACATGGTGATATATACTATGCAAAGTTCACCGAGCAGCTAACGAAGAATCCTATTGGAGGGTTCACCAACTACCTTAGGTCATCTTCTTCCTGCATACCCAGCCCCTCCTGGTTCCATAGAACGGAGATCCAATTGGGGTCTCCCGCTCTTATTCTTTCATCCTTAGGTGATATTTCTGGGGGACATCTTTTGGTGAAAAGTCAAGTTCTTTTTCACTCAACGCACAATTAAACTCTGGAATTTGTTGCCAGAGGATGTGGTTAGTGCAGTTAGTATAGCTGTGTTTAAAAAAGGATTGGATAAGTTCTTGGAGAAAAAGTCCATTACCCACTATTAATTGAGTTGACTTAGAAAATAGCCACTGCTATTACTAACAACAGTAACATGGAATAGACTTAGTTTTTGGGTACTTGCTAGGTTCTTATGGCCTGGATTGGCCACTGTTGGAAACAGGATGCTGGGCTTGATGGACCCTTGGTCTGACCCATTATGGCATGTTCTTATGTTCTTAAGTGGGATCAAGCTACCTCAGCACTGCAATCCCAGTGGGGAGGGGGGATCCAAAAATTTCCTCACACTGTTCACGTCCAAACACTTCTAAAGTTTAAACTGGATACAACTTCTTCCTTCACTGTCTCTCGCAGCAGGATCCATCACTGGTGCTTGCCCACCTAGGTTTTAGAGTTGGCTCACAAGTATTTGGTCCTCTGATGAGAGCCCTTTTGCCTCAAAAGAGTATCAAGCATAAAAATCTATCAATTCTGTAAATTAGTAGGCTGAGGCCTGCTTAGTAGCCTGGTATTAGGCTTAAGCAAGATAAGCTCCAGTGCTGGCTCATCCCGATTAAGAAAGAGGAAATGTAGGGAGCTATCCCATGTTTTACCAGTGAAAGCACAAATATGAATCATAATAGCCAAGAAATATGCAGACCAAATACTGACAGGCCAAGATTCTGCCTCAGTGGAAAAAGAAGAGATCTTCCCAGATGAGAATTTACACTGAAGTATACTTTATCTAGATCTACCTGTTTGAAAGTGCTTGTGTAAATAAAAACCAATGCAGAGAGACAATGCAGCAACTTAAGCTCCTAAACAGAAGTCATGAACCAGCCAAGAAAGTCCAGGGGTCTGAAGGATTCCCCCACCCTTGTAGGAAAGGGGGGGGGGGGAGTCTGAAACAGAGAAAAACACACTCTGGCATACGGGTTGGCATACAGACATGTTAAGTACCCCCTCACCCCAAAGAAATGTGGAGGGGGAAAGAGACCTGCAATGTGGCAGGACCCCCCCCCCCCCCCAAAGTAATGAAGAGGGGGAAAAAACCTGCAATGCTGCAAGGACCCTCCACGCACCATGTGATTATGCATGAGCTATGCATATTTATCAGCTGGAAAGTATAAGACAAGGGGGAAAATAAGAAGAAAGGGAGAGCAAACCCTGAGAGCGAAACCAGAAAAGCAACTTTGAAAGAGACCCTAAAAGAAAAGGAACCAGAGGAGTGAAAGGGGAGCCCTAAGCAGACCAGCACCCCCTGATATCGAGGAAGGAGAAGACTAGGGGTGGCCAAGAGACCGGAGAGAGGAAAAACCCTGCTCAGGTGCAGAGAGTGACACGGAGTCTGAGATGGAAAGGGGCGACAGCAAGCGTAGACAACCCGGGAAGTACCAGAGCCAGAAGCAAGTCTCCTTCCCAGATCACCGCCAGCTCTGCCAGTTCCAAATCCAGGAAGCAAATCCTTCCCAGCCCACATTCTCCAGTCCTCCAGCCAGCATCTGCTTCAGAGGTGAACAGAGGGATATCGCCTGAAGTTGGGACCAGTAAGTAAGTAATTTAGCCATAAGTATTAATATATTAAGCTGGCTAAGGTTTATGGCATGTTGGTAACCACCCATGGTTTAAAACTTTCCTCCCCAACCCCTAAACCCACCCTAACTACCCTAGATTTTTGGGTTTATTACTTATGTGCTCTAAAGAGCAGATGTAAGTTGTGCATACTGACCCCCTTCCCCACCTCTGGCCCATCCAGACCCCGCCCCCGACCTGCCCCTTTTTCATGGCCCGACCCTTCTGCGCATACCAGGAGATATGCACGTGGCCGAGCTGTTTTTAAAATGTGCTCGGCGTGCGTGCGTGGCCTTTTGAAAAGCGCACTTTCACCACGCCAGACCTGGGCACATAACTGATATGTGTGCGATTGCGTGCACAGGCCACACACCCAAAAAAACTGGGCGCACAATATGGATGCACAGCCAGATGCACTTCTGCGCACCGACAATCCTATAGAGAGCAAATGAACGCGTAGAAAACAGCACACCAAAATGCCGTCTCGGCCTACCACGTAGTGCACCAAAAGAAGTCTAACAGTGGGGCCTAGTCCATCCGGGCTGCTCAACCCTCCAGGCTGCCCAGTTCCCCTAACCCCCATGGGAGCGGGAGCTAACGTCAACGTGGTGCGCCGAGCACGGAGACCAGAGGAAGTCCTCCACTAACTCCTCCACTCTGTCTCTGACTGATTCTCTCTCTCTTTTTTTTTTTTTTAAGTTACTGGAGCTCAGTCTTCCTGGCTGAGTACAGAGACGGTCAACTGCTGTGAGAGGAGAGAGCATATACTATCACCTCTGTGCTCAGCTTCCTGCACCCACTGCCTTTCAGCTGCTTAAGTCAGCTAATTCCACCTCAGTCTAATAACCAGCCACTGGACCAAGGCACTTATCTGACGGACCACGGAAATCACCTCAGGAATTCTCAACTGGGGGAGGGACCATTTGTTATCACCACAGGAAAGCGGGGCAATGTTATTTTCCTTATTTCTTTTTTTCAAAATAAAGCACTCCCCAGTAGGGAAATGCATGTCCACCATCTGCTGGAGATGGAGAATACTGGCAGGCTATCACTGCAGGAGTATATATATACTGTGACATCAGTTTGCTCCATCTCCATCTTCTGGTAGAGGTGCATAACCCACTCATCCTGAATCCATCTATCCACATTCTTTTTTTTTATAACTCTTTATTTTTCAAATTTTTGAAAATATACTCAAGACATCAAACTTGTACAGAAAAGAAGTTGTTGTCATTACAAGTAATATAATTCAAGAAAAATAGAAACAAGAATTGAATACATAATGACCAACAACAAAATTATAAGAATTTTAGAGGGGACGGAGGAAAGTAATAAAGAGCATCGTATAAGCAAATTCTGTGTTACAAATCAGGTCGCTACACACTAGTACACAACCTTTATTCTATATGGCTGAAGCAGTAGTAGGATTATCCGGGGATAATGACCGTATAAAGGTTCTGAGCTGGTCTGGTTCTAGATATACATATTGTACATTCCTATATCTTATACAACATTTTGCTGGATATTTTAACACAAAGCTCGCTCCAAGTTGTAATACCTCTGATCTCATTTGTAAGAATTCCTTACGTCTCACCTGAGTTACTTTTATAACATCCGGGTAAATCCAAATAGGACGACCAAAAAAGGATACCTGCCTATTTCTTAGAAATAATTTTAAAGAGCTTTCCAAGATGGCGCCGTGAGCGGACGCAGCGGTAGGAGCTCCTGAGAATTTCTGTTGGAACATTGCAAGCATGCCGCATACCAAACGTAAAGCCCGGGTAAAGACCGGAGAAAATACCTCTACACCGCTGGAGCCATCACAGCCGACTATCGGGAGTTTCTTTGCTGCAGCTCCTCCGTTAACGCCGGGTGTGAAGGTCGCTGGGGAAAGTGCTCAGGAGCGTGAGCCAACGTCCCCGACCGAAATATCTCTCAGCCCCGGTTCACCGGAGAGACCAGCGCATCCAGGCCACGAGGAAGAAAACGGCCAGCGGAGTGAAGGGAGCCCAATGGAGGTGATCCGAGGAGAGGCTGCACTACCTCGGCAGGCTGGGGAAAGAAAAGGTCTTAATATGCAGGAGCACGGAGACAAGGTAAAACCCGGAGGAGGGGAGGAAGGCACGGGTCTTGGTCTCGAAGCCAGGTTAAGAACAGTGGAGCCTGGTAATGGCGTTGGCCTAGCAGCCTGCGGGGGTGAAGTTGGGGCTCAGGATAATGTATTACAAATAAATACAACAGCAGAACCTGAGATATCATTAAACATTATGTGGAAAGCTCTCCAATCTCTGGAAAACTCTCCAATCTCTGGAAAAAGCAATTTTGGGACTTACTAAAGAAGTAATTGAGACCAAACAGCAAGTTAAGGACAATGCAATAGAAATAAAAACGCAGAAAGATAAAATTGTAAAGTTGGAAGAAAAAATTGTGTCAGTGGAGCAAGTGAATTCAGTGATAATTCAAAAGGAACTGGAATTTGATAAAAGAATAGAAAAAGTTGAGAACGTTTTGAGAGCTCATAACTTAAGATTTCTAAATTTCCCTGTTTTGAAAAATATTTCTCCAATAGATCTTTTTAAGCTCTATGTCTCTCAAATATTGAAAATCCCAGATGAACTGAAGCCTATGATATCTAAAGCTTACTATCTTTATTCAAATAAAAAAGAAGAAAATGAACAACAAGACATACCAGAATTGTCAAATCTTTTGAATTCATCCCAAGAAATGATTGTTTCGTGTAGAAGACCATTATTAGTCACGTTTACTTTTCTAATGGACAAAAATAATGTCTTTAAAAATTACTTTAGAAACAGCCAGACGTTATTTTTTGGCCAAAAAGTTTGGTGTTACCAAGATCTGGTAAAACAAACCCAAATGAGGAGGAAAACTTTCCTCGAGAGGAGAGGAGAGGCTCTACAGAAGGGAATATCTTTCAGACTCCAATTCCCATGTAAATGTTGTTTGGTTTTTCAGGGAAAGCGATATGTATTTCAAGATCCTATACATTTGAGGACTTTTCTTGATTCTCATCCTAACCCGACTTAGACAGGTTGTTTTGGTGTATGTATAAAATATAACGGAGAAACCTCTCACGTCACCCTCTTTAATTATATATAATTATGTTTCTGGTTAAATAACGCTCAATTGTTAAGCTCTCCCGTTTTACTTTTATTATCCTACAGATACAATATATTTAATTTCTCTTGATTATATTTTTGTGAGATATTTACCTATATACTGTATGTAGGACATTCTTGTACAAGTGGATTCTTGTAATAATTATATAAATCAATAAATAAAGAATTAAAAAAAAAAAGAAATAATTTTAAAACATAATTTCTTTCAGACAGGAAAGCAAATGAAATAAGGAGAGGCTTCCTTATTTTGATCTCAGAGTCCAATGAAGTTTCCAAAAAGTTTGTTAAGTCCAGATTTTCCATTAAAGGCCCAACTACGGCTTGCTCTGTAGTTTCCCTTTGCTGTAGGTAGTAAGCCTTGATGATAACAGGAGTTGCTGCATCTGGAATCTTTAATATACGGTTCATATAGATCTTGAACATATCTAGAGGGGATGTTAAATGTTGAACAGGAAAGTTAAGAACTCTCAAATTGTGAGCTCTTAAGGAATTCTCTATTCCCTCTAATCTTTTATTAGCAATTTTCTCAGAAGTTATCAACTTCTGTTGGATTTTCTCTATGGAATCCACTCTCTTTTCCACACCGTCCATTTTTTCATTAAATGATCTTATCAATTTATTATTAGTTATCGTTTGCTCTCTTGTATCCAAGGTTATTTGGGAGAGAGATTTAATAGATGTTTCTATAGATTTCAAAGCAGCCCATATCCCTTCCTGTGTAATATTTGTTGATGTAGATATCCCAAAACCAGCAGTCATTGCCCTTAAACGGTTTTCTCCCTCCTCCATATTACCTTGCTCGCTCCTGGCAGATCCTTGCAGTAAGGAGATTTGTTCTCCCAGATGTTGACCTTCCATCGGGTGGGGAGCGGCCGCCTCTGTAGTTTTTCCTGGGCTGGCCTTCTCCTCTCTCGCTCCGATGTTCTCACCGCCTCGAGTTGCCTTATTCGCTCCACCCAGATTCACCGCCTGGGGAGGCTCTGTTGCGACCGGACTGCTTGGTTCTGCACCGTTGTTAGTTGAAGGTGCAAGCCGCTTCGGCTCGCCGGGATTCAACGAGATGTCCAGGGTCAAGGGTGAGTCCGCTCGCTCCAGCGTCTCCGTTCCAGCGACCAATCTCACCGGCATTCATCTATCCACATTCTAGTAAATCGTATGTTTAGAAGAGGAATGATCTTGCAGAGACATTGTGCTGGTGTTATCAGGTTGAGGAGGAAGTCACTGATTGGATGTTGGTCTCCACGTGACTTGGCCTATTTCTCCTCAGAGGTCTTGCTGGAGAACCTGCCAACTGCTTGGAAAGAGCAGTAACTCATGAGTCTGCTGACAAACGCAGCACAGTGGCTGCCATCTACTCTCCACATAGTATGAAAACAAGAAATAGAGGCAGCATCACACAGAAAGAGAGCAAGTGCTGGATTTCATCGATTGCTTTATTTAAAGATGCCATAGAGAGAGAAAAAGGAAAATGTAAATTCTTCAACTTATCCAGACTTGGACAATGAAATGTGCCAGTTAATATGTTCCTAGTGCCAGTCATACCCCCATCTCAGGGAGTAAAGGGGCAGACTCCCCAGCCCTACCCAGGATGTCATTCAAATCAGAAATGCACTCCTTGCTTGTGTCGTCATATAAAACAAAACGATATCTCTAAGAATCTGTTCTGCAGTACCATTCCTGGGAGCTCTCAGGATATCACCTGGAAACTTGGGGAATTTGCATCAATTACTAGGTACTGGGGAGAGGGAGGTACACTAGAAAGCTCTCTATTTACAGCTCCAGCCCTCCCCTTCTCCAGCAAACTTGCAGGGAACAGGAGAGAAGGGGCGAGTCTAGAGCAGACACTGCAGGCAGCATGATGAGAAGGGCTGCCACACAACTCAGTCTGAAGCCTTAATTCCAGGATGTGGGGCTCACCCAGCTGAGGGTAGAGAGAGGGTGAACAGGTCAGGGAGCTGTGACTTATAGGGGATGTGAGCAAAGAATGAAGAGGGAGAGAGGAAGGGAAAGAATGTTGGGATCAACTCTGAAGTGGTGGTGGTGATGATGAGGGAGGGAGAGGAGAATAAATATGGATTAATGAGGGATGGTGGTGAGAGAGAAAGCTTAGGCACTTTATTCCTCCCCCCCCCCCCCCCTCCTGCATCAATAGCAATCTCAGGGCGATCACAAGTCAAAGGTTCCCAGGTATGTGTAGCACAGAAGCAAGTGGTGAACAGTGACACTTCCCACAGCTGGACATCATTTTAGTGGGTGTTGGACAGAGACCAACAGCTCATTTCACCATGGGTACAGATGACAAGATGTGAACTTGCAGAGAGGAAGGCACAGAAGAAGAAATACTTCTTTACTGAAAAGAGTGAAAGATACCTGGAATATTCTAACAGCAGATATACCAAGACAGAATTTAAATCTGCTTAGAAAGGGCAGTTCAAAGCACTGAGTTGAGAGGATAAGTTTAGATTTGGGGAGGTAGAAGAAGTTGGTTCTGGGTATAGTATGGGAACTTGTATGCTTATCTACCTAGAATGGTAGAGAACCAAAGAGGAAACAATAAGAAAAGTGATTTGGATAAAGCCTGCAGGCAGTCAGACTTGTATGGTGACAGCTAAGAGATATCATTACCTGCAGCAGTGTAGAGGTTTGGGCAGATTAGGTGGGCCAATTGGTCCTTATCTGCTGTTGTCTACAGTTTTCACAGCACTAGACCCAGAATGTATCAGTAGGATTTTGGCTACATTAAATCTTACACACAATATTCAATGGGTCTTTTTGAAAAAGGATTTCCCCATTTGGTGTTTTCAGTAAAAATCTTTTATGAAATAAGGCCCAATATCTTCTCTTTGGCTGATGATCAAACTGACAATGATGATAAGGTCCTTTCTGCTAACAATGAAAACCTCTAGTATTATATTCCCAGCAGAGTCTTGGAGGCATTTCTTTTGTGTGCACATCGCTAGTTCATTGCATCAGCCTCATCAGGAAGTCTGCCAGGGCCGTTGGTAAGTAGGAAAGCGGGAGGTAGAAGAGTTTCGCGTCCCAGCCAGCAGAGTAACGTGTGTGGGGGTGCACCGCTGTCAGAGCATGCTCCATGCAGTCCGTCACCAGGGTCAGCTTGGAATTACAGACCAGGTCCAAATCTTGCACCCTCTTGGAATCTGTATAAGCAGGCCAAAGCAGGATAACATCAACAGCTGCAAGCAAACCTTCCAACCAAAAATAGTTTTACAGACTCATCAAATTCATGGGACTATAATTAGAAAGTTTCACAGTTCTTCTTTGGTCCAACAGCCCCACAAATGAGATTCTGTTCTCTGATATATCATGCTCAAACCTTCCTCTATCCTGTATAAAGAGAGAGCAGAAGACTTACTCTTGTTGTAGAAGTCTTGTCCGTAGCTTTCCTTGATCTCAGCCGGCAGGCAGTTCCAGATCTGTTGGATGTTCTTCTTTATGTATTGAGAGTCTGAGACGAACGTTTTGAAAAAACCAGGCTCGATGATGCAGACTTTCACACCGAAGGAACACAGCTCTCGTCTGTAATACAAGAATTCAGTTTCCTTTCCACTTCTGGTTTTTGGACTCATCTTAATCTATTCTATCATGCCTCCAGCTTCTACCACAGCCCCCTTCAATTTCATTGTCTTGTAGACTGTACAAAGACTGGCATAACACCTAACACATATTTACAATGTCATTACATGGAGACATGAGCACTCTATACACTGTAGAAGCAGCCACAACACTCTCTTACAGGCTCATACCATGTTGATGGAACATTTTCAACTTCCAAGCTAATGATTCCTCTAGGAGAGAGAAGCTCTCTGCTTCTGGGATGCATGGACATACTGCACTGGGCTCAGATATTGGAAGTGATGTCTCCTTCTCAGTGCACTGGGCTCTGATACAGCCTGTTGGAGTTTATTAAATATAGGGATGTGCACTGATTTTTTTTTTTTGTGTCATGGTTATCTGCTTAATTTAGTTTTTTAAATGGTTTTGGGGCGGGTATTTCGTGTTTTCCTAATTTCGGACTTAATGTACACTAACTGGATATTAGCACGCACTGCCTATAGATAGTGCATGCTAACATTCACTCAGTGCGCACTAAGTCCCATTAGTGCACACTAACGTCTTTTTGTTTAGTGGCACTCCCAAAACAAAACGAAATAGACAATTTCGTTGCCTTTGAGTATTTCATCTAAAATGAATGCACATCCCTATTAAATAGACCAAACACATACAGTGGAGCCATTATAATCAGTCATATACTAGACAAAGCGGGCCTGATATTGAGCTATGCTGCTGAATATCTGCATAAGTCTCACTACTTAGCCAGATAAGTTATATCCTATTAATTTAACCATATAAGACCGGTGACTTAGGGCCTCATTTTCAAAGCACTTTACCGTGTGCGATAAATTCGCAAATCATGTTAACAGCTGTTAACGTGATTCATGAATGCAAATTAGTCATTTGGTATTCAGGGGTGGAGCATATGTAAAGTGGGAACCTGTGTGGCAAAACAACAGCAGTGTTAGGGAGAGGAGAGAGAGAGAGAGAGAGAGAGAGAGAGAGAGAGAGAGAGAGAGAGAGAGAGAGAGAGAGAGAGAGAGAGAGAGAGAGAGAGAGAGAGAGAGAGAGAGAGAGAGAGACTTACTATAGTGCCTATGCCCTACATAGGTATTTGAATCCCTATGGGAGGGCTACCTACTAACTCAGGGTGGGGATTAGGTATGAGCATCGGGGGTTGGGGGCCACTTTTGCATTCCACATGAGACCTACGGACAGAACAGTGGTCTCTAGTGCAGATTTGCTGGCTGTCGGAGTGAGGACGCTCACACCAAGAAGTGGTTTGGGCAACGTTCTCTCTACCTAGCTTGATGGACACTCTACCTGGGCAACAACATGCTAGGTGGAGAGAACGTTGACCAAATCTCCGCTTGGAGTGAGCGTCCTCACTCCGACGGCCAGCAAATCTGCACTAGAGACCACTGTTCTGTCCGTAGGTCTCATGTGGAATGCAAAAGTGGCCCCCAACCCCCGACGCTCATACCTAATCCCCACCCCGAGTTAGTAGGTAGCCCTCCCATAGGGATTCAAATACCTATGTAGGGCATAGGCACGCCGCACACGATCTTTCCCCACTGCACGAAAGATTAAGGGCGGCTATCTTGCAGTGGACAATTAGATAGCCAGATATTGAGCGCTGAACATGCTTTCAATATTGGAAACAGTGAGGAAAACAAACGCTTATACAGGCTGTCACTAACACATTTAGGTTAATAATAGTGCTTAGCACAGAATTTAATCAGGTACCCCTTTTATTAATGATACCTTCTACTAGTTATAATGTTTATCCTCCTCACTTTGTCTTCACTCTGCAGCTCCTCAGTCATTACTTCTCCTCTCTCATTTCTCCCTACACTCCTGCTCCTGAACTCCATTCCTCAGGTAAGTTGCTATTATCTGTGCTCCTTTCTTCCATCGCCAAATCTAAGCTTTGTAACTTCCATCTTAATCACCAAATGCCTGGAACAACCTTCCTGGTGTGTCCTGCTCCCTCCCTGGCCACATTCAAATCCTATCTAAAAAACAAAAACACAACCTTCAATTCCTGACCTCCCTGGGATCTGTGGTGAGCTGGAGAATGCCTCCTGTGTGTGCCTGTGCTATGGTGATATTTAGCTACAGTAATAGTAATAGTGGCTGCAGACATTGCCCTCCCTGATTGCAGCTGTTTTGCTCTATTTTCCCCAATAAAAAGTTCCTTTTACAGACTCTGCTCCAGTGTCCTTTACAGTGACCAAGCCACCTGTTAATGGGTGTAAGGGAAAAAGAAGAGAGGAAATATTGGCCTAACATCCAGACTAGACAGCAGGAGTCATGTTTACATGCAACTCACCTCCCCTAGCAGAAGCAAATGGTCCTACCTTTATTCCCTCCCCCCCCCCCCCCCCCTCACCCCTCTGACTGTGCACTCCCTGAGACTTTAAAAAGCAAAGATCCCTGACCCACAAAATTGACCCTGTGCTCAGTGTCCAATGTAAGCTTCGCAGAGCTGGGACTCTCTATGTCAGAGCTTCTCAACCACTGTGCCGCAGTAAGATCCCTACTGTGCCACGGTGGTCTCTCCCCCTTCCTTCTCAATCCATCAGCCAAAGTTTTTTTTTGCCAATGCAGCAGCCTGTCTTTCAATAGCTGGCATGTGCAACCCAGCCTGATTGGTGACAAATGCTGTTTCGCTGCTCCACTGCACTGCCACTACTTTCTCTGTGACTACTTGCCTGCCCAGTGCCTCCTCAGTAAGTTTAAATATTCTTGGTGGTATCACATCTTGTCTCTCTCAATACAGAAAAGCCAGTGCGGCCATGGTGGAGCCCACCGCGGCCTGAAGAGAAAAAGAGATTAGTGGGCAAGGTGGGGGCCTCGGTGGACCACATTTCACTGAAGCCTGCAGAGTGAAGCTGGCTGGTGGGGGCCACAATGGAGTCCATCTCACCACAGCAGACCAGTCAAAATAGCCGACAGGGGCTGTAGTGGAGTCCATCTCACCGCAGCCTGAAGAGAAGAGGGGGCCATGTGTGTGCATATGCATGTGTGTGAGTCTATATGTGTATGTGTTGGTGTGTGAGCTTCCAGTTTCTTGCCTCTAATCAGTTATTAGAGAATTTATGGCATAAGCGAGACCAATGTCCGCTGTCTTAAAGTGAACACCTTCCTGAGTAGACTGGATGGAGCATTTTGGTCTTTATCTGCTGTCATTTACTATGTTGCTATGATCCTGTGTGCATGTGTATGTATACGTGTGTCTGAGAACCTGTGTGAGTATGTGCCTGCCTGTATTACTGGTGTACATGAGAATCTGTGTGCATGTGTATTTATATGTGTGTGAGCCTGTATGCATGTGTATGTGCCTGTGAGAGCTTATGTATCATACATAGGCTCTCACAGGCACACACGTACATAATATATATGTGAGAGAAAGGGAGTGTGCGTGAGAGCATGGGCATGCATATGAGAGCGGTAGTATGTGAGAGAATTAATGTATTGAAGCATAGAGAAGATAATTTGTGTGGCCTTAACTCCCCAATCCATGACAGTCTCAGGTGACTGGAAATCAAAAGATCCCAGGTATGGAGAGCAGGGTTTGTTTGTTTTTTAAATCTTTATATTTTGAATTATTTGGTAGTATTTGATGATTCTGCTGTTTTGAAATATTGTATTTGTGTTTGGGAAATAGAACAAATTTATGTAAGTTTTAAAAAAATTAATGGATGTTTATCAGCTGTTTTGACATTTATTCTTTTTATTAGTATGGTTTTAATATTATGAATGTTTTAAGTCTTTTGATTTTATTGCTTAATGTTTTGTGAGGTATGATGATGTTTCTGTTTTTCCATTCATAATACAACTGGACTTTTGGTTTCCAGTTCTGTTTTTGTTGGAACGTACCTATTTATACTTTATGGTCTTTCTAGTTTGTTTCAGTGAGAGTCTGTCTTGTGTAACTTTAATTCTTGCTGTGAAAAATGATGGTACTTATCATTGGCTTTTATGGCATTATAGTCTTCCCTTCTTCATTTCTTTTTTAACAAAAGTTTGCTCTTTATTCATTTCATTTGCATGCAGAAAGCGGTTTTGAATGTTATTGCTGAAGACATGTTTTCATACAAATATTTTCACTGCTGTTAGCAGATATTAGGCAATTATTTTATGCAAGGGATGGACTTAACACATGTTCCCTTTAAGGGAAGCGCTGACTGGTCTCAAAAGTAGGGGAATGGCCAAAATTGCAAAACCTACCATCAGATGGAAAAGAGAAAATGTTGGTAAGGGACGAAGTCTCCACTATACCTGAAAGTTTGGACCTTCAGTTTCTCAATTTGAGTTCTTACATAAGGGACATAAGATATGCCAGCATAGTTGGTCAGACCAAAGATCCATCAAACCCATCATCCTGACTCAGACAGTGGCCAATTCAGCTCACTAGTACTGGCTGGATCGCAAAAAAGAGATCCAGTTCTTCTTGATCATTACCAGGGATAAGCAATGGCTTTCCCAAGTTTGCATGGCTAATAATGGTTTATGGACTTTTCCTCCAGGAGCTTGATTAACCCCTTTTATAAACTCAGCTACGCTAACTGCTTTCACCATATCCTCTGTAAACAAATGTTACAGTGAGAGTTGTGTGTTGAGTGAAAAATGTTTTCTCCAATTTGATTTAAAAGTGCTTCCTGTTAGCTTCATGGATTGTCTGCGATTGTTAGTACTGTTTGAAAGGGGAAATAACCATTTTCTATTTCCCTTTCTCCCCACTTAAGATTTTAAGAACATGCCATACTGCATCAGACCAAGGGTCCATCAAGCCCAGCATCCTGTTTCCAACAGTGGCCAATCCAGGCCATAAGAACCTGGCAAGTACCCAAAAACTAAGTCTATTCCATGTTACTGTTGCTAGTAATAGCAGTGGCTATTCTCTAAGTCAACTTAATTAATAGCAGGTAATGGACTTCTCCTACAAGAACTTATCCAATCCTTTTTTAAACACAGCTACACTAACTGCACTAACCACATCCTCTGGCAACAAATTCCAGAGTTTAATTGTGTGTTGAGTGAAAAAGAACTTTCTCCGATTAGTTTTAAATGTACCACATGCTAACTTCATGGAGTGCCCCCTAGTTTTTCTATTATCTGAAATAGTAAATAACCGATTCACATCTACCCGTTCTAGACCTCTCATGATCCCCCCCTCAGCCGTCTCTTCTCCAAGCTGAAAAGTCCTAACCTCTTTAGTCTTTCCTCATAGGGGAGCTGTCCATTCCCCTTATTTTGGTAGCTCTTCTCTGTACCTTCTCCATCGCAATTATATCTTTGAGATGCGGCGACCAGAATTGTACACAGTATTCAAGGTGCGGTCTCACCATGAAGCGATACAGAGGCATTATGACATTTTCCGTTTTATTCACCACTCCCTTTCTAATCATTTCTAACATTCTGTTTGCTTTTTTGACTGCCGCAGCACACTGAGCTCACGATTTCAATGTGTTATTCACTATGATGCCTAGATCTCTTTCTTGGGTAGTAGCACCTAATATGGAACCTAACATTGTGTAACTATGGCATGGGTTATTTTTCCCTATATGCATCACCTTGCACTTATCCACATTAAATTTCATCCGCCATTTGGAGGCCCAATTTTCCAGTCTCACAAGGTCTTCCTGCAATTTATCACAATCTGCTTGTGATTTAACTACTCTGAACAATTTTGTATCAACTGCAAATTTGATTACCTCACTCGTCATATTTCTTTCCAAATCATTTATAAATATATTGAAAAGTAAGTGTCCCAATACAGATCCCTGAGGCACTCCACTGCCCACGCCCTTCCACTGAGAAAATTGTCTTTTTGCCAGTTTGTAATCCACGAAAGGACATTGCCACCTATCCCATGATTTTTTAATTTTCCTAGAAGCCTCTCATGAGGAACTTTGTCAAACGCCTTCTGAAAATCCAAGTACACTACATCTACTTGTATCATCTCTCAGCATTCCCTGCTCTGAGAACAGTTTTAAATAAATTATTTGATTGCCCTGTGATGTTTGACACATGACATTTGTTTTGGAAAAAAGATTTATAATCTCCTTTACAAATCAGATGTAATGAGTGTTATGTTTTCATAATAAAACTTAAAATATCGGCATTTGTTTGAAATATTTGTTAAACCAGTTTAAATGGGTAAATGATTTTAAAAGCACTACATATAAATTAATTATACTTTTTTTATGCATATGAGAAAATGTGGATTTTAGTTTTTCATTCATTAGAAAGTCAGCGAATGGACAACCAAAGGGGTTGAATTAGCACAAATTTGAAGCTTGTGTGCAGTAGCTCCAGTCATCAGGGCTACAACTCTGGCTACCGTCCATTCACACATGTTTCATAAATACTCATAATTCAGTTACCTTTCATACTTAACTGGAACTAAATCTTACATTCATTCTCCTCACTCATTATGGGCCGGATTTTAAGACCTATGCGTGGGCGTAGATTTGTGCGTGCAATCCGGTGTGCAGAAATCTACACCCGATTTTTTAACATGCGCGTGCAGCCGCGTGCATGTTATAAAATCTGGGGTCGGCGCGCGCAAGGGGTGCACACTTGTGCACCTTGCGCGCGCCGAGCCCTAGGGGAGCCCCGATGGCTTTCCCTGTTCCCTACCTAACCCGCCCCCCAGCCCTACCTAAACCCCCCCTAACCTTTAAGTTGCGCCTGCCTCCGGGCAGGTGTAGGTTGCGCACGCCAGCCGAGTGCCGGCACGTGATCCCCCGGCCTAGCGGGCCTTCGAAGGCCTCTGGCCATGCCCCCGCTCCGTGCCCGCACCGCCCCCACCCCGCCCCTTTTTCCAAGCCCCGGGACATATGCGCGTCCCGAGACTTGCGCACGTTGCCTGGCCTGTGCAAAATAGGCTCGGCATGCGTAACCCCCCTGTGCGCGTAAATCCAGCTGGATTTATGTGCACAGGGCTTTTAAAATCTGCCCCTATGTTTGGATCAAAAATACTGGGTGTACTGGCTTGGAATTTCTAAAGACTGCTATTAAGAAATTCAAACATCAATGGAGAATGGAAGCCTGCAGGGGAATGTGGAAGCACATTTTACTAAATTTAAAAAATGCGAAGCTGGCTTTGGGAAAAAAGTTAAAATCACAGAAATATTGTAAGGGTCATACATCGCCACTGATTCTGCTGTGAACCCCATCCTATATTTTGAAACTTGTCTAATTATATTTTAGGTTTCTTAGACTGTTCATTTTAGTTAAAAGTACATTTCCTGGCACTTTCAGAGTCACATGACCAGTGGCCAGCGGGTATAAATATATGTGACATTGTAAAATTTGGTTTGAGGCACCACGAGGATGCAGCAAACTTGAAAGTGTGTCCTGATATAAAAAAGGTTGAGAAGCGCTGCTCTATGTGTCTGCACAGCACTCGGTACACTGTGTAGCACTATATAAATGTTTCGTGGTGTGTAAGTGATGGCTCCACTCCATGTGTTTGGTTGATTTAGTGAGGTCTCTTTTCTTTAGCTTCGTTTTATTGATACAAGTTTATTAAACAGAACCAGTAGTGGTACTAAAGGAACAAGAAAGTATCACTTCGACCTGCTCCTCTCAATATCCATGTAAAAATAAAGCCACTTCCTGTTTTGTTCACCTGAGACTGTCCGAGAAAGCCTCCACTCCGAATTTGGAGATGCAGTAGCCACCTCCTATAAAACTTATCCTGCCTGCAACACTGGCAACGTTGACGATCCTCCCCTTGGCTTTTCTGATCAAGGGGAGCAGGCTGAGCGTCACATCGATCACCCCCACCAGGTTCACATTCAGTATCTTCAGGAAGTCGTCTTTCGTCAGCCACTCGTTGGGGGCTGAAGGGACAGATATCCCAGCATTGTTCACGAGACCCCAGAGCCCTGAAAAGAGAAGCCAGCGAATGTTACATATACACCCACAGAAGCCAGGCCTCATGAACAAAGCAGCTCTCTACAGCTGCTAGCAGCCAGCCAACCGGAACCTTTGCCTGATGCTCCAGATCTGTCCAGGCCTGGATTTACACACAGACCTATTAGGCCTATGCCTGTCGGCGGCAGAAGGGGAAGGGAGGGAGAAATAGCCAATTATCTTCCTCACCACCTATCAATCCTGCCCCAGACCTCCAAAACCTACCCTCTGTCCTGCCAAACACCCCCTACCCCCTACCCCCTACCCCCACCCAACTCCACTCAAATGGCACAATCCCCATAGGTTAATGTAATAAGGTGCATTCAGCTTTGCATACATGTTCATGCACAGTTGTGCACACATTTTTGTGTATACTTTACTTCAATTTAACAAGGACTTCAGTCACAAAGGACTTCCATGCAAATCCCAGCTTAGACAAGGTATTAATGCAGAAGATGCACAATCTTACCCAGTATTTTCCTAATGCTGCAAATGTAACTCCTGGTCAGAGGTGGAGTAATCTTTCTGGTGCTAGTGTAGTCGATGGGGCTGAAGCTGCTGTTTGTGGTGCGGGGGTTCTGTTCTTGAGGATTTATGAGCATAAAACATGTTTTATGCATACCAAACATGCCTTTCTGCTCACATTTTGGGTTAGCGTGTATCTAGGAATTTTTGAGCTGTCATCACCTGAGATTGCTGTTAATTACCAGGGAGGGGAAGGAATAAATATGTATCTTTCTCTGTTCTACCCCTCCCTGCTAACCCATTCTTGCTCTCTGCCACCACTACCATATTTCCCCTCTCTAGGAATGATCCCAGCATTTTTCTCCTCCTTCCCTCCCTGTCTCCAGCACGCTACTCCCAGCCCCCTATAAGTTCTGACCCAAGCAATTATAGGCCCATTTTATTTTTACCATTTCTCTCCAAAGTTCTTGAATCTGCCGTGTTATCACAATTATTGGAATACCTAGAAAAACATGAATTTCTTGAGCCACATCAGTTTTAAGATAGATTTTCAAACTTGCGCAAGCGTGTCCACGTGCACGCGATTCCTGGCACGCGCACATGGACGTGCTGATTTATAACAAGTGTGTGCTAGCGAGCACATGTTATAAAATATGATATCCACGCACACATGTGCGCCGTATTTTAACATTCATGCACTGCCTGTGCGGGCGGGCCATGACTTGCACGCGCGAGGGGGGGGGTTTATAAAGCCCACATGGTGACACGATTGGGCCTTTGCCCAGTTCCCTCCCAGGCCACTCCAATCATGGTGCAAACTGGGAGGGAACTTTCCTATACCCCTCCCTACCCTGCCTCCCTTTTCCTCTCTCCTTCCTGACCCCTAAACTAACCCTAACTATCCGCTATTTTTGTGTTTTGATACTTACTGCTCCTCCAGAGCAAAAGTAACTTCTGCGTGCCACCTGGCTGCCGGTGCGCGTTTCCTGGGGACAGGACCTAATGGCCGCGCTCCCAGCTGGTCCCCGCCCCTCCAAGACCACGCTCCCTGGCCCGCCCCTTTTTGCGGGCCCAGCACTTCTGCGCCTATTGGGGGTTACTTGCATGGCTGGGCCTGTTCTAAAATGCGCGCAGCGTGTGCAAGGCCCAGCCATGCGCGTAACTTCTGGTATTTGCGCGCACACTCGCGTTTTAAAATTTGGGCCTTTGATTTTAGGCGTGCCATGAACACAGAACTATCTTTACTCTCATTAACTGATATGTTAAGAAGAGGGATTGATAATGGTCATCGGTATATTCTTATTTCTCTTGATATTTCCTCGTAGTTCGACACAGTTGATCATGAAATCCTCATTTTTTGCTTACATTTATTTATTTATTTTATTTAAGAGCTTTTATATACCGGTATTTGTGGGAACATTATATCAGTTTACAAGGAACATTAACGCAATACATGGAACATTGGGTGTGGGAACTTGGAGGAAGTCAACAAAACATGATAACAGGTAATATACATTATAATACAATTAGACAAGAGTGATAATGGGGAAGATATGATGTAGAATAATTGTTAAATAAGATATGAAGGAAGATATAATATAGAAAGACTAGGGTAATTAACATGAGGCAGAAAAATATGTATTATACAAAACAAGGATCAAAAATGTTAATGCAGGTATTGAAAAGAAAGTTGAGGTGGGGTCTAGGGAGGTTTTGATACCGGGGTAGATTTTAAATAGCGGGGAGCCGGGGTTGGTTCTAGGTAGGGGGAAGAAGGGGAAAGTTATAAGAAAGGTTAGGAGGAGTTGGAAAGGGGTGTAAAGAAGGAATAGAGCACTATTCAGGGAATGCCTGTTTAAAGAGCCAGGTCTTTAGTTTTTTCATGAATTTCTGGGTGCATAGCTCTAGACGGAGGTCAGGAGGCATGGAGTTCCAGAGGGCGGGTCCTGCGATCGATAGGGCTCGATCTTTCATGGAGTTGAGATGGGTGGTTTTAGGGAAGGGTGTGGGTAGGGTTCCTTTGTAAGCTGATCTGGTGGGTCGGTTGGAGGCAGAAGGAATTGTCAAGCCAGTGTATGTTACAGTTGTGTAGGGTTTTGTGTATGATTGAGAGATTTTTGTAGAGAATTCAGAAAGATATTGGAAACCAGTGGAGTTCTTTAAGTACGGGGGTAATATGGTCTGTTTTGTGGGTGTTAGAATTCTGGCAGAGGCATTTTGCAGCATTTGGAGAGTTTGATGGTTGAGGTGGGAAGGCCTAGGAGAAGAGAAATACAATAGTCAATTTTAGAGAAGACTGAAGGACTGTGTGGAAGTCGTTGAAATGGAGGAGAGGTTTCAGTTTTTTGAGGACATGGAGTTTGAAGTAACATTCTTTTATGGTTGAGTTGAATATTTTTAGGTTCAGTTGGTTGTCAATGGTGACGCCAAGAACTCGTACATTTGGGGGGAAGGAGATAGAGGAAGGGAGGTGGTTATTGTCGGGGGAGGGTACTATGTTGTGGGGGGCAGAAATGGTGAGGAGTTCGGTTTTTGATGTGTTTAGGGCAAGGTGTAGGTTTGTGAGGAGGAGGTTTATTTTGGTGAGGCAATTTTCCCAGGTCTGAAGGGATTTGGATAGTGATTCTTGAATGGGGCCTGGTGTAATGTTTGCCTTGCTGCCTTTTCATAGATTATGTTGCTGCTGTTTGAGTCCTGAGAGTTACTGCTTGTATGGTATGGCAATGCTTATAGATGTTTTTTTATTTTATTTTTGTAGAGGTTTATGTTACTTCACAAAGTATTTGGTAGTGGAGGGAGTTTGTTTTGTTATTACTGAAGTGACACAAGATTTTTTTTTTTTTTGCATGTTGGATTGTAGTATGAACTGTCCTAGTTGCAAATCTTAAGTTCATATGATTACTATGATTATTGCTGTTTTATAGTAGTTATGATATAATCTGTGTTTTGGAAAGAGGATTCATAAAAGAATATATTGATATTTGTTTAATTACGTGATTGGATCTGATGTTTCTGTAAGTGTCTAAGCACATGTGTAAGCGCATTATTGAAAATATATAGACCGCAGAGGGCTTTAAGAGCTGCAGGATGTAACATCACTTCTGCAAGTACAGATAGATGAAACTTTTTATGTGGCAGGAGAGAGTTTATTAAACAACTTTCCCGATGAAATTAGGGCAAGAAACTGTTATGCTACATTTAAGGATAGATTTTAAAAGCTCAGAGCACACATCAATTGGGGGTGCACACACAAGTCAGGCTTATGTGTTCCAACCAAATTTGAAAGCCGCCCAGATACATGCATATCTCCCGCTGTGCGCATATCTCAAAATTTTTTTTAAAAGGGGTGGAGACGAGAGTGGATGGGGAATGGGCATTTTGGGGCAAGGCCAAGAGATGTGCATGTAAATACTCTCGGGCCGGGGCACACACCCAGATCCACTGCCACGTAAGTTTACTTTGCTAGGGATGAGGTGTATGTTTAAAAAAATAAAAAAATAGCCATACCTGAGGGGTTTTAAGGGTCTGGGGAGCTGGGGCCACCAGACCCTGGCAAAGCAATTTCCCAAGGAGGTCAAGTAGAAAACATACATGATTTCTGCTCAAAGTTCCTGGACCTGGTTCTCCAACCTCAGGATGTCCTGTTCCAGAAAATTCAATTGGCCAAAGGTTGTATTGAATCGAATGACGTGATACACCAGGTTCCGTGAGAGTTGCAGATTGTTCTTGGCAAGGTTGACCACCTTCCTAACTCCTGCAATACCTGAACCACTCTCCAGATGATTACCTGGCTCTCTTAGAAGGACTTTGTGCGAATCAGCCAATCATTCAGATATGGGTGTACCAGGATAACCTCTCTTCGCACAGTCAACGCCATTACAAAAATCACCTTGCAAAACAGCTCTTGGAGTTATGGCCAGCCCTAATGGCAGTGCCTGAAACTGAAAATGGCACCCCCAGCACCATGAAATGAAGGAACGTCTGGTGCTCCCTTCAAATCTGAGTGTAAATATACAACTCCGTGATTACTGACCGCATGGTCTCCATCCTTAAGTAAGTAACCTTCAAAAAGTTGTTTACCCACTGCAAAGCCAGGATAGGGTGAAAGCAACTCTTCTTCTTTGGCACAACAAACTTGTATTATTTCCAAAGCAATGATGTGAGATATAGTTTTGTAGCTTATTTGTTAGTTTTTACTATTATGAATGTTTTTTATTGTATGCCGCCTCGAGCAAAATTGTAGAGTGGGGGTTATACATTTTTTAAAATAATAAAAAATATAAAAATAAATGAAGGAATGACCTTGGCAAGCTGCATTTAACATGAGAAGCCGATCAGAGTGGACTGTACTGCCACTTGCTGTTTGTGGAATGATAAGGAGAAACCATATAAGCATCTGAAACCAGATGTTGAAATTCTAGGGCATAGCTATAATGCATTATCTCCCATAGCTATTTCTCAATTGCATGGACCTAGAGGAATTGGCTCCCGAAGGACCACTCTTCCCAAACTTCTTGGACTGAAAGGATTGATAGCAGAGAAAGGATCAAGGTCTCTGGTTTGTAGATCCTGCCCTGATAAAAATCTTCTAGTTCCCAGAGGCAGCCCTTTGAAGAAAAGTACCACTTGGCCATCTTTTAACTCATCTCCCCACAAGAGCCACCTCTTAAAACTAAAATAAGTGAAGACTAACATTCTGTCAGGGGAAGAGAGGAATGAATCTGAAGCTATGCATGATTAAGGCCAGCGGATCTTGCAATGGAGTCACGGGGACTCTGAAACTTCGTCAAATTAAACTTTGACAGGCCGTTTCAATATCACTGGATCATCTGCTGGTCTGCTTCTTCGCGTCTGGATGCCACCTCCACATGCTGAACACATTCGCAGACAGGCCTGTCCTCAGCCGTCACCAGGCCTAACTCAGAATGTGTGTGTGGCTGAGAGCTTGTGTGTAAGTGAGAGAGAGAAAACACATGTATGTGATTGAGAGAGAGACTGGTCAGAGAGGTGACTGGTGTGCAAATGAGAGAGAGTCTGGCCAGGGAGGTATGTGTGTGTGAGTGTGAGAGTGGTTAGGGAGGAGACGGATGTGTAAGAGACAGAGAGGCTAGTCAGGGAGGTGAATGTTGGGTGTGTGAGAGTGAGAGACTGGTCATGGAGGTGACTGTGTTTGAGAGAGACTGGTCAGGGAGGTGACTGTGTTTGAGAGTGAGAGACTGGTTAGGGAGGTGACTGGTATGTGTGTGTGAGACAGAGACTGGTTAGGGAGACGTGTGTGTGTGTGTGTGCAAGAGTGAGAGACTGGTTGGGGAAATGCATGGTATGTGAGAGACAGAAACTGGTGCAATGAAGCTGCTGAGAGAACTCCCAGGATCTACCCTCTCACAGATACTGCAAACTCTAAGGACATTAGGATGGTGCAGATTACATTAGCATACTATTAGCTGTAACACCCCTCATCTCGCATCTGAAGTGCATCACACTGCATCCAAAGAACATGGCTGATTTCCTTAGCCCTGGAATTTCTTTACAGGTCCTCCAGCTGGGACTTTCTGTAGTGCTGGCTGATGACATCACATCCAGCATGAATATATAAGGAAGTTCCTTGCAACTAACTAATGCCTCTGCAACAGGTCCTCCTGCTCTGCAGTGCATGCTACACCATTGTTTCTGATCTTCTGTGTGATTCCTGTGTTCCTGCTTCTTTTTGTATCTCCTGCTCCTGCCCTTGCCTTGATCTTGCCTGCCTCTTCTCCTTGCTTTGACCCTTGACCCTCCTTGGACTGATCTCTCATTCTTTGACCCTATCCTGCACCTTGACCATGCCTGTCTACCGCCTGCCCAGATCCACACTGCTGTTTGCCACCTGCCTTGATGGCGGGCCTTCTCCTTGGCTTCAATTTGTTCTCTTTGGGACTTTGGCCTAAGTCCTGCCTGCCCCCGAACCCAAGACATCAACTTACAGGGAAAGGGCTGGTATAGGTGAAGTCCAGACCTCTTCCCAGTTTGAATGTGTCCACCTACTGTTTGCTTGGGCCTAGCAGGTTCGCCTTCCAGGTTGTAACAACTACACCACAGCCAAGGGCTCACACTTCATGACATTAGCTTTTTGTGTAAGATATTAAATCTTTTTTTTTTTTAGGTTGTGAGTAAAGAAAATATGCACTGAAGTTCAGTGCACATTTTGTACTTACAGAATATAGAGGGGGTGGAGTCTATGAGTGCAGTGCTCACCGCATTCTGTGAATCACCTGCTGGAGTGGAGGTCCCAGGGTGGGAGGGCAGTGGAGGTGGTGATAGCAATGGCATGGACAGTACCTTGGGTGATGTCAGCCAGAATCTGTCACTGGATTTGTTCAAAGGTGAAGGCTTCCCAGGGGATATGCACTGTGCTCTAAGAACTCAGCAAGAGATAAGGTGGCTAAGAATTCAAGCAATGCTTTCACCTTTCTACCAAGCAGAAAGCAGAATGAACCAACTTTACCACTTTCTGCAAAGATATCAATGCATTCAAATAAAACCCTTTTACATTTTTATAATGCACATAAAACACTACTTATCTGTGCTAATAAATGCTCAATAATGTCATCCAAGAAGTCTTTATTAGCACAGATAAGTTGTTTTATGTGCATTATAAAAATTAAGAGAAAACCAGACAGTGGAAAAGCAAGTGACGGATGATTATTCATAACGCATGGAAGGAAGGAAGTCATGCAGGTAGTGCCTAGTATGACGGGTCACTACAGTACCTATTAGAGGTTTATACTTTGTATTTGATACATTTATTTCCTTCTTATACTGTCTCAAGTGTTTTATTTGGAATATTCAGCTTTTTATTTAAAATGTTATTCAAGAAGGAATGTGTAGTTAAAATATAGCACTGGAGTGACTGTGTAGAAGGAGTGAGTGATCTTACTTTGAAATAATAAGGATTTTGTAGAAGGACTGAGTGGTCTATTACAATTGATGTTATATCACAAACTTTGATATTTACTGAACATATTAAACTAAAAATATAAATTTAGTGAAGACAGTACCTCTTTCTCCCACTTGCTGTTTTACCCAATCGGCAGCAGCAGCGACACTTTGGCTATTGGCGACATCCAGGATTAGCGTTTGCAGTCTCTGGGAGGTGGCTTCCTTCAGCTGCTCCGCCCCTCGCTGTGTCAGACAAGCCGCCAGCACCCGCATGCCCTTCCGGTCCAGCTGCCGGGCCAGCAGGTTTCCAAAGCCTGAGTCACAGCCAGTGATGAGCACATATTTATCTGGGAGATTCATGAGTATCTGTCTGTCCCGATACCAGCGGTACAGAAGGTAGAGCCCCAGGAGGGCCAGCAGCCAGAGCCACATTGGAACGTTCTTCTCACTGCCGGGATCTAAGGGACAAAGGATAATTGGATGGAGTAAATTTCTCTCACCAGGTCTTGCTGAGTACTTTCACATGGTGATCCCCCTGCATAACATCTGGACTCAGCCAGGTGACTACTACTACTGAAGTATGAAAGAAAGTTAAAAGGAAAATGCATACTGGCCACATGTCTCCCTGTATATTCAGGTGAAGATAAGAACCCTGGTGCAGCTTTAGGCCAGGATGAATCTGTTTATGGCCCCAGCAATAAACACTGACAAACTAATGTAATAGAAGGAGGTCTAAACTGTTTCCAGTGAGCAGTCAGTCACATCCTAGCTGCAGTGATAGTTTGTTTAATTAAGATTTGGTGGGTGATGGGCATGTTAGGTACTTGAATACAGAGAAAACAATATTTAGGATCCTTTCGGATCAAAATCCCTGCTTTTTCCTGAACCAAATGGATGATTGGGTAAGATCAAAAGAGACTTTGTAACATTTTCTGGGGGAACAGCAAAAAAAACAGTGGGAGAAGGAGCAAAGTACTAATCCTCGAAGAGACTTATAGGGGTAGATACTCAAAGATGAACATTTAAGTAAGTTAGCCAGATAAGAATTATCTGGTTAATTTACAAGGGATATTCAGTGGCATAGCTATGCTATTGAATATCCCCAGTGAAATCGCTAGTTAGCTGGATAAGTCTTTGCTATTGGGCTGGTCTAACTTATCTGGCTAACATGACCAGGTAAGTTTGAATATTGCTACTTATCCAGCTATATTAGCCAAATAAATACAGGGCTGGATCTAGGGTAAATGCAGGGCCAGTGTAAGGGGATTAGGTGCCCTCAGCACCTTCTGCTCCACATTGCTCGTGAGCGGTGGCAGAGGCAGAGGAGTGACGATTCAAATCTCCACACCTCTTTGCTGCCACCACTCACACCCCCTAATGGTCGGCGCCCTAAGCCCAGGCCTAGCTTGTGTACTGCTTCCGCTGGCTCTGGGCAAATGGCACCCTGGGTGAAAGTGCTTTGCCACACATCACTTGATGGCACACTGTCAGTATCAGCCTCTGCCGCCAGGCCTCACACACAAAAAAGGCATTCTATTGTAGTCTAATGGCCCCTTCTCATCCCCTGGACCTCCCCCTTCCCTAAAAGAAGACTCCTTGGTAGTCTAGTGGTGGCCCAGAGATCCCCCTAGCTTTGGGTTGGTCGACACCATTTTCCACAATCATTATCAGTTCCTCAATGGAAAATGTTTGAGATATTGTGCCTTGCTTTTAAAGTTATTATGGGGACTATCCCATTGTTTCTCAAACTTGATTTTACCTTATGTTCCCTCTCGTGGACTGCGCTCTTTTGCAAGGTAGTTGCTCTGTTCCTTCAGTTAAGCAGGCTCATTTAAAGAAGACTCCTAATCCAGCTGCAGTAGGACCTGTATGTTGTGAGCGCAGCCTTCAAAGGCCGATGGAGCGGGCTTGGCACTTGTCACTTAGCTCATAGGAGAGCGGAGCCCTTGAGCCATAGGGCGGCTCAGGTAGGGACATGAATTGCACCCATGGTGAGGTGTGTGTGCAGGATGGGCAACACTGGAGCAGAGCTGGACAGAGCTTGGAACATGGGGCTACAACGTAAGTCGCTGGTTAAGACTAGGAGCTTGGAATATAGGAGAGTTCAAGGAAATCTTAGAGCACAAAGAGTCAGAGAAGAGCTTGGAGCTTGGGACTCAGGAGTCATCGTGGAACTCGGGACTCTTGAGGAGGCTGATGTGGAGCTTAGGACTCGTGACGTAGACTTGGAGACGTAAAGACTTGGATGTAGACTTGGAGACTTGGACGTAGACTTGGAGACATGGAGACTTGTACGTAGACTTGGAGACGTGGAGACTTGGATGAGGAAGGCAAGTCCCTCAGGTGCCTTACACAGCACGTGGGGCTGGTCGCAGACCACACTGTAGACTCAGATGAACAACATAAAACAAGGACACAGGCGGGAATGAGCAACACCCTCAGGCACCCTACACAGCACGTGGGGCTGGTCGCGGACTACACTGTCCCCTACGTGCCCTACACAGCCCAGAGGCTGGTCGTGGACCACGAGGGGAATGGGGCGAGTTTGGGAAGTCTCTTAGCACAGGAGCGAAGCCACCCCTCGGGGCCTCTGGAGTCGGAACTTGAGGACCAGAACCTCGGACTTAGAAAGAAGGACTCTCCGGAAAAATGGGTACTTCAGGACCTGGAGCATTAGGACCGGGTCAACATCAGGAAGGAACATCACTGGACTTGAACTCACAGACATCTTGGAACTAGGAATGTCTTGGAACTAGGAGCATCTTGGGCCCAGAGGCAGACGACGTCGGCGGCGTCCATGCTGCTGAGGAGTAGGCCCCCAGGCCTGCCGAAGATGGTGTGGGCGATGGCCACACCATCTTCGGATGGTGTGGCCATAGAGGATTGCTCTATTGGGCCTTTGGCATTTCCCAGTGAGCCGGACAGGCCAGTCTCATGGTTGGTGTTAGACACAGCGGCCCCAGGCCTGAGGAGCCTCTGCGACCAACACCGGACCCCACAGCAGCTCTTATTCTACAGCAGGAGCCTCACCTGAAGCTCTCTGCTCACTCTTGCCTGCTTATTTTCACTGTGGCAGGGGCTCCCTGGGCCTTTGCCCCTCAAAACCTCACCATCAACATCACTGCAGCAGCAGGAAAAACTCCTGCCACCTCTGCTCACACCTGCCCTGCCTCTCCTGGCAGGAGGCAAACAGCAGACCTCCTGCCACTGCCTCAACGCCCCCTGCTGCTCTCTGCAAACAGTCCCCTTACTTTTGTTGCCCTGTGCAAACAGTCACTGTGCTCCACCCACCCCCCATTCGTTTTTTTTTAAAGACAGAATTTTTGTTGTTTTACAAATAATCAACATACAACAGAAACTACTGGTCTCGTGCTCTGTCCTGGACCCTCTTTCCCCACCCAAAAAAGTCCTGTGATCCAAATGTTCAAAACTGACACAGACCCAGAACATTTCTTACCTCATATGCAAGTCCAAAATCCCTACATTTTGCAGGTGTGATCCCCAGATGCTTTTGCCCTACCTGCTGGCACGTAAAATTGGTACCAGCAGGGCACTGTAGCTGGTACCATTTTGTTATACAGAAAAGCATGCACTGCTGTGGTGCCACCCAGAAACCGCGCAAAAAAAGACACTTGGAACCTTTATTGTTTTAGGTCTATTGTAATGCACGTTAGATGTGGGTTTGGCCCTTCGTCAGCGTTGAGTAAACTGAATGACAACAATTTAGTAAACTTCCCATACTTTTTTGACTGCCGCAGCACACTGAGCCGATGATTTTAAAGTATTATCCACTATGATGCCTAGATTTTTTTCCTGGGTGGTAGCTCCTAATATGGAACCTAACATTGTGAAACTACAGCAAGGGTTATTTTTCCCTATATGCATCACCTTGCACTTGTCCACATTAAATGTCATCTGCCATTTGGATGCCCAATTTTCCAGTCTCACAAGGTCTTCCTGCAAATTGCAATTTATTACAATTTGCTTGTGATTTAAGTACTCTGAATAATTTTGTATGATCTGCAAATATGATTACCTCACTCATCGTATTCCTTTCCAGATAATTTATAAATATATATTGAAAAGCATGGGTCCTGGTACAGATCCTTGAGGCACTCCACTGTTTACCCTTTTCCATTGAGAAAATTGTCCATTTAATCCTACTCTCTGTTTCCTGTATTTAACCAGTTTGTAATCCATGAAAAGACATTGTCATCTATTCCATGACTTTTTATTTTTCTTAGAAGCCTCTCTTGAGGGACTTTGTCAAATGCCCTCTAAAAATCCAAATACACTACATCTACCGGTTCTCCTTTATCTACATGTTTATTAACCCCTTAAAAAAGTGAAGCAGATTTGTGAGGCAAGACTTGCCTTGGGTAAAGCCATGCTGACTTTCTGCCATTAAACCATATCTTTATATATATTCTGTGATTTTGATCTTTAGAGCACTTTCCACTATTTTTCCTACCACTGAAGTCAAGCTAACGGGTCTGTAGTATCCTGGATCGCCCCTGGAGCTCTTTTTAAATATTGGGGGTTACATTAGCCACCCTCCAGTCTTCAGGTACAATGGATGATTTTAATGATAAGTTAAACATTTTAATTAATAGATCTGAAATTTCATTTTTTAGATACTTCAGAACCCTGTGGTGTATACCATCCAGTCCAGGTGATTTACTACTCTTCACGTTGTCAATCAGGCCTATCATATATTCTAGGTTCACCGTGATTTGGTTCAGTTCATCTGAATCATTACCCATGAAAACCTTCTCTGGAAGGAGTATCTCCCCAACATCCTCTTCAGTAAACACTGAAGCAAAAACATCATTTAATCTTTCCATGATGGCCTTATCTTATAAAAACATAAGAAATTGCCATGCTGGGTCAGACCAAGGGTTCATCAAGCCCAGCATCCTGTTTCCAACAGAGGCCAAACTAGGCCACAAGAACCTGACAATTACCCAAACACCAAAAAGAGCCCATGCTACTGTTGCAATTAATAGCAGTGGCTATTCCCTTAGTAAACTTGATTAATAGCAGTTAATGGACTTCTCCAAGAAATTATCCAAACCTTTTTTGAACCTAGCTACACTAACTGAACTAACCACATTCTCTGGCAACAAATTTCAGAGCTTAATTGTGCGTTGAGTGAAAAAGAATTTTCTCCGATTAGTCTTAAATGTGCTACTTGCTAACTTCATGGAATGCCCCCTAGTCCTTCTATTATCTGAAAGTGTAAATAACCGATTCACATCTACTTGTTCAAGACCTCTCATGATCTTAAAGACCTCTATCATATGCCCTCTCAGCCGTCTCTTCTCCAAGCTGAACAGCCCTAACCTCTTCAGCCTTTCCGCATAGGGGAGCTGTTTCATCCCCTTTATCATTTTGGTTGCCCTTCTCTGTACCTTCTCTATTGCAACTATATCTTTTTTGAGATGCGGCGAACAGAATTGTAAACAGTATTCAAGGTGCGGTCTCACCATGGAGCAATACAGAGGCATTATGACATTTTCCGTTTTATTAATCATTCCCTTCCTAATAATTCCTAACATTCTGTTTGCTTTTCGACTGCTTCATCACACTCAGCCGACGATTTTAAAGTATTATCCACTTTGATGCCTAGATCTTTCTCCTGGGTGGTAGTTCCTAATGTGGAATCTAACATCGTGTAACTACAGCAAGGGTTATTTTTCCCTATGTGCAACACCTTGCACTTGTCCACATTAACTTTCATCTGCCATTTAGATGCCCAATCTTCCAGTCTTGCAAGGTCCTCCTGTAATGTATCACAATCTAAGTGTCCCTTTAAGCCCTTGATCATTTAACGGTCCAACTGACTCCCATGCAGGCTTTCTGCTTCGGATATATTTTAAAAAGTTTTTACTGAGAGTTTTTGCCTCTATGGCCAACTTCTTTTCAAATTCTCTCTTAGCCTGTCTTATAAATGTCTTAAACTTGCCCACGCTTATGCTTTATTCTATTCTGTTGGATCCTTCTTCCAATTTTTGAAAGAAGATCTTTTGGCTAAAATAGCCTCTTGCATCTCACCTTTTAACCCTGCTGGTAATCATTTTGCCTTCCTTCCACCTTTCTTAATGTGTGCAAGACATCTAGACTGTGTTTCTAGGATGGTATTTTTTAAATTTTTTTTATTTATGCAATTTTAGATATATTACATCATATATCAACAAGGCAATAAGGATCCAAGGCATTAACAACAAAACAAATCATTTTTCGTAAAATTTCCAGTGGATCTCAAATTACTCAGGCAATATGGGACCAGGATAGGAATTTTATAGAGCTCTTGTTAATCATATTATACTAAGGAAGAATTAAACCAATCAGCATAGGACGATCCCTAATTATTACTGTACTCAAGCCTTTCCATCTAAGAAGTCCCTTAGTTGCTCTGGTTCAAGAAATATATATTTAGCCTCCTGATATTTCAGGAGACATTTACAGGGGTACCTTAATGTCATACTAGCTCCTCTATAATCACTTCGTCTCTCATTAGAATAAATTTTTTCCTTCTCTCTTGAGTACTACGAACCATGTCCGGATATATCCAGACATTTTGTCCATAGTATTGAACAGATCTATTTCGAAAGAAAAATTTTAAAACCATATTTCTATCCTGTTCAAAAGCGAAGGATACCAGCAAAGTTCCTCTAGATTTGATTTCAGAGTTTATAGATAATTCAAGCATTTCAGACAAGTCCATAGAAGGTTGCTCAGGTATTTCCGTTGGTTCAGGTTGCAATACTTTTCTTGAAACAAAGAACGCTTTGGTAATTACTGGGGTAATTTCCTTAGGAATTTTTAAACATGCCTCCATATATTCTTTAAACATGTCCAAGGGCAACATTTTCTTCAGAATAGGAAAATTGACTATCCGAAGATTTAAAAATCGTAAAGAATTCTCAATATTTTCAAATCTCTTTTCTGAAATGTTGTCCATTTTTACCAAATTACTCTGGACCTTTTCCATAGTTATAATTTTTTCCTCCAGTTTTCCTATTTTCTCCTGGTTTTCATTTGCAACTTTTTCTACCTGCAACCCTCTTTTATTTAAGTCCAGGAATGCTTGAGTTAAAGTTGTAACTGCAGATTCAATAGAAGACATAGCATTCCATAATGAGTCCAGGGTAACTAAGGGTGGTTTCTGCAGGGAAAATGCCATTTTGGGTTGTAACTTTACCAGGTCTTGAAGTACAGTGGTTCCTTCGATGTTCTTTGCCAGACTGGCCTTTTGGGGGTTCGGTGTGGAGGTAGCCGCGATTCCCGCTGCTGCTCCTCCAACTTCTCCGGGCGACAACACCTCGTCCTGTCCGTCCGCTTCAGCATGCAGAGACTCTCTCCTCTCCATTGAGTCTCGCGATGTTTCGCTCTGCTCCTCCTCCGGACGGGCTTTCGGTTGCGTCGGCGTCTCGGGAGCCCCTGGACTCAGCGAGATCTCATCGGCCATGGACAGAGTGCCGAGCTCCTGCACCACCGTCCCCGCGGCCCTCGCCTCAGGCGTCTTCGGGGTAAGATCGAGGAATCTGTCGATCTTTGGTTGTAGCATTCCTTCTTCCTTGACAGATATATTTTCTTTAAGTCGAGCCTTACGCTTCGTATGAGGCATGCTAAACAAGGTTTTAAGGATTAGGTAATAAGTAAAAGGTATATATCTGAACCAGAGAGCGGAGCAACCCCTCGACACGTCCTATGCGTCGGCCATCTTGGTCCCCCAAGGTATTTTTTAAGAATATCCATGTTTCTTGCACACTTTTTACCTTTGTAGCTGCTCTTTTCAGATTTTTTCTAACTATTTTTCTCATTTTCTCAAAGTTTCCCTTTTGAAATTTTAGCACTCGAGCCATGGATTTACTTACTGTCCCCCTTCCAGTCATCAATTCAAATGTGATCATATTATGATCATTATTGCAAGCGGCCCTATCACCGTTACCTCTCTCAACAAATCCTGTGCCCCACTGAGAATTAGATCTAAAATTGCTCCCTCTCTCGTTGGTTCATGAACCAATTGCTCCATAAAACTGTCATTTATTCCATTCAGGAACTTTATCTCTCTAGCATGTCCTGATGTTACATTTACCCAGTCAATATTGGGGCAATTGAAATCTCCCATTATTACTGTACCGCCAATTTGGTTAGCTTCCTTATTTTCTCTTAGCATTTCACTGTCCGACTCACCATCTTGGCCAGATGGATGGTATAATACTCCTATCCTTATACTATTCCCCAACACACAAGGGATTTCTACCCATAAAGATTCGATTGTGCATTAGTCTCATGAATGATCTTTATCCTGGTCGACTCTATACCATCCTGGACATAAAGTGTCACCCACCTCCCAGAGGCTCCTTTCTGTCATTGGATATAATTTGTACCCCGATATAGCACTATCCCATTGGTTAACCTCCTTCCAACATGTCTCTGAGATGCCAATTAAGTCTATGTCATCATTCACTGCTATACATTCTAATTCTCCCATCTTACTTCTTAGACTTCTGGCATTAGCATACAAACATTTCAAAGTGACTTTTTGTTTATATTTTCAATCAACTTTTTAATTGATAGGGATAAATTGGAATCTTTTAGCTCAGGTGAGTTTTTAATTACAGGCACTTGGACTATTGTCTTATTATTGGAACCTCACTGTTGGGATACCCTAATTTTAATGTGCCATTATTATCCTTTGAAGATACCTCCCTCCGAAGCATGCGCTGCTAAGCGACTGTCGGCTTTCCCCTTTGTTCTAGCTTAAAAGCTGCTCTATCTCCTTTTTAAAGGTTAGCACAGGCAGCCTGGTTCCACCCTGTTTAAGGTGGAGCCCATCACTTCAGAAAAGACTCCCCCTTCCCCAAAAGGTTCCCCAATTCCTTACAAAACTGAATCCCTCTTCCTTGCACTATCGTCTCATCCACACATTGAGATTCCGGAGCTCTGCCTGAATGTGGAACAGGGAGCATTTCAGAGAACAGTTCTCTGAAGGGTCTGGATTTCAGCTTTCTACCTAAGAGCCTACATTTGGCTTTCAGAACCTCTCTCCCACATTTTCCTATGACTTTGGTGCCCACATGTACCACGACTGTTGGCTCCAACTCAGCACTGTCTAAAATCCTATCTAGGTGACGCGTGAGGTCCGCCACCTTCACACCAGGTAGGCATGTTACCAGGTGATCCTCACGCCCACCAGCCATCCAGCTGTCTACATTCCTAATAATCAAATCACCAACTATGGTGGTCAACCTAACCCTTCCCTCCTGGGCAGTAGTCCTGGGAGAAACATCCTCAGTGCAAGAGGACAATTCACCATCTGGAGAGCAGGTCCTTGCTACAGGATCCTTTCCTGCTGCACCAGGTTGATGTTCTCCGATCATGAGACCTTCTTCCTCCAAGGAAGTACCAGGGCTGCCAGTCAGAAGTTGGGACTTGCTACTATGTCCCTGAAGGTCTCATATATATGTCTCTCTGTCTGCCTCAGCTCCTCCAGGTCTGCCATTCTAGCCTCCAGAGATTGGACTCGTTCTCTGAGACAGGAGCTCTTTGCATCGGATGCATACGTACAACTACCCACCGTGGGTAAAAAATCATACATGTGACACTTGATGGAAAAGACTGGGAGACCCCCCTCTTTCTGCTAGAGTGCTGCCTTCATCTCAAATTTGTTCAGTTCCTAGTTAGGGTTTAGGTTGCTATGGGAGTAGGAATGTCTAATTAGGGTCCTTTAAATGTATTGGTGTATTCACTATGGGACAGATTTTCAAAGCCTACGCATGCCAAGCCTATTTTGCATAGGCCAGGCGACACGCACAAGCCCCGGGATGCATGTAAGTCCCGGGGCTTAAAAATGGATGGGGCGGTCCGGGGGCGTGGCCAGAGGCATCTCCACTGATGCTGGGCCCAGGGATTGTGCGCTGGCACTTGGCCGGCACGCGCAACCTACGTATTGCGTCCGTCAGTCGCAGACGGCTGCGACCGCTCTGCCTTACCTCTTTTCTTCCCTTTTCCTCCTCCTTGGGCAAGATGGCTGCTTCCGGTGCTGAGTGCCGAGGGCCTCGGCGTCTCTAGCTCAGCATGGGCGTCCCAGTCCACCATGCTCATGCCCGTGGCCTCCTAGAGTGCGCGCACATCTCCTACGCTCAGATACACGTCATGGCGTGAACCTCGGGGGACTTCCCCACCGCATGACGTCAATACCTCTGGGTATTTAAAGCCTTCGCTACGCTTCCACCTTTGAGTTAGCAAAGACTCCGGTTTAGCTACTCTGCTGCTCTACATTCCAGGGCCTCACTCCATTAAGAAGCTCTAGGCACCCGCTCCTTGGGGGTCTCTTGCTTCCATCCATCTTTTGGGGCCTCTACTAATTAGACAACCACTCCTCGGGGGTCTCTCTCTCTTTATTCATTTCAGGATCGCCAGACTATGAGGTACTTGCTCCTCGAGGGCCTACCAGTCTATGTATCCTGCACCACGGACCTTTGGTCCCACCATTTTCATTGCCAGGAAGACGCACTACACTCCAGTGAGTACCTCTATGATCCGGTTCTCCAACTCCACCCACCAAGCTCGGCTTATCCCACACTGCGGGTTCCTATCTGCCTTGAACATCTGTGTGAGACTTCTACATCTGAGACTGTCAGAACATATTGGCACCTTCCCGGACTCCAGTGCCTTTCCTTCCTGCCTCATACCATCTATCTACAGCAGTACAATACAGCTCTCCACCTATAAGTGTCCGCTCCCTGCGTTTAGCCTATTGCTGTGGTTCCCCACTGGGCCCCTCCCCATGGGAGGAGTCATCTCCACTGTGACTAAGGGTCAACACAATGCCACAAACACAACAGATTGCGAACTCCATGGACTCGGCTCAGCTCGCGGCCTTGAAGGCCATTCCTGGCCTAGCCCAGCAGATCACGGAACAACAAAGGTCTTTGGAGAGCCTAGCTACTGCCTTCAGTCAATTGCATGCTCAACTGAATTCTTCAGCAACTACTGTGAAAGAATTGCTGTCTCCAGTGGTGACCCTCAAGACCACTGTACCCTTATCCACACTTACCCGCTTTACGGGCGAAGCCAAGATGTGTAGAGGTTTTGTTAATCAATGCAGCATGCATTTTGCATTACAGCCTACCCTCTTTCCCACAGAAGCTTCCAAGACCACCTACATCTTATCTTTTCTAGAGGGATGAGCCTTGGCTTGGGCTTCACCATTATGGGAACGTGAAGATCCTATCCTGAATGAGCTAACAGGATTTCTAAAACTTTTCAAGTCTGTCTTTGATGACCCGGCTCGCCAGACTGTTGCTGGATTTGCTTTGCTCAATCTGCAGCAAGGTTACAAGCCGCTCACAGACTTTGCGATCGAATTCAAGACTTTAGTATCCGAACTCCTTTGGGACACTGGATGTCTACGTGCCATATTCATGGGGGGCCTCAACTCTCGCTTAAAGGACGAATTAGTGGCTTGTGATTTGCCTGATACCCTTGAGTCCCTGATGGAACTGACTGGGAGAATTGACCACCATATCCGAGACCGAACACAGGAGGCTAAGAGTCCACGAAAGTCCACTGTGGGGGCTAACCGTCCTAAACCTGTGCCTATTGCCTCCAGCCTGCCATCTGCTCCCTTAGAAGAGGAAGAGCCTATGCAACTAGGCTGAAGCCATTTAACTTCCAAGGAGAGACGTTTTTGCAAACGCATGGGGTTATGCCTGTACTGTGACCAATCAGGCCATGCCGTCCAAACCTGTCCCATCTGTCTGGGAAACTGATGGGCCTAGGATCTGCAGGAGGACTTCTCCTGGGCCTCACATCTCCTACTTCTCCATTATCCTTACCAGTACCTCTGCTCTGTGGAGGACTTGAATTTCAGACTCTCCCTCTCATTGACTCCGGAGCTGGAGGTAATTTTATCTTGAAGTGCTGAGTTGAACATCTACGGATTCCTACCACACCAATAGCTAAGCCATTGCTATTGCCCTCTATCCATGGAGAACCACATCCTGGAGAAATTTCATTGACTACCCAGGCCATTGGCCTGCGCACCGGAGCTTTACACTCAAGTCTAGAGGGCGTGAATAAAGTGGAGACATTCAAACACTGCACGGAGCGGCAGTAGCCACAGCAGCATTCAAACACTGCACGGAGCGGCAGTAGCCACAGAGGCGTTCACGGAGCGGGATGCCAGTGGCCAGTAGTTGGTGTTCCACCTTCACGGAGCGGAAGGATGGAGGGCTGCTATTTCCAAAAAAAAAACAAAACAAAAAAATAAAAACAGGGGTGGGTAAGAGTATGGGGCAAGGGGGTGGCCTGCTTGTTGCAGCGGTTGCTACCCCCAATTGAGCTGGATGTCACTTGGATGCAGATTCAAAGCTGCTCTCTAAATTGGGTGGAGGGGAATTAGGGCTGGAGGGTACTGGAAGCCAATAGTAACAGGTGGGAGAGAGAAAAAGGGAAAAAAAATGGATAAGTGCGTAGCTTGCTGGGCAGACTTGATGGGCCATTTGGTCTTCTTCTGCCGTCATTTCTATGTTTCTATGTTTCTATGTTAAATCCTTCTCATTTCTCGTATTGGAAAAGGCCATGCATCCGGTGGTACTTGGACTGCCTTGGCTTCAAGATCATATGCCATAATTTAATTGGGCCATTTTGGAACTGTCCCGGTGGGGACCTGACTGTCATGGCCGGTGCCTCGCGGAAGTTTCACCGCTCATTTGCATGCCCACTATACCATCGTTACCTGGTTTACCTCCACAATACGCCTCCTTCCAGGATGTTTTCTCAAAACAAGCAGCAGATGTACTTCCACCACACAGAGTATTCGACTGCGCCATAAATCTGAAGCCTAATTCAGAACCTCCCAGAGGAAGAGTTTTCCCTCTTTCAGTTGCTGAGACTCAAGCCATGTCCACCTACATACAAGAGAACTTGCAGAAGGGATTCATTAGACCTCCGAATCTCCTGCTGGTGCAGACTTCTTTTTCGTATGGAAGAAAGATGGCACCTTATGCCCCCGCATCGATTTCAGGGGTCTGAATGAGATTACCATCAAGGACAGGTACCCCCTGCCCTTAATTTCTGAACTGTTCGACAGGCTCCAAGGAGCCAAGATATTCTCCAAATTAGATCTTAAAGGAGCTTACAACTTGGTGAGTATTCGTGAAGGAGATGAATGGAAGATTGCTTTTAACACCCGCAATGGACACTTCAAATATCTCGTCATGCCCTTCGGTTTGAGTAACGCACCCGCAGTCTTTCAAAATATGATGAACAACATCTTACGGGACTTACTTTATCAATGCATAGTAGTATATCTCGATGATATATTGATCTTCTCCCAAGATCTGCAAACTCATCAGGAGGATGTCAAGAAAGTTTTAAGATGCCTGCGTGAGTACCACCTATACGCAAAGCTTGAAAAGTGTGTCTGTACCCTTCCTGGGATACATTGTTTCTAAGAACGGGTTTCAGATGGACCCCAAGAAATTAGAAAGTATCCGGGACTGGCCCCAACCTACAGCCCTGAAAGCACTGTGCCGCTTCTTGGGCTTCACCAATTACTATCGTTCCTTTATTAAAAACTACTCTTCATTGACCGTCCCTCTAACTGCTATGACCAAGAAGGGGGCCAACCCTGCCAATTGGTCTCCTGAAGCCATATCAGCCTTTCTGACGCTCAAAGAGGCTTTTCAAAAGAAGCCGTGCCTCTGCCATCCTGACCCACATCGTCCGTTCATCGAGGTCGATATATCAGATGTTGGTGTGGGAGTGGTTTTAAGCCAGTATAGCGAATCTAATGTGCTCCATCCTTGCTCCTTCTTCTCAAGGCGGTTTTCGTCTGCCGAAAGAAATTATGGAATCGGAGACAAAGAGTTACTAGCAATCAAGCTGGCTTTTGAAGAATGGCATCCTTGGCTGGAAGGCGCACACCAAATAGTAGTGTACACCGATCACAAAAATTTGGAGTACCTCAGACATGCTCAGCAACTCAATCACTGTCAAGCAAGATGGTCCCTGTTCTTTACAGATTTGACTTCCTTCTGAAGTATCGTCTGGGAGAGAAGAACACTCGGGCGGATGCCTTGTTACGATCCTTCTCCCCGCAGGATGTGCCAGACGAATCTAGTCACATCATTGACCCCGGAAGAGTGGTTCTTGCAGCCACTCATGCGGTACCCGCCGGGAAGACGGTGGTGGTCAGAAATCTAAGGAAGAAGCTGTTGAAGTGGGCGCATGATTCCCATCTGGCCGGCCATCTGGGTCAGAGTCGCACCCTAGCTATGTTACAGTGGTACTACTGGTGGTCAACCATGAAAAAGGACGTACACGCTTATGTGGGTTCCTGCGCTGTCTGTGCCAAGCAAAAACCACCAGCCGAATGTCCTTGGGGTCTGTTACAGCCTCTACCATTGCCGAATGAACCATGGACACATATAGCAACCGATTTTGTGGTAGACCTGCCATCATCCAACGGAAATAACACCATTTGGGTTACTGTTGCTGCTTCGCCAAAATGGCACATTTTGTAGCGTTACCAGGATTACCCTATGCTAAAGAGTTAGCAAAACTCTTTATTAAACACATCTTCCGCCTTCATGGGATGCCTAAGCATGTCCTATCCGACAGGGGAGTGCAATTTACTGCAAAGATTTGGAGAGCAATATCTCAAAAATTTAACATTGCCTTGGACTTAACCTCTGCCTACCATCCTCAGTCTAACGGTCAGACTGAGAGGATGAATAGAACGCTGAAACAATTTCTGCGATCCTATGTCAATTCCAGACAGAACAACTGGGCTGAATTACTGCCTTGGGCAGAATTTGCCATCAACTCGCACCCTGCTACCTCAACAAGGTCTTCTCCTTTCCAGCTCTTCTACAGAAAACAACCGCTGCCTCCTCTGCCAATTCCATTGTCAGTGGCCTCTCCTGCTGCCCAGTCCACCGCAGCAGAATTATTTCAACTGTGGAAACAAACATAGGAGCTTCTCCTCAAAGCAGGACAAAAGGCAAAAAAACACCTATGATGCTCATCATCAAAAGGCACCACAGTTTCAGCCTGGCGACAAAGTCTGGTTAAGTACCAAGTACCTTTGACTTAAACTTCCTTCAGCAAGATTTTCACCTTGCTATGTGGGACCCTTTGCCATCCTTCGGCGATTAGGGAATCTGACGTACAGTCTAAAACTGCCTCCATCTATGAAGATATACAACGCATTTTATGTATCTCTATTAAAGCCAGTGATACTCTCCGAATTCTCCAGAAAAACCCCCAGAATCTACTAGTCTGGATACTGAAGATGACATCGAATATTCCGTGGACGACATCCTTGATGTGTGTATAAGAGGCAAGACATGGGAATATCTCATCTCATGAGAGAACTATGGCCCCTAAGAGAACTCCTGGGAACCACTGGCCAACATTACAGATAAGGAGATGGTACGTCAATTCCACCTGGCATACCCACGAAAACCCAGACCACCTGGAAGAAGTCTTGGAGGGGGCCCTTTGAAAGGGGGTACTGTTGCGTCCATCAGTCGCAGACGGCTGTGACCACTCTGCCTTACCCCTTTTCTTCCCTTTTCCTTCTCCTTGGGCAAGGTGACTGCTTCCAGTGCCGAGTGCTGAGAGCCTCGACGTCTCCAGCTCAGCATGGGCGTCCCAGTCCGCCATGCTCATTCCCATGGCCTCCTAGAGTGCATGCACGCACATCTCCTATGCTCAAATACATGTCATGGCGGGCACCTTGGGAGCGTCCCCACCGCATGACGTCAATACCTCCGAGTATTTAAAGCTTCCCCTACGCTTCCACCTTTGAGTTAGCAAAGACTCCGGTTTAGCTACTCTGACCGCTCTAAGCTGCACGGTTACATGCTGCTCTACATTCCAGGGCCTCGCTCCATTAAGAAGCTCTAGGCACCCGCTCCTTGGGGTTATCTCGCTTCCATCCACCCTTCGGGGCCTCTACTAATTAGACAACCGCTCCTTGGGGGTCTCTCTCTCTTTATTCATTTCAGGATCTCCGGACTATCGGGTACTTGCTCCTCGAGGACCTACCAGTCTATGTATCCTGCACCACGGACCTTTGGTCCCATCATCTTCATTGCCAGGAAGACGCTTGAACTATGCTCCAGTGAGTACCTCTATGATCCGGTTCTCCAACTCCACCCACCAGGCTTGGCATATCCCACACCGCAGGGTCCTATCTACCTTGAATATCTGGGTGAGATTTCTACATCTGAGACTGTCAGAACATATTGGCACCTTCCCGGACTCCAGTGCCTTTCCTTCCTGCCTCATACCATCTATCTACAGCAGTTCAATAAAGCTTTCCACCAAGTGTCCGCTCTCTGCATTTAGCTTATTGCTGTGGTTCCCCATGAGGCCCCTCTCCGTGGGAGGAGCCATCTCCACTGCGACTAAGGGTCCACACAATGCCACAAACAGAACACTATGCCTGGCCGATTTTGGAGCAGCCTCGGGGGGAACGGGGAAAGCCATCGGGGCTCCCCTAGGGCTCGGCGCTTGCAAGGTGCACAAGTGTGCACCCCCTTGCATGTGCCAACCCTGGATTTTATAACATGCGCGCGCCTGCATGCCCATGTTATAAAATCGGGCATAGATATTAAAATCCAGCCCTATATATCTGGTAGTGGCCTACAAGGGAATGATCAAACTTTCAATAAGGTGTGGGGAATTCGTGAAGTGAAGTTAAAAGGCTGTTTTGGGTTTTTTTTTTTAGTGTGAAAGTGGCACCTGCCTATAAATTAAAGGATGAGCTAGGGGTGGGTGGGAGGGTTGGGAAATACAAAAACACTAACTTCTGTTTATTAGCTGCCTTACTGACTATTTAACACACAAACACACTAAATAATATACCCCAATAGTTTACTTCTCCCCAGTACTTTTAAAAATTTCCAAAGCAGAACTTACTGATTCCTTTCAGCCACCAGCAAGGCGATCGTCTCCTTTCAGTGCTCCCAAGAAAGATTGCTTAATGTTTTCTTAGTTAATGCTTAACTAACCTGGATGTGTCAACTGTTCAGAAAATTAAGTTATTTGCCTACACTGCAAAACTGAAAACTGGTTACTGGGACCTGATAAAAAGAAACGTTTAACAACTACGTTGAAAAGGCTTGTCAAAAATGACTAAAAAAGCACTTCTGGCCAAGACTTCATGGTCTACAGATACTCACTGTCCCACACTCCCTCACTGTCTCTCACACAGGCTCACTGTCTCTGGACACTCACCCTCTGTCTCTAATTCAGATTCGCTAACCCTGGACACTCACTCTCCCATACTTCCTCATTGTCTCTTACATGGACTCACTCACTCTCCCATAGTCCCTCTCTGTATCTCATGCAGTTTAACTGTCGCACATACTCTCTCTCGCACCCCTGTCTTTTTTGCGACATCAGTGGCACTGTGGAAGGTGTCACAGTCTTTCTCAGTACATCTTGTCACTTTTGAGAGTGCTCTCAGCCTTTAGTGCATGTTAGATTATATCAGTGGCTGCTATTGCCTGATAATGCACGCTCCTTGCTACCCCAACCCATGTGAAACATGTATATCAGCAAAAATTTTAAACATGAACATCTCACGGAGATCTATTTTCCCCTGCTTCTATTGTTGGTGCCAAATCGTGAGAGCACTGGAAGGGCTCCAACTCCATCCAAAGGTGAACCCCCCTCAAGGTCATGGCAAAGAGGTGCATTCCAGCCTGACAGTGACCAACACACAAGCGTTAGGTAATTAATCCATAGTGGGGTCCATTTTCTGATGCAGGGACTGTAAAATTGGGGAACACGTTGTATATTTTGCTTTTATTCAGTGCTTATAAGTATATTGTGAATGTGAAGAGAAGAATCAGAATAACAATAATAAGGATATCAACATGCTAATGTACAGGGAGATGTTGCCAGGGGAACTGCAAAGGCCAAACTAATTTAATTGGTTGGAATATATTGACACATCCATGACATCAATGTATTAATGCATGTCATGTGCAGAATCAACTTTCTCTGACCAATTCCTAGCTTAGTTGATTATTTATATTTAATTTATTGGCTGCTCATATGTATTCCATCGATCTTGGAACATTGCACATAAATATATATATAAGCTATAAATAAATAAAAATAAATAAATAAAAGCAATAAAAGGCCCAGCCACAGAATTCTGGAGAGTGGCCTGCAGGACTGAACTGAGGAGGGTGCGAGGCCCAGAATAAATCAGTCACAATGAGGCTCTGAAACACCCATGATTGGCTCCACCTCTAAAATGACAGTAAATTATACTGACACAATGAAGCTACTTTGTTGTTGCAAGGTCACTTAAAATGTGAGTCCTGGGGCTGTCACCCCTATTAATCCCCCATCCCCCGAAGGTAGTTCTGGCAGTCTGGGAGTGTGATTTAGAAAGGCAAGCAGCTTTCTGCATGGGCCAAGTCTGTGTACTGGAAGTAGCTGAGAGGCTGAGCAAGAGATGGCTCTTGCATTTAAATGACTGAGAGGGTGATTGTGAGAAGAAAACCTCCATCAGTATATAATGCAGATGCACAGTGAAAGAAAATTTGACTTTTTAAAAAAATCAGTTTTCCAGGCAATGAAGGAGGGCTGCCTGAGGTGTTAATCACCCTAAAATTGTATTTATACAAAGAAAAGTTATTAAAAAACACTTTCTTACTGAAATGTTATTTTGAAAGTAACACATTTACTCAGACCTGATTTTAACCTTAAAATAGTTAATCAAAGTAACAAAGTGACCAGCCCAGAGAAGCAGAGAAAACGTACTTTTATTTTGTTTTGCAGATAGGGAAACAGTTTTAGGTTGGGTAATCACGGAAGATAGGGCAGACTTGCGCAAGCATAACCGGAAGACATTACGTGGTCACAGACAGTATTTTTTAAATGTAGTTTGCATTAGGGAGGCAGATTTTCTCTGAGAGTCAAGAGGGAACTGCATCAGTGTCTGCCATCGTCTCGCCTGCCAGAAGCTTTGCAAGTTACATCTTGTCCTCAGTCAAGAAGGATTTCGAGCTCACGAAAAAGGGGCAGTCACAGTTCTGGCCAGAAACAATTTGTACAAATGAAGTTGTTTATAAAGGGTACTGAAAGTACTTACTGCATAGATTCCACATTTTATGAGGTTGCTTAAGATATAACATAATTGATCGTAATAAAATATCACATGATAGAAAATATGAATGCATAAGCCTTAGGAGTTTTTCTTGTATGTCTCTGAGAAAAACCTGTAAAAAAAAAAAAAAGGACAGCTGTTTACAATGTCTCAAAGCTATGTAGGTGAGGTTAGTGAATTGGGTTTATTAAGACAATCTTGCTTGTTTCTATTCCTACATTGTTCTACTATGTGTTTGTTGTAATGTTCTCCTCTGAAATCACAATAAATAGTCATTTTAAAAGAGGAGCTGTTAAGCTGGTAGTGTTAAGTACATTAAAAGAATTATAGTTTGCAAACCTGTGCACTAGACTCTTGTGAATTACCTGTAATACAACTAAAGAAACTGTTACAAAGGAAAGCGGAGTTCTTAAAGTGTAAAAGCCTTGTTATAATTGAACGTCCTTACCTTTGTTAACAACTGCTCGCATTCTTCCAGCCGGATCCCAGGGGTGTAGGGTGACTGCCTAAACCGGTGGTGCAGCAGGATATGTGCTGCTGCCATGTGACTCAAGAACACGTAACGTTCCTCTCAGGGGACGAGTACTTCCTGCCAAGGGAGAGAAAGCTGCACAAGAACCACCCCCACTTGCACCGCTAAGCTGGAACCCCAGCCCTTGCACCCCTGGACTGGAACAACCAACAGTGTGCATCCGGCAACTTAACACCTCGTGTCCCTCACACCCAAGGACAACCTCCCCTCCTTCCAATAAACACCGAGACACCTTAACCAAAACCAAGGTTTATTCTTTCAAGCACAACAAGACATCCAGAGGTATAAAGTATAAAGTAACCAATAATCTTACACGGAAGCAGCTCTCACCACCGAGGAGACTTTTCTTTCCTGCTAAGCATTTCCTTTTCCATCATTATTCACTCGTTATTTATCCAGTCTTGCCCCTCATCAAGCCATACTGTGCAAGATGTTCGGGGCTGGGACAGCCGTAGGGTGCAGCTCCCACCATTTGATATTTACTATTCCACCAGTCCCCAGGCCAGCCGGACCTCGGCCTGCCCCGGATCCCAGCCTTGGGGTTATTTATTCTTACCTTGTATAGAGCTTTCCTACTTGGGGGCTATTCACAATGTACTAAACGTTAATGCCCACCACCATCCCAGATGCCCCCCTCTATTGGCACCTGGGTGCCCCTTGTAGTCTTCCTTTTGGCAGGTGAGCTGGCACCCACCAGAGGAGGGAGCAGTAATCCCTTACTAGGGCCCCTCAACCCCTTTTTAGGATTCTATTTGGGCCTCTATTGCTGTTTGAATGTTTAAATTAAAAATGTTCCCTATTCCCGATAGCTGGACCCCATCCTTTCTGAATAGACCTTTACATTGAACTGTCAACTCCGCATTTTCAATTCCACATCCTTCTAGTTCCTTTACATATAAACCCAGCTATCTATTCATATTCTTTCTATTCTTTTCTATTCCTCGTCTGGTCCTGGCTCCTTTCCATACCAATCTAGGGATGATCTGAGAGAAGCCGATTATCACGCTCTGCCACTTTGCTCTAATTAATGTCAAATCTCTTCTTATTACTATAATCTGATTAACCCCTTTTTGTGCCATCAAATCACTATCCCTCAGGTGTATAATGAATATATCATGCTTAGGGTGTGTCCTGGCCTCCTGCCATAGCCTGGGAAACAGCTGATCCCATTTCATACCTCTTTAACCCAACCATCTAATGATTGCCTTTTCTCTGGGAATGTCCAATGTACTTTCATCTGCCTCTTTGCTGCTCTCTTTCTTGCCCAATGTACAAATGAGTGCCCTACAATCTACATAATCTTTGGCCAATATTCATTTGCCACCCTTTTTCCTTGATGGTAGTGAGGGCCAGGGTGTGACAGTTTAATGGGGGGTTCCTCCCCTCTGTGACTCATGGGGATGAGATAACTATTAGCTGAGGACGCTGCCATTATAATGAAGGAAAATTGCTGACATGAGAACTCTTGATTGCTAAAAACCAATTTCAAGCTGGTCGCCATATTTAATGTGTCGGGTACAAACAATATGGCTGCCGGAAATGGCCGCAGGCAGACTTCTCAAAATGGCCACCGGAGGTCATCTCAGAACTGCCCACTGATCCCGGCGGTGAAAGCACAAGGTTCCTGCTCAAGATGGCCGCCAGCAATGAGGATTGGGGGGGCGGGGGGCAGATGCATCTCGAGTTGGGTGGGGTGTCGAATAGGTGGCTTGTGCTGGGAATGTATCCATTGGGGTTCAATCAGCGAGAGGTTCTCATGCACCAGGAGGCCCACAGTGTACTCAGGTAGGGGAATCCAGAGGCAAAGTAATTTACTCTAAGTCTTTTTGCTGACTATCCAGGAATTTACTAACCAAGCTATTTTCTTCCCCCGACATTTGAACCAATGTCCACTACTCAGTGGGCACGCAGAAGTGATGCTACAATTGTGTAAAGAGCATGCCAGATTATGGGGCTGGTGGTTTGCCGCCGTTTAAATACCTTTTCCTACTGCTTCACTACCATCCCACAATTTCTTGACCTGTTTGCACAGCATCTGACTGCTGCGTTCTTGGTGCTCAATCACCACCGGCGCCGACTGTGTAACTTTGTCTCTGGGAACTTTGGGCTTCCATCCCTCCCAGCCTTTCCCGCCGCCGTTACTGATATTTCTGCACCCCCCCCCCCCCCCACACACACACACCCCCACCTTTATAGCTTTCTGGACTCACCCGCCCCCCATCATTATCTTCCCAACCAGATCTGCCCAGGCCAGCCCCCCTCCTCGAGTTTGCTCCGGTGGAAAAGGACACTGAGCCCGCGTTTGGCCGTGCGTTTTCGACGCACTATTTTTATCCCTTATACAATAAAGGGTAATAGCCTGTCAAAAATGTGTGGCCAACCCCCCCCCCCCCCCCCCCCCCGAAACTAATAGCGCCATCAACATGCAAATGCATGTTGATGTTGATGCGTTGACGTTGATGGCCATCAACATGCAAATGCATGTTGATGGCCCTATTAGGTATTCCCGCGCGATACAGAAAGTAAAATGTGCAGCCAAGCCGCACATTTTAATTTCTGCCGACACTGGGAAAGTGCACAGAAAAGCAGAAAAAACTGCTTTTCTGTACACCCTCTGACTTAATATCATAGCAATATTAAATTGGAGGCCCCAAAAATAAAAAAAAATTTAAAAATGTGCCCAAGGCCCGCGGGTCGGAAGACGGACGGTCAATTATGCCGGCGTCCATTTTCCGAGCCCGTGGCTGTCAGCGGGCTCGAGAACCGATGCCGGAAAAATTGAGTGTCGGCTGTCAAACCCGCTGACAGCCGCCACTCCTGTCAAAAAGGAGGCACTAGGGACACGCTAGTCTCCCTAGCGCCTCTTTTTACCACGGGCCCTCATTTAAATACTTGATCGCGCGCCCAGGAGAGTGGCCTGGAGGTGCGTTGGGAGAGCAGGCGCTCGCCTCAGAGCGCCGGCTCTCCCACAGGATTTACTGTATCGGCCCGATTTTTCTTCCACCCCAAGGGTCCCAACAGCTAGCAGTTGAGACCCCTATGCCTAATACGCATTAGGGCACGAAGACCGAGAAGCAGCAGCTGCATTATGCACCACTGGACACTAAGGGGCAACCGTGGTTAGTTGGTGCGACAGTCTAAACACTTATTATGGCTGTATAGCTACTATACATACTGCAGGGGCACAGAAGGCAAGAAAATATTGCTTTGCAGAATGCTTTTTCCCCCCAGTGTTACTTATCTCCGTGCTGTGGAAGGAGGGCACAGATATCCAGCTTCTGTGTCAAGAACTCCTGGCACCCCTTTTCCTTATCACCTGGGCTCCTCGTTTCTGTGAGGGGCAGGAGACAGGAGGGGGGAAGACCTCCCAGGAGCCTGTAACTGGCTCCAAGCACAATTCTCTGCTACTCTCTCTGCCGCTGCTATTCAAACAAATGCTGTTCTTCCTCTTCTGCTTATCTTTCTGTTTCCAGGCAATCATGATGCAGCCCTATTCCTCTTCTCAGCCCTCTCCTTCTCTCAGTAAAAAGAACACAATCAGGGCTTCCCAAACCTGTCCTGGGGACCACACAGCCAGTCCGGTTTTCAGGATATCCACAATGAATACGCATGAGACACATTTGCATATACCGAGCCTCCGTGGTATGCAAATGTATCTCATGCATATTCATTGTGGATATCCTGAAAACCTGACTGGCTGTGTGGTCCCCAGGACAGATTTGGGAAGCCCTGAATCGCTAGCAGCCCCTGTTTTCAGGCAATCCAGCCCTATTGGTCCAGTGTGCTACCTGTATCAGTTCTGTCCTGTTAACATCAGGGAAAGTAGGAGAAGGCTGTTCCCTTCAGTCTCCTTTACTGCCAGCCAGTTGTGAATGCCTCACTTTCAGACTGATGCAATAAAATGGGCACAAAACAACACGGGCGCTCATAATGAGCGTCCTTTCCCCAATGCGCACGCATCCACATCCCCCTGTGCTCCCAATGCAATAGTCTAATGAGAAGAGAAACTGAAGCAGCAGCAAAAAGGGCCCACTAGGGAGAAATGTGCATTTCTGGCACTCAAACGTTTTATTGCATCTGGTCCACGGACATCCAACTTGTACATTCCTTGCAAAAGTGCATCGCTTACATGAAGTTACGGAAATCTGCAATACCTGTTTACCAAAAGTGAAGGAACCATCCATGGTTTTTTAAGGTCCTTTGGCTAATCATCATGCTCTGTGCCACTAATCTATTTCCCCAAATAACTAAATCTTATGCTAATTTCTCTGAACAACCCTATCCCTCAAGGGGTACATTTATCGCAACACAGAGGACCACAATTTTTATGTTTCTCATAAGCCCTTGAGCGCGAGCAAACTTCAATTCCAGAGCTGGAGTTAGTTTTCCAGCATAAAAAATTGTGCAATGGGTGCCCAGCCTTTGGGCACACTTTTCTGCATCGGGCGCTATCTGATATGTTTTGGTTAGGACACACATTTTAGATATGCTAATCGCCTTGATGCACCAGAAGCTATTATTGCATATCTGAAATGTGCACCACAACCACGAAGAAACCTGTGAGTTAGGCCTGGTGCACCTTTTTCCTTATTGCATCGGCCTGTTTATTAGGTGACTTGGAGATAGTATATGTTTTGCAGCTCGCAAGCCGCAGCACTCACCTGATGCCACCAGTCTACTGCCCTTGCCCTCGTGGTGGGCCACCGCCAAATTCTCTGCCGGCATCTTGGGATGTTGCCATCACCACTGCCCCTCAGGGCTGTTCTAGACGCACGTGCACCGGACCGTGTGCTTCTTAAGGGGCTTGTGGAGGGAAATTGCCCAAGACGCCCATCAATGATATCACCACCTCAGCCCTATAAAGGGCTTCCCAGGGCTTCCTCTCTTCAGCAATGGGTCGCCCTCAATCCCGTGTAGTTTGAGTTGCTGCTTCTTACTGTGCTCCTGTGTTCAGCCTGCCTTGTCTTTCCAGCCTGGTCTTATCTAGCCACTGCCTTTCTTCCTGCTCTGCTGTGTCAGACCTTCTCCTTGTTTCCTACTCCAGCCCATGGACCGACTTCTGGATTCAACCCTAGCCTGGACACTGACCATTCTTGCCTGCCGTCCTGGCACTGACCCTAGCTTAACTCCTACGATTTCCTAAGACACTCTAGACCTGCCAGCCCTCAGAATCTGAGGGCTCAAGCCTAGGGGAATGGGGTTGGTATAGGTGAAGCTCCAGACTCATCTCTTCCCTGTATAACTCTACCAGCAGTCAGTAAGGACCTATGGGGACATCCCCGTAGTTTGAGCCAACCTCACCACAGCAACAAGATTCCACGAATATTACACAATACAGCAGTTCAGTATCATTCATTGTCCTTGCACTGATCAAGCCTCAGGCAAATACCTGCTCATGGGGACAGGGGCCTGTATTATAGTACCCCACCACAAACAAATTAAGTGCCTACTCTATTATTCAAATAAGAGCGAGAATGAGCTTCTCCACTCCAGGCTAAAATATCAAAAAAAAATTTTTAAAGCATTTGCTAAATACTGTAGGACACAGAGAGGGTAATATTCCAGATAAAATTAGCCCGATAACTTGTCTCATATATTCAGCAGGATAAACATCCTCTGAATATATTAGCTTAACATTATCCAGTTACATATAGCTGGATTACTAAAAACCTAACCATCTATGTTTGAATATAACCATTTTGGTTTTTAAGTTATCCGGCCTCGTGTGACTCGGTAATTTGCTACTTATCCATATATCTTCAAAAGATATCTGGGTAAGCAGCACTGTGAAATTAAAATAAAAGAAGTATTAAAAGGGCCTACAGCCTGATTTTCAGCCTTCCCTACAAACTTTCCATAATGCCATGTTGAGCCATGCACCCAATAGCTCCAATTCCCTTTTAAATTTTATAAAACAAAAATGTGTTGTGGTCTGCGGATGCTCCCCCAGCCCCTTCCCCAGATCTAGTACAATTGTAAAATTCTGCTGCTGCTGGTCCCGCCCCCTGCCCCTGTGATGCATCTCCCTCCCGCCCTTTGAACCTTCCCACATCCCCTCAAATCCATATAAATCCCTGCTGACTATGCATTTATCGGCTCTTGGCATGATCCAGTGTAGCTTCTGTCATGGTTGCAATAGAAGCGTAAACTACCTTCCACTCCATTTGCATGCATGGTGTTGTCTTAGGACATTCAAAGGGAAAAGTCATAACTACAACTCTAAAATGCTACATATGTCCAATAGCACTATAAAAATGATAATTATAAAAACAGTGAGTCTCACCTCCAGTGTAACACACAGTTTTTAAAAAGGGTTCCAGGGTGATCCAGGAAACTACAGACTGGTTAGCATGCGTCAGTTCCAGAAAAAAATGGTTGAAACTATTATAAAGAACAAAATTACTGAACCTATAGATATTCATAGCTTAATGGGACAAAGCCAACATGAATTTAGCCAAGAGAAGTCTTGCCTCACAAATCTTTTTTATTTTTGAAGGTGTAAATAAGCATGTGGGTAAAGGTGAGCCAGTTGATATAGGGTATCTGGATTTTCAGAAATTATTTGACAAAGTCCCTTACGAGACACTCTTGGGATAGGAGGCAATGTTCTATTGTGGACTGAGAACTGGTTAGAAGATAGGAAACAGAGTAGCTCTAAATGGACAATTTTCTCAGTGGAGAAAGGTGAATGGTGGTGTGCCCCAGCTTTCTGCTGCTTTTAAACATATTTATAAGAGATGGGAAAAATGAGTGAGGTGATCAAATTTGCTGATGCTACAAAATGATTCAATGTTGTTAAATCCACAAGGGGAATTGTGAGAAATTGCAAGAGGAACTTGCGAGTCTGGGAGACTGGGCATCTAAATTCAGAAGACATCTAATGGTGACAAGTGCAAAGGGATGTGTGCAGGGAACAGCAACCCAAATTACAGCTATACAATGTAAGGTTCCCCTTTGGGAGTCACCACCCAGGAAAAGGATCTAGGTATCATCATGGATAAATACATTAAAATCTTCTGCTCTCAGTGTGCGGCAGTACTCAAGAAAGCAAATAGAATGTTATGAATTATAAGGAAAGGAATAAAAAATAAAAGAGAAAATATCATAATGCCTTTGTATCCCCTCCATGGTGAGACCACACCTTGAGTATTGTGTGCAATTCTGGTCACCGCATCTCAAAATGGAGATAGAAGAATTGGAAAAGGTATAGAGAAGGGTGATCAAAATGATAAGATGGTATGAGTCCCCTAAATGAAAGGGCTAAAGAGATGAGGGCTCTTCTGCTTGGAGAAGAGACGACTGAGGGGAGACAGGATAGAGATCTATAAAATAATGAGTGGCATGAAACGGGCAAATGCAAATTGGTTGCTTACTCTTTCAAAACTAAGACTAGGGGACACACAATGAAGTTACTGGGTAATACATTTAAGCATGGAATCTATCAGTCTTTTGGGAGCCTGCCATGTACTTGTGACCTGGATTGGCCGCAGTTGGAAACAGGATACTGGGCTTGTTGGACCTTTGATCTGACCCAGTATGGCAAATCTTGTTTCCTTCCCCTCTGCCCATCATCTTAGGTTGTACGCTCTTTAGGACAAGGACTTTCTCCCTTCCCTCCCTAGTCCTCCTCCCAGCGGTGGTTGGCAGAGTTCTCCCTTACTCCCTCCTTTGACAGCACAGATAAGTGCATCAGCAGAGGTATCAGTAGCCAAGTCCAGAGCTTGCAGTTCCTGCAGACACCAGTAACCCTTACTTCCCCCTCATTCCCCACACACATCTATGCACCAGGACCCAGGAAGGAACATACCTGGGAACTTTTCAGTGTAGTCATTCTTAGATTGGATGTGGAAGCTTGTCGGCCCACACTCGCGCAGTTTCTCTCTATATATTGATTTATCTTTCCCATTCCCTGCCATGCATGACCCCAGCACTATCCCCCTTCCCTGACCTCACAGCTTTCCCACTCGCTAGGTAGCTCACTCAGGAGACAGCAACCTTCTGATTCCTGCTCCAGGCCCTCCCAGCTCCAGAGACAACACAGGCTTGGTTCAATATATTTATTGACACAAATTTCAGCCCATAAAGGTAATACACTACATAAATTTCAGAAAATATGGCAGGCGTATCTAGACTGGAAAACAAGGACTTATGCTCCAGATGCTTGAATAATGAGGCCTACACAACGATTTACATGGTTATATACAATATCTACTAATGGTATTACAGAGAGCAGATAAACCTGGCTAGGGGATTCGCACGCCACTTTCTACTCCATTCATAATAGCTGAGGGGGCGGGGAGGGGTGGTAGGGATGGGTTAGTGGGGTGAATGCTGTGTGTTTTTTGTTGATGTCACACCATCCGTTTCCAGTACAGTTGCCTTTTTGTAGTTCTTTACTGTTCACTTTGCTTCTGTGATCGATATATACATACATGTCTGTGATATTATAAAAATTCACATGTATACTTAATGCAGCACACAATAAAAATTTTGAATTACAAAAAAAAAAAAGGAAACAGGAGAGGACGGAATGAAACTGAGGGAGGAGAAAACAGATAACTTTAGCATAACAAATTTTACATGCGTTTGGAAAGTGATGCATAAAGCAAAAAGTGAAAAAAAAAATCATCAAAACAGTGATAACAGTTTATTGAGATGCCCAATTCTGATCCTACTAGTAATGGTGACCCCTTAGTGGTAGGTAGGTATCTATTTATTTAATTGCTTACTTATTTATTTACTTAAAATCACTTGTATCTCAAACCATAAACACGAAAACATCCACAAAAATTCATGATTAAAATTAATATGTACATAGTTAAACAAGTAAGACTTATTAGAGATAATATGTCCTTTTTCAATAAGTGTTTAACTGATTAACTGTAGGAATGCGTTGATATTAAATCTTTGAATGCTTGGTTAAAAACTGAGTTTTTAGGGCTTTCCTGAATTCCTTTGAGTTACTGATATTGCAGAGTTGAAGGGATAAGGAGTTCCACAATGTTGGACCAGCAATTGAAAAGGCCTGTTTTCTAGTGCAATCAATACGGGCGTGACATGGTGAAGGAATATCGAGTAACTGTTGTTGTGATGAACGTAGTGTTCTGCTGGGGGTATATAACTTGAGTGTTGCTTGTGTCCAGGGGAATGTGATGTGATCATTAGATGATGGATAATGGTAGCCAGTTTATATTGAATTCTCCACTGCACTGGGAGCCAGTGGAATGAGAACAAAACTGGTGTGATATGATCACATATATTGGAACCGGTCAATAGTTGTGCTGCTGCACGTTTAATCTATAAAGCGCAAAGAATATTTTGTGGTAGACCAATGAAGAATGAGTTACAGTAATCTATTGATGAAAAAATGAAAGATTGGAGAACAGTTCTGAAATCATTCTTATCTAGGTGTCATAGTGGATAACACATTGAAATCGTCGGTGCAGTGTGCTGCGGCAGTCAAAAAAGCAAACAGAATGTTGGGAATTATTAGAAAGGGAATGGTGAATAAAACGGAAAATGTCATAATGCCTCTGTATCGCTCCATGGTGAGACCGCACCTTGAATACTGTGTACAATTCTGGTCGCCGCATCTCAAAAAAGATATAATTGCAATGGAGAAGGTACAGAGAAGGGCTACCAAAATGATAAGGGGAATGGAACAACTCCCCTATGAGGAAAGACTAAAGAGGTTAGGACTTTTCAGCTTGGAGAAGAGATGACTGAGGGGGGATATGATAGAGGTGTTTAAAATCATGAGAGGTCTAGAACGGGTAGATGTGAATCGGTTATTTACTCTTCCGGATAATAGAAAGATTAGGGGGCACTCCATGAAGTTAGCATGGGGCACATTTAAAACTAATCGGAGAAAGTTCTTTTTTACCCAACTCACAATTAGACTCTGGAATTTGTTGCCGGAGGATGTGGTTAGTGCAGTTAATATAGCTGTGTTTAAAAAAGGATTGGATAAGTTCTTGGAGGAGAAGTCCATTACCTGCTATTAAGTTCACTTAGAGAATAGCCACTGCCATTAGCAATGGTTACATGGAATAGACTTAGTTTTTGGGTACTTGCCAGGTTCTTATGGCCTGGATTGGCCACTGTTGGAAACAGGATGCTGGGCTTGATGGACCCTTGGTCTGACCCAGTATGGCATTTTCTTATGTTCTTATGTTCTAATGTGTTGTGGCATTTTTAGTTTCAGAAACGAGGTTTTTGTAATGCCTGAAATACGTGGTTTTCTGGGATTTAAAAAACAACAACATTTTCCCTCTATGCTGGACTCCAAATAGAAATAGACAAGTCATTAAAGCAGTATAAGCATCTGTTTTTATTTTTATGTAATATTACATGAGAAGTACACTCAGGGTACTTCTGAAAAACTAATGCATACAACCTGGTTAAAAAAAATATGCTGGTTAGCATGATCTTGGTCCTAAATACAATCATGTACAAGTACAGCACATCTTTTTATTACCATAAGCAAGGATGATTCATCACTATATCTATTTTCTACCAGACATAATTCATTCTTCAACTGTGTCACAGTGGCATCTGCATACCCAAGGATCATTCAAATTTCAGTGTTTTATCTAGTACAGGGATCAGGTTTTACAACAACTAATATATATTTTTTATTAAAATCTAGAAATAGTGTTCCTAGAAAGAATAAGTAAAGAACTGTTTGATTTGAATTGATCAGAGAGACACAATAAAACCCCTTGACTTCGACAGTTTCATGGTTAGAGATGAATCGAATATGACCCCTAAGTTATGTACCTTCTTAGAAATATGGACAATTTGATTATTATAACAGAAAGTCTGGGATCTCATATTTAATGCAGGGACCTAGAATGAGAACTTCAGATTTTTTTAATATTTACTGCTAGCCGGTCATGAGATAACCAACTTTTAATGCTTGAAAGTCAAAGGAGCCAATGTAATAATAAGACCCATAGCAAATAGGCACTAGTTCTGAGCATGGGTTTTGATTACCACGTGTGGCTAAAGCTGGTGCATCCACGGGATGTAAAAAAAAAATAAATTATGCAAATTATTTGCACGTAGAAATCCATGTACTCATGAAGAAATGCGTGTACATAAGCGTGGTAAGGTCCTATGTAATAAGCGGCCGCATCCATGCCGAAATGTTGTGCCGATAATCCACATATAATAGCGAGCGAGTGGACGGGTCTCCCTGTTCAGTGAAAGCATGACCTTGGAATGAATGTTTAATATTTCAAATACTTGTTTGCTGCAGTTTTGCTTCTCCTAGTTAAATGTAACTTTGCCTCCTGTGAATGACCTATTGTTAATTAGTTGTTAAACAATGTTAACCCCCAGGTTCCATGTAAACCGATCTGATATGTCACATGTCATGAAGGTCGGTATATAAAAGAATTAATTAAATAAATAAATAAATAAATAAATATTTTCATGGGTGATAACTCACATCGCATGGCAGCGAGATAGGTGCTCAGCTGGGCTTAAATCAGGACGCTCGAGCACCCAGAAAGGCGCCTAGCTAATCACACATCTGGCCATGTGGCAAAATTCAACAGTAGCGGTCCATGAAGTTTTCAAGAGGAAAAAGATCTAGCTGACGTGGACACAGATTTCTGTAAATAAGGCCAAGAGTTGAAAGGAGAGAACAAAGAGGAGCTATGTAAATGTTAAGAGCAGCAGTAATATGGGTAGCCAGGACTGACGCTTCTGCCCACACCCGTCCCTTTACAACCAATAAATACACATAACACAAATTGGGATCAACAGGCCGCCGCTTTTATTAACAAATATCCCGGAGCCCGGGCCAGCTCTCTGTAACAATCAATTACCCCTCCCCCTCCCGCCGCCCATCAGCCACAGACCAGCAAGACGGGCAATCAGAGGCTATCCCAGCCTGTATGCAGTCACATCACAAACATGCCCCCCACAACTCCCGCCGAGCAAGGGACCGACCACGTCGACCCCCGCCACCGCCCAAGCAAGGAGTCGCACCAACAACACCTGCACCCAGTTATTCAGTTAGGAACCACTGACCTGACACTTGTCAAGTCCGACACTTTTAACAATTGCATACTCCCCCAATTGGCTCGAGCTACCCGCTCACTCCCCCAGCTGCAACAAAGCCAAACCCCCAAACCATAACAGCAAACAAAACTTAGGGCTGGGCGAGCGGGTATCGGCGTCCAGGCGCACGGCAGGGAAGCAGCAAATGCCTGCCGGATCACAGAATCCGCCCACAACTCCTCCCACTCCCGACTGCCCCGGCTACAGGGGAACCAATAGGTTCCCTAGGAATCCCAAGGTTTGAAAATAAACCTCCTCCTATCCCCCTCCCCCCGCCTACTCCTGCAGCACGGGCCCGGATACTGGCAGCCGCAGCTTCTCCCGACTGTAAAATCCCTGGCTTGCCAGGGAAATGCCTGAAACCATATTACGTTGGCCAGTCGGGTACAAGGCCCGCCTGACCTTGCAAAAGAGCAGAGCCTTGTGGTACACCCATAGAGATGGGATGCCAAGAAGAGGAAGAGGAAGCTATGTGCACTTGGTAAAACCGTTCAGAAAGAAGAGAGTAAAACCAAGATATTCTAGCATCAGTGAAATGGGTTAGGAGGATGATATGATTTATTGTATTGAATGCTGAACTTATGGCTAGTAGAATTAACATGTAGCAAGTACCAGTGTTGAATCCTCTGAGCATGGTATCAGTACTGGATAAAAGAAGGATTTCAGTATCATGATAACGGCAGAAACCAAATTGATATTGGGTACTTGCCAGGTTCTTATGGCCTGGATCGGCCACTGTTGGAAACAGGTTGCTGGGCTTGATGGACCCTTGGTCTGACCCAGTATGGCATTTTCTTATGTTCTTAATGACTGGGTAAAGGGCAACCAATGGCTTTTTAAAAATGTGGCGGCAAGTAATCTGAATATAGAGAATGGTTAATGAAAGGTATGGCAGCAGTGGCCTCAACAGGTCAGCTTGCCAGCAGTGTGTGTCAGAGGTCTCCATCCAGACCCTGCCATATTTAAGATCAGTGTAGTGAGGTGTGCTAGTGTAGTGTAGTGTTGTGGAATGAGCTACCCATGGAGTTGACATATCTTTTCTGATTACAAATCTTTCAGAAAAACAGGTGAAAGCGCATTTCTTTCGTTTGGCCTTTTCTTGATACTTTCCTCTTCAATTAAACATGCGTCTTATAATTTTATTTTGCTTACTGTATTGATATGTTTGTAATATGATATTGTATTGTTCATTTGTTTTATTATTCACCACTTAGCACAGTTTTTCTGCTATAGGAGGTATAAAAAAAATCTGTAAATAATAAATAAACAGTGTGTACCACTCCCCATTGGGAGGGATTGTAAGTATAACACCCCCTACACTCGTGTGATGCAGTCAGAGGGTCCAGGCACAGGGCTGAAGAAGCGGGTGTCTCTCTAGCAGAGGACACTTGTTGGGCCTTATCCCTCTGCAGGGGAGGGTCTGGAGAGAAGAGAAGCAGGAGAATTTCAGGAGTCCAGGAGGGGAATTTGTGGGAGTCCGGAGTGTTGCAAGAAGAGTTCCTGAGAAAGGAGCAGGTTCTGAGGAGATCCAGGAGAGAAGGGGATTCTGCAGAATCCTGGATGAGGGTGCGGGGAGCCCTGAGGGAGAACGGGGCTGCCAGGGAAAACCCACAGAGTGATCAAGCAAATCAGCCAGAAACTCACCCAAGAGGAGAGAGAGAAAGGAAACAAAAGGATCGGCATCACCCCGAAGGTACTGGGAGGGTTCAGGGAGGAAGGGTGCCTGTACAGTCTACTTTTGTGGGAAGATTACTGGAGTTTGTATGAAGAGACAGAGTTTATGCTATTGGACTTTGGGTTGCTGGAGTGCACTATCCACTGATCTACTGCTTTGGAATTTACTTTTTTCTGCCATCAGTTTTAGTAAAGACTTATTTTGAACAGAACTGGAGTGAAAAAGTGATTTTTGGTGTGACTGACTGGTGTGCAGAAGAGCCCCAGAGTGAAGGAAAAACCCTAAGGACCTTGAAAAGACTGCATATTCTCCCATGTGGGAACCCTGGGAGGTCATGGGGTCTTTGTGGTCAGTGACCGTTTCCATGCCCAAGAGATGACTGGGAAAAGAGGGTACAACAGTAAGATAAAACTGTAGGGAGGACAAGGACAATTCCCAGGTTCTGATGCTGGTCGGCATTTCCCCTGGTCAGATCTGATTTCTGGCCAGATGGCAGGATACAGCGTATTTTTCACTGTAGTTACAGAGCTCTTGCTTTCATGGGCCTTCTCCTGCACTCCCATCCAGGCAGCCCAGACTCCTGTAGAAACCCCACTGAGCCTGGTTTGAAAAACTACCCAAGAAATCGGGTTTGTGGAGCAGGCTTACCGCCTCAAGCAGTTCCTCAGCTCTCCTGCGAAGCTTCTGGTTTTGAGGGAGGAAAGAAGGAAGGCAGGGTCAGCTCCTGGCAGCATAAGCGCCTGACAGCTTTAAGATCTGCTGCGCCGCCTGAGGCCCCCACCCCTGCCTCCCTTCCCGTGCTCTGACGGGAAGCTGCAAGGAGAGGAGGCGGGCACAGCACAGCTCGCCCACAGCCTCCCTCCTCCTGCAGATCTCCAGTAGCAAGGGCTGTCTTGATCCTGCCCAGGCTATATAACCGTTTTTGCAGTGCCGGGGAGCTGCTGAAGTGAGGCACACATAGAGGGAGGGATGGAGGAAAGAAGGAAGACAAGGAGAGAGAGAGGAGAAGATGGCAGTGACAGAGGAGGAGACACTATAGGGAGAAGAGATGAGAAGGATCGGGGAAGAGGGGATAGATGCAGAGGGAGTGTCATGAAAGGGAGGGAGAAGAGATAGAAAGGAGGGACACAGGAGATGGAAAGGTAGAGGGAAAATGGTTTGTATGTGTGTGATTGTAGTTAAAATGTCTTACATTTTATTTTAAAAAGTGTTTGTGGGGCAGGATGATGAGGGAGGAGCATGTGCTCAAAATCTGTTGCTTAAACATTGCCGCCACCCCTTGGCAGCTCTGTAGCTACTGCTCCTCTGAGCAGAGTCATTGTGGGAGAAAAAATTATGATCTTCCAGAAAAGGCCAAACACATTTATAACACAAATTCCAACTCTTCCTAAATAGATAGGATGTTGAGTGGATGTCCCATATGGCTTTAAACTGCTGTCCAGCAGCTCATCTCACATGCACAGGCAGCAGCCCAGTCCAGGTTTTTATTAGCTGGAATCTGCTCAAAAGTCCAAACAAACTTTCTAATAAGTAACATCACCTTCATTTTGCAGAAAAACACAGCAAGTGATAATATAGTGGATTTTTTTTAAACATATAAAGTAAAGCACACAAAGGTAAACAAACTGTAGTACATTTCTCTTGCTAATCAAGCCACAGAAATGCAACCACACAGTCAAAGTTACTTTCCCATCTAGCCAGAAGTAAATACAAGCCAGATTTGGGCAAATTGGAGAAAAACTCCATTTCTAGCGGTCTTTATACTAAAAAAACACAGAGAAGTTAATTAGCACATCTTACCTGCTCAGTAGTTAGAACAAAGGTCACTTAATGACCTCTGACACTGGCAGCTTGAGGATGGGAGAGAGCAAGAGGAGGGAAGCACATGGGGGAATAATTCACTCTCATGCTCAAAACTGACTTAAAACATAGAAATAACAGAGTGCTTCCATTATTACATCTTTGATATTAACAAATAGAACTGTAAAAAACGGAGTAAGGATTTTTGGTTCCTTATGGAAATAACCGGTCACAATAGAGAAGCTCCCCTGCAGGTTGCATATTAGAAGAATCCAGAACAGCTCACAAGTGTACCCAAAGAAAAGTGCATTAGATAGAGGCAATGAATATTTCCAGCTCAATCTTGTCAATAGGAGAAATATTTCTCATTGTTTAATGTCTGCTTCATATGCCCTAGACTATACAGACCTTGGCTTGAGTCCAAGTGCATCTGGGAGCTTTAAATTGCTCATAAAGTCACTAAATGAAAAGTTCTTAAGAGCATTATATGTGAAAAAACCTCTAGATACAACCCTCAAGTAAAACTAAACTACTGCTAAAATTATTTGGTATCATCATTCAACGAATCCTCATATATGGGAGTGATACCTGGGGTCTATCATTAACCCTAAACCAGAATCAAACAGAACCCTGATAGCAGTCCTACACCTCCAGTTATGCAAATAGATACTCGGTATCCACAGAAGCACTCCTAATAATGGGTGCAGAGCAGAATGGAGAAATTACTTATCTGATAATTTCCTTTTCCTTAGTGTAGACAGATGGACTCAGGACAAGTGGGTTTATGCTCCCCTGCCAACAGATAGAGACAGCGTATGCTGATGTCAGCATTCTCTTCAAAAGCAACTGTGGACAGACTAGCAAAAAAATTGATTAAAAACATGATTAAAATAAATAACCAGAACTGTACTCAACCAACCATAAACACTGAACTCCAAGCCAGGGGCTGGATGAAGACTTACCAGTTGTCCCTTGGGACTCAGAGCCTCACAGGAGGACTGTTGACACAAGCATCCGGCAGCCATGGGCAGGAATCTGAGTCCATCTGTCTACACTAAGGAAAACAAAATTATCAGGTAAGTAATTTCTCCATTTCCTAGCGTGTAGACAGATGGACTCAGGACCAGTGGGATGTACCAAAGCTACTCCACAACAGGGTGGGAGGCTGTCCACAGTCCAGTCAACACCGCACGTGCAAAGGCTGCATCTTCCAGGGCCATCTTCCAGACAATAAAACCTGGAAAAAGTGTTTAAAGGAGAACCATGTCTCAGCTCAGCAGATATTGAAGGGAGACAACAGACTAACCTCTGCCCATGACACTGCCTGAGCTCTAGTGGAATGAGCCCTAACCTGAGTAGGCATCGGCTTTCCAGCATCTACATATGCAGCTTTGACCACCTCCTTAATCCAACAAGCTATGATAGACCGTGAAGTCGGGGCACCCTGCTTACTCCTGCAATAGAGAACAAACAGGCAATCCGTTTTTCGAAAACACTCAGAGACTTCCAGAGATGGCACAAGATGCTTAATATCCAAGGAGCACAAAAGGCGAAACTCCTCTGCATCCCTGACCTTATCCAGGGATGGCAAGGAGATGGACTGATTCAAATGAAAGTCCAAGACTACCTTGAGCAAGAAGGATGGAACAGTACGCAGCTGTAATACCCTCAGAGTCACTCAAAGGAACGGCTCCCGGCAAGACAAAGCCTGCAATTGAGAAATCCAACACTCAGAACATATAGCCACCAGGAACACAGTCTTCAAAGTCAACAACTGTAAAGAAAGGCTACGCAGTGGTCAGAACATAGGGCCAGACAAAAGGTCCAGCACCAAATTAAGACTCTACAATGGAACCAGTAACCTCAAGGAAGGCCTAAGGTGCTTCACTCCCTTCAAAAAATGTGCCTTATCAGGTTGAGACGACCAGGAAACACCATTCACCAGGCCTCTGAAACAGGCAAGAGCCACAACCTGAACCTTCAAGGAATTAAGAGCCAAGCCTTTTTTCAATCCATCCTGTAAAAATCTAGAATGAAAGGAATCTTAAATGAATGAGGAAGAATACCCCATTCCTCACACCAGGCCTCAAAAACTCTCCAAACGTGCACATAAGCTAAGGAAGTAGAGAACTTGCAAGTGTGAAGTAAAATGGCAATAACCGCAGAGGAATAACAATGCTTTAATAGGCGAGACCTCTCAAGGGCCAAACGATAAGACAGAATAGAGTCAGAACCTTGTGAAGAACCGATCCCTGTTGAAGCAGATCCATGTGCGGCGGAAGACGAAGGGGGGCCTCCACCAGGAGTTGGCGCAAATGTGCATACCATGGATGCCTGGGCCAGTCCAGCACCACCAGGAGTACTAGCCCCCTGTGGCCTTTGATTTTGCAAATTATCCTGCTCAGCAAGGGCCAAGGAGGAAAAGCTTAAAGTAATTTGTCTTCCGGCTAGACCTGTATGACAGCATCTATTCACAGGGACCACTGATCTCTCCTGCGACTATAGAAGCGAGGAACCTTCACATTTCGAGAAGTCGCTGGCAGGACTAGGAGCTGAAGGCCCCAGCAATCCACAATCAGCTGAAATGCCTTGGCTGCCAAAACCTACTCTCCTGGGTCCAGACTCTCCTGCTGAGAAAATTCACTCTTACATTGTCTTTTCCTGCAATGAGAGAGGCTGAGATCATCTACAGATGACCTTCCGCCCATTCCATCAGCTGGTCTAGTTCCAGCAGCACTTGCTGGCTCTTGGTTCCTCCCAGGCAATTGATATAGGCCATCTTCGTCGTGTTGTCAGACATCACGCGAACGGCTTCTTTCCACATCCTGTGGCTGAACTGCAAGCATGCCAGCCATACTGCCCAAGCCTCCAGGCAATTGATGTTCCAGCGGGACTCTTCGGCATTCCAGCACCCCTGGGCCATTAACTCCAGACAGTGAGCCCTCCAACTGTGGAGACTCGCATCTGGCCAGAGAGGACAAGGGAACTCCCTTTCTCAGATGATCCTCCTGCAACCACAACTGGGGGTAGGAACAGATTTCCATCGCGAAATGGAGCCAAACTGAATAATCTTGAGACTGTGGGTTCCAACGAGATAGCAGAGTGTGCTGAAGAGGACACATATGTGCCCTTGCCCATGGTACCACTGCCAGGGTAGATGCCATCAAGCTGAGTACTTATAGGTAAGACCACATTGTTGGGAGTATGGTGTTCATCAACTGAGACACTTGAGACATCAATCTCTGAATCCGAAATTCCGGTAGGAAAACTCTGTCCTGTCCCGTCCCATGTTGAACTGGATCCCTAAACACAACAATGACTGGGATGACTGAAGATTGCTCTTGGTCAGGTTCACCACCCAACTAAGCACCTGCAATAAGGAGCTCACCTTGTATATCACCAGGCGGCTTTCTTCCTAAGACTTGGCTCGAATCAGCCAGTTGTCCAAATATGGGTGCACCAGGATTCCTTCTTTTCACAAGGCTGCTGCTACTACCACCATAATCTTGGAAAAAGAACTGGGAGTAGTGGCTAGACCAAACGGCAGTGCCCAAAACTGATAATGGCGCCACAACACCGCAAAGTGTAGAAAGCATTGGTATTCCAATCGGATGGGAATATGAAGGTAAGCTTCTGACAGATCCAAGGAAGTTAGAAATTCCCCTGACTGCACCACCATTATTACAGAGTGTAAGGTTTCCATTTGAAAAAGTCATCTTCAAGTGACAGTTGACCCTCTTGAGATCCAAGATGGGATGAAAGGAGCCCTCCTTCTTTGGCACAACAAAATAAATGGAATATCATCCCATACTTTCTTGAGACGTGGGCACTGGAACCATAGCCCTCAGTCTAAGGAGCCTTTGAAGCGTGAACTCCACTGCCTGCTTCTTCTGCGGGGAGCGGCATGGGGACACCATGAACATGTCCCGAGGAATACTGTGAAATTCCAGTGCATACCATTCGCATATCACCTCCAGGACCCACTAGTCTGATGTGATCTTGACCCATTTCCGATAAAAGAGAGAGAGAGACGTCCCCCTATTTCCTGTTACAGAAGGTGGGTCAGCAAACCTTCATTGGGAAGCTCAGAAGGTCCACCACCTGAGTCCGTTCCTCTCTTGGGCTGCCGGGGATGAAAGGACTGAGACATTCCGAAAGGCCAAGTCCACTGAAAGGTCACCCCTCTGTAGGGATGAAAATGCCTGGAACCCAGGAAACAACCCCTCATACCAAAGGGGTGCTGTAACTGTTTCTTATCCTCTGGCAAATGAGGCACCGGAGACTCGCCCCACTTACTGGCCAGTTTCTCCAACTCACTCCCAAACAAGAGCGAGCCTTTAAAGGGCATCTTGGTAACAGTGGCTTTGGAAGCTGTGTCAGCTTTCCAATTTTGCAACCAGAGTTGACGCCTGAACGCTATCACTGAAGCTACTCCTCTAGCTGAGGTTCGGACAAAATCACAGCCTGCGTCAGCTAAAAAGGCAGCAGCAGGTTCCATAAACGCCCTGGAATTCCCTCCAGACTCATCAACCTCCTGAGAGAGAAGCAGACAAGATCTCACCACTAGGGCACAACAGGAGGCAAGCTGTAAACTCATTGCCACTGCCTCAAAGGCTTGCCTAAGAATAGTCTTAATCCTTCTATCATGTACATCCTTCAAGGCCACTCCTCCCTCTACAGGGATAGTCATCCGCTTAGACATGGGCACATACCAGAGCAGCCATTTTGGAAAAACGCAAACACTTTCTCACACCCGGATCCAGGGGTTACAGGCCTTCCAATGTCCAACCCCCTTTAAAATTTGCCTCTGAGACATCCCATTCCAGATTAATCAATTCCTGGATGGCATCCATCACCGGGAATAAACAAGAGGCTTTACATAAGAAAACCAAAATTGGATATTTCCTTGGCTCTGACATAGCATCCAAACCAGGAACACCCAGCTGTTTCAATGTCTGGGAAATCTGGGCCGGCAGTTCATCTCTATGAAAGAATCACACCATGGTTCGATACGGTTCCAGCCCTGGAGGAATTTCCCCATCTTCCAGGGAATTAGGATCAATGTCTTCACCGGTGCTATCTGGATTCCTGTCTGGAACACCCACAGGGAGCCGAGGCGAGCCCCAGTGCTTACACATAGGACTGGAAGAGGGAGGAGCCACCGGCTGATGGTCTGACTGGACAGAAATGGAGGAAGCGGAGGACTGCGCCTGAAGAAAGGTGTGTAAATCCTTGAAAGGATTCCACCCAAGAAAAATCAGCTGCGCCCAGACCAAGCCCAGAAGGAACTGGAGCTGGTCCCGCAGAACTGCCCTCGCCAGCAGAGGAGCCAGTCAAGGGAGAACCAAGATCTGGCATCCCTCCAGTCAAGAGCCAGGCTTAGCAAAATCCGAGGAAGACAACTCTCCCTGAGCATCTGAACAGCGCTGACACAGGTTAGAAGCAAGGTCAGGCGCCCAATAACTGAGTGCACAACACGTGCGCAGAGATAACACACTACACACACCGACGGCCTATAGAGGTGAGCAGAACATGCACAAGAGCGCGTGAAAATGGCCACAGCGGTCTACCACATGGCATGCAAGAAAAAAGCCTAAGTGTGCGGCCTAGCCCACTGAAGGCCACTCAACCCGCCAAGCTGCCCAGTTCCCTAACTCCAGTGGGAGCGGGAACGAACATCAACACAGTGCGCCAACAACGGAGACTGGAGGAAGTCCTGAAACCCCTCTGTCTCTGATTCAGGTAAAACTTTCTCCTTTTTTTTTTTTTTTAAACCTTACCTGAGCTCAGCGCTTACCTGCTAAGTACAGAGATAGTCTCCGGCTGCGGGGGAGGAGGGCTTCTGCCTTCACCGCCACACTTGGCCTCCTGCACCCTCTGCCTTTCAGCTGAACTAGCAGCTAAGTCCACGACAGGAAACCCAGCTTCCGGACCAAGGCACAACTCTGAGGGACCACGGAAATCACCTCAGGAATTCTCAACTGGGGGAGGGACCTTTAGGTATCACTGCAGAGAGTGGAGCTTTTGTTTCCTGAATTTAGAATTTCAAATTTCTCCTTTCAAAAACCTCAAAGCAATCCCCATATGGAGATGCACATCCACCATCTGCTGGAAACGGAGAATACTGGTGTCACTGCAGGGTTATATATATTGTGATGTCATCTTGCTCAGTCTCCATCTTCTGGCAGGGGAACATAAACCCACTGGTCCTCAGTCCATCTGCCTACACGCTAGGAAACTGGTATTCTTCCCATTGCTACTCATCATGCAAAAAAGAATATTCAAAATTGTAGTGTAACCTCAACAGCAGCACAAACTCCTTTCATTGCCAGGCTCTCTATCAAGCAACACAAAACCCTGGAAAAAATGCACTCAGCACCTACAAAGCAAACTTGCCATAGCAATCCAGCATGAACACCCAGAACTCAAAAAAGTACAAACCAGCCTATGAAAAGGCAGCAAGCAAACATTACAACATGGCCAAGAACACCAATACACCTCTTACTGAGAGACACAACTTGGAAAACAGAACAAAATGAATTGCCATAGATCAGGAGTGGCCAACTCTAGTCCTTGAGAGCCACAAACCAGCCAGATTTTCAGGATATCCCAAATTAATATGCATGCATTTCCTCCATTGTATGCACATCCATCTCATGCATATTCATTGTGGATATCCTGAAAACCTGGCCTGTTTGTGACTCTCGAGGTCTGGAGTGGCAACCCCTGCCATAGATGTTTACACAGAAAATGCATGCTAACAGAGTACTTCACCTCAGTTACAAATGCAAAAAACAGGCAGACCCTCCCCAAATACATTCGTGATCACAAACTAGAAACAGAAAATTGCAGACAATAACTTGAACTTGTAACCCCAAGAAACTAGACCCTGCCTGCAATACAACACTGGAAAAGCAGAAACAGAAAATGTGTTTCTTCCTATACTGTGTAAAATACATAGATATCAGAGATGAACATTTCCCAAAACTAACAGAAAAAAATCAAAGACTTCCCATAAAAGAATGAGTAGGAAAAACTGTATAAGCTTGGGGGGGAGAGGAGAAACTGCAGCTTTAGCAGCAAAATATGTGGTATCCTGCCAGCAGGGCAGATAAGAAACCTTTCCGGGGACAATACAGACCAGAACCAAATCCTGAGACATGTCCCCCCATGCTGTAGTTTCTGTTCATATGTACCTGCATTTGACTTATTTTGTAATCTTGTCTTGCCCCTTAGCTTTAATCATTCCGTGTATTACCTTGGCAACACCTGTAAAATTGTCCTGCCAAGAAGGTTCTCTGAAACTGCCCCCTAATCCAGCCCCACCCCTCCAATCATTTCTCCCCCCAACCAGGCAGCCTGGAGAGAACAGAAGGGGAGGGTACAGCACCCTGAGATTTCCCAGCTGTCTCCAGAGATTCACACCCCCCCTCCCCCTATCCAGGAAGCAGGGTCACAGGTCAGCAGGGGAGGGGGAGTTTGCTGCTCCCGGGCTCTGCTGCATTGGCTGTGGGAAAGTGGCAGCAGCAGACTGATTTTACTTGACAGCTGTTGTTTTGTAATTTGTTCCTCTTTTCTTACCATTTTCTTTTAATCGTTCTATATATTACTTGGGCATTGCATGTTAAATTGTCCTGCCGATTAGGTTATTGGTATGTGAGAGCTTGCAAACTCGCCCCCCTGCTCCCTTTCTTCAGTCCTAAACCTCAAAGCGTTTGATTGGGTGGTGCATGGCACATAATTGTTTTGAAGTTGGTGGTGGATATGAATCAATGAGACTACACACCCATGCTGGATTCATAAATGTTCCTGGAAAATAAAAATCAGACGTTTTGTTTTAATTTGCATTGTTTGTTATGGTCAGGGAGGAGGATAACTTGCAAACAAGTCCGTGCAGCCCCATATACACGTTTAACCCCATCTTTCCTTCATCAGGGATCACTTTCAGCAGCTGCAGGGGTAGTGAGCGACCCTTCTGCGACCCTGGAACAGACAAAAACTAAAATTTAACCAAGCTGGGTACCAGCAAAAGCTGGGAGGCCTAAGGGGAGGTTTGTATTTACTCAGGGAAAAATTACAGGTCTCTTTGTTCCAAAACAAAGACAGACGTTTTATTTAAAGTCCAACAGATCAAAATTCAGATAGGGCAGAATAACAGCAGGGAAAAAAAACTTCTGGGGCAGAAATCCAAACAAAATGCAAGCAGCTTCTCGCTTCCAAATCTCCAACTCCATCACAGAGATTACTTGGCTTCTCTTTACTTGAAGAATTATTTCAAGCTGTGGGCTTCTCTCTAGGCCAGGCAGAGACCATTCCCACACCTCAAAGAAATGCTCTTCTTCCATGGAGCCCTTCCTTGGGCTTCCTCAACTCGCTCAGGCTTCAAATTCGCAGAAATCCTCAGAACCGTTCTAATTACCTCACCAGACTGCAAGCCCTCAGCCCTGCTTCACTTTCCACTCCAGGCCCCTGGCGGGTGGGAGTCTCGGACCCAGCTCCGCCTCTCCTCAGTAAATCTAAAACATCAGCTCCTCCCAAGTGCTTGTGGACACAGCTTCCAAGACTTCCTCTCAATCCATCCCCTTCTGGAGGAAGGAACTCCTTGTCACTCTGTGCTCAGCTCTAGAGCCTCCCTGCTCAGGAAAGTTCCACACTTTAACCAATACACCATAAACTTTATAGTAAGGCCTGAGCTTCTGGGTGCACAAAGATCTCTATAGTTATTTTATTTTCTGCGTGTATCTGGATCTATGCAGGTTATAAAATATGCATATGTCCACCCCCCCCCTCACCCCCCACGCATATATCTTTCATTACATGCGAATATCTATGTCTAACACTCTGGAATGCATTACCTGTGGAAATGCGCAATGATGCTGACTCTACCTGAGTTTTAGAAAGAAAGTAAACATATGGCTGTTTTTAGAAGCTTTTAAGTAATGTTGTTCATCTGTTCATGTATAAAGAAATTAATATTTAATATGTGGCTGTGATACTGTTATTTTATATTAAGTTTTCATTTCTTTATGTGTGTATTCTGAAATCTGCTTTGATTAATTGGAAGGTGGAATATAAAAGAATAAATATAAATAAATAAATAAATGTATTGAAAGTGCATGCTTTTTCTACTGAGTCTATAAACGTACATACGTATATTTTACGCATGTAGAGACTATAGAGTCTCCACTAGGTGTCCCTAGTTCCCATTCTATAGCTGGATAGCTGTAAAGGGGCATACCATTCATTACAGCACCTGCTCTAGAGGTTGTCTGGAATCAGGAATCCCTTAGTCACAAGGGGGGGTGGGGGCTGGTCTAAGTGAAGGTAGGGTAGATGTGTTTTGATTTCAGATGGGATGGATGTGTATCATGAGGGCTCTGAAATAGGTAAAGAGAGGCACATGCCTTGCCAGTTTAATAGGGCTGGAAGGAAGAGGGCTAGTGAGAAGAAGATTTTACAGCTTTCCTGGTTTCGGCATTTTGTACTTGGTCCATTTCTGGCAGGCTGCATCAGGAGGGATTGTATATTTTTTTTCAACCAGCAAAAGAGGAGGTTGCAGCAGCCAGTTGTAAGAGATCCTGACTGAAGTTTTTGCAAGTTTTGTATTGATCCACCTTTTGTGGAAAGGGAGAATTTCTTCTGCCTCCTTTCTCTTACCTTGTACTGGAGACTTTTGACAACTGTTTCCAGTATAGGCTTTTCCTCCTGTGAATCTGCCGAAGAGGAGTCATTAAGAGAGAAACATATTTTATCTTTATTAGTATTTCTATATCGCTCTCTGGCGTAGCTGGAGACAGCCAACAGAATTTCCAGCCTGGGACCCAGGACATTGCCAGGTGAAGCATGGGATTTGACATGGACCTCAGATACTACAAAAGGGGCCCCGGTCAGTGTCAGGACAATGCCCAGCCCATTTGGGGCCACTATCATCCCACACCATGGAGGATAAGTCAGTTCAATGCTCCTGCCTGGAAGGAGACATCCACAGAGCTAGAGAGCATTCAGATCCCGGCTCCTGTAAATCTGGGAACACTGGATGTACTTGGATACTTTATTTTTTGCATCTATTGATTCTTTTAAGAGAAATCACAGTAAATTTTAATTTGAACACCCATTCAGTGAGCCCTGCCTGGTTTGCAAGTGCACCTGTCCCAAAGAGCTATGGTAACAGACACACAGGGAATATCATTACTGCCTGGGCCAAGAATGTTAGCCTTCCCCCAACAGTAAAGAATCCACCTTTTGGGGTTATAAGAAAGGGGAATGAGAAGTGTGACGACAGCCCCATTTATAAATTCTTTTGAGGGCCCTCGGAAACTGACAAGCCAGAGCAAAGGGTTACATCTGAAAAAAACCAAAAAGAGAACTTCTTCGCCTAAAGCCTTGATATATGCACGGAAGCAATTGAAATCAGTTTGCCGATACCTCCACCAGTTCACCTAATCCATCTCCAGTTCACAGGAGACCCTCCTAGTACTTCACCCCAAACTGCCCCCCCCCCCCCCAGTTTATCCAGATCTCCCACCGGCAAACAGCAGACGACAGAGTCTGATATCATTTGCTCGAGATAATTAACAGATGAAAACTTGCATTCATAAGTTGCCTAATGTATTTGCATAAATCTCATAAAATAACTTGCACGTATTCCTCTTGGTCCCTCCCCAGAATGCCCCTTGCCCCTTGTTTGTGTGCGTGAAACCAAAAATACACACATAACTTTTGATGTTTACAAAATAATGTGTAACGCAAGCTACTTCTGTGTGTATATGCTAATTTTTATGCTAATTACCTCACTAAAGGGTGATTTTATTTTTGTTTTGCACCCAGCAGTCTCCTGCTGCCTTTGACTTGCAGCTTATTCAGAACCAGGGCTGCGATGCGGCACCAGGAGCCTTCGTTCACAACTCCCTGAGGATTTTTATTCCTATTTTATATCCCCTCTCAACTTTCTTTAGTTTAGTTACTGCAGTGCGCCAGCAGCGATGCTCTTTCTGGAACCCTGCAATCCAATCATGGGCCCTGAACCTAGGTGTCACCGCCTAAGCAATGACCCTGCCTCCACAGTATCCCCAGCCCCGGCTGCCCTGGGGAAGGAAAACATGGCTCCTGGACCTTGTGCACGACAATGCACAGCAGTTGCCACCTGAGCCATGGGCTGGCTTTCTTAAAGGCTAATTCTGAAAGCTGTTTCCGCAGGTAGAAACTGCTTCACCCATGGAAATGGCTTGTTATAAAATCGCCTGCGCAATATCTGAGTGAACTTGTGCTCTTGGGTCCTGTATGCACGTAGGTTTACCCAGATTGAGTGGAGGTGTTCCGGGGGAAGGGTGGGGGGGAGCAGAGTAGAACTGGCTGGGTCTGCGTTAATGGAAACAGCCACTGGATGGGGAGGCCAGGACCCACCAGCGGAAGATCAAGAAGATGCAAGGTGGCTGGGGGAGTGAGAAAAGGGGAGGGGCACTGCGAGTGAAAAAATGTGCACAGGCCAGAAAATGTGCACACAACAGAACAGAAAAATAAACCATGTTTTCCGCACATAAAATGTGAGTTATGCACACAAAGAATGTTTTCAGCGCAGAAAGCATTTTTTTGTGCACATAACACTGGTCTACATTTGAAAAAACGTTTTCTACTGACCTAATTATTTTTGCTGATTTTACCCAAATGAAAGGCGCTGATTCCAAATATGAAGTCAAAAAATATGCAATACGTCACATTTTTTCACAAATGAGAAATGTATGATTAAAGATTATAAAGTCGAATATCAAGGGTAATAAGAAGTTCTGAAGAAGCGATAGCACATAATATATTTGTTTCATGCAAAAAATGAATCTATCGTCTAACCAAGAGTACAATAGTTATGTAAATTGTAATTGTTAGGGAGAAATTTTCTCTTTTTGGATGCTCTGGAATAGTTATGATGAGGGTTGTCACATTGTTTGTGTCTTATAGCTGAGGGGAGATTTGGGTACTGGGAGATTTGGGTGTTGTAAAACAACCACAAACGTAACAGAATATATCAGGATCATTCCGGCATCATCCATGAACTATTCGAGTGTTGGATGACATATTCAACAAAAACAGATTTAACAGAGTTAAATTTGCTGCGACTTCTAAGCCTCTTGAATGACTGAATGCTGCCATCGGTTTTCACGCTGCTTATATAATCATAAAATGCCGACATCAGCAGTTTTAAACTGTTTAATAAGCAGTCTTTCTATTGGTTATACTGACTGCATATTGAGCATGTCTTTATGCACATTAATTATCTTTTTGCATATTCAGCATAAGTAAATAATAATGTTACATTATTGCTATAAGAGTTTATGAGTAGACAGCATTTTGCTGAAAAACCGGACGTGACTGGAGGAAACAGATGAGATTTTTGGATTCAGCACACTAAAATACATAAAGATCACATATTATCTTGTAGTCAGCAAAATTGATGTAGACCTGTGTTCATATTTTATGTTTGAAAAATGTGTTTTTATGCGCAAATCATGTTTTCTTAGCATAAAATACCAACTACAGGTCCCAGCACTGGAACTCCAGCTTCAGCCCATAGACTAACATTAGCCCTGGAACTCTATTCCACTGCTGACTAGAAGTTAAATTTCCGATACTAAGGGGCCAATGTAATAAAACCTGCACTAAAACAGGGGTTACATTTTAGCACAGGTTTTGGTTAATGCACACAGTAGAAACCAGCAGTACCGTGGGATGCAGTAAACTAATAGGACACAAATCAAGGAGTAAAAAAGAATGCTCTAAATAGAAAAAAAAAAAAACCTTACCTGAAAATCCACTTTAATGCAGAAAAGTACTTTAAAAACAGGTGCTTGAAGTTGGAAAGAATGTGACCAAAATATGAGTTTGGCATTGGGCATCCAAGATGGACAAAATCTCGCATGCATGCATGGCCTTTTGGGTAAGGCATACCAAGTGAAATCAAAAGGTAAGCTTTCTGAGGAGGCTACCTACAGCCAAACAGTAAACACAGGGCTACGCATCCCGACTAGGGCACAAAAGAGTGTGAATAGCTGTAGGTAGGTGCCTTCCCTAGGGAGTTTACCTTTCATTTCACTTGGTGTGCCTTACCCAACTGCTTTGCATGTGAGACTGTACCCAAGTCAGGATGCAATCTTGCATGCAAGACCATTGAGCCACAGTGCCGTTACACTGTTCAGCTATATCCACCCCAGAGAGGTCACGCTTCAATTTTACTTGCCATGCCTTGAAATACTAGGGTGGGCACCTACAGCGGAACAGTATACACTGGCATTGTGCACAATGGCACTGTATGTGAGATTGGCACTGTGCATCAGGGGAAGACGCGTGTGTGTGCGTGTGCACTCGCTCTCTTCCCTTTGCTCTGTCTACATTGTAGCCTTCTTCCCCATGTGTGTGCTTGTAGGGGTTAGTATAGGAGGTGGGATGAGTTAGAGTTTGAGAGAGTGGTATGTATGTTGGGGGGGGGGGGGATATCGGAGTGTATGTGTATGGCTGGGAGCAACTGAAATTGCTTCAGCTGGCACAATGCTGGTAATTTAACTCCTGGGTCTGAGGTGGGGTAAAAGTTAATTCACATTTCTGGTGGCCAATGTTATTCCATAACACATTATTAGCCAGCTAAAGAAAGTTGCCGCCGCTATCTCTGGGAGTGAGTAACAGGAATTAGAGCAACTACATAGGATCTGCCATGTACTTGCAACCCGGACTGGCCAATTTCATAGATGGAAAGCTGGGCTCAGTGTTCTTATGTTATGATCCCGAACAGCTGAATGTTACGTGCACAGCGCAAAAGTGTGTGTGTAGTGTGTCGGTGCCTGCCCCAGAGATGGTGAGGATGTGAGGTTATGGGAAGAGCAGGTAGAGAAAATCAAAAACCAGACAAGAACGGAGAGGGCTGGAAGGTGTTTCTGCAGAGGGCGCAAGGTAGGGCATTATGCCCAGTTATGGCAGTGGAAGAATATGTAAAAATGAGATCAGGGGAGGGGCCTTTCCTCAAGCAAAAAGATGGCTGTACGTTTTTGCATTTCCAATTCAAACGAGTAATGTCAAAGTGTCTTGAGGCTACGGTTGAGAATCCCAAGTTATTCGGAACACACTTGTTTAGGATTGGGGCCGCATCACTGGCTGGGGAATTAGGTATGAAGGATGAACAGATACAGCAAACTGGGCATTGGACATCAAACAGGTTTAAGGGATAATTTGAGGAGGGGAGAGAATTGGCAATGAATATCCATCATCATCTGTTTTTCTGTTTTCATGGCAGGAAAAAGGGCGTCAATTGAACATCGGCCAAAGATGGTGTGGATTGTAGGGCACTCATTTGTACATTGGGCAAGAAAGAGAGTGGCAAAGAGGCAGATGAAGGCACATTGGTTGGGGCAAAGAGGTATGAAATGGGATCAGCTGATTCCCAGGCTATGGCAGGAGGCTAGGGCACACCCTAAGCATTCATTATACACCTGAGGGATAGTGATTTGATGACACAAAAAGGGGTTAATCAGATTATAGTAATAAGAAGAGATTTGACATTAATTAGAGCAAAGTGGCAGAGCGTGATAATCGTCTCCTCTCAGATCATCCCTAGATTGGTATGGAAAGGAGCGAGGACCAGACGAGGAATAGAAAAGAATAGAAAGAATATGAATAATAGGTGGGTTTATAGGTGAAGGAACTAGGAGGATGTGGAATTCAAAATGCGGAGTTGACAGCTCAATGTAAAGGTCTATTCAGAAAGGATGGGGTCCACCTATCGGGAATAGGGAACATTTTTAATTTAAACATTCAAACAGCAATAGAGGCCCAACTAGAATCCTAAAAAGGGGTTGAGGGGCCCTAGTAAGGGATTACTGCTCCCTCCTCTGGTGGGTGCCAGCTCACCTGCCAAAAGGAAGACTACAAGGGGCACCCAGGTGCCAATAGAGGGGGGCATCTGGGATGGTGGTGGGCATTAACGTTTAGTACATTGTGAATAGCCCCCAAGTAGGAAAGCTCTATACAAGGTAAGAATAAATAACCCCAAGGCTGGGATCCGGGGCAGGCCGAGGTCCGGCTGGCCTGGGGACTGGTGGAATAGTAAATATCAAATGGTGGGAGCTGCACCCTACGGCTGTCCCAGCCCCGAACATCTTGCACAGTATGGCTTGATGAGGGGCAAGACTGGATAAATAACGAGTGAATAATGATGGAAAAGGAAATGCTTAGCAGGAAAGAAAAGTCTCCTCGGTGGTGAGAGCTGCTTCCGTGTAAGATTATTGGTTACTTTATACTTTATACCTCTGGATGTCTTGTTGTGCTTGAAAGAATAAACCTTGGTTTTGGTTAAGGTGTCTCGGTGTTTATTGGAAGGAGGGGAGGTTGTCCTTGGGTGTGAGGGACACGAGGTGTTAAGTTGCCGGATGCACACTGTTGGTTGTTCCAGTCCAGGGGTGCAAGGGCTGGGGTTCCAGCTTAGCGGTGCAAGTGGGGGTGGTTCTTGTGCAGCTTTCTCTCCCTTGGCAGGAAGTACTCGTCCCCTGAGAGGAACGTTACGTGTTCTTGAGTCACATGGCAGCAGCACATATCCTGCTGCACCACCGGTTTAGGCAGTCACCCTACACCCCTGGGATCCGGCTGGAAGAATGCGAGCAGTTGTTAACAAAGGTAAGGACTTTCAATTATAACAAGGCTTTTACACTTTAAAAACTCCGCTTTCCTTTGTAACAGTTTCTTTAGTTGTATTACAGGTAATTCACAAGAGTCTAGTGCACAGGTTTGCAAAATATAATTCTTTTAATGTACTTAACACTACCAGCTTAACAGCTCCTCTTTTAAAATGACTATTTATTGTGATTTCAGAGGAGAACATTACAACAAACACATACTAGAACAATGTAGGAATAGAAACAAGCAAGATTGTCTTAATAAACCCAATTCACTAACCTCGCCTACATAGCTTTTTTTTTTTTTTACAGGTTTTTCTCAGAGACATACAGAAAAAACTCCTAAGGCTTATGCATTCATATTTTCTATCATGTGATATTTTATTACGATCAATTATATCTCTTAAGAAACCACATAAAATGTGGAACCTATGCACAGTGACCCTTTATAAACAACTTAGAAACAATTCTGGTCAGAACTGTGAATGCCCCTTTTTCATGAGCTTACAATTTTTCCTGACTGATGACAAGATGAACCTCGTAAAGATTCTGGCAGGCGAGACGACGGCAGACACGGAGGCAGCTGCCCTTGGTCCTCTTGACTCTCAGAGAAAACCTGCCTCCCTAATGCAAATGTGAGTGTGCATATATGTGAACCTGAAAGAGAATCCAGTCAGGGAGCATGTATGTGAGCCTGAGAGACAGCATATATGTGTGTGTGTGTGCATGTGCATACATGTGAACCTGAAAGAGAATCCAGAGTCAGGGAGCATGTATGTGAGCCTGAGAGACAGCATATATGTGTGTGTGTGTGTGTGTGTGGACATGTGCATATATGTGAACCTGAAAGAGAATCCAGAGTCAGGGAGCATGTATGTGAGCCTGAGAGACAGCATATATGTGTGTGTGTGTGTGTGCATGTGCATATATGTGAACCTGAAAGAGAATCCAGAGTCAGGGAGCATGTATGTGAGCCTGAGAGACAGCATATATGTGTGTGTGTGTGTGTGTGTGGACATGTGCATATATGTGAACCTGAAAGAGAATCCAGAGTCAGGGAGCATGTAGGTGAGCCTGAGAGACAGCATATATGTGTGTGTGTGTGTGTGTGGACATGTGCATATATGTGAACCTGAAAGAGAATCCTGAGTCAGGGAGCATGTATGTGAGCCTGAGAGAGAGCATATATGTGTGTGTGTGTGTGTGGACATGTGCATATATGTGAACCTGAAAGAGAATCCAGAGTCAGGGAGCATGTATGTGAGCCTGAGAGAGTTCCCAGGTATGGACAGCAGGGGAATTTACTAATCCTTATTAGTTTTAATTGTTGGGTGTCATTTGGCGTGAGCTGTTTGAAATATTATATTGGTGCTTGGGAAAATTTTAAAAATGTGTATGAGTTTTAAATTATTGGATGCTTTATTTGTCAGCAGTTTTGAAATTTGTATTCTTCTTATTAGTATTAGAATTTAAAAAAGAAGTAATGCTATTCTGTTTGGAGCTGAAGGATATATGCTAAATTACAATAATTCTTTTGTGATAACACCAGGTGGAGTTTCAGAATAGTCTGCAGGATATCATCATGGGTCTTGAGATGATTGCCTTTATAATACAACTGTGTCTGGTCAACGTTAAATTCAGTTGTGGGGTATCTTTTCTTGAGACACCTTTAAATATAACTGAATTGTTTCCATAAGTGTGTTTATGGTTTAGTGTTGGGAAGTCTTTGAAATAATTGAGTCGTGCATCACTCATGATGTACGACTGATGGTGAAAGCTATTTAGGCATCCACTGTCGGGTACTTGCTTAGGCATTATTTAATGATAAGAGTACAACAAGTAGGGTTCAGACTTGTATGGCTACTGCCCACCCATGTTAACCTTGGGCCCCTCCAAAAAACCAATTCTGGCTACGCCACTGACATGACCACGAATGTCTTGCAGTTATGCTTGCACAAGTCTGTCCTAAGTCTTCTGTGTGTACCCAACCTCAAAGTGTTTCCCTATCTGCAAATCAAGATAAAGGTATGTTTTCTCTATTTCTTTGATCTGGTAGTTGCTTTGTTACTTTGTTAACTATTTTAAGGTTAAAATCAGGTCTGCGAACATTTGTTACTTTCAAAATAACATTTCAGTAAGAAAGCAATTTTTAGTAACTTTTCTTTCCATAAACACAACTTCAGAGTGAATAACAGCTCAGGCAGCCTCCTTCATCTCCTGGAAAACTGATTTTTTTTTAAAAAAAGACAAATTTTCTTTCACCGTGCGTTTATATTATATACAGAGTACAATTACTTCAGTTTAACAGCTAATCCACTCTCTTTGTGTCAGATGGAGTCTGATGGATGGTTTCTTCTCACAACCACCCTCTCAGTCATTTAAATGCAAGAGCAGTCTCTTGCTCAGCCTCTCAGCTACTTCCAGTACACAGACTTGGCCCTTGCAGAAAGCTGCTTGCCTTTCTAAATCACACTCCCAGACTGCCAGAACTACCTTCGGGGGGGGGGGGGGGGGGTTAATAGGGGCGACAGCCCCAGGACTCACATTTTAAGTGACCCCGCACCAGCAAAGTAGCTTCACTGTGTCAGTATAATTTACTGTCATTTTAGAGGTGGAGCCAATCATGGGTGTTTCAGGGCCTCGTTGCGACTGATTTATTCCGGGCCTTGCACCCTCCTCAGTTCAGTCCTGCAGGCCACTCTCCAGAATTCTGTGGCTGGGCCTTTTATTGCTTTTATTTATGTGCAATGTTCCAAGATCGATGGAATATATATGAGCAGCCAATAAATTAAATATAAATAAGTGAGACAACTAAGCTAGGAATTGGTCAGACAAAGTTGATTCTGCACATGACACGCATTAATACATTGATGTCATGGATGTGTCAATATATTCCAACCAATTAAATTAGTTCGGCCTTTGCAGCTCCCCTGGCAACATCTCCCTGTACATTAGCATGTCGATATCCTTATTGTTTTTATTCTGATTCTTCTCTTCACATTCACAATATACTTATAAGCACTGAGCTAAAGTAAAATATACAACTTGTTCCCCAATTTTCTAGTCCATGCATCAGAAAATGGACCCCACTATACATGAATTACCTAACACTTGTGTGTTGGTCACTGTCAGGCTGGAATTCACCTCTTTGCCATGACCTTGAGGGGGGTACACCTTTGGATGGAGTTGGAGCCCTTCCAGTGCTCTCACGATTTGGCACCAACAATAGAAACAGGGGAAAAAAGATCTCCATGAGATGTTCACATTTAAATATTTTGCTAATATATACATTTTACATGGGTTGGGGTGCTAAGGAGCGCACATTAACAGGCAATAGCAGGCATTGATATAATCTAACACGCACTAAAGGCTGGGAGCACTCTCAAAAGTGACAAGATGTTCTGAGAATGACTGTGCTACTTCCTTCCTTAGCACTACTGATGTCAGAATAAGACAGGAGTGCGAGAGAAACTGTGTGGGACAATTAGACTGTGTGAGATACAGTGAGGAAGTGTGGGAGAGTAAGTGTCAGAGGTCATTGAATCTGTGTGAGTCACAGTGACGGAGTGTGGGAGAATGAGTGTCTGGGGTCAGTGAGTCTATGTGAGAGACAGTGATCGAGTCAATGAGCTTTTGTGAGATGCAGGGAGGGAGTGTGAGAGAGTGAGTGTCAACCAATGTAAGTAAGGGATTCATACACTGGACATTCTAAATAGGGGAGTCAGTAAATGCTCAACATCCCCTTTCTATCCCCCAGCATAATTACATTCCATTTCCCTCTCCCACCCCCAGGAATAATCATCACCCTACCTCTTCCTGGCATAATCGCCTACCTCTGCATGCCCTCTCACCTACCCTCCATCCAGGGCTGGTGCAAGGGTATTAGGCACCCTGGGCAAACCTTCTGCCTTGTGTCCGCCCCCCTCTCCCTCCCCCGCTCCAGGCCCTGGCCCCAATCTCATTCACTCAGATATGCCCCCTCTTTCACATGCTTAGGTTCTTTGACTTATTCACACACGCACCCTTACACAGGTTCCCTCCCTCTTTCTTACTAACACCATTACTCTCTCATACACCCACAATCCCTCTCGCTCACACACACACACACACACACACACACACAGGCGTTGCTCACGGGCCTCCGAGTCTCTACTCCTCTCAGCTGTGAGTGGGATGGGATCTCCCACATGGCTGCTCTTTGTCGCCCCCTAATGGCTGGCGCCCTAGGTGACCGTCTAGTTTGCCTATTGGGACACGCCGGCCCTGCCTCCAACCCAAACAGTAAGATTTAATGTTCCAAAAAGTGAGACTGAAGGCCAGAGAGTAAGATATTTCTGGTGGTGTGTTTGTGGTATAAATCTAGAAAGAAATGGCTTTTGTATAGTTTTGCAAATGAAAAAAGATCAGCACAAAATAATATATATTTTTTAATTTTTAATTTTCAAAATTTCACACAATTTACATGAAATATTTTCAAAAGAACACAGTACATATATCCATATATCAAACCAATGAATAAATCAAAACCAGTTAAGTAATATATTTTGCTATAGGTTATATATACCTAAATATAAGAAAAAGTGGGGGCCTAAGAAATGAAGCAGTATATCAATACTTTTTAAATAAGAATCAATAGGGAAGCAGCCTTACTTATTCATGTCGATTCTTCTCTGGGTGTACTATGTGAGTGACCGATCAGAAAATCCCTGAGCTGTTCTGGTTCAAAAAAGATATAATTATTGTTTAAGTATTTAACACAACATTTACTGGGGTACTTCAAAACATAACAGGCCCCTAAACTTAGGACCCTCTCTCTCATACTGAGAAATTCTTTCCTTCGAAGTTGTGTTAACTTTACAATATCAGGGTAAATCCAAATTTGTGCTCCGTAGAACAAAGCAAGCCTGTTTCTCAAAAACATTTTTAACACATGATTTCTGTCTGAAAAAAAAGCAAAAGTAACCAGCATAGACTTTCGTTCTTTAATTTCTGAGTCCACAGATAACTCCAAAAGTTCTGAAATATCCAGAGTATTCCTTCTCTCTTCTTCTCAGCCACTTTCCCTTTGAGGCACGTAATATACTTTAGTGCAAACTGGTAGAATGGATTCTGGTATTTTCAAAATCTCTTTCCTGAGAATTCTAAACTTAAGGGTGATTAATTTTCTGGTCATTAGCAGGATTTCGCCAGCTGAACTGTTTAAATCCTACATGAAAGTACACATTAATATTTAACTTTCTTTACTTTCATTTCTATTGTTCTTTCATTTGGGGTCAGTTAGACTGCGTGAGATACATAGAGGGAGTGTAGGAGAGTGAGTGTCCAGGGTTAGTGAATCTGAATGAGAGACAGAGGGTGAGTGTCCAGAGACAGTGAGGGAGTGTGGGACAGTTAAACTGCATGAGATACAGAGAGGGACTATGGGAGAGTGACTGAGTCTGTGTAAGAGACAGTGAGGAAGTATGGGAGAGTGAGTGTCCAGGGTTAGTGAATCTGAATTAGAGACAGAGGGTGAGTGTCTGTCCAGAGACAGTGAGCCTGTGTGAGAGACAGTGAGGGAGTGTGGGACAGTGAGTATCTATAGACCGTGAAGTCTTGGCCAGAAGTGCTTTTTTAGTCATTTTTGACAAGCCTTTTCAACTAATTGTTAAATTTTTCTTTTTATCAGGTCCCAATAACCAGTTTTAGCCAGTTATTGCTGTATATGCAATTTTCTGAACAGTTGGCACATACCAGATTAGTTAAGCATTAACTAAGAAAACATTAAGCAATATTTTTTTCAGATTACGTGGCAGTTTTCCCATTCTCATAGCAATACATGAAAGCCTGTGAACTGCTTCAAATCATTTTAATGCAAAACATCCCGTGATTTAAAGTAACATAAGAATCTCTTCCTCAAAGTGTCACCTATTAATCAGAGTCCTCCGAGTGCTGAACCCCATATAATAATGAAGGTCTGTGAGAGAATCTGTTATAGCTGATGGAAGTTTATGGTACAATAGTCCCAAAACATATGGCTGCAGGTGTCTTATTGTGTTGTGGGAGTAACAGTGGACCCTTGAGCCGGCCTGACTGAGAAAGAGAGGATGATGGTAGAAGGAGTCTCCGTGGACAGGACACAGGCCGGGAGGCGGATGTTAATGGAGCAAGAGGGAAGTTCTTCACCCTGGAAGCCGGAATCCCCCCGGGAGGAGCCCTTGAGGATCCGAGCCGCTGGGACTTAGGTGGCTGAGGAAGATGACTTTACCCTGGAAGCCTGAGGCTCCCCTGGGAGGAGCCTGTGGGAACCCGGACTGCTGGGACTTAAGCAAACAGCAAGCTGGAAGAGACGGTCTGAGGTCGAGGCAGGCAGCTGGCAAGCAGAGTCGGAGGCAGGCAGAGGTCCGTCCCGGAGAAACAAAGACAGAACAGGCGAGGAAGATCCGGAACCGGAACAGAGGCGGAGCAGGAACTGGGGAATGATGAACCAGGACTGGAACCGGAGCGGAACTGGAGCTGGAGAGGAAGAACTGGAACTGAAGACAGGATCCGAACCTGGAACTGGAATTGAAGACAGAAGCAGGATTCCAAGAAGTACAGACGAGCATCCGGAGCACACAGCAACAGGGAAGGCGGGCAACCTTGTTGCAAGGCACTGACTGAGGGTAGACGCCGGTCTTAAGTATCTGTCGGTGTCTGACATCACAAAAGGGGCGACCCATGGTCCAGCGGGAAAAAGCCTTTAAATTGCCCTCCTTCGCGCGCGCGTGTGCCTAGGCAGGGAGGGGCCATGTTTGGAGACCCGGTGGCGTTCCCCACGTGGAGACGCTGCCGAACAGGCCGCGCAGGCCCGCCCGGACGCGGCGGCCACTGCCCGAACTCGGACCCGCAGAGTGGCGGATCCCAGACCCGGAACCCCAAAACGAGAGGTAAGGTCCCGGTTGCCAGCGCTGCGATCGGGACCGCAACATATTGTTTTTTTTGGGTTTTTTTTGCAGAGTTGGTACCACAGTGGTGCAAGTAAATAATACATATTTTATAAGTGAAATATTTACCTTAGAACACTGAATATTCTTTTTCATCTAAAATCTGTTACTATAATGCATATTTTAAAATTATTTGTGGGAAGGGTGGGGCTAGGAGTGTGTGCAAGGCTGTAATATTCACCTATGATACCTAACCCCTAGCACCAGCCCTGGCTGCATCGGCTCCACAAAAGAAAGCAGTAGGGATGTGAATCGGGCTTTGGACGATTGAAAATATCGTACAATATTTTCAAAATCGTCAGAAATCGGGGGCTCCCCCAAAACGATAGGAAAACCCCACGATATTGATCGTGGGGGTTCTCTTATCGTTTTGGGGGAGGGCGGGAAAAACGGCACACAAAAATAACCCCTAAACCCACCCCGACCCTTTAAAACTAATCCTTTAACTTCCCCTACCCACCTGACCCCCCAAAAACTTTTTACAGGTACCTGGTGGTCCAGTGGGGGTCCCGGGAGCGATTTCCCGCTCCCAGGCCGTCGGCTGCCACTAATCAAAATGGCGCCGATGGCCCTTTGCCCTTACCATGTGACAGGGTATCCGTGCCATTGGCCGGCCCCTGTCACATGGTAGGAGCACTGGATAGCCCCCGCCATTTTTAAAGATGGCGCCGGCCATCCAGTGCTCCCTCCATGTGACAGGGGCCGGCCAATGGCACGGATACCCTGTCACATGGTAATGGCAAAGGCCATCGGCGACATTTTTATTAGTGGCAGCCGACGGCCCGCGAGCAGGAGATCGCTCCCAGGACCCCCACTGGACCACCAGGTACCTGTAAAATGTTTTTTGGGGGGTCGGGAGGGTGGGGGAAGCTAAGGGATTAGTTTTAAAGGATCGGGGTGGGTTTTTTGTTTACCGGCTCGGGCGCAGCCGATAAACAAAACTGCGATCGAGCCGGACGAAAAAAAACAAAACACGATGTGAATTGGAACCAGAATCTGAACCGATTCTGGTTCCAATTCACATGTCTAGAAAGCAGGATTCCATCTGGAGCTGTGCTATTTTGGGTTAGTGGCTCAGACTGCAAGGGCTTAATTTTTTCTTTTTATAAGCCCAGGGAATAATATGGATCACTTCTGGTCCCCCCCTCCCCTGGAGTCAATAGGCGGAGGCGGAGCACAGCCTGGGAACTATAAAAGCAGCAAACTGTGCAGCCTGCAGTCAATGAGAGGGCTGCAGAAAAGTGGAGGTAAGCTACAGGCACAGGAAGGAAGGGGATAAGCCAGGAGGAAATGCCTGTACAGTGTTGGGGAGACTTCTGTGTGAGGTGACTGAACTGAGCTCTGAAAGAAGCAGCTGGCTGTGGAACCAGTGAGTCTCCTAGAGAATGGTATTGGGAAAGGGAGGAGGCTGCTGCAGAATGGGGAAGGGCTGGCAGCAAGCAAGAACTTTACAGCATGATGCAGCAGTGCTGGACTGGGGGCGCTCACTGGGGTAGATTTTCAAAGGGTTACGCGCGTAACCCCTGAAAACCTACCCCTGCGCGCGCAAGCCCCGGGTCGTGCGTATGTCACGGGGCTTTAAAAAATGGGCAGTCTGGGGGCGGGGCCGGGGGCGGGCCATTGGTCCTGGGGTGGTCCCGAGTCCTCCAGCATAGCGGCCGTGCCGGAGGTTCGCGCGCCGGCAGCTGGCCGGCGTGTGCAAGTTATGCCTGCCAGAGGCAGGCGTAACTCGGCGAAACAAGGTAGGGGGGGATTTAAGTAGGGCTGGGGGTGTGTTAGATAGGGGAAGGGAGGGAAAGGTGGGGGGAGCTAAAAAAAAGTTCCCTCCCTTGGAGGGAACGGGGAAAGCCATCGCGACTCCCCTTGGGCTCGGAGCGTGCAAGGTGCACAAGTGTGCACCCCCTTGTGCGCGCTGACCCTGGATTTTATAACATGTGCGTGGCAGCGCGCGCATGTTATAAAATCAGGTGTACAGTTGTGCGCGCTGGGTAGCACGCACAAATGTACCCCGCGCGTGTAACATTTAAAATCTGGCCCACTGTGTGAACACATAAACAGCAGTAGAACAGTAGCATGTCAGAGAACGAGAGTATATGTGTCAGAGAAAGTGAGTGAGAGACACACACCCATACACACTTTGTCTATGAGAGTGTTTATGTGGGTATCTTTCTCTCTGACACACACACACACTCTCTCAGTGAGTGGGTATGTCTATGTGTATGAGAAAGAGTATGTGTTGTTGTGGGTGTTAGTGTGTATGTGCCAATAAAGTTTCTGCAATCTAAAAATCTGTGACTGCGCGTGTATGTGTCTGACACTGGCTGGCAGTGTCATTACTTGTAACGGGTTCAAGAACCAGATCGGGAATCCAGGATATATCTCTGTAAGAAATATAAGCAGATATGTAGGGGGCCCAACCAATTTGCATGGATGGAACAGGGGCTGCTCTGCTCACCCCTGGTCTAGAATGTGCTCAACTTCTTAGTTGTTTTGGAAAGACCAAGTTTATGTTGGAGATATTTTGGCTCAATTCTGCCAGATTCCAGGGTTGACTTGGCATGCTTTTGGGAGCTGTTGACACAAGTGCTGCAGGGAAAGTACTTGAGGGCATCAGATACTAGAGATGTGAATCGTGTCCTCGATCGTCTTAACGATCGATTTCGGCTGGGAGGAGGAGGGAATCGTATTGTTGCCGTTTGGGTGTGTAAACTATCGTGAAAAATCGTTAAAATCGTGAGCCGGCACACTAAACCCCCCTAAAACCCACCCGACCCTTTAAATTAAATCCCCCACCCTCCCGAACCCCCCCCCAAATGCTTTAAATTACCTGGGGATCCGGCGGTGGTCCAGAACGGCGGCGGTCCGGAACGGTCCCCTCAATAGAATCGTGTTGTCTTCAGCCGGCGCCATTTTTCAAAATGGCCGCCGCAAAATGGCGGCGGCCATAGACAAAAAGGATTCGACGGAGGAGGTCGTTCCGGACACCCGCTGGACTTTTGGCAAGTCTTGTGGGGGTCAGGAGGCCCCCCCAAGCTGGCCAAAAGTTTCCTGGGAGTCCAGCGGGGTTCCGAGAGCGATTTCTTGCCGCGAATCATTTCCGTACGGAAAATGGCGCCGGCAGGAGATCGACTGCAGGAGGTCGTTCAGCGGGGGTTCCGGACCGCCGCTGAACGACCTCCTGCACTCGATCTCCTGCCGGCGCCATTTTCCGTACGAAAACGATTCGCGGCAAGAAATCGCTCCCGGAACCCCGCTGGACTCCCAGGAAACTTTTGGCCAGCTTGGGGGGGCCTCCTGACCCCCACAAGACTTGCCAAAAGTCCAGCGGGGGTCCGGAACGACCTCCTCCGTCGAATCGTTTTTGTCTATGGCCGCCGCCATTGTGCGGCGGCCATTTTGAAAAATGGCGCCGGCTGAAGACAACACGATTCTATTGAGGGGGCCGTTCCGGACCGCCGCCGTTCTGGACCACCGCCGGATCCCCAGGTAATTTAAAGCATGGGGGGGGTTCGGGAGGGTGGGGGATTTAATTTAAAGGGTCGGGGGTGGGTTTTAGGGGGTTTTAGTGTGCCGGTTTTCCTGCCCTCCCCCTTCCCCCGATTTACGATTTTTTAACGATAAATCGGGGGAATTGGTATTGTATCGTGGCCCTAACGATTTTTTGACGATTTAAAATATATCGGACGATATTTTAAATCGTCAAAAAACGATTCACATCCCTATCAGATACCCCATGGGCCAGTTTTGAAAAAATCTCCCAGGCCAATATTTTCCTGCAATCTGCCCCAGGGGCTGAAACAATTAGTTGAGATACAAGGAAATAAGCCATCTCCCTCCTCTGCTAAGATACTCTCTGTGCAAAGTTTAGATTACTTAACTCAGTCTCTTAGGAGGGTGATCCAGCCATGTGCTCCTGGGCCTGGATATCTCTGGAAAGGAAGTCTTGCAGTCTCTCAGCCCCTGGTTCCTCTGTCCCTTGTTGGGATTTTACATGTAGCTTGGTTATGAAGCAAGAATAGCTGCCTGTCTCTCTAATTCCTCAGAGTGCAGACTTCTGTCCCTCCCTTTTGATAATTAGCTCTTTAGGAGAAGAACTGATTGCAGAGCTGAAAGATGCATTCCTGTCTTCCTGGCTTCAACTCCTGGCCATCCCTGCCCCGCACACACAGACAAAGCCAGCCAAATTGCACCTTTACTACCTTAAATGGTCTCCCAGCATTCCTTGTCTTCCTCCTCTGCTGGCTATGTAGTGTTATTCTCTGGGCTGTTAACACTGGGCTGTTAACACTGTGAGTGCTGGATGCTGGTTCTTGCAGAACATTTGTCATTCTCAGGAGAGCACATGGGTTTTTGACAGATATTTATATTCTTTCACTTTGGCTGCGGCAACTTGCAGTCTCTGCAAGGTTGAAAATGACTTTTTGAAGGTCCAAAACACATCACTCAGATCCAGACGCAACTTGGTCCACATTGTAAGCGGTCAACAAACCTACCCGGGCTAGAGGCACGGCAGCGTGGTTAAGAAAATTTAAAGTAAAGGCGGTTAACCACAAACAAAAGATAAGTGCCCTGCCATTTCTCTAATTATCGGGATTGTTGTTAAAACAGATTTGGAATGGTGTGAAATTACTAGAGATGTGAATTGGAACCGGAATCGGTTCGGTTCCGGTTCCGATTCAAATCGTGCATTTTTTTTCGTCCGGCCCGATTGTTTTTTTTTTTTATCGGCTGCACCCGATCCGATAAATAAAAAACCCACCCCAACCCTTTAAAACCGCTCCTTTAGCCTCCACCACCCTCCCGACCTCCCCAAAACATTTTAAAATTACCTGGTGGTCCAGTGGATGTCCCGGGAGCGTTCTCTCGCGCTCGGGCTGTCGGCCGATAAACAAAAAACCCACCCCGATCCTTTAAAACCGTTCCCTTAGCCTCCACCACCCTTCCGACCCCCCCAAAAACATTTTAAAATTACCTGGTGGTCCAGTGGGCCCCAGGAGCGATCTCCCGCTCTCGGGTCGTTGGTGTTATGACTGTCCAAATCCAGAAGTGGATCCTTAGGCCGACCGACTCGGAGAAACGGCCGGGAGGCAGAATCACACTGGGCGGATGGGCTTCACCTGGAATCCTGCGACCCCTCCAGAGGAGCTGTGGGAGCCCGGATCACCAGGACTTAGGAGTCTTCACCCTGGAAGCCCGAGGTCCCCCCAGGAGGAGCCCGTAGGGACCCGGGCCGCTGGGACTTAGGCAAAAAAAAACAAGAACCCAGTCAGGAATACGAACCGGAGTCAGGACAGGAGGCAAGCAGCTGAAGATGGAGTCACGGACCGGAGTGGGAACAGATAGCAATCAGACAGATGAAGAATCAAAATGACTAGCAGGAACTCAAGACCCAGATATCAGGCAGTAATCAGAACCAAGCAGGCAGGCAGGCAGAAATCTGATGACAGACAGCAAAGGTCAGAAACCAGACGACAAACGGCAACAAGCTATTCAGTCAAAGATTCTGGTTGCAAGGCAACGTACAGTTCCTGGAACTTGTTTTAAAACTCCTACCAGCCTCTGATGTCATCAGGGGGCGTGTCCTTCCTACCAGCCTCTGATGTCATCAGGGGGCGTGTCCTTGCATCGATCCTGCCGGCTAAAACAACGTTGATTCTTGCGGGTTTGAGAGGCCCGGGACCCGAGGGACTGCTGCGCTTTAGGAGCAGGTAAAAGCCCGGTCACTGAGGCAGTGACCGGGATCGCAACAGTACCCCCCCTTTTACGCCCCCTCCGTAGAGGACCGGGTTTTCCAGGATTATCCAGATGGTATTGGACTAGCAGAGACTTGTCTAGGATATTCCGTGCCGGTTCCCAGGAGTCTTCTTCAGGACCACAACCCTCCCAGGCTAGTAAGTATTCCCATCGGCGATTACTGAAGCGCACATCCTTTATCTCTTGTACTTGATAAATAGGTTCTTCAGATGATGTGGCTGAAATTGCATCTTGAGTAAGTCGATGAAAACGAGAGTACATTACAGGTTTCAAGAGAGATACGTGAAACACATTATGGATGCGTAGGGTTGAAGGTAGACGAAGCCTGTAAGAAACCAGTCCTATCCGTTCGACCACAGGAAACGGACCACAAAACCTGGGAGCCAACTTGCGAGAACGACCTGGGAAGTGAAGGTTCTTGGTGCTTAACCATACCTTGGATCCCGGCAACAATACAGGAGCTGGGCGACGATGACGATTTGTGGTTTTCTGTGCTCTCTGAGCGGTGAAAGAAAGTCGTTTTTGTAGTACTTCCCATAGTTGATGTAACCGCATAGCCACGGTCTGAGCCGCAGGAGACTGAATCTCTACAGGAACTGGAACTGGAGGTCTGAGATGACGTCCAAAGACAGATTGGAACGGAGACTGTCCTGTAATCGAATGTGTGTGATTATTGTAAGCGAATTCGGCCCAAGGCAACAGAGAAACCCAGTTATCTTTTCGCTCAGAAATGAAACTACGAAGAAATGTCTTGAGAGAGCGATTCATCCGTTCAGTCTGTCCATTGCTCTGTGGGTGGAATGCAGTGGATAAATTCAATTGTACTCCAAATTTCTTACAGAGAGCGCGCCAGTAGCGAGCTGTAAATTGTGGACCACGATCAGAGACAATACTCTGCGGGAGACCATGAGCCCGAAAAATATGCTGAATGAAGAGCCCCGCCATCTCAGGAGCCGAAGGAAGCTTGGGCAGAGGAACCAAATGGACCATTTTCGAGAACCGGTCCACGGTGACCCAAATTACCGTGTTACCTTCAGACGGGGGTAAATCCACCACGAAATCCGTGGCTATGTGAGTCCAAGGTTCGGTGGGTATCGGCAAAGGACATAGCAATCCCCAGGGACGTCCAGGATGAGGCTTCTGTCTGGCACAAGTTGGACATGCATCAACGTATTCCTGTACATCTCGCCGTACTCGTGGCCACCAGTAATACCGGTTCAATAGAATTAAAGTTCTTTCCCGACCGGCGTGACCTCCCGTGAGGGAATCATGGGCCCACTCTAACACCTTCCTGCGGTCACGCCGGGACACCACCACTCGACCTTGCGGGGAAACAGTAGTGCTGGCGAGTAGAATCCGAGCTGGATCGATGATGCACTGAGGAGGATCATCTTTTTCCTCGAAAATGGAGTTCCGGGATAAGGCATCAGCCCAAACATTCCTTGAGGCAGGCCGATATTTCAGAACAAAATCAAACCGACTAAAGAAAAGTGACCATTGAGCCTGCCTGGGATTAAGGCGTTGAGCATGTGACAGAAACTCGAGATTCTTATGATCAGTAAAAACAGTGACCTGATGTTGGGCCCCCTCCAACCATTGTCGCCACTCCTCGAAAGCCAACTTGATGGCTAATAGTTCCTTATCGCCTATACCGTAGTTGCTTTCGGCAGGCGTGAATTTTTTAGAAAAATAGGAGCACGGTAGCAATTTTCTGGAACTAGAATACTGAGACAATACCGCTCCCACAGCCACACTTGAAGCGTCGACTTCCACTACAAACGGTCGCAGTGGATCCGGATGACGTAAGCAGGTTTCCAACAGAAACGCCTTCTTTAAGTTTTGGAATGCTTCACATGCTTCAGAATTCCAATGTCGAGTATCTGCCCCTTTTTTAGTTAGAGCAGTCAGTGGTGCTACTAAGCGCGAATATCCAGGAATGAAATGTCTGTAAAAATTTGCAAACCCTAGGAAGCGTTGTAACGCCTTTAGCCCCAAAGGTTGTGGCCACTTCTGGATAGCGGACACCTTTTCGGGATCCATGTTGAACCCCGTAGCAGAAATAACATATCCCAAGAAAGGCACAGAGTCCTGTTCAAATAAACACTTTTCTAGTTTCGCATAAAGATGATGATCCCGGAGGATCTGGAGTACTTGTCGTACCTGGCGTCGATGAGACTCTAAGTCCTGTGAAAATATTAGAACATCGTCAAGATATACAATGACACAAGAGTACAATAATTCTCTGAGTATCTCATTCATGAGATGTTGGAAAACGGCTGGAGCGTTGCATAAGCCAAATGGCATGACTAGGTACTCATAATGCCCATCCCGGGTATTAAATGCGGTCTTCCATTCATCTTCAGGACGGATACGGACCAAGTTGTAAGCGCCCCTTAAGTCCAGTTTAGTGAATACTCGTGCCTCTTGGAGTTTGTCTAATAGTTCTGGGATTAAGGGCAATGGGTATCGATTCTTCTTTGTAATGGTATTCAAACCCCTGTAATCAATGCATGGCCTCAGGGATCCATCTTTTTTAGACACAAAAAAGAATCCTGCCCCCGCAGGAGACTTAGACTGACGTATGAACCCTTTGGCAAGGTTCTCCTTGATATACTCCGACATAGCTCTAGTTTCTGGTAGAGAGAGCGGATACACTCTACCCCGTGGAGGAGTTGTCCCAGGAAGCAAGTCTATGGCACAGTCAAAAGGACGATGTTGAGGTAGAATCTCCGCCTTTTCTTTGGAAAAAACGTCAGCAAAGTCTGCGTAGGGTGCTGGAAGTAAAACCCCAACGTGAGCCAAGGGAATAGGAGGAATCACAGTGGTAGTAATGCATGACTGAAAACAGTGAGAACTCCACTGGGTAATTTGAAGATCTTCCCAGCTAATCACCGGTGAATGTAGTCGCAACCAAGGCAAGCCAAGGACTACCGGGTACACTGACCTCTCCAAGACCAGGAACGAGATTGTTTCCTGATGTAACAGCCCGGTTTGAAGTATAAGCGGCGTGGTGGAAACAGAAATACTCCCAGGCAAGAGAGTACCTTGGATGGAAGTAACCCGTAGTGGTGGCTCACGGGGTCGCGTGGCTAATTGAAATTGTTGAACAAGTGTCTGAGTGATGAAGTTCCCTCCGGCTCCGGAGTCAATAAGAGCCCGTGTTTTGAAGGAACCCCCGGGAAACTTTAAAGTTATAGGAACTGTCAATTGAGGAGTTGCATTTAGACAATCCAGGAGACACTCCTCCAAATCCCCTAGGCGTGAGCGTTTCCCGCCCGTTCCTTACATTGTGACAGGAAGTGACCCTTCCCACCACAATACAAGCAGAGTCCCAGAGACCGGCGACGTCGTTTCTCCTCTTCTGACAAAGCGGTTCTTCCTATCTGCATAGGCTCCTCGGAGGAAGATTCAGCAGACGTCCCCGGAGATCGAGAACTCGGCATAAGCGGTCTCGAAAAGGCAGGCGCCAGAGGGTTCAAGCGTCGTGGAGGACGTACCTCCTTGGCCCTCTGTTGCAGACGTTGATCAATGCGTCCGGCGAGTTCAATGAGAGCGTTAAGTTCCTCGGGAATATCTCTGGCAGCTAGGACGTCCTTGATCCGACCCGCCAGACCTTCTAGGAAAATTCCCCGGAGGGCATCATCCCGCCAACCCACTTCCAGAGCCAGCGTGCGGAATTCCAAAGCATATTCGGCCAAGGTACGCGCTCCTTGCCTGAGTTGCAGTAACTCTGAAGTTGCCGAAGTCTGACGAGCTGGTTCATCAAAGACTGCTCTGAAGTTCGTCACAAACAGATCCAAGTTAGCAAGGGTATCATCATTTTTCTCCCACATTGGTGACGCCCAGTTCAGAGCCTTACCATCCAGTAAGGAGAAAATGTAAGCTACTTTGACAGAGTCATTAGGAAATTGATTCGGGAGTAAGGCAAACCGCACAAAACATTGGTTTAGAAAACCACGACACGCCTTAGAATCCCCTGCATATCGAGAAGGAGCAGGAAGCTGGGTAGTCGTCTGAAGAGTGACGACCTGTGCGGTCACAGGAACGGGAGCCAAAGCTGGGGGCTCGGCATCCATGCGTGTTGCCATGCGTTCTACAGTAGCGACCAAAGAGTCCAGTACCTGCTGCTGTTGCACCAGTCGTTGGGCAAGCCCCGGAATGGCCTGGAGACCAGCGAGATCTGCCGGATCCATGGCCTTGCAAAACTGTTATGACTGTCCAAATCCAGAAGTGGATCCTTAGGCCGACCGACTCGGAGAAACGGCCGGGAGGCAGAATCACACTGGGCGGATGGGCTTCACCTGGAATCCTGCGACCCCTCCAGAGGAGCTGTGGGAGCCCGGATCGCCAGGACTTAGGAGTCTTCACCCTGGAAGCCCGAGGTCCCCCCCAGGAGGAGCCCGTAGGGACCCGGGCCGCTGGGACTTAGGCAAAAAAAAACAAGAACCCAGTCAGGAATACGAACCGGAGTCAGGACAGGAGGCAAGCAGGCTGAAGATGGAGTCACGGACCGGAGTGGGAACAGATAGCAATCAGACAGATGAAGAATCAAAATGACTAGCAGGAACTCAAGACCCAGATATCAGGCAGTAATCAGAACCAAGCAGGTAGGCAGGCAGAAATCTGATGACAGACAGCAAAGGTCAGAAACCAGACGACAAACGGCAACAAGCTATTCAGTCAAAGATTCTGGTTGCAAGGCAACGTACAGTTCCTGGAACTTGTTTTAAAACTCCTACCAGCCTCTGATGTCATCAGGGGGCGTGTCCTTCCTACCAGCCTCTGATGTCATCAGGGGGCGTGTCCTTGCATCGATCCTGCCGGCTAAAACGTTGATTCTTGCGGGTTTGAGAGGCCCGGGACCCGAGGGACTGCTGCGCTTTAGGAGCAGGTAAAAGCCCAGTCACTGAGGCAGTGACCGGGATCGCAACAGTTGGCTGCCATTAATAAAAATGGCGCCGATGGCCCTTTGCCCTTACCATGTGACAGGGTAACCGTGCCATTGGCCGGCCCCTGTCACATGGTAGGAGCACTGGACAGCCGGCGCCATCTCCAAACATGGCCCCTCTTGCCAATACTGAGGTCTTCTCTCTAGCACAAAAAATTCTTGTTGTTAGAAATACATAAAAGTTTAAAGATTAATAAAGACAATTTATTTTAACAGCAAAATTCTTTTACAATTTACAATAATTTTTGGCAGCATACACCACACTACATAACTAGTTATTGTTTGTAATTGGTATGAGAAGTTTACTATATTGTTGTTATTCAGTTTACTCAAGTATGTCCAAGGGCAAAACCCATACCTAACATGCATTACAATAGGTCTAATACCATATGTGTTCCAGGTGTCTTTTTTTGCAAAGTTTTTTGGTTGGCATCACAGCAGTGCATGTTTTTCTGAATAATAAAATGGTACCAGCTACAGTGCTCAGCTGGTGCCCTTTTTACATGCCGGTAGATAGGACAAAGGCACCTGGGGATCACTCCTGCACAATTTAGGAATTTTTGACTTGCAGATGTGGTAAGAAATGTTAAGGGGCTGGGTCAGTTTTGAATGTTTGGATCGTTGGATGGAGCAGGACTAGTTTAGACAGGGAAAGGGGGTCTGGGACAGAGCATGAAAACGATAGTTTCTATTAAGTGTGTTGTTTATTTGTAAAACAAAAATTCTGTGATAAAAAAAACACAACTAGGGGTGGGGGGGAAGGGGGCAGCTCACTGACTGTATGCATAGGACAGCAAAAATGTTAGCACTGGCCCTGAGGCCGAGATAAGGGGACTGTTTGCAGAGAGCAGCAGGGGGTTTTGAGGCAGCAGCAGGAGGTCTGCTGTTTGCCTCCTGCCAGGAGAGGCAGGGCAGGTGTGAGCAGAGGTGGCAGGAGTTTTTCCTGCTGCTGCAGTGATGTTGATGGTGGGGTTTTGAGGGGAGTAGGCCCAGGGAGCCCCTGCCACAGTGAAAATAAGCAGGCAAGAGTGAGCAGAGAGCTTCAGGTGAGGCTCCTGCTGTAGAATAAGAGCTGCTGTGGTGTCCGGTGTTGGTCGCAGAGGCTCCTCAGGCCTGGGGCCACTGTGTCTAGCACCAACCATGAGACTGGCCTGTCCGGCTCACTGGGAAATGCCCAAAGGCCGGATAGAGCAATCATCCTCTGCTTGGCCCCTGCTGAAACAAAAACAGAAGTCATTTAGGGCAGGGGATTTAGTGAATCCAGCCTGGCAGGGGATGCACAGAAAGAAATATTCTCCCTAAAAAAAACCCTAAATGATCTGGAAAGAAATACGACGAGTGAGGTAATCAAATTTGCAGATGATACAAAATTGTTCAGAGTAGTTAAATCAGAAGCAGATTGTGATAAATTGCAGGAAGACCTTGTGAGACTGGAAAATTGGGCATCAAAATGGCAGATGAAATTTAATATGGATAAGTGCGAGGTGATGCATATAGGGAAAACTAACCCATGCTATAGTTACACAATGTTAGGTTCTATATTAGGTGCTACAACCCAAGAAAGAGATCTAGGCATCATAGTGGATAACACATTGAAATCGTCAGTTCAGTGTGCTGCGACAGTCAAAAAAGCAAACAGAATGTTGGGAATTATTAGAAAGGGAATGGTGAATAAAACGGAAAATGTCATAATGCCTCTGTATCGCTCCATGGTGAGACCACACCTTGAATACTGTGTACAATTCTGGTCGCCGCATCTCAAAAAAGATATAATTGCGATGGAGAAGGTACAGAGAAGGGCTACCAAATGATAAGGGGAATGGAACAGCTCCCCTATGAGGAAAGACTAAAGAGGTTAGGACTTTTCAGCTTGGAGAAGAGACGACTGAGGGGAGATATGATAGAGGTGTTTAAAATCATGAGAGGTCTAGAATGGGTAGATGTGAATCGGGTTATTTACTTTTTTGGATAATAGAAAGACTAGGGAACACTCCATGAAGTTAGCATGGGGCACATTTAAAACTAATTGGAGAAAGTTCTTTTTTACTCAACGCACAATTAAACTCTGGAATTTGTTGCCAGAGGATGTGATTAGTGCAGTTTAGTATAGGTGTGTTTAAAAAAGGATTGGATAAGTTCTTGGAGGAGAAGTCCATTACCTGCTATTAATTAAGTTGACTTAGAAAATAGCCACTGCTATTACTAGCAATGGTAACATGGAATAGACTTAGTTTTTGGGTACTTACCAGGTTCTTATGGCCTGGATTGGCCACTGTTGGAAACAGGATGCTGGGCTTGATGGACCCTTGGTCTGACCCAGTATTGCATATTCTTATGTTCTTATGTTCTTAAGGTACTAAGTGAGGGAGTAGGCCCTACTATAAAGAAACTCCAGAGCTCCTCTCTCTACAAAAATCCAACTCGAATGCCGCACTTCCTCTTATCTCAATCTCTACTTATAAGAAGTTCCACCCTCTCAGGTAGCCTCTGGAGGAGGAGCTAAAGTGTGGGATCCCTTCTAGCTGACTGATGGGATGCTAGGGACATCTAGTGGCTAACCCATAGGGGGCTGCAAGTGCTAGACAGATTATAATACCTATACAATAATAAAACAAACAGCAGACAATTAACAGCCAATTTAAAAATATCCTGCACTTTCAAACGTTGTCATCTCCTGCAAGACAAGATGATAAAAATTAACCATCTGAAAAGTCCTCAGAACAAAAAAGTGTTTTCAAGTTCTTATGAAACTGTGCATAATCTGTTGTCAGCTGAAGTTCATTGTGCAATGCATTCCACATTACAGGTCCTACTGCAGCTTGATTAGGAGTCTTCTGTAAATGAGCCTGCTTAACTGAAGGAACAGAACAACTACCTTGCAAAAGCGCAATCCACAAGAGGAAACATAAGGTAAAATCAAGTTTGAGAAATAATATGGAGAGTCCCCACTAATAACTTTAAAAGCAAGGCACAATATCGCAAATGTTATCTGTTGAGAAACTGATAACGATTGTGGAAAATGGTGTCGACCAACCCAAAGCTAGGGGGAGCTCTGGGCCACCACTAGACTACCAAGGAGTCTTTTTTAGGTAACGGGGAGGTCCGGGGTGGGGGTAGTGAGAAGGGGCCATTAGACTAACATGGAATGTTTTTTTGTGTGTTTGTGGGGTCTGGGGGCAGAGGCTGATACTGACAGCGTGCCATCAGGTATGTGTGTGGCAGGGCACTTTCACCCAGGGTGCCATTTGCCCAGGGCTGGCAGAAGCACTAGGTGAGCTGGGCCTAGGTTGCCGAACATTCGGGGGCACGAGTGGTGGCAGGAAAGAGGCATGGGGAATTGAATCTTCACTCCTCTTTGCCTCCGCTGCTGCTTGTGAGGCATGTGGGGCAGAAGGTGCCGAGGGCACCTAATCCCCTTACACTGGTCCTGCATTTGCCCTAGATCTTTAAAGCTTCTTCACTGGTCTTCAGCATGCCAAGAAACCTGCCTTAAAGGAACTACTCCCGCTGACAGTTAAATCTGTACTACTCTTATTGAGGGTTTGCCGTCGCAGTATGGTCAGTTTGCTGATGTTTTCTCCAAAACAGCCGCTGATATCTTGCCGCCACATTGGGAGTTTGATTGTGCCATTAATCTGGTTCCGGGAGCGACTCCACCTCGGGGTAGAGTCTACCCATTATCCGCCTCAGAGACCCATGCCATGACCAAATACATTCAAGAGAATCTACAGAAGGGGTTCATTCGATGATCTACGTCTCCAGCCGGAGCCGGTTTCTTCTTCGTGGGGAAAAAAGATGGGACTCTGTGTCCTTGTATCGATTTCCATGGACTCAATGCCATCACCATAAAAGACCGCTACCCATTACCTCTAATTGCTGAACTCTTTGATCATTTTCAAGGAGCCCGGGTATTTTCCAAATTAGATCTCCGAGGAGCATATAACCTGATCAGGATTCGTGAAGGTGATGAATGGAAAACGGCTTTTAATACTAGAGATTGCCATTATGAATATCTAGTTATGCCATTCGGATTGACCAATGCTCCTGCAGTATTTCAACACCTCGTTAATGAAATATTTCGAGATCTACTTTATGTCTGTGTAGTGGTCTATTTAGATGACATTCTAATGTTTTCTCCCAATCTATAGTCACACCGGCAACATGTCGTTCAGGTTTTGCAATGCCTAAGAGAAAACCGGCTGTATGCTAAGATTGAAAAATGCATTTTTGAATGAGAATCACTACCCTTCCTCGGGTATATTATCTCTAAACAGGGTTTTCAGATGGACCCCTCCAAGTTGAAATGCATCCAATAATGGCTGCAGCCTAATGGATTACGTGCACTTCAACACTTTCTTGGATTTGCGAACTACTATCGTAGTTTTATTCAGAACTTTTCTAAACTAGCTGCACATCTCACTGCTCTGACTCGTAAGGAGGCAAACATCAAGGCTTGGCCCATAGAGGCTGAAGAAGCCTTCCAGGCACTCAAGAACTTCTTCCTGCAACAACCATGTCTTCGACATCCTGATCCCAGACTTCCATTTATTGTAGAAGTGGATGCATCAGCAGAGGAAGTTGGAGCCGTCTTAAGTCAGACTAACACATTGGGAACATCTTATCCTTGCTCATATTTCTCCAAGAAATTTTCTCCAGCAGAATGCAATTACTCCATCGGGGATAAGGAGCTTCTCGCCATTAAACTGGCATTTGAGGAGTGGTGGCAGTGGTTGGAGGGTGCACACCGCATAACAGTCTTCACGGATCATAAAAACTTGATATATCTTCAGCAAGCTCAACATTTGAACCCCCGTCAGGCTTGCTGGGCCCTCTTTTTCACACGTTTTAATTTTGAACTACGCTACCGACCAGCCGATAAGAACATTAAGGCTGACACCTTATCCTGATTCTTCTCTACCGACGATATTGAAGATCCCGTATAACATATTATTGACCCGGCTCGCATTATTCTCTCTGCAACATTCACGGTTCCACCGGATAAAACAGTGGTGCCTAAAAGACTCCGTAATAAAGTATTGGCTTGGGGTCATGATTCCCAGTTAGCCGGACATCCCAGACGAGTTCGAACTCAAACACTCCTCCAACAATACTATTGGTGGCCTGAGATGCGTAAGGATATATGAGCTTATGTAGAATCATGCCCAACTTCCGCTTAACATAAAATTCCTACAGGAAAAACTTGGGGCCTTTTACAACCGTTGCCAGTTCCCACGAAACCATGGACACATATCTCCACAGACTTCATTGTGGAACTTCCACCATCTGAAGGCAACACTGTGATATGGGTAGTGGTAGATCGGTTTTCTAAAATAGCCCACTTTATCCCGCTGCCCTCCCTCCTGTCTGCTCCTTGGCTGGCTCAATTATTCATGCTTCACATTTTCCGTCTTCACGGACTGCCTCAGCACATCACCTCAGACTGTGGTCCTCAGTTCACGGCTCGATACTGGCTCAACCTCTGCAAGAAGTTTCGTATTTCTCTGGACTTTACCACAGCATTCCATCCTCAGGCTAATGGTCAGGCAGAACATACGAATCGAACGTTAAAACAATTTCTATGGCTCTATGTCAACTCTCGACAAGATGATTGGGCATCACTCCTTTCCTGGGCTGAATTCTCCCACAATTCGCCTGCCAGCACCTTGACGGGGGCATCCCCTTTTCAGATTATCTTTGGTCGTCAGCCCAGGCCACCCTTGCCTGTACCGCTGCCTGTTCCTTTGCCTCCGGCTCAGCTAACTGCTGCACAGCTGAAACAGCTTTGGGTTCATACTCAACAGATATTACGTAACGCAGCTCACTCCGCAAAGAGATTTGCCGACCAACATCGATGACGAGCTCCTCAGTTTCGTCCAGGGGAAAAGTTGTGGCTCAGCACCCGGCACATCCATTTGAGAGTTCCTTCTATGCGATTGGGCCCTCGCTATATTGGACCCTTTCCGGTGCTGCAACAATTAGGTCCTGTAACCTACCAACTTCGACTGCCCACCACGTTGAGAATCCACAACTCCTTCCATGTGTCCCTTCTGAAGCCGTTGGTCCTCACTTGGCCTACCCAGAAAACTCCCGAAATGGTGCAACATAGAGCAGTAGATGAAACCATATATCAAGTACGTGACATTCTGGATGTCCGGAGACGGGGCAACACCTGGGAATACCTCCTAGCGTGGGAAGGATTCGGATCTGAGGAGAATTCCTGGAAGCCTGCTAAGAATATACTGGACAAGTCTCTTCTCAAGGACTTTCACTCCAAACACCCTGGTAAACCCAAGACTTCCAGGGGGAGACCTAAAGGAGGGGGTACTGTTAGCACCGCCGGCCGCGGCAGCCCGTGACCGGGGCCGGGTGTCATGGCCGCCAACCGTGGTGGGCAGCAACCAGGGCTGGGCGGGTGGTCACAGCGAAAGTAACATACCCCAGGTGTCGTCGTCGAGGGCTCCTGCAGTTGCAGGCAGCCCTCGTTGCTTTTCTCCTGCGGCCAGTGCCGCGGCCAGACTCGGCCACATGGTTCCTCGGCCGGGCCGGCTCCTCCCCCTCTGCTTCTACTAGAGCCACACGTGCGGCTGATGTGAATTCTTAAAGGAGCCATGACAGGAAATAGTCATGGCTCATCCTGAGACTCCTCCCCTGATATCCTGTACTTAAGGCAAGGTCTGATCCTCAGACCTTGCCTTGGTATCAAGGTTCCTGGCTGGGTGTAGTCCTGAGCTTCTTGTTCCTGGTTCTTCATCCCGCTCTGCTTCCCTGCTCTGTTGGATTGACTCTTGGCTTCTGACCCCTGGATTAGCGTTCGTGCTTCCATGGCTTGATCCTGGTATGGCTTGCAACTCTTCTCCTCCTTTCTCCTGGACTGGCTTTGGACCCTTCTCCTGATTTGATCCTGGACTGGCTTACGATCTTTCTTGTGTGCCGGCTCTGGATTACTCTGTGATTCCTTCTTCAAGACTTCCACGACCTGCTGGAGGCACCAGCCGTCTGGAACCCACGACCCACAGGAGGCACCTGCATCCAGACCTTTCTTCAGTCTTCAGGGGAGTCTCCTAAGTTCCAGCAGCCGGGTCCCTACGGGTTCCTCCTGGGGGGATCACGAGCTTCCAGGGTGAAGTCTTTGTTCAACAGCTACAGCATTCGGCCTCGCCCTTCGACAGTAGAGACCTAAGGGGATTGTTTCTTTTAGGTAGTGCTGACTCTACCTCGGAACAGGGGTCCACCTTCTGATTCATAACAAGAAGAAGTAGGGGGCATTCCATGAAGTTAGCAAGTAGCAAATTTAAGACTAATTGGAGAAAATTATTTTTCACTCAACGCACAATAAAGCTCTGGAATTTGTTGCCAGAGGATGTGGTTAATGCAGTTAGTGTACCTGGGTTCAAAAAAGGTTTGGATAAGTTCTTGGAGGACAAGTCCATTAGCTGCTATTAATCAAGTTTACTTAGGGAATAGCCACTGCTATTAATTGCATCAGTCTCCAACATTCACCAATTCAAGGGAATCCTTGTTCTGTGGTATTTCTTTTGTACGGTGGCTCTGTTCAGGGATAACCAATTTGTGGCTATCCTTTTCATTCGCCCCGGGTATTACTCTTTATTGTCTGTACTCTCATATTTGAATTTTTATTTTTTATATATTTTTTGTGCTTCATAAAATCCCACCTCCCTGTTCGCTAATCCGACCCGCTTGTGTGTTCTTATAGTTAAATACTTATCAAGGCTGCCGCCTCTATCTCTTCTCACGGGGTCGGATCCGCCTGCCCGACATTGGCCATGTTTCGGCACAAGGTGCCTGCTTCAGGGGCTACGGGAGAGAAGTCTACTGTGTCCAGGCTGGGTTCACAGTATCGATATATCTTCAACTGTATAAAGTCAAAAATAGTTTATTCCAACCTAATTTCAATTTAAACTTACTATCTATTATTTACCACCCTCAAGTCAATAACACTTACTTTTGCTGTTCTGTGTCTGCGCGTGGGCAACGCCTTGCCTCCATGTCTGGGGCGTTTATGTCTATTCTACCCGTTTTTGTACTCACCGCGGGTTCACACCCCCTTTTTTTTCCAACCAAGGCTGTCTCCGGTGCACTTAATTAGTATAATTATCACACTTTCCCGTCGTGCTGTTTTAATGTGTGTATGTGTACAATCATGTCCGTGGGGCACTTATTTTTTGTTATTATTATTACTATGTTCATCTACCGCGTCAATATTAACACTGCCTTTAATCTTTAAACTGAGTTCCTTTAAACTCTGTGATAGGGTCTGGGCGTGACTTATTAATTAATGGCTGCTTTTCTATTCTCTTGTAATGTGGACCTGATGGGAGACTGAACACTCCCACGTCCGCTCACAGCCTTTAGATTAGTGTGTCAATCTCCGGTGTCTGCGGACCTGACAGAGACCTGTGTATCCGTGCACCTTTTAATGTTCTGTTTCAGTGTGGACCTAAATGGGACCCTTATCTCTGCTCTTCTGTTATTATTGAAGTTTAATAGAATTCTAAATGCCCACGTTGTACTAGCCATATATCTTTTTTTATGTTTTATTCTCAGTCTGCTAGGACATGCCACTCACGATTGTAATTGCCGATTCTACTCATTTGATATTGAATTTTGCTGATGCGCGGTTCCTCACTCTGGTACTTCACCCTCCTCCAATTTACCTCAAGATTATCCTTTGCACTTACGTCCTCCTCGTGTGTGGTGCCTAACTGCATTACTCTGCCCTTGTGTCTATGGTATGCTGGTAGTATGCAGGTCTTCTCGTTATTGTGCATTGCTCATCTACTATTTTTTCTTTAGCGGTGTGGATTTAGCACTCGCATCTCTTCCTATTCTGTGTGTCTCATTTCTGATTCACAAATTTACTTATTGCTTATTGATATACAGGTGACTAAAGACTACTCTACCTAAAGTATGTTGCTATAAAAATCTTTTCTTAATAGCATTATCTGTTTCTACATTCCCACCATTCCCCTTCACTTCCCCTCACTCCATGGGTCATTTTCCTTGTCCAGACACCAAAATTTATAGAAACACTGTCCAATCAATATCTCGATTTAACCCATTCGGGGCTATAGTGTTCCAAGTGTAGATGAATCTCTGTTCCATTTGTGTCAGCTTCAAATTCAAATCCCCTCCTCGCGGGTGTTCTTGTAACTGGAAGATGACCACCGCTTTAAAGTCTTCCGGTGAGTGGCCCATTTCTCGCCAGTGGTCAGTCAAAGGTGCCCCTTCTACTTGATGTCTCAAGCGACACACATGTTCCTGAATTCTGTTTTTAAACTTCCTCATGGTCTTGCCTATGTATAATTTATAGCAGGGACACCATAATGCATATACTACCTTGGTTGAATCACATGTGTATTCTTCCTTGAAATAGAACACCCTTCTTCCTAGGATGTTCAATACTGTGCCTTCATAGAGATAGTGGCATGCACTGCACTTCCCACACTTTTTTTGGTTTCCTTGTGGACTATTCAGTCTTTCTTTAGGGGGTAGCAAATTAGAATGGACCACTAGATCCTTCAAATTTTTAGCCTTTGTTAAAGCAAACATTGGTTTCTCTCGAAAACCGGGGTGGATCTGTAGAATCGACCAATGTTTTAAAATGCTCTTTTTCAGCATCTGTGTTTGCGGGGTGTACGGGAGAACACAGACCATCCTCTCATTTTTTTGACCGGTTTTAGGTTTTAAGAGTAGATCTCTATTGGCCCATCTTGCCCTTTTGTATGCTTTTCTCACTACAGGGGCTGGGTATCCTCTCTGTAGGAACCTGTTGGTCATGTCCTCTGACTGGATCTTAAATTCTGCCGTGGATGAACATAATCTTCTCAATCGCAGGAATTGACCCACTGGTAAATTATCTCTTAGATGATTAGGATGGAACGAGGAATAATGCAATAATGTGTTATGGTCTGTGGGTTTGCGAAAAATCGTGAAATGAAATCCCTCGTGCGTTAATGAGATCTGAATGTCCAAGAATTCAATGCTATGAGGATCATGTTGACTAGTAAACCGCAAATGTGGGTTACATCCGTTCAACCATCGGATGAATTCATTAAGTTCTTCTTCTCCACCCCGCCAAATGAAAAATATATCGTCGATGAACCTCTTCCACACCTCGATGTGGGTGTAATATGGACTTTGATATACCCAGTTCTCTTCGAATGCTGACATGTATAAATTTGCCAGATCGGGGGCCATGGTGGCCCCCATTGCTGTCCCCTTAATTTGTTTATAGTAGTTCCCTAGGAACATGAAATAATTTTCTTGCAGGGCTATGCTAGCCAGTTCTTTAATGAAGGCATTCGGAATCCTTTGATGTGTCTGTGCCGTTGTTAAAATGTTCGTGATGACCTCTATGGCTTCATTTTGTGGAATTGAGGTGTACAATGCTGTGACATCAATAGTAACCAGAAATGTTGAGTCTGGGTTTGGATGGTGTTCTTGTAGAATTGTCATAAGGTGTGCTGAGTCGCGTATGAAGGATGCTATTTGTGGTATGAATTTACGCAGTGAGCGATCCACAAACTGTGATAAAGGTTCTAGGAGTGATCCTTTTGAAGACACGATGGGTCGTCCGGGTGGCTGCTGTAGTGATTTGTGGATCTTTGGTACTGTATAAAAGACTGGACAGATTGGATGTTTCACTGAACAGAGCCACCGTACAAAAGAAATACCACAGAACAAGGATTCCCTTGAATTGGTGAATGTTGGAGAATTATTATTGGAAGGGAAGAGGTTGGTTGTTGCATAATTAATTGCATCAGTAGCATGGGATCTTCTTAATGTTTGGGTATTTGCCAGGTTCTTGTGGCCTGGTTTGGCCTCTGTTGGAAACAGGATGCTGGGTTTGATGGACCTTTGGTCTGACCCAGCATGGCAATTTCTTATGTTCTTAAAAAGTTACAAAGTCTCTCTTGATCTTACCAAATCATCCATCTGATTCAGAAAATAGCAGGGATTTTGATCCCAAAGGATTCTAAACATTTTTTCTCTGTATTCAAGTACCTAACATGCCCATCACCCACCAAATCTTAATTAAACAAACTATCATTTCAGCTAGGATGTCAGTGGCTGCTCTCTGGAAACAGGGTAGACCTCCTTCTATTACATTAGTTTGTCAGTGTTTATTGCTGGGGCCATAAATAGATTCACCCTGGCCTAAAGCTGCACCAGGGTTCTTATCTTCACCTGAATATACAGGGAGACATGTGGCCAGTATGCATTTTCCTTTTAACTTACTTCATTAATAGTAGTCACCTGGCTGAGTCCAGATGTTATGCAGGGGGATCACCATGTGAAAGTACTCAGCAAGACCTGGTGAGAGAAATTTACTCCATCCATTTATTCTCTGCCCCTTAGATCCCGGCAGTGAGAAGAACGTTCCAATGTGGCTCTGGCTGCTGACCCTCCTGGGGCTCTACTTTCTGTACCGCTGGTACCGGGACAGACAGATACTCCTGAATCTCCCAGATAAATATGTGCTCATCACTGGCTGTGACTCAGGCTTTGGAAACCTGCTGGCCAAACAGCTGGACCGGAAGGGCATGCGGGTGCTGGCGGCTTGTCTGACACAGCGAGGGGCGGAGCAACTGAAGGAAGCCACCTCCCAGAGACTGCAAACGCTAATCCTGGATGTTACTGACAGCCAAAGTGTCGCTGCTGCTGCCGATTGGGTGAAAGAGCAAGTGGGAGACAGAGGTACTGTCTTCACTAAATCTATATTTTTAGTTTATTATGCTCAGTAAAGATCAAAGTTTGTGATAGCTGTGGTGAGGATGACAAATATAACATCAATTGTAGTAGACCACTCAGTCCTTCTACAAAATCCTTATTATTTCAAAGTAAGATCACTCACTCCTACACAGTCACTCCAGTGCTATATTTTAACTACACATTCCTTCTTTAATAAAATTTTAAATAAAAAGCTGAATACTCCAAATAAAACACTTGAGACAGAATAAGAAGGAAATAAATGTATCAAATACAAAGTATAAACCTCTAATAGGTAGAGGTGTGAATCGTGTGATCGATCGTCTTAATGATCGATTTTGGCTGGGGGGGAGGGAAATCGGATCGTCGTGTTTTGTTTTGCTTTGAAATCGTTAAAAATTGTAAATCGGGGGAGGGAGGGAAAACCGGCACACCAAAAAAACCCTAAAACCCACCCCGAACCTTTAAAACAAACCCCCACCCTACCGAACCACCCCAAAATGTTTTAAATGACCTGGGGTCCAGTGGGAGGGTCCCGGAGCGATCCCGGCGCGATGTCCCGCTCTCTGCCCACGGCTGCTGTGAAGAGAAATGGCGCCGGTGGCCCTTTGCCCTTATCATGTGACAGGGCAACGGTAGCGCCGGCGCCATTTTGATTCCTAGCTCCCGACGTCATGCGTCCAGGAGATCCCTCCCGGACCCCCGCTGGACCCCCAGGGACTTTTGGCCAGCTTGGGGGGGCCTCCTGACCCCCACAAGACTTGCCAAAAGTCCAGCGGGGGTCCGGGAGCGACCTCCTGCACACGGGCCATATTGCCAATCTTCAAAATGGCGCCGGCGCTACCTTTGCCCTCACTATGTCATATGGGTGTCGTGAGGGCAAAGGTAGCGCCGGCGCCATTTTGAAGATTGGCAATACGGCCCGCGTGCAGGAGGTCGATCCCGGACCCCCGCTGGACTTTTGGCAAGTCTTGTGGGGGTCGTGAGGGCAAAGGTAGCGCCGGCGCCATTTTGAAGATTGGCAATACGGCCCGCGTGCAGGAGGTCGATCCCGGACCCCCGCTGGACTTTTGGCAAGTCTTGTGGGGGTCAGGAGGCCCCCCAAGCTGGCCAAAAGTCCCTGGGGGTCCAGCGGGGGTCCGGGAGCGATCAAATGCCCCTGACGATAAATCGTGGGCATTCGTATTGTATCGTGCACTCTAACGATTTTGGACGATTTTAAAATTATCTAACGATAATTTTAATTGTTCAAAACCGATTCACATCCCTACTAATAGGTACTGTAGTGACCCATCATACTAGGCACTACCTGCATGACTTCCTTCCTTCCGAGCCTTATGAATAATCATCTGTCACTTGCTTTTCCACTGTCTGTTTTTCTCTTAATTTTTATAATGCACATAAAACAACTTATCTGCGCTAATAAAGACTTCTTGGGTGACATTATTGAGAATTTATAAGCGCAGATAAGTAGAGTTTTATGTGCATTATAAAAATGTAAAATGGTTTTCTTTAAATGCATTGATACCTTTGCAGAAAGTCATAAAGTTGGTGCATGTGCAGTTTGAATCTTCAGTCTGCTTTCTGCTTGGCAGAAATGTAAAAGCATTGCTCGAGAATTATTAACTACCTTATCTCTTGCTGAGTTAATAGAGCCAGTACATGTCCTCTGGGCAGCTTTCATCTCTGAACAAATCCGGTGACAGATTCTGGTCGACACCACCTAAGGTACTGTCCATGCCATTGCTATCACCACCTCCACTGCCCTCCCACCCTGGGACCTCCACTCCAGCAGGTGATTCCCAGAATGCAGTGAGCACTGCACTCATAGGCTCCACCCCCTCTATATTCTGTATATTGAGATGTAAGTACAAAATGTGCACTGAACTTACAGTGCATTTTCTTTACTCACAACTTAAAGAAAAAAGATGTAATATCTGATACAAAAAGCTAATGTCATGAAGTGTGAGCCCTTGGCTGTGGTGTAGTTGTTACAACCTGGAAGGCGAACCTGCTAGGCCCAAGCAGACAGTAGGTGGACACATTCAAACTGGGAAGAGGTCTGGACTTCACCTATACCAGCCCTTTCCCTGCAAGTTGATGTCTTGGGTTCTGGGGCAGGCAGGACTTAGGCCAAAGTCCCAAAGAGAACAAATTGAAGCCAAGGAGAAGGCCTGCCGTCAAGGCAGGTGGCAAACAGCAGTGTGGATCCGGGCAAGTGGTAGACAGGCACGGTCAAGGTCCAGGCTAGGTTCAAAGAATGAGAGTTCAGTCCAAGGACAGTCAAGAGTCAAAGCAAGGAGAAGAGGCAGGCAAGATCAAGGCAAGAGTAGAAGCAGGAGATACAGAAAAAAGCAGGAACACAGGAGGCACACACACGATCAGAAACAATGGTGTAACAACACACATTGCAGAGCAGGAGGACCTGTTACTGAGGCACTGGCTAGTTGCAAGGAACTTCCTTATATTCTCATGCAGGATGTGATGTCATCAGCCAGCACTACAGGAAGTCCCAGCTGGAGGACCTATAAGGAAAGTCCAGGGCTACAAGAAATCAGCCATGTTCTTTGGATGCAGCGTGATGCCAAAGGCATTTCAGATGCGAGTTGAGGGGTGTTAGCTAATAGTATGCTAATGTAATCTGCACCATCCTAACGTCCTTAGAGCTTGCAGTATCTGTGAGGGGGAACCTGAAAGTTCTCTCAGTAGCTTCATTGCACCCCATGCTCTTATGCGTTTCAGTTGAAACTTAGCACACTCAAGCCAAGTCCAACCATTTTTCTTATCACACATAACACAACACACAATACTCACCAGCAAGAAGGAGTTGTTAAAAAAACAACCCAGTTCTGAACTGGAACCTCACCGTGAAGTGGTAAAATGAATTCTGATGCACTTCACTACCCAACTCATATTCCCTGCTTTCAATAACTGAGTTCAGCTTCGCAGGTCTAATGTAAAACCATGGGACTCGCTGCAGAAATGGCTTAATGTAGATTCCCACTTAAGGAGAGTTGCAGCTGAATTTGTTGACATAATGTCCCTGGAGCTTACAGATGCTTTACAACAGCAATTCTCAACCAGTGTGTCGTGACATACCAGTGTGTCCCCAATCACCGGCTGATATGTTGTGCATTCCTGCTGGCCCGCTTGCTCTTCTCTCACTCTCATTTCACCCCATAGAGAGAGGCAGACATCCTTCTATTGCTGCCGTTGCCATCTGGGCTGTCAGCAAGCTCAGGCCCGGATGGGAACGGCACCAGTGTCAGTAGCAGCTGGCAACTGCATCATGGCCTTTTCTTTTTCCTGCCTCCGTGGCCCAGAAGAGAAAGTGATGTGTAGTGTGGGCTTGGGAAGAAGAAAGGACCATGCTGCATTCAAAAGTAGCGGCAGCATCAGCCAGAGGAGCAGCGCAGGCCCGGAGAAAAACAGAACATCAGCTGATGATCTGCAATGGGAGAGAGCAGCTTTAGTCCCCACAGCTGATGGGATTCTTTTTTGGACCAGGGGGGCTGGAGTAGGAGGCTGCTGCAGATCCCATTTGTACTCTGGGAGTGGGGGTGGGGTGGGGTGAAGTGAAATTTACAGCAAGTCAGCATGTGTGTAAGTGAGAAATTGAGAGAATGTGTGTGACAAAGAGCTTGCGTGTGAGAGATCATGTGTGTGTGACAGAGATAGAGCATGGGGTGATTGAGAGTGCGAGAGAGAGAGCATGTGTGTGACTGAGAGCATGTGTGTAAGTGAGGAAGAGAACACATGTATGTGACTGAGAAAGACTGGTCAGGGAGGTGACTGGTGTGCATGTGAGAGAGAGAGACTGGTCAGGGAGGAGACTGATATGTGAGAGAGACTGGTCAGGGAGGAGAGTGATATGTGAGAGACAGAGAGACTGGTCAGGGAGGTGACTGTGGGTGAGAGAGACTGGTCAGGGAGGAGACTGATATGTGAGAGACAGAGAGACTGGTCAGGGAGGTGACTGTGTGTGAGAGTATGAGAAACTGGTCAGGGAGATGAACTAATATGTGAGAGTGAGAGACTGGCCAGGGAGGAGACTGGTGTGTGTGTGTGTGTGTGTGTGCAGGAGTGAGAGACTGGTTAGGGAGATGACTGATATATGAGAGACAGAAACTGGTGTGTGTGTGTGTGTGTGTGTGTGTATGTGTGTATGTAAGAGATAGAGAAACTGGTCATGGGCCCTAAGGAAGAGGACCATGAGAACAGAGCTTCAGCAGCCACTACTGCTTCTGATGTGTGTTACTGGCCTGCAAATATTGGAGAGAAGTAAACTATTGAGGTATATTATTTAGTGAGTTTGTCTGTTTGTGCTTTTCATAGTCAGTAAGGCATCCAATAAGCAGAAGCTAATGTGTTTGTATTTCCAAATCCTCCCACCCCTCACCCACACACCCTTAGCTCATCTTTTAATTTTTAGGCAGGTGCCACTTTCACACACCCAAAAAATAAATCAGTCTTTTAACTTCACTTCACGAATTCCCCACACCTTATCAAGAGTTTGATCATTCCCTTGTAGGTCACTCCCAGATATATTATGAATACACTAATACATTTAAATGACCCTAATTGTATGCAATCCTACACCCATAGCAACCTAAAACCTGACTAGGAACTGAAGAAATTTATGATGAAGGCAGCAGTCCAACAGCAAGATGGGGGCTTCCCAGTCTTCCATCGAGTGTCACATGTATGATTTTTTTTACCCACCAGGGAGAAATTGCATGAGTGCGTGCGTTGCAAAGAGCTCCTGTCTCTCAGAGAACCAGAGAACGAGTCTGATCTGTGGAGCCTAGAATGGCAGACCTGGAGGAGCTGAGGCAGACAGAGAGGTAAATTGATGAGACCTTCAGGGACATAGTAGCCAAGTCCCAATTCCAGTTTGGCATCCCTGGTGCTACCTTGGAGGAGGAAGGTCTCATGATTGGAAAGCACCAACCTGGTGCAGCAGGAAATGATCCTGTAGCACGGACTTGTCCTTTCACACCAGGGATATCTCCCCAAGGCCTACTGCCCAGGAGGGTAGGATTAGGTCGGCTGTCAAAACTGATGATTTGATCATTAAGAATGTAGACAGCTGGGTGGCTGGTGGGCATGAGGATCACCTGGTAACATGCCTACCTGGTGAGAAAGTGTCAGACCTCATGTGTCACCTAGATAGGATTTTAGACAGTGCTGGGGAGGAGCCAGTTGTTTTGGTATATGTGGGCACCAATGACCTTGGAAAATGTGAGAGGGAGGTTCTGGAAGTCAAACTTAGGCTCTTAGGAAGAAAGCTGAAATCCAGAACCTCCAGGGTAGTATTCTCTGAATTGCTCCCTGTTCCACTCGCAGGTCCCCAGAGGCAGGCAGAGCTCCAGAGTCTCAATATGTGGATGAGATGATGGTGCAAGGAAGAGGGATTCAGTTTTGTAAGGAACAGGGTTAACCTTTTAGGGAAGGGGGAGTCTTTTCCGAAGGGATGGACTCCACCTTAACCAGGGTGGAACCAAGCTGCTGGTGCTAACCTTTAAAAAGGAGATAGAGCAGCTTTTAAACTAGAACAAAGGGGAAAGCCAACAATTGCTCAGCAGTGCATGATTTGGAGGGACGTATCTTCAATAGATACTAATGAAGCATTAGAGTTAGGGCATCCCGACAGAGAGGTTCCAATAATAAGAAAAGTAGTCCAAATGTGTTTAGTGCCTTATTGATAAATAATAACTTAGAGTGCACCTGACAATGGATTTCTAAGTAGTTTGTACCAGCCATCATGCATCATTTTAATTTAATTTAATTTTTTCAAGCACTTACCAATATTAAAATGACTTATTGATCTGTATTAATTTATAATTAATTTATATTTATTGCAGTTTATAAATATACAATATCATATAAAAAGTAAATAAAGAACTTTGTATTTATTTAATTAACATGATTTTTATCCTACACAATCTAATGTACTTGGCAGGTTACAATAAAAAACATATGCATTCATTATATTCAAATAAATTATGACATATATGACAAACAATCCATAATAAAAACAACATAAAAGATCATGAAGCCTGTTGCTCATATTTTTAACATGAAAGCCCTGTAAACATCATCTAATATTTGCAAATGCCTGCTTGAAATTAAAGGCTTTAACTTGCTTTCAAGGATGGCAACTTTCAAACCAGCAGGCAGGCACTCTTTGATGCTTGTGTGTCAGCGCGCGCCTAGATATGCACGCATGTTATAAAATAGCTCAACTGCACACACATGTGAGCCCAATTTTAAGTGAGCGTGCATTTATGCACATAAACCCCACTTCCTATGCATTGTCAGGGAATTTTAAAAGGGGCACGTGTCCAAGTCAATTCCAGGTTCACAAGTTCATCCAGCCAACAGCTATGCCCTCCAAACCCTACTGAATGAATAGCCTCCACTCCCCCCAGTTACCCCAGATCCTTAAAACCCCTCAGGTATGGCTACTTTTTCATTTTTTAAACTTAAACTTGTCCAGAGCAGAAGTAATCGTACCCTGCAGGGGATCTAGGCTCGCTTACAGGCTTACCAAGTATTTGAGGGATCGATTTACAAAGAAGCGCGCGTGCGTCCATGTGCACGCGGTTCCTAGCACGCGCATGTTATAAAATCGGATGGCTGCATATACATGCGCGCCGGAGTTTAAAATCTGCATGCGCATGTGCGGGCTGCACTCACTGGGGGGCCAAATTTTCCAATGATATGTGCGGCAGCGCAATGAGGCCTTCCCTCCCAGTCCATTTTAAGTAAGGAGCGGACTGGGAGGAAACTTCCATACCCCCCTGCCTAACATTCCTTCCCTTTCCCCTTTTCCCCTTTCCCCTTCCCCCTCACCCCCCCAACCCCTCAATCTAGCCTAACTAACCCTTTTTTTTTGTTTTGTAACTTACCTGCTCTGTTGAGCGTTTCCCGGGACAGCATACAATAGCGCTTTCCCCTGTTTTCCTAGTTCTTTTTTCAGGTTCTCTTTTACTCTCCCCTCCTGCCTTCTCTCAATCCTCCCTCGTACACACACACACAAGCTCTCTCTCACACACAGACTTTTTCTCACAGAGGCTCCCACGCTCGTATGCTCTCTTCCATACACATACACAGGGTCTCATATACTCTTTCTTACCCAGGCTCTCTCACTTGCTGTTTCTCACATGTAGGTTCCCACTCACACACACATACAAACAGACTCGCATTCTTACATGCTCTTTCTCACATGCAGATTCCCATTCCCATACACACTGGCTCCAACTGCCACATGCCCTCTCACTCTCTTGTACCCACATACTCTTCTCATTCACATCCACACAGAGACTCACACCGACATGCTCTCTCTCTCTCTCACACACATATACTCACACAGGTTCTCCATTCCACATGCTCTCTCCCTCGCTCTCAAACATACATACAGGCTCTTCATTCCCATGTGCTCTCTCTCTCTCTCTCTCACACATACATAGGCTTTTTACTACCATGCTCCCTCTCACACATACATACAGGTTTCTCACTCCATGCTCTCATTCACACATATACATGCACATACAGACTTTTGACTCCTATGCTCTCTCTCACACATACACACACACACACACACACACACACACAATCTATGCTCTCTCACACATACACAGACACAGCTTCTCATTCCCATGCTCTCTCTCATACACGGACACACAAAAACATATACTCTAACATACTCTATTAGGGTCTCTTCCTCTTTCCAGGACTCCTTGCTGCTATGGGCCTCTTCTTCCTGGGCCACACAGGATGAGCTCTGTGGCAGCCCTGCAATGGGTTTCTTCTTCTCGTGCCATGCAGGATGAGCTATGCAACAGCCCTGTGACCGAGCCTCTTTTCTCAAGCACTAGACAACACTGATTGGGTGGGCTTGACTGCAAATTCCACCCAGGCCCACCTGTGGCTGTGCCACAGGTTCCAAATATCTTCTTTATAGACATTTTTGGTTGGTAACACAGTAGTGCATGTAAGTATAATATACATATTGTTGTAAGTGATTTTTTACCTCAGAATGTCTTTTTTAATGTAAAATCTGTTATCATAAATGCATAATATTTAGTTGTGTGTAGGACTCTTACACAGAACCCTAATACCCTTACACAGGCCCTGAGAAAGAGAGGGAGGGGAATCCAAGGATTGGACCCTGGCCAGGAAGGATTAGATAGAATGGAACATAAAGGGAATGAGAGATATAAATTTAAGAGAGATCAGAGATGAAGTACCTGAACAAAAGGGTAAATCTAGAAAAATAGAATAAGGAAGATGGAGAAGAATCTGTGAGGGATGTCGGGGTGAAAATCTGAAAGAAACATAAGGGAGGGTGAGAGTGAGTGACAAAAAGAGCAGAAGGGAAGATGAGTTTGAGGAGAAGGAGGATTACTGAGATGATGATGCATCACAAGGCCCAGCAATACCAGGTGTGCAAACTGTGCAATTGTATAAAATGACACACTTTGGGGGTGGGGGGGAGGTTGGTGGCAGCAGCAAAGAGAGGGAGAGGACATCCCACATGCAGCCAAAGAAAGAACAGAGAGAGAGAGAGAGGCCTGGGACCACTGGTGGAGCCCATTCCACAAGCAGCCAAAGAAACAAAGGTGAGAGAGGCCCCAGTGAGGTCTTTGGAAGAGCTCTTCCCATCGGCATCCAAAGAAAGAAGAGAGCGCGAGAGGCCTTGATGGGGGCCACCAGTGGAGCCCATCCCACTTGTGGCTGAAGATACAAATGCGAGAGAAAGGCCCCAGGACGAGTGAGTGTCTGGGAGTATAAGAGAGGGTGTGTGTAAGTGAGTGAGACAGAGTGTGTGTATGTGTGTGTGTGTGTGTGTGTGTGTGTGTTAGAGAGTTTGTGTATATGAGAGAGAGAAGGGAAAGTCTGTGTGCACCCGTTCCCTCTTTACCCCCAACTAACCCATGACCATTAGGGTGAATGGAAATCAAACCTTCCCAGTTATGCAGCTGAGGGTTGAGGGAGGGAGAACAAGTCAGGGAGCAGTGACTTACAGGGGGTGGGAGTAACGTGCTGGAGTCAGCAAGGGAGGAAGCAGAAAACTGCTGGGGTCATCCCTAGAGAGGGGAAAAAATGGTAGTGGTGGCAGAGAGAGAGAGAGAGAGAGAGAGAGAGTGAGAGGGAGAATGGATTAGCAGGGAAGGGGTAGAACAGAGAAAGCAAATACGCATTTATTCCTTCCCCCTGCTAATTAACAGCAGTCTCAGGTGATCACAACTCAAAAATTCCCAGATATATCGGAGTTTTAATAAATCACGGTAACAAAATAATGTGAGCAGAAGGACTTGTTTAATATGCATAAAACATCTTACATGCGCATAAATCCCCACAGCAGGAACGCCAAGTTCAGCCCCATAGACTAAACAATAGCACCAGAAACATAACTCCACCTCTGACCAGGAATTACATTTCCAGCATTAGGAAAATATTGGGTAAGCCTGTGCATCTCTCTGCATTAATGCCTTGACTAAGCTGGGATTTGCATGGAAGCACGCTAAGGTATGCACACGTTTTGTGCACTGAAGTCCTTGTTAAATTGGAGTAAAGTTGTAAACAAAAATGTATTCACAACTGTGCATTTACATATGTGCAAAGCTGAATGTGTTACGAGCGCGCGCGGGCGCGGTCGTCGTAAGCGGGTGGTGAGCCCTTGGGCCACGGCAGGACTCAAGGAGGAGCCCCAAGCCCCACCGTGGGAGGTGAGCTGAGCAGGCATGGTGAGCCAGGCAGGCAGGAACAGAAGCAAGGAGTCCGACCCTCAGCCGGACCTGCATGCCCATGGTAGCCAACACGGGGAAGTTGACTAATGAACGGTCCTCCGACTGTTCCCGGCCCTTTCGGACCCGCCGCAGGGAACGGCAATGGGCAGCAGGCCGGACAGAGGCGAGGGCAGACAGAGTCCTTAAACGGAAGACATCAGACGGGGCAGAAGCAGACATCCAAGAGAGGCTGAAGCAAGACGGAGACATCAGGGCAAGGGCTGAAGCGAGACACAGGAAAGATCCAGGCGAGCAGGAACTCCGATGCTGGGATACTCACATCCGAAGCCCCCTCGGCTGGCAGAAGCTCAAGAGCCCATGGGACGAATCTCTCCTGTTGGCCACTCCAGGGCCTAACAGGACAGAAGGCTCAGGAACCAGACGAGGACGTAGGTCAAGGCAGAGACAGGAAGACATCCGGGCAAGGGCTGAAGCAGACACTGTAGACAAGGCTGGACGGAAACATGGCACTGTCCATCAGGGCGCTCTACTCAGCCCACCCGTGGGACTGAGTCGCGGACCACCCTGTCCCAGACGCGCCCTACACAGCCCAGGAAGGCTGGTCACGGACCACGCTGAGAAGGAGGGTGCGGGGAAGACCCAGGCGAACAGGAACTCCGATGCTGGGATACTCACATCCGAAGTCCTTACGGCTGGCAGGAACAGGAGCATACATCTAGGCTCATACATCCTCAAACTAATTTACAAACAACAAAAGTAAGAGATTTGGGCGCAATCATCGATAATAGACTTAATTTAAAAGCTTTCATAAACCAAACTACTAAAGACTGCTTTCATAAACTGCATATTCTAAAAAGAATTAGACCACTGTTCCACAACCATGACTACAGGACTATCCTACAAGCAATAATCTTCTCCAAGTTAGACTATTGCAATTCTTTATTATTAGGTACCCCATCAGCACACACCAAACCACTACAAATGGTTCAAAATACTGCAGCCAGAATCCTAACTAATACAAAGAGAAGAGAGCACATTTCCCCAATCCTTAAAGAATTACACTGGCTACCAATTCATTTCAGAATTCTTTATAAGTCAATCACCATAATCTACAAATCCATCCAACAAATCGCCCCTCTCAACCTACAAATCCCTTTCATAAAACATACTTCCTCCAGACCCATAAGAGAGTACTACAAAGAGTCACTACAAGTACCGCCTTCCAAAACTTCCCTCCACATAACTTACAGAGATAGGGCTTTCTCCACAGCAGGACCCACGCTTTGGAACTCCATACCAACGGAACTTAGACAGGAACCCTGCTTACTGACTTTCAGAAAAAGACTTAAAACATGGCTTTTCAAACAAGCCTTCCCAGACGCAGATTAAAAACTATTCTATCCGATTTTCAACCTCCAATCAACATATTTTATTATTATAACCATCCTGGTATCCTACCCCTAAGCATTATTATCATCCAGAATCTTCATTACTTATGATTTCGCCTTTATTGTTAAACTACATACTTGTACGGAACAATTCATTGCAATTCTCAAACATCCATTTTTGGAAATTCCTCCATTCTACAGGTTTATACACTTTGTTAAAGTTTCTATCTTGTCTTCTTCTTGCTCCTAGTTGTACGTCTCCCTGTTTATTGTAACTGCATCTATATTATTTATAGTTCATATTATTTCGTTCTCTGTTCCAGTTATCACCCATTGTTTATTGTAAACCGGCTTGATGTGATATTTTCACGAATGCCGGTATAGAAAAAATTAAAATAAATAAATAAATAAATAGGCAGAGACACTGGACAGGGATCCATCAAGCAAATGAGATCACGGAAGACCTGGATCAGCACGGTTACAGACGACTGTAATGCACAATCTGCAGGCCCTTTGCAAGAGAACAGAAAGTCCTTAAGTACTGGAGGTAGAAGGCAACTCCCTGGGAGGAGCTTGCCAGGACCGCCCACAGCTGGTCCTATAACTGGGGAAGAGAGCTGCGGGCCAGCCCCTAGGGAAGGGCGTCGCCAGACAGGAAGTCCAAACGCAGAGGCATGCAAGCCACAGGCACAGCTAGGCCTCTCAGGCCCTGGAGCAAGTCCCGGATGGAACGTAGGCGAGGCCCTGGCTTCAGAGCGGCCTCTGGAGGAAGGTAAGAGACCTCCTGTAGCGCAGCAGCAGGGGGGATCGCAACAGAATGCATCTTATTACATCAACCTATGGGGATTGTGCCATTTGAGTGGAGTGGGGGGGAGGGGGCGTTTGGCAGGAAGGAAGGTTTTGGAGGTTTGGGACATAAAACTGATAGGTCATGGGGAAGGTAATTTGCTACTTTTCCCTTCCTGCCCCACCTTCCCACAACAGGCATAGGCCTAATAGGTCTGTGTGTAAATCTGGGCCTGGACAGATCTGGAGCATCAGGCAATGGTTCGGGTTGGCTGGCTGCTAGCAGCTGTAGAGAGCTGCTTTGTTCATGAGGCCTGGCTTCTGTGGGTGTATATGTAACATTTGCTGGCTTCTCTTTTCAGGACTCTGGGGTCTCGTGAACAATGCTGGGATAGCTGTCCCTTTGGCCCCCAACGAGTGGCTGACGAAAGATGACTTCCTGAAGATACTGAATGTGAACCTGGTGGGGGTGATCGATGTGACGCTCAGCCTGCTCCCCCTGATCAGAAAAGCCAAGGGGAGGGTCGTCAACGTTGCCAGTTTTGCAGGCAGGATAAGTTTTGTAGGAGGTGGCTACTGCATCTCTAAATACGGAGTGGAGGCTTTCTCGGACAGTCTCAGGTGAACAAAGCAGGAAGTGGCTTTATTTTTACATGGATATTGAGAAGAGCAGGTCAAAGTGATACTTTCTTGTTCCTTTAGTACCACTACTGGTTCTGTTTAATAAACTTGTATTAATAAGCTAAAAAAGAGACTTCACTAAATCAACCAAACACATGGAGTGGAGCCATCACATACACACCACGAAACATTTATATAGTGCTACACGGTGTACCCAGTGCTGTGCAGACACCAGTGGCGTAGCCACGGGTGGGCCTGGGTGGGCAGGTGCCCACCCAACTTAGACCCAGGCCCACCCAACTGGCACCGGAACTGCAAGGCTGTCGCGGGATCCCATCCCCGCAACAGCGAACAAGAGAACCCACGCCTCGCGCGCCATCACGGCACACATGGGGAAGCGCTGCTGCGGCCGTATGGCCAACCGGTCTTCCTGTTCGGGGGGGGAGCGGAAGCGCCGCGCGCAGGAGAGGCAGCTGATCTTCCTGCTCTGGGGGAGAAAGAGGAAGCTGTGCACGTGCTTGAATGTGTATGTGTGGATGAGAATGGGAGTGTGTGGGTGAAAACTGGAGCCTGGGTGGGTATGTGGGTGAGAATGGAAGCTTGAATATGTGGGTGAATGGGAGCTCGAATGTGTGTATGTGTGGTTGAGAATGGGAGCCTGGGTTTGTGGGTGAGTGAGAATGGGAGCTTGAATGTGTGTATATATGGGTGAGAATGAGAGCCTGGGTTTGTGTGGGTGGGTGAGAATGGAAGCTTGAATATGTGGATAAGAATGGGTGCTTGAATGTGTGTATGTGTGGGTGAGAATAGGATCTTAAATGTGTATATGTATGGATGAGAATGGGAGCTTGAATATGTGTGGGTGAGACTGGGAGCATGGGTTTGTGGGTGAGAATGGGAGTCTGGGTTTATGTGTGTGGGTGAGAATGGGTGCCTGGATGTGCGTCTGTGTGTGCATAAGAATATAAGCCTGGGGAGGGGTGAGAAAGTGAGAACTTGTATGTGTGTCTGCAGAGAATGTGAGCTTGGGGGGAGAGCAAGTGAGAGTGACAGCTTGAGTGTGTGAGAGGGAGTCTGTGAGAGAAAGCGTGTATGTGTGTGTGTGTGTGTGTGTGTGTGTGTGGAAGGAAAGAAGACAGTAATAGAAGAAAGACACTGAAAAGGAATTAGGTAATGAGCTATAAGGGAAAAAATGGGAAAAAGAGACCAGGACCAACTGATTAGAAAAATACAAAGATCAGACAACAAAGGTAAAAATATATATCTATATTTTGAGATGTTAGCAATTTAAATATAAGCAACACAACCGCTCTCTCAAAATTTATGGACAGGTAGGAGCCGTGTATAAAATCGTAATAATAAGAAGGCTAAAGTACCACAAATCACCGTGAATTATGTTTGTATCATTAAGTAAACCTCATACTTAGGCGTAGATGTGAATGCTATGCTGCATAATTTGGCATTATTTATCAGTAAAAAAACAACTAGTAGACCTGCATGCCTACAGCCCACCCATGTTAACCTTGTGCCCACCCAAAAAATCAATTCTGGCTACGCCACTGGCAGACACATAGAGAGTCCCAGCTCTGCAGAGCTTACATTGGACACTGAGCACAGGGTCAATTTTGTGGGTCAGGGATCTTTGCTTTTTAAAGTCTCAGGGAGTGCACAGTCAGAGGGGTGAGGGGGGGGGGAAATAAAGGTAGGACCATTTGCTTCTGCTAGGGGAGGTGAGTTACATGTAAACATGACTCCTGCTGTCTAGTCTGGATGTTAGGCCAATATTTCCTCTCTCTTCTTTTTCCCTTACACCCATTAACAGGTGGCTTGGTCACTGTAAAGGACACTGGAGCAGAGTCTGTAAAAGGAACTTTTTATTGGGGAAAATAGAGCAAAACAGTTGCAATCAGGGAGGGCAATGTCTGCAGCCACTATTACTATTACTGTAGCTAAACATCACCACAGCACAGGCACACACAGGAGGCATTCTCCATAGTAACATAGTAATGACGGCAGAAAAAGACCAAAATGGTCCATCTAGTCTACCCAGCAAGCTTCCCAAGGTAATAACTGCTGCTCCGTGCAGGTTACCCTCATGTTTCTGTTAAGAGTAGTAACTACCACTTCATGCCAGTTAAACTTTTTATTTATTCCCATCCTCTAGCCTTTAGGGATCCACAGTGTTTATCCCATGCCACTTTGAAATCCTTCACTGTTTTAGTCTTCACCACTTCCTCCGGAAGGGCACTCCATGCATCCACCACCCTCTCAGTGAAGAAATATTTCCTGACATTGGTTCTAAGCCTTCCTCCCTGGAGTTTCAAATCATGACCCTTAATTCTACTAAATTGTTTCCAATTGAAAAGGTTTGTGACGATCGTGGATCATTAAAACCTTTCAAGTATCTGAAGGTCTGTATTATATCACCCCTGCTACTCCTCTCCTCCAGGGTATACATATTCAGTTTCTTCAACCTCTCCTCATAAGTCATTTGATGGACACCACCCACCATTTTGGTCACCCTTCTCTGGAACGCCTCCATCCTGTCTCTGTCTCCTTTGAGATACGGACTCCAGAACTGAACACAGTACTCCAGGTGAGGCCTCACCAAGGACCTGTACAAGGGGATTATCACTTCCCTTTTCTTACTAGATATTCCTCTCTCTATGCAGCCTAGCATTCTTCTGGCTTTGGCTATCACCATGTCACACTGCTTCGTCGACTTCAGGTTGTTAGACACTATCACCCCAAGATCTCTCTCCCCTGCTTCGTGCACATCAACCCTTCAGCCCCCATTGCATATAGTTCTTTCGGATTACCACACCCCAGATACATAACTCTTTATTTCTTGGCATTGAATCCCAGCTGCCATATCTTCGACCACTCTTCCAGCTTCCTTAAATCCTGTCTCATTCACTGTACTCCTTCCGGCATGTCCACTCTGTTGCAGATCTTAGTATCATCTGCAAATAGACAAAATTTTCCTTCTATTCCTTCCACAATGTCGCTCATGAAGATGTTGAACAGAACCGGTCCCAACTCCGATCTCTGTGGCACTCCATTAACACCATTATCTCTTCAGTGTAGGTTTCATTTACCATCATCCGTTGTCTTCTATCCGTCAACCAGTTTGTAATCCACGCCAACACCTTGGAGCTGACTTCCAAGCTTCTCATTTTGTTGATGAGTCTTCTATGTGAGACGTTATCAAAAGCTTTACTAAAATCCAACTAAATTACATCGAGCGCTCTTCCCTGATCCAGTTTTCTAGTCACCCAATCAAAGAAATCAATTAGATTTGTCTGACAAGACTTTCCCCTGGTGAATCCATGCTGCTTCTGATCAAGCAACCCACTGGATTGTAGATAGTTCAGTATCCTTTCCTTCAGGAGAGTCTCTATTAATTTTCCCACCACGAGGTGATGCTAACCGGCCTGTAGTTTCCTGCCTCTTCTCTGCTCCCACTCTTGTGAAGTGGGACCACCACCGTTCTTCTCCAGTCACTAGGCACCACACCCTTTTCCAGGGATCTATTGAACAGGTCACGCAGCGGACCTGCCAACACATCTCTGAGTTCCCTCAGTATTCTGGGATGAACTTCATCAGACCCCATGGCTTTGTTCACTTTCTGTTTTCTTTGCTCTTCCCATGCATTCTTTTCTGTAAACAGAGTTTCATCTACTCCACTCCCTTCTACAGTCTTGATAACAAGTGACGGTCCTTCTCCAGGGTCTTCTTTAGTGAACACTGAACTGAAGTATTTGTTTAATATTTCTGCTAATTCATCATCTCTCTCCACCCATTGATCCTTATCCCCTTTCAATTTCACTATACCACTATATACCTTTCTCCCACCATCGGCCTTGACACACAAGACTGTGACAGCCAAAAGAATGATGGGCACAGGCAGGTTAGGAATTGAAGGCTATGTCAAAAATATATTTAGTTTTTAGGAGGGATTTTAATGTGGCCAGGGAGGAAGCAGGATGCACCAAGAAGGTTGTTCCAGGCATTTGGTGATTAAGATGGAAGTTACAAAGCTTAGATTTGGCAATGGAGGAAAGGAGTACAGATATCAACTTACCTGAGGAATGGAGTTCAGGAGCAGAAGTGTGGGGAGAAATGAGAGAGGAGAGGTAATGACTGAGGAGCTGCAGATGGAAAAGTGAGGAGGATAAACATTATAACTAGTAGAAGGTATCATTAATAAAAGGGGAATCATGATTAAATTCTGTACTAAGCACTATTATTAATCTAAGTGTGTTGGTGACACCCTAAATAAGGGTTTCTTTTCCTCACTTTGTCTGGTATATGACTGTATATGATGGCTCCTCTGTGCGTGTTTGGTCTATTTAATAAACTCCAACAGGCTGTATCGGAGGCCAGTGCATTGCATCTGTGCTCCTCAGAGATGGGGAGCTTCTGTCTCATAGAGACCACTCCCAGAGACATCAGTCCCAGTATCTGAGCCCAGAGCAGTCTGTCAGTGCATATCAGAGTCAGAGAGCATCTCTCTCCCAGAAGGATCATTAACTTGGAAGTTCAAAATGTTCCAGCAACATGAGTGAGCCTGTAAGAGAGTGTTGTGGACACGTCTGTAGCATGCAGAGTGCATTTGTCTCCATGAATTGTAAATATGTATTAGGTGTTTTGCCAGTGTTTTTAGAGTCACTGAGGCCGTGATGTGAGTGAAGGGGGCTGTGATGAAAGCTGAGGGCATGGTAGGATAGAAAGATGAGTCCAAAAACCAGAAGTGGAAAGGAAACTGAGTTCTTGCATTACAGACAAGAGCTGTGTTCCTTCGGTGTGAAAGTCTGCATCATCGAACCCGGTATTTTCAAAACGTTCGCCACAGACACCCAGGGAACAAAAAAGAGCCTTCAACAGATCTGGAACCGCCTGCCAGTCGAGATCAAGGAAAGCTACGGACAGGACTCCTACAACAAGAGTAAGTCTTCTGTTCTCTCTTTATACAGGATAGACATTTTGAACACTGATATATCAGGGGATGGAATCTCTTATGGTAGAAGAATGTCATTTGTGGGGCTGTTGGTACCTGAGGAACTGTGAAACTTTCTAGTTATAGTCCCATGAATTTGGTGATTTTTTAAAGCCATATCTGGTTGGAAGGTTTGCTTGCAGCAGTTGATGTTATTCTGCTTTGGCCTGCTTATACAGTTTCCAAGAAGGTGCACTATTTGGACCTGGTCTGTAATTCCAAGCTGACCCTGGTGACGGACTGCATGGAGCATGCTCTGACAGCGGTGCACCCCCACACACGTTACTCTGCTGGCAGGGATACTAAACTCATCTACCTCCCGTTTTCCTACTTACCAACCTCCCTGGCAGACTTCCTGATAAGCCTGATGTAATGAACTAATGGCACTCAAATGCCTCCAAGACTCTGCTGGAATATAATACCAGAGGTTTTCATTGTTAGCAGAAAGAAGTTTATCATCATTGTTAGTTTGATCATCAGCCAAAGAGAAGATATTGGGCCTTATTCCATAAATATTTTTACTGAAAGCACCAAATGGGGTAATCATTTTTGAAAAAAGCCCATTGAATATTTTATGTATGATTTATTGTAGCCCAAATCCTACTGATACATTTTGGGTCTAGTCCTGTGAAAACTGTAGATGACAGCAGATAACAACCAATTGGCCTACCTAATCTGCCCAAGCTTCTGTAGGTAAGGATATCTCCTGGCTGTCACCATAAAAGTTTGACTGCCTGCAGGGTATCGCACTTTATCCAAGTCAGGATTCATATTGTCTCCTATTTGGTTTTCCATTATTGTGGGTAGCTAAGCATGCAAGTTCCCATACTAAACCCAGCACCAATGCCCATCCTTCTTTCCCCTCACTGAATCTTTATTCACCCTCTCAATCCAGTGCTTCAAACTGCCCTTTCTAAACAGATTTCAATTCTGTCTTGGTATCTCAGTTTCTTCCACTTCTGCTGTTAGATTATTCCAGGCATCCATCACAGTTATGTTATTTTTATTTCTATGCCGGCTCACAAAAAATCATAATTATGCACACACGATTAAAATCAAGCATGTAGAGACAGCTAATAAAAGCAAACAAGGAATAAATACAATTAAAAGAGCACCTAATTAAAACATAAAATTTAAAATTCTCATATATTCAATAAACAATTGAGCCAGAAAGGTTAAAATAGCATTCAAATGAAATTAATGGAAAAAGAGACTATAGCTATTTAGGAAAAAGCTGGATAAAATGAAAAGTTTTTATTTTCTAAACAACTTAGAACATTGAATTAAGTATAGTCCCTTGGGCAAGTGATTCCAATAATGTGATGTGGCAACAGAGAAGCCATGTTTACGGAATTCAGTTAGTCATACTTGATGCACCAATGGAACCTCCAATAAGAGCTTTTGAGAGGATCTTAATTTTCTTGCAGGGCAATAAGGCTTTAGCATTGCAGATATCCAAGGAATAGCAAAGCGGTTGTGAAAATCATGCACCAGGATAGTTATTTTATAATTGATCCTTGAATGGGCAAGGAGCCAATGAAGATCTGCCAGAACAGGGGATTATATGGACACGCATTGTAAGACCAGAGACCAGATGAGCTGCTGCATTCTGTAGAATTTGGATCGGCTTAATGACAGACAGGGTATGGCCTAAGTACAACTTATTGCAGTAGTCAAGAATGGGTATGATCACATTAACTGCACTACAATACGAAAAGTCACATGAATGTAGGAGAGGTTTGAGTAGCATAGTAACTGAAACTTATAAAAGCCCAATTTTACCACAGTCTTAATTTGAGGAACAAAAGATAGTGTTAAATCAATGACAATAGCAAGGTTTCATGCTTGAGAACTCAATTTCATTGTAACCCCTTGAATTGAAATGGACATTGGTCTTGGGATGGCATCATGGTGTTGTAAAAGTACAAATTCAGTTTTAGATAGAGTTAAATGATAATCTATTTTCACCAAGTCAGGATTTAATGGATGTCATACAAGAGGAAACCCTTTTTAATATCTCAGGCCATGAATCTTCAATAGGTAACAAAAATTGTATGTTGTCTGCATAAATTAGAAAGTTCTCACAGAGGCCAGCCAAAAGATCGCAGATGGAGCTAAATAGATGTTAAAGAGCAAGGCAGATAAGGCTGACCCTTGTGGAACTCCTGAAATTATGGGATACCAACTCAACGTTTTCTCATTACACCAGAACTGTTGTTTCTATTCTGAATATAAATTTGAAACCATCTTAGAACTAGGCCTGAAATACCAAGTTCATTCATACTGTTGTGATGTCCAGCATTACCAAAATATAACTATGGCCTTTATCAAAACCACGTCTCATGATGTCCATGAGAGAGATCAAAAGCATCTCAGTATTAAAAGCCTTTCTAAACCCATACTGAAAATGGTAGAGACCAGTATTATCAATGATGAAGGTCTCTAATTGATTTAAAACGAATGATTCTAAAATTATGATAACAATGGTAACAAAGAGATGGGTCTAAAATTTAAGAAGTCAGTTTGATCAAGACCCTGTTTTTTCAATAAAGATCGAACAGTGGTCAGTTTGAGTGAGTCTGGATCAAAACCCTCTGATAGAGAAAGTGTTGGAGTCATTTTTTGTTACTTTTTGCTGAGGATGTAGAGGATAGGCTGTATGGATTCAGAGTTTTCACCCAGGCACAAACTAGTTTGAAGGCCATAGGCCAACCTCTGAGTGAACTCCTGTTTACTGTCTTGCAATGTGAAATGTTTACGAACAAGCGACAGTCTGTTCAGTTAGTTATTCCATTCAATCTATGATGAGAAAGCAAGCTATTAACTTATATTAAATCCTGAGAGAGAGAATGAAGGACGCACAGCTGTTTCTGAAAACCGATAAGAACTCAGAGGGAGGGAACCCTGTTGCATTTCAAAAGTATTTCTAGTGTATAAGGGGAGACAGTGAGAAAGAGAGAGAGAGAGAGAGCCCTGGACGTGATGGTATGGCTGAACCTTTGGAAATGTAAGCTTTTGATATCTATGTAGCAATTGTTATTATCTACCATTATTTCTTCTATTTGATCTGATTTTATTTGTTCTATCCTCCTATTGCTCAAATAAACGTGACATACTGAATCAAAGTGTGTGGCTCTTTGTGTTGGGGATAAGTTCCTGGGTTCAAGCCCCCAGATATAATCTCAGTAACTGTGTGTGTCCATTTGTGTAGGGGATAAGCCCCTGGGTTCAAGCCCTCAGATATAATCCTAATAATTGTGTATTTATATGAGATTAGCCTCCGAGGTCAGAGCCTCTGGGCAGGATACCAGTGTGCATGGTCTGAACCCATAACAGAAAGTTCAGTTACTCACCTTGGAAAGGTGTTAAGGTAGTGTGATTTGGTTTGATTAGGTACCAACATTTGTTAATCAAGAGAGCAGTGAGTCACTCTGGTTGACTAACTGAAGGTTGTGTGATTGATTTGATTAGGTACCATCATTTGTTAATCAGAACAGCAGTGAGTCACTCAGGACAACTAACTAGTGTAAATCTTAAATGCTTATTAAGTCTGATAAATGCTTATTAAGTAAATGCCTATTAAGTGCTTTTAAATGTGGTTCGTGCAGTTAGTATAGCTGTGTTTAAAAAAGGATTGGATAAGTTCTTGGAGGAGAAGTCCATTACCTGCTATTAAGTTCACTTAGAGAATAGCCACTGCCATTAGCAATGGTTACATGGAATAGACTTAGTTTTTGGGTACTTGCCAGGTTCTTATGGCCTGGATTGGCCACTGTTGGAAACAGGATGCTGGGCTTGATGGACCCTTGGTCTGACCCAGTATGGCATTTTCTTATGTTCTTCTTATGTTCTTATGTTCTTAAATGCTTATTAAATGCTTATTAAGTCTGATGTAAACCTAACTTTTTGTTGACTGTTATTTGTAATTATTATTTGCAATTATGGGTATTTATTTATAATGATTTATAATAATTTAATTCTTGTTCTCTGCTTTATCTATAAGTTCTAAGTTCTTACGAAGTTAGCCCTATTATTTGTACCCACTTGTTTGATGTAATTTCCAACTTTGGTTCTATGTAAACCGGTATGTACTAGTACATGAACATCGGTATATAAAAGCCTTTAAATAAATAAATAATAAATAACAAATCTCCAAAGGGACTGTTTTGCACTAATTTACCTTAGAAACACAATATATATTGCAAGGGAAGAGCTCAGTAACCCGCAATCCAGTGGAAGCACCTTGCTGGTGGCTGAAAGGAATCAGTAAGTTTTGCTTGAGAAATTTTCTTTTTTAAAAGTATTGGGGTGATGTTAACTATTGGGGAATATTATTTAGTGTGTTTGTGTGTTTTGTGCTTTTAATAGTCACTAAGGCAGCGAATAAACAGACGTTATCTTAATGGAGCTAAAATCACTGAAAGCATGAGACTAGTGGAGGTGTAAACCCAAGCAGGAAAAACCCTCCTACCAAGGGAGAAAAACTGAAGGACAGCAGCAGATTGGGAGGTGACCCTGGGTCTCCCTTGAATAAGGGGACCCCAACGGCAGATTGAGAGGTCCCCTAGGAATGTCTGGACATCAGTGGCAGATTGAATGGTTCCCCAGGAAGGTGTGGACCCCAACAAAAGATCAAGAGGTCCCCTAGGAGGAAGGGGGCTCCAGTGGCAGATTGGGAGGTGACCCTGGGTCCTCCTTGAGCAAGAAGACCCCAGCAGCAGATTGAGCAGTCCCCCAGGAGGGTGTGAACCCCAGCAGTAGATCAAATGGTCCCCAGGAGTGCATGGACCCCAGCATCAGATTGAACAGTTCCCCAGAAGAGCATGGACCCCAGCAACAGACCAAGAGATGGAATCAGATCCTAGGAGGGCACAGACTCCAGTATTGGCACGGACCTTTCAGCAGAGTGGAAGCAGCACCTAGGAAATGGCATTGATTTAGATACAATGGACCCCCCCAGGCCAACACATCCCACCAGCCCAGTTGAATCTTTTCACATGGGTGAGACTTGGGAAAAAATGGGGAGGATAATAAAACTTGATTAACCGGGAACCCAAGAGGTCTTTTCTCTTCTACGTGGTGGTATATTGTTTATTTATTTTATTTATTTATTATTTTTATATACCGACATGTGATCTCAATTGAGATATCACACCGGTTTTACATTCAGGTACTGTAGGTATTTCTCTATCCCCAGAGGGCTTACAATCTAAGTTTTTGTACCTGAGGCAATGGAGGGTAAAGTGACTTGCCCAAGGTCACAAGGAGCGACAGCAGGACTTGAACACTGGTCTCTTGGTTCACAGTCCACTGCTCTAACCACTAGGCTAAATATTGTTGGGGCCAACCACTCCAAGCTGCCAAATACTAAATATTCCTGCTAACTTGAAGAAATGTATATGGTTGTTTGGCCTGAGACTTTTAACCACAAATAGATAAGTGTGCAGTTTGACATCCTATTAGTGATTTATTTAGTATTGTAGAAATGTATATACTTATATAGCCTAGAACCTGTATATATCTGTACATACTGTCAGTCTTGCTCACAGTCCCATTTGTTTTCTTGGGGTGAAGGGAGGGAAATCCCACTCACTAACTAGGGATGTGCAGAGGGACGCCATACATTGCATTCAGGATTCAGATTCGTCAGGGAGCAGATACGTTGCATTCGGCAGTATGGTGCCCCGATGCGTTAATACGGCAATTTCTATTCGTGTCCCAGATAAAATTAAAATTAACTACAACCCTCCACCCTCCTGACCCCCCCCCCCCCCAGACTTACCAAAGCTCCCTGGTGGTCCAGCAGGGGGTCCGGGAGCCATCCCCTACACTCTCACACCCTCGGTACTGGTTTCATCATGGCGCTGATAGCCTTTGACCTACTATGTCACAGGGGCTACCGGTGCCATTGGGGCTATCATACCATCGATGCCATCTTGTGCTCCTACCATGTCCCCCAGGGACTTTTGGCCAGCTTGGGGGGCCTCCTGACCCACACAAGACTTGCCAAAAATCCAGCGAGGGTCCGGGAGCGACCTCCTGCACTCCGGCCGTCGGATGCCAGTACTCAAAATGGCGCCGATTGCCTTTGCCCTCACTATGTCACAGGGACCGACTGTCGGCCAAATGTCCCTGGGGTTCCAACAGGGGTCCCAGAGCAATCTCCTGCCCTCGGGCCATCGGTGCCAGTAATCAAAATGGCACCGATAGCCTTTTCCCATACTATGTCACAGGGGCTACCGGTGCCATTGGACAGCCCCTGTCACATGGTAGGAGCACAAGATGGTGCCGATGGCCATGTGACAGGGGCTGACCAATGGCACCGGTAGCCCATGTGACATAGTAGGTCAAAGGCTATCAGCACCATGATGAAACCAGCACCGAGGATGTGAGAGTGCAGGGGATGGCTCCCGGACCCCCCACTGGACCACCAGGGAGTTTTGATAAGTCTTGGGCAGGGGGTCAGGAGGGTGGAGGGGGGTTGTTTAAATTGATTTATTTAGGCGGCCGAATAATTCGGCGAAGATTCATGAATTCATGGGGAATCGCGATACATTTCACTTCCCCACGAATACAACGAAAATGGCAACATCCGTTGCGGATTGCCAATACATAGGGACTGAATGCACACCCCTATCACTAACATTTTCTTCCCCAGGTAGAGGCACCAGGCACCAAGAATGTGAGGACCAATGGTGTCTATCCTAGGGAGGGTCCCCTGCCAGCACAGTCCCGGACCCAGGAATACTCTGTGAGGGAAGGGGTGCACACAGACATTCTCCTCTCTCTCATCTATACGCAATCTCTAACACACACATATGTGTACACTCCCTCTCTCTCTCTCTTACACACACACATACTCACTCAAGTTGAGCCTTTCTCATCTTTGTTTCTGTGACCACCACTGGGATGCGCTCCTTCAGCAGGCCTCTCTATCTCTGTTCTTTCTTTGGCTGCTGAAGAGATGGCCTCTCCTTCTCTTTGCTGCTGCTGATGCCCCCCAGGTGTACCATTCTGTGCAATTGCACAGTTTGCACACCCAGTATTGCTAGGCCTCGTGATGCATCATCATCCCCCTACTGCTTCCCCTCCTTACTCCCATCTTCCCTTCTACTCTTGTTGATACTATCTCTCACCCTCCTTTATGTTTCCTTCAGGTTCCCTACTTATCCTCACAGGCTCCTGTCCATCTTCCTTATTCCATTTCTCTGAATAGCCCCCTTTACTTCAGGTACTTCTTCATAATCTCCCTTAAAATTATCTTTATCTTCCCTTTTATGTTCTTTTCTATTTAATCCGCCTGACCAGGATCCTATTTTTGGATTCCCCTCCTTCTGTAGCTCAGAGCCTTTGTAAGGTTATTAGGCTCCTTACACTTCTCCCCACACATTAAATATTATGCATTTATCATTTTTTACATGAAAAGGTCATTCTGAGCTAAAAATATCACTTACAACAACATGTATATTACATTTACATGCACTACTGTGGTGCCAACGAGAAATCCCTGCGAAAAAATAGTTGGAATACAAATGGTATTAGATCTATTGTAACATGTTAGTTGTGGGCTTGGCCCTCAGAAAGCCTTAAATACACTGAATTACAGTTACAATACAGTAAACCACTTAGCAACATTGATAAGCAGTCAAGACATTTTTTAAATTAATAAACATCCCATACCAAAGCAGCAATAACTGCCAGCATTCAAACAGTAATGACCCTGCCTATGTAAAGGCAACACTTCAAATATTACACCAGGCTCTAAAACACCAATACACCTCCAATTAGAAAACAGAACAAGCCAAGCTGTTATAAATCTCTGCACAGAAACTACAAGCTAGCAGAATGCTTCACCTCAATCACACAAGCAGAACACAGTCAAACCCTCTCCAAATACAGAATAAAAAGATCATAAAGTATACATAGAAACATGCAGACAAAAACTAAACTGGAAATCACAAGAAACCAAACTCTGAATGCAGTGCAATAATGGAAAAACCGAATCACCGTCATTCCTCAGAAAACAGAAAATAAAACCAAGAAATATAAAACCTCAATCACAATAGTAAAAATACATTAATAAAAGGAATACATATTTCAAAACAGCTGCCAAACAGCATAACATCCAATAATTTTAAACGAATATGCAATGTTTTAAAATGTTCCCAAATACCAATAAAATATTTGAAAACAGCAGGCACATCAAATATCGCCCAATAATTAAAACTATATATTTATTTATTTAAAACTTATTTCTAGCCCACACCCTCCAAAGTGCAGAGTGGGGAACAATATAGGGACTTGCATTAAAACAGAAAAACAACAGTAGTTAACTTGGAACCATTAGGATACAGACAAACATTAGGTCCAAACTGCTCTGTTAATGTATTCTGTCTGTGAAGGATTGGGGCTTACATTTATATATATAGGACAGTCAGGGAGAAGGTCTTTAGAGGCAACCTGGAAAAGACAATTTTTAAATTGTTTTCTAAAATCTTTGGGGCCCTTTATAATGTGCAAGTGAGAGGGTAAGGAGTTCCATATGGTTGGACTGGTGATGGAAAAAGCCCTCCCTGGTTGAATCGAGCCGGGCATGAAGTGGAGCTGGAATTGTTATAAATTGTTGGCTTGCAGAATGGAGAGGATGAGAAGGAGTATATAACTTAGGAGTAGCATTGATCCAAGGTGAGGTAATGTTATGAAGCATATTATGGATAATGAAAGCTATCTTGTATTTTATCTGCCATTGAATTGGAAGCCAATTGCATAAATATTGGAGTGATGGGTTCATGTAACTTTGTCCCTGTAAGTAAATGTGCGGCTGAGTTCTGGATGATCTGAAGTATCCTCAAAGTACAGCAGCCCAATGAATAAAGAATTGCAATAGTCAAGAGAAGAAAAAAATCAGAGACCGAAGAAGTGTCCAGAAGTCAACTAGATTTAAAATCAGTTTAATGTGACAGAGTAATTTCAATTTTGTGAAGGGACATGGTGCTATGGTGGATATCTAAAACTAATAAGCATATAAAATATTGCCCATTCTCCAATCTCCTTGCCTAAAAACTTTGATTTGTAATCTCCCTAAGATTGTCATGGATTCGGGAGGCAAGGGGTGTATGCACAAACTTTCTCCTCTCTCTTTCTCACATACAAACACTTTTCAAACATTTTTTCTTACTTACACACACATATATTCTCTCTCTGACACACACACACACACACACACACACACATGCTCTCTCTCACATACACACACTCACTCATTTACATACACTCATTCTCTCACATTCTCACACACATACATATGCTCTCTCTCTCTCTCTCTCAAATACACACACATGCTCACTTACTCACACGTGGCCCTTATGTTACAGATGTACAGAATGGTATGATTATGGGATGGTTAATGTTACAATGGAGAGTTTCCCCTTATGGGAAATCTGCCTTGTGCAATAATAGCTGCTAAGGTTGCATAGGATGTGTAGAGTGCATAAGATTAACTTGGACGTGTATTGAAAATGTTCCAATGTGCTAGGGTTACCCTTTGGTCAGAGGGTATTACATGCCTTCTTGATGAGAGGTGGGTTTTAGTCCCTAAGGGCTCAGTCTTTGGAGAGGTAATAAAAACCCTAACTCTACTGATTCTGGGGCTGCTCCAGAGTTGAAGGTATTGAAAAGAATGTGATCCTCTCTCAAGGATATAGAAGGGAGCAGCAGGAATGGGGCACAGATTTTCATCCAGAGTTTCAGGAAGCCTGAAGTGAAGGGAACTAAAGTGGATGTAATTCTGGTTGAATATCTGAAGAAACCACTTGGGTGGACCAGGAAACAAACTGTGCCATCAAGACAGAGCTTAATTTGTTGGGGAACATCTTGGAATGCAGTTCCACAATTTAAGAACATAAGAACATAAGAAGTTGCCATACTAGGTGAGACCAAGGGTCTATGAAGCCCAGAATCCTGTTTCCAAGAGTGGCCAATCCAGGTTACAAATATCTGGCAAGTACCCAAACATTAAATAGATCCCATGGTACTAATGTCAGTAATAGTAGTGGGTATTCTTTAAGTCAACTTGATTTATAGCAGTTTATGGACTTCTCCTCCAAGAATATATCCAAACCTTTTTTAAAACAGGATGCCCTAACTACATCCTTTGGCAACAAATTCCAGAGCTGTATTGTGTGTCAAGTGAAAAACAATTTTCTCCGATTTGTTTTAAATGTGCTACTTGCTAACTTCATAGAGTGCCCCCTAGTCCTTTTATTATCCGAAAGAGTAAATAACCAATTCCACATTTACCCATTTTAGACCTTTCTTGATTTTATAGACCTCTATCATATCCCCCCTTAGCTGTCTCTTCTCCAAGCTGAACAGCCCTAACCTCTTTAGCCTTTCCTCATAGGGGAGCTGTTCCATCACCTTTATCATTTTGGTCGCCCTTCTTTGTACCTTCTCCATCGCAATTATATCTTTTTTGAGATGCGGCGACCAGAATTCTCCACAATATTCAAGGTGTGGTCTCACCATGGAGCGATACAGAGGCATTATGACATTTTCCATTTTATTCTTCATTCCCTTCCTAATATTTCCTAACATTATGTTTTCTTTTTTGACTGCTGCAGCACACTTTACCCCTTAAGACTTTTCAGACTTAAGAGGAAAAGCAGCAAGGATGTTCTGCTCAGCTCCTTCCCCTCAGGCAGCCTGCAGGGAAGAAGCAGGAAGAGGGTGAGATTGAAGCAGACAGAGAACAGCCTCTCTACTCCCTAATCCAGCCCTTTCCCTCTTGTCCCTCCCTCCCTTCCTCTTATAATAAGGAATAGGAGGAGAAGGGGTGATAGTGAAGTAGATGCTGCAGAGCAAATATCACAGACAGAAAAAAGGCTGAATTAGCGCAAGTTTGAATCTTATGTACCCCAGTGCCAGTCGTCAAGGGTTTAGTGCTGGCCCTGAAAAGCACTACAGCTCACGGATTTCAAACTTGGGCTAATTCAACCAATGTTTGTTCTGTTACCCAGGGCTGTTCATTTCAGTTGGAGGAACCCAGAACGGCATTCTGCCACCTTTTATCCAAGACACAAGAAGACAGCGTAGAGCTGGCAGTATAAATCAGTTCAGCTCTGGCTCCCCCAAGGAAACGGAGCAGAGCTGGTGGTGGCAGGATAATTTGTGGTCCCCCCCAGCCCCAGAGAAAATATAGGAATTGCATACCACGAGACAGGAGCAGCCTCATGGCCTTGATTTTTGTGCAGTTTCCTGGCACAGCTGAAAGGGATGGGAACGGATGACGAGACAGGAGGTGAAGGCCGGCAGGATGTGTTCACATCTATATAAATAAAAAAAGTTAAATAGTTTGGACAAAATCGCTCATCTCAGAAACCACTGAACCGATTGCTTTCAAATTTGGACACAACCTTCATTTCGCGTACAGGAAGGTTCTTCTGTACTTACATTACAGATGTGTCACACCTGTGACAGGTAAAATAGGTTTAAATACCTATTTTACCTGAAAATAGGTAGTTTAAATACCTATTTTTACCTGAAAATGGCGCCGAGGTATTTTAAATACCTCGGCGCCATTTTCAGGACTGGCAGCTGGTGGCCATTTTTCCTTACCATGTCAGAGGACCTACCGCTGCCATTGCTCCACCCCACTGACATAGTAAGGGCAAAGGGCCATCGGAACCCGTGGGGTGGTTAGTTTAAGAGAACTTTTTTCATAGGGTTGTTTTTTGGGGGAGGTTCACACACAAATACATACACTAAACTTGCACGATCTCGGGAAAGCATCAAAATAGCCCTCCCCAGACCACAAAACAAATTTGGAAGTGCAAATTTGGTTAGACACTCCCCTATTTGGCTACATAATGCACACAGACGCCCAGGGACAGACCACATGTAGCACCAACAATTTTAATTTCCCAGGTCTTGGGAGCGGGCAGGAGGGTGGGGGGTTATTATTTGATTTAAAGGGTTGGGATTGGGGGGGTTTTTGGGGGTGGGGGGTTCCCACAGAAATAGAAAGACAAAGGTTTTTTGATCTGAAGGGTAGGCAGTAGGCGGGGGGAGGTGACAGTGAGGGGAGGGAGAATGAGGGGGGAGGTGAGTGTGAGGGGAGAGATTTGGAGTGGGGACAGGGGAGGGAAGAGGGGGTGAGTGACCAAGGGGAGGACGATGAGTGACTGAGGTAAATGAGCAAGGGGAAGGGGGAGGGAGGGTAAAGAACCTGACTCTGCCACTGCAACGTGTGGCCGGGCACCGCTAGTATATATATATATATATATATATATATGTGTGTGTGTGTGTGTGTGTGTAGCAGGGAGTTCACACCCACCCCTCCCCCCTCACACAGATCACAGCCACCTCTGGCCCTGCCTCCTACAATTTCACCTTCCCATCCCCTACCCGCTACACAATTCCACCTCCTTTTTGTCTACAAATTAAGCCCTGCATCAAGGACTTGTTACAGGGCTCGGTGCATTCCTATCTGCTCCACCAGAGGGAGCCCCTCCTTGAGCTGAAGAAGACATTGTAATTATTTTGTGTTATGATGGAGAGAAAGAAAGGGTAGGTTAGGCCTGGGAAGGACTGGGTAAAGAAGAGAAACAAAGTATAAAGAGATACAATGTCAATAATAGAAGTAACTGTTACCAAAGAAAGAGAAGTGTGGATTGAGAGGAATTTAGTAAATCTCTGGGCTGATTTGTTCACTACTATTACTGGAGAGGTCAATATGTTTTACTCTACAGATTCTACAGTAAAATATTTTTATTTTTATGTTGGAGCACAACTTTGGATTGGACATCGTTTTTGTTGTGTGGAGTGTCCTTGGCCCAGTACTGGCCCTGCAGTTTATCTGCCCCCAGTCCACAACCCAACGGAGAATGATCCCTCACCTTTGGATAGTGATCCTAATGCTCCCCAAGGCTGGGAAGGTGACCCCAGCTGGATAGGGAGTTTTACACACACACACACACACACATACATTTTCTCTCTCTTTCACAAACATACACATAGATGCTCTCTTTCACATACACACTCACTCACTTTCTCTCTCACACACACACATACATACATATATGCATTCTCTTTTCCACAGGTACAGTCTCTCACACACGCTTTCTCTCCCTACATGCTGTCACATAAACTCACATACTCTCTCCCACATATTCTCTCATATACAAACACATGCATTGTGGGGACCAGCTTTTTCTGCGCTCGGAGCAGATATTCAGAATTATTACCCCCCCTCCCCCGCCCTTGACTTACCAGTGGCTGCTCTGGCACCGTGTCCTTTGTTGGCAAATGAACAGCTATTCCTCTGGTGGCAGCAATTCTAGCAAAGCACACACCTCTCTTACCCAGCATCTTACTCTCTTTCTACCCCACCCCTTGTCCAGCACCCCCTTTCTCTTCCTCCTCATTCCTTTCCCTGCATCCTTCCAAATGAATATGCATGAGATAAATGTGCACATACCAAGTCTCCATGGTACGCAAATTTATCTCATGCATATTCATTGTGAATATCCTGAAAACCCGATTGGCTTGGGGTCCTCCAGGACAGGTTTGGGAACCACTGACTCAGAAAAAACTGGGAAAGAGTCATCATTTAACCTCAAAATACCTTTCAAATATTTTTTAATAAGCTCAATTGGACCAAGCAATGCTGAACGTGGAACATTCGAAGATTAAGATGCTGGAATCTCAGGATATACTTTCTCGAGAGTTTCAAGCATCTGTTGTTAAGAATAATATCATTATTAACAGGAAACTGGAAATTTTTTAAGTCATCCTCCCACGTCTGTCTCCTTCATTAGCCAGCGCCCTGTGAAGCACCACCGCTGGCATACCTAAGCTGTGCCCCTTAGCGCCAGGTTCTCCTTAGTTTGTTTTGGCCAGGAGTTTTCCTACCTGCTAGAAATTTCGTGGCTCTGATACTTTGTTTATTTTGTTCTTATGGTTGAAAGGAAAGGCCGGGCGAGTCTGGCTGTACAGCTCCTATTCTATCAACCGGAGTACTATTCTGCAAATGTTTGCAGCCCTGGAGTCTACATTGTCAGAAGATACCCCTCATCGCTGCTGGCAATGCTAGAGGGACAGTATCGTATCAGTCTGAGGATGAAACATCTCTTAGTCCTGACTGCCGTTTACCACCCTCAGCCTCGGAGTCCAGTCATGCTGATCCAAAAAATGCAGCGGTGTGCACAGATGTTCATTAATGGAATTGTATTTATAATTGGAGTCTCTGTACTATCATTAATAATAGAGGTAATTTGTTATAGGACCCGACTGCTGGCTTGGCTATCCTGTTGACTAGGAGCCACAGCCTTTACTCGCAGATCACATAGCAGCACCCCCACTCCACACAGTCCCTCATGTTGAGCATGATGTCAATGAACGTGTCACCGCTTTTACTTTATGGTTTGTACACCGCTTGTGCTGTGGTGATGTCAGACGCATACTTTGCATGTGCACTTCTTCTCTGGCATGCCCCTCTCCCTGCCAATCCTCGAATGCGAGAGTGAGCGCCATTTTGCTGTAAACATTGCAGTTCATTTCTAAGCTTCTTTCTACTTTGCATGAATGCTGAACTTCATATTTAACTTAAAATTGCACTGTACACTTTTTTCTACCAACCTCAAACCCTTACATTGGGCACCATTTATGTAACTCCTTTTTTAGGAAGTGGTATCTCGCTTCAGGGCACATAACTAATTTAGATCTTCTGGGGCTGTCTGGCTAGCATGTCACATCTCCCTCTGACTCTCAATCCCTGCAGGAGAATTCTTTTTACAGGGAGAAGCTCTCACTTGTGGCCTAGACAGTGGAAAACGTAACCAGTGTATATCTTTGAAGTGTAAGTGCTTCCCATAAGGGGAGTTGCAGTAATAATTAGAAAGAAGCAGGACTGGGTGTAAAATAATAGTTTACTGATTCATAAAGTTAAATAAAGTCCATTTGGCCAACTTATGAGTGTACATCTGACTGTTGTTACAGGATTTCCTTATAGGTAGGTAAGTAGGTATCTTACTACAGACATCTGGGTAGAGCCCATGGTGATTTTAAATGCTCATACTCTCCCAGCAGCTGTTCCCTTGGAGTCCTAGTGATAGGGTCCCCTCTGCATTGCACCTTCTTCCTTCCTCGGACACCCAGCCTGACCTGGTCCCTTGATGGGTGAAATCTGGATGGGATCTCCTGATTCAAGTTTTTCCTTCATTTAGTTCACTTGTTCATTTGTCCTAGATTATTTCTCTTTCCTGGGGATTTCTCTTACAGAAAAATCATTGAGATCAGGCTTTACCACCATACTGCAATCCCAGTGGGGACGGGGGATCCGAAACCTCCCCAATTAACTCAAAGTCCAAAAAATACTTTAAACCATTATTTATGCTGTATAGGTGCTTGCCACATTCAAGTTGTGAATGGGCTCACTGGTCTTCAACCCCTGTCCTTTGAGTACTGTCAGTGAGGATGACTTTCCCCTAGGAAACAGAGTGAACCTCAGTTCCTTCCAAAAATATACCGTAACTCTTCCGGCCTTCACAGCCACTCACAGCAGGATCTGTCTCTGGTGCTTGCCTACCTAGGGTTTAGAGTAGGCTCACAGGTCTTCAGTCACATAGTGTCACAGACGGTGAGCCTTTGCCCTCACTATGTCACAGGGGCTGACCGTCACCCCTGTGACATAGTGAGGGCAAAGGCTATCTGCGCCATTTTGAATACTGGCAAAGGCTATCGATAGTCATTTTGAATACTGGCAAAGGCTATGGAGTGCAGGAGGTTGCTCCCGGACTCCCGCTGGACTTTTGGCAAGTTTTGTGGGGGTCAGGAGGGTCCCCCAAGACTTGCCAAAAGTCCCTGGTGGTCCAGCAGGGGTCCAGGAGCGATCTCCTGCACTCGGGCCGTCAGCTGCTAGTAATCAAAATGGCGCCGATAGCCTTTGCCCTTACTATGTCACAGGGGCTACCGGTGCCATTGGTCAGTCCCTGTCACATGGTAGGAGCACAAGATGGTGCCGATGGCCATGTGACAGCAGCTGACCAATGGCACCGGTAGCCCCTGTGACACAGTAGGTCAAAGGCTATCGGCACCATTTTGAAACTGGCACCGAGAGTGTGAGTGCAGAGAATGGCTCCAGGACCCCCTGCTGGACCACCAGGGAGTTTTGGTAAGTCTTGGGGGGTCAGGAGGGTGGGGGGGGGGTTGTAGTTAATTTAATTTTAGCGGGGAAACGAATAGGAATCAACGTATCAACATACCGGGGCGCCATATAGCCGAATGCAACATATCTGCCCCCCCGACTAATTCGAATCCCGAATGCAACTTATGGCGTCCCTCTGCTGGCAGTTACAGTATGGAAGGTTTACTCTATTGTAATTGTAATTCAATTTATTCATGGCTTTCTGTGGGCCACATCCAGTGTAGTTTATGATAGGCCTAATACCATATGGGATCCAAGAGTCATTTTTGCAATGCATGTAAATTTAATATACATGTTGTAAGTGATATTTTTACTTCAAAATATTGTTTTATGAATGTCCCTTTTCCATACAAAATGTCCTATTTAAGACTGGGGAAGCAGTTAATAAGAGATTTTTTAAATGGAAAAAAATGCATAATTTGTAATTGTGTGGGAAGGGAAGGGCTGTAAGATTCGCCTAGAATGTCCCTTGCACTGGCCCTAAGAGAGTACCACACACACATTTCCAGAAGGACAGATGCTGGGGAAGGGCAGGAGGCTGGTGATGGGGTTCCTAGGAATGTGGCAGGGTTGCCAGCTTCCTAGAAATATTATCACTGACACTGTATCTGCCACTCTCTAGGATCCCTGCCCCCCTCCTACCCTTCCACAGCATTACAAATCACCAAATCCCCACCCAAGCCAGTTAAATAAAATAGTTGAAATCTGATTTTATTTGCATTATTCTTGCTCGGGCACATTTGGCTCAAAACATACAAATTTTAGCTCAGCTTATAAAAAGTTGCACGAAAGAAAATTGTTTGTACACAGAGCCTGTCAAAAATTAGAGGGAACAGTGGATACAACATATTTTGCTGCTAAAGCTGCCGTTTCTCCTCTTTCCCAAAGATTATGCAGAGTTTTTCCTGTTCATTCTTTTGTGGGAAGTCTTTGATTTTCACTATCAGCTTTGGGAAATGTACATCTCTGATATCTTTCAATATTGCACAGTGTAGGAGGAAATGCATTTTCTGTTTCTGTTTTTCCATTGTTGCATTACATATAGAGTTTGGCTTCAGGGAGTTTCCAGTTTAGTTTTTGCCTGCAATCTTCTATTTCTAGTTTATGTTCATCTCCATATTTAGTAAGGGTCTGTCTATTTTTTGCATTTGTGACTGAGGAATTCTGCTAGCAATCTGCAAATCTATCTCCAGTATATTCATTACAGATATCCCAAAAACCTGACAAGCTAGGTGTGCCTCCAGGAGAGGGTTGGGAAACATAACTAGCAGAAAAAGAATAGGAGCATTCCACACCTTAATTTAAGTGCCTTCTACATTGAGTGACTTTAGGTGTGTGCATCTAAAAAAGATTGTAACTGTGACGGTTCAAAAAAGACACAATTTGCATTTTGAAACTTCACTAAGCATTTACATGCATAACGTAGTAGAAATTGAGCACCACATGTCACAGCTTCTATTCTCATAGAAAGAAATTTTCTTCTATGCTCCTGTGTGACCCTAGTAACATCTAGATAAATCCAGAGTTTCTGACCATGAAATAAAGAACTCCTGTTCCTGAAGAAAAATCTAAGAACAACATTTCGATCATGCTCAAATGCGAAAGAGACTAACATAGTCCCCCTCTGTAGTATCTCAGTTCTTGGGTCAATTCCAGTATAGCTGTAATAGTCATAGAACTCTGATCTTGAATTTCTGTTCCAGGTGATTCTACCATTTTCTGAGGCATATAATAGGCCTTCATGATTAAGAGCATAGCTTCTGATGGAATCTTAAGGTTATTTGCAAATAACTCTTAAAGAAATCCACTAAAGGTTTCTTCTGAAGAATAGGAAAATTAAGAACCATTAAATTCAAAGAACTTAAGGAGGTCTTGATATTTTCTAATTTTTTAGCTGCAACAATCTCAGATTGCACTAGATTTGTTGTATTTTCTCCATAGAAGCAGCTCTCTTTTCTATAGCTTCTAATCTTGCTTCATGTTGGGTAACCATTTTCTCTGTATTTATTCCACGATTATTAGATTCAAGGAAAACTTGAGTCAAGGAAGCAATTGCAGATTTTATGGATACTAAAGCATTCCAAACTGTGTCAAGTGTCACTGTTACATGTTTAGTTAATGTAAAGACTGCACCTGATATTACTGAAGTAGCACCACCTTCACTTGATGAAATGTTAGAGTCCCATGCAAAATCTGTCTCCGTAGCCAGGGTGGTCTTCAAGGAAGGATTAGAGGTAGAAGCCTCCATAGGAAATCTTGTAGAGGTATCCCCGGCCATTACTATGGCATCAGAGGCAAGTCCTGGGTCCTTCACTTCCTGTCCCGGTAATATCGAATCTTCCCTATTTTTCACTGGGGAGGCTGAAGCTGGTGTAAAGCTCACTGGGATCAGTCCACGGGGTGGGGACAGTGTCTCAGGCGTGCTGGGACTAAGCGAGATTTCATCTGCTAACAGGGGTGACATTTGTTCCTCGTCTACTCCTGAAGCGGCCCTCACTCCCAGAAGTGTCGGTGTGGAGGAGAAGAAGTTGTCTATCTTCCATTGGTTTAGGTCCATAATCCCCCAAATAGGTACATTTTCATGAAGTTTGGCTTTTTGCTTGGTATGGGGCATTATTTGGAAAAATAATGAGGAAAATCAATAGAAGGAGCAATCAGGAAGAAAGAGAAGCTTGGTCCCGCTCCTTATGCATTGACCATTTTGGATTTCCACTGTTTCTAGTTCTACTATATCTTTTTAAAGGTGCAGCAACCAAAACTGTACATTAATACTCAAGGTGCAGCCACTCCATGGATCGATACAGAGGGATTCCCAGAATGGCAGAGACTGGAAATTTCTTTTAGGTTATAGTGTTTATTAGCAAGATTATACAATATAATGTGATAAACTCTATATAATTTATTGGAAGGTGGATTGGTGACAGCAGCATGGTGCTTCCATAGTTATAAACCAGATTCACCTCTCCTTGTGAACAGTGGCTGAGAAGTATTACCTTTGCCAGCCATGGCCACTGATTCCCATTGACAGTCTTCACCAGTGGCTGGCATTGGCCTATCTGACAGTGATGACTATTTAATAACTACAGCTAGCTAACAATCAGCTGGCCCAAGTATTACCAAACTCATGTCAAGCATTCCCAGTCAGCAACCGAACACAATGATTTATATAACTGTCAATCATGTGGTGCCAGAGAAGGATCCTGAAGATTAACTGGAAGGAGTTTGTATCCAGTGAAAAGATGAAAAAGATGATGGAAGGTGGAAGATCATAGAAACATGACAGCAGAAAAGGACTGTATGGCCAGTCTGCCCATCCACCCGACTAATTTAACTTTATATTTCCCAATTACCTCCTTAGAGATCCCCCTGTATTTATCCCATACTTTCTTGAATTCAGATACTGTATTTGTCTTCACCACCTACACTGGAAGGCCATTCCATGCATCCACCACCTCTGTAAAGAAATATTTCCTAAGATTAATCCTGAGTATACTCCCTTTCATCCTCTTCCCATTACCTCTCATACTAGCGCCTTCTTTCCGTTGAAAGAGGTTCGCCTCCTGTGCATAGAAACCTTTGAGATATTTGAATGTTGCTTCCTTATCTTGCCTTTCCTCTAGGATGTACATGTTTAAATCTTTAAGATTATCACCCTATGCTTTAGAACAATGACCACTGACCATTTTAGTAGTCACCCTCTAGATCAACTTAGTCTTCAACTGGTTTCCAGAATTGCACACAGTATCCCAAATTAAGTCTCACTAGGGAACTGTACAGGGGCAATATCATCTCCCTTTTTCTACTGATCATTCCTCTCCCTCTGCAGCCAAGCATTTTTCTGGCTTTATCCACCTGTTTAGCCACCTTAAGATCATCAGATCTTGCTTTTCCTTCATGCTTATAAGAATTTTACCACCAATACTTCTCCCTTGGGCTTTTTGCATCCTAAATGCATTACTCTGCAGAAAATCCAGTCAAAAGGAAAGTGAGATTTGCTGGTCAAATACTTGGAGGTTTTGGTGGTAAACTATTTAATTTATAGTGAAGGGCATGATGACAGAGGGCAAAAGAGACTTAGGGATGCAGAGAGCAGTCTAGGGTAATGACATTAAAAAACTGGTGAAATTCTGGAAACAAGAAAAACAAAATGGAAAGCTGAGCCCAGCAAGCACTAGTTCACTTTAGTTACCAACCTTTGTATCAAAGTCAGCACCTGATGCTGATGCTGTCAATCCTTCCCAACCATGGTTCTGAAACTGCAATCACAATATTGCCAAGCTGTGGTCCACGGGAAGGGGGAGGGGGCATGTATAGCACTATACACAGCTTCCAGTTTCCTGCAGCAGCTCAGAGATAGATTCTGTGGCAATAGAAAATTCTGCAGTGGGCCGGGGTGGTGATTTGGTAGCAGTGCTGTGCACTGCCATGTGGAGAGGCCTGGGTTCAATTTACAGCTATGGTCCTCCACTCCATGTGTGAGCTGGGGTGGGGTGGGAAATTCTGGAGAGGCGGTGCTCACAGCCCCTTGAGTGGAAGGAATTATGGTCATTGCTGAATGGCAACATCTTGTGGCAGGATTTAGGGCCCAGGATTGCAGGGTTCTGAAAGGAGACCTGGTGCATGGCCCTTGGCTCACGACTGTCACTACAATGTCTGGGCTGCATGAGTTAGAAGAGGATATAAAATAGGGGAAAAATATAAATGAAGACTTTATGGCACCAGATCCCTGCCCTGGAAGTTCAAAGGAGTAGGAGGAAACAGTTGGCCAAAAACAAGAAAAAAAAAGAGGAAATTCTCTGGCAAATTTGCAGAATAAATAATATAATGTATTTTACTTTTTTAAAATAAAACTATTTAGTTGCGGAAAAGGCAAGATGGCGGAGTGAAGCAGGGGAACTTGCTGCTCTACGCTTTTCCCCCACTTCTCCTATTGATTATGCCGTCCAAGTGGAAAAAGGAAAGTTTGGGTATTCCCCCCGATACCCCTCTGTTACCTGGGCAGCAGCTCATTTCATCGTGTACGCCCTCTTTAGCAACACGAGTTGGGACTGGAGGATCCGTTGCGATGCAGGGTGAAGGAGTGCTCTCTTCGCCAGGAGAGGTTATACTTGGCCCCGGAGATGGCCGGTTGCCACCGGCAGAGAAAGTCGCCACCTCACTGCAACGAGGCGCTGAGCAATGACGTATTGTCGGCGCCTGCATGGGAGGGGGCTGTTGGAGGTTTGGCATTTGGCTGCACATTTTTATGCAGAACTCCGAATCTCAGTTTCGTGAAAGATGTTTTTTCATCATGAAAACGGCGGGCGGACAGCTTGAGCTGCTTCTGAATACGAAGGCTATATTTGCACTGTGGAACATTTCATTTGGAAAGGGATTTGTATCTTGACATTTGAAGAGACAATTTTTAAGCTGCTAAATCACTGAATAAACATTACTGCACATTGCTTGCAGAGAGTGAGCATCCTGTTCAGAAGGCACATAAGGTGCTTTTCAGAAGGAGGAAGCTGCTTTCCTTGAAACAAGGGCTTTGTCGGGGAATTTACATCAGACCCAAAAAATACATCACACCGGTCCACAATCAGTTGTACAGATTTTTAGCTTTCTGGGGATCAATCAAAGCTATGATATATTTCCAACAGCGCAGAGTTCATATATTTCAAGTAGATTAATTTGCTACCCTTCCAATGCAATATACCTTTGACAATGTATTTGTGAGTTGTCCCAAATTTGTCCTACATGTAGGATGATGTAATATTGAATAAATGTCGGTGTGTATAACCATTGTATACACTCTTTGCATTTTTTAAGAAGTATAGAAAGATAATGTTAATTTATTTGAAATTATTATTTAGTATACATTAGTTGTGTTTTTTATGCAGTATTGCACAGTGCTAGTTAGATACATTTAATTTATAAGGGCTCTTATTTTATGAAATTTGTTAATAAAGATATACATTTTTAATTATTGAATATATAACATCAATGCTCTTTTTCCCCTTTTTTGGATGTTTTTCTTTTATGAGTTGAGCACTTTAAATAATACCTACATTACCTAATATCTAGTGGTATATTATATATATGTGTGTGTGTGTGTGTGCGTGTGCATGCATGGTTATGTAGGTATGTTCTTTAGTATTATCTGATTTTATTTATTCTCTGCTCTGACCTCTTACTGGTTAAATAAACCTATCAGAAATACCTGGAACCATGACATACTGAGTCAGAGTATATGTCTGTGAGTATTTGTGTGGTGAATAAGCTCCTGGGTTCAAGCCCCCAGGTATAATCCCAGTAATTGTGGGTGTGTACTTACATTAGGTAAGCTTCCAAAGTATAGTCCTGCTATCGTGCAGGCAGAAGCCCCTTGGGTAAAACTCATAGGATGGTAACTTTAAAACGAGCGCATGGGCACCCATGCATGCACATATGGGCACACGAGTGGACATTCGCTGGAATTGTAAATCATACGCGTAGTTGCACACATATGATTTAAATTTTGCCTACTATGCATATTGTATGTGTGCTCCTAATCTTCCTTAGGACTTTGTCGGCTTTAAAGCAGGCAGGAAAGTGCATTTTAAAACATGCTCACATGAAAGATATTGCCAGTTTTACCAATCTGGCAAGTACCCAAACATTAAATAGATCCCAAGCTACTAATGCTGATAAAAAGCAGTGACTGTTCCCTAAGTTAACTTGACTAATATTAGTTTATTGACTCCTTCAGGCACTTGTCCGAACCTTTTATAAACCCAGCTAAGTGAACTGCTTTAACCACATCCTCTGGCAATGAATTTTAGAGCTTAATTGTGCAATGAGTGAAAAATCATTTTCTCCAATATGTTTTAAATGTTCTACTTGCCAACTTCATGGACTGCCCCCAGTCCTTCTATTATTTGAAAGAGTAAACAACTGGTTCATATTAACCCATACTAGTCGTTGCATGATTTTGTAGACCTCCATCATATCCCCCCCCCCCCCCCCAATCATCTCTTTGCCAAGCTGAACAGCCCTAACCTCTAGCCTTTCCTCATAAGTGAGCCATTCTATCCTTTTCATCATTTTGGTTGTCCATCTCTGCACTTTCTCCAGTTCATCTATATCTTTTTTGATATGAGGTGACAGAACTGCACACAATATTTAAGGTGCGGACTCATCATGGAGCGATACTGAGACATTATGACATTCTCTATTTTCTTCACCATTACTTTCCTAATAATTCTTAACACTCTGTTTTGCTTTTTTGATCACCGCAGCACACTGAGCCATCTTAAAAGCCACAGTGCACTGTGGCCGCTGGATTTAAAATATGGATTTATGTGCATAACAGTTAGACCCATCCAGGAACGCCCAGATATGCCTAGCTCTGTCCCTTTTTTTATTCACACCTGAGCTTATTTATACATGCAGAGGGGCAGATTTTAAAAGCCCTACTCGCGTAAATCCAGCCCGATGGCGCGCATAAAGGCCATTTGCCGCTGTGCCTGGGATTGCGCGCTGGCACTTAGCCGGCGCGCGCAACTTGCACCTGCCAAAGGCAGGTATAACTTACAAAATAAAGGTGGAGGAGGATTTAGGTAGGGCTGGGGGTTAGGTTAAATAGGGGAAGGGAGGGGAAGGTGATGGGGGGCCGAAGGAAAGTTCCCTCCAAAGGCCGCTCTGATTTTGGAGCGGCCTCAGAGGGAATGGGGAAAGCCATTGGGGCTCCCCTAGGGCTCGGCACGCGCAAGGTGGACTAGTGTACACCCCCTTGCGGGCACCAACACCGGATTTTATAACATGCGCGCGCCTGGTAGCGCACAGAAATGTAGGCTGCGTGCGTAGGTTTTAAAACCTGCCCCATAATTTTCAGCTTTTAAAATATTCGTTGCTCACATGCAGCCCAGATACTCGCATATATGGCCTTTTAGCATGAGCAACACTTTTAAAATTCGCCCCATAGTGTTTACAATCAGAACTTAGAGCAGACAGTTCCACTCAGAAGTATACTCACAGCAAGAGAATCCATTACCATACAAGTCACACCCAGGAAGGGGCTACACAAGCAATTCTATAATAGTATATATGGTTGCTAGCTAGAAGAGATATGGAGAAAGGACTTGCCTGATGACTCCCTCCCTGATGACAGATAAATGGGTGGAATAAAAAGTGAGGCTCTATATGAGGACCTACCAATGAAAGTTGGATGGGATGGAATAGTGAATGTCTATGCATGATAATGTCCTGCAGGGAGCCTAAAGAAATACATTTAGGAGAAAGAGCTTGCAGGGCAGAGGAATACAATAGCAATGTATAGTAATAAACCCATGTGATGTGCAGAAAGAACTCGCATTCCATAGCTGAGAAGATCTCTGTTGCAGAAGATCAAAGGGCAGGGAGCCCTGATGGCAATGTCATCCCCCTGATACTGCACAGCTGTCACACCCTGGTGAGCTTGGGCAGCGGTGAAGTCAGCAGGTAGTCTGCCAGCACCGTTGGCAGGTAAGAGAGGGGGATAAAGAAGAATTTGGCATCCCAACCGGCGGAGTAGCGGGTGCGGGGGTGCACTGCAGTCAGAGCGTGCTCCATGCAATCCGTCACCAGTGACAGGTTTGGGTTGGCTCCAGATACCATGTCCTGTATGCTTTTGCAATCTGTGTGTATAAATATAAAATAAAAAAAAACCAAATAAGAATGACACTAAAGGCCACTTGGAGACACAGTTAACTTAGTGCAAATTTTAAAGTCTGCAAATATTAAAGTCACAGCTTTATGAGTACCTTAATGTAAGTCCAGACAATTTAATGAATATTCTGAAGGTGTTTTTATCTCTGTGGATTAGAGTTAGCTGCCACCATGGTCCTAAGAAGCAGTCGCTCTCTGTATACAATTATTCTAGTCATTGGGGTGCATGAGTCCCTGTTCATTCCTTAACTTTTACTCAGCATAAAGTTTCCCTTCTTTCTTATCCAGTATTAAAGCATGCCTCTGCTCAAATGAATCTCTTTGCAGATGTGGGACCCTGGTGGTGTGTACATGCTCCCTCTGTGTTTGCCAGTCTGAGTCCTTGCAGATTCAACCTTACTGTGATATTATGAACTGCAACAATATGATGTATAATTCTGTATCTAGTAATATATAAACATCATAGTATTGAAAGCTGATGTTACTCTGTTGCTCTTCAGTTTGTCTAGAAAAGCTTGGGAAACCTCATAGCGGTTTTTTTAATCTCACTTTAAAAACAGCCGTTACACGGCCTTTTTGCCGCATTAATTGCTTAACACTGCTTTTTGTTATGTGTGTTGGCTTTATTTTTAAGCGTATATTACAGCCCGTAAATTGGCATGGAGCTGTATAATTTTAATCATTGGTTTCCAAGCTGTGACTTGGAAATTCAGATTCAACCTTACTGACAGAATTATGAGCTTTGTCCTGTCTATAATCCCACATTAATGGAGGAAGGAGAACAAGATTCTGATTCCAGAATGTTGACTGCTGGGTCTTGTTGGGGGGAAACACAACCAGAGTCCAGCACTGGCTGTGGGGAGAGGATGGTGTTGATGGGGGGTGGAGAAGGGGTCACCAGGTAATGTTGGGAGAGTGGGAAGAAAAAGCTACCACCTACATTTTTCGTGGGCATCCAGGGCATTTCTCCCATGCCAACTTTCTCCCCATGTCTCTAACAATCCATTCACACTCCCATTCTTTCTTTTCCTTTCCTCCTTTCCTCCTTTCCTCCATCCTCCCTTACTCCTTTCCCATGCCCTTTTTTCCTTTCTCTTTTATTTATTGATTTATAACTTAAGCTTATAAACCAACTGTGAGGGAGTATACAGAAAATTTCCTCAGACTACTATAAAGGACTGCGCACAGCTGTCTTATCCATTCCTCCTTAAAATCCAAACCCACAGGGAATCCTGGGGCACCAGAGTTTAAGAACTCAGGGCCTGGAAAGTTTAAACAGGCCTTGGGGAGCAGACAGGAAGCCACGCATGAGAAAACATGCTATGTTTAAGGACTGTGTGTTATTTGAAGTTAAGGTGTGCTGCACGATTTGTTTGTCTTGCTTTGCTTTTCATTTTTTCACTGTAAATAAATTGTACAAAGGAAAACAGCTAGAGTCTGTTTCCTTATTCTTTCTGATTGTTTCCAAGCTGCTATCACCCAAGTTATCACATATGGTGGGAGCAGTGGGATCTCATGCCTAAGCGGGAAGCACAGGCAAGAGCCCACAACTGCAGCAGAAGAAGAAACAAGAAAATAAAAAAAAACCCTGCAAAGTTTTTTTTCTTTTTCCTGGGGCCTCCCAATTCCATTCACCCTCCCTTCGTACAACAGGCCAAGGGGGCTAGCCCTGCCTGTGTAGTCAAGGGTCAAGAAGTAAGTAAGGGCTGGCAGGCCAGCAGGTTTTTTTTTGTGTTTTGGTCTCGTCTATCCCCAGGCAGATGTACAGTATGGAAGTAGGGAAGATGGAGCAAGTGATGCAGGTCCTTGCTACAGGGCAGCAAAAATTATAGAACGCCCTGCAAATGCAAATCGGTCAGTAGTAGGCTTTGCGAGAGCAGGTGATGCAGCAGATTGCGATTCTAACCCAGATAGCACAAGCTGCGCAAACCATGGTAACCAGTCCAGCTCCTGTGCCACTGACATTACTTAAGATGACACCAAGAGAAGACCCAGATAGTTTCTTAAAATACCTTGAGTGCACAGCCAGACTGGCAGGCTGGCCAGAGAACAGGTAGGCTACCTATCTGGGGAATCTACTCACCGGGAGTTGTCAAGATGCCTTCCAAACTGCCAGTCTGGAAGGGAAGGCTACATACCAGGAAGGCAAAGCCGCCATTCTAAAGTGAGTGGGACTCACCCTAAAAGCCTACTGACAGTGATTTAAGCAGGGAGTTCTGTAGGGTCAAGAAAATCCACAGAACTTATTCCACAGACTTAAAGATGTTGCTTGGAAGTGGCTGCACCCGGAAGACTGGGGTGGATCTAGCCAAAGTGGTTCTGCTGGAACAGTTCCTAGACCAGGGCTTCCTAAACCTGTCCTGGGGACCCCACAGCCAGTCAGGTTTTCAGGATATCCACAATGAATATGCATGAGATAAATTTGCATACACCAAGACTCCATGGTATGCAAATGTGACTCATGCATATTCATTTTGGATATCCTGAAAACCCAACTGGCTGTGGGGTTTGGGAAGCCCTATCCTAGACAGTCTAGAATGACCTATATGGCAGTAGGTCTGCCATCATCCAAACCTTACAGTGGAAAAGGCACTGGAAGTAGTGGAGGCCTTTCAATGGGCTCAGACTATACCCGAGTCACCACAAGTCCCAGAGAAGCCACTTGACCCAGTAGAGGATGCTGGAATCCTAACAGCCAGAAGCCCTGACAACCAGTAGCACAGCTCCAGCCGGACTTTTTACCTCAACCACAACCCTCAGCCAGACAGCTATGTTTCAGCTGTGGTGAAAGGAGTCATTTTGCCAGAGACTGTTCTAGTATGAAAGATAACCCATGGATGTTAATGCCATGGCTCCACACTTTTGTAATTTCATGGATGTCCCCAATCTCTACTTTTGTGATTGCAGTTGAGCTAGATGGTGTTCCAACCCAAGCATTGGTGGATTATGGAAACATTCATTCGAAGAGACTTAGTGAAGCAAATCCAGATTGATTATGACAGAGTGGTGACCTGGTATGCATCCACGGGGACCAATGGCAGTATCCAACAAGCCGGGTACAACTAAAGACCCCGGTCAGACAACCCCAAATTGAGGTGGGACTTCTTCCTAGGCTACCCTACCCCATGGTGATTAGATGGGACTGTCCGAACTTCAAGAGCCATTTGAACCACCTCACATTCAGCTTGTCCAAGCTCAACAATGAACAATTGGAGTTTCCTGAACTCTTTTCTTTGGAGGATCCTGATCTGTATCATAAAGACTCTAAGACTCCTAAGTCTCAGAGACAATACTGACAGGTCAAATACAGTGTTACAGATGCAGCAAAAGAGCCCTGGGAAGGGTGTAGAGGTGCCAGTGCTTTCTCCTGGTAAAGTGTGAGCCCTGGGCTCGAGGTAGCTCAGGGAGGAGCCCCGAGACACACACCAAGTTAGGTAAGCAAGTGTTATGTTCAGTGTGTCTTGAGGTGTAGTGGGCCCCTGGGTTGAGGCAGTGTAGGCTCCATCCACAGGGAGGAGCCCTGTGGGCACTTGCCTCAACAGGCAAGGTCTCAGCAGTAACAAGAACAAGAGAGAGTATACTTTATTATACTGCAACAAATGATCCGTGGAGCGGATCATAGAGTAGTCCAGAGGAGGAGATACGAATGCTGGTCAGCCATGGAGAAGTCCGAGATGTAGAGGTGAATGGTGTCTACCTTATCTAGGCTTAGCTTGTGCAGGTGACTCCGGTAGTGGTCCGCAGAGCGGGGTAAGCTGGAGGCAATGGTATACAGGCACAAGACTGAATGGTCCCAGTAGTGGCCTGCAAGCGGGGTTCGCCAAGGATCCTTGCCACAAAGGTAGAGGAGCAAAGGTACTCACACTGAGAGCAGTAGAAGATGGTGGTCAGGCTCAGGAGGGATCCCAGAACTGGCACAGCTGGTAGGTTCGAGGTAGCAACTGGAACTTCTCTGGAACAAGAGAGGAGAGAAGAGAATGGCTCTCCGAGGAGCGGATAGCCTTGAGTGCGGAAGGCCGCTGAGGAGTGGGTACCCAGATCACTCAGCAGGAACAGATAACGAAGTCCCAGGAGGTCAGAATAGCTGGACCCGAATCCTTGCTAACTCATATTCGATGAAGTCAGCTGGGTTTAAATATGGTAAGCATGTGACATCATGCGGTGGGGATGCCTCCGAGGTTCCCGCCATGACGCGTTCAAGAAGGGGGCAGGCACGTGTGCATGTGCCTTAGGTAACCCTGGATGTAAGATGGCTGCTGGGAGCACCCACGCCATCCCGGACATGCCATGAGGGTTGGAGAGTGGATGCGGAGGCCGCCATCCTCTCGAGACTCGGAGCGGAACTGCAAAGAGAGGTGAGCAGCAAAGGTCGCAGCTGCCTGCGAGTGGCGGGCACAACAGCAAGTACAAGCAAGAACTCAGGAGGAGGACGGAGTGGTCAACCCTCTGTTGAACCAACATGTACTAGTGAAGACAGAAAGCTGGGAACTCAGGGGTCAGGTACCAGAATAGAAGATTCTGGGACCAAGAGAGTACACAGTCAAGTAGGTAAGAACTCCTGGAACTTGGACGAGAAGAGATTCCTAGACTGGACAAGATGAGATAAAACTCTCCAAGACAGGGAGACTTGGACATGATGAAACTCTTGGAGACTTGGACAAGATGAAACTCTTGGAGACTCGAATCAAAGGAATACACTTGAAGACTCGAACCAAGGGAATGCACTTGAAGACTCGAACAAGGGAATGCACTTGAAGAATTGAACAAGGGAATGCATTTGAAGACTCGGACAAGATGATACTCTAGGAGACTTGGACAAGGGAATACTCTTGAAGACGAAGAAGGAATGAGACTCTTGAACAGGAAGAAGAGTGCTGTCCCTCAGGGTGCCCTACACAGCCCGACGTGGACTGGTCACGGATCACCCTGTCCATTTCATGCCCTACACAACCTGGAAGACTGGTCGCGGACCAAGCTAAGAGCAGAAAGTGCACTGAGAGCAGAAGAGAGTCTGGACTGCACTTGAGAGATATCCAACCGAAGATGGAACCAGACATCTGAAGACTTATCACTGGGGATGCCAGACGCTTCTGAAAGGACGACTGGAGACGAAGTCTGGAGGACAGCAAGGCTGCTTACGGATTCTTCAGGAACGAGAAGAAGGAAGAAGATATGCAAGAGGGGAAACCTCGAGCATAGGTCATCTGGATATCTGGACACATGGACGTCTGAATCTCAGAATGAGAAGACAACTGGACATCAGGGTCTCTGGACATCTAGGATGATGGACATAGGGAGAGAAGACCAGTAGACGAGTAGATATCGGAGGGTTGTAGAGAAGAGAACAACAGACATCAGGACAAAGGATGCCTGGACACTGGACATCTGGATCACAGGAACCAGAGGACATCTGGATGATTGGGACATCAGAGACATCAGGGTATGGACAAGGAGCCCCAAGGCTATGGAAGGGAAGCCAAGGGCTGGAACATAATACAAGGAAGGTCCGATGAGGAATGGAACTTGGAGCTTCGGACGAAGACATCAAGGAAAGGAAGACATGGAACATGAAGTCTTCCAGACAGGAGCAGCAAGATGGAACCACGATGAAGACAGTGGAACTCTGAAGATGGAACCTGGAGAAGATGGAACTCCATGGAAGGGGTTTAACTCCAAAGATGAAAACTGGAGAGCTGTAACTCCATCCGAAAGCACTGCTGGAATGAAGCAGGGCCTTTTTACAGGGCAGGACCAGGAAAAGCCCTGAAGACGTCATCTGGGAGGAGGCTGGAGGACTTCCTGCTTCCGAAGAGGAGCTGCAGCGGGGCTTCCTTCAGCCCCGAAGATGAGAGAGGCTGTGGCGGCTTCCTGCTGCTGAAGGAGGACTCCAGAGGCTATGTTCGGGCCGTGGAGGAGGATTCCCCTGAAGGAGGTGTCGGCGACGCGCTGAAGACAAGCGACAGCAGGCCATGGAGGTGCAGTAGAGGTGTGGCTTGGCGGCGGTCCGGACAGCGAAAGAAGTAGCAGCATAAGCCCGACCCCAGGCAAAGGTGAGAAACTGCCCACGAGGTACCAGCTAGGGCAGGAACATAACATGTAGTTATGCTGTTAATATAGAGACAGCCAAGGAAACAGGTTCGGAATCAGGGAAAGAACAGCAGCCCACCCAGAATGTCTTATCTGGGCCCTTTCAGTGGGAAAAGAAGTGTGACCCAGGGTACCTCAGGCGGGCCCAGAGGGAGGATGAGAACTTTAAGTGGGCCCATGAGTATTTACAGAGGGTGGATGGAAAGCTAGTTCCTGGGATGCAGGCCCTATTCCTCCCTATTCCTCCTTATTTCATGATGAAAGGGGACCTACTTTACTGAATCACAAAGGGAAGTGTGGAGGGGGAATTAATAGACTAGCTACTAGTTCTCAAACTATATCGCCAGAAGGTCATGCAACTAGCTCATAGTCACCTTCAAGGGGATCACCTGGGCGTAAAAGACACAGGAGAAAATATTGGCACAGTTCTCTTGGCTGGGCCTACGTAAACAGGTCCAGTTGTATTGCTGGGCCTGCCCTACCTGACAACTCACAAACTCTCATCCCCATGCTCATAATTGAAAAAGCTTTTGAAAGAGTGGGCATGGACCTTGTAGGGCCACTAGAGAGATCTACTTGAAGAAATAAATACATCCTGGTCATTCTGGACTATGCCAAAAAATATCCAGAGGCAGTGCCACTATGGAATATGAATACCCCCAACTGTGGCAACTGCCCTAATGAAGGTTTTTTCATGACTTAGCCTACCCAAGGAAATCCTGACAGATCAGGGAACCCTATTTGTATCCAAGATAATGAAACAGCTTTGCACTTTGCTCAAGGTAAAGACACTGCGTACCTCAATGTATCACCCACAGACGATGACCTCAATGAGCACTTCAATCAGACACTCAAACAAATGTTGAGGAGATTTGTGGATGAAGACAGCAAAAATTGGGACACACTGCTACCCTATGTGCTGTTCACAATCCACAAGGTGCCATAGAGCTTAGTGGGGGTTTTCCCCAAGGTTTTCCTTGTCTTCCTCCCATCTTCAGAAAGCAAGTTGTTAGCCCATTGGCAAGGACCCTGTGAAGATTTAAACGGGGCCCGTGGATTACAAAATAGCCCAGCCAGGTAAATGAAAGAAAACGCAAATCTATCATGTCAACTTCCTGAAGAAGTAGGTTGTGCAGGAGTAAGGACTGGTATAAGAAGAATGGTTTGCCCCAGAGGTTGGACTTGAAGTGGCGTGAGCCCAAGATCCTTTTGGAGACAGCTGACTTAAAGCAGTTGGTAGAGCGAAGCAAAGAGATTTTCTCAAACCTGTGCAGTCATACCCACCTGGTGCAGCATAATATCATTATGCAACTGGAGTTGTGGTTCAGCAATGGCCCTATCAGATTCCCAAGGCCAGATACCACATCATTGAGACCGAAGTAAAGGAGATGCACCAGCTCGGGATTATAGAGGAGTTTAACAATGATTGGTCCTCACCCATAGTGATGGTGCCGAAGCCAGATGGGAGCATAAGGTTCTGCATTGACTTTAAAAAGGTCAATCAGGTCTCAAAACTCTACATTTACCCAATGCCATTGAGTGTCTGGGATCAGCCCAGTTCATCTCCACCCTGGACTTTACATGCAAACAACAAAGGACAAGATTGCATTCTCAACACCAGGTGGACTTTTCCAGTCCACTAACCTCCCTTTTGGACTCCACAGTGTCCCTGCAATGTTTTAATGCTTGGTTGACTGCCTGCTCTGCTCACATCATGGGTACACAGCCACCTACATGGATGACATCATGCTGTACAGCTCAAATGGGAAGACACATATGAGCCAACTCCAGGCCATGCTAACCAATCTGAGGAAAGCAGGACTAATGGCTAACCCCAAGAAGTGCTTGCTAGAAGAGCAAGAAGTCCAGTACCTTGATTATATCCTGGGGAAGGTCAAGGTCTATCTACAGACCCAGAAGATCAAGGCAATAACATGGGAGCCAGTCCCGCAAACAAAAGCATAATGGGGGCATTCCTAGGCCTTACAGGATACTACAGAAGGTTTATCTTCAATTACTTGGAGAAGGTGGAGCATCTCTCAAGGATGTTGCTGAAGAAAGCACCAGACAGGGCACAGTGATCAGCTGAAGCAGAGAAAGCCTTCAGGGCTCTGAAAGAGGGGATATGTTCTGAACAGTCCTGATAAGTCCGAACCTCACTGAACCCTTCATGGTGCAGACCAATGCCTCAGAAGTAGGCTTGGGAGCCATCCAAGATGAGGATTGTCAAGAACATCCTGTGACATACATTAGCTGGAAGTTGATGCCAAGAGAAAGACATTTCTTAACAGCTGAGAAAGAGGCCTTAGCAGTCAAGTGGGCCTTAGAGGCCTTGCGCTACTAGCTGCTGGGACAGCAGTTCACAATCATAACAGTCAACCATTTTTAAAGATGGTGCTGGCCATCCAGTGCTCCTACCATGTGACGGGGGCCGGCCAATGGCACGGATACCCTGTCACATGGTAAGGGCAAAGGGCCATCGGCACCATTTTTATTAGCGCAGCCGTTTACAATTTAAAGTGTGCAAAACTCTCTCGCCCTGGTGAGAGTGTGGTCTTGGAAAGAAAGTAGGCAAGACTATGGATTGATTGAGGTGAAAATCCGTTACCACATTTGGTAGGAATTTGGGCTGAGTGCGAAGGACTACCTGGTTATGTAAGGACTACTACTTGTTTAGGATGAGTATGTGACAAGAGCTTGTAACTCACTAACCCTCCTTGCAGATGTAATGGCTACTAGGAAAATTACTTTCCGTGTAAGAAATGTTTCATCACAGGAGTGCAGAGGCTCAAACGGGGATCACATGAGCCTCGATAGCACTAAATTTAGGTCCCATTCAGTAACCGGTGGTTGATTGGGAGGCTTAAGGTGGAGTAAGCCTCTCATAAATCGACTCACTAGGGGTTGCGCTATTATTGGTGCATCTCCTATTCCCTTGTGGTATGCTGCTATAGCACTTAGGTGTACTTTTACAGAAGATGTCTGTAGATCAGAATCCGAAAGGTGGCACAGGTAATCCAATAAAGAAGGAGTGGGGCAAGAAAAGGGGTCAAAACCATTTTGCGTGCACCACTTGGTACATCTTGTCCACTTTGAGTGGTAAGATTTACGTGTGGAAGGCTTTTGTGAAGCTACAATAACTTCCGAGATTTGACTTGAAAGATTAAGTGGTTGCAGAATTAAGCTATCAACATCCAAGCTGTCAGGGCAAGAGTTGGCAAGTTGGGGTGGCGCAACTTGCCCTGATTCTGAGTTATGAGAGTGGGCGCTGTGCCCAGGCGAATTGGCTCTCTGATCGAGAGGTCGAGAAGTATGGGAAACCATACTTGTCGAGGCCAGTATGGGGCTATGAGGATCATGGTCCCTCTGTCCTGTTGTAGCTTCACGAGAGTTTTGGATATGAGCGGGATCGGAGGATACGCATATAGAAGACCTGTGTTCCAGGGGCGAGCAAAGGCGTCCGTGGGGAACGTTGGTCGACGTCCGTGGAGGGAGCAGAATCTTTCCACTTTGTGATTCAGTTTGGACGCAAAGAGGTCTATGGCTGGGTGACCCCAGTGGTGAAAGATTCTGCTCGCTACATCTGGATCCATTTGTGAGGATGGAAACGTCGACTGAGATCGTTTGCTAGAATGTTCTGTATGCCTGCAAAATGGCGGCGCAAAATGGCGGCCTGCAAAATGGCGCCGGCTGAAGACAACATGATTCGATTTCAGGAGGCCATTCCGGACCCCCGCTGGACCCCCAGGTAATTTAAGGCATTTTGGGGGGGTTCGGGAGGGTGGGGGATTTAATTTAAAGGGTCGGGGGTGGGTTTTAGGGTGTTTTAGTGTGCCGGCTCACGATTTTAACGATTTTCACGATACTTTAAACACCCAAACGGCAACAATACGATTCCCTCCCCCTCCCAGCCGAAATCGATCGTTAAGACGATCGAGGACACGATTCACATCTCTAGTATTTAGTGCCAACTGCTGTTGTTGAGGGAGGTTATCAGCAATATCTTGAATTTGTTTCCACAAGTTTCTTTGATATTTCGTCATATAAAGCTGGTATGTCGCAATCCTAGATACTAGCATGGATCCTTGGAAAACCTTTTTTCCTAAGCCATCTAAGAACTTCTGTTCTTTTCCTGGTGGGGCAGAAGAGTGTGGTTTCTGTTTCCTGGTTTTTTTCTGAGCTGATTCAATGACCACTGAGTGGTGTGGCAACTGCGGTTTTTGGAAACCTGGGGTATGTTGTACCAGGTATGTTGCATCTGTTCTTCTGTTTACAGCCGGTACAGAGCAAGGATGTTCCCATAATTGATGCTGAAGTTCCAGAAGCACTTCATGAATGGGTATTGCCATCACCTCCTTTGGTGCTTCAACAAATTGCAACACTTCAAGAGACTTGTGTCTTGTATTCTCTTCAGTAAGCAATTCAAAGGGGATTGTATCTGCCATTTCCTTTATGAAATTTGCAAAGGACAGGTCCTCAGGAGGGGACTTCCTTCTCTCTTCTGGTGGGGAAGGCTCTGACTGTAAGTCTTCTGTATCAGTGTCAGTGTCTACATCCTCCCAAGGACTGTAGTGAAGTTGATAAGGTGACCCAGAAGGATCTAGTTTGTATTTTGGAAGAGGATGCTTTGTTTTAGAAGCAGACTTCGATGGTTCAGTTGGAATCTGCTTTGGTATCGAAGGAGGCAGGAAAGGCATTGATGGGGAATCGAAAGGCATCAATGGCAATCGATGGCTTTCATCGCCTGGTGGACCAGGTCGTGATGGCATCGATGGATCCAGAAGTGGCTTCAAAGGTAATTTTGGTGCCCAGAGGTCTTGAAGGCCCGATGGCCCCGGTAAGGAGTTCGAGTCCCTGCCTTACAATCCCTTTCATGGTTCGTTGTCTGCTTTCTGAAATCATTAGTTCCTTCTGCTCCTTCTTACATCCATGACGCTGGCCATTTCATCTCTTTGCTAAATCAGATTTCCCTCCCACATGACACGGTTTTTCTTGCTATCTTAGATATCGAATCCCTATACTCAAACATTCCTCAGTCCGAAGCAAATAATGTGGTTGAAGAAGCACTACAAACCTGTCAAGACCATATGCGAGTACCCACACACTTTCTTGTTGAACTCACATGCCTGGCCCTCATGAAGAATTTCTTCTCTTTCAATGGCTGCATATACCAACAGATTAAAGGAACAGCTATGGGTGCAATCATGGCCTCTGACATAGCCTGACTTTATGTCTCCAAGTTTAGAATGTTTTATTTTTTTTTATCAGTCTCCATTCTAGTCCTCTATTCTCTCTCAATACCATTTTATATATGATGGTTTTTTTAATTTGGACATGGACCAACATACAGTTTTTCCTTTTTCTTGGTTGGTTAAACTCATGTAACCCCAATTTAAGATTTACGGCCCGCATCGACTCCCAGAGTGTTTCTTTTCTAGACATCTAAATTTCAGTTTCAGATGGTTTCTTCCAAACTACCATTTTTTTAAAAAACCTACAATCAATAATCCTCTCCCTTGGAAGCAGCTACCCACAGTCTTTATGCAATAATATCCCAGTGAGCCAATCTTTTCGACTCTATTGGATATGTTCCACTTGTGATTAATTTTTTTCTCAGGCAGGCTCGTTTAATGATTTTTTTGTGCCGGTTTTATCCCCATCAGACCATTAAATGCACTCTATATACTAACTGGGACTTACTATTTTCAAAGTCCTCATTTGACGAGTCTAATATATTTACTTGTATGTTACCTTTTTCCCCAGCCTGTTGGCATATCTGTAACATTATACAGCACCATCGGACCTGTCTGAGCCCTATACTGGTTTTCCAACGTGATCTCTGTTTTTTTCTTTCAGTTTTTTCTTTCTTTCTCCAGGATATCTGAATACCGAGGACCCCATCTACCTTAAATACTGGCCATGCTCTCCCTGTGGGAGATGCAGAGCATGTGCTTTTTTCCCTTACTATTTCTTTGTTCACAAATCCCTCTTTACATAAACCTTTGCAGTTAAATTTTTCTCATATTGCTCTACATAAGGAGTCATATACGTTGTTCACTGTCCTATTCCTTGCTCTATATTGGCAAAACCATGCAGATGATACGAACTCAGATATATGAACACTGCTCCTGCCTTCTCCACACTCATGAGAATGCACCTTCAGTTCAGCACTGGATTGCCGCACAACATACCTCTGATGACCTTCGCTTTTTTATCATTGAAAAAGTCTCCCCCTTCCCCCATAGAGGCGACTCTGCCCACTACCTTCTTCACCGAAAGCAAAAGTGGATCTGTACCCTCAATACTGTATCTCCCCATGAACTCAGTCAAGATATGGACTGGACAATCTTTTTCTAATTTCTTTCTTTTAATTTCTGTTATCCACCCAAATCTCTATGCTTAAACCACGCCCCTCCTTTAATATCTCTCTTACACCTCTTTGAATGACAACTTAGGTCATGTGACAAGTTTTTGGCATGATTTTTTATCTGCTATCTAACTCTCTTTTCCAGAAGTATTTGTTGTTATGCTGTTAATTCTAATTTTGTAATAATTGTAGCCAAGGTAAGATGCCCTTGATGTAATTATGTTATGCTGATATATCATTTCCTTCTTTAAACATTTACAATTTATTGAAAGTTTTTTATTTATTTTTAATTATTCTAATGTACCTATTTGTCACTTTTGCCTTTCACTACTCCAGATATTGATTACTTTATTTGTGTTCCATTCCTGGATTTGGACCCTCCCAACACACCAATGGTTCCTTTCCATGTCAGGGAACCATTAGTTTTGCTCATATGAATTGAATTGTCTCATGCACCATTTATTCATTTGAACAGCAAAATTGTTGGACTATTAAAGATTCTTCCCAAACTATTTCGGGTCTTAAACAATACACCATCACATCTTATAGCAAAACCTGAGCTACCTTACACTATAACACGTAGAAGTAAATATGGAGTCGCTACTGCATGTACGTTTATGTGTACAACCCTATCCCCCAGCAATTTTCAAAAGTCCTTTTGTGTGCATAAAACCGTGTTTTATTCATATAAACCCTTTTGAAAATCAGGCCCAAAGTGTGCCGTGCAGTGTCTGAAGACAAGCATGGTTTTCTGTAGTCAGAGAGCAACCCTGCAATAGCTGAGATGTGCAAAAAAAAAATGGAAAAAAAATCCCCCAAAAACTTTGGTGTGCTGATGCTGAATACATGACAGAAGTGTAATCAGACCGGTGTGATTCTGCAACTACCCCAATGCATGCTTAAATGTATAAGTTTATAAGTAAATTTATAAGTAAATATAAGTAAGTTTATAAGTAAGTAAGTTTATAAGTAAAGTAAGTTTATAAGTAAATTTATAAATTTATAAGTAAATATTTCAAATGCTTTCAACCTTTTCTTTTTTCCTTCCGCTCCCAGTTTAAGCATCCATGTTTTTTGTAACTGCTTTCTTCCGCACTACAGTTCATGTTTATTTTTTCTTTTTATGCACCACTGTTTTATTGTAAACCAGCATGATGTGAATTTTATCATGAATGCCGGTATATAAAAACCTTAAATAAATAAATAAATAAATAAATAAATAAATAAATAAATACGTGTTAGCGGATGACTCACAGACGTTGAAGAACTTCTCTCCATAGGTGTCCTTGATCTCCACAGGGAGGTTGCTCCAAAGGCATTGCATATACTTCTGAATGGAGTGGAACTCTGTAATGGGTGTCCTGAAGAAGCCGGGCTCCACTATGCTGACCTTCACTCCAAAACTGCCAGGGTCACGCCTGGAAGGGAACCAAGGACATTAAACAGCATCATTGCCTGCCATGCTTCTGAACAGGTGCACTGCAAGTGATCAGAGATGTGGAAGGGACTAGTGTGTGTTTGTGGGATGGAGAGGGGTTATTTATTTTGTTTTCACCTTTTCATATTGACTCCTTCACTGGTAAAGACAGACTTGGGTTTTGATGACATCTAGCCACTCACTGACCAGTGAAACATGATGCAGATGAAGCTATTGTGCCAGGGGACATTGACCTTAAGGGCATGAATTACAAGGAGGTTTTATTAATGTCACAAGAGCACTTGTCAGGCCTGGTATCAATCTATTGCATCATCTTTGGCTAATTTTGGTGTTAGTTCAGTAAAAAGGTACCAAATAACCAATAAGTCAGGCCAAGAAACCACAAGTGTATAAAAACAAAACAAAAATGGTATGATAATAGTAGGCAGAACAACTATAATTAAAATATATTAAAAAAATAATAAATTAAAAAATGTGCAGATAAATACACATAATGATAAAAATAACAATAAAAATCCTTTACACACACAAAAATCTATACCATTCGAACATGTATTTAACCTCAGCATGGGGACTGTGAGCCAGTACACCCTCACAAGCCCTGCAGTAGCCCTGCCCACTCTTCAGGACTTGTTACCATGGCAACCCATGCGAGGATCAGGGCACTACAGGGCCTGTGAGCATGAGCTAGCTCACAATTATCATGCTGAAGTTAAGTTGTAGGAGTTTGGAAGAGGAGAGCTGTGTGGCAGCAGGCCTATTTGATGGCATGGCAGCAGCAGTGGCATTCCACTACCTATGAAAATTTGGTATCAGAAGCAGTTTCTTATGCCTAAAGCTGGGTCTGTCACAGAATTCTGAGTCTGCATTGGCTGGAAAGCTCATAGTACAGGAGTAGTAAGTGCCACATGCCACAACTCGCCTGACAATATAGGAGTATGGAGGGAATAAAGCTACCATCAACTGATGGAATTGTGTTGTTGGTGCAATTCTCCATACCTGAGGCCATCTGAAAATGCCTCCACACCGTATTTAGACATATTATATGCTCCTCCAATGTATGATACTCTGCCCATAATGCTGGCAACATTGACGATCCTGCCCTTGGCTCTCCGCAGCAGAGGAAGGAGGCTGAGGGTCACTTCGACTAGTCCCATCAGGTTGACTTCCATAACCTTCTGGTAGTCAGCTTTGGTCAGCCACTCGTAGGGGGCCACTGGGATTAAAATCCCAGCATTGTTCACCAGGCCCCAGAGCCCTGTAACAAGAAGGCAGTAAATACAATCTCTTGCTCATCTGGTCACATTCCAAAGCAAAATATCCTTGATTTTGTTTTGTTCCCATGTTTTAGCATGCAGAAACTTTATTTAAATGGTTTTAGTGCATGCTAAAACAAGGAAACAAAACTGGAAAAAATAATCAAAAAAACAAAATGACAGTTTTCTGGCTACATCCCTAGATTACGATTGCCAACAAGCTCCAAGTACCAGGAACCAGTCCTGGTTGCACCTGTTGCAGTGGGAGCTGCTGTGTAGAAGCCAAGGCTCAAATGAACCACCAAAAAGGGAGTATATGTATGTGTCGTAGACATTGCATAGGCCAAGTGGTCTCCCTCTTTCCTGCCATGGTGCAGTAGGAAGAATTACTCACTGATGGCCTTTTGGGGACTGAACTCTATCAGGTCATATGAAAAAGAATGGACAAACAGCATGCAAGGAGTAGCTTAATGGTTAGAACAGATTAAGAGCTAGAAAAGTAAGGATTCAAATCCCACTGATGGTCCTTGTGAATGGACAAGTCACTTCACTCTTAATTTCCTCAAGTATAAACTCAGTGCCTCATTTGCAAAACATTTTTCCCATAGACCCAGCATGGGAGAAAAGCTTTAGTAAATCAGGCCTTTAGATTGTCAGCTTTCTGGGGACAGGGAAATGCCTACAGTACCTGAATGTAACTTGTCTTGAGCTACTGATGAAAAGCATGAGGTAAATCTAAATTAGTTTCTGAACAAAAATTCTTTGGAGAGCATGATTCAAGCACTCCAAAAATACACCAGCCGAGGAGATGCCTGGGGAACACAGGAAAAGAAAGAGGAACCATTGCAGCTATTCTGGGCCCAGCCTGCTGTCACTTCTTAGCCTATATGGAATCTGAGTTCTGCTTCCGGAAGCAAGAGACTGAGCCAGTCCTGTGCCTCTGCTATTGTTGAAGGGAGGAAGGTATTATCAGAAGCCAGCAGGAGGCAGCAGAGAGGAACCACCACCAGAACACATCTGAAAATACTGACTGCCCTGAGAGGAGGCTGAGACCTGCTCAGAAGAGAGGAATGAGAGTAGCCATGCAGGCCTTAGCTGAAGAGAGGATGTATTGGGGAGGCTGCAAGAAGCAGAGTGAACTTGAGAGCTAGTAAGTATCTGAAACTAGGCCACAGAGAGGAGGGAAGCAGGATCAAGGAAAATGTTGAGGGGGGCTATGGAGGAAGAGCAAGATCGAAGGACCAAGGCCACAGAGGAGAGAAGATGCCATGTGGAGGGGCCCAGCCTAAGAGGATACAATAAGGTAAAAGAAATGAAAGAAAGGGGACTGGGGTGAAGCGGGAGAGCAGTAGAAGGAGCCATGTAGCCATGGAGGAAACAATGTCACACTGCAGACGTTCACCCACTGGCTGCTGCATTTTTCTCTACAAGTCTATAGATGCAGTGAGGGTAACACCAGGACCATATTTGTTCTGGATTGGTCAGAAGAGTTCTGTGAAAGGTCATGTTAACAGGAAGGACACCTTACTGGCACTTGATGAAGCATTGTCACGGTCACCTGACTCAGGACAACTCAGGCTGGTTATGCCAGTTCTGGATTTGCCTCACTTCATCTATGGCCTTAAAGTCCTGCTTTCTTGCAGAAACAACAACCTGATAAATCAGGTGATTTTGGTAGACAAGTGAAATATGAAAACCTACCCCCACTCCCTACACGCATGGATCTTTCTGCCTTTACCTCTGTCTCCCACTTGCTGTTTTACCCAATCGGCAGCAGCAGCGACACTCTGACTGTCAGTGACATCCAGGATTAGCGTTTGCAGTCTCTGGGAGGTGGCTTCCTTCAGCTGCTCCGCCCCTCGCTGCGTCAGACAAGCTGCCAGCACCCGCAGGCCCTTCCTGTCCAGCTGCCGGGCCAGCAGGTTTCCAAAGCCCGAGTCACAGCCAGTGATGAGCACATATTTATCTGAGAGGTTCTGGAGTATCTGTCTGTCCCGATACCAGCGGTACAGGAGGTAGAGTCCCAGGAGGGCCAGCAGCCAGAGCCACATTGGAACGTTCTCCCTGCCAGAGAAGGAACAAATAACAGCGAGTGTAGGATCTGAACTCCAGACTATAATCTCCATATAACAGAGGTATAATCATAGCACCCAATTTCCTGTGATTTATTTTTATTTATTTATTTATCGAGCTTTATATACGTCATTCGGTTTCGCCATCACAACGGTTTACAAGTTTCAATGAGTAAGATGTTAAGCGGTTAGGATGGGGATTAACATCGTATTCATATTGGTTAACACGTTTTCTATGGATAAAGTGTTAGAAGGTTAGTAGATGCATTGACGTACATAGAGCATTCATTTATACATACAGGGCTGGATTTTAAATGCCCTGCACGTGTAAATCTGGCCGGATTTACGCGCGCAGGGCCCTCGCGCACCGGCGCGCCTATTTTGCATAGGCCGCCAGCGCGCGCACTGCCCCGGGATGCGCGTAAGTCCCGGGGCTTCGTAAAAGGGGCAGGGGAGGGGGCATGTCCGGGGCGTGTCCGGGGTCAGGGGGCGGTTCGGGGTGGGACCGGGGGCGTGGCACTGGCCCGGGGGCATGGTCGAGGCCTCCGGACCAGCCCCCGGGTCGGGTGATGGTGCACCAGCAGCCCACTGGCGCGCGCAGATTTACACCTGCTTTCGGCAGGTGTAAATCTGCCAACAAAGGTAAGGGGGGGGTTTAGATAGTGCCGGGGGGGTGGGTTAGGTAGGGGAAGGGAGGGGAAGGTGCGGGAGGGTGGAAAGAAAGTTCCCTCCGAGGCCGCTCCGATTTCGGAGCGGCCTCGGAGGGAACAGGCAGCGCGCTGCCTTGCGCGTGCCGACCCCGGATTTTATAAGATACGTGCGGCTACGCGCGTATCTTGTAAAATCCAGCGTACCTTTGTTCGTGCCTGGTGCGCGAACAAAAGTACGCGCTCGCGTAATTTTATAAAATCTACCCGACAGCATTCATTTAAAGCATTATTAAGATTGAGGGGGATATTTTTAACGTAGCAAGGGGAACATGGTGGGGTTCTGAATGAAGGTTAATAGGACGGGGGTGAGGAGGTTTCAGTCCAGATTTGTGTTATATTTTGGGGAGGGTGTGTATGAGTCATTGGGTGTTTTGGTAGGCTTTGGTGAACATCCAGATTTTAAGTTCTTTTTTGAAGGTTTTTAGGTTTGGTTGAGTTCTTAGTTCCGTTGGGAGGATGTTCCAGAGTTTGGGGCTGCCGAGGGATATGGCTGTTTCACGGGTTGAGGTTAGTTGTTTGGAGTGCGTAGTTGGGATTTTCAGAAAGCCTTTGTTGGTTGAGCGGAGGTTTCGTTGAGGTGTGTGTATTTTTATTGTTTTACTTAACCAGTTAGATTGTTCTTCGTATATTGTTTTGTGCAGTAGTGTCAGTATTTTGTAATCTATTCGATGTTTTATTGGGAGCCAATGTAGAGCTATGAGAATTGGCGTAATATGTTTGTGCTTTTTTGTTCCTGTGAGGATTCTGGCAGCAGTATTTTGCAAGATTTGTAGTGGGCGGCTCGTGGAGAGTGGTAATCCAAATAATAGGGAGTTGCAATAATCCAGGTTGGAAAAGATGATAGCACAGAGGTTTGATTCTACAGCAAGAGTAAAACAATTCTTTGGACATATGTGTAAATATGTGTCATCTTCTGTATATTAAATCATGTAAACCTTATTTTACATTACAAAAATAGTTTTTCAACCATGCTTGTGCATCTGAATAATTTCTTTTCTTTATGAATGAAAATACTAAAACCAATCACAGTGTCACTGATACAATTAACAAATTGCATAGTACAAAAAAACAGAAGCACGATTATTCTCAATAAGTACATCATGAGGATTTTTATTTAATTTTTCTTTTTGCTCCCACACATACATCCATCAGTCATTCACTCATTTGTACATCATACAATTACATAAGAACATAAGAAATTGCCATGCTGGGTCAGACTAAGGGTCCATCAAGCCCAGCATCCTGTTTCCAACAGAGGCCAAACCAGGTCACAAGAACTTGGCAAGTACCCAGCTCCACACCTCACATATCCTTCTTTCAGCCTAGACCAAAGGTTAATATATTCTGTTTTCTGTGGAAATTGTCTAATTGAAGAGTCAGCTTTCCAACCTTTTCATATGCTACACAGTTTTTCATCATCCATTTCTAAGAGGTAAATATTGAAAGATAGTCTAGTACTCAACAAGTCAAAATATATTTTGGCACCAAGAGGACTACATACAATTTTTTTTTCACTTACTGTGAAATAGCCTGAGCCATGCACAATACTCAATAATAAAATACTAGCATTTACCTAATATAATTCTAATCTTATCTCATTGGTCTTATCTCATTGGTCTTGAAGGAAAATATCAGCTTAGGGTACTTTTTCAAAACCGGGCCATGTTGTATCTACCTTCCTTGTATGCTTTTCCTATAGTATGTGCTTCAACAGCTCCAAAAGCACATCAAGCTAACCCTCAAAGTATATCATGTGACCTGGAGCCTGGCAGATTTGAGCCATAAAATCTTCAAAATAAAAGTTCACATTTTTCCAAAGTAATAGCACACCCTACACCAGGGATGAGGAAACTGAACTATAGTCCCTCTTCCAACTATGCAATTGGTTGGGTTCCCCACAAATTTGGTTACATCTCTCATATATATATACATATCCTAAATTCCTGGTCTAGTGTTAAAATCTCTTGCCAAACAATCAGCTCTTGAACCAGTTGCAAGTAATGAAACAACACTGCCAGCTAGTGTGAGGCACACACACAGATTTTCAGACTGAGGAAATGTTATTGGCACACACACAAAGAGAGACACACACACTCTCTCTGGCACAGACACAGACACACTGAGCATGAGTGTGTGTGTTTCAGAGAAAAAGACATTCCCCCTCCCCCATACACACACACTCTCTCTCAGACACAAACACATTCTGCTGTTGTGCTGCTGCTCATGTGCTCACACATGTGCCCCCTTTAATCCCAGCACTGCCACATCACAGTATAAAGTTCTTGCTTGCTGCCAATCCTTCCCTATCTTGCAAAAGCCCCCTCCCTTTACTTTTCTCAACCCTTCTCAGCAGCCCCAGTCTCTAAGAGGCTCACTGATTCTACAGCCAGCTGTCCTTCTCAGAGTTCAGCCCAGTCACATCAGCCTCACCAACGCTTCATAGGCACATCCTCCTAACTCACCCCCTTCCTTTCTGTGGCTGTAGTTTACCTCCACTTTTCTGCCAACGCCACCATTCCAGTGCATTCCCCATTGACTGGGTGCACTACACAGTCTGCTGCTTTTATGGTTCCCAGGCTCTGCTCTACCTACCTACTTACTCCGGCGGAGAGGGTGGAAATGTGGAACCAAAACTGATCCATGCTGTTTCTTGGGCTTAAAAAAAAAAGATATGTAAACCCTGGTCAAGACTGTTGAGAGCCAATGACCCCAAGAAGCACTGCTCCCGATGGACAGATGGACTCTTGCTTTCCCATGTGGAGCCAATACAGCCAAGTTTGGCGCAAAGCTTTTAGGCGCCATAGGCAAACCTTACAGTCTTGCAGACCTGGGTCCCACCCTCCCCACACACAATTAAAGAAATTAAGGGAAAATCCCCCCCTTTGTAGGGTGTAATGAATAAAGGGACATGACACAGTTCCCCAGGCTGCTCCTCAAAATGTTAGACCTCATTTACTCTCAAATGTGTATCACAAAAGCCTCTGGGGACACCCGGGGTTCATCCAGTGCGAGGGAATGTGTAATACAGTCCTTAACTTGCACCTCAACTGCCTCAAATTGGTCGGTATACTCACAGTAGAGGATGTTTTCTAGTTAGAAAGATACAGTGGAATAAAGCACAGCATCCAGTGGTGGTATTCAATGGAAAAAAGACTGTTCCAGGATAAGGTAGAAAAAATCATAAATAACCACAAAAGTTGTGACTTCTTTATAGTGCCACATCTACTCTCCTTCTCTCTCTTGGACCTGAACAAGTGTCTACCTCAAAAATACCTTCCCCATGGAGGGAAGGGTTGTCTTCTGAAACAATCAGCAGTAACCAAGTACTGGGTGATAGTGAAAGATCCTTTTGTAGAAAAAACACAGATAACTCCAAAATGTTTTTCAAGAAACATCAATAATATCCAGGTCTTCACCTCTGCTATTTTCTGGACGCAAAGACAAGGAAAACCCTAATATACAGCTCTTCAAGAGTGGGGGGAACAACCCCTCTTTCAGTAACTGATACAAAGTCCAAAAATATCCAAAAACTCTGCAGGCCTTAAAATGCCTGACTCTTCGATTCTCTAAAAACTCCTGGGTCGGTTTACTGTAAAGCAGCAAAGTTCCTCTGCTGAGTCCTTTTAGCAAGAGGCAAAGACCCTCCAACTTGGTCAGTCAACTAAGGAGTGGAAAGATCCCTCGATCAATCCTATGGGCTAGAGGAAAGACCCTTTGCACATGCTCAAGAGGAAATATACTGTTGTGATCATAAGTTTACATACCCCTGGCAGAATTTATAAGATGTATAGCATTTTAAGCAAACATAAGTGATCCGACAAAACACAACTGTTATTTTGAATGTGTTTGAAATTAAACTATTATGCATTACAGAACAGCACAATCATTAAATAAACTATAGCAATAAAAGAAATAATAAAATGGTCCTGTTCAAGTTTGCATACCCTTAGGGGCGGATTTTAAAACCCCTGCGCATGTAGGGCCCTCACAAAATGGCGCCGGCCATATGGCCGGCGCCATTTTGCAATACGGCAATACGATTTGAGTGCAGGAGGTCGCTCCGGGACCCCCGCTGGACTTTTGGCAAGTCTTGTGGGGGTCAGGAGGCCCCCCCAAGCTGGCCAAAAGTCCCTGGGGGTCCAGCGGGGGTACGGGAGCAATCTCCTGCGCTCGTGACATTGGGGGACAGGAACCAAAATGGCGCCGGCGCTACCTTTGTCCTGTCATATGACAGGGCAAAGGTAGCGCCGGCGCCATTTCTATTAATGCACCTGTGGCCCGAGAGTGGAAGATCACACCGGGACCCCCCCACTGGACCCCAGGTAATTTAAGACATTTTGGGGGGGTTCGGGAGGGTGGGAGATTTATTTTAAAGGGTCGGGGTGGGTTTTAGGGTTGTTTTAGTGTGCCAGTTTTCCCGCCATCCCCCAATTTACGATTTACACGATTTTAAAAAAAACAAAACCACGACGATCCGATTCCCTCCCCCCCAGCCAAAATCGATCGTTAAGACGATCGATCACACGATTCACATCTCTAGAGATTACTAGAGTTTTTATTAAAGGAGTAGAGGGGCACTGCCGGCGGAGTGGGGCGTGCAGGAGAATGTCACACAGGCACGGGGGTGCCACAGAGTCTTTGAAGTGGGGGAATACCCAAGGAGGATACCTCAGTAGAGATGATAAGACAATGGTCCACAGAGTGGGGTCCACCGATAAGGCATCCTCAGTAGAGATGATATGGTAGTGGTCCGCGGAGCTGGGTACACCGACGAGGGTTCCTCAGTAGAGATGATACAGCAGGGATGAGGTTCCTCACTAGAGATGATATGGTAGTGGTCCGCAGATCGGGATACATCGATGAGGGTTCCTCACTAGAGATGATATGGTAGTGGTCCGCGGAGCTGGGTACACCGACGAGGGTTCCTCAGTAGAGATGATACAGCAGGGATGAGGTTCCTCACTAGAGATGATATGGTAGTGGTCCGCAGATCGGGATACATCGATGAGGGTTCCTCACTAGAGATGATATGGTAGTGGTCCTTAGAGCATTATGTCTGTCCCGTTATGTGACGGGACAGACTTCAAAAAATACACCGCTGCAATATTGTACCCCTGAAGAAGTCCACGATACACGGATCGTGTCGGGTCTATGCCAGTGTTTTTGGGAAAAGCTGTCACCTCTTCACGCTACTCATAATGAAGAATAAGTGATCTGTCTTAATACACACTTAATATAAAATTTAAATAAAAAGGAAAAAAAATCGCAAAGCATAAACTTTGAATGTTGATACCAATGATTATAAAAAAGGTCTCTTTGTGTTAAACCAATTTTCAGAATCATGGTTAACGTTGTGCATATCTGACACCTTTGAAGTGAGTACCCTCTGATAAATATAGAGAGGCTCAAATATCATATGAGGTATCACATTCCTATAAAACAGCTACTACTTATGATGTTTGAATGAATCTATTATTTGTTTAATACATCATAATTGCACAGTTCTTTGTTTGCAGTTTGGGTATACTTAGGCAGTTGAGGATCTTATCCTATTAGATCAGGTTTTCTATCATTGGAGAAGAGCTGACTGTACTATTAGGGATGTTTCATTGCTTTCTGTACCTTGATCAGACCACTGGTCAAATTTGGGTTAGGATCTTCCATATTTTCTGGGCTAGGCATGCTATCAGACTAGGTTCATTTTTTTCCATTGTTTTCCTTCTGTGCCTGTATCAGAACATAAGACCATAAGATATGCCACACTGGGTAAGAGCAAGGGTCCATCTACCATTGCTTATTAATTACCGTCATAGCACTTTATGGATTTATCCTTTAGGAACTTATCCAAACCTTTTTTAAACCCAGTTACACTAACTTCTGTAACCATATCCTCTGGCAATGAATTCCAGAGCTTAACTATGTGCTAAGTGAAAAATAATTTTCTTTAATTTGTTTTAAATGAGCTACTTGCTAACTTCATGTAGTGCCCCTGGTCCTTCTATTATCTGAGAGAGTAAATAACCGATTTACATTAACTTGTTCAAGTCCTTTCATGATTTTGTAGACTTCTATCATATCCCCCCCTTAGTTGTCTCTTCTCCAGACTGAACATCCCTAACTTCTTTAGCCTTTCCTAATAGGGCAGCCGTTCCAAGCCCCTTTTCATTTTGGTTGCCCTTCTCTATACTTTCTCCAGTGCAACGATATCCTTTTTGAGATGCAGTGACCAGAACTGCACACAGTATTCAAGGTGCAGTCTCACCATGCAGCAAAACAGAGGCATTATGACATCCTCTGTTTTATTTTCCATTCCCTTCTTAATAATTCCTAAAGTTCTGTTTGCTCTTTTGATCACCAAAGCACACTGGACCAACGATTTCATTGTATTATCTACTATGACGCCTAGATCTCTTTCTTGGATGGTAACTCCTAAGACAGAACCTAACATTGTGTAATTACTCTGCATAATTTTGTGTCATCAGCAAATTTGTTCACATCATTCATTGTACCCCTTTCCAGATCATTTATAAATATATTAAAAAGCACTGGCCGAAGTACAGATCCCTGAGGCCCTACACTGTTTACCTTTCTCCACTGTGAAAACTGACCATTTAATCCTACTCCTACGAGGAGAGATTGAAGAATCTAAATATGTACACCCTGGAGGAAAGGAGGAGCAGAGGTGATATGATACAGACTTTCAGATACTTGAAAGGTGTTAATGATCAAAAGACAACGACAAACCTTTTCCGTAGGAAAAAATCAGCAGAACCAGGGGTCACGATTTGAAGCTCCAGGGAGGAAGATTCAGAACCAATGTCAGGAAGTATTTCTTCACGGAGAGGGTGGTGGATGCCTGGAATGCCCTTCCGGAGGATGTGGTGAAGACCAGAACTGTGAAGGACTTCAAAGGGGCGTGGGATAAACACTGTGGATCATAAAGTCAAGAGGCCGCCAATGAAGAGTGGGTGACTCGCCAGAATGATGGCTACTGCCTGGAGTCAATACCCTTATTAAATAAACATACACATGTTTACTGTGACTCCAACATCGCTCTAAGCTTCAACAGCAAGAGGAAATGTGGAAAAAAGGATTCACACTCACAAAGAGGGGAGTAGCTGGCTTGTTACGGCGGTTACTACCCCAAATCAAATAAGCCTGATACTTCACTTTCAATGCATATACAGCATAGTTCTCTGATTCAACGGCAGGGGAGAAGAAAAACTGATACTTCACACATCCAGCAGAGCTCTCTGCTTCAACGGCAGGGGAGAAGAAAAGAGGGTTCACACTCACAAAGCAGGGAGTAGCTGGCTTGTTACGGCGGTTACTACCCCAAACCAAATGTGCCTGATACTTCACTTTCGATGCACATCCAGCATGGCTCTCTGCTTCAACAGCATGGGAGAAGACTGATACTTCACGCATATCCAGCATAGCTCCCTGCTTCAACGGCAGGGGAGAAGAAAAACAACCAATAAGGGCTGTATAACATAGTCTGGGTAAAACAAATAAGCATGGGTGTAGCTTGCTTATTGCGGCGGCTACTACCCCTAACTAATCAAGCTAGATATTTCACTTGGATGCAGCTCCATCACTGCTCTCTACATTAAAGGTGGGGGTGGAAGGGAAATAGAACCAAGAGCTAAGAGAAACAGATAAGTATGAGAGAAAAAATGTGTGAAGCTTGCTGGGCAGACTGGATGGGCCATTTGGTCTTCTTCTGCCGTCATTTCTATGTTTCTATGTTTCTATGTTACTCTGTTTCCTGTCTTTTAACCAACTTGCAATCCGCAAAAGAACATCGCCTCCTATCCCAAGACTTTTTAGTTTTCTTAGAAGACTCTCATGCGGGACTTTGTCGAACACCTTCTGAAAATCCAAATATACCACATCTACCGGTTTACCTTTGTCCACATGTTTATTCACCCCTTCAAAAAAATTAGATTTGTGAGGCAAGACTTCCCTTCCATGCTGTCTGTGTCCCATCAAACCATGTCTATCTAAATGTTTTGTGATTTTATTCTTCATAACCGTTTCCATGATTCTTCCCAGCACTGAAGTCAGGCTCACTGATCTATAGCTTCCCGGATCACCCCTGGATCCCTTGACCATCTTTCAATCTTCAGGTACATCAGATGATTTTAATGATAGGTTACACATTTTTACTAATAGGTCTGAAATTTCATTTTCTAGTTCTTTCAGAACCCTGGAGTATATACTTCCAGTCCAGGTGATTTATGACTCTTCAGTTTGTCAATCAGGCCTACCACATCTTCCAGGTTCACTGTGATTTGGTTCAGTTGATCTGAATCATAACCCATGAAACCTTCTCCGGAACAGGTACCTCTCCAACATCCTCTTCAGTAAACACTGAGCAAAGAAATCATTTAATCTTTCCATGATGGCCTTATCTTCTCTAAGTGCCCCTTTAACCCCTTGATCATCCAAGGGTCCAACTGACTCCCTTGCAGGCTTTCTGCTTTGGACATATTTTAAGAAGTTTTTATTGTGAGTTTTTGCCTCTATGGCCAACTTCTTTTCAAATTTTCTCTTAACCTGTCTTATCAATGTCTTACATTTAACTTGCCACTGCTTATGCTTTATCCAATTTTCTTCTGATGGATCCTTCTTCCAATTTTTTAATTAAGATCTTTTGGCTAAAATAGCCTCTTTCACCTCCTCTTTTAACCATGACGGTAATCGTTCTGCCTTCCTTCCACCTTTCTTAATGCATGGAATACATCTGGACTGTGCTTCTAGGATGGTATTTTTTAACAATGCCCTCACCTGTTGCACACTTTTTATCTTTGTAGCTGCACCTTTCAGTTTTTTTCTAACTATTTTTCTCATTTTGTCAAAGTTTCCCTTTTGAAAATTTAGCACTAGAGCCGTGGATTTATATACTGTCCCCCTTCCAGTCATTAGTTCAAATTTGATCATATTATGATCACTATTACCTCTCTCACCAAATCCTGTGCTCCACTGAGAATTAGATCTAAAATTGCTCCCTCTCTCATTGGCTCCTGAACCAATTGTTCCATAAAAACTGTCTTTTATTCCATCCAGGTACTTTATGTCTCTAGCATGCCCTAATGTTTCACTTACCCAGTCAATATTGGGGTAATTGAACTCTCCCATTATTACAGCACTAACAGTTGTTACCACTCATGGCCCGACTGCCGAATGCTGCCATCCTGCAGCAGAGACATGCTGCCACGGGTCCCCCTAGGCACGCTCACGTGCAGCAGCCCATTTCTTCAATGGCCCGCGGTGGGAAACCTCAGCGGCGCAGGTGATGGACGTCATCAAGCTGCCCCTATTTAAAGGGCAGCTTGCCTTGCCTTCGGGGCTTCAGCTACAGGTCCCCTGTCTGAAGCGTTTACCTGTGGTTTGCCTGTTATCTCGTCGGACTGTGCCTGGATTGCTTGCTGCCTGCCCTGACTCAGACTGTGCCTCAGACTTCTCTTGCCTGCCGCCTGCCCCGGATTGGATTATGCTCTGGATACCTATTGCTGGCCATTGGCCACTCAGAGGACAACTTCAGGCCCCATGCCTAGACCCAGCCTTCGTTGGAGTGTCCGCCTACTACGGCAGATAGTCAGAGACTTCTTTGTGGGGACTTCTACTCTGTCACAGCCCAAGAGCCCACGTAAGTAACAGATAGCTGAGGCCATGGACTCGGCGGACCTATCCGGACTGCAAGCCATTCCTTGCAGTCCGGATAGGTCCTTGTGTCCCACAAGGACCTATCCGGACAAGGACCTAGTCCTTGTGGGACTCCTATGGTAGTCCCTACCATAGGAGTCCCACAAGGTTCATCATTATCTCCGACTCTATTCAATATTTACCTTCTTCCTCTCTGCCAACTTCTCACCGACCTTAATCTAAAATATTTCCTTTACGCAGATGATATTCAAATCATCATTCCCATCAAAGACACATACTCTAACACTCTTGACTACTGGGAATCTTGCCACCAGAAAATCAAACAACTACTCAACAGCCTACACCTCATCTTAAACTCCTCCAAGACAGAAATCCTACTCATATCTCCCGAGAACAATATCTCTAGCACTACTCTTCCTACCAACCTAACTACCACACAAGTTAGAGACTTAGGAGTGATAATAGACAACCGGCTAAACTTTAAGGCACATATCAATAAAACAACCAAAGACTGCTTCTATAAACTCCAGGTTCTGAAAAGGATAAGACCTCTTTTCCATGCTCATGACTTCAGAACGATCATCCAAGCAGTAATTTTTTAAAATTAGACTATTGCAACTCCCTATTGCAAGGTCTGCCTTCATCCTATTCCAAACCACTACAGATGGTTCAAAATTCAGCAGCACGTCTACTAACAGGCGCAAGAAAAAGAGACCACATATCTCCCATCCTGAAAGAGCTACATTGGCTACCCATATACTTCCGTATCATGTACAAAGCCCTATGTGTCATCTTCAAAACTATACATCAACGCATCTCCCTGGATCTACAAATCCCTCTCCAAGTATACAACTCGACAAGACCTACCAGAGATGTTTACATAGGCGCCCTCCAAGTTCCCCCTGCGAAAACAACCAGACACAATACCCTAAGAGATCGTGCAACCTCCACAGCTGGCCCTCCTCTGTGGAACTCCATTCCTACAGATCTCAGAGTGGAACCCTGCCTCCTAACCTTTAGGAAAAGACTTAAGACTTGGTTATTCAAGCAAGCTTTCCCAGACACAATCCAATGACACAATCCACGGACACAATCCAAGGACTCCTCATAATATTCAGCCACTAATCATGCCATTTGTACATAGCATTTAATTTAAGTCCATTTGTATATTGTTTAACCATTTATTCTTTCCTATCTCTTCCTTCTCTTCCAAGTTCTGCTACCCTTGTTAATTGTAACTGTACTTTCGGTCACCACAGTTCTAGTTTGTTGTATTTAACGCACTCCCGTTTCATGTAAACCAGCAAGATATGTTCTCATGATTGCCGGTATATAAAAACCTTAAATAAATAAATAAAAATAAATTCCAGGGTTAGCACAGAGAATCCAACAGCAGCAACACTGCCTAGAACTTCTGGCCAATTCTTTGGATAGCCTCAGCACTCGACTCGATGCCCCCGCTACTCAGGCACCTACTCCTCCACCTGAGACATCCAATATGGCTGCTGCCGCATCCGCATCCGCCATCCATTTGCCAGTACTGACACATTATACCTGAGATCCTGCGCTGTGTCAAGGATTCCTCAATCAGTGCTTTATGCACTTTGCTCTTCAGCCAGGACATTTTTCTACAGACTCTGTAAAGACCACCTTCATCCTATCCCTCCTTGAGGGGAGGGCCCTGGCTTGGGCCTCCCCCCTATGGGAGCATGAAGATCTCCTCCTTCAAAACCTGCAGGAATTTATAAAGACTTTCAAGCAGGTCTTCAATGAGCCAGGATGACTCACTATCGCAGGTTCAGATCTAGGGATGTGAATCGTTTTTCTGACGGATGAAAATATCGTACGATATTTTCTCATCCGTCAAGTATCGGGGGGTCCCTGAAAGCGATAGGAAAACCCCACAAAATTTTCGTGTGGTTTTCTTATCATTTTGGGGGGGGGGGGTGAAGAATGGGCACACAGAAAAAAACCCCCAAACCCACCCTGACCCTTTAAATCTAATTATTTAGAATCCCCCACCCTCCCAACCCCCCAAAACTTTCTTAAAGTACCTGGTGGTCCAGTGGCGGTCCTGGGAGCGATCTCTCGCTCTCGGACCATCGGCTGCCACTAATCAAAATGGCGTCGATGTCCCTTTGCTCTTACCATGTGACAGGGGCTATCGGTGCCATTGGCTGGTCCCTATCACATGGTAGGAGCAATGGATGGTCCGCGCCATTTTTTAAGATACCTATTCAGATCTGCTTCATCTCCACCAGGATGCTCGCCCACTTATGGATTACGCCACAGAATTCAGAACTTTGGCTACTGAACTTAACTGGAGAGAGGACAGCCTCCATTGTATCTTCTTGGAAGGATTGTCTTCCAGGATAAAAGATGAATTGGCGGCTCACAATTTACCTAATTCCCTGGAGGAACTTATCAATCTTGCTGGACGGATTGACCACAGTCTTCAACAACGGTCTCAGGAATTGAGAGTCTGCCGACCGGTACTTCTCACCCTGACCTTTTCTCATCCTCGAATGGAACCTCATGCAGTACCTCTCAGTCCTTCAAGCACCACTGGAGTCGAGGAACCCATGCAATTGGGCAGAACACAACACTTGACAGAGGAGAAACTCCCACGGCGGACCCTAGGGTTGTGCTTTTATTGTGGTGGGACCGGCCACATCCTAGCACGATGCCCACAGAAAACCGGGAAACGGGAGGATCTAGGAGCTGTCGGGGAGTTGCTCCTGGGTCTCACCACTCCCGCTCCCCAACTCATCTTGCACATCACATTTGAATTGGAGGGGCAAGCTCACTCCATGCAAGCTCTCATTGACTCCGGCTCCAGGGGAAATTTTATCACTGAGACAGTGGTCCACCTCTTGGGGATACCGGTGGTTCCCTGGAATAGTCCCGTAATCATTTCCTCTATCCATGGAGAGCTGCTACCGGGCAGAATAACTTCCACCACAATTTCTATCTGACTTTGGAGTGGAGCTATGCATAAGGAGGATCTCCCGTTTCTCATGATGAAGAAAGCCATTCATCCTGTGGTCCTAGGACTGCCATGGCTAAGACATCATTCTCCACAGTTTGACTGGGAAACATTGGAACTAGTCAAATGGGGGCCATGGGGGCCATGGTGCCAGGGCTCATGCTTGGACAAGGTGAAACCTCTGTCTACATAATAGGAGATTCCACCACCTTATGCAGACTATGCTGATGTATTCTCTAAGGCCAAAGTAGAGGAGCTCCCCCCTCATTGACCATAAGATTGTGCCATCAAGTTGCTACCAGGTACTACACCACCCCGTGGCCGGGTGTATCCTTTGTCTGCTCCTGAGACAGAGGCCATGAACTTGTGTATCAAGGAGAACTTGGATCGAGAGTTTATCAGACCCTCTTTCTCCCCCACGGGGGCAGGGTTCTTTTTCATCTCCAAGAAAGACGGTTCTCTTAGGCCCTGCATAGATTATCTCGGGCTAAACGCCATAACTAAAAGAGACCGCTATCCTCTACCCCTTATCATGGAGCTGTTCGACCGACTCCAAGGAGCCTGAAATTTTACCAAGCTGGATCTCCGTGGGGCTTACAATCTAATATGAATACGACATAGAGACGAATTGAAGACTGCTTTTAACACTCGTAATGCCTATTGGCAAAATTTATGTTTAGTTTCAATGTAAACCGATGTGATTTGTATTTCATACAGGAACACCGGTATATAAAAATCTAAAAATAAATAAATAAATATCCCCCCTCAGCCGTCTCATCTCCAAGTTGAACAGCCCTAACCTCTTCAGCCTTTCCTCATAGGTTGCCCTTCTCTGTACCTTCTCCATCGCAACTATATATTTTTTGAGATGCGGCGACCAGAATTGTACACAGTATTCAAGGTGCGGTCTCACCATGGAGCAATACAGAGGCATTATGATATTTTCTGTTTTATTAACCATTCCCTTTCTAATAATTCCTAACATTCTGTTTGCTTTTTTGACTGCTGCAGCACACTGAGCAGACAATTTTAAAGTATTATTCACTACGATGCCTAGATCTTTTTCTTGGGTGGTAGCTCCTAATATGGAACCTAACATCATGTAACTACAGCAAGGGTTATTTTTCCCTATATGTAACACCTTGCACTTGCCCACATTAAATTTCATCTGCCATTTGGATGCCCAATCTTCCAGTCTTGCAAGGTCCTCCTGTAATGTATCACAGTCCGCTTGTGATTTAACTACTCTGAATAATTTTGTATCATCTGCAAATTTGATAACCTCACTCGTCGTATTCCTTTCCAGATCATTTATATATATATTGAAAAGCACCGGTCCAAGTACAGATCCCTGAGGCACTCCACTGTTTACCCTTTTCCACTGAGAAAATTGACCATTTAATCCTACTCTCTGTTTCCTGTCTTTTAACCAGTTTGTAATCCACGAAAAGATATCGCCTTCTATCCCATGACTTTTTTTGTTTTCTTAGAAGCCTTTCATGAGGGACTTTGTGAAACTCCTTCTGAAAATCCAAATACACTACATCTACTGGTTCACCTTTATCACATGTTTATTAACCCCTTCAAAAAAATGAAGCAGATTTGTTAGGCAAGACTTCCCTTGGGTAAATCCATGAGGACTGTGATCCATTAAACCATATCTTTGTATATGCTCTATGATTTTAATCTTGAGAATAGTTTCCACTATTTTTCCTGGCACTGAAGTCAGGCTCACGGGTCTATAGTTATTGTAACTCTTTATTCCTAGGGCTGCCTAAATACATAGGGGCAGAAGCTAAAGACTTGGCTATTCACTCAAGCTTTCCCTGAGAGCTAAAATCTGGTGAAGCGACAGACGATATACCTACCTCTGTACATATGTCCCTGATTTATGGTTCCTGATTTATGGTTCACAGTTACATTTAATTGAGTTTATGAAAGTTCTCTTTTAATAGTTTTCCTGTATACTTGTGTTAATGTATTCTGCCTTGAGGCGACTGTTTTAGTGTATTTCCGCCCTGGAGGCGACTGTTCAGTTCCTTGTAAACCGGTGCGATATGTATTCTTTACAGGAACATCGGTATATAAAAATTAAAAATAAATAAATAAATAAATAAATAAATCCAGCTGGATTTATGCGCATAGGGGGTTACGTGTGCCGAGCCTATTTTGCATAGGCCCGTGATGCGCGCAAGCCCCGGGATGTGCATATGTCCTGGGGCTTTGTGTAAGGGGCGGGGCGGGAGTGGGACTGAGGCCTCCGGCACCGCGGCTCTGACAGGGGATCACGTGCCCATGGCCGGCGCACACAACCTATGCCTGCCCAGAGTCAGGTGCAACTTATGGAACAAAGGTTAGGGGGTGTTTAGGTAGGGCTGGGGTGCGACCTATGTAGGGGAAGGTGGGGGGGGGGGGGGGATGGAAGGAATGTTCCCTCCGAGTTTTTTTCTCCTACCATATATTTGGAGTTTATTGGAGTAAGGGTAAATACTATGATTTTCTTATGCTCCTCTCTAGAGATTCTCCCATGGTCAGTCACAAATCTCCTGCCTTTCATAGCCCAGGTATTTTCTATTGCGGCAGGGTGTTATGGGATTGCAATTCTAGACTGAACTGCATCATCCTAGGTATTACGTAGTGTATCGCCCTTTTCTCTTGCTCAGATAACAGCAGCAGTCTCTCTCAGCCTGTTCTCTCTCGCTCAGAGGTAACCAGCAGCAGTCTCTCTCAGCCTGTTCTCTCTCACTTCGAGGTAACCAGCAGCAGTCTCTCTCAGCCTGTTCTCTCTCGCTCAGAGGTAACCAGCAGCAGTCTCTCTCAGCCTGTTCTCTTTTGCTTTGAGGTAACCAGCAGCAGTCTCTCTCAGTTGCTCTCTCTCGCTCAGAGGTAACCAGCAGCAGTCTCTCTCAGCCTGTTCTCTCTCGCTCAGAGGTAACCAGCAGCAGTCTCTCTCAGCCTGTTCTCTCTCGCTCAGAAGTAACCAGCAGCAGTCTCTCTCAGCCTGTTCTCTCTCTCGCTCAGAGGTAACCAGCAGCAGTCTCTCTCAGCCTGTTCTCTCTCTCGCTCAGAGGTAACCAGCAGCAGTTTCTCTCAGCCTGTTCTCTCTCTCGCTCAGAGGTAACCAGCAGCAGTCTCTCTCAGCCAGTTCTCTCTCTCTCGCTCAGAGGTAACCAGCAGCAACAGCAGTCTCTCTCAGTCTGTTCTATCTCGCTCAGAGGTAACCAGCAGCAGTCTCTCTCAGCCTGCTCTCTCTCGCTCAGAGGTAACCAGCAGCAGTCCCTCTCAGCTTGTTCTCTCTTGCTCAGAGGTAAACAGCAGCAGTCTCTCTCAGCTTGTTCTCTCTTGTTCAGAGGTAACCAGCAGCATTCTCTCTCAGCCTATTCTCATTCACTCAGAGGTAACCAGCAGCGGTCTCTCTCAGCCTATTCTCATTCACTCAGAGGTAACAGCAGCAGTCTCTCTCAGGCTGTTCTTTCTCGCTTCGAGGTAACCAGCAGCAGTCTCTCTCAGCCTGCTCTCTCTCGCTCAGAGGTAACCAGCAGCAGTCTCTCTCAGCTTGTTCTCTCTCGCTTAGAGGTAACCAGCAGCAGTCTCTCTCAGCCTATTCTCATTCACTCAGAGGTAACCAGCAGCAGTCTCTCTCAGCCTGTTCCCTCTCGCTTCGAGGTAACCAGCAGCAGTCTCTCTCAGCCCGTTCTCTCACTCAGCGGTAACTATGTCTATTTTTATTCCATAATTTTGTTATATTTAAGTGGTCGAGTAATTTGTTAAATTTATAATGTCTGTATATATATATAGCTATAGCTATATCTATCTATCTATTTATCTATATTTTAAATTTTATTTTTGTATAATTAAATACCTATGAGCCAGTATGGATAAAAATTCCCCGTGCTGATTTTTTCCCACAGTCTGCCCCGTGTGTGGGGACTATGTGGTTGAGAAATGAAATGAGTGTTTTTGTATATGTGTGTCCGTGTATGTATATATATATTTAGAGAGAGAGAGAGAGAGAGAGGCAGTGTGAGTTTGAGACATGGAGTGAGTGTGTGTTTGTATGTGTGTGTGTGTGTGTGTGTTTGTGTGAAGAGATAGTGAGTGATTGAGAAATGGAGCATATGAGGGTGTGTAAGAAGACATTGTGTGAGAGATGTAAGTGTGTTTGAGAATTGCAGTGTATGTGTCTGTGTATTTGTGTGGAGAGAGTGAGTAAGAAAAGGAAAGTGTGTATGAGAAATGGAATATACATGTGTGTGAGGAGACAGTGTGTGTTTGAGAAATGGAATATGTATGTGTAAGGAAACAATATATGTAACATGTAATATATGTGTATGTTGAGAAAATGCACTGTTTGTTGTGAGTAAAACATGTGTTAGAAATTGAGATGTGAGGAGACTGTGTGTCTGAGAACTGTTGTGCATGAGGTGGTAGTGTGTTTTTGAGAACCAAAGTATGAGGGCAATATTCAATCACAAACAGGATTGTAAAGTTAGCCTGATAAATTTGCCTAGCTAAGGGGGTTAGTGTCGGGGTGGACTCCGCGATGACTTTGCTCACGGAGAAAAGGTAGGACACCTTATTGCTGCCAGTAGCGCGCCCAATAGCTCCCCCTTTTACGGTGGCACTATTGGGTGCGAAAGCTGGCAGCATAACACCGCGGTGGTGCGATTGCTGCCGGCTTTCGCAGGCACGCCCCCCATTACCGCGGGATTCACAAATCCCTGCGGTGTTAGAAAACCGCAGGATTCACAAATCCCTGCGGTGTTAGAAAACCCAGCAGCACTATTGAATATAGCTGGCTAATTTAAAATAGCCAGATACTGTAAGTCTATTTATTTATTTATTTATATTTATATTCCACTTTTCACAGCGCTTCGTTCAGGTACTGTTAATTTTACTAACTTTAGGCCTGCTGGATGGCATGGCCAGAGTTAGCAAGATTTGTTATCCAGCTAATTCTGAATATCAGGAGCTAGTCAGATAACTTATCCAGCTAATCTGACTTTGCTCAGAAATACACTTGTTTTACCCAGTTAAATTTTTTACAGATAATGAGAATTGTCCAAAATATTCAAAAGTCACAAAACTCACAAACTATGTGGCTAAATGATGCTGAATATGGACCCCTATGTGTTTGTTTGTCTTTGCAGATTTCTGTAAATAATTTTTATTTTTACATGCATAACGTTCACACTTAGACACATAAATTAAGACAGGACCTGGATAGAAATCAGTGGGGACATTACATAGTATTTACTGTAAATAAAGCTTGAAAAGGCTTATTTTTTACTTCATTTTCACTTTTTTCATCATTCTAAAAAGTTCTTTCATGAAAGAAAAGTATTTTTTCACCTGTTTAAGGGGATACCAATTGGTCTGTCTGCTCATAACAATGCTAAACCTGCCTGAAGTAATTTTTAAGAATGCAAAATTGGTGCTTTCAGTAAAACAAAAAAAGCAGTTTCTATTTCATTTATTTTTCATTTAACTCTTGAGATACAATGTAGATTTTAGTTTGCAATATCAAAACACTGAAGAGCAGATTTTTCTGGCAAACTGCATACTAAACTCTATTTATACCCCTTAAAAATTCCAAAGTCTTACCCCAGGAACCAGGAGCCTGTCAGTCAAACCTTTCCAGCTTTCAATATCCGCACATGAGTGGGGCAGAGGGCTGCAAACTATCCTCTTCACCCACTGTCAGAAGATATCAGGTGTTAACAGGAGCACTCCAAGATATACCTTAAATTATTATAAAATACAATACCCTCAGCTTCTTGGTATTCAACGGATGCAATACCCAAGGGTTCTAAACTTCTCTTGATGAAACCAAAGTCTGTGGGAGAAAGTTTCCACTCAAAGATCCGTTGGTGCAAAAGGAGCTGAGATTCTAAGGACAAGTCCAGCTCCCTTCATCCTGCAGAAGAGACTAAAATGGAGAGGAATTCTGTAGGAGGGAGCAGCAGCACCATTAGGTAACTGTTAATCCCCAAGTACGTGTTTCAAGGAGGAGCCACAGGGAGGAAGGGAAAACAGAGAAAGAACCGCATTTATGAAGTGAAAACTGTTTGATTGCAAAACTTTGATTATTTGTTGCTGAAACACAAAGTACAAGACCTCTGGGATTATAAGCAGCAGGCTTACAAGCAGAGGAGCAGTTTGCACAAAAGAAAGTTTCTATAATTTTTTTTTAATCTCGCAGTGTATTCCTCAAATTACTGTCCTAATGACCCCACAGCCAGTCTGGTTTCAGGACATCTTCGTGAAGGCCCTGAAAACCTGACTGGCTGTGGCTCTGTTCTTATCAGCTTTATTTATGTCAGTTTTCAGAGAATACATTTCCAAAAATTGTTTGACAATAGCGAAGATAGCATCAACCTTAAAAATTGGACAGATAGTATTAGACAGAACACTTCTACAAAGGTTGAATACTGTTATGCTCAGGCTTGTTAACCCTTGGCCGATGGGAGGATGGTATACCTTTCGGAGGATCCGTAGGTTCTCTCGTCGGGTGGCGAGGCAGGGCAGAAGATGGGACCAGCTGACCCTTGGCACTGGAGACTAAGACGACTGCGAAGGTGGATGAAGAGACGAGAAGAGATGCTGTGTCTTCACCACTGGAAGTCTGTGGTCCCCCCAGGAGGAGCCCGTAGGGACCCAGACCGCTGGGACTTAGGCAGACCTTTGAGAGGTCAGGGTGTCAGTGCAAGAGCTGACTGGAGCTTCACCCTGGAAGCCCGCGGTTCCCCCGGGAGGAACCCGTAGGGACCCGGGCCGCTGGGACTTAGGTGGGCCCTTGGAGACGGTAGTCAAGAAGAAGTCCTAGGTCGAGTGCCAGAGGGTCGTCGCTCACCAGTCCGAGGTCACACACCGAAGGATCACCACTTGCCAATCCGACGTCACACACCCGAGAATCACCGCTTGCCAATCCGAAGTCGTACACCAGAGAATCACCGTAAGCCAATCAGAAGTCAGGAGCCGGGAACACCAAGACGAAACAGGAACAGGATCCAAAGCTCAAGGAACTCACAGAAGCAAGCAGACCAGACAGAGCTGGAGGACGTTGCCAAGTCACCTTTTATACTTCCCCTGCCTAGGCTGATCAGAAACAGGTGAAGCCAGTTAAAGGGATTAGGTCCCTTTAAATCTGAAGAGGAAAAATTTTTTAAGTGAAAGGTAGTGGTTTCATCCAGCTTATCCTGTCATTGTTTTGCTGTTTAATATCTAAAGTCTCTCAATTTTTTTACGAACAATATTATTGTTTGTGGCACGATTGGGATAACACAATAGGCGGGGGTTGGTGTGTTTATGATTATACAAAACAATGATGGGATAACCTGGAAAGTTCCCGCTTAAATATTATATAAAACCACCACCTTTCACTTAAATTTTTTTTTTCCTTAAACAGTTGTTATATAATCAATACGGAAACATTATATGTGACCATGGCAGTGAATTTTGAAAAATGATGTATTGGGTTTATAACAAAGATGATTGATAATTTTCCTCATCGGCATGGGAGTTGAATTGGTGGGGCTAAGGCAGAGAGGAAGCAGTAGTTTGGTAAACCAGGGAGAAGGCCCCTTGCATTGTGCTTGACTCTCCTTGATTCTGCAAGAATATGAGAATTTCGCAGGAAGGGTTGGATTTTGCAGCTATGGCTGGAGATTCCAGCTATGGAATCACAGGTGATCAGGGGCCCTCTCTATAGCTTAAGCAAGGGCCAGAAACCACCGTTTCCTCCAGGGCCAGGTGCGCACGCACCCCGAGTCTAGCCTGCCAGTGTCACTGCTGCATGCTGGCAGGGATTTCCTCCCAGAGTTTGTGATCACTACCTATGCAGCAGGCCCTTCTCCCAGCTGTGCTCAGGAATTAAATGCCACAGAGCCATTGCAGTCAGCCAACTGAGCAGAATATACTTCATGTTCAAAAGAGGAATGACCTTGCAGAGTCATTGTGCTGGGGTTATCAGGTTGAGGAGGACGTCACTGACTGGGTGTTGGCCTCCACATGACTTGGCCCATTTCTCCTCAGGGGCCTTGCCAAGAACCTGCCGACTGTTTGGAAAGAGGATTAGCTCGTGGGTCTGCTGGCAAACGCAGCACAGTGGCTGCCATCTACTCTCCGCATGGTATGAAAACAAGAAAAGGCAAGACCACACAGAAAAGGAGCAAGTGCTATATTTCTTTGATTGCTTTATTTAAAGTTCACATAGAGAAAGAGAAAGGAAAATGTAAATTCTTCAACCTTGCCCAGACTTGAGCAGTGAAATGTGCCAGTTAGTATGTTCCTAGTGCCAGTCATACCCCCATCTCAGGGAGTAAAGGGGCAGACTCTCCAGCCCTACCCAGGATGTCATTCAAATCAGAAATGCACTCCCTGCTTGTGCCGTCATATAAAACAAAACAATATCTCTAAGAATCTGTTCTGCAGCACCATTCCTGGGAGCTCTCAGGATATCACCTGGAAACTTGGGGAATTTGCATCAATTACCAGGTACTGGGGAGAGGGAGGTACACAAGAAAGCTCTCTATTTACAGCTCCAGCCCTCCCCTTCCTCAGAAAACCTGCAGGGAACAGGAGAGAAGGGGCGAGTCTACAGCAGACACTACAGGCAGCATGCAACACACACAATTCAGTATGAAACTGTAATTCCAGGACATGGGACATACTCAGCTGAGGATAGAGAGAGGGTGAACAGGTCAGGGAGCTGTGACCAGGCCTGGCACAACCAGGTGTGCATATCATGCATTTGCACGAGGCAGCACACCCAGGGGATGTGGCGAGCCAGCGGAGCAGGAGAGACTGTGGGGCTTTTGGCAGCCGAAGAAGCAGAGAGGCTGCAAGCCACCACCAGCCGTCGGAGAGGCCCATTTTCCGGTTGCGTGTGCGCGTGTGCCCAGCTTCCATTCCTCCCTCCCCCAACAGAAAGGCTCACGAGGCCAGCCTGAAGACATCAGGAGGCCCGAGGCCATGGTGATGCTCTCAGTCACACACATACACCATGGCCTGAAGACAACAGGTGTATGTGTGTGAGAGCATGTGTGAGCCAGAGCCTGTGTGTTTGTGCACGTGTGTGTGTCTGTGTAAGAGCCTATGTGCCTGTGAATGTGTCTATGTGAGAGCCTGCGTGTATGTTTGTATGCCTGTGAGAGCCCATATATGTGCCTGTGAGAGCACATATAGGCACACGCGCACACACACACACACACACACACACACACTCACTCATAATGTATCTGTGAGGGAGAGGGAGCCTGTATATGTTAAAGAGAGGGAGTGTGTGAAAGAATGAATGTGTTATTGTGCGTGTGTGTGAGAGAGAAGATAACATTTGGTCTCCTACCTCCTCCAATCCACAACAATCTCAGGGTGTCTAGAAATCAGATCACATGAATGGAGAGCAGGAGATTTTTTTAATTGGTATTAGTTTTAATTATTGGGTGTAATTTGATAATTCTGCTCTTTCGAAATATTTAATTTTGGGGGGGGAGGGGGGGAATAGAACATTTTTTAATTATTGGATTTTTTTATTCATCAGATATTTTGAAATATTTTCTTGGTGTTTGGGAAATGTTGTATATTCTATTCATTAAGGGGCAGATTTACAAAAACGGCGCGTTCGTGTACTTTTGTTGGCGCTCCAGGCGCAAACAAAAGTACGCGGGATTTTAGTAGATACGCGCGTAGCCGCGCGTATCCGCTAAAATCCGGGATCGGCGCGCGCAAGGCTATCGATTCCGTATAGCCGGCGCGCGCCGAGCCGCGCAGCCTACCTCCGTTCCCTCCGAGGCCGCTCCGAAATCGGAGCGGCCTCGGAGGGAACTTCCTTTTGCCCTCCCCTCACCTTCCCCTCCCTTCCCCTACCTAACCCACCCACCCGGCCCTGTCTAAGCCCCCCCCTTACCTTTGTCGGGGGATTTACGCCTCCCAGAGGGAGGCGTAAATCCCCGCGCGCCAGCAGGCCTCCTGCGCGCGCCAGCAGGCCTCCTGACCCCCCCAAGCTGGCCAAAAGTTCTTTTTGGGCCGAACGAGCCGTCCGGCGCGAACGAGCCGGGAATCACGTGACGCCGGCGTCACTCGACGTGCCGCCGACGTCACATGCTTCTCGCCAAGGATTGCAGAAATGGCGTCCTCACTCCTCGCTCCATCACCAGGGAGTTGTGGTAAGTCGGGGGGGGATTAAGGAGGGTGAGGGGGTTTATATTTTTATTTTGGCTCAACAATCGCGATTTCCCACATATCGAACATATCTATGTTCGATATGTGGGAAATCCGATCGTTTATGTCGAATCAATTTTTTAAGTAAAAAAAAAATATGAGTTGCGTTTTACTAATGCGGTCAATCCGAATGCACACCCCTACAATAACAATTGTTATCAGTAAAAGAAAGAGCAGTACCTAGGTTCTATCTAGATTCTTATAGTCCTTCCTCTCAGATATCATCTCCAAAACAGAAAAAAGAAAAACCACACAAACCCGAATCTTCCAATCCTCTCTCAGCATTCTTTTTCATAATAAAAGTTTTCAGATGTAAAGGATCAGTAAACACAAACTTATTAGAATGCAAAGTTACAAAACATCTGCAGGGAAACTTGAGAAAAAAGGATCCTCCCAGGGCAAGAACCTTATTTTTTTAAAGAGAGGAAATATCTCCTGCATGCTTCCAAAGGAACGGAGACATCAGGAAATATTAATATCTTTGCCCACAGAAGGAAATATCCTTATTTTTTAAGTATTTATAAAACAACAAATCTTTGTCCTGCTCTGCACAGAAAAAAAACAAGGTGGCTCTATTACTTATTAAATCTGATTCCTCAAGAAATGTTGAAAGTCCAGGACTTTCTGGCAAAGGAGGCTGATTGACCTGAACTAACCCTTTCTTCCTAGGTAAATAAAATATTTTAGAGATATCAGGTATCTCAGCCTCTGAGTATGATAAAACCTCCTTCAGGTATTTTTTAAACATTTTGGTTGCAGATAACAGCTTGGTATATGGGAAATTAATAAAACGTAAATTTTTAACTCTGGCAAGAATTTCTAAAGCCTCAAGCTCATTATGTAATAATAAACTATCCTTAATATGTGCTGATTCTGCATTTAACAACAGAGGAATTCGTAAATTCAAAAAAGATGTTATTTTATTCCAACTCTTGTAGTTTCATCTCCTGAGCAGGAATAGAGGATTTGGTCTCAGTCATAAAGGAATTAAACTGAGAAATGGAATGGGTCACATCATTATCCAATTTGGTAATCAATTTCCATAAATCGACAAGTTTAACATTGGATGGGACTTTATCCTTATCCAGGGATGTTGCCATAAATGTAACCTTAGGATTTTCAATACCAGGTTTATCAGGACTCTCAATAACAGCACATGTAGCAGAGTTGAGTGTCTGTTGATCAAAGTTTGGAACATCACCCGCAATTGTTCTTACAATTTAGGAAATCTCCATCCTCTCATCTTGTGATGGAGGAAGTGATAGTTGAGGAGTGAGTCTATTGACAACAGGACTCAAGGAAGCTCCCGTTGAGGAGCTTCTACCGCACTCACTGGTGGACAACTCACCTATCTGACGAAGATGATTGTCCATTGGGCCTCGAATTACTGCTGGAGCTGGAGAAGCTGTAAAAATCTTGGATTTTCTTTTCCTTCCAATCAAGACAAGTCGCGCGCCAACGGCTCGCGCCATAGGCATTAGGTTCTTATCTGGTCGAAGGGCCCTTTCCAGTGATGTCGGTGCTGGTGTCAGCAAGGGGGTGGAGCGTCTTCGCAGTTGACATGGGCAGTCAAGGGAAGCTTACAGCGGCCCAAATCTCACAATCAGGCGTCTCCTTGAAGATACCCCTGAATGTTCTTTTTCACGTAAAATTTATTATAAATGCATAATTTAATTGTGCGTCTGTAAAAGATGTGGGGGTGTGTGGGGTGGCATGTGTGCAAAGCTATAAGGTTTGCCTATGTAACCTAATACCCTTCCCTATCCATGGGTTCTGGGGTGGGGTGTCAGTTTTAAAAAATATAGATTGCAGGATGGAGCTGGGCTTTATTTGATGGGCCCGGGATAGACACTGAATGAATTGAGGGGTGGGGGGGTGGGGGGAAGCACAGTCATTTTTCGCACAGGGTAGCAAAAAGGTTAGCACCAGCCCTGGCTGTGACTTATAGGGAGTGGAAGCAAAGAATGAAGAGGGAGAGAGGAAGGGAAAGAATGTTGGGATCAACATTGGTGGTGGTGGTGGTGGTGGTGGTGGTGGGAAAGGGAGAAGGGAAAGAATATGGATGAGTGAGGGGTGGTGATGAAAGAGAAAGCTTAAACACATTGGGGCAGATTTTTAAAAAGTATGCATGCAGGCTGCGCAAAATTGGCAGCCTGCGTGCACCGAGCCACGCAGTCTGCCTCCATTCCCTCCGAGGCTGCTTCGAAATCGGAGCAGCCTCGGAGGGAACTTTCTTTCCGGCACCCCCCATCTTCCCTTTCCTTCCCCTAACTAACCCGCTCCCTGGCCCTAATTACCCCCCTCCCCCCCCCACCTTTATTTCAAAAGTTACGCCTGCCTCGGGCAGGCGTAACTTGCAAGTGCCGGCGCGCCATGTTCCAGTCCGGGGGCTGGTCTGGAGGCCACGTCCACGCCCCGGAACGCCCCTGGGCCGGAACCACGCCTGCGGCCCAGCTCCTGGAATGCCCTCGATGACACGCCGGCCCTGACATGCCCCTGACACGCCCCCCCCCCAGGAAAGCCCCGGGACTTATGCATGTCCCGGGGCTTGCGTGCACCGCTGAGCCTACGCAACATAGGCTCAGTGCACGCAGGGGGTGGAAGGGGCAGCTTTTCGTGGGTTACGCACGTATCTTACGCGCGTACCCCTTTGAAAATCTGCCCCATTATACCTCCACTCCCCCTCCCCCCCACCGAATCAACAGCAATCTCAGGGCGATCACAAGTCAAAAGTTCCCAGGTATGTTTGGCACAGAAGCAAGGGGTGAACAGTGACACTTCCCACAGCTGGACATCATTTTAGTGGGGATTGGATGGAGACCAACAGCTCATTTCACCATGGGTACAGATGACAAGATGTGAACTTGCAGAGAGGAAGGCACAGAAGAAGAAATACTTCTTTACTGAAAAGAGTTCAACATTGTTCAACATTGTTAATAAGCAATTAACATCAGTTTCTTCTGATAGTCATTCTAATTATTCCTGTAATATTGATAATGCAAGATTTATGCTGCTTTCCAGCATGTGAGTAAACAAGCTCTCACTGTCCGTCGATGCAATATTGTGCATTAGATGTGCATTTTGAATGTGCTAGACATATGCCTGATGCAATACTGGGATTAGCATGTCCAAAACATGCATGCAAATCAGTGCATAGCAAATAGCACCAATCACACTTAAATTCCATGTAAATGACTCAATTAGCTATCACCCCTGATGCAGTAAAACGCGCCCAAAACCTCTGCGTCCATAACGAGTTTTTTTATGTCTGAAATTTAGTACCATTCCTATCCCTGGCGTAATTGTGGTGGCACTATCGGTAGCTGACGGTTCATGAAAGTTTTCTGTGAGATTTCTACCATTTCAGCAATGGATTATATTCACTTTTTGGTCCTGCTGACTTTTCTCTTGTGTGTGCAAACAAGAATAAGGAATGTCAGGCAAATGAAGGAGATTGTCCAGACAAACAATCAGGAGAACATTGGAAGACAAGAAGACCAGGTGCTAGCATAGGCACAGGTATGCAAGTAGCTCATTTAAAACTTGGTATTCTGGTTATTAGAGATGTGAATCGGAATCGGTTCGGATTCCGGTTCTGAATCACATGTGGGGGGGTTTTCGTCGGGCCCAATCGCGGTTTTGTTTATCAGCTGCGCCCAAGCCGATAAACAAAAAACCCACCCCGACCCTTTAAAACTAATCTCTTTGGGCCGGATTTTAAATGCCCTGCGTGCGTAAATCCGGCTGGATTTACGCGCGCAGGGCCTTCGCATGCCAGCGTGCCTATTTTGCATAGGCCGCCAGCGCGCGCACAGCCCTGGGACGCGCGTAAGTCCCGGGGCTTCGTAAAAGGGGCGGGGAGGGGGCGTGTCCGGGGTCAGGGGACGGTTCAGGGCGGGACCGGGGGCGTGGTGCCGGCCCGGGGGCGTGGTCTGGCGCGCGCAGATTTTGCATAAATCTGCCAACAAAGGTAAGGGGGGGGGTTTAGATAGGGCCGGGGGGTAGGTTAGGTAGGGGAAGGGAGGGAAAGGTGCGGGGGGGGTGGAAAGAAAGTTCCCTCCGAGGCCGCTCCGATTTCGTCATCTTTAAAAATGGCACGGGCCATCCAGAATCAAGGATCAGCGTTATCCGCCACCCTTTTCAACATATACCTTCTCCCCATCTGCCAACTACTAAAAGAACACAGAATCACACACTTCCTATACGCTGATGACATTCAACTTCTAATTCCTGCCTGTTCCCTCCGAGGCCGCTCCGATTTCGGAGCGGCCTCGGAGGGAACAGGCAGCGCGCGCCGGGCTCTGCACGCGCAAGTTACACAAATGTGCACCCCCTTGCGCGCGCTGACCCCGGATTTTATAAGATACGCGCGGCTACGCGCGTATCTTATAAAATCCAGCATACTTTTGTTCGCGCCTGGTGCGCGAACAAAAGTACGAGCTCGCGTAATTTTATAAAATCTACCCGTTTGCTTCCCCCACCCACCCGACCCCCCCAAAAACATTTTACAGGTACCTGGTTGTCCAGTGGGGGTCCCGGAACGATCTCCCGCTCTCGGGCCATCGGCTGCCACTAATCAAAATGGCACCGATGGCCTTTGCCCTTACCATGTGACAGGGTATCCGTGCCATTGGCCGGCCACTGTCACATGGAGAGAGCACTGGATGGCCGGCGTCATCTTTAAAAATGGCACGGGCCATCCAGAATCAAGGATCAGCGTTATCCGCCACCCTTTTCAACATATACCTTCTCCCCATCTGCCATCTACTAAAAGAACACAGAATCACACACTTCCTATACGCTGATGACATTCAACTTCTAATTCCCATACAAAATTCAATTGAAGACACCTACAGGAAAACCTCAGATCTATTGATTTCAATCAAACATCTCCTAAATTCTCTGAAACTCATAATCAATTTTGACAAAACTGAAATAATTCTCATGGACAAAAAACATAATCCAGCTCCACCACCCCTGACAATTCCAGACAAACATATGATATATATAACCCCTACCACCCACACCAGGAACCTCGGAATTATCATTGATAAAGATCTTTCTTTTAAGAACCACATATCAAATAAAACCAAAGAAGGATACCACAGACTCCTAACCCTAAGACATCTGAAACCATTTCTCAACCCTGACGATTTCAGAACTGTCCTACAACTACTTATTTTCTCCACCTTCGACTATTGCAACTCCTTACTAATGGGAATACCCTTTTCAACCCTCAAACCACTCCAAATACTGCAGAACTCAGCTGCCAGAGTCCTAACAGGAACAAAAGGAAGTGACCATATAACTTTCATATTGACCCCCTTCACTGGCGCCCTATTACTGCACGTATTGCCTACAAATCAATGACCATCATTCACAAAATTCTAAACAATGATCATCAAGGTCTAAACACCCTAACATAACTCCTCAAAACCCCTCAAGAAACTTACGCTCCCAATAACTCAAGTTACTTAAACATCCCCACCATCAAAGATGCACATCTGGCAACAACAAGAGAGAGAGCCTTCTCCATCGCCTCCCCCAAACTTTGGAACACACTACCTGAAGACCTGAGAACCCAGCACAACATAAAAACATTCAAAAAAGACCTAAAAACACTATTGTTTTACAAATTCTACACTGACCCTCATTCATCTGACCATACCAACTCTCAAATGAACTCTCAGCTATAATCTCCAACTAAACATGCTTACCCTCCTCATCCAACCTAATAATACTTATTGGACTTGATATGTTTATTTCTGTAAATGCTCACTTAAATGTTTCAAAACTGCTAAGAAAAATGTTCACTTTGTAAACTTTTATGATGGCTCAACCAAATATAAAACTCATCAAATAAAATAAATCAACTCATCAAATAAATAAATAAATACGGTTGCAAAAGAGAATGAGGCATAACCATTATCCAATATCCATATATGTGAGGGGATGCTCAGTTGGTCATAACCCACAAAGAATAGAAGGAAGTGTGGGGAATGGTCCCTTGGAGCAAATATGAAAGTGTGTGAGTGTGAATGAGAGAATGGATGGGATGGTTTGGGTGGAAAGAGGTAGAGTGCGAAAAGGTGGAGATAAAAGGTGGGGGTTGCCATCTCCTGTTGTTCATGTACTTTATGTGGCACTAATGGATTTAATCTTCAGTGCCCGGTGGCCCAGGCTGCGAGGTCTCTGGGGTAGGTCTGATAATATTACACACTCCAAGGAGTATGATAGTCATTCATTGCTGAAGGAGAGACATAGAGAAGGTTAAAATAATCATTTTAAATGTGGATGGGATTCATTTGCCTATGAAGTGCAGAAGGTTACTATGTTTCAGCAGATATAATTGCAGATTGTATTTTATGTTTAAATATATTTATTAATTTCAACAGATATGGTTCATATCACAATCAATAAACAGTATCACGGAAACAAGAACGGGTTCACTGGTTGGTACTTTCCAGTGCCCATATGGTAGAACATGTACCATAACATCTCTGCAATCAAGTTCAATCCCCAGATTTTTGCACCCTTCTCACTGACCTGTTCCCCCCCCCCCCCCCCCCCCAATACAACATCTTATTGTCCAATCTTAACACGTTAACACCAAACATAGATGAAGTCATTAGTTATTCTGAATTAGGCTTCTGGCCTGATGTGACAACTGTAAATAAGCACCCCAGATGAGTAAGAAAGATTTACGTTTCCTGGTTAAATCAACTTTTTCAACATATTTTTCATTCATTCACTCACACATGATATATTTGATTTTTCCATTGTGTCAGATTTGGGGAATCAATTCCCACCCAATGTTGTAAAATAGATTTTTTAGCCAGTAGCAGGACATTTCGAATCCAAAGTTGTAAGAATCTCTTACCTAAGGCTACCCCCCGCATGTCATCAAACAACAATACATCTGCATCCAGTGGCAACTGTATTCCTGTGGTCTGAAAAATATAGTGAACTACAGATTTCCAGAAAGAAATCATCTTAGGGCATCCCCAAAACTGATGTCCCGGACTTCCTGGCACTTAATTACATTTTTCACAAATGTCAGATAGGGCAATATGCATGTGAAAGGCCCTTTTTAGAGAACAATAATATCTCATAAGAAACTTGTAGTGTACTTCTCTTAAATCTACATTACAAATAATAGATTTTATTCTCTTAAAACAAAGAGCATAGAGAAATTTTGTAAGGTCTAATGCAATCTCTGTTTTCCAATTAGACAATATTTGTCCAAAGTTAATATGTTGCTTCAGATCTAAAAGATGTCGATAGAAGTCGAGTAGGGTCTTCTATATCAAATATTTCTGATAGCAACGCTCTATTCTCCCCATCCCAATCCTGTACTTTTAAGGTTCTAATATAACTTGTGGCTTGCAGGTAAGCAAAATAGTGTTTATTATCCAGCTCAAATTCCTCAACCAAGGTTGCAAAACTTTTCATACTCTTTCCTCATTCAATAACTGCTATCATGTGCAGCCCCTTAATCGCCCATATTGTAAAGATTGCATGATGCACACCTGGTAGAAATGCCTCATTGCCAATCAGAAGTAGAAATTGAGAGATGTTGCTCTTTAATTTTAAGGAGGAACAGAAATAGCACCATGATAAAATCAAAGGGGTAACCAAGCCCTCCCTCAAATACTTCGGAATTGTCATCAATGAGGAGTGCAACAGATACCCCAGATTCTTCTGAGAAAAAAGTTCTTTTTCTATCTCGGTGGAAGTATAAAAGCTTGTCCAAAACAACCAATCTGCCACATGGTGTTCGCAGATTGTATTTTTACAGATCACTCATTTGTCAGCTCAGAACATGCTAAATTGAGGTGTGACTGGGTTGGCCAATGTTTCTTCTCTTCTTTTTCCAGCCGATGAAGGGGGTAGCTATACTAAGTCATCAACAATTACCATTTTGGGTCAACTGCCAGTTTCAAGATGATGAGGGGAGGTATATACTTGTGCTGGGTTCTCTAAAATCAAAATCATTACTCTTTGCAATTTGTATGCCCGAAACATGTATTCCCATGAAATTTTTGTAATAACGTTGAGTAAATTATTGGCTTTTCCAGATTACGCCCTGCTGGTACAGGGAACCTAAATATAGTGGCAGATAAAAGCATTGATTGTAATCTCAGAAAGGAGGTTAAGAAAGGAAATGAAGGGAAAGGCATGAACATTTTATGCAAGGAATTGAGACTATTTGACCTCTGGAGGACTTTGCACCCTGGAGAATAAGACTACTCCTTTTTCTCAAATCCATATCTGTCTTATTCTAGACTTGACTATTTTTTTAAATTCTTTTTTTATACATTTTCAAATAAATTTCAAGAATTACACTCTTGAGAAAGAAAAGGAGAGAAGTAAAGAAATATTATAACAATGCAAAGAAAAAAGAAAGAAATAGGTAAATTATATTATCACTCTCTCAAGTAAGTCCACAATACGGGATCCAATATAGAAACAGTTGTCATTAGAAAAAAATAGAGCTTGTGTTACTACTGCGGGTTATAATATACATAAATCAGGGTACTCAACCTTCTAAGGGAGAAATAGGAGGAGCAGACTCAATACCTCCAGATTGGAGCAGTAATTTATCACATAAAAAAGTAGAAAGTTGAGAGGGAACAAAAAATATATAAACAGATCCTTTATATTTAACTAGACATTTACAAGGAAATTTCAAAGCAAATATTGTTCCAATCTGCAATACCCTTGGTCGCATTAAAAGAAACTGACAACGTTCCTTTTGTGTCTGCCGAACAACATCTGGGAATGCTCTAACCATCAAGTGAAGAAAAGGCTCAAGGCGATGTTTGAAAAAAAGACACAAAAATCCAGTCTCGATCAAACTCGAAAGCAAAAGTGACCACCATAGTGGCTGGCTGAGCTAAGGCAGTGTCTGATGTTTCCAACAATGCTGAAATATTCAAATTAGGGGTTGAAATATCCAATCTTTGGTCTTCATCCTGTTCCTACTTTTTAAATGGAGGCAGATAAAAAACATCTTAGAAATGGGAGGAACCACAGCCTCAGGAACTTTAAGATGATCAACTAAATATTTTTTAAACATATCTTTAGCTGTTACATGAGAAAATCTAGGAAAATTAATAAACCTACAATGAATCACATTCTCAAGAATTTCAATTTTAAATTGCAAAAATGAATTTTCCTTGATCAAATGATCTTGGGATGAATTCAGCCTTTGAGAACACTTTTTTATATCAGCGCTATCTTCCCAAGTGGAGGAGTAGCCTAATGGTTAGAGCAGTGGGCTATGACCCAGGAGACCAGCGTTCGAGTCCTGCTGTTGCTCCTTGTGGCCTTGGGCAAGTCACTTTACTCTCCATTGCTTCAGGTACAAACTTAGGGGGTCATTTATCAAAATGTGGTAAGGTGTTTTCGCATGCGAAAAGCCCCCTTAATGCATGTGATAGGCCCTTACTGCATGCGAAAACATGCTTAATGCATGTGATAGCACCATATCGTATGGTGTGATGCAAATTCAGAAAATAGGAGGAGTTAGGGGTGGAGAGTGGGCTGGGTTAGCCTGTCTGTGAAGAGCTATTGCACAGCTGTAATGCCACCTCTTTGAATTGTGTTAGGCTGTGCGATAAGGTTTCATTGCCCTTTTGCAATGTCTCCCGTAAGGCCTATTTCAGGAGAGAGAGTGAGAGAGAGAGAGAGCGCCTGACCATAATGTTATTCCCATAGGTAGGTATTTGTATCCCTATGGTAGGCCCACCTAGTAACTCGAGGTGGGGATTAGGAAAGAGTGTAGGGGGTTAGGGGCCACTTTGACATTCTACGTGACACCTACAAACAGAACAATGGTCTCATGAAGATTTGATGACCTTTGGAGTGAGGAAACTCACTCCAAGATGAGATTTGGGCAAGGTTCTCTCAACCTAGCTTGATGGACTCTCTACCTGGGTAACATCAAGCTAGCTAACTTCACTAACTAGTAACCTTCATGACCAGGTGAGCCTCACCACCTAGCCAGCTTTCCTACTTTTCTGACTTCACTAACTGGCTGACTTCACTGCCACTCCCACCCCTGGCCACACCCTCTAGATCCAACCCTGGCCCTGCCAATGCTCCTTCCCTCAATAGAAGTGAATGGGGTAGCCCCTCCCATGCCATCCCAAACCAATCCCCCTGTGATGTCACTGGTGGCCCCTTCCATTCCCCATCCCAAGCCAAACTTCCCTATGATATCACAGGTATGACATCACCAAAAATCCAATCCCCTTACCACAACTCCCAAAAACATGCCCCCTAGAACATCATCAGAAAGAGCCCTGTCACTTTTTAATGATGTCAGAATTAATGGATTCTGGTTGTTTTTGATGATCTCACTGGAAGTGCAATATAAAACCCAACCCAGCCCCCAAAAATGCATCCCCTAGAACATCATCAGAAAATATATTTAAAGGCGGCCATGTTCCCAATAAAATACAAACAGACATGGGTAAAGAGTTTTTAAATAGCTGTAGGTAGTTTTGCTGGCATAAATCCTCTTTTTCAGGCTGCTAAAACATGTGACAGTGACCAAAAAACAAGTGACTGATTGGCTTACAGATCAAGATGCTTATTCGCTATACACTCCTGCTAAGATACATTTTAAAAGAAACAAAAGGCAATGAGCTGAATGCAATGATATTTGCATGGACTCGCCCAAACTTGCACGACCGGATGTAGAAGTAAGCGCGTGTTAGAGGTCACAAGAGAACATAATCTCCAGACAGAAGATCTATAGCTGTTCGTGAAAAGCTTTAGCTTTGTGATCCTGAAAATAAAATAATGGATGTCTTTGAGACGCCTAAATGGCTGAAAATGGAAAGCGAGCAGCAGCCAAAACTAAATAGGTGCCATAAGTGAAGAGGCAGATGAAATGTTGGGGATACACCAGTGCACAAATCGAAAATTTGCAGGAAGAGGAGTGCAGATGGAATGACAGAGCCAGAATTTGATGAACTTCCGTTGGAACAAATCTTTTTGATTCACAGGATCCAGCCTTTATCAATGAAAATGCTATTGACTCTGCAGATATAGAACTGCACCAAGCCGCATTAGATGCTGAAACAGATTATTTGCTGGAAAAGCTCGAGTATGAGGTAAGAAAATCTCTTTCATTGTAATTAAGCATTTTAGGGGGTTGGGAGCTATCTATAATAGATACCTTGTTCAGAAGAGGTTTTTAATTTAATGTTTATATTACGTTTTATAGAAAAATGAAAGAATCTTCATAAATAGAAGAATATGGGGACACACCAAATATCAACATGACTTGTTTGTGCTGTTTTTGCCTAAACATCAAAGAACAACCAGACTCAGAAGGTAATAAAAAAAAAAATCAAACCTGAATTGCTCACGATTTCAACTGGTGAGGATGTAAAGGATTTCCAAAACCCCTACCGGTACATGGCCTTTTTTGAAAAACAACATTTAGATCAATCATAAGGGTGGCCGTGTACAGCATTCTTACAAAGTGTTTGGCTGGCATTCGCCATGATGACTGCAATGGCTGACTCGTTGATGAGTCAGGTGGGCCATAGTTGCGTTTATTGAACTGCCTCTGACACCCAGGAAAAATTAAGGACTATTTGTACCATGTTGTGCCTATAACGTGTTTTGAATCTTATTGTATTAGCAAGATAGGAGCCCCAGCCGCGAGAGAATGCGGCTGGCCCCTCCTACCTCCTTTCCCAGTGTTGGGAGTTTGGGCAGTCTCTACACTGCCGCAGGGAGCTTCCCTCGAGGACGGCACCTAGCCCTGTCAGGTGCCATGACTGCTGCCGCCGGTCCTGCACCATCTTCCGTGGCAGGGGGCCAACACCAGACTGCCTGTTTGTGGCACTAGGCCGCAGGATGACGCTGCCAGCAGTCCTCTCCGGGCAGGTTCCTCCTTAGGCACGTGGCCATGCCTCCTGCACTCCTTTAAAGGGCCAGAAAGTTAGTCCAGCCCTCTAGATGACATCTGAGGCTTGGGACTACTTAAGGGAACTTCCTCCTCTGGTTCCTTGACTTGGCAATGAGTCTGCTTCACTCCGTGGAGTCTTCTGAACTGCGTGGTGTCCTGTTTCCTGTTCTTGCCTTCCGAGTCCTATTCCTGCCTTCCGAGTCCTGTTCCTGGTCCTGCTCCTTCCCTTGGTTCCACGGACGGATCTTCTGGCTTCTGACTTGAATTGGATTTTGGTGACTCTCAGGCTTTGGACTTGGATTGGATATCGGTGATTCTCTGGCTTCTGACTTGGACTGGCTATTGGCGACTCTTTGGCTTCCAATCTCGGACTAAACCTCGACTATTCCATCATCTTCACAAGGGCCCACCTAAGACCAGCCGGCCCCACACACCCAAAGGCTCAACCCACGGGGAACGAGGTTGGTATTGGTGAAGCTCCAGCCGGCCCTTGCTTCAGTTCAGCCTCGCCTCTCGATGGTGGGGACCTGTGGGTGTTCGCCCTCACAGGTAGCCCCAACTCCCCCTCGGGCAAGGGGTCCACGCTCTCTGCTGGTTACAGTACAGCAACATATAAAAGATGTGTATTAAATCTAAACAATGACTATTTGAGTCTGATAATTTACCTTATACATAGTGTAAAAAGTGGTCTAAATCCTGTAGAAAAACTAAACAGTATGCTTAGATCTACAGATAAGATTTTAATGATGAAATATATAAATGCTATCATCTCTGGGAGAAAGCACTAGTCCTTTTTAAAAAAATGCATAATAAAACAACTGATATTTGCTAGTAATGTTTTTGTCTGTATTTTCACATGTGTGTATTGAACGTGAAATACTTTGTGATATTTAATAAATTTTGCCATGTGTATAAATTAGTTAATAAAAAAAACAATTAATAAACAAATATCTGAATTAACAAAATATGTCAATTGTGATTTAAGGATCTATGGAAGGTTTTTGGGGGTTACAAAGCAGGGTACCCCCACTCCCCCCACAAACAAACACACAAAACATGTATAGCAAGTGTTGCTTATGATTTTATTAAGTCTCATTGATAACAATGCACAGACTGTAAAAGGGTTGATACAGCAACCATTTCATTAACTAAGGAATGAACATTGCAATGACCTAAGTGTGGGGGAAGTTGTCTGGACTCAAGATCTGTAAATGGTTAATCTAATCAGGTTGAGACAATGTATAATGTGTAATCTTTGGAGGAAAAAACAAGAGGCCTGGATGACAAGTCATTCAAGAGAGAAAGGCCTTCGCCATCAGGGGTGGTGGGGCTGCTGTAGACAATACAGTTGTTCAACATGTGACAGTTTGGGCAGTCAGTTTTATGTTACAATACACAATATTTTTTAGGATTGCTGTATGGGGGGATAAAGGAATACATAGAGGAGTGACCATTAAAGCACTGAAAAACTTATCAGTCTACAGTTTGTAAAGTGCCCCCAAGCCCTAAAGAGACAATGATAACACACTACCTTTCATGAACAAAAGGAGGTGGACATTGTAATTACATAGGTGCAAGAAGATGTCTGGACTCAAGCTCTGTGAATGGTTAATCTAATCAGGGAGAAAGAATGGCTGGAAACCATTAAATCACAGAAGTTTCAACAGACTTTAGTTTAGTGAAATGGCTTCAGATCTAAAGAGATATTGATAATACACACAAAAGGCCTGTAAATGATAATCCAATCAAGAGAACTATCTTATACTATAACGGGGTGTCTGGGATTACTGCTTAGTTCGATGTAAACCGAGTTGATTTGATTTGTATCAAGAAAGTCGGTATATAATAGGGATGTGAATCGTTTTTCAACGATTAAAATTATCGTCCGATAATGTTTATATCGTCTTAAATCGTTATAGAACACGATACAATAGAAATTCTAACGATTTATCGTTAAAAATCGTTAAATCGTGTTAGTGCGCACTAACTCGAGTTAGTGCACACTAACTCCCCGTTAGTGCGCACTAACTCGATTTAGTGCGCACTAACTGAAAATGATACAAATAAACACTTTCCAGGTCACTGAAGGTCAGTTAGGAATGAATATGTGTTCCTATTGGCTGGCTGCCCTCTTATCTATTGATGTTACCAAGGTTACCACTGAGGTGATGGTTGGGGGGATGGGAAATGGAACTGGAAACTAACGAACACCAACAGAAAATGAAACAAAGTGTTCACACTTCCCAGGTCAGTAAAGGTCACTTAGGAATGAATATGTATGTATGTATTCCTATTGGCTGGCTGTGCTCTTATCTATTGATGTTACCAATATGGTTGGGGGGATGTGAAATGGAAACAGTTGGAAGCTTGACAAAAAAAGTAATGTAATGATCAGCACTCACGTGACTAGAACTTGTTTGTTTATTATTTTTGTTAGCAGGCATGTGAAATGCTAGTGCATGTTGAATTTGCCAATCACTGTGCATTTTAGAAAGGTGGTCCTGGCTGGAACTGTACACAGTTCAAATATATGTAATTGATTGTTGGTAAGTGTATTTTTTAAGTAGCCACACTGGCACCAGTATGTTTACTTTTCCTCCTACTTAACTCACTAGCTCAGCTTTGTAAGAAGGGCTTCTCTGCTTGTGTGTTGTTTTTGTTTGGTGTGAGGAGAGCAGAAACATCAGATCTTTATTCAATCTACTACAGTCATCTCTTACAGTGCCCTATCCCTATTAATACCAGGAGTGTTGTGATCTTCCTGCACACAGTGCCCTAACCCTGATACCAGTCTGAGACAGCTCCCTCCCTGCATTACTAGTGAGAGGCTGGCTTCACAGACAGGGGGGAGCTGCCTGACCCTCACTCCTGACTTCCCCATGTCCCAGCTAGTGAATGGTATGTGGGTGAGGGGGGGGGGGGGGAGGATGGTGAAGTCTGAGACAGCTCCCTCCCTGCATTACTAGTGAGAGGCTGGCTTCACAGACAGGGGGGAGCTGCCTGACCCTCACTCCTGACTTCCCCCATGTCCCAGCTAGTGAATGGTGTGTGGGTGAGGGGGGGGGGAGGATGGTGAAGTCTGAGACAGCTCCCTCCCTGCATTACTAGTGAGAGGCTGGCTTCGCAGACAGGGGGGAGCTGCCTGACCCTCACTCCTGACTTCCCCCATGTCCCAGCTAGTGAATGTGGGTGAGGGGGGGGGGGGGAGGATGGTGAAGTCTGAGACAGCTCCCTCCCTGCATTACTAGTGAGAGGCTGGCTTCACAGACAGGGGGGAGCTGCCTGACCCTCACTCCTGACTTCCCCCATGTCCCAGCTAGTGAATGGTGTGTGGGTGAGGGGGGGGGGGGGAGGATGGTGAAGTCTGAGACAGCTCCCTCCCTGCATTACTAGTGAGAGGCTGGCTTCACAGACAGGGGGGAGCTGCCTGTCCCTCACTCCTGACTTCCCCCATGTCCCAGCTAGTGAATGGTGTGTGGGTGAGGGGGGGGGGGGGTGGATGGTGAAGTCTGAGACAGCTCCCTCCCTGCATTACTAGTGAGAGGCTGGCTTCACAGACAGGGGGGAGCTGCCTGACCCTCACTCCTGACTTCCCCCATGTCCCAGCTAGTGAATGGTGTGTGGGTAAGGGGGGGGGGGAGGATGGTGAAGTCTGAGACAGCTCCCTCCCTGCATTACTAGTGAGAGGCTGGCTTCACAGACAGGGGGGAGCTGCCTGACCCTCACTCCTCCGGGGTATTGTGATCTTCCTGCACACAGTGCCCTATCCCTGATACCAGGGGTGTTGTGATCTTCCTGCATGCAGTGCCCTATCCCTATTAATACCAGGAGTGTTGTGATCTTCCTGCATGCAGTGCCCTATCCCTATTAATACCAGGAGTGTTGTGATCTTCCTGCATGCAGTGCCCTATCCCTGATATCGGGATGTGTGCAAGAAGATCACAACACCCCCGGTATCAGGAATAGGGCACTGCGTGCAGGAAGATCACAACACCCCCAGTATCAGGAATAGGGCACTGTGTGCAGGAAGATCACAACACCCCTGGTATTAGGGATAGGGCACTGTGTGCAGGAAGATCACAACACTCCTGGTATTAATAGGGATAGGGCACTGTGTGCAGGAAGATCACAATACCCCTGGTATCAGGGTTAGGGCACAAGTTCTAGTCACATTGACTGATCACATTACTTGTTTTGTCAAGCTACCAACTGTTTCCATTTCCCATCCCCCATATACTGTCAGTAGGAAACTTGGTAACATGAATAAATAAGAGGGCAGCCAATAGGAATACATATTCATTCCTAAACTGACCTTAACTGACCTGAAAAGTGTCAAATTGTATCATTTTCAGTTAGTGCGCACTAACTCCCAGTTAGTGCGCACTAACTCGAGTTAGTGCGCACTAATCGGAAAAAACGATTTTTAACGATTTTTTAACTAAAAAATCGTGCCTAAGACGATTTTCTTGCCCTGCCACACGATTTCTATCGTTAAGACGATATGGAAAACGATTCACATCCCTAGTATATAAAAGCCTTTAATAATAAATAAATAATAGATGTCCATCACATGACAGAGAGGGGCCAGGTAGCTTTTGTGTTACAATATACAAGTTTTGAAGATTATTGGTGGTTATGCCCTTCTTATGGAAATAAAAGGTATAACTAGTGACCAGAAAGGTTCACCAGTCTGCAGCTTATAAGGCCTGAAGAGTTTTAAACAGAAATGGATTCTTCAAACAAAGAAAGGCAAAAGTCTGGTTTTATTAATAAATTGTCACTCACTAAACAGAGGCAACAAAGAAAACTGAAGGTGGGTTAATTGTTTTATTGTATCTTTTGTTTTTAGTTATGATTTTAAAATTGTGGCAAAAAAAAAGTGTGTGTCTGTTTTCTTTTTATTATTAGAACAAGAAAATATTACAAGAACAGATACAGTGTTGAGCACAGACCAGCAGCCTGATTGCAGTGAGGCCTCAGAGCAAAAAACAAAAGCCCATGACATTTCTGACAATAATACAAATGAAGGTAAGAAACATTTTTTTTCCTTAATGTCTTTGCCCAAATGCCTCTTTTCCTCCACAACCTCCATCAAAGCAGACAACTATGTTGCAAAGACATCGAAAGCATGGGTGACCCCAGGTTTTTTTATATTTTTAATTTTTAGAACATGAAAATGATGCAAAAGAACCTATTTCTAAAAGAAAAATAAAAAACAGCAACATCTTAACAGAGGGGGAACCAATTGAAGGTAAGGAAGCATTGTTTTATGTCTATACAAGCAAACCTCCATTAGTTCTCAGCTGTTTAAATGAAAAGATATCACCATGTGCTTTTACATAACAGACCAAGAGCAGCATATGCTAAATAAATCTGACAAAAGACCATACAAAAAACCAAGAGATAAATAAAATAGTAAGATTTATACTGTTATAGTTTTACAAGCTTCTTCTTAAAATATTGTAAAATAAATAAAAAGTATGACCCGCATGTTAATTTTTTATTATTTTTAATTTTTAGACTGTAGTATTTTTATTTGTAGTATTTTTAGAAAATACTACAAAGGGACCTATTTCCGAAAGAAAAGTCAGTGAGAACCTCAGAGACAGAGGACCAACGCACAGTGACACAGTAGAGAAAGAATGTGAAAGCATGGCCTTAGATAATTGTACTGATGATGATGTTTCAGAGGGCTTGGTAAATAATTGTATATCAGGCCCCTCTGAAAATGCATCTGCAGAAAATGAACTGGTTAATTTTGTGCAATTTGTGAAAAGGTGTAGCTGTGATTTAGAAAAATGTAATGGTGTACTTTATTCAGAGGAATTTTGTTTTATTAATATAAAGAGAATAACCTCATTCAGAGATGCACAAGACATTGTGAGGCAAGGCATACAGCATGTTCTAAATGAAATAAGCAACAGAGTTTCATCCAGTGATTATGTGCAGGTACATTTACATTCTACAGGTTTTCATAATTCTTTGTGTTCAGGAAAGCTAAACTCTCAGGATCTGAATGCTGATGATTTCTTAGATCAAGTTAGTAATCTCATGCAGAGTTATAGAGAGATACAGATTGGTGAGACATTCCGTATTGTTGTTCTTGTTATATGGAACACAGAGGGAGGGGCACGAAGGGTTTTAAGGCCTATTCGATACAGCCAAATTGTACATAAAAAGAGAAGACATTTAATATATTTGAATAATATACGTAACACTCTATGCTTTTCAGGGATCCTTGTAGCCCCCATGTCACCAATAAAGCTCACAGATGCAGAGCTGTTAAACCGTGCTAAAAAAAAAAACTGCACACAGAGCTAGGGTGGTCAGAGCATAAAAAGTTCATGCTGCTTGATGTCTCAACATGTGAAGAACATTTAGGTCTAAACATAAGGGTTTGTACTTTATACAAAAGAATGGGGTTGCTTTAAGACAAATGACAGACCTGAATTCCATAAAACTGTTTTCATGTTTATTTTTATGGAATCTTAGATGTAAAAAAGTTCTATGGTGAGCAAAATTTCTGTAAATTTTGCCAGAAGCTGTACAGTCACAATCATAATTGTGCATTATGGTGCTGTCTCTGCTTAACAGCAACATGTATAGACAATGTTGGTGCACAACAGAGATGTCCTAAATGCATACAGTTCTGGTTTTAAAAAAAGAAGTTGAGTGCTTGATTAAAATACTGTGTGAGAAATGTGAAACGTATATGGACAAGAAGCATAAATACAGGGGCAGACAATGTAAGCTGCTGTGCTCTGAACCTTTGAACACTGGCGACAAGCATTTGTGTTTTATGCCTCCTACTGATCAAGCACAAATATCTGAAAAATATATATTTTATGATTGTGAATGTGTGCAGAAAACTGGTTTTCATGTTCCCAATTATATATATGCAACAGATTTAAACAACACAAGGAACTGGGAGTTCAAAGGTCTTGAGAGTATTTCTGAGTTTGTTAAGATTTTTTGTGACAAAAAGTTCAAAGGAAATACCTTCATAGCACATAATTCTAAAAACTATGATGGGTTTTTTGTAGTTAGAGAGCTGGTAAAGGAAAAGATGGATGTATGCTTGTTAGCTCAGGATACTAGGCTCTTACAAATCACGATCGAACCCCTGGGTATACGGTTTAAAGACTCTTTAAATTTCCTGCCCATGAAGCTTAGCAAGCTTCCACAAGCCATGGGGTTTCAAGACTGTAAAGGCTATTTCCCACATTTTTTTAATACCAGGGCTAATCAAAATTATGTGGGACCTATGCCTGGTGTTGAGTACTATGGTGATATGAATATGATGCCTGGAGAAAGAGAGGAATTTTTTAAGTGGTACAGGGACAATCAATATAACACCTTTGATTTACAAAGGAACTTGCCTATTATTGCCAGCAGGATGTGAACATTCTGAGGTAGGCATGTATTTTATACAGATCTGAAATCACGGCAATGACAGAGAGAGAGGCAGTTGTAGAGCGGGGCAGCAGATCTAAAACTGTGGAAAGATGTATAGATCTCGTCCAGTATATAACACTGGCATCTGTGTGCATGGCTATGTACAGGTTTATGTTCTTAGAACCCAAGACTGTGGCACTCATCCCTCCAGACAACTCTCACAGGCACACACCTCTATCCAGTGGCTGATGTATACAGAGTAGGGGTGTGCATTCGTTTTGAACTTATATGTAAAACGCTACTTTTTTTTTTTTTTTTAACTTAAAAAAGTGATGAGGCGAAAACGATCGGATTTCCAACGTATTCAACATAGCTATGTTGAATACGTTGGAAATCGCGATCGTTGATCCTAAATAAAAATTTAAACCCCTCACCCTCCTTAATCCCCCCCAAGACTGGTGGTCCAGCGGGGAGTCAGGGAGTCAGGAAGCCATTCCTCTATTCCTTTGCGAGGACCACATGACGGCCGTGTCACTCCGACGTGACGCGGCCGTCACGTGGTCCATCGCAGTTCCGCTCCTGGACCCCTCGTTGGACACAAACGGAACTTTTGGCCAGCTTGGGGAGGTCAGGAGGCCCCCCCCTCTGAGGCCGCTCCGATTTCGGAGCGGCCTCGGAGGGAACTTTCCTTCGCCCACCCCCCACCTTCCCCTCCCTTCCCCTACCTAACCCACCCCCCCGGCCCTATCTAAACCCCCCCTTACCTTTGTTGGCAGATTTACGCCTGCTAAAAGCAGACGTAAATCTGCATGCGCCAGCGGGCTGCTGGCGTGCCGTCACCCAACCCGGGGGCCATGCCCCCGGGCCGGCGCCACGCCCCCGGGCCCGCCCCCGAAACACCGCGGCACGCCCCCGAAACGCTGCATCGTTTCGGGAACGCCCCCGACACGCCCCCTCCCCCGCCCCTTTGACAAAGCCCCGGGACTTATGTGTATCCCGGGGCTCTGCGCGCGCCAGTGGCCTATGCAAAATAGGTGCGCCGGCGCGCAAGGGCCCTGCGCGCCTTGCGCGCGTAAATCCAGAAGGATTTACGCGTGCAAGGGCCCTGTGCGCGTAAATCCAGAAGGATTTACGCGCACAGGGCTTTTAAAATCTGCCCCTAAATGTAGAAAATTGAAGAAAGATCAATTTCACTAATTTGAAAGATCTCGTCTTTGACTCTAAAACTGAGGCTGTGGACAAGAGTCCTAAAAAGATACAGGTACAACAATCCGGGATCATAAGAAACAAAAAGACCTGGTCGATAGAGACTGGCCTAAAGAAAACACAAAGGGTTGTATAAGATAAAAGGGTGATAAAAGAGGGATTTAACACACTGCCCTATGTATATTGATTTTGTGCATGTGCACTGAAGGCACCCCTTTTTTGTATTTTAGCTGGACCATCAAATAACAGCAAAAGATTCTTTGTTAAAAGTTATTAGATCACGCGGGGCATGTGTTGACTGACATGCCTAACAATATTGTATGGTGTTATAGTTGCTGGCAAACTTTGTATAAAGAAATGTTGTGTAAATATCTTTTTATTACCTTTATGGATTCTTTGCCTGATACTTTTAATGATGATCAATTGTTTCAACCAATAAAATAAACATGGTTATTGTAGATGATTTGATGGCATCTGCTTATAAAAGTGATGAAATCGAGAAAGCCATCACACAATACGTGCATCACAGAAATCTGAGTATTATATATATTGTACAAACTTTTTTCTGTCAAGGCAAAATAAGCAGAACTTTAATTTTAAATACCAAATATATGGTACTCTTTAAGAATCCTAGAGACAAGTTGCAAATCGCAGTTTTAGTCAGACAGATATACCCTGGTAAGTCACGCTTCTTTTTAGAAGCCTTTGAGGATGCCGCCAGAAAGCCATATGGATATCTCATCATGGATTTAAATGCTACGATCCCAAATGTTACAGACTGAGGATAAACATCTTTCCACCAGACTGGACCATGGTATATTGTGAAAAAACACAGCCCCCCCCCCCTAAAAAGAAGTGAATATATATTCTCCCCCCACATATTTGTTTTGTGTGTCCTAGAGACCATGTCTGCTCACTTAAAGCGGAACCAAGGCCTTTTAAAACTTTTAGTTCAAGCCTCTCCACAGTAGAGGAAAGCTATCCTAAATACAGCTTCTAATGATTTAGTGGGGGCCATAGCGGAGATTGCACTAAACACTCTGAAATGTAATATTCCTTTATCACAACAGCAGACAAACATCTTGAAAAAGAAATGTCAAGCCATAAGGACTCTGGGTGATAAAAGGGTGACACTTAAAAAGAAAAAAAGCTGGTGAAGCAGTCGGGTGGGGGGGGGGAGGGGTTATCGGGCCTCTGCTAGGTTTTGAATGGCCACTCATCACAGGTCTTTTGAGCTAAGCACTAATGCAGTACACAGAAAAAATGTATTTAGTGCCTAGTCAACAACTTGATCGTTTGAGAAGTCCTTCGGTTCTAGAGGAAAATATTAGAACCACCATGGCTCAAAGATTCGATAAAGAAATGAAAGGTACACTTCAAAGTTCTGGTATGTCTGAATATGAGAAAGGCAAACATTATTCAGAAGTGCTACAGCACTATCTGGTGCTTAATAGACATGGAGAAATGGAAAAAGAAAGAATAAATCTGTATCTACCCTGCAGGATGATACAGCAACCTCTGCATTTCTAGAGCACAATAGCCCTCCAGACCCCATCCTGCAGGAAGTGTTAAATGGCATCAGCATGCACTTTAGAAAAAATGCAGAAGTACTGCTCAATAAACTGTCAAAGAATAAGGACATTGCATCCCGGGAGAGTAATGGGACTTTTGTATACAAAGGAAAGCCTGTAAGTGGCTCTAACCTATTAGACCTGGTTCATGGAGCTACACAGACCCGTGCTCTTTCACAGTGGAGGATACCCAAAGGCTGGGGAGAGTTCATGCAAACCCTGGCAGAACTAAAGATGCCCTCCATGGTCATGGGTAACCAGGGACGGATTGGCCTATCGGGGGATCGGGCATCCCCCGGTGGGCCGGTCGCGCTAGTCACGTGGTCTGCCGAGCGCGGCCGTGACAGAGCCGTACGCGGCAGACCTCGTGGTATCTCCTGGGCCGGCCTGGGTGGCAAATCCCTGGGCAGGTCTTCATCGGGAATCCGCCGCTGTGGGTAACCCTGCCAACAGGGATCTGTTGGTGCGACGCAAGGAAAATCCTTCTGCGACAACTTCTGAAATGTCCACAGACTGTAAAGTGCAAAGACCCCCTTCCCCGTAAAAGGCATAAAGTGCTTGACACAAACAAATGGTTGAATGTGTAATTATATCTTTTCAATAAAAAATATTTTTTAAAAAAGACTGTGGACATTTGGTTCATTTTTCAAAAAAACGCTCAAGAGAGAGGGGTGCTTTTATTTAGGATTAGTACAACATTCTTGGTTTGGTACACACATCTGGGGGTTATGAAACAGACAGCGAAAAGATCTAGACATACAATATGTTCTCTGTTGTCTTTTACAAATTGTAAAACCATTTTGTCATTTTGCAATGGTTCTTCAGAATACAATTTTAAAATATTTTCAAAAGACAGCCCTTTACAGCACTAATGTAGGAAAAAACACACGATGGTAACTGCAGGTTGTAGATGACGGGTGTTGTAATTGTCTGCTGCTGTATAAAATATCCTCACGATGTTTATTGAAAAAGTTCATAATACTGTTTTTGCATCGGAGGTGGACCCTTGGGCCGAGGTGGGGTTGACGCAACCCGTAGGTAGGGACCTACGGATTCCCACCGTCGGCAGATGGAGTGAGCTGAAGTTAGAGGCCGCTGGAGCTTCACCTATTCTAGCCCTCATTCCCCTCGTTCCCCACATTCCCCTCGGGTTGAGCCTTTGGGTGCCGGGGCCGGCAGGACTTAGATGGGCCTCAAAGTTAGTTAGTAAAGAGAACTAGTTCAGCCCAGAGACAGCAGCCAATAGGTGGCGTAGTCCTACCCTGGACTGGGTTCGGTACAGGAACTCAGGCGCCAAAGGAACGGAAGGTAACTGGAGGCGCTCAAGCAAAGAAAGGCCAGAGCCTTGTAAATCCACGTCCAGGGGATAGGCGCTCAGGCGTCACTGACAGGCTAGGATCAGAGTGAAGGTCATGGCAAGCAATGTAGAATTCTGGACACGGAGAAATCTGTAGCATAGTCAATCAAGACAATGGTCAAGGTACGGAGAAGGCAGGCAGAGTCGGGCAAAGCTGTGGTCAGGGTACGGAGAAGGCAGGCGTAGTCAAGTGTGGCTGAAGTCCGGGATTGGAGATAGGCTGGAGAGTAGTCAGGCATAGCAGAGGTCCGGGGCTGGAGAGAGGCTGAAGAGTTGTCAGGCATAGCAGAGGTCTGGGGCTGGAGAGAGGCTGAAGAGTGGTCAGGCATAGCAGAGGTCCGGGGCTGGAGAGAGGCTGAAGAGTGGTCAGGCATAGCAGAGGTCAGGGGCTGGAGAGAGGCTGAAGAGTGGTCAGGCATAGCAGAGGTCTGGGGCTAGAGATAGGCTGAAGAGTAGTCAAACAAAGCAGAGTCGAAATCCAAAGGGTCAGTCCAATGCATAAACAAGGCAGGAACGAGGAAGACAGGAACCGGGACCCACAGGAATCAGGAACACGAATTAGAGAGGATTCTCTATCAGCAAAGAGTACTCGGAGTACGAAGAGACCTGTTGCAAAGGCAACGCTATGGAGCGAGGCTTGAGCTTATATACACTGAAGAATCTGACATTAGCATCCGGGGCCGTGGCCAGGTTCCCGCCGCGGGCCCTTTAAAAGAACTAGCGATGCGCGCGTGCCTAGGGAGGGGAGAGGCCCAACGAACAAGGACATCTTGGCTGGCAACACTGGGGACCATGGCAGAGCCGGAGGCATCAGAGCGACCCAAGGTTGGAGCTGGTGGCCCACCGCTGCCAGTGAAGAGGAACCAGGAGCTGGAGTCGCGGGCGGCACGCGTAACAACTGTTAGGAAAGAATAAGCTATCAGGCTGTTGCCCATAGGAATCAAAAAATTCTCCTATGCCATTTTCAGTCATGTAAATTGCTAAACAGTGTTCTCCAAGAAGGTCGTGGGGGTGGCTATTTACTACCAAGCTTGTGGGTTTCTTTTCTATTTGTACATCAGACATCCAGTTACTGGGCAGGACATCTACAAAAGATTTTGTAACATACGGATCCTTCTTTAAAATAGAGAAGATCTGTACGGTGTTCATCATCATAGATAATCAAAAAGGACATTCCTTCTGTGTTTAATTTCTATCACGTTGTCAAAGACACCATACACAATCATATTCACCGTGTGTGGCAAAGCTTTGGCAAAACGGATTTCAGCCCGCAGATTACTAGTTTTAATCAAAGATTAGTGGTCTGTGCACTCCTGATCGGGTGATAGGTCAAAGGCCAGTAAGGAATAACCTTGGTAAAAATTGTGACGATCAGTCAACAGAGCACTGTCTTTCAAATGTTTACCCGCCGCTTTAACCAACTGCATGTATTCTCTGACACAGCATACATTCTCAAAATCCGGTTGGAGAGGTTTCCTGGGGACTTGCTCAATATCCATAAGAACATAAGAAATTGCCATGCTGGGTCAGACCAAGGGTCCATCAAGCCCAGCATCCTGTTTCCAACAGAGGCCAAACCAGGCCACAAGAACCTGGCAATTACCCAAACACTAAGAAGATCCCATGCCACTGATGCAATTAATAGCAGTGGCTATTCCCTAAGTAAATTTGATTAATAGCCGTTAATGGACTTTTCCTCCAAGAACTTATCCAAACCTTTTTGGAACCCAGCTACACTAACTTCACTAACCACATCCTCTGGCAACAAATTCCAGAGCTTTATTGTGCGTTGAATGAAAAATAATTTTCGCCAATTAGTCTTAAATGTGCTGCTTGCTAACTTCATGAAATGCCCCCTAGTCCTTCTATTATTCAAAAGTATAAATAACCGATTCACATCTACTTGTTCAAGACCTCTCATGATCTTAAAGACCTCTATCATATCCCCCCTCAGCCATCTCTTCTCCAAACTGAACAGCCCTAACCTCTTCAGCCTTTCCTCATAGGGGAGCTGTTCCATCCCCTTTATCATTTTGGTTGCCCTTCCCTGTACCTTCTCCATCGCAACTATATCTTTTTTGAGATGCGGCGACCAGAATTGTACACAGTATTCCAGGTGCGGTCTCACCATGGAGCGATATAGAAGCATTATGACATTTTCCGTTTTATTAACCATTCCCTTCCTAATAATTCCTAACATTCCGTTTGCTTTTTTGACTGCTGCAGCACACTGAACCGACGATTTTAAAGTATTATCCACTATGATGCCTAGATCTTTTTCTCGGGTGGTAGCTCCTAATATGGAACCTAACAACAATTTGAACTTGTCCACATTAAATTTCATCTGCCATTTGGATGCCCAATCTTCCAGTCTTGCAAGGTCCTCCTGTAATGTATCACAATCCGCTTGTGATTTAACTACTCTGAATAATTTTGTATCATTCGCAAATTTGATAACCTCACTGATCATATTCCTTTCCAGATCATTTATATATATATTGAAAAGCACCGGTCCAAGTACAGATCCCTGAGGCACTCCACTGTTTGCCCTTTTCCACTGAGAAAATTGACCATTTAATCCTACTCTCCTTTTCCAGTCTTTTAACCATTTTGTAATCCACGAAAGGACATCGACTCCTATCCCATGACGTTTTAGTTTTCTTAGAAGCCTCTCATGAGGGACTTTGTAAAACGCCTTCTGAAAATCCAAATATACTACATCCACCGGTTCACCTTTATCCACATGTTTATTAACCCCTTCAAAAAAATGAAGCAGATTTGATCCTTAGAATAGTTTCCACTATTTTTCCCGGCACTGAAGTCAGGCTCACTGGTCTATAGTTTCCCGCATCGCCCCTGGAGCCCATTTTAAATATAGGCGTTACATTAATCACCCTCCAGTCGTCAGGTATAATAAATGATTTTAATGATAGATTACAAATTTTAACTAATAGTTCTGAAATTTCATATTTTAGTTCCTTCAGAACCTTAGGATGCATACCATCTGCTACTCTTTAGTTTGTCAATCTGGCCTACTATATCTTCCAGGTTCACAGTGTTCTGGTTCAGTTCGTCTGACTCATCACCCTTGAAAACCATTTCCGTAACTGATATCTCCCCCAAAATCCTCATTAGTAAACACAGGAGCAAAGAATTAATTTAGGCTTTCTGCAATGACCTTATCTTCTCTAAGAGCCCCTTTAACCCCTTGGTCATCTAACAGTCCAACCGACTCCCTCACAAGTTTCCTGCTTTGGATATATTTTTTAAAGTTCTTATTATGAGTTTTTGCCTCTACTGCCAACTTCATTTCAAATTCTCTGTTCATCTGTTTTATCAATGTTTTACACTTAACTTGACAATGCTTATGCTTTTTCCTGTTTTCTTCAGATGAATCCTTCTTCCAATTTTTGAAGGATTTTTTTTGGCTATAATAGCCTCTATCAGCTCACCTTATATCCATGCCAGAAATCATTTTGCCTTCTTTCTACCTTTCTTAATGCATGGAATACATCTGGACTGTGTGTCTAGGATTGTATTTTTAAACAATATCCATGCCTGTTGAATACTTTTAACCTTTGCAACTGTACCTTTCAGTTTTTTCTATTTTCCTCATTTTATCAAAGTTTCCCTTTTGAAAATTTAGTGTTACAGATGTGGATTTACTTATTGTCCCCCTTCCAATTATTAGTTTAAATATGATCATGTTATGATCATTATTGCCAAGTGGCCCCACCAGCATTACTTCTTTCACTGAATCCTTTGTTCCACTAAAAATTAAAGGCCAGATTTTAAAAGGCCTACGCGCGCTGGGCCTATTTTCAAAGGCCTGGCCACCCGTGTTAAGCCCCGGGGCTTTGGGGAGGGGGCAGGGTGGGACAGTCTGGTGGTGGGACGGGGCTACAGGCTCCCGGCACAGCGGCCATTTGCTGCTGTGCCGGGGGATCGCATGCTGGCAGGGTGCCAGTGTGCGCAACCTGCACCTGCTCTGAGGCAGAAGCAAAAGGTAGGATAGTCATTTTGGGGGGTTTAGGATAGGGCTAGGGGCGGGAAGGTTAGGGGAAGGGGTAGGAAGGTTAGATTAGGGGGTTGGGAAGTTCCCTCCCAGGCCGCTCCTAAATTGAGGGTACTGGGAGGGAACTGCAGAAGGCTGCAGGCATCGGCACATGTAGGTTGCACAAATGGGCACCCCCTTGCACGCGCCGACCCCCGATAAACATATGCACCTGCACGCTCATGTTATATAATCGGGCATCCATGTGTGCACACCGGGTAGCGCGCACACATGGACGCGTGTGCACATTCTTTTAAAATCTACCCCTATATCTAAAATAGCTCCCTCTCTCGTTGGTTCCTGAACCAATTGCTCCATGAAGCAGTCGTTTATTACATCCAGAATCTTTGTCTCTAGCATGTCCTGATGTTACACTTACCCAGTCAAACAAGGAGGGAACTTAATGAAAACATAACCAAAAACAAAAAAGCCTAAATGAAGGTCTCAGCAAGACAGACGTTGTGTATGCAAATCAGAACCAACCAGTATTCTCAATCATTCACTTTCATTAAAAACATAATGTTCAAAAAAAAAAAGCAAAAAAAGATTGTTTTTCTTTATTTTATAATTGTCCTTCTTAATTTTTATTCTTTCTTTATTTGAAATCTCCCATTATTACTGCACTGCCAAATTGGTTAGCTTCCCTGATTTCTCTTAGCTTTTCATCATCTGTCTGACCATTTTGTCCAGGTGGATGGTAGTATACTCCTATCACTATACTCTTACCCAACACACATGGGATTTCTACCCATATAGATTATACTGAGCATTTAGTCTCTTGTATGATCTTTAGCCTGTTGGACTCTATACCCTCCCGGACTTAAAGTGCCACTCCCCTACCAAGTTGATTCTCTCTATCATTGCAATATAATTTGTACCCTGATATAGCACTGCCCATTGGTTATCCTTCCACCAGGTCTCTGTGATGCCAAATATGGCAATCTCATTGTTGTTCACTGCTATACACTCAAACTCTCCCATCTTACTTCTTAGACTTCTAGCATTGGCATACAGATATTTGAAAGTGTGTTTTTTTTGTTTGTATTAACAACCCTGCTTTTCTGATGATAGGGATAATTTGGAAATCTGCAGCTCAGGTGATTTTTTACATATAGGCATATGGACTATGTTTGCTTTTATTGGAACCTCTCTTTTGGAATGCCCTAACTCTCCTGTTTCATTAGTATCCTTCAAGGATACATTCTTCCAAACCATGCACTGCCAAGTGACTGTCTGCTTTCCCCCTTGTTCTAGTTTAAAAGCTGCTCTATCTCCTTTTTAAAAGTTAGTGCCAGCAGCTTGGTTCCACTCTGGTTAAGGTGGAGCCCATCCTTTCAGAAAAGTCTCCCCCTTCCCCAAAGGTTTCCCCAGGTCCTTACAAAACTGAATCCCTCTTCCCTGCACCATCGTCTCATCCACGCCTTGAAATTCCAGAGCTCTGCCTGCCTCTGGGGACCTGCACGTGGAACAGGAAGCATTTCAGAGAATGCCACCCTGGAAGTTCTGGATTTCAACTTTCTACCTAATATCCTAAATTTGGCTTCCAGAAACTCTCTCCCACATTTTCCTATGTCGTTGGTGCCACCTTCACACCAGGCAGGCAAGTTACCAGGCAGTCCTCATGTCCACCAGCCACCCTGCTATCTACATTTCTAATAACTGAATCACCAACTATGATGGCCGGCCTAATCCTTCCCTCCTGGGCAGTAGCCCTGGGAGACTTGTCCTCAGTGCAAGAGGACAATACATCATCTGGAGAGCAGGTCCTTGCTACAAGATCACTTCCAGCTACTCCAGGGAGATGTTCTCCAACTGGGAGAACTTTCTGATCCAAGGCAGCAGTGGGGCTGCCAGTCTCGATTTGGGACTTGGTTACTATGTCCGTGTAGGTCTCATCAATATACCTCTCTGTCTACCTCAGCTCCTCCAAGTCTGCCACTCTAGCCTCCAGAGATCGGACTCATTGCCTGAGAGCCAGAAGCTCTTTGCACCGAGGACACATACAATCTCTCACAAGTGGGTAAAAAATCATACATGTGACAATCTGTTAGAAACGCCAGCTGCGGCACCCCGCGGCCGGGTGTCATGGCCACCGGCTGCGGCGAGCCGCAACCAGGGCTGGGCCGGCGGCCATGGTGTTTGTAATACTCAAGTGCATCGGAGGCTCCTGCGGCTGCAGGCAGCCTTTCTTTCAACTTCTTCGCGGCCACTGCCGCTGCCCTACTTGGCCACATGCTGCTCGGCATTCTGGCTCCTCCCCCTCAGCCTCCTAGGAGCCGCACGCGCGGCTGAAGAGAAGATTTAAAGTAGCCATGACAGGAAATTGTCATGGCTCCCCCGGGGATTCCTCCCTCCAGTTCCTGTATTTAAGGCAAGGTCTGATACTCAGACCTTGCCTTGGTATCGTGCTCTGTGCTTGGTTCTTAAGAACATAAGAACATCAGAAATTGCCATGCTGGGTCAGACCAAGGGTCCATCAAGCCCAGCATCCTGTTTCCAACAGAGGCCAAACCAGGCCACAAGAACCTGGCAAATACCCAAACACTAAGAAGATCCCATGCTACTGATGCAATTAATAGCAGTGGCTATTCCCTAAGTAAAATTGATTAATAGCCATTAATGGACTTCTCCTCCAAGAACTTATCCAAACCTTTTTTGAACCCAGCTATACTAACTGCACTAACCACATCCTCTGGCAACAAATTCCAGAGCTTTATTGTGCGCTGAGTGAAAAATAATTTTCTCTGATTAGTCCTAAATGTGCTACTTGCTAACTTCATGGAATGCCCCCTAGTCCTTCTATTATTCGAAAGTGAAAATAACCGAGTCACATCTACTCGTTCAAGACCTCTCATGATCTTAAAGACCTCTATCATATCCCCCCTCAGCCGTCTCTTCTCCAATCTGAACAGCCCTAACCTCTTCAGCCTTTCCTCATAGGGAAACTGTTCCATCCCCTCTATCATTCTGGTTGCCCTTCTCTGTACCTTCTCCATCGCAACTATATCTTTTGAGATGCAGCGACCAGAATTGTACACAGTATTCAAGGTGTGGTCTCACCATGGAGCAATACAGAGGCATTATGACATTTTCCGTTCTATTAACCATTCCCTTCCTAATAATTCCTAACATTCTATTTGCTTGTTTGACTGCTGCAGCACACTGAGCTGATGATTTTAAAGTATTATCCACTATGATGCCTAGATCTTTTTCCTGGGTGATAGCTCCTAATATGGAACCTAACATCGTGTAACTACTGTTGTGGTCTCCACCGCTTCCCCCCACTTAGGGCTCAACTCTGCCTACCTCCGCTTCAGGAATCGCCGCATTCCGCCCGCTCTGGACCCCGGGGACTTCTCTCACTCCACGTGGTGGCCGCCATTACGTGCCTGATTCTCCTCCGTCTCGCGCGCTCAACTCCCGGAAGCCTGGCCCCGCCCGTGCTGCTGACGTCACGCCCAAGTCCCGATATAACCGGCGCTCAAACTCTCTCTCATTGCCTTGCAACGAGGTTCACAACTGCATAATTGTTCTTAGTTGCGTTCCTGGTGATCTCCACGTTTCCTGCTTCTGACTCCGGTTTGCTTTCGACTCCGCTTCAGCCTGCTGCCTGCCTCTGACCCCGGTTTGCTCCGACTCCGCTTCAGCCTGCAGCCAGCCTCTGACCACGGACTGCTTCCGCTTCAGCCTACAGCCTGCTTCAGCTCCGGTTGCTACAGACTCCGCTTCATCCTACAGCCTGCTTCAGCTCCGGTTTGCTACAGACTCCGCTTCAGCCCACAGCCTGCTTCAGCTCCAGTTTGCTACAGACTCCGCTTCAGCTTACAGCCTGCTCCAGCCTCCGGTTTTGCTACAGATTCTGCTGCCGCCCACTGCCCTGTTATCAGCTGGCCCTCGGCCCTGTACAGCCGGTTCCCTGCTTCCCGGGTACCTTGGACTTCCTATCCTTCCTGTTTACTCTGGTCCCGGCCTAGTCCATCTCTGCCTCTGGACTCTCTGCCTCTACTCCAAGTCCCGAGGTCCCAGGGGGGTTCCTGGTTCCCTGGTGAACACCTCCTGCCTGTGGCTCCGCCTCCCGGCCTACCCCGTCACCCTAGGTAGGCCGGCCCAAGGGTCCACCACCTCGCCAGCAGTGTCCGACTGCAACAACTACAGCAACGGTTATTTTTCCCTATATGCAACACCTTGCACTTGTCCACATTAAATTTCATCTGCCATTTGGATGCCCAATCAAGTCTTGCAAGGTCCTCCTGCAATGTATCACAGTCTGCTTGTGATTTAACTACTCTGAATATTTTGTATCATCCGCAAATTTGATAACCTCACTTGTCGTATTCCTTTCCAGATCATTTATATATATATATTGAAAAGCACCAGTCCAAGTACAGATCCCTGAGGCACTCCACTGTTTACCCTTTTCCACTGAGAAAATTAACCATTTAATCCTACTCTCTGTTTCCTGTCTTTTAACCAGCTTGTAATCCACGAAAGGACATTGCCTCCTATCCCATGACTTTTTAGTTTTCGTAGAAGCCTCTCATGAGCTCTGTGTTCGTAGAAGCCTCTCATGAGCTCTGTGTTCCTGGATCCGCTCTTCATCCCACTTCTTCTCCTCGTTGGACTGTCTCTTTGGCTCCTGACCTTCGGACCGGTGGTGGTGATCTTCTGTTGCTGTCTTGGACTTGCTCTGGACCCTTCGGTTGTTTGCTCCTGGATTGGCTTCGGACCATTCTCCCATCTGCTCCTGGACCGGCTCTCGTCCTCTCGTTGGACTTCGACCCTTGGACCACCTTTGGACTATTCTTCAACGTAGATTCCCGGACTTCATACGACCCGCTGGAGGCACCGGCCATCTGGAACCAACGACCTGCAGGAGGCGCCTGCATCCAGACCATCTTCACTTTTCAGGGAGTCTCCTAAGTCCCAGTGGCCGTATCCCTACGGGCCCCTCCTGGGGGGATTATGAGCTTCCAGGGTGAAGTCTTTGTCCAATACTTCATCTTCAGCAGGTCTTGCCATCCGACGGTAGAGACCGAAGAGGGTTACCTTCTCTTTGGTAGAGCTGACTCTACCTCGGAACAAGGGTCCACGCTCCAATTCATAACACAATCAATGCAAAAGATTGGAAAGCCCCCCTCTTGCTGCTGAACTGCTGCCTTCATCTTAATTTTGTTGAGTTCCTAGTTAAGATTAGTATACTAAGGGTGTTGGAATTAGAGTAGTTTAAATTTACAGGTGTATTTACTAATTAATCAGCTAGTGTCCTTCAAAGGGATAATTAAACTTTCAATAAGGGCTGGTGCAATAGTATGATTTAGATAAGAGCCTGATTGATTTTTTATGAGAAAGTGTCTCCTGCCTAAAAATCAAGGGTTGAGTGGGTGGGAAAGACAGACACTAGAATTAACTACCTCTGGCTTGCTTATTATCTCAGACACACACAAACTAAAAAATATATCCCACTATTTCACCTTTCTCAAAACGTTTTAAGTCCAAAGATTTCCCAAAGCTATACTTACTGCTGTGCTCATTGGTCGCAGATGGCTGCGCCCTCTATCGCTCACCTTTTTTCTGCTTGACTCAGCTCATTATAGAAAGATGGCTTCCTCTGCTTCTCCACGCGGACCCCTTCAGCGTTCTCAGTCTGGCATGGGCGATTGCATTCGCCATCTTTCTCCTGGGATCACCTAGGGCATGCGTGCGCAGTCCCATCTTTTATGTGCAAAATGGCGGGAACCTCGGGGGCGTCCTCATCACATGACATCACAGGCTCAGGATACTTAAACACATTTCACAACTCCAGCTATGAGATAGCAAGGATTCCTCCATGCTATTCTCTCCTTGTCACCAGACGCTTCCGATCTGGGTATTATTGTGCCAGGATGACTTAGGTACCCGCTCCTCGGGGGCCTTGCCTCGATCCTCTACACCCTCTGGGGTTACCTACTACCAACAAGGATGCTTAAGGTACCCGCTCCTCGGGGGCCTTGCCTCGCTCCTGTCTACCCTTCAGGGTTGCTTTCCACCTTCAAGGACGCCTAAAGGTACCCGCTCCTCAGGGGCCTTGTTTGTCCCTGACCTCCGCTCCTCAGGGGTTCTCTTTGCTTACTACCTCCAGTATCAGAGTGAGTACCACCGCTCCAGTTCTGTCTTGTCTCATCTCTCTTCTCAGATCCTCGACTTACCCCGCAATGCGGACCACTACCGGATCTACTCTCACAGGCCTATCCATCTGGGCCTGGGTTCTTGGCTTACCCCGCTTTGCGGACCACTACCCGACCCATCTCCCTCTTGGGACCTGTGAGACTGTGGATTGCCTTTTCCACCTTGCAACCTTCAGAACAGAACATTGTCATCAAACATCTCCTCTCCTGACTGGTATCTTACCCGTTCCTCGGGTTACCATCTACATTGCAGTATAATAAAAGACTATACTCTCTTTGTCCATCTCTACTCAGAGCTAGCCTATTGCTGCAAGTCCCCGCAGGGCTCCGCCCTGTGGGAGGTACCAGCTCTTGCAGCTACCAAGTGCCCATGCTTCAATGTCCAAAACACAACAGATTACTAGCTCCATGGACCCAGCTCAGTCGCAGCCTTACAGGCCATTCCTGGCCTGGCCCAGCAGATCACAGAGCAACAGAAATCTCTGGAGACCATAGCCACCGCTTTCAACCAGTTAAATGCCAGACTGAATACGCCGACTGTCCCAGAGAAAGATTCGTCTCCTCAAGGGGTGGCAGTTCGCACCACTGTACCGCTTCCAGCTCATACACGCTTTTCTGTTGATGCCCAGATGTGCAGGGGTTTTATTAATCAGTGCTGTATGCACTTCTCATTGCAACCGAACTACTTTCCCACTTCTGTTTCCAAGACTACCTATATCCTATCGCTAATCGATGGAAGAGCCCTGGCCTAGGTTTCATCTCTGTGGGAACGCAGCAACCCTGTTTTGAATGATCTGACTGAATTCTTGAACCTGTTCAAATCAGTATTTGATGATCCAGCACATCAGACCATCGCAGGGTCTAATCTTCTTCACCTTCAACAAGGAAGTAAGCCTTTACCTGACTGTCAGACCTATACAGTAAGGACGCGTTAGAAAGAGTGCGGCAGTGCCGGGCGCACCCTCGTTTGCCACACGCACAGTTCGGATCACATACCGCTCGATACAGTATTTAAATTAGACGCAAATGCAAGCCACGTCCAAAGCGCATCCATGAAGCGGTAGACCTGAGCAATCCATTTTACTGTATAGAGCGCTATACAGCGCCTATACAGTATCCTGGGTGCGCTGGTACCTGTCATTTCAAATGTCATTTCAAATGACAGGTACCAGGAAGTGGATGGTTCTCCTACCTCAGGCATCGGGGATTGCCAGTCCTCTCTCCCCCCCCTCCCGAAGCAAGGCGCATGGCGAAAATCGACTCGACATGTTATTAAAGCAAATGTGAATAAAGTGCAACAAAAGTAAACTTACTGCATGTGAATGACAAACAGTCCTCTCTCCCCCCCCTCCCGAAGCAAGGCGCACGGCGAAAATCGACTCGACATGTTATTAAAGCAAATGTGAATAAAGTGCAACAAAAGTAAACTTACTGCATGTGAATGACAAACAGTCCTCTCTCCCCTCCTCCCGAGGCGCGCACCGCGACTCCCCTGCCTCCCGGGGGCAGCCGGCAGCGAAAGCGGCTTCCAGCAGCCCCCGCCGGCGAAGGTGGATGAACGCACGCCTGTACGTGCAATTTGGGTGCTCTGCCGGGGCTTACCTGATGCTCCACACTAACGCAGGGGTAAGGGTAGGTGGTAAATTAGCAGGTTAAACACGCGGCAAAACTACAGGTTAAAAAGGCGAGAATCGGGGCGCACGTTACTGTATGGGAGGGAATAGCTAATCCGATCGTTTACATATCATATACATGCCGCGGGCGGAAAGGGTTACCCGTTGATTTCAAGAAGCGGTAAGGATGGATTAAAAGGGTTAGTGAATCGCGGGTTGGGCTTACGCGGCCAAATTGTGGGTACAAAGCGGGTTAGAAGCAGGGTAACCGTGGCCGCGCTTTACTGTATCGGCCTGTATGTTATTGAATTCAAGACACTAGTCTCTGAACTCCATTGGGACTTGGGATGTCTACGTGCTATATTTTTAGAGGGCCTCAATACCCATTTAAAAGACGAACTAGCGGCTCATGATCTGCCAGACACCTTGGAATCTCTCATTGATTTAGCTGGGAGAGTTGACCGCAGGATATGCGATCTGACCCAGGAAGCAAAAGGTCACAAGAAGTACTTTACGGGAGGTAAACGCCCTCGAGCCATGCACATGACTTCAGCCCAATTTTCTGCACCCAATGAAGAGGAAGAAGAGCTTATGCAGTTAGGATGCAGTCACCTGACCTCTAAAGAGAGACGTTTGAGCAGAAGTTCTCTGTATGTACTGCGGCCAATCCGGCCATGCTGTCCAGACCTGCCCTATTTGTCCAGGAAAAGGCCAGACCTAGGATCTGCCGGAGGACTCCTCCTAGGTCTAACTGCTCCTTCTCCTCCATTATCTCTCTCTGTCTCATCTCCGGAGGCCTTGAATTTTCAACACTCACACTTGTGGACTCAGGGGTGGGAGAAAATTTTATGCTAAAGAGAATTGCAGACCACCTGCGAATTCCCACTACACCTATAGCTACCCCTCTACTACAGTCTTCTATACATGGAGAACCACTTCCAGGAGAGGTCTCGCTTACCACGCAGCCCATATACCTGTGCACTGGGGCCCTACACATTGAGAATATCTCCTTTCAACTCCTGGAGAAGGCCATTCACCCCCGTGGTACTCGGCCTACCGTGGCTACAGGAACACGGTGTATACCGATCATAAAAATTTGGAATACCTTCGATATGCCCAGCGCCTTAATCACCGCCAAGCAAGGTGGTCATTGTTCTTTAACCGCTTTGATTTCCTGCTTAAATACTGTCCTGCAGAAAAGAATGTGAGAGCAGATGCCCTGTCATGCTCCTTCTCTACAGTGGACGTACCTGACGAACCTCAACACATCATCAGTCCGGAGAAGGTGGTGTTAATGACCACTCACGCCGTTCCCGCTGGGAGAACCGTGGTGTCACTAGGAATGAGAAAGAAATTGTTAAGATGGGCACATGATTCCAGTCTGGCCGGTCACCCCGGGCAAGGCCGTACATTTGCCATGCTCCAATCTTTCTATTGGTGGCCCACACTGAAGACTGATGTCCAGGCTTTTGTGGCCTCCTGCGTGAGACAAAAACCTCCTGCCGGATGTCCCTGGGGTCTCCTCCAACCTCTGCCTTACCAGGGGAACCTTGGACGCACATCGCGACCGACTTCATGGTGGGTTTACCTCCTTCTGACAGAAATAATACGATCTGGGTGACCGTTGATCAATTCTCGAAAATGGCACATTTCGTGGCTCTGCCAGGATTACCATCTGCTGCTGAATTGGCTAAAATATTCGTGAAGCACATTTTTCGTCTTCACGGAATGCCCAAACATATCTTATCTGATAGAGGCATCCAGTTTACTGCAAACTTCTGGAGAGCTCTGTGTCGGAAATTCGACATCGTTTTGGACCTGACCTCGGCCTATCACCCTGCAGTTCAATGGCCAAACAGAGTGAATGAATAGGATTCTCAAGCAATTTCTACGCTCATATGTGAATACTAGACAAAGTGATTGGGTTTGGGTTTTTTGGTTTTTTTTAATAAATGAAATTTTGCCAAAAAAAATTGCGATCTGAGGGTGGACCAAAATGACCCACCCCCAATCTGAAAATGAAATGGGCACGAAAAAAAAGAAAGATGCACACCTCTACTATTCAGTATGGGGTACATTTTCAAAAAGAGCGCGCGCGCGTACTTTTGTTCACGCACGACGCGCGCAAGGCAGTGCACATTTGCGCAACCTGCGCGCGCCGAGCCCGGCGCGCGCTGCCTGTTCCCTCTGAGGCCGCTCCGAAATCGGAGCGGCCTCGGAGGGAACTTTCCTTCCGCCTCCCCTCACCTTCCCCTCCCTTCCCCTACCTAACCCACCCCCCCGGCCCTATCTAAACCCCCCCTACCTTTGTTGGTAGATTTACACCTGCCAGAGGCAGGCGTAAATCTGCACGCGCCAGTGGGCTGCTGGTGCGCCATCACCTGACCCGGGGGCTGGTCCGGAGGCCTCGACATGCCCCCGGGCCGGTGTCACGCCCCCCGACACGCCTCCCGCCCAACCCCAAAATTTGCGAGGCCCACCTGACACGCCCCCGACACGCCCCCTTTGCAAAGCCCCAGGACTTACGCGCGTCCCGGGGCTTGCGCGCGCCGCCGAGCCTATGCAAAATAGGCTCGGCGCTCGCAGGGGTTTTTTTTTAAGGGTTACGCGCTTAACTAAAGCGTGTAACCCTGTTAAAATCCGGCCCCATCTATATGGTTCCAGTCTGCAGATTGTTGGCTGGGCTTTCTTTAGGATACCGGGTGTATGCTGACGATATACAATTCTACATCCAGATGGGTTCATCATGGGAGGAAACCTCTGCACTAATCTCATGCTGTGTTTCTGCAATTCGTTAATGGTTGAATCTTAACAAACTAGCTTTAAATATCGCCAAAACAAATATTTTAGTCTTACAACATAATACAATGATTCAACTGCAGCAATCCATTTGCATTGAGAATTTTACTGTATCGGTTTCTTCCATCATTAAAAGTCTGGTTGTTCTTAGTAATTCTAGCCTTTCTTTTAAAAATTAAATTTCATCTATTGTCTGTTCTGGCTTTTTTAAGCTTTGGGGTTTTTGCATCATTAAGCACCTACTTTTCTCAGCAGATTTTAGGACCATAGCTCATGAGCTAATAATGTCTTCGTTAGATTACCGTAACGCAGTGTACATTGGGTTACCAGCATCCTCTCTTAATGTAACAAAATCCTACTGCAAGATCAATTTTGGACCTTTCATTATGAGTCCATATATCCCTGGTGCTTCAGGAGTTACACTGGCCCCCAGTACAATCACATGCGAGGTACAAAGTTCTACTGTTGGTACACAATCTCCTGGCCTTCGATTCTTTCCCCTGGCTTAATGCCCTCTTATGGGTTTATAACTCTTTGATCTTCTGAAAGAGAGATATTGAATGTGCCTACAGTTCAACAGGCTAGACTTGCTGAGACTCAGGAGTGGGCCTTTTCGGTTGCTGCCCCCGACCTTTGGAACTCTCTCCCCATGATTCTGCGACTCACAAACTGCACCAAGACATTTAAGGGAATGCTCAAAACATATCTTTGTGAACATGCTTTTAATTAAAACTATACCGTTGGGTGATTTTATCCAGAATATTATTGTTTTAAAATCAGTTGCAATGCATGTAAGGAATCTGGATATTACCAGTTTTATTATTGTATTCTCATGTCGTTTTATCTGTTTTACCAATCTGTTTTACCAATCTTATTAGTTTACCTTCATTTTGTTTTATTTGTCTTGTAATATATGCTTGTGTATGTTTTCTTTTATAGAGCGCCTTGGGCCTTGGCACTTGATGGTATATAAATGCATTAATAAGGATAAAGATAAAGGAGTGGTGGTTAACCAGAGAAAGCTGAAACACGACTCCTCTTCTCCCCTCCCCCCCCCCCCCCCGGGGGGGGGGGGGGGGAGGGGAGAAGAGTGACCACAAGGCTACAGTTCCTAAGTATGTGCAGCACTGAAGCAAGGAGTGAGCAGTGACACTTCCCACAGCTGGACATCATTTAGGTGGGTGCTGGGCTGCATACCTGGGAACCTTTGACTTCCAGTCACCCTAAGATTACCATGGATTAGCTGGATGGGGAGGGATGGACGGGGTGTGGGGGAGAGAGCAACTGCACAGTGGGACCAGATGCTCACAAATTTGCTCTCATAAACACTCTTTATTTATTTATGGATTTTATATACCGGGAGTTCCTGTATACAATACATATCACTCCGGTTCACAGTTAAACGGTAATAACTACTGCCGTGTAGCAGTTTACATGGAACAGTTTACATGGAACTCTTACATGTTCACACTTACTTTCACTGCTCATTCTCTCACATTCTCACATGTCCATTTACACCTATACTTCTGCCATTCTCCCATCAACACACATTCACTCACTCACTCACTCACGTCTCTCCCTCTTCCATACACACATGCCCACTCACTTTCACACCCATGCTCACTTGCACTCAGCTCTCTCCTACTCACCTACATATACTCTCAGATCTCTTCTTCCTACTCAAATACACACTCACTCACTCTCACATTCATTCTCCTTCCCACACCTTTCAAATCACACTAGCAACAGCAGACTCTAACTTGGGCTCCTGGAGCAGCAGCAGCAGCCTCTTCCTTCTCCTCCTGTGCTGCAGAAGTGGACGCTGCCTGTTTCTTTCTCCTCGTTTGATGCACGGGCAGGAAATCGCAATGTCGATTGCCCAAGGCAAACAGGATGGGGAGGGCAAGTGGCTGGAGACAGGAAACAGGCTGTGCAGGAGCAGGTGGTGTCATGAGGAAGCGAAGTTAAGAGTTAAAAAGTTCCAGAGATGGGAGAAATCACTGTTGAGTTCCTCCTTTTTCAGCCGTGCAAGACCAATGACATTTCTTCTTTCCGGGTCCAAGCAGATTGGTTTTGCTGCAGCACCCAGAGATTTCCGGTATTGGCCCGGAGATCCGGTAATTCTTTTAGAATTACGGATTCTCCAGGCCAAATCCGGAGAGTTCCCAGGTATGCTGGGCTGAGACCATCAGCTCATTTCACCATGGCTACAGATGCCATGATGTGAAATTGCAGAGGAAGGCACAGAAGAAGAAATACTGAAAAGAGTGACAGATTCCTGAAATGATTTACCAGGAGAAGTGGGAGAAACTAATACTGAAATGCCGAGACACAATTTAAATCTGTTTAGAAAGGGAAGAGGAAAGCACTGGATTGAGAGGGTGAGTAAAGACTTGCGGAGGGAGAGGAAAGGTAGGCCTTGGTTCTGGGTTTAGTATGGGAATGTGCATGCTTATATACCTACAATGGTAGAGAATCAAAGAGGAGACGATAAGAGAACTGACTTGGATAAAGCGCGATACCCTGCAGGCAGTCAAACATTTATGATGACAGCCAGGAGATATCCTTACCTACAGAAGTGTAGAAGCTATGAGTGGGCCCGCAACCCGTGCCCGGAGCCCACCTACAACTGGGTACCGCAGCCGCCTACCGCTGTGGAGCAGCGTCCCTGGGTGCAGGAAGGACAGGGAGGTTCTCTGCAGTGGCGCGCCCGCCGCTGTTCTTCCCGCCACCCTTCTCCCTCCCCCACCCTCCTTCCTTCCTGGTGTCACATCGGCGGAAGCCTGCTGGGGATGGATGTTCCCACAATGACATTGGCAGCAGGGTGGCGGAAGGAAAGGCAGCACGAGCTGATGACATCACAGGCGCTTTAAAAGGCGGCAGGAGGTAGCAGTTGCCCCCTTTTTTGATTGCTCCAGCCTTTCCCACCCTCCCTCCTTGGAAAGCATCCATAAGGGGCAGGTTAAGAATGGTTATGGCCCAAGAATACACATATTGATGTGTTCAAGATAGTTTTCTTGGATAGGGCCTTGGGGTATGCATGAGCTGGGAGTTACATGTCATGAGGCAGTTTGACATGTTAGTTAGTCTCTTTGGTACTGTTAAATGTTATATTTATGTACAGACAGCAGCACATGTTATTCAGTTCAGGAGATGTGTTGGATGCATTGATTATATTGTTGCAGCTTGGGAGTTGAGTGCCCGAATCAGTTGGAAGTTTTCTGGCATCCTGCAGGGGTGCATCACAGTAAGGACATCGCCAGGCTGCCGCGTTACGGATGATGGCAGGGCATTGGTATGCCTCGGGGGGGGGGGGGGGGGGGGCGGCTTGATTAGGAATACTGTGGGTGGCCTGGCAGCAGTTGTCTTGCTTGGTACACGGCGAGCAGCAGAGACAGTGAGCAACCCAGTTTGTGACGACCATCAGCTCGGGTACACGTCATGTTACGTTTGATATGTGGGTTAATAAAGCTGTGGTTTTTTCATTCCAATTCAATGTGTATGTTTGAATTGTGTCACGCTTGCATATTATATGCTGTTTTAGATATAGGGGAGGGACACAGTGGGACGGCGAAGTGTAGCAGCTGATAGGCAGATTAGGTGGGCCAATTGATCGTTACCTGCTGTCATCTACAGTTTTCACAACACTAGACCAAGAATGTCTCGGTAGGATTTTGATTACAATTCAATGGGTCTTTTTCAAAAAGGATTTTCCCATTTGGTGCTTTCAGTAAAAAGCTTTATGGAATAAGGCCCATTATCTTTTCTTTAGCTGATGGTCAAACTGACAATGATGATAAATTACTTTCTGCTATCAGTAACGTGGATCCCAGTTCATTGGCATTTCTTTTGCATGCACACCACTAGCACATTGCATCAGCCTCATCAGGAAGTCTGCCAGGGCCGTTGGTAAGTAGGAAAGTGGGAGGTAGATGAGTTTCGTGTCCCAGCCAGCAGAGTAACGTGTGTGGGGGTGCACCGCTGTCAGAGCATGCTCCATGCAGTCCGTCACCAGGGTCAGCTTGGAATTACAGACCAGGTCCAAATAGTGCACCCTCTTGGAAACTGTATAAGCAGGCCAAAACAAGATAACATCAACAGCTGCAAGCAAACCAATCAAAAATAATTTTACAAACTCACCAAATTCATGAGACCATAACTAAAAAGTTTCACAGTTCCTCTGGGTCCAACAGCCCCAAAAATGAGATTCCCTCCCCTGATATATCATGCTCAAACCTTCCTCTGTCTGTGTAAAGAGAGAGCAGAAGACTTACTCTTGTTGTAGGAGTCCTGTCCGTAGCTTTCCTTGATCTCTGCCGGCAGGCGGTTCCAGATCTGTTGGATGTTCTTCATTATGTATTGGGAGTCTGAGATAAACGTTTTGAAAATACCGGGTTCGATGATGCAGACTTTCACACCGAAGGAACACAGCTCTCGTCTGCAATGCAAGAATTCAATTTCTTTTCCACCTCTGGTTTTGGATTAATCTTAATCTATACCACCATTACTCCTGGGGGAATTCTGTTCAAAAAACTGAAAATTCTGCACCCAAAACTTTAAAATTCTGTGCACACATTTTCTAAATTCTGCAAAATTCTGCACATTTGTCAAAATAACATACTGTTTTTTGCAAATTATCAGTCATATGCTTTCTCTCACATACCATCTGTCACACACATGTTCTGACTCTCCACATACAACTCTCTCTCTCACGCACACATATACACACTCTCTCTCTCCCCCCCCCCCCCCCCACATACACACACATACATACACAGACTCTCATACATCTACCCACCCACACCGGCTTACAACAAACACACGGGCTCACACATACACTCTCAGGGCCTGGGCCTAGGCCTCTTTTTCAGCCGCCAGTGGGATGAGGTCTGCTGGCAGCCCCTGGGTCCTTTCTCTCACCACGGTGTGGGGGTTGCGAGAGAGGAGGTAAACAGGAACAGAAGCAGAGGTCAAAGGAGGATTCACATCTTCATCTGCTGTAGGCCAGGGGCAGCAACCCATGGCATGGTACAGCATGGCATGGCACTGGACAGCTGAGAAGACAATGACCTCTGCTGCTACTGAATCAGGAAGCTAGCTCCAAGCCCAACATGCAGCAGCTGAAGTTGCATTTAACCAAATATGTCCAGCTGCTGTTGGGCCAATCTTGTGCAGCAGGAGATGATGTTTGGTTAAACACAACCTCTGCAGGCGAAGTCAGAATCCACTCAGTTGTCCAGTGCCAGAGCACACATGTAAAAGGCTGCAGACCTCTGTCTCAGAACAAATGGAAATGTGAATCCCTGCTTGACCTCTGCCCCATCCCCATTCACCTGTTTTCCCCTCATACCTCAAGCCCCCACTAGAAACACTCTCCCCCTCTCACTCCCTCTCCCCCCCCTCCCCTCTCTCCCCCCTTTCCCTCTCTCTCTCTCTCCCCTCTCCCTCCTCGCTCACGAATTGTATGGTCCTGGCCTTCGCACAGTGGAGCTTGGTATCCTTGCCTGTGCCACGCTGCTTCTGATCCCCACGCAAACCTCGCCCATGCCGCAATGCCTCCGCGTGCTTCTGGCGATGCTTCCTCTTCCGGCACGTGAGCATGCTAGCATAGCAGTCTCGGCGGCAGTGTAGCCAAGACTGCTACGTTAGGCGAGGGAGGAAATTTGCGATCCTGCATGGTGAGGGACGAAATGTGCGGGAAGGGAGAATTCTGCGCAAATTCTGCATTCCGCAGTAGCGCAGAATTCCCCCAGGACTAAACCATGCCCCCAGCTTCCACCACAGCCCCCTTCACTCATATCACTGTCTCAGCTACTCTACAAACACTGGCAAAACACTTAATACATATTTACAATTCATGGAGACACAAGCACTCTGCATGCTACAGAAGTGTCCACAACACTCTCTTACAGGCTCACCCATGATCCTGGAACATTTTGAACTTCCAAGTTAATGATCCTTCTAGGAGGGAGAAGCTCTCTGCCTCTGATGTGTACGGACAGACTGCTCTGGGCTCAGATACTGGGCCTGATGGCTCTGGGAGTGAAGTCTCTATGAGACAGAAGCTCCCCGTCTCTGAGGAGCACAGATGCAATGCCCTGGCCTCTGATACAACCTGTTGGAGTTTAATTAAATAGACCAAACACGCACAGAGGAGCCATCATATACAGTCATATACTAGACAAAGCGAGGAAAAGAAAAACTTAGATTAATAATAGTGCTTGGTACAGAATTTAATCATGAACCTCTTTTGTTAATGATACCCTCTACTAGTTATAATGTTTATCCTCCTCACTTTGTCTTCACTCTGCAGCTCCTTATTACTCTCCTCTCTCATCTCATCCTACACACCTGCTCTTGAACTTCATCGCCAAATCTAAGCTTCGAACCTTACATCTTATATCACCAAATGCCTGGAACAACCTTCCTGGTGTGTCCTGCTCCCTCCCTGGCCACATTCAAATCCTATCTAAAAAACAAAAACACAACCTTCAATTCCTGACCTGCCTGGGATCTGTGGTGAGCTGGAGAATGCCTCCTGTGTGTGCCTGAGTGCTGTGGTGATGTTTAGCTACAGTAATAGCAATAGTGGCTGCAGACATTGCCCTCCCTGATTGCAGCTGTTTTGCTCTATTTTCCCCAATAAAAAGTTCCTTTTACAGAATCTGCTCCAGTGTCCTTTACAGTGACCAAGTCATCTGTTAATGGATGTAAGGGAAAAAGAAGAGAGAGGAAATATTGGCCTAACATCCAGACTACACAGCAGGAGTCATGTTTACATGTAACTCACCTTCCCTAGCAGAAGCAAATGGTCCTACCTTTATTCCCCCCAACCCTCTAAGACTTTAAAAAGCAAATATCCCTGACCCACAAAAGTGACCCCATGCTCAACGTAAGCTCCGCAGAGCTGGGACTCTCTATGTGTCTACACAGCACTGGGTACACCGTGTAGCACTATATAAATATTTCGTGGTGTGTATGTGATGGCTCCATTCCATGTGTTTGGTTGTGTTTGGTTGATTTAGTGGGGTCTCTTTTTTTATAACTTCTGTTTATATTGATACAAGCTTAATAAATAGAATCAGTAGTGGTGGTGATAGAACAAGAAAGTGTCACTTCAAAATTCAACCTGCTCTCAATATCCACTTCCTGCTTTGTTCACCTGAGACTATCTGAGAAAGCCTCCACTCCGTATTTAGAGATGCAGTAGCCACCTCCTACAAAACTTATCCTCCCTGCTATACTGGAAACGTTGACAATCCTGCCCTTGGCTTTTCTGATCAGGGGGAGCAGGCTGAGGGTCACGTCGATCACCCCCACCAGGTTCACATTCAGTATCTTCAGGAAGTCATCTTTCGTCAGCCACTCGTTGGGGGCTGAAGGGACAGCTATCCCAGCATTGTTCACGAGACCCCAGAGCCCTGAAAAGAGAAGCCAGCGAATGTTACATATACACCCACAGAAGCCAGGCCTCATGAACAAAGCAGCTCTCTACAGCTGCTAGCAGCCAGCCAACCCGAACCTTTGCCTGATGCTCCAGATCTGTCCAGGCCTGGATTTACACACAGACCTATTAGGCCTATGCCTGTCGGCGGCAGAAGGGGAAGGGAGGGAGAAATAGCCAATTATCTTCCTCACCACCTGTCATTCCTGCCCCAGACCTCCAAAACTTTCCCTCCTGCCAAACCCCCACCTTCCACTCCACTCAAATGGCACAATGCTCTTAGGTTGATGTAATAAGGTGCATTCAACTATGTACACATGTTAACGTGCAGTTGTACACGCAGTTTTGTTTACACTTTTACTCCCAAGTTGACAAGGACTTCAATGCACAAAAAGTGTGCACGTCTTAGTGTGCCTGCATGCAAATCCCAGATTAGGCAAAGAAGATGCGCAGACTTAGCCAATGTTTTCATAATGCTGGAAATTTAACTCCTAGTCATAGTTTCTTTCTTTCTCTCCCTGTCACCACTACCACTTTTCCCTTCTCTAGGGATGACCCCCCCCTCCAGACGAAATCCGGTGAATTAGAACAATCAAGACTTAACTGCAGTGTTATTCAAATTATCGATATCAGAGAGAACTATAAGTTGTGTTAGACGTCATACAGGAACCATCAAACCACCCCCTGCGGATACTGGGACAACTTTTCTAAGTCTTCCAGTTTTTTCAGCGCTTAGGGTCCTCTTTAATCATAGGTCCAAAAATGTAGCCAAAAATAATTTTATTTTTTTTAATTTTAATAAAAAGCAAGATACTTCCACCATGCAGCAAAGTCAGACGTGATACCACATTTCGCATTCGCTGCCTCAGATTTGACAGCTGACATACTAGTGATGTAATATGTAAGTGTACATTTAAAAATGCACATGCTCAGTGCCTGTTTCAAGTCTGCCTGACAGTGTTTCCAAGCATTTTCTTTGCATTCTAAATTTAAAACAGTAGACTCAGATTGTATAGTGTGATTATACGCTGAATGATTTTTTTTAAGTATATGTCCCGACCATGTGCCTTTCTACTCATTTTAATTTATGTTTTGTTACAATCCACAGGGGGTGGTATAATGGTCCTTGTATGATGTCTAACACAACTTATAGTTCTTCTCTCTGATATTAGTAATTTGAATAACACTGCAGTTTCGTCTTGATTGTTCTAATTCATTAGATCTATTGTAACACATTAGATGTGGGCTTTGCCCTCAGAAAGCCACGAGTAAACTGAATTACAGTTACAATATAGTAAACCACTTAGCAACATTGATAAGCAGTCAAGACATTTTTTAAACAAATAAATAAACATCCCATACCAAAGCAGCAATAACTGCCTGCACTCAAAAGGTAATGACCCTACCTATGAAAAGGCAACACTTCAAAAATATTACACCAGGTTCTAAAACACCAATACACCTCCAATTAGACAACAGAACAAGTCAAGCTGTTATAAATCCCTACACAAAATCTATAAGCTAGCAGAACACTTTACCTCAATCACATAAGCACAACACAAATAGACCCTCTCCAAATACAGAATAAATGGATTTAGCTTTTCTTGCACATATGGTAGTAGCCCTGGTCTTTTATATTTACTAGTCCTAAAAGGACCTGTATTTAATGCATTTATATATCCAACAAGTAACAGACATTGCTCTGATTAATGCTGACACCAACATGACCATAAACTTTTCAACCAGCTGGTGTCAGTGTAAGTCCTCTGAATCTAGGGGTGGAATGTAACGGAATGAATCTGACTACTCTGGCTGAGGATATATTTAGAGGTTAGGCTATATGGATTCAGAGTTCTCAGCCAGGCACAGACTAGTTTGAAAGCCACAGGCCAACCTCTGATTGAACTCATGTTTACTGTTTTGCATTGTAAAATGCTTATGAACAGGCAAGAATCTGTTTATTGTAGTTATTCCAGTAGTTGTATGGTGAGAAAATAAGCAATTAACTGATACCAAAGCCTTAGAGAGTGAAGGCCACACAGCTGCACTTTATTTATTTTATTTTATTTATTTTATTTAAAAACTCTTCTATACCGTCGTTAAGTTAATTCACTATCACAATGGTTTACAGAAAGGCACAATAAGGAAAAACTATCATTGCATAGATTACAAATTATACATGTGCCAACATAAAATAGTAACATATTTTAATAAGAGAAACTGTGTGTTTAATTAAGGCTTATATGCTGGATGAGAAACTGTCAAGCGGTTCAAATCTAGCGTTAATATGCAATTTGAGATATTAAAGGAAAAAAAACTGATTACTTGGTGCGTCCTTATCTTTCAACTGTTTTCCTCCTTCTCTTTGTCTTTATAAAAAGCTTGTTTAAAAAGCCAGGTTTTCAGACTAGTTTTAAATAGTTTCAAATTTCTCTGCAGCCTTATTTCGAGAGGCATGGAGCTCCATAGAACAGGTCCAGCCAGCGACAGTGCTCTCTCCCTTACCTGAGTCAGGCGTGTGGATTTAACAGAAGGAACAGTTAGTAGGGCCTTATTAGCAGATCTCAGGTTTCTGTGTGGAACATGTACGCTCAATGCTGTGTTAAGCCAGTCGGCCTTTTCATCCTGGATTAGTTTATGAATTATACACAATGCTTTGTATTGTTTTCTTTGTTCATTTGGAAGCCAGTGTAGCTCAGCAAGTGTTCCTGTGATGTGGTCTCTTTTCTTTTTGCCTGTCAAAATCCTAGCAGCAGAATTTTGCAATATTTGGAGTGGAATAATGATAACTTAAGGTAGCCCTAATAGCAGAGATTTACAGTAGTCTGTGCTCGCGAATATCATTGCCAGTAAGACCGTGCGAAAATTATTCAGCGTTAGCAGGGGTTTCAGTCTTCTAAGGATCATTAGTTTGGCGTAACCTTCTTTTAATTTCTGTGAAATGAGTTGTTTCATGTTAAGCTCAAGGTCAATTATTACCCCTACATTCCATACTTGAAATTGATAAGAACATAGAGGGAGGGAACACTGCTGCTCTCCCATGCATTTTGCATATAAGGACAAAAAACAGCTAGAGAAAGTGTATGCTTCTGGACATAATAGCACAGACTGATCCTTTGGAAATTTGTTAGCTTTATATATATATATATATATATATATATATATATATATATATATATAGCGCAATTACTTTCTGCAACTAATTCTTCTGAATGATCTGATTTTATGTGTTTTATCCTCTTATTGCTCAAATAAACTTTCCTTGCTAAATATCTAGAACCCGAACCATGATGTACTAAATCGAAGTTTGTGTGTAGCTATTTCTGTGAGGAATAAGCTCCTGGGTTCAAGCCCCCACATATAATCCCAGTAATTGTGTGTGTTTAAATTGGGAAGCCCTTAAGGCAGTCCTGTATGCATGCAGGTGACAAGCCCCTCTGTTAACTCCCAGTGTAGACCCCAGTGAGATTAGTCCCCAGAGCAGAGCCCTGGAACGAATGACAGTGTGCACGGTCTGAACCCAGAACATTAGGGTACTAGTCCTGTGCTGTAAGAAATCAAGGGATTATGGTAGCTATACGTTCTTGAGCAATACTTTTACATTTCTCTCAAGCAGAAAGCAGAATGAAATTTCAAACTACACCTGCACCAGCTTTACTACTTACTGCAAAGGTATCAATGTACCCAAAGAAAACCCTTTAAAATTTTTATGCACACAAATAAACAGACATGACTGACAGATAATGTTCTCAAAATTGCAGAATATGGCAAAGCACATGTTGTGCGGCCCGTCTGCGCCAGGCCCGCGCCCGGGCCTGCTCACCTTGCTCCTGCGCTAGCGGGACCCGGGCCGTCCTCTCCTGCTGCCACTGCCAGCATAGCCCATCTGTGGTGTCCCGTGGCAGCGTCTCCTAGGCCCTCCACATCGGGCCTAGCTCCACGCCGGGGTACGGTATCCTCTCTGGTGTTGGTCTTGCCCCTAGGCGTGCACGCGCGGGCCGCCCAGCCATTTAAAGGGCCAAGGGCGGGAACCAGCTCCGCGACACAGCCCGATGACATCACCTAACTTCAGTATAAAAGCGAGCCCTGTTCCCCAGGACCTCGCCTTGGCAATCAGGTCGACACCGTGGTGTAGTAAGCTTGCCTAATCCTTGCTCCAGTGTCTCCTTGTTCCAGTAACTCCTTGTTCCAGCATCTCCGTGTGTTCCTGTATCCTTACTCAGGTAGTACCTCTTCGGACTGATATCTGATACTGACCTCTGCCTGCCTGACCATTCTCTTTGTCTGCTGCCTGGAACTGACCACTGCCTGCCTGACCATCTTCCTTGTCTGCAGCCTGGAAATGACCACTGCCTGCCTGACCATTCTCTTTGAATGCTCCCTGGAACTGACCACTGCCTGCCTGACCATTCTCTTCATCTGCTGCCTGGAACCGACCCTCGCTTGCCTTGATTATGCTCATACTGACCTTGGTAGTTGACCCCTGCTTTGGCTGACCACTTCTGAACTGATATTCTGGCTCTGACCCTTGCGCTTCACTCGGACACTCTCTTCTGGCCTTCCGTGACTACCAGACCAACCTGCTTGGAATCCACCCGTGGCCTTCACCAGTCTAGACACGCAGACGTCGCCTGCCTCAACCAGAGAACCTTCCTGAACTGTTACATCCCTGAGGTCTCCGGAGCTTCCAGTTCGGGTCTGGTCCATCCTCTCTGCATCAGCCACGCACCCTTGCTCGTGGTGGGAACACCCCTCTGCTACCTCTCCGGGAGACCCTCTTAGGCCCACCTAAGTCCAGGCAGTCCAGGCACCCAAGGGCTCAACCTGCGGAAACCCCCAGACTGTTATTGGTGAAGCTCCAGCTTGCCTCTGTCTTCTCGTGTGCTCCGCCTCCTAGTGGCAGGTGCTCTCTGGGTCCAACCAGAGGGCCATACCAATCCTGCACCAGGCCAAGGGTCCACCTCCAGCGCAACAGCATATTATTAAAAAGGTATTGGAGAGATATTAAAAGTGTATTTAAAATTTTATTCAAGAAGGAATATGTTGTTAAAATATATACAGCATTGGAGTGACTATGTAGAATGATTGAGTGGTCCTACTATGAAATAGTAAGGATTTTGTAGAATTATATTTGTCATCCTCACCATAGCTGTCACATGATTTATTGATCTTTACTGACCATATTACGCTAAAAATATAAATTTAGTGTAGACAGTACCTCTGTCTCCCACTTGCTGTTTTACCCAATCGGCAGCAGCAGCGACACTTTGGCTGTCAGTGACATCCAGGATTAGCGTTTGCAGTCTCTGGGAGGTGGCTTCCTTCAGCTGCTCTGCTGCTTGCTGCTTCCGGCAAGCCGCTAGCACCCGCAGGCCCTGTCTGTCCAGCTGCCGGGCCAGCAGGTTTCCAAAGCCTGAGCTACAGCCGGTGATGAGCACATATTTATCTGGGAGGTTGGGGAGTATCTGTCTGTCCCGATACCAGCGGTACAGAAGGTAGAGCCCCAGGAGGGCCAGCAGCCAGAGCCACATTGGAACGTTCTCACTGCCGGGATCTAAGGGACAAAGGATAATTGAATGGAGTAAACTTTTCTCACCAAGTCTTGATTACTTTCACATGGTGATACCACAGCACAACACCTGAACTAAAGGTTAGCCAGATGACTACTATTACTGAAATATGGCAGAAAGTAAAAAAAGGAAAATGTATACTGTCCGCATGTCGCCCAGGATATAAATGTGCCCAACTTAGCCTAAGCACTAGGGCCAATGATGGTGGTGGCGATAGTGTTGTGTATTTAAGTGAAGATAAGAGCCCTGATGCAGCTATAGGTCAAGGTGAACTGCAGCAATAAACAAATCACAGAAGCTAATGAAGGGCAACTTGGATCATACTAAATATTACAGTGGTTGTATTAGTTAATGTGGGGAACCTTCTAACAATAGGATGTCCAAGGCGTGTGTTTCTAGTGAGTGATGGTGAATTCCTTCCCCCAGAAGCGGATGGGACTATGTAAAAAGTATAAAAATGACTCCCACAAGGAACCAAAAAGGAGTTGGATAGGAGTTTCAGATGTTGAAAGACTGTATGCTATGCAAAGAAAAGAAAAGCAGCTTAAAGAGTAAGGATCTGGGAGAATGGGAGGAACAAAGAAGAGAGGTATTCCTGGCCTGCCTCTCCAGGTTTTGGATTGCCTGTAGGAGGAAGAGACTCTTCCTTGGAAGTCCAGATTATTTATTTATTTATTTATTTAAGGTTTTTTTATATACCGCGACTCGTTAGCAAAGATCACCTCGGTTTACAATGAACATAAATTAGCAACAAGCTTGATTATTTATCAAACGTGATTTTACCTTATGTCCTCTCTTGTGGATTGTGTTCTTCTGCCAGGCAGTTGTTATCTGTTCCTTCAGTTAAGGAGGATCATTTACAGGAAACCAGTAACCAAGCTTTTTCTTTAGTAGGACCTGAAATGAAGAATGATTTCTATAATGAACTTCAGGTGACAACAGATTGTGTGCAGTTTTGTAAGAAATTGAAAACACTTTTTTGTCATGAGGCCTTCTCAGATGGTTAATTTTTATTATCTTGTCTTGCAGGAGATGACCGTGTTTGAAAGTACAGCATATATTTAAATTATCCATTTATGTATTTTTGTTTTATTATTGTATATGGATTGTAAGCCGCCGAGCACAGCACAGGCAGAATGGGAGAAGAATGAGCATGTGTGTGAGCGTGAAAGAATACATAGAAATGTGAGTGAGCATTTGTGAATGAGCATATGAGAGAGTGTGTGAAAAAATGAACTTATGTTTTAGAGAGTGTATATATGAGAGAGAGAATGTTTGTATACACCCCCACCCATGACTAATCTACAAGAATCTCAGGGTGACTGAAATCAAAAGACCCCCAAATAATTTATATTATATATCAATTGTTATAATTGATATTTTTACCTCTGACTAGCCTTTTTCATAAGAACATAAGAAATTGCCATGCTGGGTCAGACCAAGGGTCCATCAAGCCCAGCATCCTGTTTCCAACAGAGGCCAAACCAGGCCACAAGAACATGGCAATTACCCAAACACTAAGAAGATCCCATGCTACTGATGCCAGTAATTGCAGAGGCCATTCCCTAAGTCAGCTTGATTAATAGCAGTTAATGGACTTCTCCAAGGACTTATCCAAACCTTTTTTAAACCCAGCTACACTAACTGCACTAACCACCTCCTCTGGCAACAAATTCCAGAGCTTAATTGTGCGTTGAGTGAAAAAGAATTTTCTCCGATTAGTCTTAAATGTGCTACTTGCTAACTTCATGGAATGCCCCTTAATTCTTCTATTATTCGAAAGTGTAAATAACCGATTCACATCTACTTGTTCAAGACCTCTCATGATTTTTTTTTTTCTTTATTGAATTTTCAAAATAATTACAAAGCATTTACAATCTTTGCACAGAAATAAAACAGAAAACAAAGTCGTTTCACATATGTTAAACAGAAACCAATTTTATACAGTCCACTAATTTGTTTAGGGGGGCGGAGGATAGGTAAGAAGGAAGCCAACTACAATCAAGAAATATTTAAGGAAAATGCCAATAACTTGCTTTACTCTATCCTTCTTATATTTTACAAAGATATTGGACTTACTAAAGGTGATGATATATTCATCAACCTATTCTGGGAGTTCAGCCACGTTTTGAGGTGTTCAGGGGTTAGAAAAACATGTGTTATTATTGAATTTTACAAGATACCGACATGGGTACCTTAGCTGATAATTGGCACCCAGCGTTCTTGTTTCTTGCCTTAAGGCTAAAAACCCCCTCCTTCTCTCCTGCGTGGCTTTCGCCAGATCCGGGAAGATCTGTACGAATTAGCCCATAAATTGGGTACCTGTTGCGCATCCCGTCCGCCCTCAGCCCGCACTCGGGCCTGCTCACCTCTCCAGCTCCTCCGGGGGTCCCGGGTCGGCCTCTCCTGCAACGAGGGCAAGCATGGCTAGGCCTCGGCGTCCCGCGGCGGCAGTTGCCGGGCCTTCATACTCCAGCCAGGCCGCACGGCGGGGCTCAGCGTCCTCCGTGGCATCGGCCCCGCTCCTAGGCACACACGCGGATCGCTTGGCACCTCATAGGGCCAGATGCGGGTCCCAGCTTTGCGGCGCGCCCTAATTGAACCACCTATATCAGGAAGCTCCTGCCCTGACTTCCTTGCCTTGACAATCGGGTCGATCCTTGTAATTTCTAGTTTGCCTCTGCGTTCCAGTCTGTGTTCCAGTCTCATTCCAGTCCTGTTCCAGCATCCTTCTGTCTCCTTGTCTCCCCAGGTAGTACCTTTCGGACTGTCTTCTCGGTACTGACCTCAGCTTCCCTTGTCTACGTTTGATCGCTGCCTGCCTCTGACCTTCTGCTTGCCTCCACGACCACATCTGCTCGCTGCCTGCCTCTGACCTACTGCCTGATTACCGACCACGTCTGCACGCTGCCTGGAACTGACCTCTGCCTGAACTCGACCACGTCTGACTTCCTCCTGGAACTTGACCTCTGCTTTGGCTGACTGCCCATGGACTGACTACTGGTAACTGACCTCTGCTTTACCTGACTATCCATGGATTGATTACTGGCTCTGACCCTCGCTTTGGCTGACCACGCTTCCTTGAATCTGGCCTTGATCCTTGCTATACATTCAGAGACTCTCTTCTGGCCTTCTCAGGCACCCAGGGCTTCCGGCCTAAGTATCGACCGAACACCCTTGATCATGGTGGGCACACCCCTGAACTTCTTATCAAGGAGATCCTGCGAGGCCCCACCTAAGACCAGGCGGCCCGGGTACCCAAAGGCTCAACCCAGGGGTACCTAGGGTTGCTAGTGGTGAAGCTCCAGCTAGCCTCTGTCTCCTCTTGTGCTTCACCTCCTGGTGGCAGGCACTCTCTGATCCGACCAGGGAGCCTACCAATCCTGCACTAGGCCAAGGGTCCACCTACTGGCGCAACAGGTACCCATATTCTGGAAATAATTTCTCATGATTAGTCCCATATCACTTTCATAGATGAAGGAAATTAACAAAGTGGCTCTTCCCACAATTTCCATTGCTGATGATTCCAAAAAGTCTGTTAAATTCCCCATGTCAAGCTGGTTATAATATTCATTTTCCCTTGACCAAGAAAAAACATAAAAAATACACCTTATTGAAGGCGGGAATATCCTCTAAAGAAATATGTAATATCTCGATCAGGTATTTGCGCAGAGTTACCTTGTGGAAATTCAACAGTCTTAGATTTAATCTTCTGAGACCGTTTTTCATGAGCTCAGTTTTTCTATTTAGCACAATACAATCTTGTACCATTGTTCCCTGTGCTTTCTGGATATCTTTTAATTGATTGTCTATTTGTAATATTTTATCTCCTTGCTCAGTCAATTTTATATTATGGTCTTGAGTCACCATGTCTAAACGTGAAGAAATTTGAGTTATCTGTTCCATAGTCCCATGGATAGCCAAAGTTTGCTAGGCCAAAAGCTCCCACAGCGAATCCAGAGTAACCACAGGTGGCTTAGGAGGCATAACAAACTCCTGTCGGTTTTCCTGTAGCAATATCACTGAAGATGATAAATCAACATTTATAGTGGTAGCTGAAACAGTCTTACCACTATTTTGGTGAGTAGGATCCAGATTCGGAGCTGTGCTGTCTCCCTGCCTTGATGATTCAACTTCCGACACTGCATTCGCCGCTGCTCCCTCCAAGGTTCCCGTCGAGCTCTGTAACCTCGCGGGTTCCAAAGCAGTTTCCGGTGGTAGCGTTGATGATATTGCCTGCGGTGATCTTAGTGTTGGAGGGCTCAGTGATAGCTCCCTAGGCGAGATGGTGGCCTCCTTTCCATTCTCGTCAACGGGGACTGGCTTCTCCTGCATCGGGTAGAGTTGGGCGCACTCGGTAATGGTCTTTTGTCCCGCAGGGAGAGAGGGTGTTCAGGGAAAACCCTCACTTTCCCTTTACGCTTAGGAAGCATAAATCATGAGGAAAAATTAGTTTGAAGTGGAAAAGAAATCGGGAGCTCCGAGACGCGCTGCTAGCAAGCGGCCATCTTGTCTCCCAAGACCTCTCATGATTTTAAACACCTCTATCCTATCCCCCCCTCAGCTGTCTCTTCTCCAAGCTGAAAAGACCTAACCTCTTGAGGTCCTCATAGGGGAGCTGTTCCATCCCCTTTATTATTTTAGTTGCCCTTCTCTGTACCTTCTCCATCGCAACTATATATTTTTTGAGATGCAGCGACCAGAATTGTACACAGTACAATATAGAGGCATTATGACATTTTCCATTTTATTAACCATTCCCTTCCTAAAAATTCCTAACACCCTGTTTGCTTTTTTTGACTGCTGCAGCACACTGAGCTGACGATTTCAAAGTATTATCCACTATGGTGCCTAAATCGTTTTCCTGGGTGGTAGCTCTTAATATGGAATCTAACATCATGTAACTCAGCAAGGGTTATTTTTCCCTATATGCAACACCTTGCACTTGTCCACATTAAATTTCATCTGCCATTTGGATGCCCAATCTTCCAGTCTTGCAAGGTCCTCCTCTAATGTAACAGAATCCGCTTTTGATTTAACTACTCTGAATAATATTGTATCATTCGCAAATTTGATAACTTCACTCGTTGTATTCCTTTCCAGATCATTTATAAATATATTGAAAAGCACCAGTCCAAGTACAGATACCTGAGGTACTCCACTGTTTACCGTTTCCCACTGAGATAATTGACCATTTAATCCTACCTCCTACCCAATCCCCCCCCTTCTTTCCTTCATTTCCCACTCATACTTTCTTGTATTTAGAGCACGAGTTTGTATATACCTTCCTCGTTTTTCGTTTCTATATTCATTTTCGTTATTTGGCTTAAGTTATTTTAGTTATTTCCTGTTACAACCTGCTCCATGACCTGCTATATGCATATACTTTTGTTTCACTACTTGTTCTATGTACCATTGTTTCGTTTCAATGTAAACCGGGGTGAAGGCATGCGCTAAACCTCGGTATATAAAAGCTTCAAATAAATAAATAAATAAATACTCTCCTTTTCCTCTCTTTTAACCAGTTTGTAATCCACGAACATCGCCTTCTATCTGTGTCCATTGGTTCCCGATGCCCTCTCTCCACCCTCCTTACCTCTTTGGCGCCTCCATCTTTGACCGCGGGAAGATTGGCTGCCGCGGCGTCCTTCTGCCAAAGTCCTCCGGCATTCCCGGACCGGCTACATGCTGCAACTTGCCATGTTTCCTGGAGGCCTAGGGGCGCGCGCACGGCGTGGCCCCGACTGAAGTACCGGCGATGGCGCGAACCTCAGGGGCGTCCCCCTGAGATGACATCACCCGCGACGGATATATAAGGTCTTAGAATTTGCTAACAGATTGAGTTAGCAAGGGTTAATCTACCTAAGCTACTCTGCCTCCTCAGACTTACCAGGGGTACCCGCTCCTCGGGGGCCTCGCTCTCTCCTTTGTTTTTCAGGTAACAGTCTGGAACCGGTACTCGCTCCTCGAGGGCCCTCGTTCCCAGACTTGCTCCGTATTCTCTTCTGCCTGGAAGTCATTATTGCCAACTACATCAGTGAGTTACCCTTGCTCTCTCTCAGAGCTTTCTCTGGAACCAGGTACTCGCTCCTCAACAGCCTATACATTCCAGCTCCTGGGCTTCTATGAGACATTGTGTGAGTGTTACCATCAGGTTCGGTACATGAACTGCATACCCTGCCTACTCACTATATTTCAGTTTCTCTACTGCTTAGCCTCCAGGGATCACTGTTCCAGTATCTGAGGGATTTTATTAGACAGTATAACTAGTATGTGTCTGTCTCTTAACTCTGAGCCTGACCGGTGGTTCCTCTCGGGATCTTCACCCAGGGGTGTGGTCATCTGCCACTGGTCCAAGGATCCACCCACAACTCTCCTAAATAACAATAGATTGCTATCTCCCTAGCAGACTGCTAACTCCAAACAGAACAGATTGCTAACTCCTTGGCCCAGATCAGAACAGATTGCTAACTCCATGGATCCGGCACAACTCAATGCCTTGCAGGCCATACCGGGCCTGGCCCAGCGCATTGTGAAGTAGCAAGACGCCTTGGAGAAACTTACTGCAGCATTTCATCAGCTACACACACAGAAGGTTCAAGGCACAGCCTCCAACCAAGAAGGTCAGTCACCGGAGGTATCTTTGAAGACTGCTGTACCACTGGCGGCTCCAATCCGCTTTTCCGGAGAAATCCAGAAGACCCAGGGCTTTTTGAACCAGTGCTGCATGCACTTTGCCTTACAGCCATCTCTATTTCCTACAGCTCTCTCCAAGACTACCTACATCCTTTTCTACCTGGATGGTAGGGTCTTGTCTTGGGCATCTACCTTGTCGGCACGCAAGGACTCCTTTTTGCAGGACATAGAAGGATTTATGGACTTATTTAAATCCGTTTTTGATGACCCTGCTCAAACTTCTGTAGCCAGTTCTGCTTTAGTGGAATTGAAGCAAGGCAACAGATCATTGGCTGAATTTGCCATAGAGTTCAAAACTCTTGTGGCAGAACTTCACTGGGACCCCAAATGTCTCAAGACTCTCTTTTGCAGAGGCCTGGATACCCGTTTAAAGGACGAGCTGGCTGCTCGCCAAACACCTGACTCGCTGGACGAATTAGTAGCCTTGACTACTCGGATTGATCACTGGCTCCGGGACAAGGTGATCAATCCGAGTAGCCGGTTTTACCCGGGTTGAAACAGGCTAGTGCTGTCTCTATACCTCGGATGGTTCGAGTAATCCCTGCTGCTGATACAGCTGAACCTATGCAAATTGGTCACGGTCGCTTGACCTCCAAAGACAGAAGATTTCGGAAGAAGCACGGCCTTTGCATGTACTGTGGTCAGCCCGGCCATAATGACTCCGCATGCTCCATTCGTCCGGGAAACAGACGGGCCTAAGTCCTGCAGGAGGACTGTTCTTAGGCCATATCGCGACATTTCCTCCGCGCTCTCTCCCAGTCTCTTTGACCTATGGACCGATCACGATTCAGACTCCTGCCCTGCTGGACTCAGGGGCAGGAGGCAACTTCTCAGACATCTAGTGGAAGACCTGAGGAGTCCTCTCATCAAATTAGAAGATCCGCTATTATGTTACAACTTGAACTGGGCTTTGGACGTTCCCCAACTTCGCCACTTCCACTGAAGATCTCAGTGATGTCCCCAGCAGCTCATCCATCGCTGCTGACATCTACAACTACTTACTCAGTGAATTTTCTTCCAAGACTCAAGATCCACCTGTCATCAATGCAGAGGATGACTTAGAATATGAAGTCGAAGAGATTCTGGATGTTCGTAAAGGAGGCAAGACTTTTGAATACCTTCTAAAGTGGGAAGGTTTCTGCCCCAAAGTGATCTCTTGGGAGCCTCAGACCAATATCCTGGACAAAGAGATGCTTCGTCAGTTCCACCTCGCGCATCCTTCAAAACTTAAGCCTGGTACCCGAAGAGGAAATTGCCCTTTGAAGGGGGGTACTGTAGTGTCCATCGGTTCCCGACGCCCTCTCTCCGCCCTCCTTACCTCTTTGGCACCTCCCTCTTCGACCACGGGAAGATTGGCTGCTGCGGCATCCTTCTGCTGAAGTCCTCCGGCATTCCCGGACTGGCTAGATGCTGCAACCTACCATGTTTCCTGGAGGCCTAGGGGTGTGCGCGCGCGGCCCCAACTGAAGTACCGGCAATGGAGCGAACCTCAGGGGCGTCCCCTTGAGATGATGTCACCCGCGATGGATATATAAGGTCTTAGAATTTGCTAACAGATTGAGTTAGCAAGGGTTACTCCATCTAAGCTACTCTGCCTCCTCGGACTTACAGGGGTACCCGCTCCTCGGGGGCCTCGCTCTCTCCTTTGTTTTTCAGGTAACAGTCTGGAACCAGTACTCGCTCCTTGAGGGCCCTCATTCCCAGACTTGCTCCATATTCTCTTCTGCCTGGAAGTCATCATTGCCAACTACATCAGTGAGTTTCCCTTGCTCTCTCAGAGCTTTCCTTGGAACCAGGTACTCGCTCCTCGAGTGCCTATACATTCCAGCTCCTGGGCTTCTATGAGACATTTTGTGAGTGTTACCATTGTGTGAGTGTTACATGAACTCTGCATACCCTGCCTACTCACTATATTTCAGTTTCTCTACAGCTCAGCCTCCAGGGATTGGTGTTCCAGTATTTGAGGGACTACAGCCCAGCCGGGCTTTCCAGCTCACTACTGCCACCTCTGGTGGTTCAGTATACTGTCTAATAAAAGAACTAGTGTGTGTCTGTCTCCTAACTCTGAGCCTGACCGGTGGTCCCTCTCAGGATCTTCCCCCGGGGGCGTGATCATCTGCCACTGGTCCAAGGATTCACCCACAACTCTCCTAAATAACAACAGATTGCTATCTCCCTAGCAGACTGCTAACTCTGAACAGAACAGATTGCTAACTCCTTGCAACAGATCAGAACACTATCCCATGACTTTTTAGTTTTCTTAGAAGCCTCTCATGAGGGACTTTGTCAAACGCCTTCTGAAAATCCAAACACACTACATCTACTGGTTCACCTTTATCCACATGTTTATTAACCCCTTCAAAAAAATGAAACAGATTTGTTAGGCAAGACTTCCCTTGGGTAAATCCATGTTGACTGTGTTCCATTAAACCATGTCTTTCTATATGCTCTATGATTTTGATCTTTAGAATAGTTTCCACTGTTTTTCTCGGCACTGAAGTCAGGCTCACTGGTCTATAGTTTCCTGGATCACCCCTGGAGCCCTTTCTAAATATTGGGGTTACGTTGGCCACCCTCCAGTCTTTGGGTACAATGGATGATATTAATAGGATACAAATTTTAAGTAATAGATCAGAAATTTCATTTTTGAGTTTCTTCAGTAACCTAGGGTGCATACCATCCGGTCCAGGTGATTTGCTACTCTTTATAGTTTGTCAATCTGGTCTACTACATCTTCCAGGTTCACAGTGATTTGGTTCAGTTCATCTGACTCATCACCCTTGAAAACCATCTCCAGAAGTGGTATCTCCCCAACATCCTCATTAGTAAACGCGAAAGCAAAGAATTTATTTAGTCTTTCTGCAATGGCGTAATTTTCTCTAAGAGCCCCTTTAACTCCTTGATCATCTAATGGTCCAACCGACTCCCTCACAGGTTTCTTGCTTCGGATATATTTTTTAAAGTTTTTATTATTTTGCCTCTACGGCCAACTTCATTTCAAATTCTCTCTTTGCCTGTCTTATTAATGTTTTACACTTAACTTGACATTGCTTATATTTTTTCCTACTTTCTTCAGATGGATCCTTCTTCCAATTTTTGAAGGAATTTTTTTTTTTTTTTTTTTTTTTTAAAATAGCCTCTTTCACCTCACATTTTAACCATGCCGGTAATCGTTTTGCCTCCCTTCCACCTTTCTTAATGCGTGGAATACATCTGGTCTGCACATCTAGGATTATATTTTTAAACAGTGTCCATGCTTGTTGAACACTTTTAACCTTTGCAGCTGCACCTTTCAGTTTTTTTCTATTTTCCTCATTTTATCAAAGTTTCCCTTTTGAAAATTTAGTGTTAGAGCTGTAGATTTACTTATTGTCCCCCTTCCGGTTATTAGTTTAAATTTGATCATGTTATGATCACTATTGCCAAGTGGCCCCACCACAATTACCTCTCTCACCAAAGCCTGCATTCCACTATGAATTAAATATAAAATAGCTCCCTCTCTCATTCGTTCCTGAACCAATTGCTCCATGAAGCAGTTGTTTATTACATCCAGGAACTATAAGTCTCTAGCATGTCATGATGTTACATTTAACCAGTCAATATTAGGGTAATTGAAATCTCCCATTATTACTGCACTGCCAAATTGGTTAGCTTCCCTGATTTCTCTTATTATTTCTTTTTTTTCAATTTCTCTTTATTAAATTTTTTCAAATTACAAAGATAATTTAACACTTTGTAGTGAAATACAACAGCAGACATAACACATTGATGTTATTCAATAAAATTACAGACATAAATTACAAGAAATATTATCTCATCTTTGTGCTTGTCTTTTCTAAAACATCAAAGAGGTAATACTTGCAAGAGGCTTCTGTGCAACATTAAATAGGGATTTCCAAAAATTTTCTAACAATAACAATTGTATAAGATACAGCCATTATTCTTTATTGACCTCATTACCATTTCCTTCATTCAGAACCTGTTGTTTTGCTTTCAAAAACTCTTTTAACTGATTTATTTCGAAGAAAATATATGTTATTCCTCGAAGTTTCAACATACACTTACATGGGTATTTTATTTTCATTATAGCACCTAATGCCTCAACTTCAGGTTTTAACAATAAAAAAGCCTTTCGACGTACCTGGGTACACCTTGCTAGGTCAGGAAACAACCTGACCTTATTACCTAGAAAATAAATATCCATATTTTTAAAATATGCTTTCATCACTAAATTCTTTTCCTGTTCAGATTGGAATGTAATCAAAAGTGTAATGTGTGTGAGTATCTCTACCTGAGATTCTTCTAGGAATCTTGTTAAGTTCTGAAAATCTATGGGATTTCTTTTTATATTATCATTGGAAGTTTGCTTATTGGATAATTGAACAATTTTCTTTATATCTGGTATATTATCTGATGGAATTTTTAAATTTTCCATCAAATATGTCTTGAAGGTAATAAGCAATGATTCTTCTTTAATTTTTGGGAAATTTAAAACCCGGATATTCAAGAATTTAATGGAATTTTCTAAAAACTCCATTTTTCTAGTTGTTGCTAACTTGTCTCGGGAGATAACTGATGACAAATCTTTTAATCCCTTTACTTCCTCTCCTAGAGATTGTATCTGCACACACTGGTCTGTAAGAATTTTCTGATGGTCTTGTGATACAAAATCTAACTTCTGGGAAACATTTCTTAAAATTAAAGACTGTTCTTGGATGCTAACAGACAGCTTTCTGATCATATCCGCCAAGGACTCTATGGACACAGCTGATAGTTCTTTAATCCCTTCATCCTCTACTACCCCAGATTTGCCTTCTGGTGTAGAGGACCTAGCTATCACTAAGTCCTCTCCATGGTCTCCAGTTGTTTGTTGTACTGTGGTAGATATATCTCTATTTCCAACAAAAACCATGGAGGGTATTAGGGGGGAAGATGTAAGCAGCTGGCGAGGTTCTGGGGGGCTTAAGGATATTTCGCCCGGTGATAGCGGTGTTCCTATCCCCGCTACACCAATGGGACTAGCACTCCCCTGTGATGTGGCTGATAATGCATATTCAGGAATTAGGCGTTGTTGTAACAAGGGAGAGGGTTCAGCTGGAAAAACCCGTACCTTGGCTTTTCTCTTATGAGGCATAGCTTGAAAGGAAATTCTAACACTTGACCCAAAATCCTAAATCAGCTCTTATACTAACAATTAATACACAGAAAACCTCTTTATGGAGAGGTTTGGAGTTTTCCTAATCAAAAACAGAAGAATAAAATTTATCCTTTAAAAGGAAAAAATTGCGGGCCCTAAAATCCGTATAATCCGGACTAAGCCGGACAAAGCCGCGCGCGCCCCTTAGGCGAGCGCGGCTTTGGCGGAGCGCCGGCGGCAGCGGGGCACCGCAAGGGCGTGGATCTTATGCGCGCCTCTAGCTCCTCCCACTGGCGTCCGAATTCAAAGAAGAAATCTTTAAGCAGGCAATAACTCACACTGCAGCAAGAAATGTCCCACACAGACTGTCTGATGAAACTCCAATTGAGAAAAGGATTCCAAACCGCCCCTTCTCTTATTATTTCATCATCTGTCTGACCATTTTGTCCAGGTGGATGGTAGTATACTGCGTGGAGCATTGGCAGTGCATCAAGAGCCAGAAGGAAGGGCCCGGCTGGAGAGGTGAGTGCATTCGTCTGTGAGAGCAGCTCACAGACCGCCAAACATAACAATACCCTCCTTAAGCCCCCTTCCTGAGGCTCTGGATTTCTTGGGGAACCATTGGTGGAAGTCTCTCAAGTGATTGAGGTCAAGATATTGGAGACTGGCTCCGAAGAATTTTCTTCTGGGCCATAGTTTTTCCATGAAATCGAATATTCAATTTTCTTGTCCCTCTAGCAAGAATCCAGAACTTCTTCGACCTCATATACAGCATTTTCATCAGCGGCCAGATCTTGTGGTTTGGGCTATACTCTAGAGGGCCAAGACAGTATTACTCGTTTGAGCAGTGACACATAAAATATGTTGTGAATCTTCAATTTGGGTGGTAATCTTATTTGATATGTGACAGGGTACAGTTGCCAAAGCACGGCAAAAAGCCCAATAAAATGTTGTGCCAGTAAGATAGAAGTGACTCATAGGCATAAGTCCCAGGTATTCAGCCAGACTGTCTCACCTACTTTAAACTGAGGAGCCGGTCTCCTATGGGCCTCTGCTGTTTTCTTGGCTCTTGCAGCAGCTTTCTCATTCAAGTAATTAGTCCGTTCCCATAGTTCATGTAATTCCTGGGTGGAAAGTTAAGCCACTGGAGATGGGACTGTCATGGGCAGCAGAAAATGAGGCAGAGGCTGTTCCCATACATCAGCTGAAAAGTTGAGGACCTGGTGGCTGCGTTGAAGTGAGTGTTATGAGAGAATTCAGCCCAAGGTGAGAGATGCCCAGTTATCCTGCTGCTCATTGACGTAGGAGTGGAGGAAGGTTTTGAGAGTATGGTTGGTGCACTCTATTTGTCCGTTGCCTTGTGGGTGATAGGCTGTACTATAGTCAAGGGTGATACCAAACGTTTGCAAAGAGAGAATAGTATCTGGTGGTGAATTAAAATCCTCCCTCTGATAGTAAATGCTGAGGTAGGCCATGCAGTTGAAAGACGTGGAGGATGAAGAAACATGCTAACTCTGGCGCAGAAGGAAGGTCTGGTAATGGGACAAAGTGTGCCATCTTCGAGAACCACTCAGACCATAGTGACGCTATTAGAGACATCAAAGTCCACGATAAAGTCCATGGACAAGTGGGTTCAGGGTTCCCTGGGGACTGGCAATGGTTGTAATATCCCCCATGGTCAGCCATGCAGCACTTTTTGCTGTGTGCAAGTGGGACACGAATTGACATAAGGCTTGACATCTTGCTTCATCTGGGGCCACTATAATGTTGCTGGAGCAACTCAAGAGTTTGTGCCTGTCTTGGATAACTTGGGACATGTGAGTCATGGGCCCATTTCAATACTTTTGCATGCAATCTAGAAGGTATGTCTGTCTTCCCTGAAGGAATGGCTACCATAGTGACCAGAAGTATCTTAGCAGGATCGATGATGTGCCTGGGAAGATCTGGAACATCCTTGGTCTGGAAGAAGTGAGAGAGGGCATCCTCCCATTGGTTCTTGATTGCTGGGTGGTACTATAGTTCAAAGTCAAAACGAGCGAAGAACAGAGAGCAACGGGCCTGTCTTGCATTAAGTTGATGAGCTCAATGTAGATGTTTAAGGTTTTTATGGTCCATGTATATTGTAATTCGATGTTGTAGTCCAAGCAGGTGGCACCATTCCTCAAGACTTAGTTTGTTGACCAGATGTTCTTGATCTCCAATGCTGTAATTGTTTTCAGCTGGGGAGAACTTCTTAGACAGGGGAGTGTAGAGAGAGAGCCTCACCCGTGAGGAAACCAGACCAGTGGGATGGATAGAGATCCCTTCTAGAGTATGTTGGCTGAGGACATCCCCTACCCCCAGGGTAGAAGCATCTTAGACTTAGTAAATAGTCACTGTAGCATGGGATATACTTAGTTTTTGGGTATTTGTCAGGTACTTGTAGCCTGGATTGACCACTGTTGGAAACAGGATGCTGGGCTTGATGGACCCTTGGTCTGACCCAGTATGGCAATTTCTTATGTTCTTATAAGATGAACGGGCGCGTAGAATCTGGACATAGGCAGGGTTTTTCAGCAAAGACCTTCTTTAACTGCTGGCCTTCTTTGGTGTTGATACCCTTGTGGTTGAAGTCAGTAAGTGGGGCTTCCATGGAAGAGTAATTTGGGATAAGCTGACAGTAATAATTAGCAAACCCCAAAAGCCCATCGAGCAAGACCAGTCCATGATAGCTTTTATCTTGTCAGGATACATCCAGAATCTGTCTTGTGAGACTATGTACCCAAGGAAGAGAAGTTCCTCCTGCTTGAAGAGATATTTTTACAGTTTGGCGTAGAGATTATTCTACCCCCTCATCGCACATATGACTGTGGCATTGAACTCATTCCAGGGGCCATGCCTCCCCACAGGACGGTAGTATACTCCTATCACTATACTCTTACGCAACACACATGGGATTTCTACCCACAAGTTGATCCTCCCTATCAGTGCAATAGAATTTGTACCCAGATATAGCACTGTCCCATTGGTTATCCTCCTTCCACCAGGTCTTTGTGATGCCAATTATGTCAATCTAATCATTCACTGCTATACACTCTAACTCTCCCATCTTATTTCTTAGACTTCTGGCAATGGCATACAGACATTTCAAAGTGTGTTTTTTGTTTGTATTAACAATCTGCTTTTCAGTTGATAGGGATATTTTGAAAATCATTAGATCAGGTGATTTTTTATATATAGGCAGATGGACTATGTTGGATTCGTGGACCCTTGGGCCGATCGGAACCGAAAGGTGGACCGCTGCAAGGTAGCAGCAGTGGCCCCGACCGGGAGGCGGCAAGGACGGAGATGTGGCTGGACCGAAGAAGACCCTGGGACGCCCTTTGTGACCAAGGGCTTAGGCAAGGAAGAAGGGAACGGATGGAGCTGACACAGTGGTGAGGAAGTCTTCGCCCTGGAAGCCGAACCTCCCCCGAGAGGAGCTCGTAGAAGTCCGGCCGCTGGGACTTAGGAGATTCACCCTGGAAGCCGGAATCCCCCCAGGAGGAGCCCGTAGGGACCCGGCCGCTGGGACTTAGGAGCGCCTGCGGGGGCGGAGTCAGACGGGATCCAAGATCGAGTGCCAGAGGGTCGTTGCTCACCAGTTCGGAGTCAAGTGCCAGAGGGTCGCCGCTTGCCAGTCCAGAGTCGAGTGCCTGAGAGTCGTCGCTTGCCAGTCCAAAGTCAGAAGCCAGGGGATCACCGTGAGCCAAACCAGGGTCAGAAGCCAGGGAATCGTCGTAAGCCAGTCCAGGGTCAGGAGCCAGGAAATACCGTCAGCCAATCCGGGATCAGGAATCAGGAAGACCAGGAGAACACAGGATGCAGCAACTGGAGACAGGAAACCTGGGAACCTCGTTGCAAGGCAAGGAAGGCTAGTAACTGCAGGGCTTAAATAGCCCTGCAGCGTCTGACGTCAGGAAAGGAGGAGCCATGCTTTCCCGCGCTGGGCCCTTTAAGACCAGGGCTCAGCCGTGCGCGCGTGCCTAGGGGGCGGGGCTAGCCGCGGGAGGAAGCCGGCAGCGAAGAGGGAGCCGGCGCATGGCACCCGAAGGCCCAGCAGGCCCGCGCGGGGTCGGAGCACCAGGAGGGAGCTGCGCCCGGGGTCCTGAGGGAGGAGAGGTGACCGAGGACCCGCGGCGGGGTGAGTGGCGATTCCGGGGCCGTCCCGGAATCGCAACAGTACCCCCCCCACGCCCCCTCCCGGGGGGTCTCGGCTTGTCCGGATGCGCCACATGGAATAGGCGAAGGAGGTCCTTATCCAGAACGTGCGAGGAGGGCTCCCAGGAATTCTCCTCAGGACCGTATCCCTCCCAAGAGAGGAGATACTCCCAGCGATGACGATGGAAGCGGACATCCAACACCTCCTTAACCATGTACGTGGCCCCGGGATCAGAAGCCACCTCAGGGGGTTCCGGAGGCAGAGGTCGGAAGCGAGAGAGAACCACAGGCTTGAGAAGGGAGACATGGAAGACGTCATGTATTCGAAGGGTCGAAGGAAGACGTAAGCGGTAGGAAACCGCGCCCACATGTTCGGCTACTTGGAAGGGTCCAATGTAGCGAGGCGCAAGCCTCATGGAAGGAATCCGGAGCTGGATGTTCTTGGTACTGAGCCATACCTTAGATCCGTGCAGAAACACTGGAGCGGGTCGCCGAGATTTGTCTGCGTAGGCCTTGAACCAGGCGGCAGTGCGGTGGAGCTTCTCTTGAGTGGCGTGCCAAAGCTGATGAATCTGGTTGGCCGTCAGTTGCGCCGCTGGCGAGGAGGTGGACACTGGTAGCGGTAGTGGAGGTTTGGGAACCTTCCCATAAACCAGCTGGAAGGGAGACTGTAGCGTGGCGGAGTGTCGATGGCGATTGTAAGAGAACTCGGCCCATGGGAGAAGAGCGACCCAGTTGTCCTGTTGCTCCCCTACAAAGGCAAGGAGAAACGCTTTCAGAGTTCGATTCGTGCGTTCAACTTGGCCATTGCCCTGGGGATGGAACGCCGTGGTTAAGTCCAGCTGAACCCCAAATTTCCTGCAGAGTGCCCGCCAGTATTTTGCCGTGAATTGGGGCCCTCTGTCCGAGGCAATATGTAGAGGCAAACCATGCAGTCGGAAGATATACTGGATGAATAGTTCAGCTAACTCAGGAGCCGTAGGTAACTTGGCAAGTGGCACAAAATGAGCCATTTTCGAGAAGCGGTCAATAGTGACCCAAACCACAGTCTTCCCCTGGGACGGGGGCAGCTCAACGATAAAATCCGTGGAGATGTGCGTCCACGGCTCCGTGGGTACAGGGAGTGGCTGGAGGAGTCCCCAGGGACGACCAGGTGGGGTTTTCTGCTGCGCGCACGTGGGACAGGATTGTACGTACAGGCGGACATCCTCCTTCACCCATGGCCACCAATAGAACTCCGTCAATAATTGAAGAGTCCGGGCGATCCCGGGGTGACCCGCCGTCAGGGAGTCGTGTGCCCATGCTAGGACCTTCCTTCTAGCACGTACCGGGACTACCACCTTCCCCGCTGGTGCAAGTTCGGTGGCTGCCAGTCGGACTTTAGCCGGGTCCAAAATGTATTGAGGGGGTTCGGAGGCGTCCTCAATTTCAGTAGTGTGTGAGAGGGCGTCAGCCCTAGTATTCTTGGCCGCTGGTCGATACCAAAGGGTGAAATCGAACCGGCTGAAAAAGAGGGACCAGCGTGCCTGCCGGGGATTAAGTCTCTGCGCCTGGGACAAGAACTCTAAATTTTTGTGGTCCGTGTAAACTACGATCGGATGTTGGGCCCCCTCCAACCACTGGCGCCACGCTTCAAAGGCCAACTTAATGGCCAGTAGCTCCTTGTCTCCGATGCCGTATTTTTTCTCGGCAGGCGAGAACTTGCGGGAGAAGTAGGAACATGGCCGAGTTTTACCGTCCTTGGAAGTCTGGGACAGGACGGCCCCCACGGCTACATTGGAGGCATCCACTTCCACAATGAACGGGCGTAGGGGGTCCGGGTGTCGGAGGCAGGTGTCCTGGAGGAAGGCCTCTTTAAGATCATGGAAGGCCTGTACCGCAGTGGGAGGCCAATTCCGGGCATCGGCACCCTTGCGGGTGAGAGCTGTTAAAGGCGCCACTAAGGAGGAGTAGTGCGGGATAAAGTGGCGGTAAAAGTTGGCGAAGCCTAGAAAACGCTGGAGCGCCTTAACTCCCGCAGGTTGTGGCCAGTTCCGGATAGCCGCGACCTTATCGGGATCCATGTGGAAGCTGGTAGAGGAGACGATGTAGCCCAAAAAGGGCAAAGCTTCCTCCTCGAACTGGCATTTCTCCAGTTTAGCATATAATCGGTTCTCTCTTAACTTTAGCAAAACCTGGCGCACATGTTGACGGTGTTCCTCAAGGTCCCGGGAATAAATCAACACATCGTCGAGGTAGACAATAACGGAGGTATACAGGAGGTCGCGAAGCACCTCGTTCATTAGGTTTTGGAACACGGCTGGGGCGTTGCAGAGACCGAATGGCATGACGAGGTACTCATAATGACCGTCCCTGGTGTTAAAGGCGATCTTCCACTCGTCTCCCGGCCGAATCCGTACGAGGTTATACGCCCCTCTAAGATCCAGCTTGGTAAAGATGCGGGCCCTCTGCAGGCGATCCAGGAGTTCCGGAATCAGGGGCAACGGATAACGGTCTTGTCGGGTGATCTGGTTCAGGCCCCGGTAATCGATACAGGGCCGAAGAGACCCATCCTTCTTGGCCACAAAGAAGAAGCCGGCTCCTGCCGGGGACTTGGATGGTCTTATAAAGCCTCGGTCTAGATTCTCCTTGATGTAGGCAGACATGGCCTGGGTCTCCGGCAGAGACAGAGGATAAACTCTACCGCGAGGAGGCGTGGTGTCCGGTAGCAAGTCAATCGCACAATCGAAGGGGCGATGCTCAGGCAGTAATTCTGCCTTCTCCTTAGAGAAGACATCCCGGAAGGCCTGGTACTGGGGTGGCACCGTCAGTGGAGCTGCCAGAAGCGGAAGTGTCTGAAGCGGGCGAGCAGGAAGACAGCGACGGGCGCAGCCTGGCCCCCAAGACGTGATCTGAAGCGAGTCCCAGTTGATTACTGGGGAATGTTTCTTGAGCCAGGGGAGTCCTAAAACAAGTGGATGAATGGATTTCTCCAGGATGAGAAAAGAGATCTCCTCTTTATGAAGAAGTCCGACCTGAAGCTGGAGTAGTTGTGTACGAGTGGTAATGGTCCCTGGGAGAGGGATCCCCTGGATGGACGATACCCGCAAGGGTGGTTCTTGAGGCACGACTTCAAGCTGCAGTTGTTGTACCAGATCTCGGAGGATGAAATTCCCCCCGGACCCGGAGTCGATCAGTGCCAAGGTATCGAATCCCCCTCCTGGGAAACAGAGTCTCGTTGGGACAGTACATGGGGAGTTCGGAGAGATACTGCCTAGAGTCAGCTCCCCACTAGACTCTAGGTTCGGCCGTTTCCCGGACGCTCTGTACAGCGAGCCAGAAAGTGCCCCTTACCACCGCAATAGAGACATAACCCCTGCGAGCGTCTACGCCTTCGTTCTTTGGCCGAGAGAGGGCCCCGGCCCAATTGCATAGGTTCTTCAGGCGGAAGGGCAGGTGCCGCAGGAGGCGAAGCTCGGGCCCGAGGTGGCGTGGTTCGACGAGCGGCCGGCCCCTGGACGGGCCTTTGCTCCCGGAAGCGGCGCTGGATGCGTCGGTCCACTCGTCCAGCCAGTTCTACGAGCTCTTGGAGGTCATCCGGAAGGTCCCGAGCCGCGAGTTCGTCCTGGAGCCGTGGGGAAAGACCCTCCAGGAATATCCCATTTAGGCTGTCCTCTCCCCAGGTCAATTCGGTGGCAAGGGTCTGGAACTCCATCGCGTATTCCTCTAGGGGGCGATTACCTTGTCTCAGCTGGAGGAGTTCCGAGGCAGCAGTAGAGGCACGAGATAGTTCGTCGAAAATCCTCCGGAAGGCCTTGACGAACTGTACGAGGTTATTTAGTCGGGAGTCTTGGCACTCCCAAAGGGAAGAAGCCCAAGCCAGAGGTCTCCCGTCCAGGAGAGAAATAATGTAGGTCGTCTTGACCCGGTCTGTAGAGAACTGCGCAGGCAGAAGGTCAAAGCGGATGTAGCATTGGCTGAGGAATCCCCGACACGCCTTCGGATCTCCAGAGTACCGTGGCGGGGATGGCATCTGTACCGGGACAGGGGAACCCACATTGGCCTGAGACGAGGATGCGGAGGGACGAGCGGCGGAGGCCCCTTCCACACGATCCGCCAGGCGTTGAACGGTCGACATCAAGGTATCAAGGCAGGACTGTTGTTGTTGCAGCTTCTGGGCTATGCCTGGAATAGCCTTGAGGCCGGCAAGGTCCACCGGGTCCATGGCCTTGCAATCTGTTGGATTCGTGGACCCTTGGGTCGATCGGAACCGAAAGGTGGACCGCTGCAAGGTAGCAGCAGTGGCCCCGACCGGGAGGCGGCAAGGACGGAGATGTGGCTCGACTGAAGAAGACCCTGGGACGCCCTTTGCAACCAAGGGCTTAGGCAAGGAAGAAGGGAACGGATGGAGCTGACACAGTGGTGAGGAAGTCTTCGCCCTGGAAGCCGAACCTCCCCCAAGAGGAGCTCGTAGGAGTCCGGCCGCTGGGACTTAGGAGATTCACCCTGGAAGCCGGAATCCCCCCAGGAGGAGCCCGTAGGGACCCGGCCGCTGGGACTTAGGAGCGCCCGCGGGGGCGGAGTCAGACGGGATCCAAGGTCGAGTGCCAGAGGGTCGTTGCTCACCAGTCCGGAGTCAAGTGCCAGAGGGTCACCGCTTGCCAGTCCAAAGTCAGAAGCCAGGGGATCACCGTGAGCCAAACCGGGGTCAGAAGCCAGGGAATCGTCGTAAGCCAGTCCAGGTCAGGAGCCAGGAAATACCATCAGCCAATCCGGGATCAGGAATCAGGAAGACCAGGAGAACACAGGATGCAGCAACTGGAGACAGGAAACCTGGGAACCTCATTGCAAGGCAAGGAAGGCTAGTAACTGCAGGGCTTAAATAGCCCTGCAGCGTCTGACGTTAGGAAAGGAGGAGCCGTGCTTTCCCGCGCTGGGCCCTTTAAGACCAGGGCTCAGCCGCGCGCGCGCGTGCCTAGGGGGCGGGGCTAGACGCAGAAGGACGCCGGCGGCGAAGAGGGAGCCGGCGCATGGCGCCCGAAGGCCCAGCAGGCCCGCGCGGGGTCGGAGCACCAGGAGGGAGCTGCGCCCGGGGTCCCGAGGGAGGAGAGGTGACCGAGGACCCGCGGCGGGGTGAGTGGCGATTCCGGGGCCGCCCCGGAATCGCAACAGACTACGTTTGCTTTTATTGGAACCTCTCTGTTGGGATGCCCTAACTCTCCTGTTTCATTAATATCCTTCAACGATACATTCCTTCGAACCTTGTACTGCTGAGTGACTGTGGGCTTTCCCTCTTGTTCTAGTTTAAAAGCTGCTCTATCTCCCTTTTAAACTTAGTGCCAGCAGCTTGGTTCCACTCTGGTTAAGGTGGAGTCCATTCTTTTGGAAAAGGCTTCCCCTTCCCAAAAATTTCCCCAGTTCCTTACAAAACTGAAACCTTCTTCCCTGCACCATTGTCTCATCCACTCACTGAAACTCCGGAGCTCTGCCTGCCTCTGGGGACCTGTGCGTGGAACAGGGAGCACTTCAGAGAATGCCACCCTGGAGGTTCTGGATTTCAGCTTCCTACCTAAAATCCTAAATTTGGCTTCCAGAATCTCTCTCCCACATTTTTCTATGTTGTTGGTGCCAATGTACCACAATAGCTGGCTCCTCCCCAGCACTGTCTATAATCCTATTTAGATGATGCGTGAGGTCTGCCACCTTTGCACCAGGCAGGCAAGTTACCAGGCAGTCCTCAAGTCCACCAGCCACCCTGCTATCTACATTTCTAATAATTGAATCACCAACTAAGATGGCCAGCCTAACCCTTCCCTCCTGGGCAGTAGCCCTGGGAGACTTGTCCTCAGTGCAAGAAGACTATACATTACCTGGAGAGCAGGTCTTTGCTACAGGATCACTTCCTGCTACTCCAGGGTGATGTTCTCCAAGTGGGAGACCATTATGATCCAAGGCAGCACTGGGGCTGCCAGACTGGATTTGGGACTAGGTTACTGTGTCCCTGAAGGTTTCATCAATATTCCTTTCTGTCTGCCTCAGCTCCTCCAAATCTGCCACTCTAGCCTCCAGAGATTGGATTTGTTCCCTGAGAGCCAGGAGCTCTTTGCAGCGAGTGCACACTTACAATCTCTCACCTGCGGGTAAAAAAATCATACATGTGACACTCAATGCATAAGACTGGAAAGCACCTTCTCTTGCTGCTGGACTGCTGCCTTCATCTTCATTTTGTTGAGTTCCTAATTAAGTGTAGGATACTAAGGGAGTTGGAATTAGAGTACTTTAAATTTATAGGTGAATTTACTAATTAATCAGCTAATGTCCTACAGGGGGATAATTCAACTTTCAATAATGGCTGGTGCAATAGTATGATTTAGATAAGAGCCTGATTGATTTTTAATGAGAAAGCGTCTCCTGCCTAAAAATCAAGGGTTGAGTGGGTGGGAAAGACAGACACTAGAATTAACTATCTCTGGCTTACTTATTATTTCAGACACACACAAACTCTAAAGAATATATCCCACTATTTCACCTTTCTCCAAACTTTTTAAGTGTTATAGAAAGGGGGGGCCTTAGGAGGCTTAAGCCCTAAGTTATGTGCACGCAGGCTTTGGCTAGATGTAGCAAGAGATGCCGTGAGCAGCTGCTGCGTGAGATTAGGAGATGTGTGCCCTTGGACCTTGGTGAACCCAGAGAGGAGCTCCGGGCAAACACCGAGGCTGGTGAGACAAATCCATGTCTGGGTTGAGACCAAGCCCAGGACCCTGCCAACCTGCATACCTCAGTGAGACCAACCACCCTTGGTTGGTCTCTGGGTGGTCCTCCCACTACTCCAAGCCCTTTTGGACCTACCGCTGGGAACGGCAATGGCAGCAGGCCGGACAGGAGACGAGAGCAGACGAAGGTTCTGGAACATGAAGACTGAGACAGGAGACTTGGGGCATGAAGACTCAGACGAGAAGCTTGAGATGTGAAGACTCAGATGAGAAGCTTGAGCACGAAGACTCAGGATCAAGGTTTTAAGAACAAGAACTGGTTTGAGACTGCAACGCAGCGCGCCCTACACAGCCCACAGCCCATGGACTGGTCGCGGACCACGCTTGAGTGCGGAGCAGACTCCAGACGAATACATGGTAGTTGAAGCCGGAACATGGTGAAGATTCAGTAGAAGCCTGTACCTAGGCACGCCCTACACAGCCGCCCATGGCTGGTAGCGGACCACACTGGAAAGGCACAGGTTCAATCAGAGTCTTAGGCATGGACGGTGCAGCCACCAGAACATCCGAGGGCCAGGTGACCGAGGCTCCAATGTCCGAGAACAGGAACCAAACGAAAAGGATTTACCCTCGGGATGGACATCTGGAGGACTCAATGAGCTGGAACATCACAGGAAGACCACGAGACATCAGGAAAACCATGAAACATCAGGAAGAGACCAGGAACATGAAGAACGATGAGGGATCCCTCAAAGAACAGGAAATACCAGCAGAAGTGAAGACGAGAAGTCCTTGAAAAGAACTAACTCCTTGTGAAGGCCTCTAAGGACTGGAAGCTGGGCCCTTATATAGGGCTGAAGATCAGGAACGCCCTGGGAGGAGTCCAGGTGGGGCCAGGAGGCTGGCCCTTTATCTCTCTGAAGGAGGCGTAGCCCGCGCCCTAGGAGACAGGAAGCAGGAAGTATGCAGAACCATGCCCAGCAGCCATGCTGCAGGAGCAGTGCAGGGGGAAACCAGGCCTCTGCACAGTCCCCGATGTCAGCAGAAGCTCCTGCTGCAGCTGGAGGCACAGAGGGCAGCTCCAGCCACCAGGAAAGCCTGGGGACTCCGGCCTCCAGGCCGTGAAGCTGAAGAGAGCGTCGGCGGCACTCCCTGCCACAAGAGGGTCCCGATAGGAGTGGCTCCAAGCCACACTGAAGATTAAAGTCCATGGCTCCTGCGCTGCGGAGGTAAGTGCAGAATCATAACATTAAGTCCAAAGATTTCTCAAAGCTATACTTACCAATTCTCTTTAACAACCATTAAATTGATCTTCACTCAAAGAATTGAAGGGTTTGAGATTCGCGCACTTTTCGGAGCGCACTTCCAGTCCTCTTCTACTGCAAAGAGTGGGAAGCTAGGGCTGTGGAGTTCAATCCCTGGATCACTTGCTGTGATCACTGGCATCCTCTCCTGGGGGATGCTGGGAACAGTATGTAGATGAACCTTCCGGTCCTCTTCTACTGCTAAAACTGCTATAACTGCTAAAAACCTTTTTATGCCAATAAAATCTTTTCTGCAAACGGCAACCCATCCTTGCTTTTTAACATCCTAAAATCTTTAACCTTTCATCATCAAAGTCCATTTACATCTGCTGATTCCACTCTATGCAATAAAATTGCTGATTATTTTAAGAATAAAACCACCAAAATATCATGTTTACTCATCTCCCCTTCCACAGATTGTACCTGATCTTCCTTCAGTCCCATTGCTACCACCACTTTCAGAAACTGAAATGCTCTTTTTCCCCAATCAACCCTTGTTCAGGTAACTTCTTAAAAGCTCTGAGTGAGGTTGCCATTTCTTTTCTCTGTGAATTAGTGAAGCAATCTCTCAACTCAGGCATTTTTTCCTTATATTCGCAAACACACCTCAATTCTCCCAATTCAAAAGAATAAATCACTTGATCCATTGGATCTCAACAATTTAAGGCCCATTGCCTCGCTTACCTCGCTTGGAAAACTAATCGAATCTGATGTTCTACATCAATTCACTGATTTTCTAACCAATAATGACATTCTTCACCCAAACCATCATGGGTTTCAAAAAGGCCATAGCACAGAAACACTTCTTCTATCTTCTGTTGACACCCTTCTCTGTGGCTTTGACACCAATACTGATTACATTCTCATATTCTTTGATATCTCTGCTGCTTTCGATACCCTTGATTACCAAATCCTTCTTTCCAGGTTAAAATCTAGTGGATTCTCAGCCACTGTCCTCAAATGGTTCAAATTCTATCTCGCCAATTGTCCTCAACAAATTAACATTGGTCCACATTCTTCTGACTGGTATTTCCTTGCTTCTGGTGTACCCCATATTTCTTCTCTATCAGTTACTCTATTTATTGTCTACATACTACCTCTCTATCATCTGCTTTCTGGACTTGGTATTCAATTTAAAATTTATGCAGATGATATCCAATTTCTTGTCCCTTACAATTCCTCTTGGTCCAATATGCTTTCTACAGTAAGTCTTTACAAAACAACTATTAATACATGGTTATCCCATAACCGTCTTAAACTCAACACTTCTAAAACTGAAATGTTATACTCATCCTCAGTACCTCATTCCTTATGCAGTCCTCCTTCTCTCCTGTCTTTTAATGGTCTTTCTATTCCTATTCTATCTAAAGCCAGAAGCCTCAGAGTATTTCTTGACTCTGATCTGTCCATTTCCTCCCATATATCCTCTGTGATAAAGAATTCATTCTTCAAACTACAAATGCTTAAATGCCTCCGTCCCCTTCTTTTTCCCTATAACTTCTGTAGACTCTTCAATCATTAATTATCTCTGGACTCGACTATTGCAATGCTCGTGACTCCTCTCTCTGCCTTTACAACTGATTCAAAACACAGTTGCTTGTGTCCTAACTGGTTTCCCCTGAAAAATCCCATAACTTCTGTATTATATTCCTTACACTGGCTTCCAATCAGCTTCAGAATTCAATATAAAGTCCTATCCATTATTCACTCACTTATACACAATCTGTCCTCTATCTGGCTATGCTCCTTCCTCCATATGTACAAACCCAATAGACATCTCCAATCCCTAAATAAATGTCTTCTTGACATTCCATCCATTCACCTAGCTAGACCTGACATCACCAGGAAACGAGCCTTCTCTGTTGCTGGTCCTTCACTCTGGAATTCCATACCTGACTCCTTATGTCAAATTGCTAACTCTAATGTTTTCAAGAAAAATATAAAAACTTTATTCTCCAAAGCTTTCAATTCATATATTTCACAACTTACCTAATCATCTGTAGTCACAATCAGTCACTAGTTTTGATTTTGTTAGTTATTGTTTTTAATGTTTTATTATTTTCTATATATGTTTTAATTGTAAAACATTTTGAACAATTTCATTGTAAAGGTGATATATAAACAATTTTAAATAAAATAAAATAAATAAATAGAAATGGGCTCAACTCATTTCACAACTGAGGCTTTCATGGATTCTGGTTCTGGAGGAAAATTCATCTTAAATTCCCATGGTCTAGAGGACTTCTCCTTTAGTAATCTTCTCTGTATATGGAGACCCACTGCCAGGCCAGGTCACCCTGACCACGGTACCTGTGGTCCTATGCACTAGCCTCCTGCATGTGGAAAAAATCAGCCTTCTTGTGATCTCCAAAGCTATCCATCCTATCATCCTTGGCCTGCTGTGTCTCCAGCAGCACCAATTACACCTCAACTGGTCTGCCTTTCAGTTTGCCCATTGGGGCTATGGGTGTACAGAGTCCTGCCTGGGGCTGGTAGCACTTCCTTGTCAACTGACCATGGCATCCTTGACTCTGGGACTTCCTCCTCAGTATGCAGGCTACAAGGATGTCTTCTCAAAAAAGAGTGCAGAAGTTCTACCCCCTCATCGCACATATGACTGTGGCATTGAACTCATTCCAGGAGCCATGCCTCCCCACAGACTGATTCACCCCTGTCTCTCCTGGAAACCCAAGCCATGTCAACCTACATTCAGGAGAAATCAGAATGGGCATTTATCCATCCATTCCACTTCTCTGGCAGAAGCTGGGTTCTTCTTTGTTGCGAAGAAATATGGATCACTCAGGCCATGCATAGACTACCATGCCCTGAACACCATCACCAAGAAGGACAGTTATCCTCTAATAACAGAGTTCTTCAATTGCCTATAGGGTGCCAAGATAGTAAAAAAAATTTGGACCTCTGGGGTGCATACAATCTTGCCTGAATCAAGTCCAGTGAATGGAAAATGGCACTTAACACTCACGATGGACATTACAAGTATTTGGTCATGCCCTTTGGGCTTTGGAATGCCCTGGCAGTTTTCCAGAAAATAGTCAACGAGATCTTCTGTGATCTGTGATCTGCTATACACCTGCGTGGCCATATACATGGATAACATATTGATCTTTTCTCAAAATCTGAGGTCACACTGGAGAAATGTTTGTATCATCTTACAACACCTGAGAGTGAGTGAATAATCTCTACGCCAAACTGTAAAAATATCTCTTCAAGCAGGAGGAACTTCTCTTCCTTGGGTACATAGTCTCACAAGACAGATTCTGGATGTATCCTGACAAGATAAAAGCTATCATGGACTGGTCTTGCTCGATGGGCTTTTGGGGTTTGCTAATTATTACTGTCAGCTTATCCCAAATTACTCTTCCATGGAAGCCCCACTTACTGACTTCAACCACAAGGGTATCAACACCAAAGAAGGCCAGCAGTTAAAGAAGGTCTTTGCTGAAAAACCCTGCCTATGTCCAGATTCTACGCGCCCGTTCATCTTATAAGAACATAAGAAATTGCCATACTGGGTCAGACCAAGGGTCCATCAAGCCCAGCATCCTGTTTCCAACAGTGGTCAATCCAGGGTACAAGTACCTGACAAGTACCCAAAAACTAAGTATATCCCATGCTACAGTGACTATTTACTAAGTCTAAGATGCTTCTACCCTGGGGGTAGGGGATGTCCTCAGCCAACATACTCTAGAAGGTATCTCTATCCATCCCACTGGTCTGGTTTCCTCACGGGTGAGGCTCTCTCTCAACTACACTCCCCTGTCTAAGAAGTTCTCCCCAGCTGAAAACAATTACAGCATTGGAGATCAAGAACATCTGGTCAACAAACTAAGTCTTGAGGAATGGTGCCACCTGCTTGGACTACAACATCGAATTACAATATACATGGACCATAAAAACCTTAAACATCTACATCGAGCTCATCAACTTAATGCAAGACAGGCCCGTTGCTCTCTGTTCTTCGCTCGTTTTGACTTTGAACTATAGTACCACCCAGCAATCAAGAACCAATGGGAGGATGCCCTCTCTCACTTCTTCCAGACCAAGGATGTTCCAGATCTTCCCAGGCACATCATCGATCCTGCTAAGATACTTCTGGTCACTATGGTAGCCATTCCTTCAGGGAAGACAGACATACCTTCTAGATTGCATGCAAAAGTATTGAAATGGGCCCATGACTCCCATGTCCCAAGTTATCCAAGACAGGCACAAACTCTTGAGTTGCTCCAGCAACATTATAGTGGCCCCAGATGAAGCAAGATGTCAAGCCTTATGTCAATTCGTGTCCCACTTGCACACAGCAAAAAGTGCTGCATGGCTGACCATGGGGGATATTACAACCATTGCCAGTCCCCAGGGAACCCTGAACCCACTTGTCCATGGACTTTATCGTGGACTTTGATGTCTCTAATAGCGTCACTATGGTCTGAGTGGTTCTCGAAGATGGCACACTTTGTCCCATTACCAGACCTTCCTTCTGCGCCAGAGTTAGCATGTTTCTTCATCCTCCACGTCTTTCAACTGCATGGCCTACCTCAGCATTTACTATCAGATAGAGGATTTTAATTCACCACCAGATACTATTCTCTCTTTGCAAAACGTTTGGTATCACCCTTGACTATAGTACAGCCTATCACCCACAAGGCAACGGACAAGTAGAGTGCACCAACCATACTCTCAAAACCTTCCTCCACTCCTACGTCAATGAGCAGCAGGATAACTGGGCATCTCTCACCTTGGGCTGAATTCTCTCATAACACTCACTTCAACGCAGCCACCAGGTCCTCAACTTTTCAGCTGATGTATGGGAACAGCCTCTGCCTCATTTTCTGCTGCCCATGACAGTCCCATCTCCAGTGGCTTAACTTTCCACCCAGGAATTACATGAACTATGGGAACGGACTAATTACTTGAATGAGAAAGCTGCTGCAAGAGCCAAGAAAACAGCAGAGGCCCATAGGAGACCGGCTCCTCAGTTTAAAGTAGGTGAGACAGTCTGGCTGAATACCTGGGACTTATGCCTATGACTCACTTCTATCTTACTGGCACCACATTTTATTGGGCTCTTTACCGTGCTTTGGCAACTGTACCCTGTCACATATCAAATAAGATTACCACCCAAATTGAAGATTCACAACATATTTTATGTGTCACTGCTCAAACGAGTAATACTGTCTTGGCCCTCTAGAGTATAGCCCAAACCACAAGATCTGGCCGCTGGTGAAAATGCTGTATATGAGGTCGAAGAAGTTCTGGATTCTTGCTAGAGGGACAAGAAAATCGAATATTCGATTTCATGGAAAAACTATGGCCCAGAAGAAAATTCTTGGGAGCCAGTCTCCAATATCTTGACCTCAATCACTTGAGAGACTTCCACCAATGGTTCCCCAAGAAATCCAGAGCCTCAGGGAGGGGGCTTAAGGAGGGTATTGTTATGTTTGGCGGTCTGTGAGCTGCTCTCACAGACAAATGCACTCACCTCTCCAGCCGGGCCCTTCCTTCTGGCTCCTGATGCACTGCCAATGCTCCACACAGTAGGCTGCTGTGATCCGACATGGCGAGATGTCGCCAACTACTCATGTGGCAGGATGCCACAAGCCCTGCTAACACAGTCCTCCTTAGGTATATGCACACGAGGGCTCATCCCCTTTAAAGGGCCAGTGGTGCAAAAAGCTCTGCAGTGCCAGATAATGACATCACATGCCAAGCCCTATAGAGGGCTTGCTCTCTCCTTCCCTCATTGCCTCAGCAACAGGTCCCACTACTCCTGAGAAGAACGTGTTTCTTCCAATGTTTCTGTCTTTGTTCCAGCCTTGTCTTCAGTTCTTTGTTACAGCCCTGTCTTCAGACTTCATTCATTTGTCTTGGTCTTCAACCGGCTGTCTTCTGGTTGTCTTCTGTCTCAGATCCAGTCCATCCTCGATGTCCACTTGTTCTTGTCTTTGCCTGCCTGCCCTGCCTATCCATCCCTTTTCTCCTCCTGGTGTGATCATCCATTTTCTCCTCCTGGTGTGACTTCCTAGTGTGACCATTGCCTGGCCCTTGGATACCCCAGACTGCTGCCTGCCTCTGACTACTGCCTGGTTCTTAGATTTGACTGACCGCTGCCTGCCTCTGACCATTGCCTGGACCTTGGATACAACTGACATCTGCCTGCTTCTGACCATTGCCAGGACCTCGCACATGCATGTCTGCTGCCTGCTTTCAACCCTAGCCAACCACGGTCCTTCCCTTCTACCATCGGCAGAGAACCCATCTAAGTTCTACCGGCCCTACACCCAAAGGCTCAACCCAAAGAGAATGAGGGCTGGTATAGGTGAGAGTTCTGACAGGTCTCAGCCTCGACTGGGTCCACCTGCTGATGGTGGGAGCCTACAGGACTCCTCCCTGTGGGCAGTGTCAATTCTGCCTCGGTCCAAGGGTCCACAGTTACAACATCTCATGGAAGCAGTGGATTGAAGTAGTGGAAAGAAGAGTAAGTGATCCCTTCAGGATTTCTACTATCTTGCAAAGCTTTGGATCCCCTCAGGATCTATAAAAAGGAGAGAGGAGATTGGGGCTTTCTACAGGGTCTTAAAGGATAATAGTTGAGTATCTTTTAGATGTACCTTTGCTCATTACTTTTGCATTTTAATATTGAAGGCCTTTTGGATAAAAGGTATTTTGGACTTTTTGACCAGTTTGAAGGGAAGGGCATAACTCTGGTATCCCAGAGGACTGATGAAATGATCTGGTTGCCTGTGTGACCTGAAGAAGCAAGAATATAAAGATTTGTGATACTTTTTGAATCAAGGACTCAAAGAGTTATACCCCACTGAGATAGTATGATACAGTTTTTCCAGTTTGAAGAAAAGTTAAAACTTGGACCAATTGAAGTTGGATGCTTTTGTATGTAGGGACAGTTGTCCTCCAGTTTTTGAGCTTTGGGATTTTCTTCTATTTGGTGACTGACTTTATGCTGGAACCCCATTCTAGTTTTCTCACATTGCAAGGGGAACAGTTTTTCTTTATAGATAATGTGGCTAGAGAAGTGAGAAAGGAGGTAACACTTAAGATAGACAAACTGACAATAATCTTCATTGCTATTACATTTTTATGTATTCTTGATTTTTGGCATTGTGGCCTGTATTGTTCCTTTTAAATTACAATAAAGACTATTTTATTTGAACACCATTCTTGGACTCTAGAAAGTATTTTTTCCTGATTGTCCTACCCTTTCTAGTGGTTGAACTGTATGGCTGGACATTGGTGTGAATCCATTTACTGTCTATACCGTTGTTGCAGTTATCGCCATCATAAAACCTTCTCTGAACTGTTTGGCATTTGTTGGAGGTCCTCTTCCTCCAGTGTGAACATTGAGATTGAAGAGTGAATAGACGCGCTGAGGCCCCGGAAGATTATTCATCCTCCCTGTCCGGACTAAACCTGGACCCATACCACCCATTAGTGACACTTAAAGCACAAAACCCGGGGGGGGGGGGGGGGTTGTTACACCTGTAATACAAATAGAGAAACTGTTACAAAGGAAAATGGAGATCTTAAAGTGTAAAAGCCTTGTTATAATTGAAGGTCCTTATCTTTGTAAACAACTGCTCGCATTCTTCCAGCCGGATCCCAGGGATGTAGAGTGACTGCGTAAGTTGGTGGTGCACCAGGAAATGCGCTGCTGCCTTGTGACTCAAGAACACATTAAATGCATGCTAATTAATTAAATAGGAGGGATAATAATGAGCTTCCATGCATTCAACACCCTCTTTCAAGCTTAAAATATCAAAAAGAATTTAAAAAATGCATTGGCTAAATACTGCAGGACACAGAGTTAACATGAAGACAGCACTGCCACCCATCTGATGTCACTTATTATACCTAGAATCAGGCCTTCACCGGTTAAGTGGGACCCTGGGCACTCACTCATCTCACCTGCCCCTTCTGATCATCCTATACCTATGGTATCTACAGTACCTGAATGTAATCCGCTTTGAAGTGGCTGAAAGGCAGAATATAATTCAAAATAAATAAATCAAAACATAAATAATCTTGTCTAGAATGTAAAAAACTAATTTAAAAAATGCATGCACAATATCGTAAACCTCCCCAAAGTTACATAATTAAAATAAATATTTTCTTTTTATTAGAGTTGCCACCTCACTCCAGGTCAACCAAGCAGGCTGATCCAGTCCTGGTTCGAAACCCTCCCTACTCTTCCCCAAGCTGGCCAAAAGTCCCTGGGGGTCCAGCGGGGGTCCGGGAACGACCTCCTGCAGTCGAATCGCAAAATGGCACCGGTCGTACGGCAAAACGATTCGACTGCAGGAGGTCGCTCCTGGACCCCCACTGGACTTTTGGCAAGTCTTGTGAGGGTCAGGAGGCCCCCCCAAGCTGGCCAAAAGTCCCTGGGGGTCCAGCGGGGGTCCGGGAGCGATCTCCTACGCTCCTGACGTCGGGGGACAAAAAACAAAATGGCGCCGGCGCTACCTTTGACCTGTCATATGACAGGGCAAAGGTAGCGCCGGCGCCGGCGCCATTTCTACAACGCACCGCAGGCCCGAGAGTAAAAGATCACACCGGGACCCTCGCTCTGGACCCCAGGTAATTTAAGGCATTTTGGGGGGGTTCGGGAGGGTGGGGGATTTATTTTAAAGGGTCGGGGTGGGTTTTAGGGATGTTTTAGTGTGCCGGTTTTCCTGCCCTCCCCCGATTTACGATTTACACGATATTTACAAAAACAAAACCGCGACGATCCGATTCCCTCCCCCACCCCAGCCGAAATTGATCATTAAGACGATCGATCACACGATTCACATCTCTAATAATTAACATCATCTTTGTCTGCAGAAAAACACAGCAAGTGATCATAAAGTATTTTTTTTAAACATTGAGGGCTCATAATTCAAAGATATACAGTTATAAGTTATCCAGATATAATCTTTCCAGGAAACTTAGAAGAGATATTCAGTGGCACAGCTATACTGCTATAAATATATAAGAACATAAGACTTGCCATTCTGGGTCAGATCAAAGGTCCATCAAACCCAGTATCCTGTTTCCAACAGTGGCCAAGCCAGATCACAAGTACCTGGCAGGATCCCAAGGGTTAGATAGGTTCCATCCTGCTTATCCCAAGAATAAGCAGTGGATTTCTACAACCCTACCTTAATAATGGTTAATGGACTTTTCCTCCAGGAGCTTGCCCAAACCTTTTTTAAATGCAACTACATTAATAGCTTTCACCACATCCTCAGGCAATGAATTCCAAAGCTTAATTATACGTGAGTAAAAAATATTTTTCTTATTAGTTTTAAATGTATTACCTAGTAAATGCATTGTGTCCCCTCTGGTTTTTGTACTTTTGGAAAGAGTAAACAACTGATTAATGTTTACCCATTCCATTCCACTCATTATTTTATTGACCTATCATATCCTCCCTCAGCTGTCTCTTCTCCAAGCTGAAGAGTCCTAACATCTTTAACCTTTCTTCACAGGGGAATTATTCCATCCCCTTTATCATTTTGGTCATCCTTCTCTGAACCTATTCTAATTCTGCTAATTCTTTTTTGAGATGTGGTGACCAGAACTACACTCAAGATGAGGTTGCACCATGGAACATTATGATATTCTCAGTTTTATTCTCCATTCCTTTCCTAATAATCCTTTTGCTTTCTTGGCTGCTGTTGCACACTGAGCAGAAGATTTCAAAGTATTTTCAATGATGACACCTAGATCCTTTTCCTGAGTGGTGACTCCTAATGTGGAACCTTGAATTATGTAACTATAACTAAGTTACTCTTCCCTAAGTATATCGCTTTGCAATTGTCCACATTAAATTTGATTTGCCATTTGCCTGCCCAGTCTCCCAGTTTTGCAATGTCCTCTTGAAACTTCTCACAATCCTCTTGTGATTTGACAATTTTGAATAATTTTGTGTCATTTGCAAATTTGATCACTTTACTTGTTGTTCCTATTTCCAGGTCATTTATAAATATATTAAAAAGCAGTGGTTCCAGAACAGATCTCTTGGGCACTCCACTATTCACTCCACTATTTCGATTGGGAAAATTTACCATTTAGCCCTATTCTCTGTTATCTATCTTTTAACAAGTTGGCCATCCACAATAGAACACTGCCCCTATCCCATGACTTTTTATTGTCCTAAGAAGTCTCTCGTGAGGGGCTTTCTCAAATGCTTTCTGGAAATCTAGATACATTATATCAAAAGGCTCACCTTTATCCAGATAAATTCTAATTAGTTGCAAAAGTATATCCAGATAATTTTAGAGCTACTATCAAGCAGGTCAAACTTATTCAGTTAAGTTAACTGGATAAGTCCAAATATCGACACCAGATAAGTACCCTATCCCAAACTGCCATTGCCTGCCCCAAGATATCCAGCAAGTTACTTAGTCCGATAAATACTTATCAGGTGGCCGCTGAACATAGCTGGATATTCAGCAGCTGCCACTTAGCTGGATAAGTCCCTATTTATCTGGCTAAGAAGCGCTAAACATCAGCCTCGTAAATTAAAGCACACAAAGGTAAACCATCTGTAATACATTTTTCCAGCTAAACAAGCCACAGAAATGCAGCCATGCAACTTGCTGAGCTCTCAAAGTTAATTTTCCATCTAGCCAGAAGTAAATTTAAGCCAGATATAGGGAGGTTGGAGAAAAACAATTTCTAGTGTTCTTTGTAGTAAAAACACAGAGAAGTTAATAAGCACATCTTACCTGCTCAAAATTCAAAACAAACTCACTTAATCAGCTTTGATGCAGGCAGCTTGAGAATGGAAGAGAGCAAGAGGAGGGAAGCACACGGGCGGGGAGGGGGTTAGAAATATATCACTCGTGCTCAAAATTGACTTAAAACATTGATATAGCAGGGTGCTTCCATTATTATATCTTTCATATTAACAAACAAAACTGTACAAAAAGGAGTAAGGACTTTTGGTTGTTTATGGATATAACCGATCACAATAGGGAAGCTCCCCTGCAGGTTGCATATTGGAAGAATCCAGCACAGTTCACAAGAGCACCCAAAGAAACAGTACTTTAGTTAGAAACAATGGGTTAGATATTCAAAAGACATTTAGACAGGTAACTGAAAAGTTATCCATCTAAATGGCTTAGCCACGATATTCGGGGACTTAGCTGGATATGTTGGGGGCATTCCCGGGGCGGGTGGTAGGTGTTCCAGGGAGGAGCAGAGTTAGCCAGTTAGGTTCACCAGCTAACTCTGGACGCACTACAGGCTGGTCTAAAGTTAGCCAGAATTGCCTATTCGGCTAATGTTTAAGATAGCCGGTATATTCAGTGGCGCTACTGTACCACTGAATATCCCGTTTGTTAGCCAGATAGGTGTATCCGGCTAACTTATCTAGATGCTCAGCAGCTGAATATGGACCCCATAGAACATTTCCAGCAGAATATAGTCAATAGTAGAAATATTTCTCATATTATTATGTCTGCTACATATACCCTAGATCAGGAGTGGCCAATACCAGTTCTCATGAGTCACAAACAGGCTAGGTTTTCAGGATATCCACAATGAATATGTATGAGATAGATCTTCATACAATGGAAGCAGTGTATGCAAATTAATCTCATGCATATTCATTGCGAATATCCTAAAAACCAGAGACTTTTGAGGACTAGAGTAGGCCACCCCTGCCCTAGACTATACAAATCTTGGCTTGAGACTAAGTGCATCTGGGAGCTTAAAATTGACTATAAAGACATTTCACAAAAAAATTCTTAAGATCATGATAAGGAACAAAAACTTTAGACAGATATAACCCTCCAGTAAAACTTCTATTAAAATTATTTGGTATCATCATTCAACCAATCCTCTTATATGGAAGTGATATCTGGGGTCTATCATTAAAAATCAAAATGGAGGAGGCCAGATGGCGTCCTGAAAGGGTGCATGGATCAGAGCCGCTCCTGTCTATCTAAAAATTTCAATGATGCCGCCAAAAAGAAAAGGGAAGGTTAGGGTGTTTCCCTCTATACCAACCCAGTTATCGGAGCAGGCTCTCATAACATCCTTCCTTGCCCAGGGAGCAGCACAGTTCGAGGGGGTGAATCCCATTGTGAAAACGCCGGGAGGAGAGGCTATTTCACCAGGGACGGAGGTTTCCCTCAGCCCCCCCCGATGCACGTCCGCCGGCAGCCAGAGGAACCTCGACCCTGGATGCACAGCAGCTAGCACAGACCGATGAGGTCATAGCGACGGGACTGCTGGGAGAAGCGACGGTGAGCATCGAGGAACCAGGCAGTGGAGAGGATTCACCGCGGGAAGGTTCTCCAACCCACGCTGAACCTGAAATTTCATCGGTAACCACTGAATCGACTCCCTCAACATCGGGTGAAAGACCTGAACCTCTGGTAAGGCCAGCGGTCGTCACCCTTGAATCTTTATGGGAACTCTCTGTGGGGCTAACTCTTGCTGTTTGTGATTGTAATTCCAAGTTGGACTCTTTTGCTTCTCAAGTTAATAATAAAATTCTTATTCAGAATGATACCCTCTCTAAGCTTCAAACATCAGTGGGGAAAGTTGAATCTGAAATTAAACAACTCAAAGAATTCATTTCTGCTACCATACAAGACAGAGCTGCTCTTTCTAGAAGGCTAGAACTATTGGAAAATTGGAACTGCCGTCTAAACCTAAGATTAATCAAGTTTCCAAGAATTATGGGAGAGATGCCTATTACAACTTTAAAAAGATATTTTGCTGAAGTTCTTCTGTTGCCTGAATCACAATTTCCATTACTTAATAAAGCTTATTTCCTTTTAGGGCAAATCGCTCTAATGAACAGGCAGTACCTCCAATGGACTTTCAAAATCTGACTAATTTTTTAGAATCTTCTGCCATAGAGATAATTGATTTTTCCACTCTTCATGTTTCTTTGATTGTAGAGCAAAATATTAGCAGGTTAATGATAGCATACTTTAAAAACTTAAATACGCTGTTTCATGGCGGTAAGGTTCGTATGTTTCCTGATATTTCTAAGATAACTCAGGAAAGACGGAAAGGGTTTCTAAGTATGAGGCAGAATGTGATATCTTTAGGAGCTACCTTCATCCTTAGATATCTATGTAAGTGCATTATAAAAAAAGAAGCAGATACTTTTATTTTATTTTCCCCAGAGCAATTAAAGCTTTATATAGATTCCTATAGCTCTCCAGGGAACACCGTAACTTCAGGGGAATAAAGTAGTTATTCTGCTCTCCGAATTTCAGGTTAATACCTTATTATTAGTACTAATAGTTTCCTATATTCTCCTTGAAAGTTTGTCTCCTAACTGCATATTTTTTGAGAATTGGTTACTACATTAGGAATACTATTGACATTATTTGATTTAAATTTATGGAAAATTTGTTTCTCACTAATGTATGTAACATGTTTCTTGTATACTTTATGATACAAGTTGTATTAGAAAAGTGATAAATAAAGAATTTAAAAAAAAAATCAAAATGGAACAGAACCCTGTTAAAAATCCTACACCTCCAGTTCTGCAAACAGACACTCTGTATCCACAGAAATACTCCTAATTATCAATGCAGAGCAGAATTGGGATGCTTCCCATTGCTACTCAGCATGCAAAAAATAATATTGAAATTGTGGTGTCATCATACCTTGAGACCTAGGATATGCAAATCTATCTCATGCATATTCATTACGGATATCCTGAAAACCTGACAGGTTAGGTGTGCCTCCAGGAAAGGGTTGGGAAACACTACTAGCAGAGCACCTGTCACAAATGCAAAAATCAGACAAACCCTTACCAAGTACGGAGGTGAATGTAAACTAGAAATAAGACTGCAGACAAAAATTGAACAGGACTCCCTGAAGCCAAACTCTATATGTAATGCAACATTGGAAAAACAGAAACAGAAAATGCATTTATTCCTATACCATACAATATACAAAGGCCGTTTTTCCACTCATCCCCTTGACGGATACAGACAAGATTGTAAGCACCATTTAGATCCAATTTAGTGAAACTTTTTGTGCCTTGAAGCCGATCAAACAACTCAGAAATTAACGGTAAGGGATAACGATTTTTGATGTCACAGGGGCCGACGGTCGGCCCCTATGACATAGAGAGGGCAACAGTGATCGGCTGCCAGTATTCAAAATGGTGCCGATCGTTTTTGCCCTCACTATGTCACAGGGGCTGACCGTCGGTCCCTGTGACATAGTGAGGGCAAAGGCGATCGGCGCCATTTTGAGTACTGGCATCCGACGGCCGGAGTGCAGGGGGATCGCTCCCGGACCCCCCGCTGGACTTTTGGCAAGTCTTGTGGGGGTCAGGAGGCCCCCCCAAGCTAGCCAAAAGTCCCTGGGGGTCCAACGGGGGTCCCGGAGCGATCTCCTGCCCTCGGGCCACCAGTGCCAGTAATCAAAATGGCGCCGATAGCCTTTGCCCATACTATGTCACAGGGGCTACCGGTGCCATTGGTCAGCCCCTGTCACATGGTAGGAACACAAGATGGCGCCGATGGCCATGAGACAGGGGCTAACCAATGGCACCGGTAGCCCCTGTGCCATAGTAGGTCAAAGGCTATCGGCGCCATGATGAAACCGGCACCAAGGGTGTGAGAGTGCAGGGGATGGCTCCCAGACCACCCGCTGGACCACCAGGGAGTTTTGGTAAGTCTTGGGGGGCGTCAGGAGGGTGGGGGGTTGTAGTTAATTTTAATTTTAGCTGGGACACGAATAGAAATCGCCGTATTAACACATTGGGGCGCCATACGGCCGAATGCAACGTATCTGCTCCCCGACGAATCTGAATCCCGAATGCAATGTATGGCGTCCCTCTGCACATCCCTAGTACGTAGTCTTCGTTAGGTCATGCGGAAAGAGGGAAGCCTGAAGACAAAGTGCATACTGCACTGATCGAGGAACCCCTGGCACAGGCGGGGTTCGCCGGAGTAATGTGGAGGAGTTGATAGTGGAATTACCGGGTGAGGATGTCCCTGCATCACAGGCGGCGGTGGAGCTGGTGGAGGAATTGGGTGAGCTGCGACCACCAAATCTAGGTGGGCATTGAGTCGATCCAGGAAGGATGTCAAGGATTCTAATACCCGTTGTTGCTCCAGAATCTTCTGGGCCAGGCCTGGAATGGCCTGCAGGGCTGAAGCCTCTGCCAGATTCATGGCCTTGATTTACTGTTATGATTCTGAGAGGTAGATCCTTAGTCCGAGGTAGAGTTGGCACTACCTGAGAGAGAAGACCCTCACAGGGCCCTACTATTGGAAGACGAGGCTGTACTGAAGTGAGGGCCAGGTGGGGCTTCACCAGTACCATCCCCGTTCCCCCCGGGTTGAGCCCTTGAGTACGTGGGGCTGGCTGGACTTAGGTGGATTTCCGTGAAGGGAGGAGAAAAGTCAATATACAGTCTGAGGTTGAAAACCTGAGGGAGGTCGGAAGCCAGTCCAGACGTCGGAGCCAGAAGAATGGTCAAAAGCCAGTCCAGGGGTCGGAGCCAGAAGATCTGTCCAAGGAGGAAGGGAGCGGAAGCAGGAACCGGACAGGAGGATAGGAGCAGGTCCGAGGAGGGCAGGCAGCAGAGCACCGGAAACAGGAACAGGAACTCAGGATCAGGAACTCAGGAACAACACGGAACCAGGAGCCAAGCAAACAGGTAGGAGGAGTTCACAGGAAGGAACCATGACTATTTCCTGTCATGTCCCCTTTAAATATCTAAGCTCAGCCATGTTCATGGCTCTAGGGAGGCCCTGCAGGGGGAGAGTCAGCAACCAGGAAGAAGGCAGGCTGGGATGCGGCCAAATCAGCGGCGGCTGGAACGGCCACGAAGATAGCGTCAGGGACAGCTGCCAGCTCCTGCCGGCACTTCAGAAGCCGCCCATCCACATCAGTAGGTGGCCAGCCCCAGTCGCGGGCCCCCGTGGCTGGCGGCCATAACATGAACAGGCTATGCTTAATCAAAAAGAGACCTCTGCTTATGAGGACTACAGGGCTGTGGTGGTTGGCATCTCCACAGAGCTATTAAAGTCTTGCATCAACAGTACCACTTCAGATGACTTGATTAGCCCTGAAATAAAACTAGAGCAAGCACATAGGGCACTTGGTCCTCGATCTGATATCAGACCCCAAGACATCATTACTTGTTTTCATAGCTATGTGGTGAAAGAACAGGTCTTGAAAGTGGCGAGGAATAAAGTTGACTGGTCATGAGAGGTCAATAAAATCTCTGTTCGCTGACCTGGCCCCTGTTACTCTGAAAAAGAGACAAGAATTACGGGAAGTCATGAGCTTGTTGAAGTCTGAAAACATCAAGTACCAGTGGACTTTTCCTTTTGGCCTGATCTTCACGATCAAGGGCTCTTCACACAGCATTAAGTCTGTTGTTGAAGCGGCAGAGGTTTTCAAAGCCGCAGGCTTGTCAATAAACTTTGCTGTTCCCAAAAGGGCAGCTGCTGCAAATCATAAGGATGCTTTCCCAAGATGGCAGCGGGTCAAGAAAGGGGTCAGAAGATTGAGGTGACAATTGGTCAACCATCAACATTCTGCACCTGATCTCTGTTGAAGCTTCTTAGGGCTGCGTGATCGGATTGGGGACATTGCTACATCTCATGTTGTTGCAGTTTCTTACTTTAATAACTCAACTATTTTTTTGCAGCGCATCTTCATTGAGTTTGCAAAAAGGTGTACTGCATAACATTGCATGAAATGTGCTATTAAGCATTCAGTATTTGTTGCTTTGAGTGGGAGATTTGTTGGGAATCTCACTTGATTTGTTGAGTCACCCCTCTCTGAGAATGTGGGATCTGCTTGTGGTGATTGGCAGATCATGTCAGGGGGTAGGATCAAGGATAGGGGGAGGAATTGTTGGGATATTAGTATTGAAGGGGGATTTAGGAGCTACAGTGAGCCTAGTTATATTTTTTATTTTTAAGAGGTATTTCATATATTTATACAGCCGAGGAGACTTACCTGCAAGAGAAGTGGATTGTTTTGAAAAGGCTGTACTATGTCACCATACTGTGTTTTCTTCCTTAATGTAAAGTGACTTAATACTTATAGACAGAAGCAGCTTTTATACCATGGGTTGTCTTCTTCCTGAGACTCTATAGCTTTATTGCAGGAAACCCATTTGAAGAAATGATATGAACACTTGATAGTGTCTAAGGATTTCCCTAATAGATATTTTGTATCTAATTCCAAAGAAGGGAAATATGCAGAGGGATCCAGATTTTTTATTCACTCAGATGGCAGACCGCTCACCAAATTTAAATTTGATGCGGTGCTACGGAAGTGCTTAACATACCTCGGGTTGGACTCGTCCCATTTCGGAACACATTCCTTCCGAATAGGTGCAGCTACCTCAGCCGCTCAAGCTGGATTATCAGGAGGTGTAATTCAGCGGATCAGGTGCTGGAAATCGAGCGCCTTCAAAGGTTACATATCCCCAGGACATCAGTAACCAATGCAATATACTAACACTTCTCTCTTTTCAGGTCCTAGAAGTCGGGGGCATTGAATATGGATTGTGGGACACTCCTTCATCATGTGGGCTTTCAAGCATGCCCAGGAGCATCCTTATGGGGTTCAATTGGACTTAACACAGTATAACGCAAAATTTTGCTGGCTGGGACGCAGGGGCATGGTCTGGGATGAATTGCTTCCCTGCCTGCAAAGGAGCGTAGTGCGATTTGGGCAACCACAGATTCTGAATATCCACCTAGGTGGTAATGATTGGGGTTTGATGTCTGGATGCAAGTTTATCACCATGGTATGGAAGGACTTGACATTTGCCACGGTCTTGTTACCAACTACAGTAATTTGTTGGTCAGACATTATTCCAAGGCCTGCTGAAATGAATAGAAGGATTTGGCAATGCTGCTGGGCCAAGGCAAACAGGCAAATTGGTTCCTGGCTTACATTATTAGGGGTCATCACATTCGTCACGAGTGGTCATGGGACTGCGGGAAAGGGCTATTTCGCCCTGACGGGGTGCATCAATCATTTATAGGACAGGACTTGTTCCTAAATTCATTTCAAGATGCCTTGGAAGCGTTGCTGTGGTAGGGATGTAGGCCGCATCTTTGGGGGGTCAAAGGATGGTGGCCCCCCTGTGCTGGTGGTGGGTTGCCTGAGCTGACTGAGATGCAATGTGTTGATGGTGGGACAATTGGGTGCAGTTGTCCTGTGGGAGGCTCCTTGCTGTAGGTGGCGGGAGCTGGTGGTCACAACCCCTTGCTGATGGTGGCGGGGGTCGTGGGTATAGTGCAATGTTAATGGCTCGAACTGGACCTGCGTACCTTACTGGCGGGTGGTGGGTACATAGGGAAGCATATGGCTCGGGTACCTAATTGTTGTACAATAAAGTTGCGGCCTGTTTGATCCCACTCTTGCCTAAGTCTCGTTGATGTTATTGATTGCATTGCTTATTATTGACTTGCGAGAGGGTGGATGCTGGGAGAAAAGTCAGTCCTGGCTACCCATATTATCCAATTGACTTCACTTAAATACACTTTTGCCAAGGATGTTATTACAAACACTTCTTTGATTTAAGCTTACAAGGTGAAGACATTTGCTAACATTAGCATTCCTAAATGGCCTGGGAATCCTAACTAACCTTGAAGACATGCAATTTTCACAGCTCTTCATGAGATATCTAAAACTACAAAGAGATAAATTTGTCTTTTTGTTATCTAAATGTAAGAAGTTTCAGAGACAGTTTCAAGACCTAGCAATGCTTCCTGGAGCTCTCTCTGGTACTTTTTCATTGAACAGATGCCTCTAATAAATTTTATTATCTCACTTGCTTGTTATTACAAACCCACAATCTCTAAGCTTTTTCCTACCTTTTGGCTTATTGCTTGATATAACACACAAATTCTAAGCTTTTTCTGAACTTTTGGCTTATTAATTGTTAAAACAATACACAAACTAACTTTTTTCCTACTTTTTGGCTTGATTTTTTAAGAAACATACAAACTCTAAACCTGTTCTTACCTTTTAGCTTGCTTTTTATAAGAAACACACAAACTTTAAGCATTTTGCTACCTTTTCGCTTACTTTTTTTTTTATAAGAAACACACACACTAAAATATATACCCCAATAGTTTACTGCTCCCCAAAACTTTTTAAGTTCTAAAATTTCCCAAAGCAATACTTACAGATTCTCTTCAGCCACCAGCAAGGTAATCCTCTCTTGTCAGTGCTCCCAATGGATACAGGTAAATCTCCAAAGCAGGGATAATCCTGAATTGAGGGAAAAAGAATCCTCAGAGATACAGCACAACCCAAGAATGAGTCTACAGATACTTTTTCCTTCTGTTCCTTTTGTGCAGAAAATGGACATGAGGAAGAGTGTTGCCCATATAGGAGAGACTAACAATCCCTTGTAGGCATCTGCAGAAAATAAAGTAGAACATGATCCAAGGGTTTGTTCCCACTGTGGAGCAAAAGAGCATGTCGTCAAATACTGCCCCTGGAGAGAAGATGAGGGGTGGGAGAGTGAATGGGTGTACACTTTTTCACAACTCCAAAGTTGCAACTTTGTGGACATTCCTCATTCAGGACTTAAAAGAGTTTGTGATCCAGGTGGAACTGGATCCCATCCAAGCTTTGGTGGATTCATAGTCTAGCAAGATTCTTGTTTATGAGGATCTGCTCCATAAAAAGCACATCAACTATAAGAGGAAAGAGATACTTGCCTGTATGCACAGACAAACAGAAGTATCCAACCAGTCAGGTCCCGTTGATAACCTCAGCAGCCAAGCCATTAATGAAGCAGGAGTTCTTCCCAAAACCCCATACCTGGTTTTTCTGGGGTGCAATTGTCCCTGTGGGGAGTATATAAGAAACTCTCTCAGAACACCTTAAAGGACCAGCCACTGCCATCTGGCCCAGACCTCCTTAAGTTCCATTACAGCAAAGAAGGCTAGGGGGGGAACCCTGCAGTCTTGAATAAGAAGGCAGGGCCAAAAAGGCTGGGGAGGTCCCAGGGACAAGGCAGGAAGCCGGCCTATGCAAGAACTACATGTACTTGACTGTTGTGAGACTGCTGAAGTAAGCAGACCCTATGCTGTATTTGGGTTTGTGCTTATAAATAAAGAGTTTGTGTGGAACTAGCTGGAGTTGGCCTCCTTTTTGTACTTTGGCTGCTTCCCAATTTGTGGCTGCTCCTGAGCAACCACATCTCTATCCCCATGCAGATCAATCTTCCACCCTTCCTTGCACTGATCACTAGATCCCTGTTCCTCACTCAAAAAGAAAAAATATATACATATGAAAGCCAGAAAACAACTTTATTTTATCAACATAAAACTAAGCTTCTTTTGCTGAAAAGAACAGCACCTAAAAGAACCACAATATACCACAATATATACATATTTATCTCATACATATCCATTGTAGATATTCTGAAAACCAGACTGGCTGTTGGGTCAAAAAGACAGTTGTAGGTATCACTGGTCTAAGGTAACAAGCACAAAAATGGGAAATACATCCTGCTATTAAAAAAAAAGCAAACAATTATATAAAATTTTCTTTTGTGCAAACTACAGTTATCAGAACATTTTGATTCTGAAGTAGGGATGTGCAGAGCAAAATTTTATGTTCATATTTTTTATGTCCGAAAGGGGGTCCCACTTGCGGCCAATATGGACATAAAAAAAATCCAATGAGTTGGGTATATGTACATATGTGCAAAAAAAAAAATTAAACCCCCTCACCCTCCTTAATCCCCCCCCCAGACTTACCACAACTCCCTGGTGATCGAGCGAGGAGTGAGGACGTCATTTCTGCAATCCTTGGCGAGAAGCATGTGACGTCGGTGGCACGTCGAGTGACGCGGCGTCACGTGATTCCCGGCTCGTTCTGCAATCGGCTCGTTCGCGCCTCCTGACCCCCTCAAGCTGGCCAAAAGTTCTTTTTGGGCTGAACGAGCCGTCCGGCGTGAACGAGCCGGGAATCACGTGACGCCGACGTCACGTGATTCCCGGCAAGTTCGCGCCGGATGGCTCGTTCGGCCCAAAAAGAACTTTTGGCCAGCTTGGGGGGGCCTCCTGACCCCCTCAAGCTGGCCAAAAGTTCTTTTTGGGCCGAACGAGCCGTCCGGCGCGAACTTGCCGGGAATCACGTGACGTCGGCGTCACGTGATTCCCGGCTTGTTCGCGCCGAACGTCCGGCGCGAACTTGCCGGGAATCACGTGACGTCGCGTCTGAGTGACGCGGCGCCACGTGATTCCCGGCTCGTTCGCGCCGGACGGCTCGTTCGGCCCAAAAAGAACTTTTGGCCAGCTTGGGGGGGTCAGGAGGCCCCCCCAAGCTGGCCAAAAGTTCTTTTTGGGCCGAACGAGCCGTCCGGCGCGAACGAGCCGGGAATCACGTGACGCCGGCGTCACTCGACGTGCCGCCGACGTCACATGCTTCTCGCCAAGGATTGCAGAAATGGCGTCCTCACTCCTCGCTCCATCACCAGGGAGTTGTGGTAAGTCGGGGGGGGGGGGGTTAAGGAGGGTGAGGGGGTTTATATTTTTATTTTGGCTCAACAATCGCGATTTCCCACATATCGAACATATCTATGTTCGATATGTGGGAAATCCGATCGTTTATGTCGAATCAATTTTTTAAGTAAAAAAAAAATATGAGTTGCGTTTTACTAATGCGGTCAATCCGAATGCACACCCCTATTCTGAAGCTCCTGTGCTTATAAGCATGCTGCTTATAGTCCCAGAGGTATTGTATTTTGTAAGGGTTTCAGTAACAAATAATCAAAGTTCTGCAAACAAACATTTCTCTCTTCATACATGCCATTTTATCTGTTTTCCCTTCCTTCCTGTGGCTCCTCCTCGAGACACGTACTTGGAGTTAATAGTTACCTAATGCTGCTGCTCCCTCTGACAGAATTCCTCTCCATTTTAGTCTCTTCTGCAGGACGAGGTGAGCTGGACTTGTTCTTAGACTCTCACCAGCTCCTATAACACCAACAAATTTTTGAGTGGAAACTTTCTCACACAAACTTCGGTTTCAGCAAAAGAAGTTTAGAATCCAGTGTGCTATATCCATTGCATATCAAGAAGCTGACGGTACTGTATTTTATTATAGTTTAAGAAGAAATTCTTGGGTATATCTTGGAGTACTTCTCCTGTAGCACCAGATATCGTCTGATAGTGGAAGAAGAATAACTTGTAGACCTCTACCTCATTCATGTGCTGATATTAGATATTAAATAATAATTTACTGATTAGTTTAATGCAAATTAAAGTCCATCTTTAAATACTTATGCATTTACAGTTGAATTAATTACAGGTAGAGTGTCTCATTCTGGGTAGGTGTCTTTTCCTTCAGCAAACTGGTCGTGCTTCCCATGGTGATGTGAAATGTGCACTAAAGCTCTCTCAGTGGCTTATCTGGGATTCCTATATCAGGGGACCCCTTCTATTATAGCAAAAACCATCCTACCTCAGTCTCTAGATTCTCCCTGATCACCCATCCCTGTGTCCTGGTCCCTTGTAGGTGGAGATGTGGATGGGGTTCTATGTTCTTAGTTCCTTCCTTTTAGTTATGCTGCAAAGGTAAGTCCTCTAGTTGAAAAGTTAAAAAGTCCTCCTCACAACAAAAATGCAATTTCTTTCTTATTCAAAACTCTTTTTAGACTGGTGTTCTGCTGTCACAGATGCTTGCCATATTCATGGGGGGATTGGGCTCCCTAGTCCTCTGAGTACAGCCTGCGAAGCTGACCTTCCCCAAAGGAGCAGGGTGAACCACAGTCCCTTCAGTGTTAGGGTTCTTCCAGCCTTCCAGCGCCTCACACAGCCAAGCCTGTCACAAGTGCTTGCCTCATTCAAGGAGTGAATGGGCTCACTGGTCTTCTGTCCTGGAGTGCACCCCTCTGGCAGGGTGTACACAGAGCAAACTCCCCTCAAAAGCAGAAACCTGATGAGGCAGGGAGGCCTCATCAAGTAAGGAAGGAAAAAATCTACATGCTCTGATCTGACTCTAGCCATAACTTAAGTCACAAAATGGCTGGTTATAAAGCTAAGAACAACCAATCTCAGCTCTCCTAAGTGGGAGGAGGGCAGGAGGGGGATGGATAGCTCAAATGGTGATACATATCAAGAATGGGAACTAAAAATTTTTAGTGGCGGACTGGGGTGGGGGGGTTCAGCCATACACGTACACTGCATTTCACATATACTGTTTCCTTACACACACACACACACACACACACACACACACACACACTCACCCACTCCATTTCTCAAACACACATTGTCTTCTCACACACACAGATACATGCAATGCATTTCTCAAACACACACTATCTTTCTTCATTCAGCTGGCTAACTTTCTCAGACGTTATCTGGCTAAATTACCTTTTAGGCACTTAATCCGACTAAATTCTAGCCAGGTGATACGTTATCTGGCTAGAATTTAGCAGTATAGGGGCCTCATTTAATAAGTATTTTTCTCATAGACACAGAATGGGAGAGAAGCCTTAGTAAATCAGGCACTAAGTTAGGGGCATTCCAGGGGGTGTAACTGGGAGGAGTTGAGCTAGCTAGATAAGTTATCTGGCTAACTCCAATAATTTATCCAGCTAACTCTGATTGGCCCATAGACCTTCCTAAAGTTAGCCACATAAACTTACCTGGCTAACTTTAGGGTAGCTGGATATTTTCAGCAGCATGGCCATGCCACTGTATATATTTCCTAAGTTAGCCGGATAAGTTTATCCTACTAATTAGCCAAGCTGCACAGTGGCTAAATATGGACCTCACACTGTCAGCTGGGGAGGGGGGAGAGAGGGAGGACAGGATCTGTGAGCAGAGAGGAGTAAGTGCACTGGGGGAGAAGGGCAGTGTACCTCCAGGGGGAGGAGAGAAGAGAGCACTGGGTAAGGAGAAAGGGGTGAAAGCAGAATTTGAGGACAGAGGAGGGAAGGCAGGAGAGCTTAGAGGGGGAGAGAGTGGAGGAGAGCTCTGAGTGTGGGGAGGGGGTGGAATGTAGGGTGAGAGCATTGAGCAGGAAGGAAGTAGAATGAGGTCAGCTGGCAGGGGGAGAGGAGTAAGGGATGAGAGCTCTGGGCCAGGGATGAAGGTGTGGAGGGAGAGCACTGGGCAGACAAGGTGTGGGGTAAGAGCAAAGGGCAGATGAGGAATGTAGGATGAAAGCACAGGCAAGGGGGTAGGGGGGGTGAGCAAACTGGGGGTTATGTGTGTTGGGGGAATGGCACAAAGTGAAAACATTCACCAGGACCCAAGTTAGTCTTGATCCATCACTGATTCATGCATGCTAGGCTGGGCCAATTATTTGCTATATGTGCATGCCTAGAATGGGACAAACATAAGACTGGAACTGGCCCTTCAGAAAATAAGTATTCATGAGTAGTTAAATCAATGCAGATTGTGATAAATTGCAGGAGGATCTGTGAGACTAGAATATTGGGAGTCCAAATGGCAGATGAAATTTAATGTGGACAAGTGCAAGGTGTTGCATATAGGGAAAAATAACCCTTGCTGTAGTTATGGTGCTAGTTACTACTACTTACACGATGTTAGGTTCCATATTAGGAGCTACCACCCAGGAAAAAGATCTAGGCATCATAGTGGATAATACATTGAAATTGTCATCTCAGTGTGCTGTGGCAATCAAAAAAGCAAGCAAAATGTTAGGAATTATTAGGGAGGGAATTGTGACTAAAACGGAGAATGTCATAATGCCTCTGTATTGCTCCATGGTGAGACCACACCTTGGGTACTGTGTACAGTTCTGGTTGCTGCATCTCAAAAGAGATATAGTGCACTTGGGAAGATATAGAGAAGGGCAACCAAAATGATAAAGGGGATGGAACAGCTCCCCTATGAGGAAAGGCTAAAGAGGTTAGGGCTGTTCAGCTTGGGGAAGAGATGGCTGAGGGAGGTATATAAAATTATGAGAGGACTAGAGTAAATAAATGTGAATCAGTTATTTACTCTGTCAGATAATACAAGGATTAAGAGGTACTCCATGAAGTTAGCAAGTAGCACGGAGAAACTTCTTTTTCACTCAACACACAATTAAACTCTGGAATCCGTTGCCAGAGAATGTGGTTAGGGCAGTTAGTATAGCTGTAGGAGAAGTCCATTAACTGCTATTAATCAAGTTGACTTACGGAATAGCCACTAGAGATGTGAATCCTGTCCTCGATCGTCTTAACGATCAATTTCGGCTGGGAGGGGGAGGGAATCGTATTGTTGCCGTTTGGGTGTGTAAACTATCGTGAAAAATCGTTAAAATCGTGAGCCGGCACACTAAACCCCCCAAAACCCACCCCCGACCCTTTAAATTAAATCCCCCACCCTCCCGAACCCCCCCCCAATGCTTTAAATTACCTGGGGATCCGGCGGTGGTCCAGAACGGCGGCGGTCCGGAACGGCCCCCTCAATAGAATCGTGTTGTCTTCAGCCGGCGCCATTTTTCAAAATGGCCGCCGCAAAATGGCGGCGGCCATAGACAAAAACGATTCGACGGAGGAGGTCGTTCCGGACCCCCGCTGGACTTTTGGCAAGTCTTGTGGGGGTCAGGAGGCCCCCCCAAGCTGGCCAAAAGTTTCCTGGGAGTCCAGCGGGGTTCCGGGAGCGATTTCTTGCCGCGAATCGTTTTTGTACGGAAAATGGCGCCGGCAGGAGATCGAGTGCAGGAGGTCGTTCAGCGGCGGTCCGGAACCCCCGCTGAACGACCTCCTGCAGTCGATCTCCTGCCGGCGCCATTTTCCGTACGAAAACGATTCGCGGCAAGAAATCACTCCCAGAACCCCGCTGGACTCCCAGGAAACTTTTGGCCAGCTTGGGGGGGCCTCCTGACCCCCACAAGACTTGCCAAAAGTCCAGCGGGGGTCCGGAACGACCTCCTCCGTCGAATCGTTTTTGTCTATGGCCGCCGCCATTTTGCGGCGGCCATTTTGAAAAATGGCGCCGGCTGAAGACAACACGATTCTATTGAGGGGGCCGTTCCGGACCACCGCCGTTCTGGACCACCGCCGGATCCCCAGGTAATTTAAAGCATTGGGGGGGGTTCGGGAGGGTGGGGGATTTAATTTAAAGGGTCGGGGGTGGGTTTTAGGGGGTTTTAGTGTGCCGGTTTTCCTGCCCTCCCCCTTCCCCCGATTTACGATTTTTTAACGATAAATCGGGGGAATTGGTATTGTATCGTGGCCCTAACGATTTTTTGACGATTTAAAATATATCGGTCGATATTTTAAATCGTCAAAAAACGATTCACATCCCTTAGCCACTGTTATTACTGGCATTGGTAGCATGAGATCTACTTAATGTTTGGGTACTTAGTTGCCAAGTACTTCTTGTAAACTGGATTGGCCACTATTGGAAACAGGATACCTGGGCTTGATTGTCCCTCAGTCTGACCCAGTATGGCAAATTCTTATTTTCTTATGTTTTTATGAGTAGCAGATGAATGGCAGCTTTTAGTCCATTGCATGCAGTCAGGAGTAGCAATGTTTTTTTTATTGTTAAATTGTCAAGAGACATAGTTGCAGGAGGAAAACCTTTGAGCAGTACATGATTTGTAAGAAATCCTTCGTGTTGCACTGAGGTACCTAAAATGGCAATTTAATTTTGATCAATCTGTTACTACAAATGGAGTGCATTAGAAATGGAGTGCATTAGAATTTCAGTAGTTTAAGCTCCATTTGGCCAAAGTCTTCATCTTTCTTAAGGAAAAAGGGAAGTGCAATGCAGACATTTGGCTGAATGGGAAAACTCATTTGGAAATATGGTACTTGGAAGTCGGTATTGAGGCAATCATAAGGAAGATACAGGAGCTAAGGTGCATTTCATTTATATTCAGTAAAGCTGTTATATGAAGGCTTCAGTAGCACAGAGAATGAGAGCCCATAAGTGATTCCTGAAACCTTGTACCAGGTAGAGAGCTTTGCCTGTCAAGAATGACGACAGTGCAGCAGCTTGGCATGGGGAGGTCTCTCTCTTCCTGCCACTTGCATGGCAAGCAATGAGCACAAGTCTATAAATGAACTAGAGAGTGATCTACCCAGCCTTCCTTGGATATATCTGCCCTCTTCAAACTGCAGGAAGGAAGCATAGTGATGCAGGGTGTAGGAATCATCATTAAAACCTGGGAACCTCGTTCAGAATTGCCACGTATGCAGCACAGATCACCTGCACATTCAGCGAATGACAGTGCTTGCTGTTGCAGAGCAAGGCTTCTCTTTCACTGGGTGGGACAAGTGCAATGTGTGTGCGTACAATTGCACTCATCACATTTGATACCCCAGCCATGTTATAAAAGTGCTCTTTGAGGTCTTGCTATTGTTGCCTCTGATTAGGGAATTCAATATGATTCCTGGTATGGTTCCTCATGGTTCGTAGTACCTGGTGTAAACATCAAGAGAAGATGGCCTGCCCCATTCCTCAAATTACAGCCACTGTCGCTTGAAAAAAAAAACCCCTGAAACAAGAAAATGTAGTGAGTTCAGGGATTGACATGATCAGGTGTGGCATAAGACCCATCTGTCAGAGGATCAAGATATTCTTTAAGATCCTCATATAAGACCAAAATGGCTACTGTGCTCAGTTGGTACCTTTGGACCAGCTTGAGAAGACCAAGGAGTGTGGAGCACTCATGGAAAATGCATGCATGATGTGGCCTTATTTCTCTTCTCTGAGGCCCAGCTTGCTGGGGCACCAACACCTGCTCCTGCTGCTGTCCCTGCTGTAGTTTATCTGCACCTACTGTTATCTTGCACTGCAGCTTCTGCTCTGCCTCTGGCGCCAGCTCTGGTTTAGCTCCATCTCATTCGGCATGCTACCTGCAGCAGACAACAGAAACCAAATGAAACCATGGTGACTGGACTCAAGTGACATGGCTAGGTACTCTTGTATAGCCAGTCAACTGTGTGCGTGTGGCTAGGATGATGCCACCATTAGTGTTGGTTACCTTGCTAAAATGCGGTAATGCGAGTTAAAGATGAAAATCAGTTTAATTCCACTTTCAAAACCTATGTTAGCATCAATATGCATTATTTCTCTGTTCGTTAATTTCAAATTTGGTTGTTTTCATAAATTTCTACCCCATTTCTGTCCCTTCCCTCATTAGCATAAAATTCTGCACTGTTGACTTAGCACATATTATTATTAAGTGTGGAAAAATAGGATGTAGTATTTGAATACTGTGCACTATTTTCCCTTGCTAAGATGTTTGTGCAGCATAGTAAATAGATCACTTACAGGCTGATACAGTACAGTGCGCTGTTTACCGGCATTTGGACGCATGTTTTCGACGTGCTAGCTTTACCCCTTATTCAGTAAGGGGAAATAGCGTTTTTTATGCGCTAGCATTACCCCTTATTCAGTAAGGGGTAATAGCGAATGAAAACGCGTATCCAACCCCCCCGAGACTAATAGTGCCCGCAACATGCAAATGCATGTTGATGGCACTTTAGTCATTCCCGCACGATACAGTAAGTAAAATGTGCAGCCAAGCCGCATATTTTACTTTAAGAAATTAGTGCCTACCCAAAGGTAGGCGTTAATTTCTGCCAGCACTAGGGAAGTGCACAGAAAAGCAGTAAAAACTGCTTTTCTGTGCACCCTCCGACTTAATATCATGGCGATATTAAGTCGGAGGCCCCCAAAGTTAAAAAACGTTAAAAATAAAAAAAAAACTTAAAATGGGCCTGCGGCTCGCGGGTTGAAAACCGGGCGCTCAATTTTGCCGGTGTCCGGTTTCCGAACCCATGGCTGCCAGCGGGTTTGAGAACCGATGCCGGCAAAATTGAGCGTCGGCTGTCAAACTCGCTGACAGCCACCGCTTCCATCAAAAAAGGTTAGTAGGGGGGGATTTAGGTAGGGCTAGGGGGGTGGGTTAGATAGGGGAAGGGAGGGGAAGGTGGGGGGAGGCGGAAGGAAAGTTCCCTTCGAGGCCGCTCCGATTTCGTAGCGGCCTCGGAGGGAACGGGCAGCGCGCGCAGGGCTCAGCGCGCACAAGTTGCACAAATGTGCACCCCCTTGCGCGCGCTGACCCCGGATTTTATAAGATACGCGCGGCTATGCACGTTTCTTATAAAATCCGGCGTACTTTTGTTTGCACCTGGTGTGCGAACAAAAGTACACGCGCGCTGTTTTTTAACAAAAGATTGGACATTTTGATTATTAAATAAATAAGCTTTTAGCATAACTTATGCGCGTAACCCTTTTAAAATCCGGCCCTATGGTGGGAGGACTATAAAATTAATAATCTACATCCAGATCTAGATCCCTCATGTTTTAAGGAAGCAAGTAAAACTGTTTTAAAAAACATACCTGACATAGCAAAACAGAACTATAAAAGATACAGAGCTATTACAGTTAACAAAAAAGGTGATTGATCCGAAGGCACTGGTACATATGAAAAGTTTATTAAATAAAGATAAGCAACTTCTAGTCTAGTAGGAAAGACTTGACTTCTCTCCAACAGAAAGCTATGTACTATCTACAGTATTTCAGAAACAAACTCCATACATTTGGAAACAAATCTGGCAGACTTGGCTAGAATGGTAAGTAGCCAAAATTTATCAAATCAAGCTACAGCTATTAAACATGAAAAAGGAATCCTAATAACTTAACTTTGACTACAGAATTAAAGAGGGATTTTTGTTCTTGTTATGCAAAACTGCATGCCAAATTCCAGGAGAACCTTATGAATAGAGAAACTTTTTTCAGTGATATCAGCTTGCCAAGAATGTCCCTGGAGCAATGACAAAAATTAAATGTTCCTAGTAATCTAGAAGGAATTACAAGGTAATCAAAGATCTCAAACTAACAAAGGCTCTTGATCCAGATGGTATAAAATCAGAATTATATAAGATCTTGGGAGACCTTATTGTTGGGAGACCTTTTTGTTCCTCATGAGACCTTATTGTTCCTCATGAGAGGCTTCTAGGAAAAGTAAAAAGTTATGGGATAGGTGGCGATGTCCTTTCGTGGATAGCAAACTGGCTAAAAGACAGGAAACAGAGAGTAGGATTAAATCGACAATTTTCTCAGTGGAAGAGAGTGGACAGTGGATGGAGTGCCTCAAGGATCTGTATTGGGACCCTTACTTTTCAATATATTCATAAATGATCTGGAAAGAAATACGACGAGTGAGATAATCAAATTTGCAGATGACACAAAATTGTTCAGAGTAGTTGACCTGCTACTAGACCTGCTCTCAAGTCTAAATTTTACCCCCCAAGTAAACCACCCCACACATAAAGCAGGATACGCCCTTGACCTGATTTTTACTAACAGTTTCTTCACGGACACCTCTATTTCATAACCCCAGTTCCCTGGTCTGATCACTATCTTCTATCTTGCAAGTCTCAATTGAACTACAACCTCCCTTCTAACGATAATAACAAACAAAAAATATTCAAATACCGTCCTCCCTTTCAAACTAATCCCCTCCTTCGTGAGCTGGGACATCAACTAGCGAATCTTGATCTATCAAACATAAACAACGCTATTCAATCCTGGTCTCATATCACAGAAAAAACTGCCAATATCGTTAACCCAGAGAAAATCAAACGTCTGAAGAACAAAAAAGAAAATCAAAACCCTTGGTACAACTCCACTCTAAAAAACATGAAAAATGCTCTCAGGAAAATTGAAAAAGAATGGCAAAAAAACAAGCTCCCCTTAACACTACAGAAGTACCGTACTCAACTAGCTGCATACAAAAAATCTATCCAAAACACAAAACGGGACTACTATGGTAAAAAAATAATAAACTCCACTAATAAATCGAAATCCTTGTTCAACATTGTAAACAACCTCATCACAGATAACAGCATCCCTACTGTTTCTGTCTCCAAAAAAAACCTAAGCCAAGACTTAGCTATCTTTTTCAACGACAAAATCTCCAAAATCATAGACTCCCTCAACTCTACATCAAACTTGCATATGCAAATGCAAACTTCAACAAATAACATCTCTCCCTGGTTCGAATTCAGACACATCTCCATCTTGGAAACTGAAAAAATGATTAAAAAAATCAACCCTGCACGACATGATTTAGACTCCATTCCCACTCGAGCTCTTAAGGAAATTGCTCATCCTTTAGCCCCAACAATTGCAGCAATCATCAACAAATCCCTAGAAGAAGGCGAGCTACCTCCCATGCTTAAAATTGCCACTATCACACCTCTTTTAAAGAAAAAATACCTCAACCCTGACGACCTTAACAATTACTGCCCGATTTCTAATCTACCCTTCTTTGCCAAATTGACTGAGAAGGCGGTACTGAAACAACTCAATGATCATTTAGATGACAACAAAATCCTTTACCCCACCCAATTTGGTTTTAGGAAAAACCACAGCACTGAAACCCTCTTACTCAACCTTTCCAATACAATACTAAGAGGTCTTGACAACAAAAAAGGATATTTACTGATTCTTCTAGACCTCTCCGCAGCCTTCGATACGGTGGACCACAATTTGCTTATTTCTAGTCTGGAAGCCATTGGTCTCGCTGAAAAAACCCTAAGTTGGTTTTCATCCTTCCTGAAAAATAGATTTTTCAGAGTCTCCTACAACAACTCTTCTTCAAATGCCATCCCCCTCAATACAGGTGTACCACAAGGATCAGCACTCTCTCCCATTCTGTTTAATATCTACCATATTCCGCTATGCCATCTCCTATCCAAACTTGATATTACCTATTACATGTACGCCGATGATATTCAAATTCTCATTCCAATTTCCTCCTCCATTGAAGATTCTATGTCTAGAGCTGCCTCACTCCTTGATTCAATCAGAAACATGTTACTCCAGCTCAAATTATGCTTAAACATGAACAAAACCGAATGCATTCTAATCGCCAGAAATAATGCCAGACCAAAAATTATCCCACCTTTCCAATTCAACAACACCACCATCCAACTCAAAGACAACGTTAAAGACTTGGGCTTCTGGATTGATAGCGATCTAAACTATAAAATACACATCTCTTCAAAAATAAAAGAAGGATTTCATAAATTACATGTAATCAAACACCTAAAACCTCTGCTTCACCCCCATGATTTCAAAACCGTCCTTCAAACCCTAATCTTCTCTGGTCTGGACTATTGCAATTCTCTACTAATTGGCTTACCTAAATCATCCCTAAGACCCTTACAACTTCTTCAGAATGCTGCTGCCAGAGTTCTGACGGGTAAAAGAAAATTTGATCATATCACACCCGTACTCAAGCAATTACAATGGCTCACAATTGAACAAAGAATCGAATTTAAGATCCTCTCAACTTTACAGAAAGCAATATACAAAGCAGACTACACCGCACTTGATGACATCATTCATATCCAGTACTCTCCACGCACAACAAGATTAACTAGTAAACTACAGCTAGTGATCCCATCACTCCCATATGCTAAACTCTCTTCCACCAGAAACAGAGCCATTTCTATCATCGGCCCAAAACTGTGGAACTCCTTACCTCAGTTCCTCACCTCTCAAGAAAACCCAAAATCTTTTAAGAAAGAACTAAAAGCCTGGCTACTCTGCCAATCTCATACTGACAGCCTGCACAACAATCTCAAAACTTAATCCCACAGCTTCCCTTATTTTGTCATTTATTCCCCCCCTCTGTCTAATCATCCTGTTTCCTACAGATATCTAAGACTATTTTATCATTATACTTGATCTCAGTCTATTCAATGTACCTTTCCTTTGGTACACCTTATCTGGTTTATATTCAATGTGCCTATCCTTTGGGATAGCTTGCCTTGTCCATATGTTTGACATGACAGTTCTCAGATTGTTAAATGTTGTTTTTTCTTCCATGTCTTCAATAGTTTTATGTAACAGGTTGTTATAATTGTAAACCGGAGTGAAGGCTACTCTGCTCTACCTCGGTATATAAAAAAAAATGCTAAATAAATAAATAAATAAATAAATAAATAGTTAAATCACAAGCAGATTGTGATAAATTGCAGGAAGACCTTGTGAGACTGGAAAATTGGGCATCAAAATGGCAGATGAAATTTAATGTGGATAAGTGCAAGGTGATGCATATAGGGAAAAATAACCCATGTTATAGATACACAATGTTAGGTTCCATATTAGGTGCTACAACCCAAGAAAGAGATCTAGGTGTCATAGTGGATAACACATTGAAATCATCAGTTCAGTGTGCTGCGGCAGTCAAAAAAGCAAACAGAATGTTGGGAATTATTAGAAAGGGAATGGTGACTAAAACGGAAAATGTCATAATGCCTCTGTATCGCTCCATGATGAGACCGCACCTTGAATACTGTGTACAATTCTGGTCGCCGAATCTCAAAAAATATATAATGGCGATGGAGAAGGTACAGAGAAGGGCTACCAAAATGATAAGGGGAATGGAACAACTTCCCTACGAGGAAAGACTAAAGAGGTTAGGACTTTTCAGCTTGGAGAAGAGACGACTGAGGGGGGATATGATAGAGGTGTTTAAAATCATGAAAGGTCTTGAACGGGTAGATGTGAATCGGTTATTTACTCTTTCGGCTAATAGAAAGACTAGGGGGCACTCCATGAAGTTAGCGTGTGGCACATTTAAAACTAATCGGAGAAAGTTCTTTTTCACTCAATGCACAATTAAACTCTGGAATTTGTTGCCAGAGGATGTGGTTAGTGCAGTTAGTATAGCTGTGTTTAAAAAAGGTTTGGATAAGTTCTTGGAGGAGAAGTCCATTACCTGCTATTAATTGAGTTGACTTAGAAAATAGCCACTGCTATTACTAGCAACGGTAACATGGAATAAACTTAGTTTTTGGGTACGTGCCAGGTTCTTATGGCCTGGATTGGCTACTGTTGGAAACAGGATGCTGGGCTTGATGGACCCTTGGTCTAACCCAGAATGGAATGTTCTTATGTTCTTGAACCTTTGCAACATGTCTAATAATTTTTATGATAAAAATAGATTCCTCTTGAACTCTAATTTAGCAGCTATAACTATCATTCATAGGAAAGGAAGGGATGCCTGAATCTGCCCTATAACTCTCACTAATCAAGATCTTAAAATTTTAGCCAGAATTATAACTAACAAATTTAAACTCATTATCCCTACACTTATTGCAAAAGACCAAATAGGTTTTGAACTAAATAGACATGCAGTCTCCTTTGTTCAATGACTAATTGCAGTTACACAGTCAGCTAAGAATAATGAAAATAAGGCTTTGCTACATAATATTCTTGCAGAAAAAACGATTGATAAAAGTATCTGGGAACTATATGGCTGATATACAGCTGCTGAGCAGTTAATTAGCTGGGGTTTATTGATCATTAGGGATGTGAATTGGGTGCCCAATCGTTCACGCTTTTGGGTTCGTCTGGCCGCAGGAAAATCTCGTTTTCCCGCGGATCACCATTTTTTTTTTTAGTGAAAAATCGTTTTCGGGTTAGTGCGCGCTAACTCCCGTTAGCGCGCACTAACTCATGTTAGCGCACGCTAACAAAAATAGCAAAAAGTAAAAAAAATAATAAAAATAAATGTTTTTTTGTTAGCGCGCGCTAACCCGAAAAATGATTTTTACGAAAATTCGGGGGGAAAAGTGATCTTTTCTTTTTTTACCCGATATAGTAATGAATTTAGAAATATCGCATGATATTTCAGTTCGTTAGAAAAACAATTCACATCCCTATTGATCATCTCTAAGAATGTTTGGAAAGCCAAATTTGAAGATCTAGGTGGGGATTCACAGTACGAAACTTTATTGCTTAGTTGTTACTGCTGGCTTTTCCATCTATTTGACTTACTGTCCTCCTAAACTATTGTTTGCGAATGTTTCTCCATTTTTTAAGCAATTGTTAGCTTCCAAAACTCACCTTAATAATATGATCATCTTAGGAGACTTCAATCTCCCAATTGACAATTCTTCTCCCTCTGCACATTGTACCTTGTTTTTGGATAGTCTTGCCTCTCTAGGCTGGCATTAGATAGTACAGGGTGCTACCGATCGGTTAGGCCATACACTTGACCTTATTTTTGTTAATTCCTTGTCCAAATCACACAGCCTGTGGTTCGTTTCTATTTAAAAAGTGCCCTGGTCGGATCATTCCTTAATTCATTTTTCTTTTTTAGCCCATTCCAAACCTAATACTCTGCCTAAAGTGTATCTTTCTCAATCTCATGAAGGACATTTTGATGACACCCAGTTTTTCTTCTCCCTTAATTTCTTCTCAACCCAAGAATTTGGATGATCTGATTATGTTCTGGAATGACTCTTTCACTTCTGTGCTTGACTCAATAGCACCTTTTAAATCCGTTAGGACTTTTCAAAAGAAGTCCCAACCTTAGCTCACCCCGATCTTAAATCTTTACGAAGGACATTCAGATGTAGAAGCGTCAGTGGCGCAAGTCACCTTCTCCATGTTTAGTGTCTAATTTCAAGTTACTTTGGAATCAGTATCATATGCAAATTTTGAAAGCAAAAAAAGGATTTCTACTCTAAACGGAGCAGGAAAATTACATAAAACCCCAATGCTTTATTTCAATTTGTCAGACATCTTACTAGTACTCCAATTCATCTTGATGTTTTCCTGATGATGTCCTTTCTGCAGAGTCTTTTTAAAGTAATTTTAGACTTAAAATTGAGAACCTTAGTTTAGGTTTCTCTAATGTTCTGGACTCCTGAATTTACTGATTCCACTTGGATGACTTTTTCAAATCTTTCTCAAACTGAGATGAGTAGTAATATTATTTCTGCTATGAGTAATGTGTACTGTCCAGAGAACAACTGACTAGTGGCTTTATTTAAAGTTATGAAGGAAGTCATCACTCCTATTTTGACTTCCATTGTCAACTTATCACTTGAGACGGGCTATCTTCCTGCTAGCCTAATAAAAGTAGTTGTCAAGCCCCTTTTGAAAAAGTCGGGTCTGGATATTTCAGATCCAAGTAGTTATAGTCCCATCTCTTCACTGCCATCTGTATCTAAGCTCATTGAGAGTGTAGTTTTACAGCAACTTACAGATTCCATGGAAACCATCAATTTGGTTTCAGACGTATGATGAGTACAGAACTGTTACTACTTTCCCTAACTGATACATTTAAAAGAAGTTTAGACCACAGCCAGCAGTATCTTCTTGTGTCTCTAGACATTTCCGCTGCCTTTGACACCGTTGATCATGGCATACTCCAGTATCGATTAACAGGTATGTGGCATTGCAGGCAAAGTGCTGGACTGTTTTACTTCTTACCTAAGTAATCACTCACAGCCAATCAAATGTAAGAATGACCACTCTCAGTGGTCTGTAATGAAAACGGGCATGATTCACGACTCTGCAGTGTTGGCAGTATTATTTAACTTCAGTAAATTGTTCATGAGTATCTGTGATGGCTATAAAATCTATGCCGATGATCTTCAATTTTTCATTCATCTTCATTCAACTTGGCATGATACCATCGAGCACTTGAAAATTTGTATGTATGGTTACATCACAACAAGTTGTCTCTTAATATGGCAAAAACTGAATTTTTATTGATCAGTAGAACACATTCCTCGAGCCAGCATACTTCTATTTCTTTTGTGAATGTCTTTCTCTACCTGTGAACCGATTAAGAGTCTTGGTGTTTAAATTTATTCTCATCTTTCTCTCCATACTCAAATTAAAGCTACTATTAGATCATTAAATATAATCTTTGTGAACTTGCAGGCTTAAAGCACCTGTTACATTATCACGATTTCCGCACTATTGTGTAGGCCTCTATCTTCCCTGTCATCGATTATTGCAACACCCTTTATCTAGGGCTGCCATATAGCTCTCTATAATCCATTACAACTTTTGATAAATGCTACTGCACCATTGATTTCTGGAACAAAACACCAACAACACATTACTCCAATGCTTGTAGATTTACAGTGGCTTCCAATAGAGCAGCCAATTGCTTATAAACCTGGCATGACAGTATTTACATTGATAAATTCAAACACATGCCCATGGGCTAATGCACTTCTCAAAATCTATTAGCCCTCCCGTCAATTACAATCATCCCAACGAGGTATGCTGGATGTGCCTTCTGTTAGACTTGCTCATCTTTTGACCACAAGAGTATCTGCCTTTTCTGTTGCTGCACCTGCATTTTTTAACACTCTCCTGATTGAATTAAAGGTAGGTCAGTGCACTAAAATATTTAGACTATCTTTAAAAAAACTTCCTCTTAAGGCAAGCTTTTGGTTAATCATCTTGACAACATAATTATAACTAGTTGAATAACCCAAAACTCTAGATACACAAGAAATTATAGGCCCTTTGAGCTCATTTGGGGGTAGATTTTTTAAAAAAGCGAGTTCGCGTACTTTTGTTTGTGCACCAGGCGCAAACAAAAGTACGCTGGATTTTATAAGATACGCGCGTAGCCGCGCGTATCTTCTAAAATCCTGGATCGACGCACGCAAGGCTGCCGATTTTGGGCAGCCGGCGCGCGCCAAGCCACGCAGCCTGTCTCCGTTCCCTCCGAGGCCGCTCCAAAATCAGAGCGGCCTCGGAGGGAACTCTATTTCGCCCTCCCCTCACCATCCCCTCCCTTCCCCTACCTAACCCACCCCCCTGGCCCTATCTAAACCCCCCCCTACCTTTATCCACGGATTTACGCCTCCTGGAGGGAGACGTAAATCCACGCGTGCCAGCGGGCTGCTGGCGCGCCAAGACCCGACCCGGGGGTGGTTCCGGAGGGCGCGGCCATGCCCCCAGAATGCCCCGGCCCGAAACCACGCCCACGGGCCCGCCCCCGAAACGCCGCATCCCGCCCCCAAAACGTCACGTTGTTCGGCCCCGCCCCTGGCACGCCCCGACACGCCCCCTTCGAAAAACCCCGGGACCTACGCGCGTCCCGGGGCTCTGCGCGCACCGGCGGCCTATGGAAAATAGGCGCGCCGGCGTGCAGGGCCCTGCTCGCGTAAATCCGGGCGGATTTACGCGAGCAGGGCTTTTAAAATCCGCCCCTTGGCCTTTTAAGTGAATTTATGTAATCTTTTTATGTTTGTTATTACTATGAAATGTTTTAGTCTTTGTTATTGTATAATGCATTTTATTTTATTTTATGTGTGTTTTGCTATACATCACTTAGGCTATCATGTTAAGCAATTAATAAATTGGAATAAATGAAATGAAATGAAATTAACCAGAATATTCAGCAGCACAGCATTGCCTCTGAATATACCCAGCTATCTTAAAAGTTAGCTGGATAGGTATATCTGACTAACTTTAGACTTACCTACAAAGCAACCAGAATTAGCTGGTTAGGTTAACTGGCTAACTCCGAATATCAGCTAACTCCGTTCTTATCCAGAATGCCTATCGTCCGTCCCAGAAATGCCCCCAACATATCCAGCTAAATTGCTTAACTATGATATTCAGTGATTTATCCAGCTAAACCCAAAATGAATTTTTCCCGAAATTTCAGGGAAAAGTCTGTTGGGTTTCGGGCTCCCCAATCCAGGACGAATTAAGCAATTTTGTTGAAATTTCCTAATTCATCCTGGACGAATGCATATCCTTAAGCAGCACAAGATACATGGCCTAGACCATCTATCTTGTGCATCTATATTGGGTGCCCAGAATTTTTTTTTCAAAACTTTGGTATTTTTAATTCAATCTGCTTTCTGTGATTCCTCCTACATATTATTGTGACGATATTAAGTGGAGGTATCACAGAAAGCAGGAAATGTTCTTTTCCAGTAAGTCCTTTGAGCGCAGCATACCCTTTCTGCATTACAATGGGCGCATTGGCTGCATGGGAAATGTTTCGAATCATGTAGATTAAATAATAGCCTCATCTACATGGAATTTACATATGATGAGCACTATTAGCTATGTGCTCAATTGGAAAAGAGTTTTGGATGTGCTAATTCCCATATTGCATTGGGGGTTATGGACGGGCATCCAAAACGTGTGTCCAATCATGTGTTAAGTCAAGCAGTGGTCGCAGCGCACAGTATTGCATCAGTCTGTTAATTTTTTCAGTCAGAACCCAAAACAGCAGCTGGCTGTGAAATCAGTGAGTCTCTTGGAGAGTGAGGATGCTGAGAAGGGTTGAGAATGGCAAAGGGAGGGAACCTCTGTATAATGGGGAAGGGCTGGTAGCAAGCAAGAACTTGACATCACGATAGAGCAGTGCTGAGATGATGGAAGTTGGTAAGGCACAACTGTGAGCACATGAGCAATAGCACAACAGCAGTTGGTATCTGAGACAGAGTGTGCATATGTGGGTTTCTTTCTTTTCTCTGACACATGGCACACACACACTCTCTCATGCTGTCAGTGTGTGCGTGTCTGTGACTGAGTGTGTGTGTGAGTGTGTGTGTGCGTGCACATGTGACCCAGCTTTGCCTGTAACTAAGTTCTCTTTGAGATTCTAGCATAGGCAGTTGTTGAGCTTTTGAATCCTAACCTACTCCTGAAAGAGGGGAGATCCTTTTATCCAGAATGGGATTTGGTTATTGGTTTTTGTACCCTTGCTACCAGTTTAAGGCAAGGGTAGGGAGAATAAATAATTTTCGTTGGTAGTTATAGACTGTTCTTTCAACCAGAGCTGCTGGGTTTTGGATCATCTTTAAGATTTAGTATTTTTGAACAATGGTGTTTTCACTTACCTGATGTGAGAGAGTATATAATACCTTAAAGGACTGGCCACAGCTATCTGTATCAGTCCTCTTTAAGTCCCAACCCAGCAAGGGATTCTGGGCTAGGATGGATCACTGCAGACCAGGGATAAGAGCAGGGGCGGTTCTATAATGAGGCAGGGTGAGGCGGCCGCCTCAAGCAGCAGAATTTTGAGGTTGCAAAAAATGTCTTCAGAAAACGGCCCCTACAGTGTCTGCCTCCCACTGCACCTGCCACTGCCTCGGCTGCTTGCCTCTTACACTGCCCTCGGAGTTTACAAACTGCACCGGTCTGGGAAAAAAAAAAGATGCAATTTCCTGTCACCGAAGTGCAGTCACTGCACAAGCTCACCACTTCCTACTGCCTTCCTTGTGCTTTGGCTGTTGAAAACATGGACCCTTGAGCCGGCTAGAGTTTGTAGAGAATCCGCTGAAGAAAGGCCCGCAGCGGAACCCGTAGCCAAGAGACAGAATTGAACCAGGAGACCCGACAGGACCTTCACCTATGCCAACCCACGTTCCCTGCAGGTTGAGCCCTTGGGTGCCAGGGCCAGCAGGACTTAGGTGGGGGGTCTCCTGGCAAAGAGGAATCCGGTGAGAGGTCCTAGTCTAGGCAGGCAGCGAAGCAGAGGAAACGGAGATAGTCCAGAGGTCGTGGCAGGCAGCAGAGATGCAAGATGAGAAGTCAGGCCGGAAGTCAGGGCAGACAGCAGACTGGCGGAGACCGGAGACAAGCAAAGGATCAGGACAGGCAGCAAACAAGGAATACCAGGAGACAAGCTGAAGTCAGGAACCAGAGAGTCAAGCCAAGGTGGGAGCAGGAACTGGAATACGGAGGCAGGAGTGGAGAAGGAACTTGAAGACAGTAATGCAGGAGCTGGAACGGAAAAACAGCAACTAGCTACTCAACCGAGTCGACCTATTGCTAAGGCAAAGCAGGAAGGACTGAAGTGGCCTATTTATAGGCCTGTGTGGATGACGTCTTGTTAGGGGCCGGGCCGAGGTTTCCCGCCGTGGCCCCTTTAAATCTTGCAGTGCTGCATGCGCACCTAGGGGTGTAGTCCCCTGCAGTGTTCGGTGGCTTCTCCTTCATTGGGAGAGAACACCGCTGGGAGTCCTTGCCACTTGACCGAGGAGCATGGAGGAGCTGGCAAGAAGCCCCTGCTTCTGCGGGTAAGTGAGGAGGGGGCCCGGTCACGGCTGCCCGCAGCCAGGTTTCCCAACAGTACCCCCCTTTTCACCCCCTTCCCAGGGGTCTTGGCTTGTTAGAGTATTCTTGATGGAACTGGAGTAGTAAAGACTTATCAAGAATGTTGGAGGCAGGCTTCCAAGTGTTCTCCTCAGGTCCAAAACCCTCCCACGAGATCAGGTATTCCCATCTGCGATGATAGAACCAAACATCAAGGACCTCGTGAACTTGATAGATGGGCTCTTCGTCAGCCACCACATCTGGAGTCTTTGGTGGAAGAGGGTGAAAGCATGAGAGAATCACAGGTTTGAGCAGCAAGACATGGAAAACATTGTGTATCCTCAGACTAGCAGCAGGCGTAAATGGTAGGACACTGGGCCAAGTCGATCGGTGATTACAAAAGGTCCAAAGTGCTTAGGTGCCAAGCGCATAGATGGGATGCGAAGGCAAATATGGCGCGTACTCAGCCAAACCTGATCACCAGGGTTAGAGTGGAGCCTTGCGACGACATCTATCAGTATCCTTTTTAGCGGCCTCCGCTGCTTGTAGCAAGTTGCCCTGCGTGGACACCCAGAGGGAATGGAGCTGTCAGGCAGAAAGTTGGACCGCTGGCGATGGTACAGTCAACGGAAGAGGTAAGGTTAGCTTAGGTTGCTTACCAAATACCACTTGAAAAGGAGAGGCTTTAGTTGCTGAATGTATGTGGAGACTGTAGGAAAATTCAGCCCAGGGCAACAGGGCTACCCAATCATCCTGTTTCTCATCCACAAAGGTATGTAGGAATGTCTTCAAGGAACGGTTGGTCCGTTCAGCTTGACCATTGCCTTGTGGGTGGAAGGCTGAAGTGAAGTCTAGGTGGACCCCAAACTTCCTGCAGAGTGCCTTCCAATATTTCGTCTTGAACTGTGGTCCTCTGTCTGAAGCAATTGCTGTGGTAGGCCATGCAATCGAAAGATATGCTGCATGAAGAGCTTGGTGAGTTCTGGTGCCGTAGAAAGCTTGGAGAGAGGCACGAAGTGTGCCATCTTCGAGAATCTGTCTACCGTGACCCAGATGACTCTATTTCCCTCCAATAGGGGCAGGTCCACTACAAAATCCATAGAAATATGGGTCCACGGTTCCGTTGGTACAGGCAAGGGCTGTAATAGCCCCCAGGGGCGACCGGGTAATGGCTTTTGCCGGGTGCATGTGGGGCAAGAACTGACGTATTCTTGAACATCCCGAGTGACTTGTGGCCACCAGTAGTGGCAGGTAAGGAGTTCTGGCCCTTCCTGGATGCCTGGCCAATAGAGAATCGTGTGCCCAAGCAAGAACTTTTCTGCAATGGCATAGTGGGATGACTGTCTTGCCTGCAGGGACCAAATCTGTAGCGGTCAAAAAGACCTTAGCTGGGTCTAGAATGTACTGTGGGACTGCTGGTGTGTCTTCGAGCTCTGTGGTGCGAGAGAGAGCATCCGCTCTAGTATTCTTAGCTGCTGGACGATATAATAGCGTGAAATTGAAGCGGCTGAAAAACAAAGACCAGCGGGCTTGTCGAGAGTTCAGGCATTGAGCTTTACACAGATATTCCAAATTCTTATGGTCGGTGTAAACTACAATGGGGTGTTGGGCCCCCTCCAGCCATTGCTGCCATTCCTCGAAAGCCATCTTAATGGCTAAGAGCTCCTTATCTCCTATGCCATAGTTCCTCTCAGCGGGAGAGAACTTTTGTGAGAAGTAGGAGCAGGAAAGAAGAGGGCCATTACTGGAAACCTGACTAAGGACTGCACCTACAGCCAGGTCTACCTCCACAATGAAGGGTCGCAAAGGATCGGGGTGCTGTAGACACACATCGAGTAGGAAGGCCTGCTTCAAATTGTCGAAGGCTTGGATTGCTTCTGGTGACCATTCCTTGGCATTAGCTCCTTTCCTTGTTAAAGCAGTAAGGGGGACTACTCTTTGAGAGTAGTGAGGTACAAAATGGCGATAAAAGTTCACAAAGCCAAGGAAGCGCAAGGCCTTGATTCCTGTAGGCTGTGGCCAGTTTCAGATGGCGGAGACCTTCTCGAGGTCTATGTGAAACTCAGTGGTGGATACTATGTAACCTAGAATCGGCGGGGATACCTGTTTGAAAACATATTTCTCCACTTTACCAAAGAGGTGATTCTCCTGGAAACGTTGTAGCACCTTATGTACGTCTCGTCGATGAGTGGTAAGATCCTTAGAATATGAGTACGTCATCCAGGTACACAATTACAGAGGATTGAAGCATGTCTCTAAGTACTTCATTCATGAGGTTTTGAAAAACCGCTGGGGCATTACATTTATTTATTTATTTATTTAAAGAATTTATATACCGGGGTTCCTGTATAGTATACATATCACCCCGGTTTACAAGGAACCAAAACTATCGCTAAGGAACCGTAACTATCGCTTCATTTAGCGGTTTACCTTGAACATTTAGCGGTTTACATTGAACATTTAGCGGTTTACATTGAACATAGTTAATTTGAGAAAACATAATAAAACATAAATAAACATAAATAAACATAAAATAGTTAATTTGAGAAAAAGTATATAATATGGTTAACCAGTTAATAACTAAAAGGCAGGTTAATAAGTACATAAGTAAGTAAATAACATTGAACTTGATAGAATCTGGTAACAGGATAAAATATAGTGTTGCATATGCTTAAGTACAGTTTCGTGTTAATTTCTTCAGAGAGATATAAGCTGGGGAAGATACGGAGGATATGAAATGCCTTTTTTCTTGCTCATTAGTTCTATGGGAAAGCTTGTTCGAACAACCAAGTCTTAAGTTTCTTTTTAAATAACCCAAAGGGTTTAAATAACCCAAAGGTTTTTTTTTTTTTTAAAAAAAGGGGTTTTTTTTGGGTTTAAATAACCCAAAGGGCATTACCAGGGACTCATAATGCCCAACCCGCGTGTTAAAGGCGGTTTTCCATTCATCGCCTGGTTTAATTCGCACCAAATTATATGCTCCCCTTAGATCCAGCTTGGTGAAGAGCTTAGCCCCCTGCAGACGGTCCAGGAGCTCCGGGATGAGTGACAGCGGGTATCTATCCCAGCGAGTAATGGCGTTAAGCCCTCGGTAGTCTATGCAGGGTCTGAGGTTTCCATCTTTTTTGGTGACAAAAAAGAATCCAGCTCCTACTGGAGACGTTGAAGGCTGAATAAATCCTCTGTCCAGGTTTTCCTTGATGTGCTGTGCCATGGCCTGTGTTTCGGGTAGTGATAGGGGTTACACACATCCCTGGGGAGGCATCGTTCCTGGTAGAATCTCTATAGCGCAGTTGAAGGATCGGTGCTCTGGGAGTATCTCGGCCTGTTCTTTAGAAAAGATGTCAGCGAATTCCATGTAATGCATTGGTAATGATACTGCTGTGGTTGCTAAAGAAATACTAGGGCTTGGTAAGTCGAGTAAACACTCTGAGAAACAAGTAAGGCTCCATGCTGTGACTTGGAGAGTATCCAGTTGATGAGTGGAGAGTGCTTTTGAAGCCAGGATAGGCCTAGAACGATAGGATGAATTGACTTTGAGAATATAGAAAGAGATCCTTTCTTCATGGAGCACTCCGGTGCGCGGGGGTACTGGAACAGTGGTAGCACCCACGCGGCCTGGCAGAGGCGTACCATGGATAGAAGAAATCCTCAGAGAAGGTGTGCACGGCAATGTGGGAAATTGGACCTGTTCCACCACATCTGCTAAAATGAAATTCCCTCCAGCCCCAGAGTCAATGAAAGCCATGGTAGAGAACAGACCTCATGAATAGGAGATGGATACTGGAACCATGCATTGGGAAGCAGGATTCACACAGCCTAGGGTCAGCTCCCCGGTGACTCCTAGGCTTGGGAGTTTTCCTGCCACTCCTTGCATTGAGCAAGTAAGTGCCCCTTGCCTCCGCAATAGAGACACAAGCCCATGGAGCGCCGACGATGTCTCTCCTCTGGGGTAAGCGGACTGCAACCCAGTTGCATGGGTTCATTCCCTCCAGCAACTTGGGGTTTAGGTGGCGGTGCCAACAGACAAGCAAAGGAAGGAGCTAGGGAGACAGGTCTTCAAGCTGGTTTCAACTCCTTAGCCCGTTGCTGTAGACGGCGATCTATGCGCCCAGTGAGATCAATTAAGGCCTCGAGATCGTCCGGGAGATCTCGGGTCGCAAGTTCGTCTTTAATTCTGGATGAGAGGCCTTCGAGAAAAATGCTTCTGAGGCTGTCTTCTCGCCAACCAAGTTCAGAGGCCAGGGTACGGAACTCGACTGTATAGTCAACCAGAGGCCTGGCACCTTGACGAAGGTGTAGAAGTTCCATGGCTGCAGTGGATTGCCATCCTGGTTCATCGAAAGTCTGCTTGAAAGCAGAAACAAACCGCTGCATATCTCCAAGCTTGGGATCTCAATGCTCCCACATTGGTGATGCCCAGGCCAGAGCGCTGTCATCCAATAAAAACAAAATGTAGGTTGTCTTTACTTGGTCTGATGGAAACTATGTGGGTAGCAGAGTGAATCGCATAAAACAGTGGTTAAGGAACCCACAACACTGTTTGGGATCCCCTGTGTAACGTGGAGGCGCAGGCAAATGTAGAGATGCGGCCAATCCCAAAGCTGAAGTTGGAGTGGGAGCCGGAGGCGGAGCTGCAGCTGAAGATACAGAATCCAAACGGTTTGCTAGTCTCTCCACGGTAGCTGCTAAGAGATCTAGGCAATGTTGCTGTTGCTGCAGACGTTGAGCCAGGCTGGGATGGCCTGGAGGCCAGAAAGATCTGCCAGGTCCATGGCCTTAGCAAACTGTTGAAAACGTGGACCCTTGAGCCGGCTAGAGTTTGTAGAGAATCCGCTGAAGGAAAGCCCGCAGCAGAACCCGTAACCGGGAGGTGGAACTGAACCAGGAGACCTGACAGGACCTTTACCTATACCAACCCACGTTCCCCGCAGGTTGAGCCCTTGGGTGCCGGGGCAGGCAGGACGTAGGTGGGGGACTCCGGGCGAAGAGGAATCTGGTGAGAGGTCCTAGTCGAGGCAGGCAGTGAGGCAGAGAAAACGAAGACAGTCCAGGGGTCGTGGCAGGCAGCAGAGATGCAAGACGAGGAGTCAGGCCAGAAGTCAGGGCAGGCAGCAGACTGGCGGACACCGGAGACAAGCCAAGGATCAGGACGGGCAGAAGACAAGAAATACCAGGAGACAAGCCGAAGTCAGGAACCAGAGAGTCAAGCCAAGGTGGGAGCAGGAACTGGAACACAGAGGAAGGAGCGAAGCAGGCATAAACATGGAGGCAGGAGCAGAGCAGGGATGAACACAGAGGCAGGAGCAGAGCAGGAACTGGAACACAGAGGCAGGAGCGAAGCAGGAACTTGAAGACAGGAACGAAGGAGCTGGAACGGAGAAACAGCAACTAGCTACTCAACTGAGTCGACCTGTTGCTAAGGCAAAGCAGGAAGGACTGAAGTGGCCTTTTTATAGGCCTGTGTGGATGACGTCTTGTTAGGGGCCGGGCTGAGGTTTCCCGCCGCGGCCCCTTTAAATCCTGCAGTGCCACGTGCACGCCTAGGGGCGGAGTCCCCCGCAGTGTTCGGCGGCGTCTCCCTCGTGGGGGAGAGAACGCCGCCGGGAGGCCTTGCCACGGGACTGAGGACCGTGGAGGACTGGCAAGAAGCCCCCGCTTCCGTGGGTAAGTGAGGAGGGGGCCCGGTCACGGCTGCCCGCGATCAGGTTTCCTAACACTGGCACCTGACAAAGCAAGATCTGTGCCGCCGGTTGCACTCTTCAGCAGCACTTGTGGCTTGCAGAGCTGCTTTCTGTATTGGGACTCTGCTTGGCTCCCATGCTATGACGCCAGTCCTGTCTGCCTTTTCTCTGCCTCTGTGGATCATCAGCAAACTGAGCTGCATCTGTTTTTCTGTTTCACTTTCACTGTAAATTTATTTATTTATAAACTTTTTTATACCGACATTCGTGGGTACATCATGCCGGTTTACAATATAACTGCATAAAAGTACACATAAGGAAATAGCCAGAGTCTGCCTCTTTTGTTTTCCTGGCATTTTCCAATTTGCTACTGCCCCACTTACCATACCCCAGTATATGCTGGAATTGCAATGAAAATTACCCTATCCTTCAGGGGGAAAGACTTTGGATATTGAAGCTGGTGCAACCGGGAGAAGAACACCTAGGAGGAGTAAAATGGGCTAAGAGACTATGATTTTTCTGGATGTTGTTTTTTTTTTTTTATGTTGTTCCTAATCATTTTTATTCTGGCATGAATTCTTATTTTCAAACTAATGAAGAGTCTATGAGGTCTCCACCAGATGGCCCTAGTCCCCAGCCCTCATGTTTTAGTTATCTATATTACAGGCTATGCCATTCAATACTGCTCCTCCCGCAGAGGCTTGCAGGCATAGGCAGTCTGTTAGGCAATGGGGGGGGTTAGATCATGTGACTAGGAGGCAGTGTAGCTTTGATTTCAGAGAGGAAAGAGTTGTGCTCAGTGTGCTCTCCACAATCAGGCCCTCAGCTTAGCAAAGGAAAAGGTGAAACACTGCCCTGCCAGTCTTGGTGATGGACTGGAGGAAAGAGGGATTTAGAGAGTGAAGGTTTTTTTCTATTCTTGCTGGTTTTGACCTTCACCTTCTGGGAGGCTGAAAACCCCTCTCCAGAGATGCAAGTTGGAATCTGTATACCCCTTTGCCACTACAAGAGGAGGTTGCGGAGACCTGTGAATTAGATTAAATATTTTCATAGATTGAGTTTCCAACTTTGGGAAGGAAGTATTTTTTCTGCCCCCTTCGCTGCCCAGATCTGGACTGTAATATCTGTTCCAGAACCAGCCTTTCCTTCAGGAGGATCACAAGCTATTCTTTCGAAGAACAGATTGGAAAAGAAGACCATCCAGAGTCCCCCCAATCAGAGTTTCCACCCTGGGACATGGGACACAAGCAGGTGAAGATCAGGCGTGCCCTTCTGGAAATCAGGTACCGTGGGGAAAGGGTCATCCACCCTGGTTAGGATACCCCCAGCCCTCGGGACAAACAATTATCCCTCATCATGGATGGATCTCAAGTTATAAAATCTCAGCACTATGGGACAGTTCCACAGATGGCTACATCATTTAAACTTGTACTGTGTCAAAGTCGAGGAATCTGGATGTAACTGGACATTTTATTTCTTCACTTTATTAATTTTCCTACAATCAATAGCAGTAAATATTATTTTGAACACCCATCCATTAGTCCTGCCTGTTTTGTCCAGGTAAATGTCCCGAAGAGCAAGACTAACACGCACACACACACACACACAAGGTTTCCATAGCCTGGGCCTCGAAAGTATCCTTCACCCCCACAGACAGAATCCCCCCTGGGAGAAAGTGAGCTGAGGACAAAGGTGAAGAGCTAGCCCACAGAAAGAAATTATTGAATGGCCCTTTGGAATCAGCATTATTCCCTGAAAAAGGGTTACACTAAAGTAAATTTTTCTTTGAACACCAGTTGGCCTCGGACATGTTTTTTTTCTCCTCCCTTCCTCATGTGATGAATGGACAGTAAGTGGAGTGGTTACTGGTAATTGTTTTGTTTATTTTGTTGACACCTTTGGGATCTCCTCTTGCAACTCCCTTGCCCAGCCATGGTTAATCGTGGGATCTGAGGATTGGGACTGCTAGACCATGCCAAGGGCCCAGCGAACCCCAGAGAAAGTAGCTCTCAGATGTAGTCAGAAAGCCAAACAGGGGGTCCCGCTGCTTGTGTCAGTGTGTATGTGCCAATAAAGTTTCCTTAATCGGAAAATCTATGTGGGTGCCTCACACTGGCTAGCAGTGTGATCGTCTCATTACTCCCAACTGGTTCAAGAGCTGAATGGTTGGCAAGAGATTTAACACCAAGCCAGGAATTCAGGATATGTATATAAGAGAAACCTTTGGGGGACCCAACCAATTGCATAGTTGGAAGGAGGACTGCACCTCAATGTTTTCATCGCTGGTCTAAGGTGGCTGTTTTTGTGGCTTAATACTGCCAGGCTCCAGTTCATATGATGTACTTCGAGGGTCAGCTTGGTGTGCTTTTGGAGCTGTTGAAGCACATGCTGCAGGGAAAGCGCACAAGGGAGTTAGATACCCAGTGGGCCAGTTTTGAAAAAATATCCTGGGCTGATATTTTTCTACAATCTGCCCCTGCTCATGGGAAAGGAAGCCTTCAGAAGTACCCATTTTCCAACTCACTTTCATATCCCACCAACTTCCAAATCTTATACAATCAAGATAAGGTTAGAAATGTGGTAGGTAAATGAATTTCTTTGAATGCTAGGATTTAATTATTGTGTATCGTGTGTGGCTCAGGCTACTTCACAGTAAATAAAAAAAAATTGTATGTAGTCCTCTTGACAAAATGTATTTTGACTTGCTGGGTAGTAGACCATCTTCCAATATTTAGCCTTTTAAATGGATGATGAAAGACTGTATAGTATATGAAAAGTTGGCACTTCAATTAGAAAAATACCCACAGAAAAAAGAATATATTAACCTTTGGTCTAGGTTTAGTGACACATTATTGCTAATACTGAGAGATTCCTTACATACAACTAATTTGCCAGGCTAAAAGAAGGATATGTGAGGTGTGATTCTGGGCAATTGTATGATGTACAAATGAGTGAATGACTGATGGATGTATGTGTGGGAGCAAAAAGAAAAGATAAATAAAAACCCTCATGATGGACTTATCGAGAATAATTCATGCTTCTGTTTTTTAGTACTTTGCAATGCTGTTAATTGCATCAGTGCACTTTGATTGATTTGAGTATATTCCTAAATAAAAGAAATTATTCAGATGCACAAGCAAGGTTGAAAAACTATTTTTGTAATGTAAAATAAGATTTACATGATTTAATATACAGAAGATGACACATATTTACACATATGTCCATAGAATTGTTTTACTTTTGCTGTAGAATCAAACCTCTGTGCTATCACAGGAAATTGGGTGCTATGACTATACCTCTGTTATATGCAGATTATAAAGACTGGAGTTCAGATCCTTCACCCACTGTTACTTGTTCCTTCTCTGGCAGGGAGAACGTTCCAATGTGGCTCTGGCTGCTGGTCCCTCCTGGGGCTCTACCTTCTGTACCGCTGGTATCAGGGACAGACAGATACTCCAGAACCTCCCAGATAAATATGTGCTCATCACTGGCTGTGACTCAGGCTTTGGAAACCTGCTGGCCCGGCAGCTGGACAGGCAGGGCCTGCGGGTGCTGGCGGCTTGTCTGACACAGCGAGGGGCAGAGCAGCTGAAGGAAGCCACCTCCCAGAGACTGCAAACGCTAATCGTGGATGTCGCCAATAGCCAAAGTGTTGCTGCTGCTGCCGATTGGGTAAAACAGCAAGTGGGAGACAGAGGTAATGATAAAAAGTTCCATGTGTGTAGGGAGTGGGGGTAGATTTTCATATTTCACTTGTCTACCAAAATCACCTGATTTATCAGGTTGTTGTTTCTTCAAGAAAGCAGGACTTCAAGGCCATAGATGAAGTGAGGCAAATTGGCATAGCCTACCTGAGTTGTCCTGAGTCAGGTGACCGTGACAATGCTTCAAGTGCCAGTAAATTGTCCTTTCTGTTAACATGACGTTTTACAGAACTCTTCTGACCAATCTGGAACAAATGTGGTCCTGGTGTTACCCTCACTGCATCTATAGACTTGTAGATGTAACCCTTAGCAGTATGGTTATCCCAAGGGTACACAAACCTCTTTATACTCTTCAGGGCTGCTCTGATTAGCACTCCTCCCATACATGACTCTCTTTCTCCCAAGGGTAAATTCTTTCTGTCGGGGGAAGCTCTCACTTATGGCCAGGGTAGTGGTGTGCGTGTGTGTGTCTGTGTGTGTGTGTGTGTGTGTGTGTGTGTGTCTCTCTCTCTCTCTCTCTCTCTCTCTGTATAGTGTTAGCTGCTACACCCCAGGTTGTGAGATGCTGGGGCAAACCAGGCAGCACAAGGCACTGGGTGTTATATTAAATGCTTACTGATTCTGTAATGGTTAAATCAAAGTCCATTTTCAATAAAGGTGAAATTACAACTGACTGATGAGTAGGTGTCCTTAATCTCTCAGGTATCTGGGCAAAGCTTTCCCATGGTGATTTTAAAGTACCCAAAAGCTTTCCCAGTGGCCTAACTAGAATCTTACTGGACGGTGTCCCCTCGACATGGTGAAAGTCCTACCTGAATCCAGTTGGTCGCGATTACCCAGCCTGCCCTGGTCCCATGGGGTTGAGATCTAAGTGGAAACTCCCAGAATCTCGAGCCTTCTCCTTGATGTTAATACTGATGTCTTCTCTGGTGGTAAAAGTCTCTAAACCATGGGAATCCTGTGGAGAGAGTGAGTCAAAAAACCTCCCACTACAAAATCCGAATACTTGCTTTCTGAAAATCGGTGGCTGCTGTTTTACTATCACTGGTGCTTGCAACATCTAGGTTGTAGATTAAGGCTCACAGATCTTTAGCATTTATCCTTTGTGACTAGGGGGAGCCTTATCCAAAGGGTGCAAGGTTTAAGCAGGAGTCCCCTCTGAAAAAAGTCTGGATACATCTTGGCCATCAAAAATCTCAGTCAGAAGATCTGTCCCTGGTGCTTGCCATATCTAGGGTGCAGAAGGGCTCACAGGTCTTCAGTTCTCTGGAAAGAGATCCCTTTTGCCCCAAAGAGAATCCGACAAAACCCTATCTCACTGCAACTAAATACTCTGCCAGGGTGTGCACAGAGAGGAACAAAAAATAAAGTTTCTGATGAGGTAGGGAGGCCTCAGCAGAGGGTGGAAAAACTATATCTTCACTGATCTGAATTGAAATCAAACTGACTCCTTGGAACTCTAAAATGGCTGGTCTAAATAGGAGCAGGCAACCAACCACAGCCCTCCTGCTGGGAGGGGCTAAGAGGGATGGAAAGATCATGGAAGGTGGCTTCTCCCCAGGGGCTGAAGACTCTGAATGGGTGTCCTCTAAGATCTTTTCAGTTCTTTTACTCATGGTTAGCAGCTTTTCCAATTCCTTAGGTTTATCACAGTCTCAGTCTCTCCTCTGGGCCCCTGATGGGAGGGATCCCTGGATGCAGGTATCTTCCTCTGCTCCAATGCAGGAAGGAAGGGGCAGACAAAACAATCTTCCTCCTGGATGTCTCAGCTTAATGTCCTTTCCGCTTAACTGAAAATAACACCGGAGTTACCCCTTGCAGGTAACCCATCACCTGGGTTTCCCAAACACAGGGTTCCCCATACCCTGAATCCAGGAAAAGGCCAGGTGTCCAGCAAGGCTCCTACCATGAAAATCTCTATCCTGAAAACAACCCAGAAGGATATCCCAACCAGCTACTGAGTAGACTGGAAGGAAAACCCTCCTCACCCTGGTCAGCCTGGGTTAGCCTGATTCCTCTGACTGGGCCTGGAAAACTAAAAAAAAAAAAAGGTAAACTCTTCACAGCCTCCTAACGTTTCGAAATTAAAAAGGACTGCCCACATTCTCTCGGGAGAGAGCTGTTATAAAACCTTTCAGGGGAATGGCCATTCCGGATCCTACGAAAAGAGGGGCTGAATTTGAATGGACCCTCCCTCCATTCACTAACCTATTCTATCTGGCACTTCCTAGAGCTTAGACAAAATCTGAGTATGTGTGAAACTCTTGCACAAATTTTCCAGTAGAATAGACATGTAATATTGCACAGCAATATCCTTGCCACCATTTATGACAAGAACACAGCATAAATCATTTCATCAGAGCATATGCAGCCATATGGGAAATATGAAATTACAAACATACCAGAACATTCCCACCAGAATTTGGATGGAAAATGATAATAATGGGATAAATGGCCAAACTGCTGCTGCTGCCATCCAGAAGGTGCTGATACCACCCTGATATGTAGTGCATGCTCTCACCATCCATGTTGTGATGCTGCTTGCAGGCCGAGCCGCAAGCAGCCTCTCGCCCCTTTTCCAGCTAAGCTGTTGCGTTCCTGATGCGGCCGGGAGGCTGCCGCCGGTACAACTTCGCTCCTGCCATGCTGCCGCTCCCCAATGCGGCCGGGAAGCCATCGAAGCTCCTGCCGCCTTGATTTCCTGCGGCAGGGAGCTGCCGAGAATTTGCTCCTCTTTTCAGCGGCAGGGAGGCCGCCGTCACTGCCACTGTCGCCACACCCTGGACCGCCGCGGACCTGATCCTCTTCAGCGGCAGGAAGCCGCCTTCGCTAAGGCCCTGTCTTGCGGCCTAGTGCCGCCCCTAGGCTTTCCCTCGCGGCAGGAACGCCGCCAACAGTCTGTTTCTGCTTCTGCCTGCCTCTAGGCGCGTGGCCGCGCCTCTCCACTATATTTAAAGGGCCCATGGTGGGAAAACGCCTTGGGCCCCTCCTGATGATATCTCCTGGGCGTCCTCTGACTAGCCCTATAAAAGGGCTTCACTTCCAGTCCTGCTTTGCCTTGCATCGGAGTTCTTTGCTCCTGGAATCTCCTGTCTTCCAGCGCTCCGCCAGGTCTTTGTTCTTCTTTGGAGCTCCATGTCCTGTCTTGGTTCCTGATCCTTTATTGCCAGTCCTGATGTTCCGTGATCCAGTCTTGATATTCCTGACATCTGTGATCCAGTCTTGATGTTCCGTGATCCGGTCCTGATGTCCCTGATGTTCCATGTTCCAGCCTTGATGTCCTGAACCCCTGGTTCCTTGTCGCCACCTTTCCTGGCATGCCATGTAATGGTCCGTGACCAGACCCACAGATGGGCTGTGTAGGGTACCTTGTGGCACAAGGCCTGCCTTCTTGCCTGCAGCACAAACCTCCAAAGGGTCATCCTTGCCTAAAGCCAAGTTCCATCTTGGTCCTGTGTCTTGAATCTCATTCCGGCCCTCGGATTAAGAACATAAGAACATAAGAAAATGCCATACTGGGTCAGACCAAGGGTCCATCAAGCCCAGCATCCTGTTTCCAACAGTGGCCAATCCAGGTCATAAGAACCTGGCAAGTACCCAAAAACTAAGTCTATTCCATGTTACTGTTGCTAATGGCAGTGGCTATTCTCTAAGTTAACTTAATAGCAGTTAATGGACTTCTCCTCCAAGAACTTATCCAATCCTTTTTTAAACACAGCTATACTAACTGCACTGACCACATCCCCTGGTAACAAATTCCAGAGTTTAATTGTGCGTTGAGTAAAAAAGAACTTTCTCCGATTAGTTTTAAATGTGCCCCATGCTAACTTCATGGAGTGCCCCCTAGTCTTTCTACTATCCGAAAAAGTAAATAACCGATTCACATCTACCCGTTCTAGACCTCTCATGATTTTAAACACCTCTATCATATCCCCCCTCAGTCGTCTCTTCTCCAAGCTGAAAAGTCCTAACCTCTTTAGTCTTTCCTCGTAGGGAAGCTGTTCCATTCCCCTTATCATTTTGGTAGCCCTTCTCTGTACCTTCTCCATTGCAATTATATCTTTTTTGAGATGCGGCGACCAGAACTGTACACAGTATTCAAGGTGCGGTCTCACCATGGAGCGATACAGAGGCATTATGACATTTTCCGTTTTATTCACCATTCCCTTTCTAATAATTCCCAACATTCTGTTTGCTTTTTTGACTGCCGCAGCACACTGAACCGACGATTTCAATGTGTTATCCACTATGACACCTAGATCTCTTTCTTGGGTTGAAGCACCTAATATGGAACCTAACATTGTGTAATTATAGCATGGGTTATTTTTCCCTATATGCATTACCTTGCACTTATCCACATTAAATTTCATCTGCCATTTGGATGCCCAATTTTCCAGCCTCACAAGGTCTTCCTGCAATTTATCACAATCTGCTTGTGCTTTAACTACTCTGAACAATTTTGTGTCATCTGCAAATTTGATTATCTCACTCGTCGTATTTCTTTCCAGATCATTTATAAATATATTGAAAAGTAAGGGTCCCAATACAGATCCCTGAGGCACTCCACTGTCCACTCCCTTCCACTGAGAAAATTGCCCATTTAATCCTACTCTCTGTTTCCTGTCTTTTAGCCAGTTTGCAATCCACGAAAGGACATCGCCACCTATCCCATGACTTTTTACTTTTCCTAGAAGCCTCTCATGAGGAACTTTGTCAAACGCCTTCTGAAAATCCAAGTATACTATATCTACCGGTTCACCTTTATCCACATGTTTATTAACTCATTCAAAAAAGTGAAGCAGATTTGTGAGGCAAGACTTGCCTTGGGTAAAGCCATGCTGACTTTGTTCCATTAAACCATGTCTTTCTATATGTTCTATGATTTTGATGTGTCTGCTCCATCCATGTGTTTGACGCTGCTGGAACCTGCACCGCTTCAGCGTGGTCTGCGACCAGCCACAGGCGGCTGTGAAGGACATGCCCCGGTGCAGGCCTCTACAGTATCTGGGACATGTTCCTCGCACTTGCTTCACTTCTCGTGTGGAGTCTGCCCCGCATCCAGTGTGGTCCATGACCAACCCCGTGGGTGGGCTGTATAGGGCATGCTGCGTCGCAGCCTCAACCTAGTACTTGTTCTTGAATCCTTGTCTTCAGTACTTTGTTCCTGAATCTTCGTCTTCAGTACCTTGATCCTGAGTCTTCGTCTTCAGTCTCTGCCTGAACCATCATCTGCCCTCGATCTCCGTCCGTCCTGGCGTGCCTGCTGTTTCCCAGCGGCGGGTCTGAAAGGGCTATCAGGTGGCCGGAGGGCTACCTCAGAGAACAACATTGCGTTGTTGGTTCTCACCTGGTACGCTCGGGTTCGGTGGAGGTCAGGGTCCTGAGTCTACAGTCTCCACCCATGCTCGGACAAGTCTCGCCTGCCTCAGTACTGCCTTGGAGCCCTCTGGGTTCGTGCCGTGGCCCAAGGACACACAATCCCCTCAGAAATGGAACCACTCTCCTAGCGCTCCCTAACAGAACAGATGACTCTTTTAGCCTCAGCTCACGCTCACTGGCAAGATATGGGAGGTATCTCTTCCAAAACCTGTGGAGAGAATTTATGGTTAATATGTCTTCTGTAGATGGTCACCTTCTTCTGAGGTCTCCTCCTGTAACAAAAATGTTATAATGCACTGGATGGGCAGTTGGCACCCAATCTATAAAGGAAATGATTATTTTACATGGCAGTTACAGTTAAAATAAATCCAAGGACAGTTTTTCCAAACAAATTTTAAGATTTTTGTAGAAATTTCTACAAATTTTAAGATTTATAGAAATCTTTTATGTGAAAGATCCTTCTTAGAACATAAATAAGTATTGTGTCATAAATAGTCTTTTCAAACAGAAATACATTTGGTATGTGTTCGCATACTATATAAACTCATAGAATTGAATTAATAGGATGTCATCCATTTTATGGTATTAAATGGCAAAGTCTCTTCCCACATAGGGATAGAAGCAGAGACCTTCCTTTCTTCTAGGCCTCTTGACCAGCCAGGTCATCTGGTTGATTGAAGATGTACTGTCTGGAAGAGTAAAAGTCCAACAGAAAATAGTCCTCCTTAAAGAAGGAAAACAAACCAGTCTCTGGTATGAACAAGTCCCAACATTCCACCATAACAAAGGTAAACATTCTCTTATAGCAAACCTTTCCTCTCTCTTAAGGGGTTACTGCCCATAGACTCTCAGGAGAGAGTTGTTATAAAGCTTCGCAGGGGAATGGCCATTCCAGATCTCAAAAAGGGAGGGGCTGAATTTGAATGGATCCTCTCTCCATACACTAACCTATTCTACCTGGCATTTCCAAGGGCTTACTGATAACCGGAAATGGCTCCTGGTTACACCTTATTGTGTCCTCTTAGGCTGGTCCCTTCCACATGACATCTCTCCTCTATTGCCCTGGTCTTTCAACCTTGCTCTTCCTCCATTGCCTCCCTCAACATATCCTTGGTGTTCTTTATCGCTACTTTGGTGAAGACTTCACAATGGAATTCAAAACTCTCCCAAATGTGACAAATAGTAAAGATCAATAACAGGGAAGCAAAAAGCAGCAAAGTGGGGAGAAACCAAGAAGTGACAAGAGTCCTTCCATCCCCTGGATGAAAAAGTAGCAAAAACCACTCTTAAGTCTATAATAGGTGTTCAAATAAAATAGTATTTACTGTGTTAAAAATGATGATCCAAGCCATAATACCAAATATCAAAAACAACATAAAAAATATGAGAGCAATGAATATTATTGTCAGTTTGCCCATCTTAGGTGTTATCTCCCTTATCACCTCCCTTGCACCATTATCAATGGAGAAAATGTTCTTACCCTGTAGTGTGGGGTAACTGGAATGGGGTTCCAGCATACAGTCAATCAGAGGGTATAAGAATATTTCCAGATACAAAAACTATAGGAAAACTATCCCCAAATACAAAAACATCCAAACTCCGAACTTCTCTCTCAGCTGGAAACCTTCTCAATAGGGATTCAGCCCCATTGAGTCTTTAGCTCAAAAGTATCAAAACTCTTCTTATCCTGGCTTCTTCAGGTAGCTCAGGCAACAGGATCCTTGCCCCAATCCTCTGGGAGACTGCGGATACAACTTTCCCTTTTAACTGGTCAGCTCAAAGTCCAAAAATCTTATTCAAAAGTACATCAATGTTCAACTGCAAAAAGTGATTGGAAAAGACACTAATCAATCTTCTCTTGAGACCCTGTAAAGAGTCTCAAATTCCACTCTCCTTCCTTAAGATCCTGGGGGGATCTAAAACCTCTCAACAACAGCTGGAATCCTGAGGGGATCTCTTAATCCTCCAACCACTGGCTTGAGATCCTGTGGGAGTCTCCAACTCTTCTCTTCCTACTTTCTAGTCCACTCCTCACCCACTAAAACACTGAGCATGATCCAGGAGATTATATACCCCAAATGCCATACCCCCAAAAAGATGGGGTTACAACAATGAGAGGGAATCAAAAAATATCAAAACCTTTCCTACTGCCCCTAACTAGAAAAATCACATAGAAAAACATTAGGAGGAGAAGTCCATTAACTGCTATTAATCAAGTTGTCTTAGAGAATAGCCGATGCTATTACTGGCATCAGTAGCATGGGATCTAATTAGTGTTTTGGTACTTGCCAGGTACTTGAGCCTGGATTGGCCTCTGTTGGAAAAGGATGCTGTTGGTGTTTGAGGTAGTTGTGGGTGGATCCTTGGGCCAATGGCAGATGACCACGCCCCCGGGGGAAGATCCCGAGAGGGACCACCGGTCAGGCTCAGAGTATGCAGACAGACACACACTAGTTCTTTTATTAAACAGTATATTGAACCACCAGAGGTGGCAGTAGTGAGCTGGAAGTGACCAGCAGGGCTGTAGTCCCTTTGGTACTGGAACAGCGATCCTGGATAACTGAGCTGTAGAGAAACTGAATATAGTGAGTAGGCAGGCTATGCAGAGTTCAGGAACAGAGCCTTGATGGTAACACTCACACAATAGTCTCTAGAAGTAGTCCAGATGTTGGAATAGGTTAGGCCCTCGAGGAGCGAGTACCTGGTTCCAGGGAAAGCTCTGAGAGAGAGAAGATAACTCACTGGTGTAGTAGGCAGCAATGACTTCCAGGCAGAAAGAGTATGCAGCAACCAGTCCTGGAACATGGGCCCTAGAGGAGTAAGTGCCGGTTCCTGACTGTGACCTGAAAAACAAAGAGAGAGCAAGGCCCCCGAGGAGCGGGTATCCCTGGTAAGTCCGAGGAGGCAGAGCAGCTTAGGTAGAGTAACCCTTGCTAACTCGATTAGTTAGCGATTTCTAAGACTTTAAATATCCAGTACTGATGATGTCATCTCAGGGGGACGCCCCTGAGGTTCGCGCCACTGCTGGTACATCAGTCAGGGCTGTGCCGCGCGCGCGCCCGCCCTTAGGCCCTTCTGAATCATGGCAGATCGCAGTGTCGAGCCGCTCCGAGGATGCCGGAGGGAGACGGCAGAGAGACGCCGCGGTGGCCAACCTTCCACTCGAGCAAGAGGGAGTCGCCAAAGAGGTGAGGAGGGCAGAGTGGAAACGTCGAGCAGCGACGGTAGCAACAGATGCTGGGCTTGATGGACCCTTGTTCTGAGCCAGCATGGCAATTTCTTATGTTCTTATGCTCTTATGAGTATGTGCGTGCGCTACCCGGTGCACGCACATGTACGCCTGATTTTATAACATGCGTGCGCAGGCGTGCGCAAGTTATAAAATCAAGGGTCGGCACGCGCAAGGGGGTACACAATTGTGCACCATGCGAGCGCCGAGCCTCACTGCCTTCCCCCGTTCCCTCCCAGGCCACCCTGAAATCGGAACGGCCTGGAAGGGAACTTCCCTTCCCCCTAACCTGACATTCCCACCCCTTCCCCTAACCTTTCTCCCCCTAGCCCTACTCTAACCCACCCCCAAAATGTTTATTTTACCTTTTGCACCAATGCGATCCTCCGACAGAGCAGCAATGGCCGCTCTGTCGGAGGCCTCTGGCCCCGCCCCCGCACTGCACTGCCCCTTTTTGTCCCGGGGCTTTACGCGTGTCACCGGGCCTTTTTAAAATAGGCCTGGTGAGCGTAACCCTTTTAAAATCCGGCCCTTAGTGACTGGGAAAGCCCCGTCACATCCCAACAGGAGCAGGGCCAGACTGTTAGGCATAGCTGGACAGGGCCTTCCGCTTGCTCAGCCACCTCACCCTCGGGTTGAGCCTGCAGATTCTGGTGGCTGGCAGAACTTTCCAGGAGCAGTACATGGCTGGCAGAAGTCAGGGCAGGCAGCGTTCAGACAATGCAAGAGTCAAAGCAGGAGGTCTAGGCAGGCAGTGAACAGATGAAGTCAGGGTCCAAACAGGAGGTCAGTGTAGGCAGCAAACCAGCAAAATCAAGGTCCAAGCAGGCGGTCAGGGCAGGCAGCGAACTGACGAAAGTCAAGGCCAGAGACAGTTCAAGTCAGCAATGAGACCAGTCCTAGGAATGCTGGCAGGGAAGTTGGGGTGACACAGCACAAAGGAACCAGGCAAGAGATGGGGACCGGCACAGGAGGCAAAGGCTGGGAATGGAAACAGGAACAGGAACAGGAGGGCAAGGCAGATGAGGGAGACAAGGGCTCAATCCGAAGGGCCAAGGAGAGCAGGGGCCACAGGAAGGACCAGGCAGGACAAGAAAAGACAAGGCCAGAGAGGGCAGGACAAGACTAGGACTGGAAAAACACGAAAATAGATGCCTTGATCTAGGACTGGACAGGACCATGAGAACAGGAAAAAGAATGAGCAACCCAGGCTAACTGTAAACTAACATGAAGCAAGGTACATATAAAAGAGAGAAGGGCGAAACAGACAAGGCGGTCTAATTGGCCACGAAGCAAGGCAGAGCGCAGCTAGTAGGTCTCAAGTCCAAGGAGGCTGAAGGACAAGGAGGGAAGGCTGAGGAGGCCGCAGGACATGGCGAAACAAGAAAGCCACAGATGCCACTCAATAGCAAGGCAAGGCAAGGTGGACCAATGCAAAAGAGCCAAGGTGACTCAATGAAGAGGCACTGAATTGTGGGAGCTGGTCTTACTGAATCGTGGGATCATCAAGGTGGTGGCTAGAGCGGGAGAGAGTGTGGCTCCATGAGTACCTCTGTTGACAGGGGTACTGCCTAGCAGCCAGTGTCATTATACTCTCATTTCTTTCCTCTGAGCAGGTCTCAGCCTCCTCTCAGGGCAGATGGTGTTCTCAGAAGTGTTTTGGTGGTGGTTCCTCTCTGCTGCCTCCTGGCTTCTGATAATACCTTCCTCCCTTCAACAATAGCAGAGGCACAGGACTGGCTCAGAGTCTCTTTCGGAAGCAAAATTCAGATTCCATGTAGGCTAAGCAGTGAGAGTAGGCCGGGCCCAGAATAGCTACAATGGTTCCTCATTCTTTTCCTGTGCCCCCACCCCCCAAGGCATCACCTCAGCTAGAGTATTTTTGGAGGGACTGAGTCTGTCGCTTCCAAGGGTTCTTAGTCAGAAATGAATTTATTCCTTTAGATTTAGCTCATGCCTTTTCATCAGTAGCTCAAGGCAAGTTACAATAAGGTATTTCTCTATCCCAGAGGGCTGACAATAAAAGTTCTCTACTGAGGCAACACAGGATGGCCCCAAGGAGCATCAGTGGGATTTGAACCTGGCTTATTTAGTTCTCAGCTCATTATTTTTACCATTAAGCTACGTCTCACAAACCATTTGGCCACTGCTTTTCATCTGGCCTGACGGAGTTTAGACCCCAGAGACCCTCTATGAGTAATTCTTTCTATTGCACCATGGCAAGAAAGAGGGAGACCGCTTGGCCTATGCAATGCCTATGAAACACATACAAACACTCACTTTTTGGTGGTTCAATTGGGCCTTGGCTTCTACACAGCAGCTGCCACTGTAACAGGGTGAAACCAGGACTGGCTCTTGTGATTTGAAGCTTGTTGGCAACCTTAATCTAGTGTCATTTTATTTTTTTCCTGTTTTAAGTCATTTCCAAATGTTAGCGTGCACTATAACCATTTAAATCAAGTTTCTGCAAGCTAAACAATCAAAATTTCTGTTTTGTTTGAAAATATCACAATGTACGTCATCAGTGTTTTCATGGTTTCAAATGGCTGAACCACCTCCTTCCCAAATCAAGGATGATATTTTGGTAGGGAACAGGACCAGATGAGAGACAGATTGCATTTACTGCCTTTTTGTCACAGGGCTCTGGGGCCTGGTGAACAATGCTGGGATTGCAATCCCAATGGCCCCCTACGAGTGGCTGACCAAAGCTGACTACCAGAAAGTTATGGATGTCAATCTGATGGGACTAGTCGATGTGACCCTCAGCTTCCTTCCTCTGCTGCGGAGAGCCAAGGGCAGGATTGTCAATGTTGCCAGCATTATGGGCAGAATATCATTCGTAGGAGGAGCATACTGTATGTCCAAATATGGTGTGGAGGCGTTTTCAGATGGCCTCAGGTACGGAAAATATCACCAATAATACAACTCCATTAGTCGATGGTAGCTTTTTTTCCCTCCATACTCCTACTTTGTCAGGCCAGCTGCGGCATGTGACACTTTCCACTCCAGAACTATGAAGTTTCCAGCCAATGCAAGCTCAGAATTTTTTTGCTGGCTGTGACAGGCCAAGGTTTAGGCATAGGCAACTGCCTCTGGTGCCAAATTTTCATAGGTGGTGTAATGGGATGCCACCGCTGCTGCCAAGCCAACATCTAGGCCTGCTGCCACCCAGGTCTTCTCTTCCAAACTCCTGCAACTTAGCATCAGCATGAGATGTGAGCAGCACACGCTCACAAGTCCTGCAATGCCCTGTGCCTTGTATGGGTTTCCATGGCAAAAAGCCCTGTAGGAGGAGTGGGCAGGGCTGCTGCAGGGCCTGTGAGTGCGTGCTGGCTCACAGTCCCCATTCTGAGGTTAAATGGTTTATTATCTGGTTATTTATTATTTAGTTAGACCCTAAGTTCCATGTAAACCGGTTTGATATGAATCCTTTTCATGAAGGTCGGTATAGAAAAATGTTAAATAAAATAAATAAATAAATGCATGTTCGAATGGTATAGATCATTGGTTCCCAAACTTGTCCTGGAGGACCCCCAGCCAGTCAGGTTTCCAGGATATCTTCAATGAATATGCATGAGGGATATTTGCATGCACAACCTCCCCTGCATGCAAATTTATTTCATACATATTTATTGTGGATATCCTGAAAACATGACTGGCTGGGAGTCCTCCAGGACAGGTTTGGGAACCACTGGTATAGATTTTTGAGTATTTAAAGGATTTTTATTGTAGTTTTTATCTTTATGTGTATTTATCTGCACATTTTTTATTTATCATTTTATGAATATATTTTAATTGTAGTTGTTTTGCCTACTATTCTCATACCACTTTTGTTTTGTTTTTTTCCACACTTGTGATTTCCTGGCCTCTCTTATTAGTTGTTTGATACCTTTTTACTGAACCAGCACCAGAATTAGCCAAAAATGATGCAGTACTTGAGTTTCCCAAACCGTACAGGCCCTTTTTCAGCCAAGAAAATCATGGATTGATACTCAGACCTGACAAGTAATCTTATGAAATTAATAAAATCTCCCTGTAATTCATGGCCCTAAGTTCAATGTCCCCTGGCACAATAGCTCCATCTGCATCACTGGTCAAAGATGGTGCAAAGCTTTATTCTGATTAAAGTTTTATCCACATACTTCATGTGGATTAAGGTAACATAATATTGATGGCAGAAAAAGAACAAATGATTCATCCAGTCTGCCCAGCAAGTTTCTTATGGTAGTAACTGCCGCTCCATGCAGGTTACCCCCATGTGTCTGTTAAGGGTAGTAACTGCTGCTCCATGAGCAGGCTGATACAGTGTATCTGGATTTCCAGAAAGCATTTGACAAAGTCCCTCATGAGATACTTCTTAGGAAATTTAAAAAAATTATGGGATGGGGGTAGTGACCTATTGTGGACTGGGAACTGCTTAATAGGCAGAAAACAGAGAGTAGGGCTAAATAGTACATTTTCTCAATGGAGAAAGGTGAATAGTGGCGTGCCCCACGGATCTGTTCTGAGACCACTGCTTTTTAATTTATTTATAAATGACCTGGATAAGGGAACAACAAGTGGGGTGATAAATCTGCCGATGACACCAAATTATTCAGAGTTGTCAAATCACAAGAGGATTATGAGAAATTGCAAGAGGACCTTGCAAAACTTGGAGATTGGGCATGCAAATAGCAAATGAAATGTAATCTGAGCAAGAGCAAAGTGATGCCCTTACAGGTAGATTTTAAAAGTGTTGTTCGCACAAAAACGGCACCATGCACACATATGTGGGCCATGCACAAGCAACGCAAATTTTAAGAAATCGGGAAGTAAGCACGTACATACCTGTGCACATATAAAGAATAAGAAGGCTGAAAAGGGGAGAGACAGTCAGACAGACTCACTCTATATGTCTCCCATTGTAAGAGGGGAACTTTCAACAGGGTGGGTTTTCAGGGGGGCGGTGTTACAAGGATCTGTCTAGGGTGCAAAGGTCTGTAGACCCTTGTAACACTGCTCTCCCCGCAAAGCCCATCCTGAGTTGAAAGTGCCCCTCTTACAGTGGGAGATATATAGAGTGTCAGATTCTCTTGCTCTCCCCCTCCCCCCCCCCCCCCCCAAATATGGTCATTTGTGCGAGTGCACTTGTAAAGGCTGCACACATACACATGGCAGGGATATTTTAAATGATACACGTACACTTGCACGCACGATATAAAATTAAGTGCATCTTTGCTTGTGAGCCCAATACGCGCATTTATGAGCACATACGTGCTTCTTTTAAAATGTACCTGTCTGGAAAGAATAAGCCAAATTAAAGCTACACAATGAAAAATTCCACATTAAGAGTCACCATTCAGAAAAAGGATTTAAGTGTCATCATTGAAAATACGTTGAAATCTTCTGCCCAGTGTGCCGCAACAGCCAAGAAAGCAAATAGAATGCTAGGGATTATTAGGAAAGGAATGAAGAATACTACTGAGAGTACCATATATATTGCCTCTGTATTGCTCCATGGTGCGACCTCATCTTGAGTATTATGTGCAATACTGGTCACATCTCAAAAAAGATAAAGCAGAATTAGAAAAGATACAGAGAATGTCGACCAAAATGATAAAGGGGATGGAAGATTCCCTTATGAGGAAAGTATAAAGAGGTAAGGACTCTTCAGTTTGGAGAAGAGACATCTGAGGAGAGTTATGATAGAGGTTTATAAAATATTGAGTGGAATGGAATGAGTAAAAGTTAATCGGTTGTTTATGTTTATTCTTTCAAAAAGTACAAAGACTAGGGGAAACAAAACAAAGTTTCTAGGTGATACATTTAAAAATAATTAAAAAATTATTTTTTTACTCAATGCATAATTAAGCTCTGGAATTCATTGCCAGAGGATGTGGTGAAAGCTATTAGTGTAGCTGCGTTTTAAAAAGGTTTGGACCAGTTTGGCAAGTCTTATGTTCTTATGGTCAGTAAGTGACCAGAGGTCAGTGAAACCCAGGTCTATCTTTACCAGTGATGAAGTCAATACAAAAAGGTGAAAACAAAATATATAATCCCTCCCCATCCCACAGACACACACTAGTCCCTTCCACATCTCTGATCACTTGCAATGCACCTGTTCAGCAGTATGGCAGGCAGTGAATATGTTTAAAGTCCTTGGTTTTCTTCCAGGCGTGACCCTGGCAGTTTTGGAGTGAAGATCAGCATAGTGGAGCCTGGCAAATTCAGGACACCCATTACAGAGTCTCATCCCATGGAAGAGTATCTGCAGAGTCTCTGGAGCCACCTCCCGGTGGAGATCAAGGACATCTATGGACAGAACTTCTTTGATGCCTGTGAGACACCCATTAACTCTTATAATTCAAGCAATCATTGGGGTAATGGAGTGTTGCGGTATCACACCAGTCTGATCCCTCTGGGTCTCTTTTATCGTGTTCAGCATACCTGTTTCTTTTTTGTGTGTTGTGTGAGTGTATATGAGAGGGAAGCATCTGTGTATATGTATGAAAGAGAGGGAAATGTCTGTGTGTGTGTGTGTGTTTGTGTGTGTGTGAGTATGTGTGTTTTTGTGTGTGTGTGTGTGTGTGTGTGTATAAGAAAGAGAGAGAGAAGTATATATATGTGTGTCTATATGAGAGGGAAGTGTATGTGTGTGTATGTGAATATAAAAGAGAGGGAAGTATATGGGTCTGTATGAGAGATAGGGAAGTGTGTGTGTGTGTATGAGCGAGAGGGAAGCATATTTGTGTGTATGAGAGAGGGAAGCGCATGTGTGTGTGCATAGAAATGACGGCAGAAAACCACCAAATAATCCACCCAGTCTGCCCAGCAAGCTTATGTCAGTATCTGCTACACTGTGCAGGTTACCCCAATGCTTATCAGTTTATCAGACTGTAAAAGTCAGGGCCCTCAGATACTGTTTAGAATCCAATTTCCCTTAACTGTTGCGTGAAAGCAGAGAGTAATGTTGGAGTTGCATCAAAAGCATTGGGCTTAGTGATTCAGGGCAGTAAGCACCACATCATGTAGTTACCCCCATGTTTATTTGTTCCCCAAAACATAAAAGTCAGGGCCCTTGCTGGTTGCTGTCTGAATCCGATTCCCCTGTGTGTGTGTGTGTGTGTGTGTGTGTGTGTGTGTGTGTGTGTATGAGAGAGAAGGAAGTGTGTGTGCATATTATGAGAGAGGGAAATGTGTGTGTGCGTATGTATGAGAGAGAGGGAAGCTTTTGTGTGTGTATATGTATGTGAGAGAGAGCAAAGCGTTTGTGTGTAAGTATGTGTATATGAGAGACAGAGAAGTGTTTGTGTGTGTGTATGAAAGAGAGAGGGGGCGTTTGTGTATGCTTATATGAGAGAGAGGGAAACATCTGTGTGTGTGAGAGAGAGACGAGACAGTTTCTCACCTCTCCTACCCTACTAATCCATGAAGATTTCTGAGTGACAGGAAATCAAAAGTTCCTAGGTATGGAGAGTGGGGTATTTTTTTAATCTTTTAGTTTTAATTATTGGGTGTTATTTGATGTGTCTGCTGTTTTGAAATATTTCATTGGTGTTTTGGACAATTTTAAACATTTTTATGAGTTTTTAATTATTGGATAATTTGTCAATTATTTTGAAATATTGGTTTTATTAGAATTGTTTTACTATTATGAATGATTGTTTTATATTTCTTGATTTTCTTGATTATTTTATGAGAAAGCAGAGTTGCTTACCTGTAACAGGTGTTCTCCCAGGACAGCAGGATGTTAGTCCTCACATATGGGTGACATCATCAGATGGAGCCCTGTCTCGGAACACTTTTGTCAAAGTTTCTAGAACTTTGACTGGTACACTGAGCATGCCCAACATGCCACTAGCACTTTGGCCACCAGGGGTCCCCCTTTAGTCTCGATTGTAGCAAAAAGTACGAGCGAAAAATAAAATAAGAAAATAAGAAGACGGTATCGAACCCAACTCCGCAGGGTGTCGGGTGGGTTTCGTGAGGGGCCGCGTGCCCTTAGGATTCTGGGAAACATGGCGGATTGCAGCGTCTAGCTGGTCCGGGGACGCTGGAGGAGGTTGGCAAGATGACACCGCGGCAGCCAATCTTCCATCAAGCAAAGAGGGAGTTGCCAAAGAGGTAAGGTGGGTGTAGTGGAGACATCGGGCAGCGACGGTTGCAACGACGATATTGTGCTACTGACATTGCCATGACCCTGACTGAGTGTGCCTTCACTTGTCCCTGACGTGGAAGGCCTGCTTGCTGGTAGCAGAATTCAATGCAGTCTGCCAACCAGTTGGAGAGAGTCTGCTTGCCCACCGCAATGCCAAGCTTGGTTTTGCCAAATGAAACAAAGAGTTGGGTGGACTTCCTATGGGCTGCAGTGCGATATAAATAAAATGTAAGTGCACGTTTACAGTCCAAGGTGTGCAGAGCTCGCTCACCCGGGTGAGTGTGAGGCCTTGGAAAGAAAGTGGGCAAGACTATGGACTGATTTAAATGGAAATCAGTGACCACCTTAGGCAGGAATTTAGGGTGAGTGCTAGGGATGTGCAGACAAAACGTTTGCGTTGATAAGTTGATAAGTTGAAGTTGAGGGTCGATTTCGTTCAATATGGACATATGGAGAATTCCATAAGTTGAGGGTCTGTCCATACGTTCACCGGTTCCCTAAATAAACATTTAAACCCCTCACCCTCCTTAATCCCCCCCCAAGACTTACCAAAACTCCCTGGTGGTCCAGCGGGGAGTCAGGAAGCCATCCCTGTATTCCTTTGCGAGGAGCACGTGTCGTCGGCGTCACGTCGGAGTGACGTGGACGTCACGTGCTTCCCGCGCCTCCGCTCCGGGACCCCCATTGGACCCAACCGGAACTTTTGGCCAGCTTGGGGGGGCCTCCTGACCCCCCCAAGCTGGCCAAAAGTTCCGGTTGGGTCCAACGGGGGTCCCGGAGCGGAGGCGCGGAGAGCACGTGATGCCGACGTGACGTGCTTCACTGCGCCTCCGCTCCGGGACCCCCGCTGGACCCAACCGGAACTTTTGGCCAGCTTGGGGGGGCCTCCTGACCCCCCAAGCTGGCCAAAAGTTCCGGTTGGGTCCAATGGGGGTCCCGGAGCGGAGGTGCGGGAAGCACGTGACGTCCACGTCACTCCGACGTGACGCCGACGTCACGTGCTCCTCGCAAAGGAATACAGGGATGGCTTCCTGACTCCTCGCTGGACCACCAGGGAGTTTTGGTAAGTTTTGGGGGGGTCAGGAGGGTGGGGGGTTTAAGTGTTTATTTAGGTTCAACGTATTCAACATAGCTATGTTGAATAAGTTGAAAATCGCGATGCGTTGCGCATCATCACTTTTTTAAGTTTAAAAAAAAAAAAGTTGCGTTTTACATATGCGTTCAAAACGAATGCACACCCCTAGTGAGTGCCGAGAACTACCCGGTCATGGAGGAACCTTGTGTAGGGTGAGTAGGTCACAAGGGCCTGTAACTCACTTACCCTGTGAGCAGATGTAATGATTACTAGGAAAATAGTTTTCCATGTAAGATATCTGAGTTCACAGGAGTGTAGGGACTCAAAAGGAGGACACATGAATCACGACCGGTGGTTGTAGAGGAGGCTTAAGCTGTAGTAAGCCTCTCATGAAGCGACTCACCAGGGGTTGAGCCATTATCGGGGCATCCCCTATACCTTGATGGTACGCAGAGATGGCACTGAGGTGTACTCGTATAGAGGAAGTCTGGAGACCAGATTCCGAGAGGTGCCAGAGATAGTCTAATAATTTGGATGTGGGGCAAGAAAAGGGATCAAAGCCCTTCTGTGTGCACCACAAGGTAAACCTCTTCCATTTAGAGCGGTAAGATTTCCGCGTGGAAGGCTTCCGTGAAGCTACGAGGACTTGAGAGATGCCACTAGAAAGATTGAGTGGTTGTAGAATCAACCTTTCAACATCCAGGCCGTCAGAGACAGGGTCTGGAGGTTCAGGTGGCGTAATTTGCTGTGATTCTGTATTATGAGGTTGGGCTTCATGCCCAGGTGAATGGGATCCTAGACAGAGAGGTCGAGAAGAATGGGATACCAGACTTGGCATGGCCAATACGGGGCTATGAGTAACATGGTGCCTCGGTCCTGTTGTAGCTTCACGAGAGTCTTGCTTATCAGTGGAATTGGAGGGTACGCATATAGCAGACCTATGTTCCAGGGACGGGCGAAGGCATACATGGTTGGTGCTATCCAGTCCCTGTGCAGGGAGCAGAAACGTTCCACTTTGCAGTTCTGCTTGGACGGAAAGAGGTCGATGATCGGCTGACCCCACCAGTGGAAGCTTCTGCTCGCAACAGAGGGATCCAAGGACCACTCGTGGGGCTGGAAACATCAGCTGAGGCAGTCTGCCAGTGCATTCTCTGTGCCTGCCAGATAAGTGGCTCGCAGTAGAATTGAGTGCGACAGGGCCCAGGCCCAAATCTGTGCCGCCTCTTGGCACAGCAGATAAGAGCCCATGCCCCCCTGTTTGTTCAGGTACTACATTGCAACTTGATTGTCTGTTTGGATCAAGACTACCTGGTTGGAGATGCATTCCTTGAATGCATTGAGGGCGTACCGCATTGCCCGAAGCTCCAGGAAGTTTATCTGATAGGTCGCTTCGGTTCTTGTCCAAGTCCTTTGGGTTTGAAGGCTTTCAACATGGGCTCCCCAACCTAGGTTGGAGGCGACCGTGGTTAAGGTCACTTGAGAAGCTGGTTGCTGGAAGGGTAGACCTGTTTGTAAGTTGGCCTTGTGCATCCACCAAGCAAGAGACAAACAACGTTGACTGGTTATGTGGACAAGGGACATAAGCGGCTGAGTGGCTTGATGCCATTGAGATTTAAAGTCCATTGTGGCAGTCTCATGGCTAAGCATGCCATTGGGGTTACATGGACTGTTGATGCCATGTGGCTGAGTAATGTGAGCAGTTGGAGAGCTGAGGCTGTTTGTCGACTGCTGATAGAGCTGGCTAGGTTGGACAGTGTGGTTGCGCGGTCATTAGGTAAGAAGCCTTTGGCTACTGTGGTGTCTAGGTCTGCTCCTATGAAGGAGAGATGATAAGATGGTGTCAAGTGGGATTTCAGGTAGTTGATCAGAAATCCCAGTGAGTGCAGGAGCTGTATAGTGAGACCAAGGGAGTCGAGGGCTCCTTGTCTGGACTGGCTTTTTATGAGCCAGTCGTCCAGATATGGAAAGTTGTGTATGCCCTGTGGCGTAAATGTGCAGCCACTACTGCCAGGCACTTGGTGAACACTCGGGGCGCGGAGGCCAGGCCGAATGGCAGTACTCTGTATTGATAATGCCCATGCCCCACTACAAATTGTAGGTACTTGCAATGAGGAGGGAAGATTGCAGTATGATTGTGTGTGTCTTGAAGGTCCAGAGAACAGAGCCAATCCTCTTCATGTAGTAGAGGAAGCATGGTGCCTAGGGACACTGAACCGTTTCTTGAAAAAAAAATGTGCTCAATACATGGAGGTCCAGAATAGGCCAGAGGCCGCCGGTCTTTTTTTGGAATTAGGAAATACCTGGAGTAGAACTCTCTCCCCTGTTGGGTCAAGGGAACCGGTTCTAAGGCCCTGGCACACAGAAGGGTTGAGCGTTCTGACTCGAGAAGTGTTGTGTGATCGTCCCGGCTCCACGATAAACTGGGTGGGGAGTCCGAGGGTACAGTTGAAAAATTTAGACGGTAACCGTAGGTTATGATGGATAGCACCCACTGGTCCGTGGTAATTGGATGCCAATTGGTTGCAAAGTGACAAAGACGGCCTCCCACTGGTGGATTGAATTGCAGGATTAAGGGGGGATGGTTGCTGCTCTCTGGAAAGGAGTCAAAAACTAGTTGCAAGACCAGCTTGTGGAGCTGGCTGCACTCTGCCTCGTCTGGCGGGTATGTTCTCTCTGAGGGACCCAAGCTGGTCGAGCACGGGATGCAGGAGGATAATATCTGCATGGTCTGTAGAATTGCTTTCTGATGTCCCTACATAAGCCCCTGCAGGCTACGGAGGGTGCATCTGAGGTGGCAGTTGATAGTTGACTCAGGGTCTCAAGATAGTCTTTTAACTGGGCCACTGCATCTTAGATTTTGTCCCCGAACAGGTTTTCTCCTGTACAGGGGAGATCTGCAAGCTTATCCTGCACCTCCGGCCGTAAGTCTGAGGCCTTGAGCCATGCCCAGCATCTGGCACTGATGCCCGCTGCCGAGACTCTGGATGCTGCTTCAAAAGAGTCGTAAGCAGCTCTGACCTTGTGCTTACTGTTATGTTCGTGGACCCTTGGGCCGGCTGAGACTGCAGGTATCGTGCTGTGGATACCCACAGTGGGCGTCGCTGCCGGGAGGCAGTGCTGAGGAGAGACTTCGAAGACAGCTTCACCACTGGAAGTCTGAGGTCCCCGCAGGAGGAGCCCGTAGGGACCCAGGCCTCTTGGTCTTAGGTGGATCCTATGCGACCAAGGATCAGAAGAGCAGCCTGCCAAGGTAATCCAATGATGAGATGGCGCTGGCCGGGGAGTTGGATGGTCTGATGAACCCTCGGTCCAAGTTTTCTTTGATATAGGCGGACATGGCCTGGGTCTCTGGGAGTGATAGTGGATAGACCCTTCCTCGAGGTGGCGTGGTGCCGAGGATCAGGTTGATCACACAATCGAAGGGCCGGTGCTCGGGGAGTAGCTCGGTCTTCTCTTTCGAGAATACGTCTCGGAAGGCGTAGTACTGGGGTGGTAGCGCTAGTGGTGTTGTCAAGAGTGGTATCAGCGGTCGAGGCCAGGCAGACAGACGTTCATTAAAGCAGGTCAGCCCCCAGGACGTAATCTGGAGGGAGTCCCAACTGATCACGGGAGAGTGCTTCCGAAGCATTGGCAAGCCTAACACGACTGGATGTATGGATTTCTCCAGGATGAGGAACGAGATCTCCTCGAGGTGTAGGAGACCGGTGTGGAGCGTTAGTGGCTGAGTATGAGTGGAAATGGTTCCTGGAAGTGGGGTCCCCTGAATCAAAGACACACATAAGGGGGGTTTCTGAGGTTAGACCCCCAAGCTGGAGTTGCTCTACCAGGTCCCGGAGGATAAAGTTCCCCCCGGCTCCAGAGTCCACCAGGGCTAGGGTGTCGAAGTTCCCGTCCGGGAGAATCAAGGTTACTGGAACAGTACACGGGAAGGCAGAGGTGGTGATACCTAGAGTTAACTCCCTGACTGACTCTAGGTCCGAACGTTTCCCGGACGCTCGTGACAGCAGGCAAGGAAATGCCCCTTGCCCCCACAATAAAAACACAGGCCCTGGGCCTGGCACCTTCTCCTCTCCTCTTGGGAAATAGGACCCCGGCCCAACTGCATGGGTTCTGCATTGTGTAGCCCTGGGGAGGCCGGAGGAGAATGCCTGGTTCGGAGAGGCATGGTTCCGGAGCCCCCGAGTTCTTGAGTGGGTCTCCTCTCCCAGAACCGGCGTTGGATGCGGTGGTCTATGCGGCCAGTCAGGTCAATAAGATCATTCAAGTCGTCCGGGAGATCCCTGGCTGCCAACTCGTCCTGAAGTCGTAGAGAGAGCCCCTCCAGGAATATGCCATGCAGGCTATCGCTTCTCCAGTTCAGCTCGGCAGCCAGGGTCTGAAACTCTACGGCGTACTCCGCCAAGGGACGGTTACCCTGCCATAGCTGGAGCAATTCAGACGCGGCCATGGGTCCGTGGGAGGGCTCGTCAAAGATCAGTCAAAAAGAAGTGACGAATTGAACTAAGTTGGCTAAGCGAGGATCCTGGTGCTCCCATAAGGAAAAGGCCCAAGCCAATGGCCTCCCATCCAAGAGGGATATAATGTAGCTTGTTTTGATCTGGTCAGTGGGAAACTGCGCTGGTAATAGGTAGAAGCAGATATAACATTGGTTCAAGAATCCGCGACACATTTTCGCATCCCCTGAGTACCGCGAAGGTGCTGGCATCTGTATGGGCGCAGACGGCCCTGCATTAGGGATGGCTACCGGTACAGGGGAACCGGAAGCGGCGGCTCCTTCCACCCGATCCGCTAACCTCTGCAAAGTTGCCACCAGTGAGTTGAGGCAAGTTTGCTGCTGGTGCAACCTCTGTGCAATTCCCGGGATGGCTTTCAAGGTCGAGAGGTCCGCCAGGTCCATGGCCTTGCAAACTGTTATGTTCGTGGACCCTTGGGCCGGAAGAGACTGCAGGTGTCGTGCTGTGGATTCCCACAGTGGGCGTTGCAGCCGGGAGGTGGCGCTGAGGAGAGACTTCGAAGACGGCTTCACCACTGGAAGCCCGAGGTCCCCCCAGGAGGAGCCCGAAGGGACCCAGGCCTCTTGGTCTTAGGTGGATCCTATGCGACCAAGGATCAGAAGAGCAGCCTGCCGAGGTAATCCAACGATGAGATGGCGCCCAGGAGGTCAGGAGAAACTTCACTCTTGGAAGCCCGCAGTCCCCCCAGGAGGAGCCCGTGAAGACCCAAGCCGCTGGGGCTTAGGAGAACCCTCCAGGGGGGGATGAACAAGTACCTGCGGCAGTGGGAAGAGACGAAACCGAAGTCCAGGAACAAGCCAAGGTTGGGAGCCAGAAGTCAGATATCGGATGCCAAAACCAGGGATGGAAGCAGGAGCCGGAGTCGAAGAACAAAGCATGGTCAGGAACCAGGAATCAGACGTCTGATGCCAAAACCAGGGACGGAAGCAGAAGCCGGAGTTGAAGAACAAAGCAAGGTCAGGAGCCAGGAATCAGACGTCAGGAACAATCAGGAACTGGGAAACAGGAAGCACAACTAGCTACTCCGAAGAGTGAACCTTGTTGCTAGGCACTGGCTAGCTGTGGCTGCCGGGTTTAAATAACCCGGCAGCATCTGACATCAGCAGGGAGGCGTCCTCTGTTTTCCCGTGCTGGCCCCTTTAAATAGAGAACCCCTGCGCACGTGCCTAGGAGGCGGGGCTAGCAGCGGATCGCCAGCGGCGTCTCCCTCGCAGGGAGGACGCTGCAGTAGGCCGCGTCTCAGGCCTGGGCGGCTGCGTCTTGGGTTCGGCGAGCCGGAGGGGGCTCCCGCGGACAGAGCGGACCGGGGATCGCAACACTTACCTGTTTCCAATCCTTTCTGTAGGATGGAGGACAAGGTGTCTTCTTGTTGTTGTGGTATTTATTTATTTATTTATTTAAAATCTTTTCTATACCGTCGTTAAGATAAGTACCATCACAATGGTTTAAAGTAAGGCACATAAATTAATGTATGGAATCATGTAATCTAAACATGTGCCATAAAGGTTCGGTTACATAGATTTATAATAGATACTATTTGGTGAATGTGATAAATCTTGTCCTTTTATACCTGTAAAATTTTTGAATACAAGTATAGTTTTATAACTTTATCTATCCATTAGTGGTGAGATGAAATAAAAATTTGCACATATTTGGGTAAGTGCTGTGTGTGGCTGTTCTACTATCCGCACCCTACTCCTTTTCTATTCTCCATTCTCTTTGTGATAAGCTTTTTTAAAGAGCCAGGTTTTTAAACTTTTTAAAAAAGTTTTGATGTCTCTTTGTAATCTGATCTCTAGAGGCATGGTGTTCCATAGTATTGGACCTGCTAATGTTAGTGCCCTTTCTCTCACTTGGGTTAGTCTAGCTGTTTTGACGGAAGGGACAGTTAGGAGTGCTTTGTTGGCTGATCTCAGGTTTCTATGAGGGACATGTACACGTAGTGCTGTGTTCAGCCATTCTGCTTTTTCGTTATGTATTAATCTGTATATAGTGCATAGTGTTTTGTATTGTATTCTGTGCTCAATGGGTAACCAGTGTAATTCAGCTAGGGTATCAGTAATGTGGTCTCTTTTTCTTTTACCCGTCAAAATTCTTGCTGCAGTATTTTGTAGTATTTGTAGTGGTCTTAGTGTTGTGTATGGTAGTCCTAGCAGTAGGGCGTTACAGTAATCAGTACTAGAAAATATTAAAGCTTGTAACATTGATCGAAAGTTAGTAGTTGTTAGTAATGGTTTTAGTCTCCTGAGAATCATGAGTTTGGCTTATCCTTCCTTTACCTTTAAAGATATATGTTGTTTCATGCTTAGTTCCATGTCAATTATTACTCCAAGGTTCCGTACTTTCTCTGCTAATTCTATTTTCTGGTTGTTTTTGAGCGTAATTGGGTTTTGAATTGTCTCTATATTTTTTCATTCTAAATGTAGGAATTCTGTTTTTTCGATGTTAATAACTTGTTCCATTTGGTTTAGTAGCTGTTTGATAATATCTAGGTACATGTTAGCTAGGTTTAATGTTTTTTCGATTGTGTCATCAATGGGTTGGATGAATTGAATGTCATCAGCATATATGTAATATATATAATGCCCAGACCTGCTAGAAGGTGACATAAAAGCAGCAAGTATATGTTAAAGAGTGTTGCGGACAAGGCTGATTCTTGTGGTACTCCTGTTTGAAGGTTTATTTTTTCTGATATTACATCTTTGATCTATACTTGAAAGTATCTGTTGTTTAGATATGATCTGAACCAGTTGATTGTTTTGTTATGTAATCCTATTTCTTCTTGTCTTTTTAATAGTATGTCATGATTTACTGTGTCAAAGGCTGCTGACAGGTCTAGCATCTCTAGAATGTAATGTTTTCCACTATCGAAACCTCTCATGATATTGTCTGTTAGGGAAAGTAGCAATGTCTCTGTGCTGTAATGTTTGCGGAAACCATGCTGTGATGGATAAAGTATATTGTTGTTGTCTAAGTGCTCAGTTAGTTGATTTTGTACCGTTTTTTCAATTAATTTTGTAATTAGTGGTAGATTTGACACTGGTCTGTAATTGCTCAGTATAAGTGGGTCGCTGTTTTTTTTCTTTATAAATGGTTTTATGATTGCCCCTTTTAGTATATCTGCCATGGCTCCCTCCTCTAAGGATAGATTTATGATCTTTGCTAATATCGGAGATACTGTATTGGCTACTTTTTTTATGTCCATAGTTGGTAATGTATCAATTGCATGTGTGGCAGGATTTAGCTTTTTTACCATGGATTCAACTTCCAGTTCTGATATCTTGTTAAAAGTAGTCCATTGATTAACGTCTCTTTTTTGCATTTTAATTTCTTGCTTAGTTATATTTGGGATTTTGGTTTTTAGGTTCGCTATTTTGTCACTGAAAAAATTTGCTATTTCATTGCATCTATTTACTGGTAGGTTTTGGGGGATTCTGATTTATCATTGGTGAGGTTTTTTACTGTGGTAAATAAGGTTCTTGGGTTATTTGCAAACTTCTCTATTTTAGAGCTGAAGTATTGTTTTTTTGCATCAAGAATAATTTGTTTGTAGTAGGCTAGGTGTTTTCTATATTTAGTTAGGTTTTCGGTTGTTTTGTCTTTTCTCCATTCTTTTTCTTTTTTCCTAAGATTTCTTTTGACTTCCTTCATCTTTTCACTATGCTAGGGATTAGTTTGTTTGGGTTCTTTGATGCATATAAATTTTATGGGGTTTATCTCATCAGCTAGTCTGTTGGTTGTTTGTAGGTTCTCTGCAAAATCCTGGACTTGTTTCCAGAGATTTCTGTTATATTGGGTCATATATAATTGATATGCTGCTATTCGTGCTATCAACACGGACTCTTGAAAGACCCTTCGTCCCAATGCATCCAATGCCTTCTGATCCTTTCCAGGAGGGGCAGAGGAGTGTGGATGGGATCTTTTAGCCTTCTTTTGGGCTGATTCCACAACCACAGAATGGTGGGGCAATTGGCTCTTCTGAAAACCTGGGGCTTGTTGGACCAGGTAAGTAGCATCTGTCTTCCTGTTTACTGGAGGAACAGTACCTGGAAGGTCCCACAGGTGGTGCAAGAGGTCAAGCAGAACTTCATTAACTGGTATCGCAATCACCTCTTTTGGAGCATCTACAAATTGTAAGACCTCCAACATTTAGTGGCGAGCGTCCTCCTCCGTTATTAGTGGGAATGGTATGGACTCAGATATCTCTTTGACAAAGCTGACAAAAGAGAGGTCCTCCAGGGCAGAACGACACCTTTCCTCCAAGGGTGAAGGCTTTGAAAGCAATTCCTCAGAATCCTGTGAGGAATGGTTCGAGAATGTGTCCTCCATGGATCATAAGGAGTGTGTTCTTCACCCACCGGGATTCCTGAGGGAGGAAGGATGCCAGAATCGAGAGGACGAGAAAGCATCGATGGATGTCGAGGTGGCATTGATGGATGCGGCATCGGCATCGAAGGTGGCAGTGCAGGCACTGAGGGCATCGAGGCGGATGTGGTGCGCTTAGGCATCGACATTCCCGATGGCCCTGGAACGGGCTCTGCCATCGGTGGATCCCATGCTGGAATCAGGCTGGACGTCACTTCTTCTTCCTCCGAGGAACCTGGTAAGGGAATCGGGACCTGCGAAGGCCTCAATGTATGACTCGGTGCCGGCATGTTCGATGGCACGGGCTGAGTCGACAGGGCACTGATAAGGATGTCTGGATGCTCAAAGAGTGGTGCGAACATCAAGGACGCAGGTTCCAGTGCCGCTATGGGGGCTGGCACTGGTGGTGAATGGAAGCCCCGAAGGGCATTCAGCACTGTTTCCCTCAGTGCTCGGTCCGGTCCTTCTCCGGCACCGAGGACAATGACACCGATGCTTTCAATGGTGTGGGTGACGGATGGTCACCCGCTCCCTGATGTTCACGGCGGGCCATCTCCGAAGTCGATGAGCCCTCTCCAGTTGGTGGCACTTGAACTGGAGTCGGTGGAGCAGAATGTTTTGATGCAAACAACTGCTCCATCTTGTCCAGATGAGCTCACTGGCCTTTGGGGGTCATTTGAGCGCAACTAGGGCATCGACAGACGTCGTACGAGGGACCTAAGCACAAAACACAAACAGTATGCGAGTCCATGATGGACATAGTCCTCGGACACTAGGGGCATTTTCTGAACCCGGTCACCATCGAAAAAAACGTGGGTGCGCAGTCGATGACCATGGGGCACCGAGGAGAATGTCACCGGGAATCGACCACAAACCGTGGGGAAAATACTTACCGAGCCCCGGAGGGAATGGAGCACGATGGGGGACCCCAGTGAGGGTGATTTTAGGAAGATTAAACTTCAAAAGTTCCATGAGGAAAGTTGTGAGAAATTTCTCACAGAGCTCCTAACCGCGAGGCAACTTGCTGCGCAGAAAAAAAGAGACTAAAGGGGGATCCCTGGTGGCTACAGTGTTAGTGGCATGCTGGACATGCTTAGTGTGCCAGTTAAAGTTCTAGAAACTTTGGCAAAAGTGTTCCGTGACAGGGCTCCATCTGATGATGTCACCCATATGTGAGGACTACCATTCTACTTGTCCTGGGAGAAATGTTGATGTTTCCAGTGCTCCCTCCATGTGACAGGGGCAAGCCAATTGCACGGATACCCTGTCACATGGTAAGGGCAAAGGCCATCGGCGCCATTTTAATTAGTGGCAGCCGACGGCCTGAGAGCTGGAGATCGCTCCCGGGACCCCACTGGACCACCAGGTACCTGTAAAATGTTTTTTGGGGGGGGGGGGGTCGGGAGAGTGGGGGAAGCTAAGGGATTAGTTTTAAAGGGTCAGGGTGGGTTTTTTGTTTATCGGCTCAGGCACAGCTGATAAACAAAACCGCGATCGGGCCGGATGAAAATAAAACCACGATGTGAATCGGAACCGGAATCCGAACCAATTCCGGTTCCGATTCACATCTCTAACTATTACATCCAACCCTGTAAGGGGACATATGATCATGAATGGACCAATCAAAACTGAATCTATCAGAGACGTATAACCCAATGTGTAAAAGTAACATAGTTACAGATGTAATATAGATACAAGGGATATAGTCACCACAAGATTAGTGCAAGCGTTATAAAAAATGTATCCATTCTATATCAGCTTTCAAACCATGTGGGGAGGGATTACAAAGTAAAAATCCATTGCTGTTCCCTGTGCAGTAATTGGGCAGAGAAATTTCTGCCCTGAGGAGAGAGGCTGCAAAGTCCTACCATAGGACTTACTGGTTCCTCCTGGTTAGACATTATATGCCTTCAAAAATGGGCACATGCACAGAACTTCATGTCAGGAAAGGAGAATTCTCCATGGTCTCAAAATACAGAAGGAACCTCATTTGCACACATATGTTATTTGCTAACTTCATGGAATGCCCCCTAGTCCTTCTGTATCCGAAAGAGTAAATAACTGATTCACAGTTACCCATTCTAGACCTCTCATGATTTTATAGCCCTCTATTATATCCCCCCTCAGCCAACTCTTCTCCAAGCTGAACATAAGAACATGCCATACTGGGTCAGACCAAGGGTCCATCAAGCCCTGCATCCTGTTTCCAACAGTAGCCAATCCAGGCCATAAGAACCTGGCAAGTACCCAAAAACTAAGTCTATTCCATGTTACCGTTGCTAGCAATAGTGGTGGCTATTATCCAAGTCAACCTAATCAATAGCAGGCAATGGACTTCTCCTCCAAGAACTCATCCCATCCTCCTCCAAACACAGCCACACTAACTGCACCAACCACATCCTCTGGCAACAAACTCCAGAGTCCAACTGCGCTCCGAGCGAAAAAGAACCCTCTCCGACCAGTTCCAAATATGCCACATGCCAACCCCATGGAGTGCCCCCCCAGTCCCTCCACCATCCGAAAGAGCAAAATACCAATTCACATTCACCCGCTCTAAACTCCCCATGACTCCAAACACCTCCATCATATCCCCCCTCAGCCGTCTCCTCTCCAAGCCGAAAAGTCCCACCCTCCCCAGTCTCTCCCCATAGGGGAGCTGCTCCACTCCCCCCACCATTCCGGTCGCCCCTCTCTGGACCCTCTCCATCGCAACCACATCTTCCCTGAGATGTGGCGACCAGAACCGCACACAGCATCCAAGGTGCGGTCCCACCATGGAGCGATACAGAGGCACCACGACACCCTCCGCTCTAGTCACCATTCCCCCTCAAACAATTCCCAACATTCTGCCCGCTTCTCCGACCGCCACAGCACACTGAACCAACAACCCTAACACACCATCCACTATGACGCCTAGATCTCTCTCCTGGGCAGCAGCAACCAACATGGAACCCAACGTTGTGCAACTACAGCATGGGTCATTTCTCCCCACATGCACCACCCTGCACCCGTCCACATCAAATTTCATCCGCCACTCTGATGCTACAGCCCCACAAGGTCCTGCAATTCACCACAATCTGCCTGTGACCCAACCACTCTGAACAATCTTTAGCCTTTCCTCATAGGGGAGCTGATCCATCTCCTTTATCATTTGGGTTGCCCTTCTCTTTATCTTCACCAGTGTAACTATATCTTTTTTGAGATGCCGCGACCAGAATTGTACACAGTACTCAAGGTGTGGTCTCACTATGGAATGATACAGAAGCATTATGACATTTTCCATTTTATTAACCATTCCCTTCCTAAAAATTCCTAACATTCTGTTTGCTTTTTTGACTGCTGCAGCATAACTGAGCCGACAATGTCAATGTATTATCCACTATGATACCTAGATCTTTTCCTGGGTGGTAGCTCTTGATATGGAACCTAACATCGTGTAACTACAGCAAAGGTTATTTTCCCCTATATACATCACCTTGCATTTGTCTACATTAAATTTCATCTGCCATTTGGATGCCTAATCTTCCATTCCTCCTACAATTTATCACAATCTGAATGTGATTTAACTACTCTGAATAATTTTGTATCATCCGCAAATTTGATAACCTCACTCGTCGTATTCCTTTCCAGATCATTTATATATATATGAAAAGCACCGGTCCAAGTACAGAACCCTGAGGCACTCCACTGTTTACGTTTTTCCACTGTAAAAACAGACCATTTAATCCTACTCTCTGTTTCCTGTCTTTTAACCAGTTTGTAATCCACGAAAGGACACCGCCTCCTATCCCATGACTTTTCAGTTTTCTTAGAAACATCTCATGAGGGACTTTGTCAAAAGCCTTTTAAATATCCAAATACGCTACATCTACCAGCAGGGGTGGCTCAAGGCAATCTGCTGCCTGAAGTGAGGGATGAGATGGCCCCCCCCCCCCCGCCCCCTTCGCTCCCCTCTGCCTCCCTCTCTCCCTTTTCCACACGCACCCATACATGCATACCCACATATATGCTCATTCACGTCTCTCTCTCTTCCATACACACGTGTACTCTCATTGTCTCTTCTCACCTCTCATCCCCCTCAAGCACCCTCACACATGCTCTCTCACCCTCCCCCCCTGCCACGCAATCTGTCACACATACACACACCCACACCCACACCCATACCCACACACACACTCTTCTACACACTCTCACCGAGGCCTTCATATTCGCCACAAGTGGGACAAGCTCTGCTCACGGCATGCAGGGTTCTCCTCCGTCTTTGCCATTTTCTGCGCAGAATTTCCCTCTAGCAATTACAGTCATGTCTACTCTGTCACTGCAACCAGGAAATAATACCACTGGTTTTCAGCCTTAACTCCCCTTCCCTCCTATTACTGTGCAGACAGGGGTAATTTAAAATTAACATAGGAAGAGAACGACTTCTGTCGGCTTCAAAGGAAAGAATTTACATTGGCTAAGTCTAATCAACTTAAAGGACTGCAAAATGGACCACATGTCACCATCTATCTTTTGTAGTAGTTTTAATGTGATTCCCTAGCTTTTTGGCCTTAAAAAGAGGAAAGAGAGCAAACAATTTATCTTCTACAGCTTTATTTACCTTTGTCAGTTACTGACCAGCGCTTGCTGGGCTGGGACTTGCCTTCAGCCTTGCCTGCTGCCGCGGTGCTTCAATGTGGGGTCTCCCTGCAAGGCCCAGCATCTGCCAAGCGCTACTAGCTCCCCCAGTCTGCCTTCTGTGACTCTGCGTGCAGGATCCATTGCTTCTGCCTGGACGGAAGACTGCCACTCTACTCCAGTGGAAGCAGGCACAATTCTCGCTTGCCTCAGGATCATCCATCAGAGGCCCACAGGTCCTTTGTTGTTTTGGCGGCAGGGTGAGACGACCGCTAGAAGAGTTTGGGGGAGCAGTTTTTGCCGCTTCCAAACTTTACCGCCTAAAGCGGCCACCTCATCCTACCTCATTATAGAAACGCCCCTGTCTACCAATTCACCTTTATCCACGTGTTTATTAACCCCTTCAATAAAATGAAGCAGATTTGTGAGGCAAGACTTCCCTTAGGTAAATCCATGTTGACTGTGTTCCATTAAACCATGTCTTTCTATATGTTCTGTGATTTTGATTTTTAGAATGGATTCCACTATTTTTCCCGGCACTGAAGTCAGGCTCACTGGTGTATAGTATCCTGAATCACCCCTGGAGCCTTTTTTAAATATTGGGGTTACATTGGTCACCCTCCAGTCTTCAGGTACAATGGATGATTTTAATGATAGGTTACAAATTTTTACTAATAGGTCTGAAATTTTTTAGTTCTTTCAGAACCCAGATGATTTGTTACTCTTTAGTTTGTTCACCGTGATTTGGTTCAGTTCATCTGACTCTTCACGCTTGAAATCCATCTGTGGAACTGTTATCTCCCCAACATCCTCCTTAGTAAACACAGAAGCAAAGAATTCATTTAGTCTTTCTGCAATGGCCTTATCTTCCTTAAGAGCCCCTTTAACCCCCCTGTCATCTAATGCTCCAACCGACTCCCTCACAGGTTCCTTGCTTCAGATATATTTTTTAAAGTTTTAATTATGAGTTTTTGCCTCTATAGCCAACTTCATTTCAAATGCTCTCTTAATCTGTCTTATCAATGTTTTACATTTGACAAAGCTTATGCTTTTTCCTATTTTCTTCAAATGGATTCTTCTTCCAATTTTTGAAGGATTTTTTTTTGGATAAAATAGCCTCTTTCACCTCACCTTTAGCCATGCCAGTAATCGTTTAGCCTTCCTTCCACTTTTCTTAATATGTGGAATATATCTGAACTGTGCTTCTAAGAAGATATTTTTAAATAATGTCCATGCCTGTTGTACACTTTTAACCTTTGCAGCTGCACCTTTCAGTATTTTTCTAACTATTTTCCTCATTTTATCAAAGTTTCCCTTTTGAAAATTTACTGTTAGAGTTGTAGATTTACATATTGTCCCCTTCCAATCATTGGTCATTTGTATATTGTTGTAGATAAATTATTGTACATCACCTGGAGCTCTCTGAGATGGGGTGCTTTATAAGCTTAAGTTATAAATCAATAAATAAAAGAGAAGGGAAAAAAGGGCATGGGAAAGGAGTAAGGGAGGATGGAGGAAAGGAGAAGGAAGAATGGGAATATGAAAGGATTGCTAGAGACATGGGGAGATAGTTGTCATGGGAGAAATCCCCTGCAGGCCCATTATATGTAAGTGGTGGCATGTTCTTCCCACTTGCCCAACATTACCTGGTGACCCCTCCCCCATCCCCTATCAAACTTCCACCCCCACCCCACAGCCAGCGCTGGACTCTGGTTGTGTTTCCCCCCAACAAGACCCAGCAGTCAACATTCTGGAATCAGAATCTTGTTCTCCTTCCTCCATTAATGTGGGATTATAGACAGGACAAAGCTCATAATTCTGTCAGTAAGGTTGAATCTGCAAGGACTCAGACTGGCAGACACCGAGGGAGCATGTACACACCACCAGGGTCCCACATCTGCAAAGAGATTCATTTGAGCAGAGGCATGCTTTAATACTGGATAAGAAAGAAGGGAGACTTTATGCTGAATAAAGGTTAGGGAATGAACAGGGACTCATGCACCCCAATGACTAGAATAATTGTATACAGAGAGCGACTGCTTTTGAGGACCGTGGTGGCAGCTAACTCTAATCCACAGAGGTAAAAACACCTTCGGAATATTCATTAAATTGTCTGGGCTTACATTAAGGTACTCATAAAGCTGTGACTTTAATATTTGCAGACTTTAAAATTTGCACTGTGCTGTGTCTCCAAGGAGCCTTTAATGTCATTCTTATTTGTTTTCTTTTTATTTTATACTTATTTACACACAGACTGCAAAAGCATAAAAGGCTTGACGACTGCAGCCAACCCAAACCTGTCGCTGGTGACGGATTGCATGGAGCACGCTCTGACTGCAGTGCACCCCCGCACCCGCTACTCCGCCGGCTGGGATGCCAAACTTTTCTTTATCCCCCTCTCTTACCTGCCAACGGTGCTGGCAGACTACCTGCTGACTCCATCACTACCCAAGCTCACCAGGGTGTGACAGCTGTGCAGTATCAGAGGAGTGGCATTGCCATCGGGGATCACTGCTCTTGACCTTCTTCTGCAGCAGAGATCTTCTCAGCTATGGAATGCGAGTTCTTTCTGAACATCACATGGGTTTATTACTATACATTGTTATTGTATTCCTCTGCCCTGCAAGCCCTCTCTCCTAAATTCATCCATTCTGGCTTTCATCAGGATAGTATCATGCATGGCCTTTCACTTTACTCCTTCCTATCTAACTCTCATTGGTGGGTCCTCATGTACAGCCTCTCTTTTTATCCCTTCCCATTTCTCTCTCATCAGGGATCCATCAGGCAAGTCCTTTCCCCATATCTCTCCAAGCCAGCTCCCATATACACTAGTATAGATTTGCTTGTGTAGCCCCATCCTGGATGTAACCTGTGTGGTAATGGAGTCCCCCTCTGTGAGTATACTTCTGAGGTGAACTGTCCCTATAAACCAGCAAATAAATATACCAAAATGAAACAACACTGTTTTTATTTTTGCAGGAGATGAATTGCATTTCGAGTTATGCATAAATAAGGGGTTAAAAACATATACACAGTGTAGCATTTGCAAACAATGCAAATGGCCTAAAATAAGACATTTCACTTAAATAAATCACAATAAATGCCTGCTATACCTTTGAATTGCTAGTGAGCTCACTAAATCCCTGTGGGTATAATACTACATTAGTCACTGGGCCCAATATTGTTCATGCACAAGCAAAGATAATTGCCTCCCAGTTCCACCCAAGTCCGTGCTGTAGTACTAAATGTCCCTTAGCACATGGCAGCCAGGTGACTGTACCCTCTGACTCTCTGAAAGTGTTCATCAATATTGAAGCAGATGCTAGTGTAGCTGCCATGAACAAGTGGATGCCCCTTTCCCCCTTAGGATACATTGATGGGGGCCCTGAGGACTCAAAGGTTAATGTTTGAACAGCTCAAAACTGGATTAATTTGTAATCTGTGAGGTTTTAATGATGAAACAGATAAACACTGCCTTTTGTGCAATGAATGTCACAACAGATAGATAGCAGCTCAGAAGTTATCGTAAGCCCTGAATCAGGGACCTGCTTTCATGTGGGTGTGTGTATCAAAGTGCTCACTCCTGCCCAAGGCCACTCTTCTACTGCCAGATCCTGGAATCCCTCTGCAGCTATGCTGCCTGGAGATTCAGCAATCCACAGCTTCTTGGACTGCACTCATCTGGCTCAGCAATTCCCTAGGTAGCTCTCTCACGCTGTCTGGTCCCAGCTCTGACGCCTGGAAGATCAGCAATAATGACTTCCAGCCGTGCACTAAAACCATGAGTGGGGCAGAACAGGTAAATAGAGAACAGTTATTTACTTTATTTAATAGCACTCCTGAGTGGGATAAATCCCGGTTGCTGGACCCAGAGGCACACAATCAAAGTTTTGACCTTATTTGCAACAGTTCTCCAGGATAGCTCTAACATCTGAGTGGTCCAAGGATCCCTGTGGGGGGGGGGGGGGGGGAAGCATAGCTTCAAGGCCCTTTTGCATACATCACAGTTTCATAGCCCCTTAGGTCCCTTGGCATACAGCAATGATAATCTCTACATTCTATGGGGTCTATTTACGAAGCCTCGATATTTTCTTGCGGAAGGGCTAAAATATCACAGGGATGTGGCTCTGCAATATTTTGCCCCTTCCTGACATATTTTAGAAGCTTTCATGCTAAGACCCATAGATATACCTTGGCCTCCTCACCAGTTTAATCCATCCACTCCAGATTGTACAAAATTCGGCTGCCAAACTACTTACCATTAACTTGGAGAGTCCATTGGTGCCATCTAGGCCCAGAGCTAGCGGGCTTTCCGGTCTGCTTACTGACCTCTAATGACCTTTTTAAAGCTAGGAGGTGTCAGGGGTTCAGAGATGAGGGCACTAGCCAACTAGGGTAATGGGGTGAGAGGAGGACCCTACCTAGGATAGGCTTTAATGGAAAGGAGAGAGCTAGGGGGTGGGAAGGTTTAATTAAAGAGGGGCTTGCATTGGACTGGGATGGTCTGATATAATAGGGATGGGTTTGGGGAGGAGGCATGGCATTGCCCTGCTATTTACTTTATATCTTTATACTTTTGTTTGCAGGGCCTCCTCGAACGGCAGCCTTGGGGTGAGCAGAGGGAATCTAGTAAGACACCAGTAGTATTTTTCTACATTTTTGGGAGAGGTTCATTTTGGGCCACAAGGCCCTTGAATTCTAGTGTGAAAGCATCAGGACTCACATTAGGGCCACGGTTTTTCTGCATTAGAACAAGTTTCTGAAAAGGCGTAGCTAAAATAATATGGTTGAAAAATGTCTAAGTCAGCTGCATTGTTTTATTTACATAAAACTGAGTATGCATTATACAATGTTATGCATGCAAATGTATGCAAAGCAGCTAATTGTAATGGGACAGATTTTAGTAAAAGAAAACATGTGATATCATGAATATCACACTATATATGTGAATATATCATGCGATAAATGCTGTTTATCACACATTATAGCCCTATTGTGGATTTATAAATGACCCACTATGATAACAATAAACACGCTAGAAGCTAAGAGGTTTCCAACTTCTTTTTACTGTAGTTGATTAAATGATTTTTACAATTCTCTTCATGTTAAATCCAAAAAATTTTACAGGTTGAAATAATATAATTGTTGCGTCGGAGGTGGATCCTTGGGTCAAGGTGGGGTTGATGCAATCCGTAGGCAAGGACATATGGGTCCCCACCGTGGACAGGTGGAGTGGGCTGATAGGCAGAAGCCGCTGTAGCTTCAACTATACCAGCCCTCGTTCCTTGTGGGTTGAGGCTTTTGGGTGCTGGGGCCGGCAGGACTTAGGTGGGCCTCGAGTAAGAGAAGATAGTTCAGCCCAGAGACAGCAGGCAAGGGATGGAATCGTACTATTCTCGACTGGGTAAGGTTCTGGAAACCTGGGCGCCAATGGAACAAGGCAGACTGAGGGCGCTTGAGCAAAGATAGGCCGAAGCCTAATAAGTCCATGTTCAGGGAGTAGGCAAGAGAGGCGTCCGATGGCAGGCTTGGGTCAGGGCCGGCGGCAATCCAGGGGCTGTGGCAAGTAATGCTGAGATCTGATCACAGAGACAACCAATATCATAGTCGGTCAAAGCTGAGGTCTGGTCATGGAGAAATCAATAGCATAGTCGTACAAAGCGAGGGTCAGATCTGGAGACAGGCAGTACGTGGTCAGGCAAAGTGGAGGTCTGGGACTGGAGATAGGCTGTGGCATAGTCAGGCGAAGCAGTCAAAGACTGTGTAATCAATCCAAAGCATAGACAGGCTAGGAAAGAGGAAAGAGGAACCAGGAACAACGAGTTTCAGGTACTTGGAGTAGAGACGAATCTCAGTAGCACGGAGTACTCAAACAACGAGGAGACCTGTTGCAAAGGCGACGCAATGGAAAGGGGCCTGAGCTTAAATACTAAGAAGAAGTTGATGTCATCATCCAGGGCTGCAGCCAGGTTCCTGCAATGGGCCCTTCATAAGGATCAGCAATGCACGCGCTCCCTGAAGACGATCAAATAGTTCAGAGATTAGTGGCAATGCATATTTATTCTTATGGGTAATGGTGTTCAAGCCGCGGTAGTCAATACACGGTCTAAGTGACCCATCTTTCCCGCCCCAGAAGGAGAAGTAGAAGGGCGGATGAATCCCTTTGCAAGGTTTTCCTGGATATATTCTGTCATGGCCCTCGTTTCGGGCAGAGACAGAGGGTAGGTGCATCTTCGAGGAGGCGTGGTCCCTGGAAGGAGATCGATAGGGCAATCGAACCTCCGAAGAGGCGGAAGGTTTGCTTTTTGCTTGAAGAATACGTCCTCAAAGTCTCTATAAGGGGCAGGTATGCCTGAAGAAGTAACAGCCAAAGGAACCACAGATGGAGGTACCACTTTCTGGAGACAAGACTGGTGACAGGCAGGACCCCACTCCACCAGTTACAACAAACCCCAATTAAATTGGGGAGAATGCTTCTTTAGCCAGGGAAGTCCAAGGACTACTGGGTGGATGATTTCTCTAACACTAACTGAGTTCCTCAGTATGTAGAACGCCAGTGCACAGCTGGACAGGTTCTGTAGTATGAGATATTCAGCCGGGTAACGGCTCTCGATAGATGCAATACATAAGGAAGGTTCAAGCAAGCGAGTCTTTATACCCAGGAGTTGGACAAGGTCCCTAAGAATGAAATTACCTCCTGCTCTGGAATCTTCCAGAGCAAGATTGGGAAGGACGGGAATCCCAGATCAAGATAATTGGTATAGATGACTGAGGGGCCGGAGGGGTTGCGCCCAGGTTCAAGACCCCAACTGAACTCAGGCCGGGAGGTTTCCCAGACAGATAGGAAAAGTCTGTAGATGGTGGCCAGGTGCTCCGCAATACAGACACAGACTGGTTTGTCTCCACTGGAGGCACTCTTCTGGTGTCAGCGGTCCACAACCCAACTGCATGGGCTCTTCCGTCTTAGCCACTAGAGTGTCCCCACTTGGGGCAGGGTTGGTGGTTGGTGGCGAATGGACCGAACCCGAGAAGACTTCTTGGGCATCCGACTCTCCCGGTGACACTCTTGGAGACGGTGGTCGATTCGGCCTGTCAAGTCTATAAGGTCCTCAAGAGAGAAAGGGAGCTCCCTTGCAGCCAGCTCATCCTTCAGATGCGAGGAAAGTCCATCCAGGTAGATAGCTCATAGGCAGTCTTCCTGCAAACGAGCTCAGTAGCTAAGGTCCGAAACTTGATGGTATAATCGAAGAGACTTCTTTGACCTTGACGGAGGTGTAATAGGCTGGTGCTTGCCACGGCATGCCGTCCAGGATCATCGAAAGTTCGTCGAAACACAGCCACAAACTGAGACAGCTCCTTCAACAAGGAGTCTGAGCATTCCCACAGGGGGGAAGCCCAAGCCAGCGCCTTCTCTATGGAGACGGGATAAGATGAAGTCAATTAGTCTTTTTGTCCTGGAAGACAGAGGGCTGCAGAACGAATTGCATTTAGCATTGGTTAATAGAGATGTGAATCATGTCCTCGATCGTCTTAACGATCGATTTCGGCTGGGAGGGGGAGGGAATCGTATTGTTGCCGTTTGGGTGTTTAAAGTATCGTTAAAATCGTTAAAATCGTGAGCCGGCACACTAAAACACCCTAAAACCCACCCCCGACCCTTTAAATTAAATCCCCCACCCTCCCGAACCCCCCCAAAATGCCTTAAATTACCTGGGGGTCCGGAACGGCCTCCTGAAATCGAATCGTGTTGTCTTCAGCCGGCGCCATTTTGCGCCGCCATTTTGCAAAATGGCGGCGCAAAATGGCGCCGGCCATAGACCAACACAATTCGACTGCAGGAGGTCGTTCCGGACCCCCGCTGGACTTTTGGCAAGTCTTGTGGGGGTCAGGAGGCCCCCCCAAGCTGGCCAAAAGTCCCTGGGGGTCCAGCGGGGGTCCGGGAGCGATCTCCTGCCGCGAATCGTTTTTCCGGACGGAAAATGGCGCAGGCAGGAGATCGACTGCAGGAGGTCGTTCCGGACCCCCGCTGGACTTTTGGCAAGTCTTGTGGGGGTCAGGAGCCCCCTCCCCAAGCTGGCCAAAAGTCCCTGGGGGTCCGGGAGCAATCTGCTGGACCCCCAGGTAATTTAAAGCATTTTGGGGGGGTTCGGGAGGGTGGGGGATTTAATTTAAAGGGTCAGGGGTGGGTTTTAGGGTGTTTTAGTGTGCCGGTTTTCCCGCCCTCCCCCTTCCCCTCCCCCTTCCCCCGATTTACGATTTTTTGATGATAAATCGGGGGAATTGTTATTGTATCGTGGCTCTAACGATTTTTGACGATTTAAAATATATCGGGCGATATTTTAAATCGTCAAAAAATGATTCACATCCCTAACAAGTGGTGCTGACCCATAGCCTCCTTGCCTTATGGTTATCCTCTACTCCTGTCTCGCGGGAGAAACTTCAGGAAGGGATCAGCTATAAAGGACTTTGTGGAAGCAGTCCTTGATAATTAGCCCCGAGCCCAAAGTCACCGCTGAGAGGACCTGCCTCCAGGGGCACCATCATCGCCACAACTGGTAAACAAAGTTTTTGTTTCCTTCAGGCTTTTTAGTGTTCCAAATAGATTTTTGATGCTGATCACAGATATTACTTCAAAATTTGTACATCACGTAAGGTTTTGAGAAATGGCCAATTTTGTGTTACAGTAATTGTGAAATTTTAAAACATAATCTCACGTACATATATTTTTTTGCTGGACAGTAGTTTTATGATTTTTAAAATTCATGTCATATTTTTGACGGCCATAAGCAATGTAACAGAGACTAACTTCATGATCAAAAACTCTGTCTGATCATGCCAGAACTTGCTCAGGCAAGCCCCAGCTTGGCTGCAAGATTCCAACAAATGTTTCCATGCATAAGTGACACCAAGATAAAAGAAGGTGTTTTTGTTGGCCCACAAATCGGAGCTGTGATGAAGGACAGCCACTTTGATGGTCTTCTGCAAGGTACAGAATGTGTTGCGTGGACAGCCTTCAAGAATGTTGTTTGTAACTTTCTAGGCAACTATAAGGCAGCAGACTATGTTGAACAGTTTGAAAATCTGCTTCAGGCATTCAAATTGATGAAGTGCAACATGTCATTGAAGATACATTTTCTTCATTCCCACTTGGATTTCTCCCCAGACAACCTTGGTGCTGAGAGTGACGAACATGGTGAAAGGTTTCATCATAGCATTGTCAAAATGGAGAAATGGTATCAAGGCAAGTGGAACCCCTCCATGCTGGGTGACTATTGTTGGACTCTCATCTACGAAGTGTTGGACAGTGATTACAAACTAACATCTGCGGCAAAACATTTTTAGTTTTGTTTTCTGGTGCCAGCATTGCCATTATAGCTTATGCTGCTACAGACACTTAACAATGCTTAATGTATATCGCCCTTTTCTGGCAAACGGTACATGATACAGACATAATAAATACATATTTATATTCAGCTTGTTAAAATCTACTTGTTTCACTGAAGGTTGTGGAGGAAACAAAATGTTCCCAGAAATGTGTTTACAAGTGTTATCTAACAAAATGCATAATCTCAATTCTCATATCTCTTCTGAAGTCTTCTCTGTTTTCATAGATTTCCTTTTCGTAGTCATAGGGTAAGAAGATGTGAAGAAATTCAATGTCACATGAGAGGGCCAGAATAGGGCCCCAAATAAGAGAGAAATACAACTGGAGCCCAACCTGATCATAAAATACAACCCTGCTACCATTACAGAATTACAAGCAAGCATGAAGGCAGTGAGAGCAAGAATTCATGTGCTTTCAGAGAAATGACAGTCTCATTGAGCCATAATTGTTGCTATAAGTTATAAGTCCCTAGCTACCTGCCTGGGAATGACTCTGCAGCAAAGACGTATAAGAAACAATAGGATGAATGTATCCTTGACACAGTGAACACTGATCTCAAGACCATATTCAAAATGACCCGTATCAGTGTGCTGACCATTCCACATCAAGACCACCTTATCCAGAGACATTGCTGATAGTGCCAGGGTGAATTACTAACCAGAGAAGTGTCTTCTATATATATCTTTTATTTTGGGCCATTCTCTTAAGTGATCCTGTATATATTGTTTTTATATAACTTACTGTGTGTTGCCAAATACATATTCAGTTACTAGCTAGGACAAGATATTATCACATGCTTCGTTATTACATTATGTTACTGATTGCATTGCTTAGGATTTGGGGAAGTGTTTGCTGTGGGTTATATTACTGCTGTTAGTTTGTAGGAATAATGTTCACGTATATCTTACCAAACACTAGTGGTCCATTATAATTAAAAGGATGTTTACCATATGTTGTTGCATACATTGCATGCTTTTAATCACTGCCTTTTTCAAAATATATATATATTTATTTGCCAGTATCTGTGTGTGTGTCTTATTTCTGCTGGGTAACAAGGCAATCCCCATACTACAAGCACTAAGTGGACTCTCACCTCCCAGGTGTAGCACACCTGGCTCAATAGTGAAAACACTCTTGAAAATATCTTAATAATTCCTTCTCTCTTGTAATGGATGTGAATCCATTCTTCTGAATGATACAGCTGCTCCTCAGGTTCTTTCCATAAGAAAGACATCTCCTCCTCTAGATGTTTTGGAAATTGAGGTCCCGGTACCAAAAGGCACTCAGTCCCGATGTAACAAAAAGAAGAGAAATAAGAATTCAGATAGGACAACCAAAAAGAAAAGAAAGGATGGATGAAAAACAACCTTCTCTAAATAGAAAGTTCTCAGAAATCTATGGAGCAAAAACAGAGTTCAGATACTATGTTTCCATTCTCTTTACCCAGGTCTTTGTGAACCCTTAGAATTCTTTTCCTAAAAAAAAAAATAATCAAAAGAGGGACTGTACAAGCAAGGCTGTTCCTCAACAGGATAACTCAGGAAAAATCTGAAATAAGAATCCACACCCTAAGATGATGGCATGAGTTTATAACAGCTCAAAAACACACCATCTCTTTCTCCCACACGGGGAAGCTCAGACTCCAACCTCTTTTCACAAATCTCTCTGTTTCCTCCTAAGCACTTAGTTCACGTACACTAGGGTTCCTTACACTAGGAATAAGGAACACTTGGTGAAACTAACTGGCAATAGATTTAAAACAAGGCTAGTAGTACAGCTGAATTTTTAAAAAGTTTCTGGAGTCTGGGCCCATAAATATTTATTAATCAGAGAAACTTTGGTGTCTTCACTGTTTGCTTCTGGAAGTGATTCTTATTGGGATCTGCCAGGTACCTCCAAGTGACATGGACTGGCCACTGACTGAGACAGGATGCTCAATGGACCATTGATCTGATCCAGTCTGGAAGCTCTTAATTTTCCTTTCTCTTGTCTAAAGAACACTACAGGTGATTAGGACACATGATTTTAGCAGTTTTCAGTACTATACAGTGTTGCAGGTTACATTTTTATGATTTTTATGAATACCTCTTCCAAATTCTCTACTCTTACATGCCCTCAAGGGAACTCTGATCCTCCCAAATGGCTTTTTTTTTTCCTCAGCTGATTGCCACCAGATTTTCCTGCCTCTGGCAGGCGTAACTTGCGCACGCTGGCCAGCTGCCGGCACGCCAACCCCCTGTACAACCGCTGTGCCGGAGGTCTCGGGACTGCCGCCTCACCCCCGGACCACCCCGCGCGTCCCAGGACCACCGCGCATGTCCCAGGGCTTGCACGCGCCACCAAGACTATGCAAAATAGGCTCGGCGCACGCAGGTTTTAAAGGGTTACGCGTGTATATCCTTTGAAAATCTACCCCTATGTGATTATACCGGTTTATTGGTTATTCAGTATGTGATTATACTGGGATAACGGGTGTTGATATTGATATTAGGCTGTCCCTGAATTCAGGGAAAATGGGTTCAAAGGGTTAAGTGCAGGCAGTGACAGGCTGCAGAGAAAAAAAACCAATTGCATCATGTTATCAGTGCTGGCAAGCATAGAGAAACTCAGAGTAACTTAAAAGCCTCAGGGGAGGTGAGAAATCAGCTGTGACGGGTTTTTTGTTTTGTCTTCCTCTCCCCATCCAGTTACAAGGGGTGAACAGGACTGAAGTAGAATAGAGAAACTCAGAGTAACTTAAAAGCCTCAGGGGAGGTGAGAAATCAGCTGTGACGGGTTTTTTTTTAGTCTTCCTCTCCCCATCCAGTTACAAGGGGTGAACAGGACTGAAGTAGAGGGTGTAGAGAAGGAGGCACAGGGCTGCAGATTTTGATTGTCAGTTTGCTACATCAGTCCTGCTAGAGCTGATGGGAATTCCATGCTGAAGCGTAAGCAAATTACCAGCCTCCATTATCAGTTTATGAACTTTTGCATGTGGAGAGAGTGACTGGACATAAAAGAGAGCAGACTGATTCTGCCTTTGCTTCTTTCATAGGGCCTGTGTTTGTGTTCAATATTGTGAAATGCAGAGGGAATTTAGGAAACTTGTTAATGCCTGCATGTTTAATAGTGAATTAAGTTGTTTCAAGAGCATTTAATCCTAAGAACTCCAGGTAAGGTGCTGGACAGACAGATACTTGTAAATACAACTGGGCCATGTATTTTTTCCCAGTTTAATTGAGATAGAACTGATAAAAGAAGATATTGTATGAAAGAAAAATACCTTTAAAATTACACTTTGATTTAATTGTGTACCCTTTATGAGTTATTTGCCATACATTTTCTGAGTTCATTCAGATGGTTGTTTAAGCATCTGCTAACCCTGAGTTTCAGACTGATGGACAAGTAAACTGAGAGAGAAAAAAGAAATTGCAGCCTGGTGGCTGGTGTTAATAATCAGGTTATCAGAGTGGTTACTTTAAATGAAAGCAAAACTCTGCACAGAAGCAAAGTGCTAGAGGGGATCCTGTGTCTAATTTCAAGGAAAACCTGCCTAAATTGTGACAATACCTGTGGAAAAGTCAATGAATTACATAGGACAGTTTGAGAAATTACACAGGACTGTTTGAGAAACCAACATTAAGGACATTTGTCCTGGAGAGAGACATTAACTGCTATCTCCTTATTCCTAGCCAGGATAGCTAATATCAACCTAATAAATGAAGGTTGACCGACGTGCCGCAAATGCGCAGTAGAGAGCAGCTCTACCGCGCATGTGCAGGCGAGCACGTCGGTCTCAGCCAGCGTCAGAAACAAAAAAACAACATGGCGGCGTCGGGTGGCAGCGGCAGCGGCGTCGGGTGGCAGCGGCAGAAAAAAAAAACATGGCGGCGTCGAGTGGCAGCGGCGGCGGCGGCAGCGGGTGGCAGCAGCGGCAGCGAGCGGCGGCAGTAGGGAGGGAGGAGAGAGAGAGAGAGGGAGGGACGGACTGAGTGAGAGGGAGGGAGTGGGAGGGAGTGACTGAGTGAGAGGGAGGGACTGAGTGGGAGGGAGGGAGGGACTGAGTGAGGGGGAGGGAGGGACTGAGTGGGAGGGAGGGACTGAGTGAGAGGGAGGGAGGAGTGGGTGAGTGTGTGGGAGGGAGGTAGGGGGTGGGGAAGAGTGAGGGGAGAGGGAGAATGAGGGAGAGTTGAGAGACAGGGATGTGAGTAAGTGGAAGGGGGAGAGGGAGAATGAGGGAGAGGTGAGAGACAGGGATGTGAGTAAGTGGAAGGGTAAGAAGTTGTGGAGCAGAGAAAAAGGGAGTGGAGGAGGGCTGAGGGGGAGGGGATTGAGAGAGGGTGGGGAGTGACTGAGGGAAGGGGAGAGAGGTGGGAGTGACTGAGGGAAGGGGAGGAAGGTGAGAGTGAGGGGAAGGAGGCAGTGGGAGACAGAGGGTGAGTAAGACTGAGTGGAGGGAAGAGGAGGAGTGAACGAGGGGAAGGGGGAGAGAGGGAGAAAAAGTGTAGAAGGGTGCTGTGTTAGAAAATGGACTGAAAAAAAAATGTAATGTAGCCCGTTTTAACGGGCTTAACGGCTTGTTAAGAATAATGAAAACTGCATCAACCCTGACAATCTGAATAGCAGAGACAACAACAGAAAGGTGTGTGTACTCACATTTCTATACTTCCTTGTATATATTCTAGCAATTGTGACCTTGTATATAAACCTAACAATTGTGACACTCCCCATCTAAAGATTTTCTGTTTGCAGTTCCATTATGTTAATTTCTCTCATGGTAAGAATTTATTTACAGTTGTACTATCTTTCATCTTGACACCTATGTATCCCCGCCCCCAGTTTGCTATTTCCCTGTTACATGTACTTTCAAGCATTTCTGTTATATTGTAAACCGGTATGATGTCCATACGAATGCCGGTATAGAAAAGTTTTTAAATAAATAATAAATAAAAGAAAGGGAAGGGAAGAACAGTGGGATATTTTCATCCTCTATCCGTGAATAAAATATATCTGTCTTGGAACTCATGTCCCTTCTGAACCACAGAAATAAAGTGCAGAACGAGTGTGAAAGGATAAGAATGTAATAGTGTATGTCAGAAAGCACAAGAGTGAATAAGACACTGCTCATTCATTGATAGCCAGAGCAGGGTCTCTTGCTTATCTTTTTATTTCTTCACTAAGCTAGAACAAGTTCAATTAGACAGCAAAGACCCCGCATGTAGCAACACCAGTAGTACATCTTCAGAAGAGGGGGGATGTGATAGAATAATTAGGGAACACATGTTTTATTTTATTTACAGAATGTCAGGAAACCTGCGACACACAAGGAGGCGGCTGAAAGAACCGAACTACAGACAGCACACTCAAATATCCAGAGGCCAGTGGCAAAGATTCATAAAGGATCTATGGCATGAGGAGAATGAGTAACACTGAACATCATTTGGAAGAGCCAAGTGCATACACTCAACACAAACACTAAGATTGGTCCGCCTAGAGCGTAAGGGTCTGTAGACCCTTGTAACACCGCCGCCCTCCATCCCAGAACCCAGCCCGAGTTGAAAATGCCCTCCTTTAGTGGGATATATATAGAGTGTCAGATTGGCACTTTAAAAGAGGCTCTCTCTCTCTCTCTCACATCAGGACCAGTAGTAAAGTTACCTGCATGCCATGGTCAGCCTTGCAAAATTCAGGGGTTATGTGCATACATCTGGACCCCATAACAACATCTTTATTCTTAACATACACAAGTATGTGTGTATGTGTGTAGTGTACTTCCCAGCTTCTTAAAATTCACGTTGCCCACAAGCATGCGCCATTTTTGCGCAAGCAACACTTTAAAAATCTACCTGTGTCTAGCTAGACTGAACAGGAAAGCAAGAGATACAGTGATACTACACAAGGGGTAGATTTTCAAAACTTGCGCGTGGAAAAGCCCAGGGTTTACGTGCGTGGCCGGGCCTTAGGCGCGCCGGGCCAATTTTCAAAGGGCCCGGCCACGCGCATAAACCCCTGGGACGCGTGTAAGTCCCGTGATTAGAAAAGGGGGGGGCGAGGTGGTCCGAGAGCGGGGCAGGACGGGGTGAGGCTAGAGGCACCCGGCAGAGTGGTCATTTGGTGCTCTGGCCAATTATGGCCAGCCAGCACAACAGCACCCCCTACCACTACCCAATCCCGGGCCTTATTGCCCGGAGCCTATCCACTCCATATTCTCCCCATGCTCTCCCCCCCCCCCCCCCCCCCCCGGCCTCTAACTGCTCTCCCTGCTCTATCATAGACCCTCTGCCTGAAACCCCCCCCCCCCCCCCCCCCCAACCAACTGCTGAAATCCCGGGCTTGCTCCCTGAGTGCCCTGGCCCCCACATTACCTTGGCTGACCGGACTAACTACCACTAACTCTATGCCTGGAGCCATGCTACCTTAAGTTTAGAAAAGAAGCCAAGGCATGGTTTTTCACCCAGGCCTTCCCCGAGGCCTACTTCTTCTGGCTCAACTACAAAATAGGGACTCAAGTGGATCTTAAACTATTCACTAATGGATTTCCCAAGCCAGATCCCATCGCTGCTCTGATTGCACATTCTGATTGATTTTAAGCTACTCAATGCCTCTGTTCATTTAAATTTTATTGTAATCCACCTTGAGACCAATGTTGAGAAAAGGGAGACTATCAAACGTTCACAAATATGAAAATAAAATAATCAGAAGAAAGAAATATATTTCTGCCTCTTTTCACTGTTCTTCATGCATGCAGCATGCATTCACCCTTACTTTCTTTTTCATATCACTGGACTCCATAGACTTCTAAGGCATTAGAGTTGAGAAGGCACTGAAGACGCTGCAGGGGCAGTGTTCGGAACCCCTAGGGGAGAAAGAGTCTCAGCTATTGCTCAACAGCATTGCCAGTTTCCCAAGAGCAGATAAGGACCATTTGGCTCACCCAAGTCTAACCAGTTGTCTTCCTTTTAGTTTTTCTGCCACTGTGGACAGCTAAGCATATCAGGCCACATACCTAAATCAGCACCGGCTCCCCCCAATCTCTCAATCCTGTGCTTAGCCCTGCCTGCTAAGTCTGTGCATGATTACATTCCATTAGAGCACTGGACTGCACCACCTCCCTCAGTAGCCTGTTATAAATCTTGTCATCTTTCTCTTTGGTTTTTATTAGAGATGTGAATCGTGTGCCAGATTGTCTTAACAATCAGATTCGGCTGGGGGGGGGAAAAAATCTGATCGTTAAGATATGTGAATTGGAATCGTTTCCGATTATAATTCACATCGCTAATTTTTTTTTTAGGGAGGCCCGCGCCGCTAAAAAAAAAACCCACCCGACCCTTTAAATCGACCCCCCAAAACCTTTTAACATTACCTGGTGGTCCAGGGGGGCCTCGGGGGACGATTTCCCGTTCCCAGGCATCAGCTGCGCTAAAAAAAAATGGCGCCGATGCCCCTTGGCCCTTACCATGTGACAGGGTATCTGTGCCATTGGCCGGCCCCTGTCACATGGTAGGAGCCATGGTAGGAGCCATGGTAGGAGCCATAGTATAATAGGAGCCCCTATTATACTATTATAGTATAATAGGGGCTGATGAGTAAAGATGGCCGGCGCCATCTTTAAAGATGGCGCCGGCCATCCAGTGCTCCTACCATGTGACAGGGGCCGGCCAATGGCACGGATACCCTATCACATGGTAAGGGCCAAGGGGCATCGGCGCCATTTTTTTTTAGCGCAGCTGATGCCTGGGAACGGGAAATCGTCCCCCGAGGCCCCCCTGGACCACCAGGTAATGTTAAAAGGTTTTGGAGAGGTCGGGAGGGTGGGGGAGGCTAAGGGGGGTCAATTTAAAGGGTCGAGTGGGTTGGTTTTTTTTATCGGGCCATCAGCGCCATTTTAATTAGTGGCAGCCAAAATGGCGCTGATGGCCCGAGAGCGGGAGATCGCGCCAGGCCCCCCCCCCCCCCCATTGGACCACCAGGTAATTTAACATTTTGGGGGGTTCGGGAGGGTGGGGGAGGGTAAGGAATTGGTTTTAAAGGGTCGGGGTGGGTTTAGGGGTTGTTTTGGTGTGCCGGTTTTCCCGCCCTCCCCCAAATAATTCCCGTGCCCTATTTAACGATTTAAGACGATTTATGATGATAAATCGTGGGCATTTGTATTGTATCGTGCACTCTGACGATTTTGGACGATTTTAAAATTATCTGACGATAATTTTAATCGTTCAAAAACGATTCACATCCCTAGTTTTTATAAATCACACACTTAATCCAACAATGTGTATCCCATGCTATGGGCTGATGCCTGTTAGACTGAAGTGGAATTACTGTTGGGCAGCTCCTGAGGTTAAAGATAAGTTCTCCTTCTCTCAGTAGAGTAATGCTCTTGGTTAGTCAGGAATGAATAAAAAAATTATATATTATGTATTTTTGGCAGCTAAGGTGAAAGCTGTGTGCTTCTGTCATCCCTCAGTTGAGCAGAGCTGAGGGCAGGGGAGCATCTAGATCCTTTTCTTGAGTCTTTTCCCACCTTCTTGCCTCCCCTTCCCCACAGCTGCCCGCATTCACAGCTGCTTGCCTGGTGCTCATAGTCCTTCCTTCAGGTTTGCTATGGGACCATTAAAAAAAAAAAGCAAAAAACATAAGAAAGAATGGATCAGCCTCTATTTTATCTCAGGCTCAGAAGGAAGCAGCTCTTCCCATTACCCACTGGTAGTTTCTTTAGAGGAGTAAAGCTGATCAGGTGAGTTGCTGGAGTAGGGATTCTGAGCCGTGGCAATGTAGTGAGGGGCAGGTAAGGTTGTCGTGGCGCCAGAAGCCCATGCTCCGCACAGCTTGTAGTGTGAAATGGCTGCCTTCCCGGGGATCCGGGAAATTATGCTGCGCATTCATTTCTGCGGGAGGGGACCAGCGGGGCAGCATCCTGGTCTTACCAGGAGGGTCCACATTAGTGGATGAAGTGAATCAGTTGATTGCCATTGGACTTGGGCTGGGAGGAGGGGGGTGGGGGGGGGGGCAGTTTGACTTCAGCTCTGCAGCTATTTTGGAGCCAGAGGGCAAATCCGGCTTTCCCTCTCTCAGCGCAGAAGAGCCAGACCCGGAAGGTCCTTCGGTGGCTCCCCATTCCCCTGCAGGTTTGGTGGGTTCCTAATCCCCTCCAGTGTTGGATGTGGCTGCCTGGGCCTCTTTCGACCACAAAGTTCTCAAGTGTTGTCAGCAAGCTTTTGCCATGGCATACGCTTCCGCCTCTGGCTCCAAGTCAAGTCTTGTCAAACCCTTCTGGAGTCACATCTCTGAGCAAAGAAAAGAAAAAAGGCCTAGGACAGAGTCCTTCAAGGATGTGGAGGAAGACAAGTGGTCTGAGTCAGTGGTTTCTCCGGATGGCTAGGGAATTTACCTGACTCTGTCCCTAATGAGGATTTGGAAGAAGGGGAGTATATCCCCCCTCGAAGGTGAGGCTACCACAGCTATAGTTTGCCTCTTTTATAAAGAGGAATTGGTGGCCTTTCTTATACAGTCCTTGTCTATGCTGCACATTGCAGAAGAGAAAAAGGAGGATGTCCCCAGATCCACTGAGGATCCTATTATGGTCTGTATTAGGAAGCCATCCCTTGTATCAGGTAGTGAAGGACCTGATTGAGTTTGGATTTCTTAAGGGGGGAGGGAGGGGGGACATTCCCTGGCCAAACTGTATCCTTTGGTTCCTCTTGAGAGAAATAGAACAGACCAGTGCATTCAACTTAGGAAAACAAAGTCTGTCACAAAGCAAACGGCTATAACATTGGAAGGTGGAGCAGCCTTAAAGGATGCCCAGGACAGGAAGACAGAGTCTGTCTGTCCTGAAGCAGGCCTGCGAAGCAGCCAGCATGGCCTTACAGATAGCAGCATGCACCTGTATTGCAGCGAGCTCCAGTTGCTGTCCAGTACCGCACACTCAGGAGCAAGCAATAGATGAGTTCTTGCAGTTGGCACCACAGATGGCAGATACCTCCTTGGATTATAGTGCAAGTGGCAAAACAGGAATGGCTTTGGTGGTGGCGGCGGCAAGGAGGATCTAGAGTTTTCCCAGTGAAGATCTGGGAGCTCAGAATCAGTTGCCAGAAATAGGTGGCCATTTGTCAAGTTTCTGTCAGAAGTGGGCCCAAATCCCTTCCAAGCAGTGGGTTCTGGAGATTATTTCAGGAAGGCTATGCCCTGGAATTGTGCCAGGCAGTTTCAGATGCTTTAATGCCTTTCCCCAGGGTCCCCCTGAATACCCCCAGCGTACGAGGAAAAACTCATTATGCGGCTAGAATTTAGTCACATACAGCTTCCAATATTGCCATTCTGCCACTTGGACGGATAACTTTTCAGTTATCCGTCTAAATGGCTTTTGAATATCAACCTCCTATATTATTGCATACGTATCTTATTTCCACTAAGCAAAAAACAGCACTAAAAGGGTAAAGAACAAACGGTAAAAAAAATATTTTATTACACATGTCAAAACAGGAGCTGTGAGAATGACTTTGAATCAGTTGTTGTGCTGGAGACAATCCGGATGTGGATCCTTGGGCCGACTGGCCCGAGGGAACAGTCGGTAGGCAGAACTCCCACTGGGCAATAGGATCTTCACCTGGAAACCCGAGACTCCTCCAGAGGAGCTGTGGGAGCCCGGGTTGCTAGGACTTAGGAGACTTCGCCCTGGAAGCCCGAGGTCCCCCCAGGAGGAGCCCGTAGGGACCCGGACCGCTGGGACTTAGGCGAGAACGAAGAAACCCAGGAGTGGAATCCGGACTGGAGTCTGGGCAGGCAGCGAGCGAGCAGAAGTCGGGGTCACGAACCGAGGTCAGGGCAGGCTGAAGATAAGCAGGGTCAAAACTACGAACCGGAGTCAAGGCAGGAAACAGGCAAGCGGAGTCAGGCAAACCGTGGTCAAGGCAGGTAGCAGGCAGGCGGAGTCAGGCAATCCGTGGTCAAGGCAGGTAACAGGCAAGCGGAGTCAGGTAATCCGTGGTCAAGGCAGGTAGCAGGCAAGCGGAGTCAGGCAGAGCGGAGTCAGGCAGGTAACAGGCAATCCAGGAACGCAACTTAGAACTACCGGAAGTAGTGAACCTCGTTGCAAGGCAAAGAAGAGAAGGGACTGCAGGGCTTAAATAGCCCTGCAGCGTCTGACGTCAGAGAAGGGAGGAGCCGGGTTTTCCCGCGCTGGTCCCTTTAAAACTGGAGGTCAGCCGCGCGCGCGCGCCTGGGGGCGGGGCTGGCCGTGAGAGCACGCCAGCGGCAGCGTGGGAGCCGGCGCATGGCGCCCGAAGGCCCTGCAGGCCCGCGGAGGACCGAAACGGCTGGGGGAAGCGGCGGCCGGGGTCCTGAGGCCACGGAACGCGGCAGCTCCCCGGGACCCGGGAAGAAGGTAAGGTCTCGGGCGCCACCATGGCGACCGAGACCGCAACAGTACCCCCCTTCTTACGCCCCCTCCGCTGAGGGCCAGGTTTCCCGGGATGGTCCAGATGAAATTGAGTGAGCAATGATTTGTCCAAGATGTTCCGAGCTGGTTCCCAAGAGTCCTCCTCGGAGCCACACCCCTCCCATGCCAGCAGGTATTCCCAGCGACGGGCATGGAAGCGAACGTCCAATGATGATAGTGCATCAGTGGAGGGATGATGGTACCGGGACAGTACCACCGGTTTCAGCAAAGATACGTGAAACACGTTATGGATGCGAAGTGAAGACGGAAGGCGAAGTCTGTAGGAAACGGTACCAATACGCTCCGCAACCTGAAAAGGCCCGCAGTATCGAGGAGCCAACTTACGAGAGCGGTTAGGTAGTTGGAGGTTCCGAGTGCTTAACCACACTTTGGTACCTGGCAGAAAGACTGGTGCTGGTCGTCGATGACGGTTGGTATACTGCTGGGACCTCTTTGCTGCGGTGTTCAGTTTGAGTTGAATCCTCTTCCAGAGATGATGCACTTGACGTGCTGTGGTTAAGGCAGCAGGCGATGGAATGGAAATAGGAAGCGGCAAAGGAGGCCTTGGGTGACGTCCATACACAATCTGGAAAGGGGTTTGTCCTGTGGCAGCATGGGTATGGTTGTTGTAGGCGAACTCTGCCCAAGGCAGGAGAGAAGTCCATTTATTCCCTTTTTCGGAGATAAAACTGCGGAGGAAAGTTTTAAGAGTGCGGTTCGTGCGCTCCGTCTGACCATTAGTCTGGGGGTGAAAGGCCGTGGATAAATTTAATTGGACCCCAAATTTCCTGCAAGGGCACGCCAAAAACGAGCCGTAAACTGTGGCCCTCGATCCGATCCGATACTCTGTGGTAGACCATGAACCCGGAAGACGTGTGTAGTAAACAGGAGTGCGAGTTCAGGTGCAGAGGGCAGCTTAGGCAAGGGTACCAGGCGAATCATCTTAGAAAAACGGTCTACCGTTACCCAAATCACCGTATTACCTTCCGAGGGGGGCAGATCCACTACAAAGTCCGTGGCTATGTGGGACCATGGTTCCACGGGAATAGGCAGCGGCTGCAGGAGGCCCCAGGGCCGACCACTAGGCGGTTTTTGCCGGGCACATACTGGGCATGAGTCAACATATACTCGGACATCTTGTCGCATTCGAGGCCACCAGTAATAGCGGCTAAGCAGGTCGAGCGTCCTCTCCCTGCCGGCGTGACCCCCTGAAAGTGAGTCATGGGCCCAAGCTAACACCCTTCTTCGGTCTTTGTGGGAAACCACCACTCGTCCTAGGGTGGAGACTGTGGTGCTAGCTAACTGGATTTTAGCGGGATCAATAATGTGTTGTGGGAGGTCTTCCTTTTCCTCCTGAAGTTCATAACGGGAGAGCGCGTCAGCCCGTACATTCTTCAAGGCGGGTCGGTACTTCAGAATGAAATTAAAACGGTTAAAGAAAAGGGACCATCGTGCTTGTCGAGGGTTAAGACGTTGGGCCTGATTAAGGAACTCCAGGTTCTTGTGATCTGTATAAATTGTAACCGGATGAAGAGAGCCCTCCAACCACTGTCTCATTCCTCCAGCGCAAGTTTGACAGCCAGCAACTCCTTATCCCCAATACCGTAATTGCACTCGGCTGAGGAGAACTTCTTAGAAAAATAGGAGCAGGGTAGGAGATGTCCGGAGTTAGAGACTTGTGAGAGGACCACTCCCACAGCAATGTTAGAGGCATCGACCTCGACAAAGAATGGCCGTGTTGGATCTGGGTGACGTAAACAGGTATCCCGGAGGAACGCCTTCTTTAATTGTTCGAAAGCCTCACAAGCTCCCTCAGGCCAAAGGCGAGTGTTTGCCCCTTTCCGAGTTAGCGCGGTTAAAGGTGCCACCAAGCGAGAGTACTGAGGAATAAAGTGTCTATAGAAGTTAGCAAACCCCAAAAAGCGTTGTAATGCTTTTAACCCCTCAGGTCGGGGCCACTTCCTGATGGCGGATACCTTGCTGGGGTCCATCCGGAAACCCGTAGAAGACACTATAAACCCGAGGAAGGGTAATGACTCTTGTTCAAAGAGACATTTTTCGAACTTAGCATACAAATGGTGGTCTCGTAAAATCTGGAGTACTTGTCTCACATGTTGCCGATGGGAAGCAAGATCCGGGGAGTGTATAAGAACGTCGTCCAAATAGACGATCACGCAGGAATGCAATAAGTCACGCAGAACCTCATTCATCAAGTGCTGGAATACAGCGGGAGCGTTGCACAGTCCAAACGGCATTACTAGATATTCATAATGGCCGTCCCGGGTGTTGAACGCCGTCTTCCATTCGTCCCCGGGGCGGATTCGAACCAGATTATATGCGCCGCGGAGGTCCAATTTAGTGAAGACTTGGGCTCCTTGGAGTCTGTCCAACAACTCCGGAATGAGGGGAAGCGGGTACCGGTTCTTCTTGGTGATAGCATTGAGGCCACGGTAATCAATGCAAGGCCGCAAGCCTCCGTCTTTTTTGGCAACAAAAAAGAAACCTGCTCCGGCGGGAGACTTGGAAGGGCGTATGAAGCCCTTAGCCAGATTCTCGGAGATATATTCGGACATGGCCCGGGTCTCTGGCTGAGACAAAGGATAAACTCGTCCCCGGGGGGGAGTAGTACCTGGAAGCAACTCTATTGCACAGTCAAAAGGTCGGTGTTGTGGTAACAATTCCGCTTTTTCCTTGGAAAAGACATCCTGAAAGTCAGCATACGGAGCCGGTAATACCGGTACGGTGTGGGCCAGCGGAATCCGTTGGAATCTTTTCGCTTGGAGACAAGTTTGGAAACACTCCGAACTCCACTGGATAATCTGAAAATCTTTCCAGCGAATCACAGGAGAGTGTTTCTGAAGCCAGGGTAACCCGAGAACTACCGGATGTACAGCTCTCTCCAACACTAGCAAGGAAATCTCCTCTGTGTGTAACAAGCCCGTCTGCAAAATCAACGGGACGGTCTCGGTGGAGATGCACCCTGATAAAGGAGTACCCTGAATAGAGGTTATCCGCAAGGCAGGAGTCCTAGGTCGCGTAGAGAGATTCAACTGTTGCACCAACTCTTTAGTAATGAAGTTGCCTCCAGCCCCGGAGTCAACTAGGGCTTGCGTGAGGAAGGAACCACCTGGTTATTCCAAGGTTACCGGTATAGTACATTGAGGAGCAGGACTAAGGCAGCCTAGGGGACACTCCTCCCTTACACCTAGGCGCGGGAGTTTTCCGCCCGTTCTTTACACTGGGCAAGGTAGTGGCCCTTTCCTCCACAGTACAGGCACAGTCTTAAGTCCCGGCGTCGCTGCCTTTCCTCGGGTGATAAAGACGAATGACCCACTTGCATGGGCTCGTCAGAGGCAGTTGCAGGTGAAGATGTAGGTCCTCGCGACCCCGAACTCGAATTCGAGGACCTGGGAGTCACAGACGTCGAACGTCGGAAAGGGCGCCCCTCTTTCGCCCTCTGCTGCAAACGCCGATCAATTCGACCTGCTAAGTCAATCAGGGAACTCAGGGTCTCCGGCAGGTCCCGAGCCGCTAGCTCGTCCTTAATACGACCGGCTAAGCCCTCCAGGAACACGCCCCGGAGGGCCTCATCCTGCCAGCCTACCTCGTGGGCGAGGGTGCGAAAATCCAAAGCGTAGTCTGCCAAGGTCCGTGACCCTTGCCGGAGCTGAAGTAACTCTGAAGTAGCGGAAGCCTGTCGTGCTGGCTCATCAAAGGCCGCTTTGAACTCTTCCACAAAGCGATTCAAGTCCCCCAGTGCAGGATCATTATTCTCCCACATGGGGGAAGCCCAATTCAGGGCCCGTCCGTCCAGAAGGGCAAAAATGTACGCCACCTTGGTGCCATCAGTAGGAAACTGGTTAGGCAGTAGTGCAAAGCGCACATAACATTGATTTAAGAACCCTCGACATGCCTTGGCATCCCCGGCATAGCGAGAGGGCGCTGGGAGCTGCGTAGGGGACTGGAGGGTTACCAGTGGTGCAGGAACAGGTGCCGGTACTGGAACAGGCGCGGGCGGCTCGGTATCCATGCGAGACGCCAGCCGCTCTACTGTAGCAGCCAAGGAATCCAGGACTTGCTGTTGCTGAACCAACCGCTGGGCCAAACCCGGAATGGCCTGTAGCTCGGCGAGGTCTGCCGGATCCATGGCCTTGCAAACTGTTGTGCTGGAGACAATCCGGATGTGGATCCTTGGGCCGACTGGCCCGAGGGAACAGTCGGTAGGCAGAACTCCCACTGGGCAATAGGATCTTCACCTGGAAACCCGAGACTCCTCCAGAGGAGCTGTGGGAGCCCGGGTTGCTAGGACTTAGGAGACTTCGCCCTGGAAGCCCGAGGTCCCCCCAGGAGGAGCCCGTAGGGACCCGGACCGCTGGGACTTAGGCGAGAACGAAGAAACCCAGGAGTGGAATCCGGACTGGAGTCTGGGCAGGCAGCGAGCGGGCAGAAGTCGGGGTCACGAACCGAGGTCAGGGCAGGCTGAAGATAAGCAGGGTCAAAACTACGAACCGGAGTCAAGGCAGGAAACAGGCAGGCGGAGTCAGGCAAACCGTGGTCAAGGCAGGTAGCAGGCAGGCGGAGTCAGGCAATCCGTGGTCAAGGCAGGTAACAGGCAAGCGGAGTCAGGTAATCCGTGGTCAAGGCAGGTAGCAGGCAAGCGGAGTCAGGCAGAGCGGAGTCAGGCAGGTAACAGGCAATCCAGGAACGCAACTTAGAACTACCGGAAGTAGTGAACCTCGTTGCAAGGCAAAGAAGAGAAGGGACTGCAGGGCTTAAATAGCCCTGCAGCGTCTGACGTCAGAGAAGGGAGGAGCCGGGTTTTCCCGCGCTGGTCCCTTTAAAACTGGAGGTCAGCCGCGCGCGCGCGCCTGGGGGCGGGGCTGGCCGTGAGAGCACGCCAGCGGCAGCGTGGGAGCCGGCGCATAGCGCCCGAAGGCCCTGCAGGCCCGCGGAGGACCGAAACGGCTGGGGGAAGCGGCGGCCGGGGTCCTGAGGCCGCGGAACGCGGCAGCTCCCCGGGACCCGGGAAGAAGGTAAGGTCTCGGGCGCCACAGTGGCGACCGAGACCGCAACATCAGTTTCTCTTTTTGAAAACTGTGGTCCTGATACCAAGGCTCTATTGGGGTTTGGGTGCGTTACTCAGTTTGCTTTGTGGTGCCCAAGAAGGATGGAATTCTCTGCCTGATTCTGAAGCAGTCACCCTGTGGCTGACTCATTTCAGACTGAAAACCTTAAAGTCGGTCAATTTGGAAGAGAGGCAAGGGTAATGCCTGATGACCTTGGCTCTGTTAGAGGCATCTCTGCACTTTTGGAACATCAGGCAGTCAGTGTAACATCTGGCAATGCCACACCAGTGGCATATGTAAATCATCAATGGTACAGAAATAGTCGGCAGGTAGCAGAAATTGTGATATTCCTCGTCTGAACAGAAATCATCTGAACATGCTGTTGGCTTCTCATATACTGGGAGTGGAGAATGCTTAAGCGGACTTTCTTAGTTGACATGCAGTGGACCCAGGTGACTGGTCATTGTCTTAAATAGAATTCAACCAGATGGTGAGTTCTGCTGATGGATTTGATGGTGACCTTCAATAACGCAAAGGTCAGTAGAGTCTTCAGCAGAAGAAAGGAGGCTTATTCTGCTAGTCTGGATGCTCTGGTTCATGCTTGGTCGATGGAGACATTTTTTATGAATTTCCTCTGTAGCCCTTGATAAAGGATATCAAGGCACCTGGGTCTGGTAATTTTAGTGGCTCCAGATTGGCCATGGCAACCTTGGTATGCAGATCTGGTATAGTTGTTACCCAGCAAACTGTTGCACCTTCCTCAGCAAGGGGACCTTTTATCTCAGGGTCCACGCCTTCATGCAGATCTGGATCAGGGTCCACTCCTTCATATGGCTCTGGATCAGGATCTTATGGTTTAGCCTTGAATGGGCTCAGCTAGTTTGGATAGGTTATTCTCAAGGAGTTGTGATTACTTGGCTAGGAAGGTGTCTACCTCCTTGACTTATGTTTGAATCTGGAGGGTTTTTGAGCATTGGTGTACTGTGAAGTTGGATCCTCAGAAAATCTTGGTCCTACAGGTTCTAAATTTCTTGCAGGATGGTCTTTCCAAGGGTTTGGCTCTAATTCCTTGAAGGTTCGGGTGGCAGCTATTTTGTGTTATAGAGACTGATACAAGGGAAACTTTTCTCCTCTCATCCAGATGTCTCCCATTTCTTTAAGGGAGTAAAGCATATTAGGCACCAGGTTATGTTCCTTCTTGGGATCTCAATTTGGTTTAGACTTTTTTTGTTGGGAAAGCAGTTTGAACCTAATAGAGAGCTCTCAGTCAGACTACTCACCTTGAAAACTATGTTTTTGATGGTTATTTGTTCACCCAGGAGGATTTCTGAGGTGTTATCTTGCAGAGATCTCATGTTGGTGATTTCTCAGGATATAGTCAGAATTTGGACAGTGCCTTCCTTCCTTCCTTCCAAAGATGGTCTCCATCTTTCATTTGAATCAGTCAGTTTGTTTACCTTCATTTTGTAGAGGTAGGGATTAGGCAAATTATGGATTGTTGCACTGCTTGGATGTGCACAGAATGTTTTTGTGTTATCTCAAGGTAATAAATGCTTTCAGAAAATATGATCATCTTTTGTCTTGTACAGTGGACCTCAAAGTGGTGAGGTAGCTTTGAAAACTTTGATTGTTCATTGGATTATAGAAATTATTACAGTAGCATATTGGATAATTGCAAGGCCTTGCCTAAACAGTTGAGGGCTCATTCTGTTAGGGCTCAGGCTGCATCCAGGGCAGAGATTTTGGTTTCTCCAGCAAAATCTGTAAAGCAGTGACTTGGTCTTCTCTATATTGCTTCTCTAAGCTTTACAGAGGAAACACAGTTTGCCACCAAGGTTTTACATGCAAATTTGGAAGTGACCCACCCTGTTCAGGAGTAGCTTGGGTACATCCCACTCATCTGGACTGGTCTGATTAGATGAAGAGGAAGGAGAAATTAGATATTACCTAATAATTTCAGTTAGACCAGTCCAGAACCCATTCTATGCTGCCAAACTCCTGTCTTTCAATATTAAAGCACACAAGGCTAGGCTTTGCACTAAATGGTAATGCACATAGGTATATTTGTTATTGAGAATGTACATATGGTTCTTACCAGAACTCTATTCCAGATAACTTGAGACACATTGGCAATGTGAAAGAGTTTAAAAAGAATTTGAAAACCTTTCTTTTCAAATGTGCTTTCAATCCTAATCATACCACTTAGCTATCCTTCCCCTTCTCCCTAGGCTACCCCTTTATTCTCATTTGTTTTTCTTTTGCTTATACGTTATGTATTGTTTTGTAGATTTTACATTATTATTTTATTTTCACCTTTAACTACTGTATATTTTATGAATTTTGTATTTTATTATGTTTGTTTTATTGTAAACCGCTTTAACTACATTTATGTATAAAAACAGTATATGAATAATTTAAAAGAAATAAAGAAATAAAATACTGTTCTTTCAGCTGTTCTTTGTATGGAGTGTTCCTTGGTCTTCAAAGCCCTATAGTTAAAAAAAAGAAGCAAATACTAATATAAACAAACATGGGTAATTTTATTGTGCTCAGTTTGTTACCAATAATACTGGCAGGCTTATGTCAGCATGGATGCTTATTAAGGTGACATCAAATAAGTTCTTGTCTGTCTCCATCTGCTGGTCAGGGTGCATAGCACACTCATCTGAACTGGTCAGATTGGACTCAAGGAAAAGACATTATCAGGTAAGTCCTAATTTCTCCATCTCTATAGCTACTTGTTCTTCCCCTCTTACACTTCCTAATTGTGGATAAAGAGTGCTGCTCTCTGCCTCCTGAAGCACATTTAAGGGAGCAAAATCATGTGGCTTGCAGGAGGAGCAAGGTTGGCAGCTGTGAAAGAATCTCTCTGACTTCTGTGGCACATTGAGAAGAAGGGAATGGAGCAAGCAGCTATGCCATTGCCATGGTTTTCTCAGCCACAGCAGAGAAGGAAAGGCTCCTGTCGCTGCTCAGATGTGGCTCATGTGGCACAGGGAAGGCAGGAAGAAGCGGCCAGGAGCCCTGGGAAGCTCCCACCATATGAATAATGTAGCCAGACTGGCAGTGATGACATCATCATGCAACCTGGAAGGGGAAAGAATAAAATAAATAAGAAAAACTATGTAAAAAAGAATTTAATGAATAAAAATGAAACCCAGTGGTTGGGAACAAAAGCTACAGGGTCCTCGAGCACAAGAAGGAAGCCCTCAGACTCATGTGTTCCTGTCTTAGTGGGAGGTAAATTGTTAAAAAACTGAGCACATTTTAAAGAAACTATCTATGGGGTCATTTATCAAAATGTGGTAAGGTGTTTTTGCATGTGATATTTCATTGCCATGTCTCCTGTAAGTCTGATTTCAGCTGAATTGACAGGAGAGAGGGAGAGAGAGAGAGAGAGAGAGACTGAGAGACTGGCCATAATATTGTGGCCCATAGGCAGGCATTTGTATCCCTATGGTAGGCCCACCTAGTAACTCGAGGTGGGGATTAGGTAAGAGTGTAGTGGGTTAGGGGCCACTTTGACATGCTACGTGACACCTATGAACAGAACAGTGGTCTCTTGTGAAGATTTCATGGCCTTCGGAGTGAGGAAACTCACTCCAAGATGAGATTTGGGCAAGGTTCTCTCAACCTAGCTTGATGGACTCTCTACCTGGGTAACAGTCCCTGGGAAGTCTTTGGAGAAAGAGTTTTTTTAAAAATATTTTTATCATTCTAGTACCCCCTTCTTTGTATGAAGTTATGGAAATGTTAGGAATTTTTGAGCATTTTTACAAATCCTTATAGGGTCCAGATTAAGTAGCTAACTGGGAACTCAGGTGTATGCTTCCACCTGCCACATTATTGAAGACTCCCATACTTTTTTCACAGTATAGTGGGGGGAGTTAAATAATTTATATAGCCACTGACACAATTCTGTCACCCTACTCTGCTCATGCATTGCTCTGCTTTCTTCCCACTCCTCTCTTAGTTGCACGGAGTAGAGCCAAGAGCTCCCGCAGCAGCCTGCCCATCTGCTGGCTATCTCCTCACCTCCTCTGATGTCTTTATCTCTCCTGGGACTTCCTGCTGGTGCCTGGCTCTGACAGCATTCAGGCCGATTCAGTACGGTGCGCTCAGGCCGAGCGAACCATTAGCCCCCATTTGGATGCGTGTTTTCGACGTGCTATTATTACCCCTTATACAGCATGTGGAAAACGCGCATCCAACCCCCCCAAAACTAATGGCGTGCTCAACATGCAAATGCTTTTGATGAGCCTATTAGTTAGTCCTGCTTGATACAGAAAGTAAAATGTGCAGCCAAGCCGCACATTTTACTCTCAGAAATTTTCAGCCAGAACCGGGAAAGTGTACAGAAAAGCAGAAAAAAATGCTTTTCTGTACACCCTCTGACTTAATATCAGAGGCCCCAAAAATAAAAAAAAATAAAAAATCTTACAAAAAAAAACAAACCTGCCCACAGCCTGGGGGTTGGAAAGCAGAGTTGCTTACCTGTAACAGGTGTTCTCACAGGACAGCAGGATGTTAGTCCTCACATATGGGTGACATCATCAGGATGGAGCCCAATCACGGAACACTTTTGACAAAGTTTCTAGTAAACGAACCCAACACCACAGGGTGGCGGGTGGGTTTCGTGAGGACTAACATCCTGCTGTCCTGTGAGAACACCTGTTACAGGTAAGCGACTCTGCTTTCTCACAGGACAAGTAGGATGGTAGTCCTCACATATGAGTGAGTACCGAGCTGAGGATGCCCGAGCAAAGCACCAAATGCACCCAAAGACGTGCAACAGGCATAACAACAGGGGTGGCATTCTGGTTAGGAGGGCATCCTGAACCCTGAATGGGTCGGTGGAAAGCTGTAAGGTAATTAAACTGAAAACAAGATGCGTAGAACAGACTGGCCAAAGATGGAATCTTGTCTGCCAACCTTATCTAAGCAATAATGGGCTGTGAATCTATGGAGAGAACTCCAGGTTGCAGCCTTACAAATGTTAGCAAGGGGCACTGAACGGAGGTGTGCTACTGACTTCGCCATGACCCTGATAGAATGTGCTTTCACACAGTCTTGTAACGGAATGTCTGCTTGCTTGTAGCAAAAGGAAATGCAGTCCGCTAACCAGGAGGAGAGGGTTTGCTTTCCCATAGGATATCCAAGTTTGATGGCATCAAAAGAAATGAACAATTGTGTAGATTTCCTGTGGGCTGACGTGCACTCTAGAGTCTAGATAGAAAGCTAGGGCACGCTTACAATCTAAGGAATGCAAAGTCTGTTCTCCTGGGTTTGTATGGGGCCTGGGAAAAAAGGAAGGCAGGATAATAGATTGCTTAATATGAAATTCCAACACTACCTTCGGTAAAAGTTTAGGGTGACTGTGGAGCACTACTCTGTCATGCAGAATTTTAGTGTAAGGCGGGTAGGTAACTAATGCCTGCAACTCACTAACCCTGCGAGCGGACATGATCGCAAGAAGAAAGACTACCTTCCAGGTAAGATAGCGTAGATCAGAGGAGTGGAGAGGTTCAACTGGAGGTTTCATGAGCTGTCCCAAAATCACATTAAGGTCCCAAGCAGGGGCAGGAGGGTGCAGTGGAGGTTTTAGATGGAGCAAGTCTCTCATGAAACGTGATACTAAGGGTTGTGTTGAGATGGAGACATTTCCGACACGCTTACGGTACGCAGACACTGCACTAACATGCACTCTGATAGAGGAAGTTTTTAGGCCTAACTCTGACAGGTGCCAGAGATAGTCCAGGAACCTCACTGTGGAACAAGTGAAGGGGTCTATGGACATGGAAGTGCACCAGACTGTAAACCTCTTCCATTTAGAGCAATAAGACCTTCTCGTTGAAGGCTTTTGTGAAGCCACCAGGACTCGGGATACTGACTCTGAAAGGTTAAAGGGTTGGAATATTAACCTTTCAACATCCAGGCCTTCAGAGACAGAGCCTGGAGGTTGGGGTGACGCAGGCACCCTTTGTTCTGAGTGATTAGAAGGGGGATCCATCCCCAGAGGAATGTGTCAGCGCACTGAAAGGTCCTGGAGGATTGGAAACCACACCTGGCATGGCCAGTGGGGAGCTATCAGGATCAATAATCCCTTGTCCTGCCGGAGCTTCATGAGAGTCTTTGAAATGAGAGGAAGTGGAGGGTAGGCTTAAAGGAGACCGCTGGCCCAGGAGATGGCGAATGCATCTCTTGAATGCGAGTGGTGACTGCAAATGAGAGAGCAGAAGTTGTCTACTTTGTGGTTGTGGATCGACGCAAAGAGGCCTATGCGAGGATAACCCCAGCATTGGAATATCGTGTCCGCTATCATGGGGTTGCGAGACCACTCGTGCAGATGGACAGTGCGACTCAGCTTGTCTGCCAACAGATTGTCCACTCCCGGCAAGTAGGTTGCTTTGAGGTACATCGAGCGGGAAAGGGCACATGCCCATATCTGTGCAGCTTCCTGACACAGGAGGTAGGAACTCGTTCCCCCTTGTTTGTTGATGTACCACATCGCAACCTGATTGTCAGTTTGATAGGCAATCCTGAAAGGCCTTGAGGGCATATCTGATCGCCCGTAGTTCCAGGAAATTTATCTGGTGTTTGGCTTCCTCAGGAGACCAGGTTCCCTGAGTCTGCAGGTCGCCTACATGTGCACCCCACCCGAAGTTGGTGCATCTGTTGTTAAGGTAATTTGAGGATCTGGAGCCTGAAATGGAAGGCCTTGAATGAGATTGGAGTGATGCATCTACCAGGCTAGTGACAGAAAGAGCTGTTTGGTAACCTGGATAATGTTGGACATTGGCTGACAAGCTTGAATCCACTGGCCTTTTAAGGTCCACTGCATCATTCTCATAGCTAGGCGGGCCATCGGAGTGACATGCACCGAGGATACCATGTAACCCAGTAGTATTAGGAAGTGACGAGCAGTTGCTCGAGTCCGTAGTTGATGCGCCAGAGATACTATGGTGAAAGCGTGATCTTGGGGGAGGAAGGGTTTCACCTGAATAGTGTTTAGGTCGGCCCCTATAAAGGATAGGGTTTGAGATGGAACTATATGAGATTTGGGATAGTTGATTAGAAACCCTAAGGAGATCAGAGTGTGGATAGTGAGCCGCAGGGAGGTTAGCGCGCCCTGCTGAGTCGGAGCCCTTATCAACCAGTCGTCAAGATAAGGGTAGACATGCACACCCTGATTCCTGAGGAAGGCTGTGACCACCACCAGGCATTTGGGAAATACTCATGGAGCAGACGCCAGGCTGAATGGTAGTACACGGTACTGGAAATGATGAGGGCCAACCAGGAATCGCAGGTACTTGTGATGAGATGGAGTAATTGAGATGTGTGTGTAAGCGTCCTGGAGATCTAGAGAGAGTATAGCCAATCTCCTCTTTGTAGCAGAGGAAGTAGAGAGCCCAAGGTTACCATTTTGAATTTTTCTCTCTGCAAAAATTTGTTTAGGTTGCGGAGGCCCAGTATTAGGCGTACGCCACCTGACTTTTTGGTATTAGAAAATACCGGGAATAAAACCCCTGCCCCTGCTGAGAGAGGGGCACTGGCTCTATTGCTCGTGATTTGAGGAGGGATGAGACCTCCTGTTCGAGTAAGGGAGAGTGGTCGGACGTCTTCCATGTCAGCCGAGGTGGAGTCCACTGGAACAGTCAGGAAATTCAGGTGGTAACCTTGAGTTACTACTGCCCGTACCCACTGGTCTGTGGTGATTGCCAAGCGCTGTTGAAGTGGCAGAGTCAACCACCAACCGGTATGGATGGAAGAGGAGGATGGTTTAGACTCTCTAGGAAGGAGTCAAAATCCTGACGCTGGTCCAGGCTGAGAAGCTGGCTGAGACTTTTGAGGCTGAGACTGCCTGGATTGACCTTTTTGGTAAGGTCTGGAAGGGCGTCCTCTAGAAGCCGGAGGTTAAAATTTTCTTGGCTTGTAGGCCGGCCGCTTAGAGTCACGACTGAAAGTTCTCTTAGGAGCAGAAGGGAACTCAGATGGCACAGAGGAAAGCTGGCGCAGTGTTTCATGGTGATCTTTCAACTGCGCCACGGTCTCTCTGATCTTTTCCCCGAAGAGATTATCACCCACACAGGGTAAATCTGCTAACCTGTCTTGAATGTCTGGTCTTAAATCTGAAGATTTTAGCCAGGCCCATGTCTTTGCACTAATCCCCATTGCAGATACCCTAGGGGCTGTGTCGAAGATATCATACGCAGTGCAGACTTCGTGCTTTCCAGCATCCAGACCCTTTCAAGCTAGAGCATGAAGTTGAGTCTGGAGTTGCTCTGGTAAAGAATCAGAGAAATCCTGGTTCCTCTTGTATAACTGGTAAGAGGTAATGCGAGATATGAGCATTGAACCATGGAAGACAAGCCTTCCAAAAGCATCCAGGGATTTTTGTTCTTTTCCTGGAGGTATGGATGAATGAGGTTTTGAACGTCATACCTTCTTCTGTGCTGATTCAACAACAGAATGATGGTCCAATTGAGACCTTTGGAAGCCAGGAGCTGACTGCACAAGATAGGTGGCATCTGTCTTGCGGTTGACAGGTGGGACCGAACCGGGTGTTCCCAGTTTCTATTCAGGAGATTAAGTAGGATTTCATGAATAGGGATGGACATGATTTCCTTAGGGGCATCAAGAAACTGGAGTACCTCCAGCATCTTGTGCCTAGAGTCCTCTTCTGTCTGAAGTTGAAAAGAAATGGGTTCAGACATTTTCTTTCTGGTGGAGAACGTCGTCTTTCATCTGGGGGAGAGGACTCTGATGGTAGATCATCTGTATCTTGGGATGTGTCTTTGATCCAAGTATCATAGTTGTGATCTCCAGCACTTAATGGATCTCCAGCAGGGAAAAGTGGTGCTAATCTTGAAGGACCAGGTCTAGGCATCGGTGGCATCAGAGGTGGCACCGACGGCATCGATGGAGGCACCGACAGCATCGAAGGTGGCATCGACAGAGGAACTGACGGCATCAATGGAGGAACCATCGGCATCGATGGAGGCACCTAAGGGACCGGCGACATCGATGGACGAGTCGGTGGTAAAATGTCAGATGGTGGATTGGGTATCAGTGATTCCTCATCATCTGATGATAATGGAATTGGTGTAGAAGGCACTGGAGGTGCCAGTGCTCTTGGTTCCATCGATAGCAAGGCACCGATCAACGCATCCAGTCTTCCCAGTAGCGGTGCGAGGGCTATGGGAATCAGATCGGTGACCGGCTTGGGGACCGGTACTGGCGTCGATGGAGGCTGCAAGTCCTGAAGTGCTTTACCGATGGTCTCTTGGATCATCCAATCCAATTCCTCACAGAAGCCTGGGGTGTGGAACCCCAGCTCCAGAGTGGGAGGCAGCACTGACGTAGCCAAAGGGTCCACCGGTGAAGGTGGAATCGCGGATCCCAGCACCTCTGAATGTGGGGAACACCTCGGTGACCCGGTCACAGAAGAGGATGGGGTCTTCTTTGTCAGTGGCTCTGTCGACGCCGATGCTGAGGCCTTGCCTGGATCGGCGGACTGAGCCTTCCGATGACAGAGTCGATGCTTTTCACAATGATCTCCTCGGTCCTTTTCTTGAGGAGGCAAGGAGGGAATCAACACCTGTGGAATCGTTGATGCAGGTCGGGCAGCAGCAGTGTCCCGGTGCTGGCGAGAGGTTGATGGTACTGGCTCAGATGAAGTCGAAGCTATCGATGGAGTCGGGGTTTTTGGCCGAAAGAGAAACTCCATTTTCCCTAAATGTCTTCATTGTCAATTGGGCACATTTGGTGCAAGTTAGGACATCATGGTCGGACCCCAAGCATATAACACAGACACCGTGCGGGTCAGTGATGGACACTGTGTGAGAACAGTTGGGGCACCGATGAAAACCCGATGCCATGACTCCGACAAAAATTTAGCTGTGGTGCGGTCGATGGCCGGTAGGCCCTGAAGGGAAAACTCGACGGGAATCGACCACAATTAGGATAAAGGCTTACCTCTCGATCGCGGAGTACGGATATCGATAGGGGGATCCCTATGGGGTAAAAATTTTTGAAAGAAGTTCCGTGAAGAAAATTCCTGTCAATAATCTCTAGAGAGCTCTTTAAGCTGCGTGGCTATTGCTGTGCGGAAAAAAGAAGATTGAAGGGGGACCCCTGCTGGATGCAGGTTTGGTGCTATGCTGGCATACTCAGTAGGTGCCAGTCAAAGTTCTAGAAACTTTGACAAAAGTGTTCCTTGATTGGGCTCCATCCTGATGATGTCACCCATATGTGAGGACTACCATCCTGTTTGTCCTGTGAGAAAACGGATGCTCAATTTTGCCGGCATCTGTTTTCCAAACCCGTGGCTGTCAGCGGGTTTGATAACCAACGCCGATAAAATTAAGCGTCGGCTATCAAACCCACTGACAGCCGCCGCTTCCGCCAATAAGGAGGCGCTAGGGACGAGCTAGTGTTCCTAGTGTTGCGACCGTCGCTTCTTGACGTCTCCACTCCGCCCTCCTCACCTCTTTGGCGACTCCCTCTTGCTCAAGTGGAAGATTTGCTGCCGCGTCGTCTCTCTGCCGTCTTCCTCCGGCATCCCTGGAGCAGCTCGACGCTGTGATCCGCCATGATTCATAAGGGCCTACGGGCAGGCGCGTGGCACGGCCCCGACTGATGTACCAGCAGTGGCGCGAACCTCAGGGGTGATGATGTCATCAGTACCGGATATATAAGGTCTTAGAAATCGCTATCGAGTTAGCAAGGGTTACGCTACCTAAGCTACTCTGCCTCCTCGGACGTACCAGGGGTACCTGCTCCTCGGGGTCCTCGCTCTCTCTTTGTTTTCAGGTCACAGTCAGGAACCGGCATGCACTCCTCGAGGGCCCATGTTACCGGACTGGTTACTGAATACTCTTTCTGCCTGGAAGTCATTGCTACCTACTACACCAGTGAGTTATCTTCTCTCTCTCAGAGCTTTCCCTGGAACCAGGTACTCGCTCCTCGAGGGCCTAACCTATTCCAATAACTGGATTTCTTCTAGAGACTATTGTGTGAGTGTTACCATCAAGGCTCTGTTCCTGAACTCTGCATACCCTGCCTACTCACTATATTCAGTTTCTCTACAGCTCAGTTATCCAGGATCGCTGTTCCAGTACCTGAGGGACTACAGCCCAGCCAGGCTCTTCCAGCTCACTACTGCCACCTCTGGTGGTTCAATATACTATTTAATAAAAGAAATAGTGTGTGTCTGTCTCCATACTCTGAGCCTGACCAGTGGTCCCTCTCGGGATCGTCCCCCGGGGGCGTGGTCATCTGCCATCGGCCCACGGATCCACCCACAACTACCTCAAACAACAATACCTAGCACCTCCTTATTAGCGTGGGCCCTCATTTGTATAATGAATAGTGCACCCAGGAAAGTGGCCTGGGTGTGCATTGAGAGAGCGGGCGTTCGCCTTGGAGCGCCGGCTCTCCCACGCAGTTTACTGAATCGGCCTGATTATGCTGAGTTCTTTTTGTTTCTTTCTCTGCAGCTTTTCACTGTCTGCATTTTAGCAGCAGACTGACTCACAACTCCAATATCTCCCCAAGTATGGGCCACAAAAGCAACACAAACCAAGCCAGGGACACCCCAGAGATTGGACTCTCTTCAGAAGGGGCTATATCAGCCCTAACAGATCTCCACCAGCAGCTTTCCTCTCCAGGATCCCCAGGTCAGGTTATTTTTATTTTTAATTAAGAAAAAAAATTATATGCCCCCTTTCAATTTTTAACCAGGGAATTACACTAGCAAACCCCCTGAGGAGAAATGGGCCAAGTCATGTAGAGACCAGCACCCTTCCCAGGACTTATCACTAGATCCTCTATCCAAAAAAAGGAAAAAATATACAGACATTTTTTATATTGAATATGCAAATGTATGCAAATGTGCCCCCAAATTGCCACAGACATTCCTAATGGTATCTGCAGAATCTATTGCTGAGCTGCCACAGAAACTGGGGATTGTGAGAATATAGCCACAGCCTTTTAGGTTTTCAGGACATCCACGATAATATGCATGAGATAAATTTGCATATACCAGGTTTCCAGTGTACCAATGTTTACAAATTTATCTCAAACATATTCATTATAGATATTCTGAAAACCATATTGGATGTGGGATCAATAGGACAGTTATAGATATCACTGCTATAGAGATAGTAGGCACAAAAATGAGGAAATCACCTCAATATTAAAAAAGAATGATAAAAAAAAAATGTTCTTCTGTGCAAGCTCCAGTTATCAGAACATTTTGCTTGTCAAGCTCCTGGGCTTATAAGATTTCTGCTTAGAGCCCCAAAGTATTTTTTGGAAGGATTACAACAAATAATCAGTTCTATAATCAAACAGCTTTCTCCCTCATGCCTTCTCTTTTCATACATGCCGTTCTTACTCCTTAAATCTGTTTCTCCCTGCAGCTCCATCTTGAGACAAGTGGTTGAGGGTAAACATTTGTGCCATCAGACCTGATGGCACAAATCAGGTGCGCCACGGAAAAGTCAATAATGCCTGATGTTCAGATCCAGACCAGCACCTCATAGCAAAAAGAGACACCAAAAATGGCTCTTAGATGTTTGGGAGCTCCATTCCGAGCACATGTAATAGATAGTCATTCGTGCCACCCCTTCCTAGCTACAGCATGAGTCCCACTGATTGAAGTAATTAACAGAATGCAAGGCATGGATACCTGAGCCCTGCTTTGTGCTGCGCACACATCGCACAGAGCTCATCCTCCTTCGAGTCCTACCAGCATTTGCATTATTCCCAGACTAAGAGAGATGGGAAGAGCAAGCCCTGAACACTGGATGTGATTTACTCTCAGCACTGGGAGAAGCAACAGTGAAGGAGCTCTGGCACCCTAATGGTAACCAAACGGGCCGATGCAATACAGTGCGCTCAGCCGAGTGCACTCTATAACCTGCAGTCGAATGCGGGATAAATAGGCGCTAATCCACCCCTCTAATGCAATAGGGGGATTAGCGCCTAATTAACGCGTGTCCGACATGGAGTGAATGAGATAGCGCTCATCACATGCAAATGCATGTGAATGAGGCTATTAGAGATGTGAATCGGAACCGGTTCGGTTCCGGTTCCGATTCAAATCGTGCATTTTTTTTTCGTCCGGCCCTATCGCGGTTTTGTTTATCGGCTGCACCCAATCCGATAAACAAAAAACCCACCCCGACCCTTGAAAACCACTCCCTTAGCCTCCACCACCCTCCAGATGGCGCCGGCCGTCCACTGGATGGACCGCGCCATTTTTAAAGATGGCGCCGGCCGTCCAGTGCTCCTACAATGTGACAGGGGCCGGCCAATGGCACGGTTACCCTGTCACATGGTAAGGGCAAAGGGCCATCGGCGCCATTTTTATTAGTGGCAGCCGACGGCCCGAGAGCAGGAGATCGCTCCCGGGGCCCACTGGACCACCAGGTAATTTTAAAACGTTTTTGGGGGGGTCGGGAGAGTGGTGGAGGCTAAGGGACCGGTTTTAAAGGGTCGGGGTGGATTTTTAGGTTGTGTCCTAACTCCCGTTAGAGTGCACTAACCCGATTAACGATTTTTTCACGATAAATCAGTGGAATTTCTATTGTATCGCACTCTTTAACGATTAATGACGATTTAAAAAATATTGGAAAATATTTTAAATCGTCAAAAAATGATTCACATCCCTAGAGGCTATTACTCATTCCTTCCAAATGCAAAAAAATAAAGGGCGGATTATAAAATCCCTGCGCGCCGGCGCGCCTATTTTGCATAGGCCGCCGGCGCGCGTAAAGCCCCAGGACGCGCGTAAGCCCGGGGCTTTCGAAACGGGGAGGGAGGGGGCGTGACCGGGGGCGTTCCCGAAACGACGCTGCGTTTCGGGGGCATGCTGCGGCGTTTCGGGGGCGGGCCCGGGGGCGTGGCGCCAGCCCAGGGGCATGGTCGAGGCTTCCAGACCACACCCCTGGGACCGGAGGACGGAGCGGGGCTGCCGGCGACGCGCGCAAAGTTACGTCTGCTTTCAGCAGGCGTAACTTTGCTGACAAAGGTAAGGGGGGGTTTAGATAGGGCCGGGGGGGTGGATTAGGTAGCGTAAGGGAGGGGAAGGTGGGAGGAGGGCGAAGAAAAGTTCCCTCCGAGGCCGCTCCGAAATCGGAGCGGCCTCGGAGGGAACAGGCAGGCCGCGCTGGGCTCGGCGCGCGCAGGTTGCACAAATGTGCACCCCCTTGCGCGCGCCGACCCCGGATTTTATAAGATACGCGCGGCTACGCGCGTATCTTATAAAATACGCGCGCCAGTACTTTTGTTCGCATCGGTGGCGCGAACAAAAGTACTGGCGCGCGTATTGTTTTAAAATACGCCCCTAAATGTGCGTCTCAGATGCACATTTATCGCTCACATATTAACGCCTGCCTGGAGCAGGCGTTAATAGCAGAGCGCATTGAAAAGAAGTACAGAAAAGCAGAAAAAACTGCTTTTCTGTACTTTTTTAAAGTAAAAAAAAATAAATAAATAACTTGGCAGACCGCCAAGTTATGAAGACCGACGCCGGTAAACTCGGCCTCGGTTTTCGTAACCTGTCTGTCTACCAGTAATGAAAATGGCATTTCATTACTGGTAGACAGACAGGTTACGAAAACCGAGGCCGAGTTTACCGGCGTCGGTCTTCATAACCGGCAGCCGCGGCGGGTCGCGTTAGGAAGGAGGTGCTGAGGTCGCCTGGTGTGCTACACAACATTGTTTTGTTAAAGAAGATGTTCCTTGGATTTGAAATGATTGGGAAATATTGGCCTAAGGGTACCACTCCCTCCTACAGACTTTCTCTCCATTTTAGTCTCTTCTGCAAGAAGGTGGGGGAGGAGCTGGACTTGGTCCTTCCACTCTCAACAGCTGCTTTTGCACCAAGGATTATTTGTCACACAGACTTTGCTTTCAGCAAAAGAAGTTTGGAGACGAGACGTTTACGGTATTGTATTTTATTATCATTTCAGAGGACATGCCCGGGTGTATCTTGGAGTGTTCCTCCTGTAAGAGCATTTATTGTCTGATAATGGGTGAAGAGTGGCTTGTAACCCTCTGCCCTATTCATGTGCTGATAATGAAAGCTGGAAGGGTTTGACTGGCGGGCTCATTTTTATTAGTGTTTCCTGGGATGAGATTGTGGAAAATTTTAAGCAGTATAAACAGAGTTTGGCACTTAGATGCATTTATAAGAGGAATGTCCCCTAGTTTTTGGCAGTTTTGCTCTTGCAGTTTGCCGCAAAATCTGCTCTTTTCAGCACAGTTTAACCCCCAGTTGTGCACATGAGTTTTGTGCAGAAAGAATGAGCGTGTAAAATTGTGTGTATATTGGTTAGCACTCTCGCATGTAAAGCTGATGTTAATGAAGGCATGAGCTATTACCCACCCTCCCCCAATGTAGAGAGGTGCAGAGACTTAACCCATGTTTTGTTAACACTCAAAATTTAACGCCGAATCAGAGATGGAGTAAAGTTCCAGGGCCCAGTGTTAGTCTATGGGGTTGAACCTGGAATCTTGGTGCAGGAATCAAGTATTCAGCATTAACATACAGAAAACAGTTTTCTGCAATAAAATATGATTTATATGCAAAAAAAATGTTTTCACTGCAAAAACGGTTGGTGTGATTAAAACATATTTCATGTACAGAAAATATGGTTTCTGGGCACAAAATGTGTTTTCTGCACATTATTGTGTGTAGAAAATGGTTTATGTGCATAAAAGCCATGCCCCTAAAATAGTTTTGTGCACAAAATATGAGAAGAGCACAACTTAAGTTAGACTAAGTTATTTGGGATTTATTAATAAAAAAACATTTTTTGTGGACATATATTATGCACAAAAAACATGGTTTATGTACACAAATGATATTTTCTGTATATAAAATATGATTTATGCTCACAAAAACTGACTGTGCAAAATACCAATTTCTATGCACATAAACTATATTTTATAAGCCACTTTTACACATTTTGGTTTAACACACTTTTTAAAACTCCAGATGCATTAGCATACCATTAGCCTGCTGCACCGGGGGTTACTATTTTTTAGTATGTGCTTAAGAAACTGCACTAAAATTCAGCAGTTTTAATGCACAGCTTATTACATGAGCATCTTTGAGAGCTATGCGTGTAAAAATGAAAATGACATGTGTAAGCTGAAAAAAGACAGAGAAATCTATAAGGTCAAAAACACGCACACACTCCACCTCCTCACATAGGCGTACAGACACACACACACATACTCACTCCACAACGAGTGTCAGGCCAGGAGTATGAGAGCAGAGTGGTATTGTATACAAGGGGTAAGAAGAAAATGATGAGGGGAATGAGAGCTCTTAAGCAAGAAGAACAGAATGCAGGGAAAGTGAGTATTTAATGTATGGGATTCCTCAGTCTGGAGTCCTCAAGCTCCAGCGAGTCTTCCTCGGAGTCAGAATACAAGAGCTCAAGCAGTAGAGAGCTATCTAAGGTTTGCAGCATTGCAGGAAATGGGGGGATGGTATTATGGGCAATTGCCCTTTAGCCCCTTGGGTGGTCAGGTGCCCAAGATGGTGAAACGCAAAATATGGGATGAAAATCAGAGGAAATGAAAGAAGATGAATAAGAAATCAGAAGAGGAAACTAAGAAAAAATACCAGGTAGTATACCTAGAACCATAAATAAGTGGATTTGGGGTTTTCAAGCATTGACCAGTATAACTGGGGAGAAAAGGCCTGACTTACATGCAGGCTTATGGAGATACTTTGACATCATAATTACAGTGCACAGGACTTATGGGGGCTGAGCAAAGATTAAATTATGACACGAAGTTAAGGAAGAAGATGGTAAATGAAAAGACAGCAACGTGGGGATGTATGGACATAGATTTATGGATCAATGAGATGACACTGCAGTATCTCTAGTCCTTTCCACTTGGTTCAGAACCTAGTGGGGCCCGGCAGTCATCATTTGGAGGTCATGCAGGCACAGTGTCTGAGCAATCCAGGCTATCTCTTGCATCCGGCTCTGCAAAGTAGCACCAATGAAACCCCTTGTCTGCAGAACAGTAGTGGGCAGTGTACCTGGATGTAGGCATGCAAGTTCAGACACAGATGCGCCAAATATGGAGGCTGACGCCCGGCTGCACAATGCCAGAAGTGAGTTCACAGGTCCCCAGCATGACCACAGCACACCATTTTAAGAAAGCAGTGACCCCCAATACCCTTGCAGGCGATGAGCCTGTGGCTCCAACTGTACTAAAATCGCATGCGAGGGTTTTTCATTGGAATTCAAAATTCCATATAAGGGGCAGAAGGGTACATTTCAGACAAAAAATACAGCATCTGTCAGGGAAATGGAGGACCAGAAGGAGATAGAATTGGGTAGGTTAGCCAACTTCATCATTGGATTTAGTGCCCATTTTGACAAGATTGTTGAATTAGTAAGGGATTGCAGACATGAGACCCTAATGATAAAAGCCTATAATGAGTCTGCTTTCAGGCTCCTTCCCTTGTATCCAGATTCCTTCAAGCTGTCTTTGTTCTGAGAGCAATAGTGTTTCCACAAATGTATGTCTATGGGATGCTTGGTTTCTTGGGCCTGTTTCAAGACTTTTAGCACTTTTGTGTACTGGGTAACAGAGTAGCAGACAGAAGTAAGGCAGATTACATTATTTAGATGATTTTTTTGTTTAGCATTCCAGATCGGTCTGAAATTTGTCTGGGCCTGTTGAATGTACTTAGAGCCATGGCACAGGAAATGGCATTCTGCTTGCTGAAGATAAAATGGAAGGTCCAAACAATAGATTGGTTTTCCTGGCTATTGAGTTGGATTCAAAAGCAATGGTGACATTGGTACCAGTTGACAAAGTGCAAAACTTCTTCAAGTCTGTGCAACAGGCATTGAGGCTCAAGAGGTTAATTCTTATAAAGGTGCAGTCTCTTGTAGATTAACTAAATTTTGCATACATGATCATACTAATGGGTAGGGTATTCATTTGGAGACTAGCAGCGACGATAGTGGAGATAAGAGTGAAGCGCCATTTTATTTGGTTGGCAAGGGACCTGAAAGAGGATCTAAGAGTTTGGCTGGATTTCTTCAATCAATATATAACCCCTGTGATACTTGAGCCTGGTTAACAGTTCCAGATGTCATACCTCACACTTTTATTTAGTTGGACACTGTAGTTATTCCTGTTCCAGGATTCCTGTGTGGGGAGTGGGGGAGTTTTGTTTTAAGGCCCTCATTTTGCTCTTTATTTTTCCCATAATTAAGTCTCTTAATGCACAGCACTGATCATCTCAGCATAGAAAATAATGGAGTCAGTACTCAATAAGACACATGAGACTTATTTGGCGGTTTCCAACATTTCTCTTTTACTGATAAGGTGCAATGATGCCTTAGAGTCTTTACAGCTGTGTACTTCATTTTCAAGTTGATACAAGTGCTTTTAGTAAGTTTGTGACTTCTTACAGTCTTAAGTTCAGATGTTTCTCCAACTTAATTATTTCTTTTAGTTACTTGATGTCTTCCCTCCCATTGGAATATAGGGCAAGTGTGGTATTTCCCTTACAATGTAGATGAAGTATCAAAACATACATTTAAAGTATTTGATCCTTTATCTCCTAACTCCTTCTGCAGTATCAAGGGTGATACCTTTATCTCATCTTTCTCTCAGTCTTCAGCTGATAATGCATGGGCCATCCTCTCTCCTACTCTCTCTCTCTCTTTCTTCCAAATCCAGTCTGGCAGCCCCAGTGCTGCCTTGGATCAGAAAGGTCTCCCAGTAGGAGAACATCACCCTGGTTTAGCAGGAAGTGATCCTGTAGCAAGCAGCTGCTCTCCAGGTGATGTATTGTCCTCTCGCACTGAGGACAAGTCTCCCAGGGCTACTGCCCAGGAGGGAAGGGTTAGGCCGGCTATCATAGTTGGCGATTTGATTATGAGAAATGTAGATAGCAGGGTGGCTGGTGGACATGAGGACCGCCTGGTAACTTGCCTGCCTGGTGCGAAGGTGGCAGACCTCATGCGTCACCTAGATAGGATCATAGACAGTGCTAGGGAGGAGCCGGCTGTCGTGGTACATGTGGGCACCAATGACATAGGAAAATGTGGGAGAGAGGTTCTGAAAGCCAATTTTAGGTAGGAAGCAAAAATTCAGAACCTCCAGGGTGGCATTCTCTGAAATGCTTCCTGTTCCACGTGCAGGTCCCCAGAGGTAGGCAGAGCTCCAGAGTTTCAATGCGTGGATGAAACGATGGTGCAGGGAAGAGGGATTCAGCTTTGTAAGGAACTGGGGAAACTTTTGGGGAAAGGGGAGACTTTTCCGAAAGGATAGGCTCCACCTTAACCAGAGTGGAACCAAGCTGCTGGCACTAACTTTCAAAAAGGAGATAGAGCAGCTTTTAAACTAGAACAAGAGGGAAAGCTGACAGTCACTCAGCAGTGCATGGTTCGGAGAAATGTATCCTTGAAGGATACTAATGAAACAGGAGAGTTAGGGCATCCCATCAGAAAGGTTCCATTAAAAGCAAACATAGTCCATATGCCTGTGTGTAAAAAATCACCGAAGCTAATGATTTCCGAATTATCCCAAACAGCTGAAAAGCAGGTTGTTAAAACAAACAAAAAACACACTTTGAAATGTCTGTATGCCAATGCCAGAAGTCTAAGAAGTAAGATGAGAGAGTTAGAGTGTATAGCAGCAAATGATGAGATTGACATAATTGGCATCACAGAAACTTGGTGGAAGGAGGATAACCAATGGGACAGTGCTATATCAGGGTAAAAATTATATCGCAATGATAGGGAGGATCAACTTGGCGGGGGTGTGGCACTTTATGTCCAGGAGGGTATAGAGTCCAACAGGTTAAAGACCATACAATAGATTAAATGCTCAGTAGAATCTGTATGGGTAGAAATCCCATGTGTGCTGGGTAAGAGTATAGTGATAGGAGTATACTACCATCCACCTGGACAAAATGGTCAGACAGATGATGAAATGCTAAGAGAAATCAGGGAAGCAAACCAATTTGGCAGTACAATAATAATGGGAGATTTCAATTACCCCAATATTGACTGGATAAATGTAACATCAGGACTTGCTAGAGACATAAAGTTCCTGGATATAATAAATGATTGCTTCATGGAGCAATTGGTTCAGGAAGCAACAAGAGAGGAAGCTATTTTAGATTTAATTCTTAGTGGAACGCAGGATTTGGTGAGAGAGGTAACGGTGGTGAGGCCACTTGGCAACAGTGATCATAGCATGATCAAATTTAAACTAATAACTGGAAGAGGGACAATAAGTAAATCTGCAGCTCTAACACTAAACTTTCAAAAGGGAAACTTTGATACAATGAGGAAAATAGTTAGAAAAAAGTGAAAGGTGCAGCTGCAAAGGTTAAAAGTGTTCAACAGGCTTGGACACTGTTTAAAAATACAATCCTAGAGGCGCTGTCCATATGTATTCCACACATTACGAAAGGTGGAAGGAAGGTAAAACGATTACCGTCATGGTTAAAAGGTGAGGTGAAAGAGGCTATTTTAGCCAAAAAAAACATCCTTCAAAAATTGGAAGAAGGATCCATCTGAAGAAAATAGGATAAAACATAAGCATTGTCAAGCATCGATATACCATTGTCAAGCATCGATATACCATTCTCATTTTGCTCACATGAATCGGCCCACCAGGACAATAACCAAAGGAACCCTACTAGTGCTCTCTCTCAAATCAGCACATCTCTCTTCCACAAGAGAGCGTGCCCTCACAATCGCAGAGCCCTCACGGTGGAACTCCATGCCCCCTAACCTCCGTCTCGAACCCTGCCACCTCAAATTTAGAAAAAAATTGAAAACATGGTTGTTTAAGCAGGCCTTCCCCGATTAACAGTCCTCTCCCCCTCCGCCCTGTACCCAGATTTGGTTCTCCATCACACCCTGCACCCGTCACCCTCTCACCACCTTCACACATGTCTTTGCTTCTTTATATATACTCCTAGCAATTATGTCCTTGTATATAAACCATGTATTTAATCCTAAAAAACTATGACGCCCCATCTAATGATCTTTTATTTACATCATGTTAACTTCTCTCACCATAAGAATTCTGTTTACAGTCACCGTAAGAATTCTATTTATAATCGATTTACATCATTTTAATTTCTCTCACCGTAAGAATTCTATTTACAGTTGTACCTTCTTTTATCTTCAGTTGTCTATCTGTTATATTGACACCCATGTATCCTACTCCCAGTTTTGCTATTTCCCTGTTACATGTAATTTCAAGTATTTCTGTTTTACTGTAAACCGGTATGGTGTCCATACGAATGCCGGTATAGAAAAAGTTTTAAATAAATAAATAAATAAGTTAAGTGTAAAACATTGATAAGACAGGCGAAGACAGAATTTGAAATGAAGTTGGCTATAGAGGCAAAAACTCATAATAAAAACTTTTTAAAATATATCCAAAGCAAGAAATCTGTGAGGGAGTCGGTTGGACCATTAAATAACCGAGGGGTTAAAGGGGCTCTTAGGGAAGATAAGGCAATTGCAGAAAGACTAAATTAATTCTTTGCTTCCGTGTTTACTAATGAGGATATTGGGGAGATACCAGTTGCGGAGATGGTTTTCAGGGGTGATGTCAGACGAACTGAACGAAATCACTGTGAACCTGGAAGATGTAGTAGGCCAGATTGACAAACTAAAGAGTAGCAAATTACCTGGACCGGATGGTAGGCATCCTAGGGTACTGAAGGAACTCAAAAATGAAATTTCTGATCTATTAGTTAAAATTAGTAACCTATCATTAAAATCATCTATTGTACCTGAAGACTGGAGGGTGGCCAATGTAACTCCAATATTTAAAAAGGGCTCCGGGGTGATCCAGGTAACTATACACCAGTGAGCCTGACTTCAGTGCTGGGAAAAATAGTAGAAAATATTCTAAAGATCAAAATCGTAGAGCATATAGAAAGACATGGTTTAATGGAACACAGTCAACATGGATTTACCCAAGGGAAGTCTTGCCTAAGAAATCTGCTTCATTTTTTTGAAGGGGTTAATAAACATGTGGATAAAGGTGAACCAGTAGATGTAGTGTATTTGGATTTTCAGAAGGTGTTTGACAAAGGCCCTCATGAGAGGCTTCTACGAAAACTAAAAAGTCATGGGATAGGAGGCGATGTCCTTTTGTGGATTACAAACTGGTTAAAGGACAAGAAAGAGAGAGTAGGATTAAATGGTCAATTTTCTCAGTGGAATAGGGTAAACAGTGGAGTGCCTCAGGGATCTGTACTTGGACCGGTGCTTTTCAATATATATATAAATGATCTGGAAAGGAATACGACGAGTGAGGTTATCAAATTTGCGGATGATACAAAATTATTCAGAGTAGTTAAATCACAAGCAGACTGTGATACGTTATAGGAGGAACTTGCAAGAATGGAAGATTGGGCATCCAAATGGCAGATGAAATTTAATGTGGTCAAGTGCAAGGTGTTGCATATAGGGAAAAATAACCTCTGCTGTAGTTACATGATGTTAGGTTCCATATTAGGAGCTATCACCCAGGAAAAAGATCTAGGCATCACAGTGGATAATACTTTAAAATTGTCGGCTCAGTGTGCTGCAGCAGTTAAAAAAGCAAACAGAATGTTAGGAATTATTAGGAAGGGAATGGTTAATAAAACAGAAAATGTCATAATGCCTCTATATCACTCCATGGTGAGACCACACTTTGAATACTGTGTACAATTCTGGTCGCCGCATCTCAAAAAAGATATAGTTGCGATGGAGAAGGTACAGAGAAGGGCAACCAAAATGATAAAGGGGATGGAACAGCTCCCCTATGAGGAAAGGCTGAAGAGGTTAGGGCTGTACAGCTTGGAGAAGAGACGGCCGAGGGGGGGATATAATAGAGGTCTTTAAGATCATGAGAGGTCTTGGACGAGTAGATGTGACTCGGTTATTTACACTTTCGAATAATAGAAGGACTAGGGGGCATTCCATGGTTAGCAAGTAGCACATTTAAGACTAATCGGAGAAAATTCTTTTTCACTCAACGCACAATAAAGCTCTGGAATTTGTTGCCAGAGGATGTTGTTAGTGCAGTTAGTGTAGCTGGGTTAAAAAAAGGTTTGGATAAGTTCTTGGAGAAGTCCATTAATGGCTATTAATCAAGTTGACTTAGGGAATAGCCACTGCTATTAATTGCATCAGTAGCATGGGATCTTCTTAGTGTTTGGGTACTTGCCAGGTTCTTGTGGCCTGGTTTAGCCTCTGTTGGAAACAGGATGCTGGGCTTGATGGACCCTTGGTCTGACCCAGCATGGGAATTTCTTATGTTCTTATGTTCCTCGTAGGAAGTCTGGAAGTCATCCTCTTCTTGGACCTTAGTTGATCTCACGTTCCACTTGCAAGAAGGGAATCTCTTCCATTAAATGGAATAGTAAAGTTAAATAAGCTTAACTGAGTCCAAAAGGATTTGGCATGCCAAACTCAAATAAGTTAAAGGCGGCATGAGAAGGTGGAAAGAAACTCATCCAAAACAAAAGTCTCCATGGAACTTAAAGTTAAGACTTAGAAAAATGACAGCAGAGCTTAGGACATGCTGCCTCCTTGAATGCAAAAAGGTTCCATGAAAGCAGAAAAACACTAGGGTTACTACCATTGCCAGCTGTTACATGGGAGAGCTCCAAAACCCAAAAGCTACCAATCTGTTTTTTTCCCCCAAAACCTAAATGGTATGTTCCTTATCCAGCATTCATAGGGGACTAACAAGGTCCCTAGAATATAATAGTATTTAGTTGTGACATGTACCTGAGATCTTAGATGGAGACTTCTAGCTATTTTCTAATGCTTCAGGGGGACAAAGTTTTGGCATCTTTTTCCAAGGGAAGTAGTGTGCAGAGCCATGGCCTGGGCATTGGCGCAGTATGAGTATAACAAAAAACATTACCTGTCTAGACTTGTTCCCCATGATGGTAGCAAAGGTGGTATGAGGTAAAAGGGTAGCCGACAGGAGTGTGCTGTTTTGCTCAGATATTATAGTGGTAGCAGACATCAAAAGACAAACAGAGAAATGCCCAGATCTAGCGAGATAAATGAGGAAGCTGGTTCTGCAGGAACTGCAGTTGAACTTAACTGTTGCGCCCGTCGGTCGCAGACGGCTGCACCCTCTGTTGCTTACCTTTTTTCTGCCTAACTCCGTTCACCTTGGGAAGATGGCTGCTTCTGCTTCTCTACGCCGACCCCTCCGGCGTCCCCAGACCAGCATGGGTGATTGCGTTCGCCATCTTTCTTCCGGGATCACCTAGGGCACACGCGCAGCCCCGTCCTTTATGTGCATCTTGGAGGGAACCTCAGGGGCGCCAAGACACACTAGCTCAGGACATCTAAACCCAATTCACAATTCCAGCCATGAGTTAGCAAGGAATCCTCCATGCTGATTTCTCCTCGTTACCAGATAGGGATGTGAATCCTTTTTGAACGATTAAAATTATCGTCAGATAATTTTAAAATCGTTCTAAATCGTTAGAGTGCACAATACAATACAAATGCCCCCGATTTATCGTCAGGGGCATTTGTATTGTATCGTTAAATAGGGCACGGGAATTATTTGGGGGAGGGCGGGAAAACCGGCACACCAAAACAACCCCTAAGCCCACCCCGACCCTTTAAAACCAATTCCTTACCCTCCCGCACCCTCCCGAACCCCCCCAAAATGTTAAGTTACCTGGTGGTCCAGTGGGGGGAGGGGCCGGCGCGATCTCCCGCTCTCGGGCCATCGGCGCCATTTTGGCTGCCACTAATTAAAATGGCGCCGATGGCCCGATAAAAAAAAACACCCACCCGACCCTTTAAATCGACCCCCCCACCCTTCCGACACTTTTTTTTAAGGCAGGCCCGCGCTGCTAAAAAAAACCCCACCCGACCCGACGGGAAGAGATTTCCTGTTCCCAGGCATCAGCTGGGATGGCGCTGGCCATCCAGTGCTCCTACCATGTGACAGGGGCCGGCCAATGGCACGGATACCCTGTCAAATGGTAAGGGCAAAGGGGCATCGGTGCCATTTTTTTTTTTTAGAACAGCTGATGCCTGGGAACGGGAAATCTCTTCCCGAGGCCTCCCTGGATCTCTCCTCTCCCTGAGGCCCCCCTGGATCTCTCCCCGAGGCCCCCCTGGACCACCAGGTAATTTTAAAAGGTTTTGGGGGGGTCGATTTAAAGGGTCGGGTGGGGGTTTTTTTTTAGCGGCGCGGGCCTCCCTTAAAAAAAAAAGGGTCAGGAGGGTGGGAGGATGATTTAAAGGGTCGGGTGGGGGGTTTTTTTTAGCGGCACGGGCCTCCCTTAAAAAAAAAGGGTCGGGAGGATGGGGGGTCGATTTAAAGGGTCGGGTGGGTTTTTTTTTTTTTAGCGGCGCGGGCCTCCCTTAAAAATAAATTAGCAATGTGAATTGGAATCAGAAACGATTCCAATTCACATATCGTAACGATCAGATTTCCCCCCCCCCCCCCCCCCCCAACCGAATCTGACTGTTAAGACGATCTGGCACACGATTCACATCTCTATTACCAGATGCCTCCGCTCTGTGTACTCGCTCCAGGATGACTTAGGTACCCGCTGCTCGGGGGCCTTGCCTTTCTCCTATTTACCCTTCGGGGTTGCCTATCTATTACCAGGACGCCTACAGTACCCACTCCGGGCCTTGCTCGTCCGAGACTTCCGCTCCTCGGGGCTCTCTCCTACTACAATTACCAGCATCAGAGTGAGTATTGCCGCTTCAGTTCTGTCTTTTCTTGTCTCATCTCTCTCTTCATAGACTCCCGATCTACCCTGCACTGCGGCCTGGTGAGACTCTGGAACTGCCATTCCGTTCCACTACATTAAGATGGAACATTATCATCTGGTTCTCCTCTCTTAGCTGGAATCCTCACCCGATTCTCGGGTTACCATCTACGTTGCAGTACAAATAAAGATATATCTCAGTGTCCATCTCTGCCTAGAGCTAGCCTATTGCTGCAAGTCCCTACAGGGCTCTGCCCTGTGGGAGGTGTCATCTCTTACAGGGACCAAGGGCCCACCTTTCAATGTCCGAAGTACATTGAAAAGAAAGCACATCCCAGCTGTTTGTTTTCAATAGCTAGTCAGAAGCAGGCAAAAGCTATGAGTTTTGTGTGTTGTGTTAAAAGCTAGCCAGAAGGTAGAAAAAAGCTAAGAGCTGTACTTTCCTAAGAAAAAAGTTTGACAAAGGTTAATTACTCACCTTGGAAAGGTGTTAATATAGTCGGGCCGATGCAGTAAGTGCACTCAGGCTGAGTGCACTGTTAGCCCCCATTTGGCCGCGCGTTTTCAACGCGCTATTTTTACCCTTATACAGTAAGGGGTAATAGCGCGTGGAAAATGTGCGGCCAAACCCCCTGAATCTAATAGCACCCGCAACATGCAATTACATACACTCAAAAAATTGAAACCCTTGCTTCACGCATCTGATTTCCGGACAGTTTTACAAGCCATGTTGTTTTCCAAAACAGATTATTGCAATTCACTCCTCCTAGGCCTACATAAAAATGCCATCCGCCCCTTACAAATCCTGCAAAATACTGCAGCCCGCATCCTTTCTAATACAAACTCAAAGGAACACATTACACCAGTTTTGAAGGATCTACACTGGCTCCCCATTCAATCTCGCATACACTATAAGACACTAACACTTATCCATAAAGCCCTCCACAATCCCGAAATGGAATGGTTTAATAATACACTGCAATTTCAAAATTCTATCAAACCTACCAGAAATCAATACCTTGCCACATTACAGACTCCTTCGCCCAAACTATATAATTATGCCTCCACCAAAGCGCGAGCACTTTCTTTTGCTGGCCCTTTTTTATGGAATACCATGCCCACCGAACTGCGCCTTGAGCCATCTCCCAAAACATTCAAACAAAAACTCAAGACATGGTTATTTACACATGCCTATACTTGAAATATATAAGTCCTTCCTCTCCTCTACCTGCCCTGCCTTATCTACCCGACACTCTATGTCTATATACCAACTCTAACATCCCTATTTCTGCTATTACTATAAATATCCTACCATATAATTGCTCTTAATCGCATTCGAAGCGCTATCTCTCCCTTCTTACCACCTCTAATTTAGAACTCCATCCCCCCCTAACCCTTTCCCTTAGCTTTTACGTATTCCCCTTGAACCATTTACTCTCTAGTACTGTTTAATTTAGTTCAGTTAAGTTACAACTATATGATACGGTAGTTCTGTTTAAATTAAAAAAAAAAAAAAAAAAATTCTAATTGTTTGATGTTTAAATATTTATATACTTACCTTTGTTAATTGTATAACGCCTATATAACTCTGTTAAATGTATAACGCTTTGGCGTAAGTTCCTGTTTACTGTACACCGACGTGATATCTTTGATGAGCGGCGGTATATAAAAATTCATAAATAAATAAATAAATAAATATTAGTCATTCCCGCGCGATACAGAAAGTAATTTCGGCCGGCACCGGGAAAGTGTACAGAAAAGCATAAAAAACTGCTTTTCTGTACACCCTCCGACAATATCATGGCAATATTAAGTCAGAGGCCCCAAATTAATCTGTAACCTATCATTAAAATCATCCGTTATACCTGAAGACTGGAAGCTGGGCAATGTAACCCCAATATGTTACCGACCGTTAAATGGCACCTATGTAACTTAAGATACATTAGCTTCATTTTTATGTGCCTTAATGTAAACCGTTGTGACGGTTCCCACCAAACGACGGTATAGAAAAATGTTAAATAAATAAATAAATAAAATATTTAAAAGGGCTTCAGGGGCGATCCGGGAAACTATAGACCAGTGAGCCTGAATTCAGTGCCAGAAAAAATCGTAGAAACTGTTATAAAGAACAAAATCACAGAACATTTAGACATATTTTATTTTTTTTTCAATTTATTGGTTTTTCAATGATACCATCATGAAACACATCTACATATTATGTATCACAACCATCCAAAATTAAGGCAAACACATAAACCAAACTTTAAATATATCATATGATGTGATATAAAACATAATAGGGGGAGAGCATCTTCCAAATCAAAATAAAGGAAATCTAACATCTAAGTAGCCCTCTATTTCCTATGGGGCTATCTCTAGACATCAGCTTATCTATAATAAGAGAAGGAGATTATTTACTTCTATTAAGGACCATTTACCTCTAATATTCCTGCATTAGACTCCGATTTATCCAATAAAAAAAGTCTCCAAATGAACCGGATCTGTAAACCCAAATTTTTTCCCTCTGTGGTTCACATAACATAAACAATAATATGGGCATACAGGACCTCACTCGTTCGCAACCACCCTTTCACATTCCAATAAATACAGCAAAACAATAACTTGGGTAAATAAGGCCGCAGCTTTATTATCAACATAGAGGCCCGAGCCCTGATAACAAGACATAACATTATGATTCAGCATACCAACCCCCTCCATCCGCCGCTCTCCGGCAGGATAGTCCATACCAGCCATCCGGCTCGATGTTCGGCACTCCCCGCCACCTGCCTGCAAGGAGCCAACCTGGGTGGACCCCCGCCTCAAACCTGTAAGGGGTCTGGCCAGAGACTCCCGCCGCTTTCCAGCAAGGAACCCTTAACCGACAACAGCCCCAGTTGTCAACCACCATCACATCCTGCTGAAATCAATCTTAACAGATAACAAACCTCATATAACTGTCGTGACTCGGGCCATCCGCCAAAGACACAGGCATCACGTGCTCTGTGACCCCCAAAGATGCGGCCTCGTTTACCGAGGAAACAGCTCCTCCAGGACCTCCTGAATGGAATTAAGGAACAGATCCATACCCAGAAACGACAGGTGAATCCCATCCTTACTGAAAAGCCCCGTGACCTTCCCCCAGGACCACTCATATCGAATGTGGTGACCCCCTAACCGCGCCAGCCAGGATCCAATTTGCTGATTAGCCTTGGACCTAATCCGGCGCCAGACCACGTTCTCCCATTCAGCAGGCCTTACAATTATATCTGACCAGCACAAAACGGTGGTAGGCAACAATATAGATACCGTCATCAGATCTTAGCGGACGATACTAATAAACTGCCTCCCGGACATTTTGCCCCAGTCATTACTAGAGATTCGCGGCAGGAGATTCACGGCAGGAGATCGCTCCCGGACCCCCGCTGGACCCCCAGGGACTTTTGGCCAGCTTGGGGGGGCCTCCTGACCCCCACAAGACTTGCCAAAAGTCCAGCGGGGGTCCGGAACGACCTCCTGCAGTCGAATCGTGTTGTCTACGGCCAGCGCCATTTTGCGCCGCCATTTTGCAAAATGGCAGCACAAAATGGCGCCGGCTGAAGACAACAAGATTCGACTGCAGGAGGTCGTTCCAGACCCCCGCTGGACCCCAGGTAATTTAAGGCATTTTGGGGGGGTTCGGGAGGGTGGGGGATTTATTTTAAAGGGTCGGGGTGAGTTTTAGGGTGTTTTAGTGTGCCGGTTTTCCCGCCCTCCCCTTCCCCTCCCCCTTCCCCCGATTTACGATTTTTTGACGATAAATCGGGGGAACTGTTATTGTATCGCGGCTCTAACGATTTTTGACGATTTAAAATATATCGGACGATATTTTAAATCGTGAAAAAACGATTCACATCCCTAGTCATTACCCCCCAGATGGACCACCAGCACCCTCGGCGGACCAAGCCGGTCGTGCTCTCGCTGCACACAAGGGATCAATTCGTCCCATACCATTCCTCTACCCCCCAACCAGTGCACCCGCACCCCCCTGCTCGACAAATCCAGGTGAGGCCCATAAGGTCGTCCGCAGGCATGCCTGTGAGCCCAAAATATATAAGAATGCCCAATTATCCAAACGGACTTCCCCTCAGCCGCTGCACCTGCAAAGAAACAAGCATTAAGATTCCGATCAACTTCGTCCTGGCCCGGGACGGACATATCCCTTAAATGCCTTCGACTGCCATCAACCAATCCTCTGGATCACACACCCCGCCGACCCAGTGGCAGCCGCTAAAGTCACTGCCCCGATCCGAAAGGAATGCGTCCCAAAACAGCTTGCGTCAAGACCGGCTGCTAGCAAAGCTCTCCGCAGCACCGCCTCAAACTGGTACTTAGTCAAGGGGCAGAGGTCCGCATGAACCAAGAACTGAGCCGCCCTGAAGCCCGCCACTGGCAATAGCGAACCGTGTTACCCACTGGACAAGACCGCAACCCAGGGACTGCTTGGAGCACCACCGACATCCCCTTGCCCCGTTGGTCGGTCTTAGAATGAGGAATGCCCATCACCACAGACCTGTTCGTCACCACCACACAACTCGCTAGGAGCCCAGGGTAGTCTCGACTATCTGTGGACCTGGCTACCAACTCGCTAACCCGGAAGGCCCCGAAAAAAGCGAAGACAAAGGCCACCTGAAAAAGCATCGTTTCGTACGGGGACGAACAAATCCCCGGCAGCACGTCCCACAATTGCAAGAGGATATCATGCGTGATTGGGAGGTGCCGATCGGGCCACCGCCCAACTACCCGGGACCAACCCGCCAGCACCCTCTGCACCACGAACCGACCCGTGAGCCCGCATGAAAAAAGAAAAACCAGCCAATTGCCTCCCCACCGCAGCCTGTGAAGAACCAGCCGCCCTAGCCCACTCTAGACCGTTGGTCGGTCTTAGAATGAGGAATGCCCATCACCACAGACCTGTTCGTCACCACCACACAACTTGCTAGGAGCCCAGGGTAGTCTCGACTATCTGTGGACCTGGCTACCAACTCGCTAACCCGGAAGGCCCCGAAAAAAGCGAAGACAAAGGCCACCTGAAACAGCATCGTTTTGTACGGGGACGAACAAATCCCCGGTAGCACGTCCCACAATTGCAAGAGGATATCATGCGTGATTGGAAGGCGCCGATCGGGCCACCGCCCAACTACCCGGGACCAACCCGCCAGCACCCTCTGCACCACGAACCCACCCGTGAGCCCGCATGAAAAAAGAAAAACCAGCCAATTGCCTCCCCACCACAGCCTGTGAAGAACCAGCCGCCCTAGCCCACTCTAGAAAATGCACCAACGCGACATCAGAGATGGGGCCCCCCAACCATCCCAAGGAAGACAAAAATGCAGCCACTTTCCGGGCTCCGCTCACATAACCTGACCACGTGGACGGGGCTAATGAAGCCCGCAGCAGGTTCCAGGCCTCAGGGAACCGAATCTCCAGAGGGAAGACGGCACCGGAGCTCCACAGGGGTCCACCGTCGGAGCAAGTTCTCGAAACAACTCCCACTTGAAACGAGAAAGAGAGTCGGCCACGCCATTAGCAACTCCAGGCACGTGTCGGGCCCATATGGTCACATTTAGCGACAAACAATGCATGATTAGGTCCCGCAAGAGTTCGGACACCATTAAGCACCGTGCCGCCCGTTTGTTAATAACCTCGACCACCCCCTGGTTATCACACCAGAACACCACCCTCTTGCCCTGCAAACGCGAACCCCAAATGTGAAGGGCCACCACAATGGGAAACAATTCAAGGAACGTGATATTTCTTGTGGCCCCAGAAGTCACCCACTCCTCTGGCCACCGAGCCGCTCACCACGAGCCCTGAAAATAAGCTCCAAATCCCATTGAATTGGCTGCATCCGTAAACAATTCCAAATCATGGTTGGAGAACGGGCTCGATTGCCAAAACGCCGTTCCGTTGAAAGCAACTAGAAATTTGTCCCAAATCCGCAAGTCCCCCCGCATCGGTACAGACACGCGAATCCAATGATGCCTCTTCCGAACCCCGGCCATCGCATGCGAGAACCTCCGCAGAAAAACCCTCCCCATAGGTATCACCTGACATGCAAAGTTAAGACTGCCTACTAGACTACTGTAACGCATTACTTCTAGGTCTCCCGAAAAAAACACAATTCAACCATTACAGATGCTGCAAAATGCGGCTGCTCGCTTACTTACCAATACTTGCCGACACGAACACATCACTCCAGCTCTCATGTTCCTACATTGGCTTCCCGTAACTTACAGGATTACTTTTAAAGTACTCTCGCTCATCCATAAATCAATACACAACCAAGAGATGCAATGGTTTTCTGATCAGTTTATATTCCGCACATCCAATAGACCAATAAGAAATATCCACCAAGCTAAACTAGCCTCTCATCCACTCAAACACATCAAACACGTGTCCACAAGAGACCGTTCTTTCTCCATAGCTGGAATCAACATCTGGAACAATATGCCCTTGGACTTGCGTCTCGAATCCTGCCATAAAACTTTCAAACAAAACCTCAAAACCTGGTTGTTTGAACAAGCTTTCACGCAATGATCATTGGCTAATCTGAAATACAGACTTCCTGGTTAATTTCTCACCAGCTCCCTGTTCATCTTCACTCCCCATGTTTGTTCCAATCTACTAACCTCTCTGTTCTCCTTTGACGCATTCTTTCCCCTTTTGCAATATCGGTGACTTGACATTATCTTGACATGGGACTATGCCTTTAACAGGCTAATGGCATATTTTCTCTCCTGCTTCATTGTTGAAATTAAATATGCATTGGTGTTTAGAGTTATAGGAGTTATAGTATGTACTACAGAAACCCGTTATTTATGTAAAGCCTATGGCTGTTATTTGTTTATTACCTATATAACTGTTATATGTAAAGCCTGTTGCTAATTTATTGTTTACTGTAAACCGAGGTGATGTATAACTATACGTACCGCGGTATATAAGAATCTCTAAATAAATAAATAAAATAAATAAGGATTGTAACTCCAAAAGCGACAGCTTAGGCCGACTTAACGCCTCCCGCACCAGACCACGCAATCGCTCCACCTTGTCCGCCGGTAACCGGGAAACCCGAGCCATTGAGTCCAACTCTATCCCCAGGAAAACCAACACCATTCTCGGACCTTCCGTCTTGTCTGCCGACAACGGGATCCCAAACCTCGAACCAGAAGCCCCAGGCCCATCCCCGGGTCAGCCTACCCCTTCTGGCCCACCCCTCGTCCCCCCTGTCATATCCACAGACTCCCTACTAGTCGGCCCCCCAGCTGACCGGTTAACAGTGACACCCCCCAACTCCACACAAGGGCCGAACAATGGACCACCCCCCCAATCCCTCGACTCAACTTGTAAGTGCTGCCCTGCCCTGCACTGCTCACCCCCCAAAGCCCCCCCCCCCCCCCGCCGGGAATCAAAGGCCCCAGCCCCAGAAAGCCCTCCCTCTATGAGGCCCCGAGTACAGGTCCCGTGTCCCTGTCCTATCCTCTCAGCCTGCTGGTCAGTGAAACGAGGAGCCAGCGATTCAAAACCCTCCCCCAAAAGCACCCCCTCCGACCACCCCAGGAGCGATCCACGGCCCCTCCTCCCCTGAGCGAGAACCCGGACCCCAGACCCCTCCTGCACCAAATGCCGCCCAGGCCCGCACCACCCCCCCTTCGCCCTCCTACCGGGCCCCCCCCCCCCCACCCCACAGTCGACGCCACAACCGGCTCGCCCCTCGCACTTGCTGTCCCCCGCCCCCGCCCTCGCGAACGGGACCAAGACACCCTCGGACCCCTCCCCCTGCCCATCCCTCGCAACAGGGCAGAAGGCCCCGACCCCGGTGGCACAACAAACCCACCTCTGCTACTGCTCCACAGCAGCCCCCGATTGCCGCCCGCTCCCTCTCTAGCAACCCCGCCCCCCTCCTGCTCGGCGTCCCTGCTCACCCGCTCCAAGACGGCCAGCCTGTGACGCAGCACTGCCAGGCCGTCCCTCTCATTCTCGGACTCTGCCGCAGCTTCATCGCCTTCCCCGGGGACCCAAACCGCCTCCTCCGAGTCAGTCCCACCCACGAACCTGCGATCCCGCTCCGCTTCGTCCAGCCTCCTCGACGCCGCCATCACGCCCCGCACCACCAGGACCACGAGCAGGAGCAAAGCAGCAAATCGTCCGCACGACCCAAGCAGCCACCGCGCAATCCCCCTGCTTGCGCCGTGGGCCAATCAGGGCCGGACAGTGCCATGGCAACGCGTCCGACCCTCCAATCCCTGCTCCTCCTGTGCAGAGCTGCGATTTCCCCAGCTCTGACCCCCTCCTCTCGCTTTCTGCCCTCCCGGTGACCCCAACCGCCGCACTCCTATCCCCCCCCCCTCGACTGCGGACCCGAACCTGCTCCCCGCGTGGGCCTGGGCCCACATTATCCTGTCCGACCGGACACTAAGTCCGGTCGGCCTTCCAGGAAATGAAAAAAAAAAATGTACCACCCAGAGCCACAACACAATCTTTTAATGCAAGGAAGACTCTCCTCCTTGCTTGAGTGGCTCTGGCTACATCCGGGAAAATCTGGATTTTATGTCCGCAAAAGGAGACATCCTTATTGGTGAAAAATTTTCTGAACATTCTATCCTTGTCTTGCTCAGATTAAAAAGAAATGAAGAGAGTAGCCCTGTTCTCAATAATATCCAGAGAATCCTCCAGAAAGGTAGAAATACCTAAACTTGGAGAATTCTCCTGATCCTGATTTTGAACATTCTTCTCTTTCTTCTTAGTAAGATAGTATATTTTAGATAAATTAGGAAATTCTTCATCTTTATACATTAATATCTCTCTAAGAAACTTCCTGAACAATTCTATGGGAGAGAGCAAACAAGTTATTGGAAAGTTTACTATTCTCAAATTTTTTACTCTCATTGTATTTTCCATTCGCTCTAATTCTCTATGAATGTTTAAACTATCCCGCATAAATGTATTTTCTGATGATTGAACTAATTGCATTTTACTTTTCAATTCGGCCAATTCCTTTTCACAGTTCAACATTCTAGACCCTTGCTCATTTATTTTTTCAACATTAGCATTTATCTCAGAAGACAATGATCTGTTCATAATAGTAATATTATTATCTAATTTAGAAATAATATTCCACACATCAGATAATGTAACATTGTCTGGGGAAATATCCCCAACATTGCTACCTGAAAAAACTGGGATAGATTCAATAGGCAAAACAGTAATCACAGGTTTCTCAACCCCTTGGTTTCCAGCTTGTGTCACCAAGCTTGCCTCCAAAGGGTTAAATTCTACCAGTTCTGTCGCCAGCTGTGAGGGTGAGCTCTTAGTTGGCTGAGGTGGTAAAACAGGTCCTTTCTCCTGGGCTAATGGAAGCTAAAGAAGAGCTTCCTAGATAGACATATTTTAAAAGGACAAAGCCAGCGTGGATTTACCCAAGGGAAGTCCTGCTTCATAAATCTCCTACATTTTTTGAAGGGGTGATTAAACATGTGGACAAATGTGAGCCGGTAGATGTGGTGTCTTCGGATTTTCAGAAGGCATTCAACATAATCCCTCATGAGAGGCTTCTAAGAAAACTAAAAAGCCATAGGATAGGAGGCGATGTCCTTTTGTGAATTACAAACTGGTTAAAAGATAGCAGAGTAGGATTAAATGGTCTGTTTTCCCAGTGGAAAAAGTGGAGTGCCTCAGGGATCTGTATTTGGAAAAGTGCTTTTTAAAATATTTATAAATGATCTGGAAAAGAATACGATGAGTAAGTTGATCAAATTTGCAGATGACTCAAAATTATGCAGAGTAGTTAAATCTCAAGCAGATTGTGATAAAGTGCAGGAGGGCAACGTGAAGCTAGAAGATTGAGCATTCAAATGGCAGATGAAATTTAATGTGGACAAGTGCAAGGTGATACATAAGGGATAAATAACCCTTGCTGTAGTTACATAATGTTAGGCTCCATATTAGGAATTACCACCCAGGAAAGAGATCTAGGCATCATAGTGGATAATACATTGAAATCATCAGCTCAGTGTGCTGTGTGGTCAAAAAAGCAAACAGAATGATAGGAATTATTAGGAAGGGAATGGCGAATAAAATGGTGGATGTCATAATGCCTCTGTATCGCTCCATGGTGAGACTGCACCTTGAATATTGTGTGCAATTGTGGTCACCACATCACAAAAAAGATATAGCTGCACTGGAGAAAGTGCAGAGGAGGGTGACCAAAATGATAAAGGGCATGGAATGGCTCCCCTATGAGGAAAGGCTGTTTAGCTTGGGAAGGTCACACTTTGCAGTAATACCAATTATTGTAGTTCCTACCTACAATCATAGGAGAGAGAGAGAGAGAGAGAGAGAGAGAGAGACTAGCTATAAGGCCCTTCTAATAGTTAGCTATTTATATCTCTATAGGAGGCCCACCTAGTAACTTGAGGTGAGATTTAGGTAGGGGTTAGGGGTTAAGCGCCACATTGACATGCAGAGTGAGACGTACGAACAGAAAGTACACTCTTGTGAAGATTTGACGTCCTTCAGAGTGAGGAAACTCACACAAAGATGAGATTTGTACAATGTTCTCTCAACCTAGCTGATTCCGCCAGGAGTACCTAAACCTCACCTCGAGTTACTAGGTGGGCTTCCTATAGTAGCATAAATAGCTGCTTACTATGGTGCCACCCCCAGAGGCTCTCTCTCTCCCCCCTCCCCTGCCAATCTCAGAGCCATCCTTCTCCAGCCTAAAAATGCCCAAATTGCAATTTGTGTTATGGGCATGTTGCACAGCTTAACACCAATGAAAAAGGTGTAGTTATTTTAGGCATTAAAACTGTGCGATATGGCTTTGCAAAGCCAGCCCACTTTTCCCAAAATCCTGCCCTCAACTCCTCCCCTTTTAAAAATTAGCATCGCACCATGTGTTATGTTGCTTTTCACATGTGTTAAGGCATTTCGCATGCGAAAAAGCCATAATGTGAGTTGGAAAATAACTCCCTGAATTTGTGATTCTACCATCTATCTCTCCTTGTTTACTGATCTGATTCTTTAAATATTTTTTTTCTTCTTTTGCAAGTTATATTGCTTCTTTGCATTGTTCACTGGTGGAGTCTGAGTTATTGTTTCTATTTGCTGAAATGATTGTCCAAGCTTAAGGAATGAGACAGATGCTGCTTGTTCACTTTTGTACTTCACCACTTTTTGGGCATTTAGGTCTGTATGAAGACCTAAGTAGCTCTGTAAGTGTAATCTATGTATATAAAATCCATACTATACTCAGCTGTAGGGATATACAATCTCGGCATACACTCGGTATATAAATTACCTGATGGGAACGGAGGAGCTTTCTTGTTTTGAAAGATTTTTATGTAGCCAGTCAACTATTCCAAAGCTATATGAGAGTTACTGTTGTTAGGAGATTTTAATGCCCAGTTTGATAACCTTATTAAGATTGCTGGAAAGAATTTTTGTGCTAAATTTGGCTGACATGGGTTTTCAGCACTGGGTGACAGGCCCAACCCATGAGCCCAGTCATAAACTGAGTCTTGTTTGTAAAGTTGGTAATGTGAAGATTTTCGAGAACTCTTTGTAAGCTTCCTCATTGGCCTGCATGGATCAGTAGCTGCAATCCTAAAGCGGACACAATGGTACTGGGAGATGGATTCCATGTGGGAATTTGATTACTTTGGGTAAATATGTCATAGTCTAGCAGACTGGAATCAGGTAGCACCCCCACAGAAGTGACATAGGACTGCAAGGCAGGACTAGAGGTGATATTCTGCCTAACCAATCCCCTCCCCCACAAGTTGAGACCTTGGGTTCTGGAGGCTGGTAGGACTTTCCTTCTAGCAAATATCATGTCTGGTGCTGGATTCAGGTACTTGCTGGGAGCTGGATATAGACTGGCAGCTGGATGCAGGTGTTGGCTGGTAGTTGGATACAGGCAAGGCTTGAACCAAGGACAAAGGCAAGGACTGGACTGGACAAGAACTAGACAAGGACAGGACTAGGACATGCAACAGTAAATGAGAGAGCCCAACAGGGCATTGTTACTCGTGCCGTCCGCAGCAGACCCGCGGCATGGCCCCCTCACCTCTCTGCAGTAACTCCAGTGCCTGGTTCCTTGTCCCTGGTACTGGTGGGCCACCAGCTCCATCCTCGGGCCATCCCTGGTGCCTCCAGCTCAGCTACAGACCGTAGTGTTCCCAGTCCAGCTACCACTTCCACTGGTCCATTCGGGCTTCTCTGCGTGGCATGCGGAGAGTCGCTGCTACTCGACATTGCGCCCCTCCCTAGGCGCGCTCGCGCACATCACTGAAGCTTATGTAGGGCACGGGCAGGAACCGAACTGCGGCCCCGGGTGATGACATCAGTGGAGCACCGGTACTTAAGCCAGACTTTGCCTGACCAAGGCAGACCGGCGGCATAGCCCCCTCACCTCTCTGCAGTAACTCCAGTGCCTGGTTCCTCATCCCTGACGGTGGTGGGCCGCCAGTTCCATCCTCAGGCCACCCCTGGTGCCTCCGGCTCAGCTACAGACCCTGGTGTTCCCAGTCCAGCTACCACTTCCACTGCTCCACTTTGGGCCTCTCCGCGTGGCCTGCAGAGAGATACTGCTACTTGGCATCGTGCCCCTCCCTAGGCGTGCATGCGCATCACTGAAATTTAAGTAGGGCCTGCTGCAGGAACCGAGCCGTGGCCTCAGATGATGACATCAGCGGAGCACCGGTACATAAGCCTGGGCTCCGCTCCCTAGCTTTGCCTTTGCAACAGGTCTCCTCACTGGTTGAGTACTTGTTGCCTCCTGAGAGATTCGTCTCACTCCCGTGTTCCTGTTCCTCACTGATCCTGGTTCCTGATTCCTTTGCTCCTATGTTCCTGCTCTTCACCTTTCCTCGGATTGACTACATGGACTTTGACTCTGCTTTGCTTGATCACGTTGTGGATTCTCTCCAAGCCCGGACCTCTGCTTTGCTTGACCACGTCGTTGACTCTCTCCAAGCCCGGACCTCTGCTTTGCCTGACCACATCATTGACACTCTCCAGACCCAGACCTCTGCATTGCCTGGCTATGTCATTGCCTCTCTATAGACCCAGACTTCTGCATTGCCTGGCTACGTCGTTGCCTTTCTCCAGACCCAGACCTCCGCATTGCCTGACTATTCCATTACCTCTCTCCAGTCCAGACCTCTGCCTGCCTGACTACGTTTGACTATCTCCGTGATCAGATCTCAGCCTTGTTTGCCACTGTTTCCAGATTGCCGCCAGCCTTGACTCAAGCTTGTTTCATGACGCCTCTTCAGCCTATGTCCTAGACTTGGCCTATTCAGGCTTTGACCTGCTTTTGCTCGGGCACCCCCTGTCTGACTTGGTTCCTTTGGCACCCGGGTCTCCGGGACACTACCTCGTCCAGTACCAGACTGTACCATCTCTCTCCTGCTGCCTCTGGGTTGACCTCAACCTTTTTATCCATGACGACATACGGAAGCCCATCTAAGTCCAGCCGGCCCCGGTACCCAAAGGCTCAACCCACAGGGAACGAGGGCTGTATTGGTGAAGCACCAGCTTGCCTCCGTTTATCAGCCCACTCTGCCTGCCAAAGGTGAAGACTCGTAGGTCCCTACCCACAGGTTGCGTCAACCCCATCTCGGCCCAAGGGTCCACCTCCAACACAACAGGCATGAAACTGGGCGAGGTAATCTTAGTTCGCCCAAAGGCTGCAAGGTAGAACAGGTAGGCCCAGAAGGCCACTAAGTAATGCAGGAGAGCCAAGTAGGCCGCAGAACAAGGCAGATAGGCCTGGATAGGCTACAGAGCAAGGCAGAAGGCCAAGATAGGTCATAAGACAAGGCTGAAAGCCTGGGTAGGCCACAAGGCAAAATAGAAGGCCTGGATAGGCCACAAGGCAAAGCAGAAGGCCTGGGTAGTCTGCAAGTCAAGGCTGACCAGGTCAAGAAGCCAAAGTGACTCCATGAAGAGTCACTGAGGGATTGGACAGGCTGAGTTAAGTAGGGCTGGGGCTGAGGCTTCAGGTGACCAGTGAGGAAGTAGCTTGCGCAGCTGTGAGCGATGCTTGTTGAGGAGCCCTGGTAGAGAGGAGGCTGCACAACAGGCGTAACAATAACAAAAGGCACATGAAATCACTGCTGGGCAAACTAGACAGGGCTTTTGGTCTCTATCTGCCATCATTTACTATGTTACTTTTTAATGATGTTACACTGGATTATTAGCTTCATTGTAATTTTAATATAGATACTAAATTTTTAATGAGGAAGTTAAAGAATTAGCAGAGGATTTACAAGAGTTTTCTGAGGATTTTTCCTTGGAGTCAGAAGTTGCACAATGGAATGATATTCAGGGCAGCTTTTGAGAAAGCAAGCCAGAATTTGCAAAGTAATGTTTCCCTTAAAAACAGGTTCTTCTTGTTCTATGATGGCTTCTGAATTTTAAAGAGGCAGGCTAGGCATTTAGAGAGGCTTTGGAGGAGGAGGAATAAAACAGTGAAAAATAAACCTGTTTATCTTAAGAGTACTGAATTTTATTATTTGGAAATGTAAAAAGCAAAGAGGGAATTTATCTCTAAGGATTTAAAATTGACAGAGAACCATCCTAGATGACTGTTTCAGCTATCTGACAGTTTTCTGATAAGAAGAATCAATGTTCTTGTCCAATTCAGATTTCAAACCTAAGACTTTTGCCTCATTTTTTGTGGAAAAAGTGGCTACAATTCAGAAAGAGTTGGATCCAAGCTCACTTGTTGCTATAGATGCAATGATAATAAAGAGTCTGGAATTGATAATCAGTGGTAGTGGAGAATAAACTGAAAAATTTTAAAGAAGCCTCAGTAATAATGATTGAGAAAGTATATGCCTCTGTCAGGCCGATGCAGTAAAGCGCAGCTGCGCTCGCGTGTCTTTTAACCTGCATTAGACACACGTTTTAAGCACGTAAGCCGGACGCGCGATTCAGTATCGGCTTTTACGTGTCCTAACCACGTGCCGAAAAAGACACGCTGCCATTAGCACCCGCCACATGTATATGGTATGTTGATGATCGTATTAGCTATTCCCCTCGATACAGTAATGTGCACCCAAAATGGCGCGTCTTTAACCTTTATATTTACCACGTCTTTAACCTCTATATTTACCGCCTACCTGACCCTGGCGTTAGTGTGGTGTTGTGCTCAGTCAGCATCGGACTGGACAGCATCATGGACAACATGTATATATTGGCTTTGGCGATCTTTTTCATTCGTATGAGAACCAGAATAATAAATGCTTGGTGACGGAATTGTAGACAGCCGATTAGAGAACAGCCAACAGGATAACCCAGCAGCAAGACTGGAAGAGGTATGTTTGTGTTCTTTTTTGTGAGTATCTAACGGTACTCTGGGCATCTCTGAGGCTCCGCAGATCCAGCGGAGACATGGACGCATCTACGGACGCCAGAGAGAAGGAAGCCGCGGAAAGTCTTCCTCCGGGGTCTAGAACTAGGCATCCCTCCCTGAGGGTCTGCTTCTATATATTTGTACTGATTGTAGTAAAAGTTCTAATCAGAACGCATAGCTCATCTGAGAATCCATACTTTAATAAAACTATGTACACCAGAGAATCTACACTGGAGCATATCCATTAATGTACTGAGTGAAACTATTAATATGTCCTGACCGCTTGTGCCTATATAAATCGATAAAATCGATTTTCTTGTGTTGTTTTCATACCGGCACAGGACCGGGTCATCGGCAGACTAGGACGTATCATTCACCCATGGACAACTATCTTTGGCATGTCGGAGCGAGGTAGTCCGAACCTACCAGCTGAGCTCACTGCTCCTCTATGAAGATCTGCGCTGCGACCTTGATTCCCTGGCCAATTGCCACCATGCTGTGCCAGGGTTTACTAAACATTTTGGTGCCTTAAATTTTTTTGGTACTGGAAGTTTTCAAAACCCCGGAGTGTCATTGCAGGCCTCCTTTTCACGGCATCTGGCACAGGTCTTGAAGGCCATGATGAAGTGGATGAGGAAGTACATCGTGTATCCTATGGATGCAGCGGAGCTGCAACAGATACACAGTGGGTTCATAGGAATTGCAGGAATGCCGAACGTGTTGGGTGCTATAGACTGCACCCATATTGCGTTAACCCCAAGGTCAGAGGAAGAGAGTTCGTTCCGGAATTGCAAGCACTTCCATTCAATGAATGTTCAAGTTGTTTGTGATGCACACCTTCGAATTCTAAATGTTGTAATGAAGTTTCCTGGGAGCTGCCATGATGCCTACATTCTGACACATTCATCTCTGGGGGCCCATTTCCCTGAGGGGAAGTATGGTGAAAGCTGGCTGCTTGGTAAGTGACAATGGCTACGGCCTGTGATTCTATGTCATGTGTTATGTGTGCAGGTCTGGGATGTAAGTTATACAATAGTGTTTATGATATTAAGCGCTGTGAAGTTGTTTTTGATGTTTTTTATGTATTCCTGATTATTCCCTCTATAGGTGATGGCAGCTATGGCTGTAAGCCCTGGTTGCTAACTCCAGTCTCCATGCACTGAGGCAGAAAAAAGCTACAATGAGGCTCATGGCAGCATCAGAAATGTGATCGAGCGGACTTTTGGTTTTGAAGGGACATTTCCAATGACTGGATCGCTCTGGGGGAGCCCTGCAGTTCAGTGCAGAAAAGGTGGTGAGCATAATTGTTGCCTGCTGCATGCTACACAACATTTGTCTGTGATTTGGTGTGGATGCAGAGGTAGCAGAAAACTTGCCACCAGATCCGCCTGTGGAACCGGCAGCTAAAGCGGACAACACTGCATGGGGGCATGACGTCCAACGAAGGATCATCGAAACATTTCTTTTGTAAGTTCTTAACAGTTATACATTCTAGAGATGTGAATCGTGTGCCAGATCGTCTTAACGATCAGGTTCGGCTGGGGTGGGGGGGGAAATATGATCGATAAGATATGTGAATTGGAATCGTTTCCGATTCCAATTCACATCGCTAATTTTATTTTTAGGGAGGCCCGCGCCGCTAAAAAAAAAAAACCCACCCGACCCTTTAAATCGACCCCCCCCCTCCCGACCCCCCCCAAAACCTTTTAAAATTACCTGGTGGTCCAGGGGGCCTCGGGGAGCGATTTCCCATTCCCAGGCATCAGCTGCGCTAAAAAAAATGGTGCCAATGCCCCTTTGCCCTTACCATGTGACAGGGTATCCGTGCCATTGGCCGGCCCCTGTCACATGGTAGGAGCACTGGATGGCCGGCGCCATCTTTAAAGATGGCGCCGGCCATCTTTACTCATCATTATACTATACTCTATAATAGGGACTGATGAGTAAAGATGGCCGGCGCCATCTTTAAAGATGGCGCCGGCCATCCAGTGCTCCTACCATGTGACAGGGGCCAGCCAATGGCACGGATACCCTGTTACATGGTAAGGGCAAATGGGGCATCGGCGCCATTTTATTTTAGCGCAGCTGATGCCTGGGAACGGGAAATCACTCCCCGAGGCCCCCCTGGACCACCAGGTATTTTTAAAAGGTTTTGGGGGGGTCGATTTAAAGGGTCGGGTGGGTTTTTTTTTTATCGGGCCATCGGCGCCATTTTAATTAGTGGCAACCAAAATGGCGCCGATCGCCCGAGAGCGGGAGATCGCGCCGGGACCCCCCCATTGGACCACCAGGTAATTTAACATTTTGGGGGGGTTCGGGAGGGTGGGGGAGGTAAGGAATTGGTTTTAAAGGGTCGGGGTGGGTTTAGGGGTTGTTTTGGTGTGCCGGTTTTCCCGCCCTCCCCCAAATAATTCCCGTGCCCTATTTAACGATTTAGGACGATTTATGACGATAAATTGGGGGCATTTGTATTGTATCGTGCACTCTGACGATTTAGGAGAATTTTAAAATTATCTGACAATAATTTTAATCGTTCAAAAATGATTCACATCCCTAATACCTTCATTTCTCCATACTGATCTTCTTGTGTCTTGTTGTACCACTCCTGTCTCCAGGGTCCCATACTGAATTGGCGCTTTAATTGTAGTACATAGCTCTGCTATATTCGAGATATTAATCCTTTCAATGCCTGTACAGTATGTTTAATCTTGTGTTGTTTTTATTTCAGGAGCTGTGATCCATCCATCTAACAATCCATCCATCACAACATTTCCCTCAAGGTGATCCATCCCTCCATCAAACCCTTCCCAACAAGCAAGCACAAAATTATTCATTGTCTTCTCAGTGTTTTTCATGGTTTCATTTATATTTCTTGAAGTATAAAATCAATAAACTGTGTCTACCCATTTTATCCTTCAGTTCTTTCTTTTCTTGTATTATCTACCTAATGTTATTTCAGCATCCATGATGCTCCGGGAACAAGCGGCGACATGGACGCCTGTACGGACGCCAGGGGAAGGAAGCCGCGGAAGGCCTTCCTCCGGCGTCTAGAATTAGGCGTCCCTGCCGCTCCGCGGGTCCATTGGAGACATGGACACCTGTATGGACGCGGGGAGAAGGATGTAGGACTCTTGCACGTGGAAGCCCTCCCCTGCGGCCACGCCCAGATGGCCATTTTTTAATTGCTTTCCAATAGGTATCTGAAGATGCCACGTGTCAGGCTGCCTAATTTCAGCAAGGGGGACGTCCGGCTGCTGGCCACATTGTGGTGGATGAACGCCATCTGTACTTCTGCCCTGGGTGTCTGCGGGACCAGGATCGGGCCGATGAGGCCTGGCGGGAGCTCAGGGAGAAATTTAACGCCCATTCGTCCTTCCTGAGGGAGGTAAGTTCATAGGCCTCTGTTGTGGTAGGCCAAGCATATAGTTCTAGCTAGCAGGGAAAAAAACAAGTTAAATTAAATTTAGTATTTTGGTGGTGTTCTGTATTGCTGGGGATCAGAAAAGAAAAACTGACACTTGTTTGTTTCGAATAGCCTTTAGCCTGTAAAGCAAAGTTAAAGTTTTATATTAACTTATGTTTCCTATTTGTGTTTTATTCTCGGCAGGTTGAGGCATTGAAAAAGAGGGCAAGACAAATAAGGAGGGAGGAGCCGGAATACCTGCGGACCCTGCGGGACTACCGCAGAGCGGACGAAGGTATGTGCAATTGAAATATCATGGTTACCATTAGGGATGTGAATCGTTTTAGGACGATTAAAATTATCGTCCGATAATTTTAATATCGTCTTAAACCGTTATGGAACACAATACAATAGAGATTCTAACGATTTATCGTTATAAATCGTTAGAATCGTGAGCCGGCACACTAAAACCCCCTAAAACCCACCCCGACCCTTTAAATTAAATCCCCCACCCTCCCGAACCCCCCCCCCCCAAATGACTTAAATAACCTGCAGGTCCAGCGGCGGTCCGGAACGGCAGCGGTCCGGAACGGGCTCCTGCTACTGAATCTTGTTGTCTTCAGCCGGCGCCATTTTCCAAAATGGCGCCGAAAAATGGCGGCGGCCATAGACGAACACGATTGGACGGCAGGAGGTCCTTCCGGACCCCCGCTGGACTTTTGGCAAGTCTTGTGGGGGTCAAGAGGCCCCCCCCAAGCTGACCAAAAGTTCCTGGAGGTCCAGCGGGGGTCAGGGAGCGATTTCCCGCCGCGAATCGTTTTCGTACGGAAAATGGCGCCGGCAGGAGATCGACTGCAGGAAAATGGCGCCGGCTGAAGACAACAAGATTCAGTAGCAGGAGCCCGTTCCGGACCGCTGCAGGAAAATGGCGCCGGCTGAAGACAACAAGATTCAGTAGCAGGAGCCCGTTCCGGACCGCTGCCGTTCCGGACCGCCACTGGACCCGAAGGTTATTTAAGTCATTTGGGGGGGGGGATTTAATTTAAAGGGTCGGGGGTGGGTTTTAGGGGGTTTTAATGTGCCGGTTTTGCGATTTTACGTTTTTTCGATTTTTCACGATTTTTCACGATATTTTACCCCCCCAAACGGCAACAATACGATTCCCTCCCCCTCCCAGCCGAAATCGATCGTTAAGACGATCGAGGACACGATTCACATCTCTAGTTACCATGCAAGCAGGGAGGTGTTCTGTAACAATTACTATAAGAAATGTATCATTTGTACCATTCTGGATCTTTGCATGCACAGCTGTGACACTTTTGCTATTTCTGTTTTCAGAGACCACCTCTGAATCTTCAGAATCCGCTCCTCCGCCTTCCCCGGCACCAGAACTGCAAGGTGAGCATATAAAAGTTTATCCTTGTAAAAGTATATGGATGTTTTATGCCGTTTGGCACCCCGCTCACATTTGAATTTTAAATGTCATGCTTATGGTAATGCAAGAGGGGATGTCTTGTTTAAAAATGGATATAAGCAAGTACTCCTTCCTACCATTCTGTATCTTTGCATGCGCGACAGCAGTAACGCTTTTGCTTTTTATCTTTTTCAGATACATCGGAAGAGGAGGAACAGGATGAGCTGGCGCAAATAATACTCCCACCGCCCCTCTCTCCAGCCCGACCAGCCATGGGGGGTGAGCCAGGAGTAATGAATTTCCCCCCCCCCCCCCCCCCCGTCTCTCCAGCCCCCATCTCTCCTGCCCCCATCTCTCCTGCCCCCATCTCTCCTACCCTTCCAGCACCAATGATTTCCCCCCCCCTGCCATCTCTCCGGCCCCCATCTCTCCTGCCCCACTAACCATGGAGGATGAGGATGACATCATTGATGTTGTCAACCTGGTTTCTCCAGATCATCCAGGTGCGGGTCTACGACCGGAGGCCAACGCAGCATCCAGGGAAGGATACTCAGCCCTTGTGGCACGCCTGGATGCTATGCTGGCTCTCCAGGTCCGGGTGACCAGCAGCCTGGTTGAGCTGGAGGGACAGGCAGTGCAGGCGGTGACCATCCTGCAAGACCTGCGCCATGACCAGCATGAGATCATCGAGCTCCTGCGCACAATGGCAGGAGCACAATCACTGCTGGTCATGGCGCAGGCTCCTGCGGGATGGCCACCGTCTGAGCAACATCAATGATGATCCTCCTTGTCCCCCATGGCATGGTCCCTTCCCTTTCCTTGCCCATCCCATCCCATATATATATAAACAACAAAACAGTTTTTATATTGTTGTGCCAAACAAAAGATTTGTAAATAGTTCTATAATATATTTTGAAATTGAATATTGACTGAGTGTGATTAATTGACATTTTTTTAATAGTTTTAAAATGAAATGAGGGGTGGGATGTCACACAAAACAGATACGTTGGTTTATGGACAAAACAAACTTTTATTAAAAAAATTTAAGGATGGTCAATGGAACGAAAAATGGAGGCAACATCTCTAATGGTGCCGATCAATTCCGTCATCATCTGTCTAATCAAAGTCGCTTGAGAAGCCATCCCAGCATTGATGTCGGCTGGGATCAACCTCATTTCCTGGAGCATCAGGTCATTGTGTTGATCCTGTCGAGAGGTGATTCCACTCACAAACTGCTCGCTTAGCCCATCAATTCCAAAAAGTGCCTGTTCAAGGTCATGTAATACTGATGCCGTTTCCTGTACCGGTGGAGCAGCAGCCTGTAGTGGAGATGGTTGTGAAGCTAGAAATGGTCCCATGGCGACAGATGCCTCAGGTTGTGTAAAAGATGGTTCCAGGGCTGCAGATGCCTCAGGTTGTTGGCTCTCCGGAGTAACATCGAACAGGTTAAGTGTAATCACTTCCTCTGTGGAGACGTGTTGGCTGGGGGAGTCAGCGTTCGACTTGGGGAAAACAAATTCTTCAGGCATAGGAATGGATTCTTCGCTGGTTACGTCACCATCGTCCACTCTATCTGTGGAGAAAGATAGAGAAAGAGGTTGCAGTTAGAGTTGTCAGTTTAGCCCTCATGAGCCCAAACATTAACATACAATGCAAACAAGATATATGTTTATGCATACCTTCGCTTGCTCCTGTGTCAGCGCCGTACTGTGTGTGCACACCGACCACAACCTCTGGCCTCACAGTACGGAGAACCAGCTCCTCCACTGGTGTCAACACTATATGACACGGTGGCCCTCCACCAGTCCTCTTTGCCGATGCGTCAATTTTTGAAGCCTTCTCTTTCACCTCTTTTTTAGTGTCATGCCACCGGTGCTGTACCTGTTTAACGTCCCTGGGCTTCACAGAAAGGGAGCTCACATCCTGTGCGATCTTCTCCCAAATCCGCTTTTTGTGGAGATAGAAACCTTGGACTGGAATAGAACTTTATATTTGTCACAGACAGCACAGCACAGCAACTCCTTTTCTTCATCCGTGAAGCGAGCGTTGCGGGTTCGCTTTTTGGATGGCTGGCTAGAACTACTGCCTTCCTGTTGTTGATGACCACTGAACTGTGCCTCGACCTCCGCAATAGTACGTTTTCCTGCCATGTTAATACCTTAACGGGGAAAAAAAAAAGAAGAATGGTGATTAATGAGTGGAGAGACAGCATGACGGAAATAGACAAAAGCAGTATTAATGAAAAATAGTGACCCAGAAACTAGAGAGGCCCATGGACAGCCTCAAGCAAGCACCTGAACTAGTGCCTTCCAGTGGTTGCCGATCTCCGGACTCCGCCTCTACACGTGCAATGGAATGTTTTCCTGGCATGATTGTCTGAATAGGAGAAAAAAAGCCAGGGGGAAAGGGTTTAATGAATGTAGAGAAAATTCTGACAAGAATGACCCCAAAGAAAGAGGGGCACATGGAGAGCATACAGCAAACAGTCAAAATCATGAAAATGAATAACGGAATGACCCTGAAAGAAGAGTGGCACATACACAGCAAAGAGTCAAAATCATGAAAATGAATAACAGAATGATCCTGAAAGAAGAGTGGCACATATACAGCAAAGAGTCAAAATCATGAAAATGAATAACAGAATGACCCTGAAAGAAGAGTAGCACATATACAGCAAAGAGTCAAAATCATGAAAATGAATAACAGAATGACCATGAAAGAAGAGTGGCACATATACAGCAAACAGTCAAAATCATGAAAATGAATTACAGAATGACCCTGAAAGAAGAGTGGCACATATACAGCAGTCAAAATCATGAAAATGAATAACAGAATGAGAAGAGTGGCACATATACAGCAAACAGACATGTTGGTACAGCTACCAACCTTTCCGGCGCTCAAGAGGCCAAGGAGACATGCTGCCTTGAGCGCCCGGAAAGGTTGGTAGCTGTACGGACATGTGGGTATAGCTACCAACCTTTCCGGACGCTCAAGAGGCCAAGAGGCCAAGGAGATTGGAAGCTAGCTGCCTTGAGCGCCTGGAAAGGTTCGAAAGTAGCTAGCATGGCCTCAGTGCCCATGATTCCTGGGGTCCATGGGGTCCATGTGGTACCTGTTGGAAAGAAAGAAGTGTGCATTGGTATGCCAACCTGCTGAAAGCGTTGCCTTCCTGCTGAAAGCGTTACCGATCTTCCGATAGATATCCAACGGAACAGTTGTACCTGGTCTGTCCTAGGCCAAAACCAAATCTAAAGGGGCTTTTTCACTCGGAGATGCGACTGATATACACGTCCAAAGGTAGGATTATGATGCGGCAATGATGTCACAAAGGGGGAAAATGGGATAATTTTACAAATAGATGAAAAGCTTGTAATTTGTAACATTTTCGAAATGTCAACTCCTGTTCAATTGAAATGACAGGTATGGAATAACATGTATGGAAGAGTAACGATTTGTGCAGCGCGCCCTGGATACTGTATAGGCGTTTGATAATGTCCTATACAGTAAAATCGATAGTGAACACCCACCACGCTTTAGGCGCGCATTTGGCGCGCCTTTGCCGCCGCCTGGATTTGTGTCCAATTTGAATCGAGCCGAATGTGAACCAAAATGTGCGCGCGAAAAATGAGAGGGCGATATACACTGCTGCACTTTTTTTTACATGCCATTACTGTATCGGCCTGTGTGAGAGCAGCAATTTTAGAACTAGATCTGTTATCATCTAAGTTGGTAAAAAAAAATCCTGAGCAAATGTCTTAGTTAATATTGTTAATACTACCTTGTCCCAAGAACATGTAGCTGCAGATCTGAAGCATGCTATAATTTATTCATAATTGAAAAAAATAGTCCTCATTTTATGATATTAGTAACTTTTGACCAGTCTCTATCTCCTATTTATGTCTAAAGTCATTGAAAATTGCATGTAAAAACTTATCTTAATTCAAAGAATACATATCCCATCCCAACACGGTCCGCGTTTTGAAACCACTGTTTCTGCATCAAGGGGTAATTCCATGAATATAAGGTATATCTCTCAGTTCTGTAAAAGCCAAAAGAAATGTATTAGTATATAAAATAAATGCCAATCTCATACATATTGGAGTAGATTTTAAAAAGGAGTGCACAGGCGCGCGCAAGTTATAAAATCAGGGGTCTGTGCGCGCAAGGGGGTGCACCATTGTGCACCTTGCGCACACCAAGCCGCACTGCCTTCCCCCATTCCCTCCCAGGCTGCTTCAAAATTGTCATTCAGCATTGAAGGTTCATTTAAATGCTCTTTTAATGACTGCAAATGGGGAGCCTCTAAGCCAGAAAATGGGCACTTAAAATGCATGCCTGATCGATGAAATCCTTTTTATCTGAACAAATGCATCTCAGTCTTAAGAACTGACCCACAGGAACATGACATCTAAGATGGTATAGGTGAAAACTGGAAAATAATAAGAAGGAGTTTCTCTCCATAGGTTTATGAAATAAAGTAGTTCCTACACGATGACCCATTTTAAAAATTAATATATACAAAAAATATATCTTAGAACTGTGAAAGGAAACAGTGAATTTTAAATTCTTGTCCAATGAATTCAACCACATAATGAATTCTAACAAGTGTTCTTGCGAAGATGTCCAAAAAAAATAGAAGTATGATCTCTACTGCCACAGTGAGAATTGTAGTACACAGATGGATAATAAAATTTGACAGATTTCTGTATGAAAATATGGTGATCTCCTATGAGTTTATTGTAAATTCCCTGATGAAACCGTTGGTGAAACAAGAGTCCTTTGTCAGGAATATATAGAAGGATAAGAGAGATAGGAATGTGTCACCTGGGAATACATAGAAGGAGAGGAGAGATAGGAATGCATCACCTGCATTAGAAGAGAAGGAACAGTAATAGATCATTATGTTGTAAATGGAGTTTTGTTTATAACCACTTGTGTATGTAAATTGATACGTGATAGTTTATTGTACAAGATTGTATTTTTGGAAAGAGAGATGATTGTAATGTGTAATTTGAAGAATAATATTGTTATATTATAGTTTGAATGTGATTGAATGAATGAGTGGTAGAATATGTGGTGTTGGTGCATCATGCTTCTGATGAAAATGGAATGTTATGTCAATTATGGTTAGCATATTTTAATATTTTGTAATAAATATTGAAATCTTTATAAAGATATATGATGTGTTTACTTGACCTTTGTGGTTACCTGCAAAAAAAAATAAAACGTCATCAATATAGCAGGACTAGTTTCTTATATAATCAAAAAAAGGAGAATATAAAAAAGTATCTTCAAACTGGGCAACATATAAATTAGCCACGCTAGGGGCCATGGTTGCCCCCATGGCAATACCATAATGCTGAAGGTACAAATCAACAGCAAAACAAAAATAACTCTAGGCAAGAGCGGGTTGGGTCTTTTAGAAAGGACACTTTCAATCATGTCTAATGCAGCCTGATGAGGTATGTTGGTATATAATGAATGGATATCTAATGTGACCAGCAAAAACTCAGTTTCCTCAATAATCACATCCTGTAGAATAGTTAACATTTGGGTAGTGTCTCTAACATAGGAACGATTCTGTTTTACCTCTTCCCGTCAGGATGGGAAATGTATTCTTTGGACTAAGATAAGTTTTTACATGCAATTACAAAACTATTTTTAAAAAAAAGTAGCAAATTTTGCTAGGTAATTAAATATAAGACAATGAAGGTCTGAGTACCGGTAGTATCTAGTAAGATGGCATTAAACAATTGGTGTATGGTTTATGGGAAAGTTTTCCTTTAGGCTATTTTTCTAAATTTTCCCTTCTTGATTCAAGCTGCTTCTTGTGCTTCTTGTTAAAAATACATGGGACTAGCAGCTTCAGTCATATACACATTCTTAGTATCATTTTCCTTTCAAAGCAGAGAAAATGGTTCCTCATTCTGAGATACAGGGCTGGATTCACTAATGCCGCAAAACATAGTGAATCCCGCGGTAACGGGGGGGCGGTCCTGCGCTAGCCGGCAGCGATCACGCCGAATAACTACACCATAAAAGGTGTAGTTATTTGGCGCGAAACTGACAGCGATAAAGGTGCTTATCTTTCACTGTCTTCGCAGAGTCGGCCCCGGTGCCGCCCCGACTCCTCCTCTTCTGGGGTTGACTCCGCCCCAAGCTAGCTATCGCACACGGTTGATAAATTTAGAAAATAACCCCCATAGAGAGCTATAGTGAATACTTCATTTATTCTGAATTACAATGTTTCTGGCAACTTAAGTATAGTATTTTATTTTCTCCTAAAATATATTAGAGTAGAAATAAAAGAGCAGTGTTTCAGAGCTGTGTTCTGTTATTTTAGCCATAATATTTCAAGACAGTTTCTCATCCCTAAGCCACAGAGTTTGTTCCTGCTTTTCTGGTCTTGTATTCAACTATATTATTCCTTAGACAAGGCAGTTCCTCATTCTTACACCTGCAACAATGAAGTTCTCTAAATTCTCTGTCGCTTCACTCAAATACAATCATTGTTGTGATTCCTCCCGTGGCCAGAGCCATGGGAGGCTCTTACCTTCTTCAGGCCAGTCTTCCTGACACTGTTCCCGCGGCCCGGAAGCCTCCCACGTGAGCTCCCGCAGTAGGAGCCGTAGACGCCGAGGTCTTCACGGCCTGGGTTGCCACCTTGCCGGCATGGCTCCTGCCGTGCCGAGGTTTCTAACACGGCAGGAGCCACCGCGAACGAGCCATCTTCTTTGCGGCCCGGAGGCCACAATCCCCGGTCTCCTCCGTGGCAGGAAGCTACCCCATTCCTCCTCGGGCAGCAGGGACGCCACCACTGACGTCGGGGGCTGTCCTACAGCCCTTCTCCTGCTCCTGTGCTGAGCCAGCAGGATGCCGCTGTCCGTGGTCCTGCAGTCTTGCTTCTTCCTTAGGCGCAGGGCCATGCCTCCTTCAGCCTTTTAAAGGGCCAATGCAGGTGTGGTCCTCTTCTGACTCCTCCCTGGGTGTTCCTGCTTCAGCCTACAAAAGGCTCCTCAGGTCAGTCCTTCCTCACCTTTGCAAGGAGCAAGTTCTTCCTGGAGCTGGTCTCCTGAGGATCTCTGTTTCCTGCTCCTGCCTGGCATTCCAGCTCTTCATGGGATCCCTTTTCATTCCATGTTCCGGTCTCTGTACTGATGTCTTTGATGTTTCCTTAATGTCCATGTTTCCAAGTTGTATCAGATGTTCTTCATTGATGTTCCGTTCCAGCCTGATGTCTTCATCCTTGTTCTAGATGTTCTCCATTGATGTTCCGTTCCAGTCTGATGTCTTTGTCCAGATGTCCTCAGCTCTGCTCTGACCTGTCCCTTGTGGTCTGCGACCAGCCCAGCTGGGTTGAGTAGGGTGCGTAGTGGCCCAGTAGTCCGCGACTACCCCCACTGGGGTGTGTAGGGCGCTGGTGGGTTCTTCCAGCAGACGGCGCCAAGGAGTCATCTCGTCCCTTGTCTGACTTGCCTTGTTCCTGTTGTTCTTGACCTCTTCATCTGATCATCATCATGTTCGGTTCTGGAAATTACCTCCTTGTGGTCCGTCTTTAATTCAACTTCGGGACACCTTCAATTGCGTCTTCCATGCCGGGTCGGGGGTTTCGTCCTCCATTGAATGACCTGCCAGATGTGTCACACTGGGTTTCCGAGGCTCAGTCCAGGACAGGCTGCCAGGAGTCGTAGCCGGTTACCTTCATCTGTCTGTCCTGACGTCCTTCGCTTTCGATTTCCAGTCCTTCTCTTCAGTACTCACCGCCATTTTGAACTCTAATGTATTTGAGTCGATGTCAGCTTATTGTCTGCTTCACCTCCAACGTGGTCCGTGACTATCTTGGCTGGGGTATATAGGGCGCGTGGCATGGCAGCACTCCTTCCGAGTCCTTCCTCAACACCTGAGTCTTCGTCTTCCTCAACGCCTGAGTCTTTGTCCTGTGTCAGATGTCTTCTTCCGTCCATGACCTCTGTTCAGCCTGCTGCTTCTCGCCGTTACCCAACGGCAGTCCAAAAGAGCTTGGAATGGTCGGAGGACCATTCAGAGACCACCGTTGCATTGGTGATCTCACAGAAGCATGCAGGTCCGGTAGAGGGTCAGGGTCTCCAGATTCCTTCAGTCTACCCAGTAGGGATGTCTCACCGCAAGGGTACACATTCATCGTCCCACAATGGGGCGCGTCCCCTAGCTCTCCTCCCATCGTGATTGCAACAGTCATCATCCTCAAAGAGTGTTTCTGGCATCAGTATCTACCCAACACTTTCCTGAGTAAAGACCAGAGCAAAGAATTCATTTAAAAGTCAACATTCAGAGGTATTTAGCCAGATAACTCAGTTAGCCAGCTAAATGCCAACTTTCAATCCATTTTCGGCACTTATACAATTTATTATCCATCTAAACTTTAGCCAAAAAATGTAGGGGCGCTCCAGGGCAGAGTAAAGTTATCTGGCTAAATCCGATATTCAGAGTTAGCCAGATAATTTATCCGGCTAACTTTGGTTATGCTAAAGATTAATCCTAAAGTTAGCCTGATAAAATTATCAGGCTATCTTTAAGACAGCAGCCTATATTCAACAGTGCATCTGAACCACTGAATAATGATATATAGCAGCATAACATAAGATTTTGGTTCAGGCCTTTGGCTCACTCAGCTTGTCCCAGAGTCCTTTGCTGTCTGCCTTAACTGAACCTGCTGGTATACAGTGAACCTTTCACTGACCTTAGACTCAAGAATTTGGAAGATATCTGGAAGACCTGTAGGCTCTGCAAAGCCTATAATTAAAGGTCAGGAGGTTATTGATGGCAGATGGCTGAAACTGCATTCTTTTGCTTATCTGGCTCCAAGAGACTCCAACTGAAATCAGAGTTTCTCCCTGCCTCTTGGAGATGAAATGATTGATCTATCGACAGAATAAAGAAGTTCAGAAGAAACGAGCACATCAAAGCAATGCTAAACAAAGGGACCTTCAGATGGGAGGAGATTTCTCAGGCTAAAAAAGGTCAGCTTATTACACTGTCATATTGTGTAAGTGATCCTCGTCACAAGCATTTAGCAGTTTGAATCTATATAATAACAGCGCTTACAAGATACTGAGAGACACAGGCTGTAGAGCTTTCTCTGTATTGAAGGTCTGACAGTCTGTATCTCCCAAGGATATGCAATAAAAATTTTATATTTGCCTCAATTAAATTCCTTGTGGTATCCTTGTTTGTCCTGTAGCAGAGAAGCGCCATTCTCACAGTCAGGTAATATATATATATACAATATCCCTCCAGAGATAACCAGATAAGTTTATCTGGCTAACTTCACAATCCAGCCAGTGACTGAATATTACTCTCTTTTTCTGCTATGGCTTTGTCTTCCCTGTGTTGGGCTGGATGTGGACCTTTGGCCTGGTGCAGCATTGGTACAGCCCTCTGTCGAACCCAGAGAGTGCCTGCCACCAGGAGGTGGAGCGCAGGAGGAGACATAGGCTAGCTGGAGCTTCGCCAATAGCAACTTGGGATTTCTGCAGGTTGAGCGCTTGGGTACCCGGGCCGCCTGGTCTTAGATGGGCCTCGCAGGGTCTCCTAGTGAGAAAGTGCAGGGGAGTGCCCACCACAAATAAGGGTGTACGGTCAATGTCAAACAAGAAGGTCCAGAGGTCATGGGAGGCCAGAATAGAGTGTCCAAGTGGATAATGAGGATCAAGGCCAAAATATCAGTCCAGAATGGTCAGCCAAAGCAGGGGTCAGTACCAGTGGTCAGTCTGGGCATAGTCAGGCAAAGGTCAAGTTCCAGGCAGCAGTCAGACATGGTCAGTGGACAGGCAGAGGTCGGTTCCAGGCAGTGGTCAGACATGGTCAGGAACAAGCAAAGGTCAGTACCGTGAGATCAGTCTGAAGGGTACTACCAGGGAATGGAGAGACGCTGGAACAGGAGATGCTGGAACAGGAGCACTAGAGCCAGCTTGGGGGGCCTCCTGACCCCCCCCCCAAGCTGGCCAAAAGTTCCGGTTGGGTCCAACCGGGGTCCCGGAGCGGAGGCACAGAGAAACACGTGACGTCCGCGTCACTCCGACGTGACGCCGACGTCACGTGCTCCTCGCAAAGGAAAACAGCAATGGCTTCCTGACTCCCCGCTGGACCACCAGGGAGTTTTGGTAAGTCTTGGGGGGAGATTAAGGAGGGTGAGGGGTTTAAATTTTTATTTAGGGAACCGGTGAACATGTGGACAGACCCTCAACTTATGGGATTCTCCATATGTCCATATTGAACGAAATCGACCCTCACCTTCAACTTATCAACTTATGAACGCAAACTTTTTGTCTGCACATCCCTATTGTGGATACCATCTGAGACTGATATCTATCTCAAAATGTTTTATAAACCAATGATGAAATGGGAAGAGAACACAGAGGAGGGAGGAGTGGGCTCTCTAGTTACTTGGATGTCTTGGATCATTCAGTCTTTCTGGAATCCTTCAAAGATGAAAATGACCCTCCTGGTGTCTTTTTGTTCTGAATGGGAAAAGGACTTGGTGCTTCAGTCTTACTTTAAATATAAAAATGTTGTGTTTTGTGGTCTGAAATTAAAGATTTTTCCAGTCATGGCCCATATTACTCAGGTTAGGAGGAAATCTTTTTCGAACTATGGGAACATGTCGTGGCTCTGGATGCTATTTTGTTTTCTAAAGTTCCCTTCTAAATGTATTGTACACTATCAGGGGAATACATTTATCTGGATCCTATACATTTAGAGAATTTTTTGGTGGATAAAACTTGAGTTATAGATTATTTTCCTTTATTTTTCTGACATATTGCATTAAGAAAGGTGGATTAAGGGGGCTAGGACAAAGTTAAATGTTACTTTGGTAGTTTTCCTTAATGTCCTCTTTTCAGTGATTTTGTTCAATTTAATTATCAGTACATTATGATCACTAATGCCAAGCTGCCCCACCACCATTGCTTCTCGCACCATATTTATTTCTTTAAAAATATGTTACTTGCAACCCTACAGGGTTTGGGTGAGGTACAGATTAGCATATATAATTAAAAGTAACAGAAAAATATTTCAAATAAATTAATAAACAAAAAAAAAATAGCAAGGCCGCTGCTATGGGGCTCATATCAGGGCTTGTAAATGCTGGAACATGATTGGCATTATACTAAATAGCATATAGGCTAAAAGGAGAGCTTGGAAGGTTGATGTAAATGTTGATTCTGATACTAGGGCACAAATCTAGCCTTCATTAAGAACTAAAAATTATGTGCTTGTTAAAAGGCATATTTAAATAAGTACATTTTAAGGGCTTTTTTGAATTCCTTTGCATCTTTTAAGGATCGCAGCAGAAGGGGAAGGAAGTTCTAAAGTATAGGTCCTGCAGTTTTGTCAGTTCCAGGATCACTGCTCCATGAAGCAGTCATTTCTAACATCAAGAAATTGTGTTCCCTAGTAAATCCCAGAAGACATTTACCCAATCAATTTTTATTATAGTTTTGTCTAATTTGTTAGGTTTCTTAATTTCTGTTAGCATATTGCAATTTGTCTCTTCATCTTGGCTAGGCGGAAGATACTATACCCCTACTGCTATACTCTTCCCCATCACAAATAGAATTTCTACCCATAGATTCTACAATGCATTTTGTCTCCTGCAGAACTTTTATTCTGTTTGACTCTGTCATGCTTAACATATAGAGCCACTCCTCTAGTAATTTGACCTGGCCTATGGTTTTGATATAATTTTTATCTTAGTATAAAAAAAAAAAAAAAACCATTAAATAAAATAAATAAATAAAATAGTGTCCTCTATTGGTTACCCTCCTTCAACCTGGTCTCTGAGATGCAATTATGTCTATATCTCCATTGAGTTCCATAAGTTCCAACTCTCTAATCTTATTTTTTTAGACCTTTTATATGCAGACAATTCAAAGTATGTCTTTAATTGTATTCACAAGCTGACTAGTAGCTGAAATGGGTAACTGGAAATCATTTCTCTCTATATGTTCTTTATTTAATTGCACCTGGGCTACTTTTGCCTCTATCATAACCTTTCTATTGGGATGTTTTGATTTTCATGTTATGCCAATGTCCTTTGAAATATTTCACTCCAAACCATGTGCTCCTGAGAGACTGCTGTCTTTCCCCTATGAGCAAGTTTAATAGCTGTTCTATCTCCTTTTTAATGATTAGTGCCAGCAGCCAGGTTCTACATTGGTGAAGTTTGGAAGTCTAAAGAAGAAAAGATTTACGTTTTTTTCGTAAGGAGTGCAGTCAGATGATCATAGAGGGGAAAGGGAGAAATTGGAACTTTTCTTTCTGCAGCATAAGAAAATACTGCCCTTGCCTCTGGGTCAGGTCCATTACACCATTTGTTCAACCATTGTGATTTTTGAATCCATAGAGATTGCTACTAGGATTATATTTGATGTACCCCAGGGGCAATTCATTTATTAAGCAGGTTAAGGCAGCCATCTCAAGTGGAAAACTTTGAAGCAGCAGCAAGTCCCCCCCCGTCCCCCCCCCAATGCCTCTGCTGCAACCTAAGAGGCCCAGCAAGGCTTCTGGTGAAACCCAACTCACCAAAAGCCAAAGAATCAACAAGAGGCCCAGAGAGGTTGCCGATGGAACCCAACCCGCCAATTGCCAAAGACAAAGGATAAGGTCTGGTGGGCCTGCCAACAAAGTCTAACCTGCTGGTAGCCCAAGAAGGAATAAGAGGTGCAGTGAGGCACCAGTGGAGCCCAACCCACCAGCAGCTACACCAATGGAGCCCAACTGCCAGTGACTGAAGAAGGAATAAGAGGCTCAGTGAGACCCTGGCAGACAATAAACCACCAGCAGCCAGAGAAGAAAGAAGAGGCTCAGAGAGGATGCTGGTGGAACCCAACCTGCTGGCAGCTCAAGAAAGAATAAGAGACACAGGGAGCTGCCAGCAGAGCCTAACCCATCAGCAGCTGAAGAAGGAAGAAGATGCTCAATAGGGTTTCCAGCTGGAGCTCAATCCTCCAGCAGCCAAAAAAGAAAGGGAGAAGGAGAAGCCCAGTTTGTGAGAGTGAGGGAGAAGGAGTGTATGTGAGTAAGAGGGAGTGTGAATAGGAATGAGAGAGTGAATATAACAGTGAGTGAAGCGTGTATGTAAGAGTGAAGGAATTAGCTTGTGTATGTGAGAGTAAGTGTATGTGTAAGAGAGAGAGCATGAGCACATGTGTGTGTAACAGGGACAGAGTGCGTGAGTCTATGTAAGAGATGGTGTTCTGGATCCAGACCAAGAGCCTAGGATCTCTGTTTATTCTTGTGACTGACAAGGCTTGCATTAGTAACTGATAAGGCTTACCTTAATAATACTCTTTGTCACACACAAAATACCTCAGTGCCAGGTAAAAGTAATAATGGATTTATTATTAGCTTATAGGAATAATTAGAAAAAAGGAATTGCCTCAAATAACACTAAATGGTTTATTGCAGAAAATAGCAACTACTATTTATTTATTTAAAAGGTTTTATAATACAGAGAATATCTAAATATAAATATATAAATGTATGTGTGTATATGTGTGTGCGTATACATATACATATATAAAGATACGGAGCTTACATTCCTGATCATTGTTGCTCAAGAGAACTATCTGTCCTGCCATCTCTGAGGACTGTTTTGATTGAATCCCATATAACTGTTCACCTTTACCCCCTGGTTTTGCTTTGATGTCCTGCTTTTTACCTGGGTGTCATGTACAACCCCCAGATCTTATCTGAGTTTATCTGACTTTGTAATATTCCTGTAAATATTAGCAAATGGCTGCAAGGTCTGGTCAGTGACTTTTACATTGTTTCAAAAAGGCCTTATGTCTGTAGGGTAAGGGTGGTGACCGCTCGATTATCATTGCAAACATTAATAAGGACCCTAGTGCTGTTTTGATGTTGGGAGCTTCCAAATTCTTATCTGATAATTCCCAGGGTTTCAGTATTTTACATCTGTTAATACTCAAAGCAATAATAGCATGGCTATCAGATTCTTGTCCAATAGGTTTCAGAGGAACAGTTGTCAGTGACCTTTGTACTCTTTCTCTGTCCCCTTCCTTAGTCTAATCACAACTTTCAGGTTATTGTAAACATTTAACAAAGAAGCCTTATGACTGCAGGGACAGGGTCAGTGTTCTTTTTATCTGTCAAATATCACTATAGGGTCATGTCTCTATATGCCTCTGTATATTCTGACTATATGTGGCTCTGAGTTCATCAATAAACTGATTCAAGCAAAATAATCCTATAACAGGTGGAGTTTGTGTGTGTAAGAGGTAATATGAGTAAAAGTGAGCATAGGTGTGTGAATGAGAGGAAGTGTGTGTAAGAGTGGGAGAGTGAGTGAAAGGGAGTGTGAGAGAGCATGAGTATGTATGAGTGAGAGGGAGTGTAAGAGTGAAAGAGAGAGAGAGTGTGTGCGTGTGTATCTGTATAAGAATGAAGTTGTGTATAGAGAATATCTGTCTATGTGCCCCCACTAATCCACAATAATCTCAGGATGACTGGAAATCAAAAGTTCCCATGATGGAGACCTGAGAATTTTATAAAAACTTGCCAACTCTAGAACAATACCTTCAACTCCTTTTCCTCTGGCAATGGACAGGGATCCATTTCTCCTTGATGAAACCTCCACTCCGTAGGCACTTTCTAGGTAAAAGACACCTTTTCCTCCCCACAGCTTTGGAAGCTGGAACACTAGTACCAAGGGCACTCAGTCCCAACATGACCAAAAATAGACTTTGACTCAAAAGGGGAAAAAAATAAAATAAAAGACAGGAAGTGTGGAAAAAAAACTTCATTATCTTCCAACTAAGGATAGCCCATGAAGAAAAACAATTCAAATGTAGAACTGTTCTGTACCAAGCCACTGACTGATCTTCCACTGGAGGTGAGATGGAATCTTCCCTAACCCCAGTCTAACCTTACACAGGGACTCCCCAAATCCTCTATGAAGAGGTACCTAGGTTCTCATAGGGAAGGTTTCCAAAAATAGATTAAAAAAAAAAGGAGTAAATAAGCCAAAAATAGGTCAACTGGACGATCCAAGGAGGTCTATCTTAAATCCAACTAAGAATCCATACCCTAAGATGGTAGTGAGGGTTTATACACTCTTAGGGGCAGATTTTAAAAGCCCTACGTGTGCGGAGCCTATTTTGCATAGGCCCGGCGACACGTGCAAGCCCTGGGATGCACGTATGTCCCTGGGCTTTGTGAAAGGGGCGCGGTGGGGGAGGGGCAGGGGCGGGACCGAGGCCTCCAGCACAGCGGCCGTGTCAGGGGATCGAGCGCTGGCACTTGGCCGGTGCATGCAACCTACGCCTGCCAGGAGGCAGGAGCAACTTCCAAAATAAAGGTATGAGGGGGGTGTTTAGGTAGGGCTGGGGGGCGGGTTAGGTAGGGGAAGGGAGGGGAAGGTGGGGGGGGGGCAGAAGGAAAGTTTCCTCCAAGGCCGCTCCGATTTCGGAACGGCCTCGGAGGGAACAGGGAAAGCCATCGGGGCTCCCCTTAGGGCTCGGCGCACACAAAGTGCACAAGTGTGCACCCCCTTGGGCACACCGACCCTGGATTTTATAACATGCGCGCGACTGCGCGCGCATGTTTTAAAATCAGGCGTAGATTTGTGTGTGCCAGGTTGCGCGCACAAATCTACGCCCGCGCGTAGGTACTAAAATCTGGCCCTTTGAGCATACCATCTGCAGTTCTCAAATCTCTCTTGACTAATGGGTAGATTTTAAAAGGGCCATGTGTGTGCCCAAAGATAATGCACTATTTTAGTAAACTATACGTGTAGGTTATAAAATGCTCTTCATGTGTGTTAGTTTAAGAGAGAGAGACTCTTTATAGGGCTCAGTCTGATACTCTATATTTGGACCATTGTAAGGGGCACTTTGATTCGGGGTGAGTTTTCGGAGGGGGTGGGTTGGGGTCAGGAGGGTGTTGTTACAGACAGAGGTATTCCTTATAAAATTGACATCATTAAAGAATTTTAGACCTTATAAGTGATGAAAATTCCAGCAAGAGGAATTGATTTGTACACTGCAGTCTCTGCTAGCTGCATTGTACAAATCGCCATGTCCACGTGTGCGTGCACAGGTGCAGCTGTGTGCGGGTCTTAAAATTTACCTGTAAGACCCTATCTTTTGCAGCCTGGGTTTAGAAGAGAGTGGAGAAGGTTTTCTTCTTCTATTTTGGTAATGAATATCAGTTCCCAGTTTTGAGTTTTCTTGAAGGACGTTTTTAATCCACCCTGCCCTTCCCTTCATCTTTGCCGCAAACGGCATGCACTCCGTTAATGACCCACCAGGGCCTTCATCATTGCTGCGAACGGTGCCCTGAGACCTTAATCTTTGGCAATTCTGCGCGGGGGGGGGGGGGGAATTCTGCGCAAATTCTGCACTCCACAGTAGCGCAGAATTCCCCCAGGACTAAAGCAGAAAGTTAGGAATAATATGAAAAGGAATGGAGAATAAAACAGAAAATATCATATTGTCTCTGTATCAAGCCAAGATATGACCAGATTGACCACACTATCAGTATTGTGGCAGTTCTGGTTGCCCCATCTCAAGAAAGACTTAGTGGAGCTTGAAAAGATACAGAGGCGGATGACAAAAATGATAAATAATAATAATAATAATAAGAGGTTATGCTCTTCAGCTTGGAAAAGAGATGGCTGAGAGGGGGTATGATAGAAATTTATAAAATTATGCATGGGGGTGGAAAGTAGGGATGTGAATCGTTTTCCATATCGTCTTAACGATAGAAATCGTGTGGCAGGGCAAGAAAATCGTCTTAGGCACGATTTTTTAGTTAAAAAATCGTTAAAAATCGTTTTTTCCGATTAGTGCGCACTAACTCGAGTTAGTGCGCACTAACGGGAGTTAGTGCGCACTAACTGGGAGTTAGTGCGCACTAACTGAAAATGATACAATTTGACACTTTTCAGGTCAGTTAAGGTCAGTTTAGGAATGAATATGTATTCCTATTGGCTGCCCTCTTATTTATTCATGTTACCAAGTTTCCTACTGACAGTATATGGGGGATGGGAAATGGAAACAGTTGGTAGCTTGACAAAACAAGTAATATGATCAGTCAATGTGACTAGAACTTGTGCCCTAACCCTGATACCAGGGGTATTGTGATCTTCCTGCACACAGTGCCCTATCCCTATTAATACCAGGAGTGTTGTGATCTTCCTGCACACAGTGCCCTATCCCTAATACCAGGGGTGTTGTGATCTTCCTGCACACAGTGCCCTATTCCTGATACTGGGGGTGTTGTGATCTTCCTGCCCACAGTGCCCTATTCCTGATACCGGGGGTGTTGTGATCTTCTTGCACACATCCCGGTATCAGGGATAGGGCACTGCATGCAGGAAGATCACAACACTCCTGGTATTAATAGGGATAGGGCACTGCATGCAGGAAGATCACAACACTCCTGGTATTAATAGGGATAGGGCACTGCATGCAGGAAGATCACAACACCCCTGGTATCAGGGATAGGGCACTGTGTGCAGGAAGATCACAATACCCCGGAGGAGTGAGGGTCAGGCAGCTCCCCCCTGTCTGTGAAGCCAGCCTCTCACTAGTAATGCAGGGAGGGAGCTGTCTCAGACTTAACCATCCTCCCCCCCCCCTCACCCACACACCATTCACTAGCTGGGACATGGGGGAAGTCAGGAGTGAGGGTCAGGCAGCTCCCCCCTGTCTGTGAAGCCAGCCTCTCACTAGTAATGCAGGGAGGGAGCTGTCTCAGACTTCCCCATCCTCCCCCCCCCCCCCCTCACCCACACACCATTCACTAGCTGGGACATGGGGGAAGTCAGGAGTGAGGGTCAGGCAGCTCCCCCCTGTCTGTGAAGCCAGCCTCTCACTAGTAATGCAGGGAGGGAGCTGTCTCAGACTTCACCATCCCCCCCCCCCCCTCACCCACACACCATTCACTAGCTGGGACATGGGGGAAGTCAGGAGTGAGGGTCAGGCAGCTCCCCCCTGTCTGTGAAGCCAGCCTCTCACTAGTAATGCAGGGAGGGAGCTGTCTCAGACTTCACCATCCTCCCCCCCCCCTCACCCACACACCATTCACTAGCTGGGACATGGGGGAAGTCAGGAGTGAGGGTCAGGCAGCTCCCCCCTGTCTGTGAAGCCAGCCTCTCACTAGTAATGCAGGGAGGGAGCTGTCTCAGACTTCACCATCCACCCCCCCCCCCCTCACCCACACACCATTCACTAGCTGGGACATGGGGGAAGTCAGGAGTGAGGGTCAGGCAGCTCCCCCCTGTCTGTGAAGCCAGCCTCTCACTAGTAATGCAGGGAGGGAGCTGTCTCAGACTTCACCATCCACCCCCCCCCCCTCACCCACATACCATTCACTAGCTGGGACATGGGGGAAGTCAGGAGTGAGGGTCAGGCAGCTCCCCCCTGTCTGTGAAGCCAGCCTCTCACTAGTAATGCAGGGAGGGAGCTGTCTCAGACTTCACCATCCTCCCCCCCCCCTCACCCACACACCATTCACTAGCTGGGACATGGGGAAGTCAGGAGTGAGGGTCAGGCAGCTCCCCCCTGTCTGTGAAGCCAGCCTCTCACTAGTAATGCAGGGAGGGAGCTGTCTCAGACTTCACCATCCTCCCCCCCCCCTCACCCACACACCATTCACTAGCTGGGACATGGGGGAAGTCAGGAGTGAGGGTCAGGCAGCTCCCCCCCTGTCTGTGAAGCCAGCCTCTCACTAGTAATGCAGGGAGGGAGCTGTCTCAGACTTCACCATCCTCCCCCCCCCCCCTCACCCACACACCATTCACTAGCTGGGACATGGGGGAAGTCAGGAGTGAGGGTCAGGCAGCTCCCCCCTGTCTGTGAAGCCAGCCTCTCACTAGTAATGCAGGGAGGGAGCTGTCTCAGACTGGTATCAGGGTTAGGGCACTGTGTGCAGGAAGATCACAACACTCCTGGTATTAATAGGGATAGGGCACTGTAAGAGATGACTGTAGTAGATTGAATAAAGATCTGATGTTTCTGCTCTCCTCACACCAAACAAAAACAACACACAAGCAGAGAAGCCCTTCTTACAAAGCTGAGCTAGTGAGTTAAGTAGGAGGAAAAGTAAACATACTGGTGCCAGTGTGGCTACTTAAAAAATACACTTACCAACAATCAATTACATATATTTGAACTGTGTACAGTTCCAGCCAGGACCACCTTTCTAAAATGCACAGTGATTGGCAAATTCAACATGCACTAGCATTTCAGGTGCCTGCTAACAAAAATAATAAACAAACAAGTTCTAGTCAGGTGAGTGCTGATCATTACATTACTTTTTTTGTCAAGCTTCCAACTGTTTCCATTTCACATCCCCCCAACCATATTGGTAACATCAATAGATAAGAGCACAGCCAGCCAATAGGAATACATACATACATATTCATTCCTAAGTGACCTTTACTGACCTGGGAAGTGTGAACACTTTGTTTCATTTTCTGTTGGTGTTCGTTAGTTTCCAGTTCCATTTCCCATCCCCCCAACCATCACCTCAGTGGTAACCTTGGTAACATCAATAGATAAGAGGGCAGCCAGCCAATAGGAACACATATTCATTCCTAACTGACCTTCAGTGACCTGGAAAGTGTTTATTTGTATCATTTTCAGTTAGTGCGCACTAAATCGAGTTAGTGCGCACTAACGGGGAGTTAGTGCGCACTAACTCGAGTTAGTGCGCACTAACACGATTTAACGATTTTTAACGATAAATCGTTAGAATTTCTATTGTATCGTGTTCTATAACGATTTAAGACGATATAAACATTATCGGACGATAATTTTAATCGTTGAAAAACGATTCACATCCCTAGTGGAAAGGGTAAATAAAGGATGGTTATTTATCCTTTCAAATAATATTAAAACAAGGGGGCACACCGTGACACTAACAACCAGCTGATTTAAAACAAATCATAGGAAATACTTTTTCACTCAGCGCATTATCAAACTGTGGAATTTGTTGCCAGTGGATGTGGTAAAGTCGAACAGTATACTGGGGTTTAAAAGAGATTTGGAAAAATTCCTGGATAACAAATCCATAACACATTATTAGCCAGGTAGACTACCAAAAGCTATTGCTACCCCTGGGAGTGAGTAATATAAATCAGATCTACTTTATGGTATCTGCCAGGTAATTGTGAACTTGATTGGCCACTGTCAGAGATAGGATGCTGAACTCAATGGACCTTGGTCTGAACCAGGATGGCAATCCTTATGTTCTTATGATTAAGAGACTTTAGAGGAGTTCCAACGCTATTACCGCACAGAAGAATAAAACTCATTACTTCTCTGGGAAACTTTCAAGGAGGTCTTGCAGGGGCTTATATAGCTTGTTCTAGTCACCTCAATAAAATAAGGTATCAAAAAACAACATGATATTCTAAAACTCATATGGAAATTAGAAACTCAGCATAAACAAAATGGTTCATCCAGTGTTTACTCGCAGGGGTGAGGTTAAGACTCTCCAGTGCGACCAAACTGAGAAATCAATGAGATTTACTGGATAGAAATTTTATGAAAAAGGAAACAAATCCAGCTCTTTATTAGCAAGAGCTATTAAACAACACTCCATTGTCACCACTATCAGTGCTATAAAAGATAAGGGCTCCAAGCAATAGTTTCTCTCTGAAATTGCAAATATTTTTCAGGAATATTTCAAGTTCTTATATATTGAACTACATGGGCCAGTAGTCTTGAAATCAGGAAATTTCTTGATTCTGTCTCTTTACCTGTGTTGTCACCTGAAGCTCTGGAGAAACTGGTGATTCCTATTAGTGACTTGGAAGTTCTTCAAAGAATTAAACAATTGGTCTTAGGGAAGTGCCCTGGTCCCAATGGATATCAGTTGGACTTTTATAAACATTTCCAAGTTGAATTTGTTTTATAAACAAATCCAAGTTGAATTTTTTGTTTTATAAACAAATCCAAGTTCAGCTTTATGTGTAGGGCCTCCCCTTCTGCTAGGAATATGTTGGATGCTTTTATCCACAAGAAAGGAATAAACCCATTTCTCTTATTAATGTTGATGTCAAGATATTCGCCAAAATACTCCAATTTAGGCTTAAATGTCTCATGCCGTTCTTGATGGGCAGTGATAAGACTGGTTTTATTAAACAAAAAACCTCGATCAAAGGCACCAGAAGATTTTATAATATTCTTCTTTTGACTAAGAAGGACAGGATTCCTGGCTTAATTTTGACATTATAGGCTGATAAGGCATTAGACAGAATTTACTGGATCTATATTTTTTCTTTGCTTAAGCACATGGGTATACCTAATGAATTCCTTGATTGGATTAGGATGTTATACACAAATCCCTATACAAGGATTATTGCCAATGGATGGCTTTCTGGCTTTTTTTATATTCAAAGAGGAACCTGACTGGGATGACCTCTCTCGCCTTTGATATGTAACTTAGCTTTATAACCCTTGGAATAAATGATCAGAGATTAGTCAATTTCTAGATTTAAATTTGATCCAAAGGAAGAGAAAATAGCCCTCTATGTTGATGATGTTCTGTTATTTATGGCTCAGGCAGGCAAATCTGCTCCAGTATTCCTAAATTTGTTGTGCAGTTATAATAAACTCTCAGATTACCAGATTATTCAAAATTGATAGTCATAGAAAATAGGCCTGGATGTAGAATCCACCATTGTTTACTAAACTTTACTGTGACAAGGGCAGGTTTTAGATAGTTGGGAATTAATGTGTCTAGTAATGTTACAGAACTTTACAAATTAGATTTCCCTAAGATAATGAAGAAACTAAAATCCAATTTAAATGGTTGGTTACCCTTTCCTTTATCCTTTCTGGGTAGAGTATATGTGGTGAAGATGATGGTATTACCTCATCTTTAATACCTGTTTCAACATCTTCTTTGTACCTTACCTTGGAGGGATTTTATTTCTATAAGAGAAGCTATTATCTCCTTTCTGTGGAATGGGAAAACTCCTTGCTTTAAGTTCTCTTGTACACTTATCTCAGGATTTTGGTGTCCTCGATATTCTTGATTTATACTACTTATACTATTTATCTGCAAGGCTGGTGGGAGTGAGAGGATGGCTCAATAACAATCCATCCTTCCTTGCATTCTTGGCATGTAATGGAGTAGTTACAAATGCAAGGCCATAGTTTGGCTTCCTTGTTCTGTTCTTCTCCTGGTATAGCAGTCTTTAATGCAATAAGTAAGAGTAGTCTGATTTTGTCTGACATGCAGGATGTGATGCAGGACATCAACAAGTTAATTAAAAAAGATATTGGTAAACTCTCATTTCTTCTTTAGTAAATAACCCTCAGTTGTTTCTTGGAACTTTTACACTTGATGCAAAGAAATGGGAAGAAAGGGATCTAAAATTTCTTGGCCAGATTTGGAGGGGTGAAAGTTTTAAATAATTCAACATAACTAATGCGTGGCAGACATCAATCATTGGTCAATACATCTGAATGGGAAGGATTTTATTGTAGAGACACATCAGTGGCATACCTTGAAAAAATATCATGGTTTATAATGTAAATACAGGGACCCAAAATACACTCCGGGTAGCACACGTACGGCAGCGTGCGCATGTTATAAAATCAGGTGGATTTTGATTCAGAGGACTGGCATAGCATTTGGTGCCCCATCCAGAAGATTTCAATCTTTAATAAAAGTAAAGAATTTAGGGGCAGATTTTTAAAGGAGTGTGCGCGGGTACATTTGTGCGTGCTACCCGGCACGCACAAATGTACACCTGATTTTATAACATGCGCTCGCTGCCGCACGCATGTTATAAAATCTGGGGTTGACGTGCACAAGGGGGTGCACACTTTTGCACCTTGCGCGCGCCGAGCCCTAGGGGAGGCCTGATGGCTTTCCCCGTTCCCTCCGAGGCCACTCCAAAATCAGAGCGGCCTCGGAGGGAACTTTCCTTTTGCTCCCCCCCACCTTTCCCTCCCTTCCCCTATCTAACCCACCCCCCAGCCCTACCTAAATCCTCCCTACCTTGTTTTACTTTTTACGCCTGCCTCTGTCAGGCGTATCTTGCGGGCGCCGGCCAGCTGCCGGCACACCAACCGCCAGCAAAGTCGCTGTGCCGGAGGCGGTGGCCCTCATGCGTCACCTAGATAGGATTTTAGACAGTGCTGGGGAGGAGCTGGCTGTCGTGGTACATGTGGGCACCTACGACATAGGAAAATGTGGGAGGGAGGTTCTGGAAGCCAAATTTAGGCTCTTAGGTAGAAAGCTTAAATCCAGAACCTCCAGGGTAGCATTCTCTGAAATGCTCCCTGTTCCATGCACAGGTCACCAGAGGCAGGCAGAGCTCCGGAGTCTCAATGCGTGGATGAGACGATGGTGCAAGGAAGAGGGATTCAGTTTTGTTAGGAACTGGGGAACCTTTTGGGGAAGGGGGAGTCTCTTCCGAAGGGATGGGCTCCACCTTAACCAGGGTGGAACCAGACTGCTGGCGCTAACCTTTAAAAAGAAGATAGAGCAGCTTTTAAACTAGAACAAAGGGGAAAGTCGACAGTCGCTCAGCAGCGCATGGTTCGGAGAGAGGTATCTTTAAAGGATACTAATGATGCATTAGAATTAGGGCATCCCGACAGTGAGGTTCCAATAATTAGAAAAGTAGTTCAAGTGCCTGTAACTAAAAACTCACCTGAGCTAAAAAATTCTAACTTATCCCTATCAATTAAAAAGCAGAATGAAAATACAAACAAAAAACAAACTTTGAAATGTTTGTATGCTAATGCCAGAAGTCTAAGAAGTAAGATGGGAGAATTAGCATGTATAGCAGTGAATGATGACATAGACTTAATTGGCATTTCAGAGACATGGTGGAAAGAGGATAACCAATGGGACAGTGCTATACCGGGGTACAAATTATATCGCAATGGTAGAGAGGAGCACTCGGGAGGAGGTGTGGCACTTTATGTCCGGGATGGCATAGAGTCCAACAGGATAAACATCCTGCATGAGACTAAATGAGACAGAACAAAGAATCAGCATCCTGCATGAGACTAAATGAGACTAAACATCCTGCATGAGACTAAACATCCTGCATGAGACTAAATGAGACAGAACAAAGAATCAGCACGCCACGACTCGACCGTCGGAGTCCCACAAGGTTCCTCCTTATCCCCTACACTCTTTAATATTTACCTCCTTCCACTATGCCAACTCCTCACCAACCTCAACTTAATACACTTTCTCTATGCGGACGACATCCAGATCCTGATCCCTATCAAAGAATCATACTCAAAAACCCTCGAATTCTGGGAATCCTGCCACCTAGAAATTAAAAGCCTCCTCAACAGCCTTAATCTGGTACTAAACTCATCTAAAACTGAAGTCCTACTCATAACTCCCGATAACAAACCCACAGTCTGTCTTCCAACCAACCTACAAACCACTCATGTAAGGGATCTAGGTGTCCTAGATCCCTTACATGAATTGAACTTCAAAGCCCACATCAACAAAACAACCAAAGACTGCTTCTATAAACTGCAAGTCTTAAAAAGGATAAGACCACTCTTCCACGCCAAAGATTTCAGAACCATTCTCCAAGCCCTCATCTTCTCCAAATTAGACTACTGCAACGCGACTCTTCTTGGCCTCCCCTCCTCATATACAAAACCACTCCAAATGGTCCAAAACGCAGCAGCACGTTTACTAACAAACACCAGAAAAAGAGACCACATCTCTCCAGTCCTTCAAGCCCTCCACTGGTTACCAATCCACTTCAGAGTAATTTACAAATCCATCACATTATTATACAAAATCATTCACCAACACACCATAATCGACCTACAAATTCCTCCACGTGTTCACGAATCAACAAGACCGACTAGGAAAGCCTACACAGGATGCCTCCTTGTTCCACCCGTAAAAACTACTAATCACAGAACCTTGAGAGACCGAGCCCTTTCAACAGCAGGCCCTCCGCTATGGAACTCTATCCCACCAGATCTAAGAAACGAACCGTGCCTCTTAACGTTTAGGAAAAGACTTAAGACATGGCTTTTCAGGCAAGCCTTCCCGAACCCCACCTAACAAGATCCATCAATGACTCCTATGCTAAGTAGCTGTATATAGTGGACTCCATATTTATTTTGTTCTCTTGTATATATAGAGGACTCCTTATTTACATTGTACACTTGTATATAATTATCCTCCTCTATCTCTTTTATTTCTTATAATCCCAGTTCATGAACCCTTGTTAATTGTAACTGCTTCTCTTTTCCACGTTTATTTATGTTTTTGGTTATATTTTTGCACCCCTGTTTTCTGTAAACCGACATGATGAGAACGAGTTCTTGAATGCCGGTATAAAAAACCTTAAATAAATAAATAAATAAATAAAATAAATACAAAATTGAATCTTTATGGGTAGAAATCCCTTGTGTGTCGGGGAAGACTATAGTGATGGGGTATACTACCGTCCACCTGGTCAAGATGGTGAGACGGACAGTGAAATGCTAAGAGAAATTAGGGAAGCTAACCAAATTGGTAGTGCAGTAATAATGGGAGACTTCAATTACCCCAATATAGACTGGGTAAATGTATCGTCAGGTCACGCTAGAGAGATAACGTTCCTGGATGGAATAAATGATAGCTTTATGGAGCAATTGGTTCAGGAACCGACGAGAGAGGGAGCAATTTTAGATCTAATTCTCAGTGGAGCACAGGACTTGGTGAGAGAGGTAACAGTGGTGGGGCCACTTGGCAATAGTGATCATAATATGATCAAATTTGATTTAATGACTGGAAAAGGAACAGTGTGCAAATCCAAGGCTCTCGTGCTAAACTTTCAAAAGGGAAACTTTGATAAAATGAGAAAAATTGTTAGAAAAAAACTGAAAGGAGCAGCTACAAAAGTAAAAAATGTCCAAGAGGCGTGGTCATTGTTAAAAAATACCATTCTAGAAGCACAGTCCAGATGTATTCCACACATTAAGAAAGGTGGAAAGAAAGCAAAACGATTACCGACATGGTTAAAAGGGGAGGTGAAAGAAGCTATTTTAGCCAAAGGATCTTCATTCAAAAATTGGAAGAAGGATCCAACAGAAGAAAATAGGATAAAGCATAAACATTGGCAAGTTAAATGAAGACATTGATAAGACAGGCTAAGAGAGAATTTGAAAAGAAGTTGGCTGTAGAGGCAAAAACTCACAGTAAAAACCTTTTTAAATATATCCGAAGCAGAAAGCCTGTGAGGGAGTCAGTTGGACCGTTAGATGATCGAGGGGTTAAAGGGGCACTTAGAGAAGATAAGGCCATCGTGGAAAGATTAAATGATTTCTTTGCTTCAGTGTTTACTGAAGAGGATGTTAGGGAGGTACCCATAATGGAGAAGGTTTTCATGGGTAATGATTCAGATGGACTGAATCAAATCATGGTAAACCTAGAAGATGTGGTAGGCCTGATTGACAAACTGAAGAGTAGTAAATCACCTGGACCGGATGGTATACACCCTAGAGTTCTGAAGGAACTAAAAAATAAAATTTCAGACCTATTAGTAAAAATTTGTAAATTATCATTAAAATCATCCATTGTACCTGAAGACTGGAGGATAGCAAATGTAACCCCAATATTTAAAAAGGGCTCCAGGGGCGATCCGGGAAACTACAGACCGGTTAGCCTGACTTCAGTACCAGGAAAAATAGTTGAAAGTGTTCTAAACATCAAAATCACAGAACATATAGAAAGACATGGTTTAATGGAACAAAGTCAGCATGGCTTTACCCAGGGCAAGTCTTGCCTCACAAATCTGCTTCACTTTTTTGAAGGAGTTAATAAACATGTGGATAAAGGTGAACCGGTAGATATAGTATACTTGGATTTTCAGAAGGCGTTTGACAAAGTTCCTCATGAGAGGCTTCTAGGAAAAATAAAAAGTCATGGGATAGGTGGCGATGTCCTTTCGTGGATTGCAAACTGGCTAACAGACAGGAAACAGAGAGTAGGATTAAATGGGCAATTTTCTCAGTGGAAAGGAGTGGACAGTGGAGTGCCTCAGGGATCTGTATTGGGACCCTTACTTTTCAATATATTTATAAATGATCTGGAAAGAAATACGACGATTGAGATAATCAAATTTGCAGATGACACAAAATTGTTCAGAGTAGTTAAATCACAAGCAGATTGTGATAAATTGCAGGAAGATCTTGTGAGACTGGAAAATTGGGCATCCAAATGGCAGATGAAATTTAATGTGGATAAGTGCAAGGTGATGCATATAGGGAAAAATAACCCATGCTATAATTACACAATGTTGGGTTCCATATTAGGTGCTACAACCCAAGAAAGAGATCTAGGTGTCATAGTGGATAACACATTGAAATCGTTGGTACAGTGTGCTGCAGCAGTCAAAAAAGCAAACAGAATGTTGGGAATTATTAGAAAGGGAATGGTGAATAAAACGGAAAATGTCATAATGCCTCTGTATCGCCCCATGGTGAGACCGCACCTTGAATACTGTGTACAATTCTGGTCGCCGCATCTCAAAAAAGATATAATTGCGATGGAGAAGGTACAGAGAAGGGCTACCAAAATGATAAGGGGAATGGAACAACTCCCCTATGAGAAAAGACTAAAGAGGTTAGGACTTTTCAGCTTGGAGAAGAGACGACTGAGGGGGGATATGATAGAGGTGTTTAAAATCATGAGAGGTGAATCGGTTATTTACTCTTTCGGATAGTAGAAAGACTAGGGGGCACTCCATGAAGTTAGCATGGGGCACATTTAAAACTAATCGGAGAAAGTTCTTTTTTACTCAACGCACAATTAAACTCTGGAATTTGTTGCCAGAGGATGTGGTTAGTGCAGTTAGTATAGCTGTGTTTAAAAAAGGATTGGATAAGTTCTTGGAGGAGAAGTCCATTACCTGCTATTAAGTTCACTTAGAGAATAGCCACTGCCATTAGCAATGGTAACATGGAATAGACTTAGTTTTTGGGTACTTGCCAGGTTCTTATGGCCTGTATTGGCCACTGTTTGAAACAGGATGCTGGGCTTGATGGACCTTTCGTCTGACCCAGTATGGCATTTTCTTATGTTCTTATGTTCTTATTATTTTATACTAAATTCAGTAATTCTGGTCCACTGTGGAAAGATTGTGGTATTGAAGCTTCTTGTATCCACATGCAATGGGATTTAGCTGTAGATGACAGATTTTGATCTAATGTTCAGAAGGACATATGGGCAAACCTTTATCCTCTGCTCAGTTATGCCTGCTAGGTAGACTATTAGAGATGGGAGGTTGTGGAAATAGACACTATGGAAAAGATCACTTATATGCTCAAGGATAGATATGTTCTGACTGGAAAGGTGAACCCTTGGTCTGGCGATGAACGTAAGTCCAACCGTCGGAAGGCGAGGCCAATCACGAGATGATCAATGAAGATCTGGATGCAGGCGCCTCCTGCAGGTTGTGTAATCCAGATAGCTGGCACCTCCAGCAGGTCATGAGAACAGAAGCTTGCACCTCCAGCAGGTCGTAAAAGTAGAAGCTGGCACCTCCAGCAGGTCGAAAAAGCAGAAGCTGGCGCCTCCAGCAGGTCGTAAGAGTAGAAGCTGGTGCCTCCAGCAGGTCGTGAGAGTAGAAGATACCACAGCCAGTCCAGGGCACAAGAGCCGGAATCCTTCGCAGCCAGTCCAGGGGTCGAGAGCCAGAAAGTCCCACAGCCAGTCCAGGAAACAAGAGCCAGAAAACTCCACAGCCAGTCCAGGGGTCGAGAGCCAGAAGGTACCACAGCCAGTCCAGGGATCAAGAGCCAGAATATTCCGCAACCAGTCCAGGGGTCGAGAGCCAGGCAGGAATGGCAGCCAAGCCAGGAATCACACACGGAGGAACAAATCAGGAACCACGGACAGGAACGACCACCAGAGCCATGAAGCCAAGGCAAGGTCTGAAGGCTCAGACCTTGCCTTAAATAGTTCCCTGAAGATGGAACCTGCAGGAAGGAACCCCCCTTACTTCCTGTAGGGGTTCCTTTAAATCCAGGTTCTTGCTGCCCGCGCAGCCCTAGGAAGCTTCAGGGTGCGGGGCTTAGCCGCGCAGAGAGGACGCCATGGCCATGCTGGAAGGCAGCAGCACTGCCGCGGAGACGGCCTGCCGACGCCGGCCTCAGCGTCGGCGGTTGGCCCCGCTGCTTCGGTGAGTGACCGGCCCCTGTCGCGGTCTGCCGCGGCTGGCGGTCATAACAGTACCCCCTCCTTTAGTCCTCCCCCTAGAAGGCTTGGGCTTCCCAGGGTGACTGATGTGGAAATTCTTGAGAAGATCTTTATCCAAGATGTTTGTAGCAGGCTCCCAAGAATTCTCCTCTGGGCCGAATCCCTCCCAAGCCAGAAGATACTCCCATTTAAGACCTCATCTGCAAACATCAAGAACCTCCCAAACTTGATAAGTAGTATCTTCTTCTGCCCTCAGTGGAGAAGAAACAGGAACCTTCCGAGAAGGCCAATTGAGGAGTAAAGGCTTCAAGAGAGAAACATGAAATGAGTTGTGGATGCGTAGAGTAGCCGGGAGGCGTAATCGATAAGTCACTGGACCCAATTGTTTGATCACCGGAAAAGGCCCGATGTACCGAGGAGCCAAGCGCATCGAGGGAACCCGTAAAAGGATATATCTGGTGCTGAGCCAGACCTTATCTCCAGGACGAAAACATGGTGCTGGTCTCCGATGTCGATCGGCAAATCTCTTAGCAGTCTGTGCCGCTTTCTGTAACATTCGTTGAGTATGTGTCCAAAGTTGTTTAAAGTGGGTGGCGGTGAGCTGGGCCGCCAGAGAGGAAACAGGCAGAGGTAGCGGTACTGGCGGAGCAGGTTGGTAACCAAAAACAATTTGAAATGGAGAGGCCCCAGTCGAAGTACAGGAATGAAAATTATGGGAAAATTCTGCCCAGGGCAGCAAAGCCGCCCAATCATCCTGTCGGGCATTGACGTAGGAGCGCAAGAATTGTTTCAGAGCTCGATTAGTTCTCTCTGCCTGCCCGTTGGCCTGAGGGCGAAAGGCAGTGGTGAAGTCCAGCGCAATGTGAAACTTGGTACAGAGGTTTCATCAATATCGAGCCGTGAATTGTGACCCACGATCAGACATGATGTGCTGGGGTATTCCGTGGAGGCGAAAAACGTGTGACATAAATAATTGCGCCAATCAGGGAGCGGAGGGAAGGGCGGGCAGTGGTGTAAAGTGAGCCATCTTAGAGAATCAATCAACCACTACCCATATTACCGAATGTCCTTCGGAGGCTGGAAGGTCGACAATAAAGTCGGTGGAGATGTGTGTCCATGGTCTTGTGGGCATTGGAAGTGGTTGCAACTGACCCCAAGGCTTCCCTGTAGGATTCTTGTGCTGCGCACAAACAGGGCAAGAGTCAACATATGCACGAATGTCCTTGCGCATCCCAGGCCACAAGTAGTGTTGTTGAAGCAGATCCTGTGTTCGTCTACGTCCAGGGTGCCCGGCCAACTGAGAATCATGCCCCCATTTCAATACTTTATTGCGGAGTCTCTTGGGTACCACTGTCTTGCCAACTGGAACCGTGAAAGTTGCAGAAAGAATGATACAGGTAGGATCAATAATGTACTGTAAAGGTTCTTCTGCGTCTTCTGTGATAAATGATCGCAATAATGCATCAGCTTTGATATTCTTGCTTGCTGGTCGATACCTTAACTTGAAGTCGAAACGCGTAAAAAATAACGCCTAGCGGGCTTGACGCGGGTTCAGGCGGTGGGCTTGTTGTAAATATATCAGGTTTTTATGGTCCGTAAAAACTGTGATCCGATGTTGAGCCCCCTCTAAACACTGGCGCCACTCTTCAAATGCAAGTTTGATGGCTAACAATTCTTTATCGCCAATGGAATAGTTACATTCCGCAGGTGAAAATTTCTTTGAAAAATAGGAGCAAGGGTGGGATTTCCCTGCTGCATCGTTCTGGCTCAGAACTTCTCCAACCCCCTCTGTAGAAGCGTCCACCTCCACCATGAACGGACGTCTGGGATCCGGATGGCGGAGACAGGGTTGCCGTAGGAAAGCATCCTTGAGAGTTTGGAATGCTTCTAATGCTTCTACTGGCCAGATTTTAATATTAACTCCCTTTCGTGTAAGTGCAGATAGCGGTGTGGCCAGTTTGGAAAAATTCTTGATAAAATGACGGTAATAGTTAGCAAAACCTAGAAAACGTTGGAGTGCTTGTAGACCATTGGGTTGAGGCCATTCTTGTATACATTTCACTTTGGTCGGATCCATTTGGAAACCTTGTTTGGAGATAATATATCCTAAAAAAGGTAATGATTCAGCTTCAAAGATGCATTTCTCCAGTTTGGCATATAATCGATGTTCCCTTAAGCACTGCAAAACTTGCGTAACATGTTGGCGATGCATCTGTAGGTCCCTGGAAAAGATCAAAATATCATCAAGATAAACAATCACACAGATATATAATAAGTCTCTAAAAATCTCGTTAATAAAGTGTTGAAAGACAGCAGGAGCATTAGTTAATCCAAAGGGCATAACTAGATATTCATAGTGTCCATCTCTGGTGTTGAATGCCGTCTTCCACTCGTCTCCCTCCCGAATCCAAACTAGGTTATAAGCCCCTCGCAGATCCAATTTGGAGAATATTTGGGCTCCTTGCAGACGATCAAACAGCTCCGCAATAAGAGGTAGGGGATAACGATCCTTGATGGTGATAGCGTTGAGTCCACGAAAATCAATGCAAGGGCGTAAAGTCCCATCCTTCTTTTCAACAAAGAAAAATCCGTCTCCCACAGGAGAGGTGGATTGACGGATAAACCCCTTCTGTAGATTGTCCTGGATGTATTCAGACATCGCCCGCGTCTCCGCGGCAGATAAAGGATACACTCTCCCTCGAGGTGATGTGGATCCTGGAACCAATTTAATAGCGCAGTCAAATTCTCAATGCGGGGGTAAGGTATCCGCGGCCTCCTTGGAGAAAACGTCTGCGAATTGTTCGTATTGAGGGGGTAGCTTTCGCAGAACAGAGGTGCAGACGAAACCAGAATCGGGAGTAAGACTCCGTAAGCAGGTCCTATGGCATCCTGGTCCCCATTGAGTAAGTCTTAAAGACGTCCAGTCAAATTGTGGATTATGGCGTTGCAACCAGGGAATACCGAGAACTACTGGGTGAATGGCTTTGCTGAGGACGTAGAAGGTGATTTGTTCTGTATGGTCAGGCGCAATATGGCAGTTTATTGGTTCCGTGTGATGCGTTATTTTCCCTGGTAATGGTTCGCCATGGATGGAAGAGATGATCAAAGGTGTGGAACAGAGACGAGTAGGAATCTGGAGTTGATCCACTAGTTCTTGTAAAATGAACTCTCCACCCGCACCAGAGTCTATTAAGGCCAAAGTGTTAAACTCATATCCATTGATGTCGAGAGTGACTTGTACGGTGAGTGGAGGAGATGGGGATACGAGACCTAGGGTGACTCCCCCTGAGCACCCTAGGCTTTGGAGTTTCCCGGCCGAATTGGGCAGGTGGCTATACGATGGCCGGATCCTCCGCAATAGAGACAAAGGCCTGCCTTGCAACATCTCAGACGTTCTTCAGGAGTTAGAGGTCCTCAGCCTAATTGCATAGGTTCTGTTACAGGTCCCTCAGAAACGGAAGACTCTCGTGAAGTAGTGGAGGTGGGAGGCGGGACATAAGGAATAGCCGGGCACCTCCGTGATCCTAGTGCCTCCCGGGCCCTTTCTTGTAGCCGTCTGTCAATTCTGGTTGCAATTTCTATTATAGCATTTAAGGAGGATGGAAGTTCACGAGCGGCTAGCTCAACTTTAATTCTGGCAGATAGTCCATCCAGGTAAATTGTTCACAGGACAGGTTCCTCCCAATGGAGTTCCATGGCCAGAGTCCGAAACTCAATGTTATAATCCGTAAGGGATCACCCTCCTTGACGTAGGTGAAGAAGGTCAGAACCGGCAGCTGCTTGCTTCCCTGGTTCCTCAAACGCTGTTCGAAACAATTCGAGAAATCGTGGTAGATCCTGCAATACTGGATCCGAGCGCTGCCAAAGTGGAGAGGCCCAGGCCAGAGCTTTACCTTCAAGTAAAGATAGAATATAAGTGGTGTTGGTTATATCATCCAGAAACAGGGTTCTTTGCAGACGGAAATGCATGCCGCACTGATCCAGAAATCCTAAGCATAGACGAGGATCCCCAGCATATCGAGGTGGAGCGGGTAGTAGAAGAACTGGTGGATTGTAACCTTGTGTAACAGGCGGAACTGGTACCGGCAGAGGAGTGGGAGCCGGAGGGCTAGAATGTGTTGCGACTACAGCGTCTAGCTGAGCATTGAGTCGTTCTATGGAGGCTGCCATGGATTCTAACATACTCTGTTGTTCCATGAGCTTCTGAGCCAAACCATGAACTGCTCTGAGTGCGGAGGCCTCTGCTGGGTCCATGGCCTTGGCTTACTGTTCTGACTGGAAAGGTGAACCCTTGGTCCAGCGATGAACGTAAGTCCAACCGTCGGAAGGCGAGGCCAATCAAGAGGTGATCAATGAAGATCTGGATGCAGGTGCCTCCTGCAGGTCATGTAATCCAGATAGCTGGCGCCTCCAGCAGGTCGTGAGAACAGGAGCTTGCACCTCCAGCAGGTTGTAAGAGTAGAAGCTGGCACCTCCAGCAGGTCGTGAAAGTAGAAGCTGGCGTCTCCAACAGGTCGAAAAAGCAGAAGCTGGCACCTCCAGCAGGTTGTAAGAGTAGAAGCTGGTGCCTCCAGAAGGTCGTGAGAGTAGAAGGTACCACAGCCAGTCCAGGGCACAAGAGCCGGAATCCTTCGCAGCCAGTCCAGGGGTCGAGAGCCAGAAAGTCCCACAGCCAGTCCAGGAAACAAGAGCCAGAAAACTCCACAGCCAGTCCAGGGGTCGAGAGCCAGAAGGTACCACAGCCAGTCCAGGGATCAAGAGCCAGAATATTCCGCAACCAGTCCAGGGGTCGAGAGCCAGGCAGGAACGGAAGCCAATCCAGGAATCACACATGAAGGAACAAATCAGGAACCACGGACAGGAACGACCACCAGAGCCACGAAGCCAAGGCAAGGTCTGAAGGCTCAGACCTTGCCTTAAATAGTTCCCTGAAGATGGAGCCTGCAGGAAGGAACCCCCCTTACTTCCTGTAGCGGTTCCTTTAAATCCAGGTTCTTTCTGCCCGCGCGGCCCTAGGAAGCTTCAGGGGGCGGGGCTTAGCCGCGCAGAGAGGACGCCGCGTCTATGTTGGAAGGCAGCAGCACTGCCGCGGAGACGGCCTGCCAACGCCGGCCTCAGCATCGGCGGTTGGCCCCGCTGCTTCGGTGAGTGACAGGCCCCGGTCACAGTCTGCCGAGGCCGGCGGTCATAACAAGATATGAGGGGTATGAAAAGTTTGGGGATCTTATTGGTCATGGCACAGATCCTTAGATGGATTTTCTTAATTTGGCGAAGCATGTACAGTGTTTCCATTAGGCAAACTAGGTGGTCGCCTAGCACATCAAAGTTTTGAGGGCAGTAAAATCCTGCCAGCATGAGGCCTAGAGGGGTACTGTAACAAGGCTAATACTGTCAAAGAAGGGAGTACTGTTCTGGTGCTGTTATTTTGCGGGAACGCTAGGAGAGTGATCCCATCATGAGGGGATTGTGTGCCCTTGGGCCTCAGCATGATCCCAGACAAGTCCAAGACAGCACCAAGGGTTGGTGAGGCGTGTCCCAGTATGGGCAAAGACAAGTCTGACCCTCTGCAGGACATGCACGCTTCGGGAAGACCAGCAACGCAATGGTGGTCTTATGAACAGTCCTCCAACCATTCCAAGCCCTTTCTGACCTGCCGCTGGGTAAGGGCAAGAAGTGGCAGGCAGATGGACACTAGGACAGCGAAGGCCGAACATAGAGATTCAGACAAAGACTCAGGAACAAGGTACTTGGATGCACAGACGAAGACTCAGGAACGAGGTACTTGGGTGCACAGACGAAGACTCAAACAAGGTTCAAGGTATTCAGAAGACTCAAGCAAAGTACTGGGTTGAGACTGCGATGCAGCGCGCCCTACACAGCCCACCCGCAGGACTGGTCGTGGACCACGCTGGACTTGAAGTAGTCTCTAGACGAGATATGGAATAATGAAAGGAACATGTCTCCGAAGCTGTCAAGGCCTGCACCGGGGTGCACCCTACACAGCCGCCAGTGGCTGGTCGTGGACCACGCTGGAACGGCACAGGTACTGGCAGAGTCTTTGGCATGGACGAAGCAAGCACAAGGAACTCCTTAGACCAGGGACAAGGACAGAAGCAGAAGTCTCCTGGAGGCTTGTGCTGCAGAAGTGAGGAAGGCATTGCACCACAAGGTGCCCTACACAGCCCGACGTGGGATTGGTCATGGACCACGACGTGGCATGCCAGGAAGGGTGGCAATGAGGAACCAGGGGTACAGGACATCTGGACTGGATCACAGACATCAGGAAAAGGCGAAGAAAATCACAGATATCAGGAACAGGAGATGAACATCTGGACTCCTGGAACATCAGGAAGTGGAACCTCAGGGCATGAAGACATGGAACATCAGGAAACCACGGACACAGGAAGTAGACGAGACATGGAGCTCCAATGAAGAATGAAGGCCTGACAGAGCGCTGGAAGACGAGACTTCCAGGAGCAAGTAACTTCAATGCAAGGCAAGGCAGGACTGAAGGTGAGGTCCTCTTATAGTGCTGAGACAGGAAACAGTCATCAAGTGGGGCCAGCGGCCATGCTGCTGCTAACGCCGAAGAGCAGGGTGGGCCGAGGAACAGGCCCAGCATTGTCGGCAGCTCTCAAGCCACAGAGGGCAGACTGAGGAGCAACTCCAGCCGCAAGAAAGACCGGGGACTGCAGCCTCCAGGCCAAGGGGCAGGCAGAGAACAGGTAAGAGGCTGCCCAAGAGGGCAGAATCGTAACAGGCGCCACTGCTACCAATAAGAGGGAGTTCTATGCTAGAGGTAAGTTGGGTGAGGGGAGTGCATGACTGAAGGTTAACCTATGGTACCAAATGCTTTTGCACTAGCCCTGTGGAGGGAAATATCTTTGTTAGTTTATTTTTGTCTCAATTTTATATTTGCCTTTGTTATTACTTGGTTTTCTTATTTGTATTACTTGTATTATGTTTGTTAGTGTTGTATTTTATGTTTTTTAAATAAAGTTATTTAAAAAATGAAAATAAATTATTCAGATGTCCATCAAGATTAGAAAATTATTTTGTACTGTAAAATAAATGGTACATTATGTAATATGCAGAAAAAGACAAATTTACACATATTTTCATAGAACTGTTTTATGCTTTCTGTAGAATCAACTCTTGAACTACCACAGGAAATTGGCAGCAAAGGTTACACCCTGTTACATTTATTTATTTAACTCTGATAGGTTGGCCCATAGACCTGTGCCACTGAATATACATACTAGGTTAGCCAGATAAACTTGTCATCCAGTTAAGTTATCCATCTACATGGGGGCTGCTGAATGCAACCGGATATTCGGATGCTGCTACTTAGCTGCATAAGTTAAACTTATTTGGCTAAGTGGGGCTGAGTATTGACCTCTACATATTAAAAGCACTATGGTAAAACTGAGCAGCATCTCAAGAGCAGCACTGTTCATCTAGGTAAAAAAAAAAAGTCAGTTGCCACCTGTAAATGCTTGCATAAACAAGAATGTTTTTACTTTCTTCCTGAGGGATAACAGGTTAGTGTCTTTTCTAACATTCAGTGGAAAGGCATTCCACACTAGAGGGCTAGCTACAGAAGAGGCAAGATTCCAAGTGCCTTGCAAACTGAAACTTTTGAAAGGAGACAGCCTGATTATAAATACTGGAATTTGGGTCCTGCAATCACTGTTACTTGTTCCTTTTCTAACAGGGAGAAAACCATGATGTGGCTCTGGCTACTGGTCCTCCTGGGGCTCTACTTTCTGTACCGCTGGTACCGGGACAGACAGATACTCCAGAACCTCCCAGATAAATATGTGCTCATCACTGGCTGTGACTCGGGCTTTGGAAACCTGCTGGCCCGGCAGCTGGACCGGAAGGGCATGCGGGTGCTGGCGGCTTGTCTGACGCAGCGAGGGGCGGAGCAGCTGAAGGAAGCCACCTCCCAGAGACTGCAAACGCTAATCCTGGATGTCACTGACAGCCAAAATGTCGCTGCTGCTGCTGATTGGGTAAAACAGCAAGTGGGAGACAGAGGTAATGGTAGAAGATACTCATGTGTGGGAAGTGGGGAGGAGGGCTTTATATTTCACTTGTCTGCTAAGGTTGTACATTCATTTAAAACAAATAAGAATTCCAAACCAAATCAGGGTATCTCTTTCAATTTGTGGAAAATGATTACGAATGGCCAGTGCCCCATATATCAATGAGAAGTTCCATTTGCATTTGTTTCTGTTTCCCATTAAAGTCTATAGTAGGGATGTGAATCGTTTTAGGACGATTAAAATTATCGTCCGATAATTTTAATATCGTCTTAAACCGTTATGGAACACAATACAATACAGATTCTAACGATTTATCGTTATAAATCGTTAGAATCGTGAGCCGGCACACTAAAACCCCCTAAAACCCACCCCCGACCCTTTAAATTAAATCCCCCACCCTCCCGAACCCCCCCCCCCCAATAACTTAAATAACCTGCGGGTCCAGCGGCGGTCCGGAACGGCAGCGGTCCGGAACGGGCTCCTGCTCCTGAATCTTGTCGTCTTCAGCCGGCGCCATTTTCCAAAATGGCGCCGAAAAATGGCGGCGGCCATAGACGAAAAAGATTGGACGGCAGGAGGTCCTTCCGGACCCCCGCTGGACTTTTGGCAAGTCTCGTGGGGGTCAGAAGGCCCCCCACAAGCTGGCCAAAAGTTCCTGGAGGTCCAGCGGGGGTCAGGGAGCGATTTCCCGCCGCGAATCGTTTTCGTACGGAAAATGGCGCCGGCCATACGCGTATGGCCGACGCCATTTTCCGTACGGAAAATGGCGCCGGCAGGAGATCGACTGCAGGAGGTCGTTCAGCGAGGGTTCCGGCGCCTCGCTGACAACCTCCTGCAGTCGATCTCCTGCCGGCGCCATTTTCCGTTCGAAAACGATTCGCGGCGGGAAATCGCTCCCTGACCCCCGCTGGACCTCCAGGAACTTTTGGCCAGCTTGTGGGGGGCCTCCTGACCCCCACGAGACTTGCCAAAAGTCCAGCGGGGGTCCGGAAGGACCTCCTGCCGTCCAATCTTTTTCGTCTATGGCCGCCGCCATTTTTCGGCGCCATTTTGGAAAATGGCGCCGGCTGAAGACGACAAGATTCAGGAGCAGGAGCCCGTTCCGGACCGCTGCCGTTCCGGACCGCCGCTGGACCCGCAGGTTATTTAAGTTATTTGGGGGGGGTTCGGGAGGGTGGGGGATTTAATTTAAAGGGTCGGGGGTGGGTTTTAGGGGGTTTTAATGTGCCGGTTTTTCGATTTTTCGATTTTTCGATTTTTAACGATTTTTCACAATATTTTACCCCCCCAAACGGCAACAATACGATTCCCTCCCCCTCCCAGCCGAAATCGATCGTTAAGACGATCGAGGACACGATTCACATCCCTAGTCTATAGGTTTATTTTCTCCTGAAGGCAGCCAGCAATTAGTGATATTTAACATGACCTTAAACTGACCAGAGCCAGGAAGGAAGAGACAGGGGACAAGCCTAGAAGTAGAATCAATCAAGGTCAAGCATTTTTTTAACCAGCCTATCCTAACTAGTATCTGCTTGGATTGACAGTGACATCCTCTTTTTTTTTCAACCTGAAATGGAAAATTATATCAGGCAGGCAACACCATTTTAAACCCAATTGTCTCTGCATGAGAGGAGAGAATGGTTGTATTTTGAGCTCTGAGAGAGAGCTAAAGGAAAATTTGGTTAGTAAGGCCAAGCCTACCAAGCTTCATCCCTCCCGAACCCCACCCCTCACCAGCCTCTCTCTTGCTCCCCTTCCACACCCCTCCTTGTTCTTTCTTCCTTTATTTACCCCTGTAATCACCCTCCCCCCCCCTCTTGCTGATCAGGGGCAGAAGGATGAGAGCAGGGGTGCCTCAGGCTGCTTCCTCTTCCTCCTTCTCTGCCACCTGGCCCCTCTTATGTTTTGAACCTGCACTGTACAGAATCCCATGTGGTTGAAAGCAGTAGCAGTTGGGCCCAGAGCTGCAGAGGTGGAGGATGTGCCTGAGGTACCATTGCTGTCTTCTTCCTGCCACCAATCAACTGTTAGCCTGCCAACCTGGCCCTAAGTTTCCGGCAGTGATTCTGCAGGTAGGGACAGATCTTGGTGGGGCCAAGGCCCCTGTGGCCCACTCCATTCTGAGACCTATGCATCACACAAATATAGTAACTATAACACTGCAAAAGCAGAGCAGAAGGAATAATCAGCGTGAGCTCTCTACAGTGGATGCAAGTCAATGCACTGATATGGAGATTTTTAAATTACAGAAGTCCTCTGCAATAAGTATGTAGTGACTAGGAAACAAAGCAAAAGAGCCAGGCTTGAATTTTATCTTGAAGTGAGAAAGTATGTAAACTATGTATGTGGCTGTGCACTGTTTTTCCATAAACTATTTCTTCATCTATAAAAAAATCCATACCACTACCAGGTACAAGTAATGTGTGCAACAGTAGTGAAAAGAGGAATATGCACACTAATGCTACAATACTTGTAAAAAGACAAATCCCTTTCCATCAGCAATGAGCACTAGAGATGTGAATCGGAACCAGAATTGGTTCCGGTTTCGGATTCGTGGACCATCGGGAAATTATTTTTCCCGCGGTCCAATCATTGGGGGGTTTTTTATTGGCTGCGCCGAGCTGATAACCCAAAAACACAGCCCGACCCTTTAAAATTAGTTCTTTAGTATTCCCCCCCCCCAAAAAAAAAATTTGTAAGTACCTGGTGGTCCAGTGGGAGTCCCAAGAGCGTTTTCCCACTCTCGGGCTGTCGGCTGCCAGTAAACAAAATGGCGCCAATGGCCCTTTGCCCTTAGCATGTGACAGGGTATCCGTGCCATTGGCCGGCCCCTGTCACATGGTAGGAGCCATGGACGGCCGGCACCATCGTCCGATATTTTCAATCGTCAGATAAACGATTCACATCCCTAATTAGCACTGCTAGTGACAACTGTGTCAAATTTCCATCATGCCACAGGGCAGGTGGAAGAGTAAAGTGTTTTGGTAACCATGGCAGAGGAAGAGGAAAAGCTTTTCCTCCTTCTAGAAAGTTACCTATAAATATAAATCCCAGTATATCTAGCACTAGTAGTACTACCAGCACTCGCCCATCTAAGCTAAAGAGATTTTTTTCAAGGGGAAACTACAGGCATAGGCAGCATCAAGCGAAAAGCTGAGGCTGGAAAAACATGTGCTGCCTGTGGCCACTGTTACCTATATTCTTAAGGTGCAGGGGTGGGGACACGAGAAGGCAGTCAGTGGAGAATGGCATTGGCGCTGGCAGTGGAAGGGCAAGGGCAGTACTAGGATCGGAGCAGCCAAAGCAATGCAGTGCAATGCTCCACCCTGAATCCTCCTGATAAACGTCTTCAGAAGATCCTGCAAGAAGCTACTAATTCAGAGGAATCATGTGAGAACTTCTCAGCATCAGAGGAGATAGAACAGCTAGTAGCTAAGGAAAAACTGGCACCTACCCAGATGTCAGTAATTATCTGTGGACTGTTTTTTACATTTTTTTCCCGGTTTTAAGTGCCAGCACAGTAGTGCTGAAACCTTTACTCCAGTTCTGACCAGAGGTTAAGTTTCCAGCACTAAAAAGGTGCACCGGCCAGATGCAGTCTCTCTGTGTCAGGGATACTGCTTAGTGCCCTCATTTGCATGGAATTTACATGCTAGGGTGCTAAGCAGTATTCCCATTTAGGAACACACATTTTCTACATGCAAAATTCCTTCAGCAGTAAGTTTTGCACACAGAAAATATGCATTAAAGTACAGGTAGAAAGGTGAGTTCAGCTTTTTTCATTGGCCTGTCAGAGTGAGTCACTATCAAGTGCTCAGTGTAGAGGTGTGCATTCGTTTTTGACGCATTGGCAATCCGCAACGTTTATGTCCCTATTCGTTGTAGTCGTGGAGTCGCGAAACGTATCGTGACTCCCCACGAATATAACATATCATCCATTCCATACATTGCACGGTGCGCAACGTGCGCGCTTTTCTTAGCCACCATTTGCAATCGGAGACCGCCATTTGGTATATCCAAAGCCAAAAACCAGCCCTTTCCTGTGAGTCATCAGTAACCTCACAGCCCTGTCAGAGTGGGTTGGACAGGTTAGTAAGGAGACCAGAATGCAACGTATCAGCGATAAGTTTTGCAATGCAGCCAATCGCGCTCTTACTCAGTGGTCGGTGACGCTTTTCCTGATCACCCAGCACTATATATACTTAAGCACGTGGCGTGCCATACACTTTCTTTGCAGGGGTGATCTGGGGAGGCTGGTAGGTGGTCTGTCTCTGCAGAATGTGGATCCACTTAGAGCTAGTCTGAGTTCTCAAATCTGTATTCAATTGCTAGCTAGGCTAGTTACTTACAGAGAAAAAGATATTTGTTCTTTATTTGGCTGCAGTGCCAGCTAGCCCTGGTTTTTATTTAAGCACTTTTTTTAGTTGATCTGAGACGGTCTCTCTGTGCCAGGGAGAGAAGCTACTAGCAGTGGCATTTTCTTTAATTCACCCTCTGGGCTAGGTTCCAAGAACCATTTGGGTGTTGTGGGTGAGAGAGATACATTCAATTTTTAGCTAGTTTGCTATAATTTGCATTGAAAAATATATTTCATCGATTTTCCTGCTGTGCCAACAATTCCAACTTTTTTAACTGCATTTGTTTAATTGAACTCACTCAGTCTCTCTGTGCACTGGGCATCAGTGCCAGTGATGGGCATGAGCACTGGGTAGTTTAGCAGACTCAAGTATATTATTGGGACAGTCTGTGCAGCCAAACCCCAGTGGGACTCTTTTGTAGTTACAAGCTGGGTGTGTGCACACACATTACATTAGTGCATATCAAGGCACTGTGGCAATGGGCACTGGGTAGTTTAGCAGACTCAAGTATATTATTGGGACAGTCTGTGCAGCCAAATCCCCAGTGGGACTCTTTTGTAGTTACAAGCTGGGTGTGTGCACACACATTACATTAGTGCATATCAAGGCATTGTGACAGTGAGCAGCCAGTAGGCACTAGGCAGTGACATTAAATCCATAATGTCAGGGAAAGCTAGATGTGGTCGAGTGATTGGGACTGGCAGAGGAGGCACTTCAAAAGGCACTAGTGCCAGTCCCCCATTAAAGTTAAAAAGGGACCTGTTACAATCTAAACTCTTTGGAGGGGCAGGCATTGGCAGTTCCATCCAGAAAAAATGAAATCTAAACATGATGCATCTTCACCACCTGTTTCTGACCCTGTAGTTTTGGAAGTGAAGGAAGGGGAGGCTGAGTCATGCAAGACAATATGTCAATACCCAAAAGCAGCAGTGGGACAGCAGTCTCGATTTAGCATTGACAATGTAGTGCAGGAATTGTTTGCTTCTGATTCTGATGAAGAATCATCTTGTGTGGGATTCTCATCAGAAACGGAAATAGTAATAGTTGCTGATGAAGTTTTAGGAGGATCAGTTAGTCCTGTCTTAGCCTTCACTTCAGTGCAGCATGGGAGAGATGAAACTGATGATGATGAGGAGGAGGAGGAAGAGCAGTCAGCGCAGGCACAGATTGTGACTGAGGCCCCTGGCATTGCTTCTCAGGGTGCACCCACTACTTCACTCCAGTGCCAGCATCCACCCTGAAGGCTATAGAGAAGGGATCACAAAAGACATCTACGATATTGAGCAACTTTAAAATGATGGAGGACCTGCGTTTTGCTCGGTGAAATTACTGTGGCAGGGCTATTGCAGAGGCAAGCAAATGGGACATCTATCTAATTTTGGCATGACACATCATATGAAGAGGCAACACCCAACAACAGTACTGCCATCTGGGGATGGTGGCAGTACCAGTCAGGGGACCCCTTCCAAGCAGCATAAAGTGGTTGAAAAGGAGCAGAGTCAGCCCACGCCCTCATCCCCTTCTAGCAGTCAGGTGGCAGGCCAGCAACCCCCCTGACATGTGGCAGAAGCGACAACCCACCATGGAGGAAATGGGGTGGAGTGAGGTAACACTATCCTGGGGTAGGAGGCAGGCAACCTCAAAACTTGTAACCAGAAGCATTGGGGAAATGATTGCCCTTGACGACCAGCCCTTGCAGTTAGTGGAGAATATGGGTTTCAAGCGTTTTCTGAAGGTTGCACCTCCAAATTACAAAGTCCCCTCCAGAACCACATTTAGCAGAAAGGTCATCCCCAGCCTGTACAAGCAGTGTCGTAGTCGCATCCAAGCGCTGCTAGCGAAGGCACAGGGGAGTGTGCATTTCACCTGTGATATCTGGACCACCATGAATGCTGCACACTCTTACCTCTCCCTGACAGCACACTGGTGGGACCTGGCTGAGGCAGGGGCAGGCAGTAGTTCTATTACTGAACAAGTATCAGGGTGGAGGTGGGCTTTACTGCACACCCACCTGACGGACCAGGCCCATACCGCAGTCAATATTCTGGCATGCATCAGACAGATGCTGGAGGGCTGGCAACTACACCAGCGAGACAGGAATCCTCAGGCAGGGTTCTTTGTCACAGACAATGATGCAAACATGGTTAAGGCAATAAACGACAGGAGCTTTAAGAACATATGATATTTTGCACCTGGTAGTGAAGTCAGCTCTGGGGTTGGAGTCCAATCACCAAGAGCATGAATACCTGCATAGCTTAATTCAGAAGTGCAGAAACATAGCAGCACACTTCCACAGAAGTGTGAAGGCGGGGCAGGTTCTCCAACAAAAGCAGACTGATTTGGACATGCCTCACAAGAGTCTCACTCAAGACATTGCCACCCAGTGGAATTCCACCTTTATGATGCTCGAGAGGTTAATGGAGCTGCAGACACACCTTCATGAACTTTCTGGTACAATGGACATAGGTGTGCAGAATCACCTGAGTCAGCTGGTAAAAATCCTGCAGTCCTTCAAGAATGTCACGGAGGAGCTGAGTTCCAGAAGTGCCACCTTGGCTGACATCATCCCTATATTTAATTTCCTGGATGAAAATTTGGAGGCCTTTAAACAGGAAGAGAGAATGACAGTTGAGGTGCTGCATTGTCTGGACATTTTGCAGCAGCAGGTGGAAGAAAGATTAAGGCCTTTAACAGAACAGAACATATACATTCTCGCCACAGTCTGTGATCCCCATGTGAAAGGGAAACTCGCCCTATAGTACGATTGTTTCTTATTGGTGAAGGATGTGCTGTTAGCAAAAGTCCGTGAACAGGAGCACCATAGACAGAGACAGATTAGGCATGAAGCAGAGGTGGAAACAGCGGGCACTTCAGAGAGTTATGGTAGCCCAAGCAGGAGCAGCATTCTGTCAGCTTTTGTCGGAGAACCTGCCCCGCCTTTGTCTCCTCCTCCTCCACTTCAGAATGCCAAAGTCATGTTGCCCATAAAGATCCATCTGTTGTGCGACGGGCTAGAGAGAAAGCAGCTGGCATGAGTGACTCTCAGCCCACCCAAGCATAGGAGACACCAGCACAGCTGTCAGTGACATGGTATCTCTCAGAGCCCACAGAGAACATGCAGACAGATCCACTGGCATGTTGGGCACACAAGTCCACTGTCTGGCCACACCTAGCCAAAGTGGCTCAGTGATATCTGTCATGTCCACCAACCAGTGTGCCCAGTGAACATGTCTTTTCAATGACTGAGGATATCATGAGCCCTCACCACTCAAGGCTGGCACCAGAGTTGATGGAAATGCTAGTGTTTTTGAAAGTAAACCTGCCTTTGCTTGGGTTTCCAAATTTTCCCCGTGAATGGCAAGATGAATAAAAGCAATTGAAAGCCTTGCAGCAGCTCTAACTGCCTCCTATGCTCCAGATAATATAAGCACTGCAGCACATGTACCTGACCTGAAATGCTGTGCCTGTCCATCCACTGTACAGGCTGTACGTCCCTACAAGGGCCTGACCTGAAACACTGTGCCTGTCTGTCCACATTTGGAATGTAAAAACATAAAAAGCTGAATTAAGATGTTTGGAGTTTGCATATTTCATATGCTCAATATTTTTCATGACCTTGCCAACAGTAATGTTTCTAGTACTATCAAAAACTGGTGGTAGTTGCACTCTAGTTCATCCTCTGTGTTCCCATTGTTTACAGAGGCACTGTGTAAACCACAAAGTCAACATAGATTGATATTGCAGATTTTGACTTGAGTAGCGGTTTTCTTATTTCTGAGAGCTCTTCATGTTCCTTTGTCATCAGCTGAAGTGCATAAGTACAGTTAATAGATTCTGGGTATTCAAAAATAATCTCCAGCTCAGTTATTGTTTCACAAATGGCAGTCTCCATTGCCCTAAAAGCATACTCTGTTGAATTATCTTTCAGAAATGAAAAAGATGCCATTTTCTACTGGCAGTGAACCAGTTCAGGAAGAAGTGACAGGTCAAACCATAACATACCTGCACAAAGGAAATCCTCGAATGCTGTGCCTGTCCATCCGGGCTTTACGTCTCTACAAGGGTTTGACCTCAATTGCTGTGCCTGTCCGTCCAGGCCTTATGTCCCTACAAGGGTTAGACCTCTGTTCTCGATTGCTGTGCCTGTTTGTCCAGGCCTTATGTCCCTACGTGGGCTTAACCTCTGTCCTCGATTGCTGTGCCTGTCCGTCCAGGCTTTACGTCTCTACAAGGGTTTGACCTCGATTGCTGTGCCTGTCCGTCTAGGCTTTACGTCTCTACAAGGGTTTGACCTCAATTGCTGTGCCTGTCCGTCCAGACCTTATGTCCCTAGATGGGCTTGACCTCTGTCCTCGATTGCTGTGCCTGTTCGTCCAGGCCTTATGTCCCTACAAGGGTTTGAACCCTGTCCTCGATTGCTGTGCCTGTCTGTCCAAGATTTACGTCTCTATAAGGGTTTGACCTCGACTGCTGTGCCTGTCCGTCCAGGCCTTATGTCCCTCTGTCCTCTATCCTCGATTGCTGTACCTGTCCGTCCAAGCCTTATGTCCTTACAAGGGTTTGACCTCTGTCCTCGATTGCTGTGCCTGTCTGTCCAGGCTTTACGTCTCTACAAGGGTTTGACCTCGATTGCTGTGCCTGTTCATCCAGGCCTTATGTCCCTACATGGGCTTGACCTCTGTCCTCGATTGCTGTGCCTGTCCATCCAAGCCTTATGTCCCTACAAGGGTTTGACCTCTGTCCTCGATTGCTGTGCCTGTCTGTCCAGGATTTACATCTCTACAAGTGTTTGACCTCGATTGCTGTGCCTGTTCATCCAGGCCTTATGTCCCTACAAGGGTTTGAACCCTGTCCTTGATTGCTGTGCCTGTCTGTCTAGGATTTACATCTCTACAAGGGTTTAACCTCGATTGCTGTGCCTGTCCGTCCAGGCCTTATGTCCCTACGTGGGCTTGACCTCTGTCCTCGATTGCTGTGCCTGTCTGTCCAAGCCTTATGTCCCTACAAGGGTTTGACCTCTGTCCTCGATTGCTGTGCCTGTTCATCCAGGCCTTATGTCCAGTCCTAACGGCTGAACCCTCATTGCAAAGGAAACCTCAATCTCTGGCAATTCAAACTAGTAATCCTTCACAGCATGGATCCTTAAATAAAACAAACAATTTTTTCTCTTTTCAGGGCAGAGAAGAGAACTTCCTCCGTCTTGCTTATATAGTCATGATCTGTTATCAAATGCTTAAATCCTAACAATTTGTACCATTATACACTCTACGGCCCAACCCATTCCGGGGAGCCCTTTCCTGCTCAAAGGAAAGGGAACTCTCCCCGGATGTTGCAGCCTATCTCTTAGCACCTGTTGACCCATGTTCAGAACAAGAAAAAAGAGCTCCAAGGTACTTAGACACTGGCAAACACAGTGAGACCATGCTCACAGTGAGACCATGCTCACAGTGAAACCCTGCTCCACGTCGCCATGCTTTTAAGGCTGATGCTCCACTCTAGGGGCCAACCCAATCCAGGGAGCCCTTTCCTGCTCAAAGGAAAGGGAACTCTCCCCGGGTGTAGCCAGCCTGTATCTACCCTCTGCCACTCTGCCTTGCTGCCATACACCAGATGACTTACTCAACTCCTTGTGGTGTTCTTGCCACTATCATGGTTCCTCAGTGTGTTGGTGCTAGAGTTTCTGCTTGCTATGTTCCCCCTTCATTGTGCTGTAGGATGCCACTTTGCCTGTCGCGCTGCCTTCGAGGGGTCATGCATCTGTTATCGGTGCTCTCTTTTGAAGCTGTGGTGTGTTTTTGACACTCTTGCTGCTGTTTTGCACCTCTGTTAAAACACTCTTGCCACTCCTGATACCCCTTTGCCCCTTTAAAGTACCTTAGGCTATTCATGCCACTTTGGTGTCACTTTGCCACAGTCTAAGTACCTTGGAGCTCTTTTCTTGTTCTGATGATTGCTCTTCAGAAGTTTTATCAAAATTGATAAGAAAACCCCAATTGTGCAGCCAAAAATAGGCTGCAAATACTTCCCCCATTTACTTTAATGGGACCGGAAAACAAATGCAATGTATCAATGGATCGGGGGTGCCATTGAACGAATGCAACGTATTTGGGCCCCGACGAATACGAATACCGAATCGGACAAATCCGTACCCTCTGCACATCCATAGCTCAGTGTATGCTCTCCCTGTGTTACTCAGCCTGGGGATAAGACAGAGGCTAGAAGGGCTCAAAGAAAGAAGCTCAGAAGGGGGAAGATGAAGTGATGCTATGTGAAATGTGTGTGATGCTATCCATGCCTTGCATACTACCCATTTATTGCCGCACTACAGGGCTCATGCTGTAGTTAGCAAGAGAAGATATATATGATTGCACAATTTGTGTTTCTTGTTGCTATGAGGTGCTGAGAGCAGAGCCCATGTGTTGATTTGGATCTGAGGTAGTGGTGACTTTTTGTGGCACACCTCATCAGGTCTGAAGGCACACTGGTTGGGAAACACTGGTCTAGTTACTGGCTTGCAATCCTTTATTGAGCAGGTAGAGGAGGCAGAAAACAATACTGCCAGAGCAAAATGTATCCCCTAGATTAGAGCCTGTACACAGTCCAACATATCACATAGACCAAACTACACGTAGTGAAATGTTTCATTGAATACTTCTTCCTGTCCACTGGATTGACATAGTTGGTGGTGTGGCGGTTCAGTCTAGCACTAACTGTTCAAGATATTTAAAGATAAGTCTTTGATCAATTTTATTAAAAAGAAAAACATATTAAAAATTAATTTGCAGCAATAAAGAATAGATTGGTGTGGAAGGTTTTTGGACCTGTGATTTCGATATCCGAAGCAACTTTTGTAGATTTTGTAAAATCTTTCTTGCTGGATTCTGAGGTCATTTCCTCCTTGACATGAAATTTACAAATCATTTTTCAGCATTAAGTATTGAATTATTTGAAAACTACACAACACATGTCGATGGCATGTACATTTCATTTTTAAACGACTGCACATTCCCTAATCAAATCAGGAATGATATTTTGCTAGGTAAGGGGACCAGTTAGGTATCAGTGAGAGATAACTTGCATTCATTGTCTTCTTGTCACAGGGCTCTGGGGCCTGGTGAACAATGCTGGGATTGCAATCCCAATGGCCCCCTATGAGTGGCTGACCAAAGCTGACTACCAGAAGATTATGGACGTCAATCTGATGGGGCCAGTCAATGTGACCCTCAGCCTGCTTCCTCTGCTGCGAAGAACCAAGGGCAGAATCGTCAACGTTGCCAGCTCTCTAGGCAGATTGTCATGCATGGCAGGAGCATACTGTATGTCCAAATATGGTGTGGAGGCATTTTCAGATGGCCTCAGGTATGGAGAATAGCATCAATAACACAACTCCACCCGTCAATGGCAGCCTTCATTCTCCCATTTAACTTTGTCAGGCAGTTGTGGCTATGGCACATGCCACTGCTGTAATAAAAAGGCTTCCAGCCAATGAAAGCTCAGGATTCATTGTAGGCTGTGACAGACTTGGAGTTAGCAACTGCCTCCGGTACCAAATTTTCATAAGTGGTGGGTTGCCTCCATTGTTGGCATGCCACAATCCAGGTCTACCATTGCACTGCTCTCCTCATCCAAACTCCTGCAATTTAATCTCAGCCCTGTGGTGCCCGGTCCTTTCCACAGGTTTCCATGGGAACAAGCAGCCCTATGAGAGGTGGGGAAAGGCTGCCCAGGGCCTGTAAGCACATGCTGGCACACAGTTTCCATGCCAAGATTAAGTTGCACAGGTTTGAAAGATTGAACAATGCAGCAATTTCATGTGAGTGACACAACAGAAAAGAGGACAAGGGGTGAATCTGGGTTAGGTGATCCAGGGAAGGACCTCCCTCAATCATCTGATAATTTCTGTAGTATCCTCCCCCTTCCATCCCCACTGCCTGTGGGTGCCAAAATTGGAAAGCTGGCCCTGGGCTATGGTATCTTTGACTGAACCATCACTGGAATTAACCAGAGATGATGCAGTAAATGAGTTTTCCAGATCAGCCCAGAAAACTATAGATCGATACTCGGGCCTAACAAGGGCTCCTGTGAAAATAATAGAAATCCTCATGTAATACATGGCCCTAAGGTCAACATCCCTGGCACAATAATTTCATCTATATCATACATCTCTGGTCAGAGAGTGACCAGAGGTCAGCAAAATCTAGGTCTGTCTTTACCAGTGAAAAGGTGAAAACAAAATAAATAATCTCTCCTCATCCCACAAACACACACTACTCCCCTCCACATCTCTGATCGCTTGCAGTGTACTGGTTCAGGAGCACATCAGGCTGTGATGCTGTTTAATGTCCTTGATTTCCCTTCCAGACGTGACCCTGGCAGTTTGGGAGTGAAGGTCAGCATACTGGAGCCCGGCCAATTCCGGACGTGCATTACTGCATTCCAGCCCATTGAGGAAAATTTGCATGTCCTCTGGAGCCACCTCCCTGCAGAGATCAAGGACACCTATGGACAAAACTTCTTTGATGCCTGTGAGATACCCGCTAACTCTTATAATTCAAGTATGCAATGCATTAGGGAAATGGAAGGTAGCAGTAACACACCAGTCTACTCCATCTGAGTCTCTTCTGTCATGTGCTCAACACATCAAAATTGGTTTGAGGTTTGTTGGGGTTTTGTTTAGTTTTTTTTATTTTTCAGATCTCAGCTATTGCAGAGTTAAACTCTGATTGCAGGAAATCATACTAGTCTTCAGATACTGCACTACTATGAGTAGACTTGAGACCCCCTATACATTTCCTGGCCCCTCCATTAATTAATTAATTTATTTTTTATTTTAAAAAATTTTCTATACCGTCGTTTAGTAATATACCATCACAACGATTTACATTTCGGCACAAAATAGGTTGGTTAGGTTTCTAAGTTATCCATGGTGTGCCAATATTTTACGGTTACATAGTTCAGTAATATACTCTAAATGAGAGATGGGTTGGGGTTACCATTTATATGATTTTGGGATAATCATATATGTGTATACTGTTTCAATTTAATATTTAATAATGGGTAACAAATAATAAAATTGTCAATTTTCTGTTTGTTGGTGACTTTCAGCTGTATGTATTGTTAGTCCTCGCTCTCACTTGGCTTTTTTGAAAAGCCAAGTTTTTAGGCCTTTTTTGAAAAGTTTTAATTCTTTCATTAATCTCAGTTCAAGTGGTAATGTGTTCCACAATATTGGTCCTGCCAAAGATAGCGCTCTCTCTCTCACTTGGGTCAACTTTGCTGTTCTGACTGAGGGTATGGTTAGCAGTGCTTTATTGGCCAACCTGAGAATTCTTTGTGGGACATGTAATCGTAGTGCGGTGTTTAACCAGTCGGCGTTTTCATCATTAATGAATTTATGAATTGTGGAAAGTGTTTAGAATTGTACTCTCTGTTCTATTGGGAGCCAGTGTAAATCCGCAAGTGTTTGGGTGATATGATCTCTCCTGCCTTTTCCAGTAAGTATTCTCACATCCAGGATCTAAAACTGCTGTTTTCCTTCCCATTCCCCCATCCCTGACTTTATAGGAAATGTGTGTGTGTCGGAGGAGTCATAGCCAGGTTTAAGATTATGGTGCCTATAGCACAATACTTGGGTTGGGGGATTTCATCCCTCAAGGCAGTTACCTATGTTACTTATGCCTAAATCCGGTCCATGGAAGAGCAAGATAGAGCTCTGCCCTGCAGGGGCTTCATTAGCTATGGGTACATGGGGGTCCAAGCCCTGAATCTCTGCTTTTTTTCCAGGACTTTAACCTTTTTAACACAGAAACTGATGCTGCCTTTTTGAAATTTCCCTTACCTCCCTCCTCTTTGCCCATGTGATGCTTGTAACCTGACACTTTTCCTCCAGCGGTCCCGGCATCTTGTCTCTTTCCCTGCACTTGAAGAACCCCATAGACAGAGCTGAACAATTCTAAGAACTTATCATTGAACCACATGGGCAGGAAAGAAGAAGAGAGGTGCCGACACTGCTGAAGGAGAACTGGCCACTTACAAGCATCACACAGGTAAGGTAGAGAGAAGTAAGGGGGGGTTAAAAAAAAAGACAGGGCAACTGCAATTAAAAAGTTTATAGCTCTGGGGGGACTCTGGAAAACATGGAGTCAAGGATGCAGGGGTTTCCAGATTTGGTGGGTGGGGAGGTAGTGAGATTGGGGAGAACCAGATCGGGGGAAGGAGAACAGTGTAAATTCAAGATAAAGAGTGCAGGGGATGCCCAGATTTTGTGAGTGGAAATGTGGGGGAGCATAAGGACACCCAGACTGGAGGGGAGGAGACGCTCAGGGATGGGGAAGCGGAGAGAACAGGGACCCCAGATTGGGAGGGAGGAGGGAATGGAAGATGGTTGAGGAGAGGAGAGGAGAGACTTGGGGATGTGTGAGGAGAATACAGACTCAGCAATTAGGTGGGGGGTATGAGTAGAGGTGTGTTAGATGGGCTGGGAGTTAGCAGATGGAGCTGGAGAGTGAGATGTGGCGTAGAGGATGGGGGCTGAATGGTGGGTAAAGGATGAGTTATGCTGTGAAGAATCTGGGCTAGGGAGGGAGGAATAGGCAGTAGAAAGGGTGGAAAATGAGTAGGAGGCAGTGGAAAGGATGGGTTTGTGAAAGGGTGAGAGAGAGGAAACATGGCAAGGTGATATGTTGGCTGGTTAATGAGTTAGAAACAGAAGAAAGAGGCTGGAAACAGGGAAGGATAGGAGCCATAGAAGGAGCTAGGGCTAGTAAGGAGATAAGAGAAGAGTAGCTGAGTGCTGGGGAGGGGGGAGGGGTGAGTACAGAGGGTGGAAATGAAGAACTAGGGAGTAGATGTAAGATAGAGGTAGAAATGGGCTGGGAAACAAATGAGAGATAGTAGGAAAATGAAGGACTGGGGAGGAGGTGAGAGAGTGAGAGATGGACTGAGATGAGAGTGAGAGATAGAAAGTTAGTAGGTAGGTGAGAAGTGAAAAGAGGAAGAAGGGGGAATCTAGCTAGAAGTGGATAAAGAGGAAGAAAAGAGAGAAACTGAGAAGAGGTGAAAGGGAAAGATCAATGTCAGATAGATGTAAGTAAGGAACTGAAACAGGAGGAGAGGGAAAAACAAATGGAAACGAAATTAGGAGAAGATGGAGAAAAGAAACTAGGACCAACACGATTAGAAAAATGAAGAGGACAATATTAAAAACTAATCCTAAAAAGGATAACTTTTATGACTAAAATTAGCCAGATAAGTCGTAAGGAATAATTAGCAGAATAAACACCTTGCTGAATATCCTCAAATAAAGTTATCCAGTTAATGTGTCGACACATTTAAAGAAATAAAAATCCATCCCGGCAGCCATGGGCATCCTCCACACGAGTGGATTTCAAGATCGGACCGGAAGGTCCTTGCCACCCCATCCCCTCAATGAAGCCATAATATTATTTTAAAAAAGTATCGAGTTGAAAGGCCCAAGGAGGCAAGCCACCAACTTTCACCCCCACCCCCCCTCTTCTCGGCCATACAAATATTTTAACTTGTGTAGCGGACACTCCCTATTACCCTACCAGTAAGCCCTGGGTTCTCAGATGTCAGCTAGTTAGCGTAGGATGATTGTAAGACAGAGCTCCCATTCAAATACAGCCCCTCCTTCTGCTGGGCCTGGAATGGCCAATCCCTCTGGTGAGCCTTAATAGCAGCTGCTGCTCACGAGGCAGTCCCTTTTGGTTTGCACACGTGCAGGAGGTAGTTAGGAGCTTAGATTTTGTTGTTTTAAAGGCCCAGTCTGCGGAGCCAAGCAATCCCTGCCTAGTGGTCCTGATTAGGGTCGGGAGGAGGTTCTCCTTTCCAGTCCACTCACTGGCTGGTTTGGATTTTTCCCTCTGGATACATTTTTTAGACTTAACCTTTTAAGTGGCAGGAGCCTTACTGGAGCCTGTACACCTCCTGAGCCCAGGGAACGGAGAGCTCTGGGTCTCGGGCTGTGCAGGTTAAGGAAGACCTGCCCTCAATACCCTCTATGAGAAAGGGAATGTCAGTGACCTGCTGTAAGTTTTCACTCTGGTGTTATCTTCAGTTTTTGAAAAGATTTGGTTTTAAGATCCAGAAGAAAGTTTCGGCTGCCCTTCCTTCCTGACAAGCACAGAAAGTTGCCTGCTTCAGGGGATCCCTTCCATCAGGGATCCATAAAGAAGAGATAAAGGAGATTGTATAGTATCTAAAGAGATCAAGAAAATCATTCTGTGAGTAAGAAAGTCTAAGACCATAGAGGACATCCATTCCGGTGTTCCCAAACCCCTGGAGAGAGAGCATTTATCTCTCTGTGCAGGGACAGTAACTTTGAAATCTTTTACCAGTTGGAAGTGATGATCAGCCCATCTATAAGGAGACCCTACCCTCCTAGGGATACTATTTTTCCCAACCCTGGAGGGTACACATTCCCCTGTCTCTGGCATTAGCACCTCCTACACAGACTGAGGAGGAGGCTGTTACATGAAAATGTTCCGTGGTGCTGTGGATTAATTTATTGTGCCATTCTTCATCCGCTTTCAACAGTGGACACTAACACAGTGGCTTCAGTGGTTTATTTGGCACATCCAGCACACACTGGGACATTCAAGTACTCCCTCACCATGGGGAACCCTAGTACTGGAGGAGAATTATGTATAAAGGACACCCATGTTACTCTGGGTTGTGAAAATGGACGTTTCCCCCCCCCCCCCCCCCAACAAAGGATCCCAACCCTGGGGGAGAGGGTAGCATGTAAGAGCAAGCCAGGAGAGAGCTCAGCCTTGAAACAACAATAAATAAGTTTATGGCTCCGCCCGGGCCGGATATGCACAACGGGGAGGGGTTATACTTGTAAGGATTTCCCCTCTCTAATCCCTCCTAAGCCAACCCCGTATCTACTTCCATGTTCGGCACCCTCAAATGCCAAAGGCCACCAGGGCCACAGTTCAAGCTTACCCACTCTTGGCAATGTCAGTCATCACCTGAACAGCAATGCCAGAGGCATAAACTACCAGCATCGCTGTAAGATTACAACAACTTACGCTTCCAGGAGCAAGCTTGCTTGTAACATGGCCCTGGAAGCTTTAATTCTGAGTTCTTGACAAAGAGGTAGGGATGAGTTTGCCTGGGGGGAAGGGGGAAACTTTTGAAATTTTGAATATTTGAATTGTTGAGATGGCGGGGGGGGGGGGTTTGAGGGGAAGAGCTTGAGTTTATGAGTGATGAGAGGCATAAGAAACTTTATGAAGGTTGGGGATGGTTTAAGAACAAAGGGTAGAAATGAAGGACTAAGAATTAGATAAAAGACAAAGGAGGAAATAGGAGATTGGGAAAGAAGTGAGAATGGGTGGAGAGGGAGGAGATGAGAGAGATGGGGTGAAAGGCTATGTAGGGATTGAAACTGGAAGATAGATTGACGGTTGCTAGGCAAGAGATAAAAATAGGGAGGTTGTGAGGACTGAGAAGGACAATAGGGTAAGAGAAAGAGCAATAAGATAGGGAGAGATGAGGGAGCATGCAAAACCATAAAAGATGTAGAGACATGGTAAGGAGAAAGAGAGAGATTAAATGATCCCTGTTTTCCACATGCAGGTCCTCAAAGGCAGGCAGACCTCTGGAGTTTCAATGCATGGATGAGATGATGGGGTAGGAAAGAGGGATTCTGTTTTGTTAGATATTGGGCAACCTTTTGGGAAAGGGAGAGTTTTTCCCAAGAGAACAGGCTCCACCTTAACCAGGGTGGAACCAGGCTGCTGATATTAATGTTTTAAAAGGAGATAGAGCAGCTTTTAAACTAAATCAAAGGGGAAAGCCGACAGTCACTCAGCAATGCATGGTTCAAAGGGAGGCTATCTAGAAGCCGCTGAATATCCAGTAGCCACTTATCTGGCTAACTTGTGGGCTAAGCGGGGACATTGAAAATTAACCTAGATGTGCTCAATAGCAGGTCTAGACTTAGCCGGATAATATTTATCCAGCTAAGTAGCGCTTTGCACACGGATATTCAGCAGCATTGCTGTGCTGCTGAATATCCTTGGAGTAGATATAGGGAAGCTTGACAGGTATCTAACCCCCTCATTTATCAAAGTGCTATAAGGCATTTTTGCATGCGATCGCACCATATCGAATGGTGTGATGCAAATAGGAGCAGAGAGTGGGCTGGGTTAGCCTGTCTGCAAAGAGCTATCACACAGCCATAATGCCAATTTTAACTACACCTTTTTGAATTGTGTTATAGCTGCCACAACCATGCAGTAAGATTTCATTGCCATTTGTGATGTCTCCTGTAAAGCCTATTTCAGGAGAGAGAGAGAGAGAGAGAGAGAGAGAGAGAGAGAGAGAGAGAGAGAGAGAGAGAGAGAGAGGAGAGAGAGAGAGAGAGAGAGAGAGAGAGAGAGAGAGAGAGAGAGAGAGACTGGCCATAATATCATGGCCCATAGGTAGGTATTTGTATCCCTATAGTAGGCCCACCTAATAACTCGAGGTGGGGTTTAGGTAAGAGTGTAGGGGGTTAGGGGCCACTTTGACATTCTACGTGACACCTAACAACAGAACAGTGGTCTCTTGTGAAGATTTTCTGGCCTTCGGAGTGAGGAAACTCACTCCAAGATGAGATTTGTGCAGTGTTCTCTCCACCTAGCTTGCTGTTACCCAGGTAGAGAGTCCATCAAGCTAGGTTGAGAGAACCTTGCCCAAATCTCATCTTGGAGTGAGTTTCCTCACTCCGAAGGCCATCAAATCTTCACAAGAGACCACTGTTCTGTTCGTAGGTGTCACGTAGAATGTCAAAGTGGCCCCTAACCCCCTACACTCTTACCTAAACCCCACCTCGAGTTATTAGGTGGGCCTACTATAGGGATACAAATACCTACCTATGGGCCATGATATTATGGCCAGTCTCTCTCTCTCTCTCTCTCTCTCTCTCTCTCTCTCTCTCTCTCCTCTCTCTCTCTCTCTCTCTCTCTCTCTCTCTCTCTCTCTCTCTCTCCTCCTCCCCCCCCCCCCCCCATATATGGTTGAATACAACAGGTCTGGTGGTATTGTAACTTAGCTCTTCTCACAGGTAATTAGGGCAAATTGCTATATTAGCATAAAACATGCCCCTTTTGCTATCGCATGCCACATTTTGATAAATCCAGGCCTAAGTTAGCCAGATAGACATATCTGGCTAACTTAGATGGGATATTCAACAGAATTATTTATTTTATTTATTTATTTATGAGCTTTTATATACCGGCATTCGTAGGACACATCATGTCGGTTTACAAGTAACTATGAAGGAGGAAATTACAATGAACTATTATAGAATGGCTATGCTGCTGAATATCCCCATACAGATCGCAACTTTAGACGGATATTGAGGAGGTCTAACTTAGGCAGATAAGTTACCTTGCACTGAGGACAATACTACCAGGGCTACTGCCCAGGAGGGAAGGATTAGGTCGGCCATCATAGTTGGTGATTCAATTATTAGGAATGTAGATAGCAGGGTGGCTGGTGGACGTGAGGACCGCCTGGTAACTTGCCTGCCTGGAACAAAGTTGGCAGACCTCATGCGTCACCTAGATAAGATTATAGACAGTGCTGGGGAGGAGCCGGCTGTCGTGGTACATGTGGTCACCAACGACATAGGAAAATGTGGGAGAGAGGTTCTGGAAGCCAAATTTAGGATTTTAGGGAGGAAGCTGAAATCCAGAACCTCCAGGGTGGCATTCTCTGAAATGCTTCCCGTTCCATGTGCAGGTCCCCAGAGGCAGGCAGAGCTCCAGAGTTTCAATGCGTGGATGAGACGATGGAGCGGGGAAGAGAGATTCAGCTTTGTAAGGAACTGGGGAAACTTTTGGGGAAAGGGGAGTCTTTTCCAAAAGGATGGACTCCACCTTAACCAGAGTGGAACCAAGCTGCTGGCACTAACTTTCAAAAGGGAGATAGAGCAGCTTTTAAACTAGAACAAGGGGGAAAGCCGACAGTCACTCAGCAGTGCATGGTTCAGCGAAATGTATCCTTGAAGGATACTAATGAAACAGGAGAGTTAGGGCATCCCAACAGAGAGGTTCCATGAAAAGCAAACATAGTCAATGTGCCTATATGTAAAAAATCACGGAAGCTAATGATTTCCGAATTATCCCTAACAACTGAAAAGCAGGTTGTTAATATAAACAAAAAACACACTTTGAACTGTCTGTATGCCAATGCCAGAAGTCTAAGAAGTAAGAATGGGGAGTTAGAGTGTATAGCAGCAAATGATGAGATTGACATAATTGACATCACAGAGACTTGGTGAAAGGAGGATAACCAATGGGACAGTGCTATATCAGGGTACAAATTATATCGCAATGATAGGAAGGATCAACTTGGTGGGGGTGTGGCACTTTATGTCCGGGAGGGTATAGAGTCCAACAGGATAAAGATCATACAAGAGACTAAATGCTCAGTAGAATCTATATGGGTAGAAATCCCATGTGTGTTGGGTAAGAGTATAGTGATAGGAGTATACTACTGTCCACCTGGACAAAATGGTCAGACAGATGATGAAATGCTAAGAGAAATCAGGGAAGCAAACCAATTTGGCAGTGCAATAATAATGGGAGATTTCAATTACCCCAAAATTCACTGGGTAAATGTAACATCAGGACTTGCTAGAGACATAAAGTTCCTGGATGTAATAAATGACTGCTTCATGGAGCAATTGGTTCAGGAACCAACAAGAGAGGGAGCTATTTTAGATTTAATTCTTAGTGGAACGCAGGATCTGGTGAGAAAGGTAACGGTGGTGGGGCCACTTGGCAACAGTGATCATAACATGATCAAATTTAAACCAATAACTGGAAGGGGGACAATAAGTAAATCTGCAGCTCCAACACTAAACTTTCAAAAGGGAAACTTTGATAAAATGAGGAAAATAGTTAGAAAAAAATTGAAAGGTGTAGCTGCAAAGGTTAAAAATGTTCAACAGGCATGGACATTGTTTAAAAATACAGTCCTAGAGGTGCAGTCCATATGTATTCCACACATGAAGAAAGGTGAAAGGAAGGCAAAATAATTACAGTCATGGTTAAAAGGTGAGGTGATAGAGGCTATTTTAGCCAAAAAAAAATCCTTCAAAAATTGGAAGAAGGATCCATCTGAAGAAAATAGGATAGACCATAAGCATTGTCAAGTTAAGTGTAAAACATTGATAAGACAGGTGAAGAGAGAATTTGAAATGAAGTTGGCCATAGAGGCAAAAACTCATAATAAAAACTTTTTAAAATATATCCGAAGCAAGAAACCTGTGAGGGAGTCGTTTGGACCATTAGATGACCAAGGGGTTAAAGGGGCTCTTAGAGAAGATAAGACCATTGCAGAAAGACTAAATGAATTCATTGCTTCCGTGTTTACTAATGAGGATGTTGGGGAGATACCAGTTCCGGAGATGGTTTTCAGCGGTGATGAGTCAGACGAACTGAACGAAATCACTGTGACCCTGGAAGATGTAGTAGGCCAGTTTGACAAACTAAAGAGTAGCAAAACACCTGGACCGGAAGGAAGGAAAGAAGTAAAAAATGAAATTTCTGATCTATTAGTTAAAATTTGTAACCTATCATTAAAATCATCCATTGTACCTGAAGACTGGAGGGTGGCCAATGTAATCCCAATATTTAAAAAAGGCTCCAGGGGCAATCCAGGTAACTATAGATCAGTGAGCCTGACTTCAGTGCCGGGAAAAATAGTGGGAACTATTCTCAAGATCAAAATCGTAGAGCATATAGAAATACATGGTTTAATGGAGCACAGTCAACATGGATTTACCCAAGGGAAGTCTTGCCTAAGAAATCTGCTTCATTTTTTTGAAGGGGTTAATAAACATGTGGATAAAGGTGAACCAGTAGATGTAGTGTATTTGGATTTTCGGAAGGCGTTTGACAAAGTCCCTCATGAGAGGCTTCTAAGAAAACTAAAAAGTCAAGGATAGGAGGCAATGTCCTTTCGTGGATTACAAACTGGTTAAAAGACAGGAAACAGAGAGTAGGATTAAATGGTCAATTTTCTCAGTGGAAAAGGGGGAGTGCCTCAGGGATCTGTACTTGGACTGGTGCTTTTCAATATATATATATATATATATATATATATATAAATGATCTGGAAAGGAATACGACAGGTGAGGTTATCAAATTTGCAGATGATACAAAATTATTCAGAGTACCGTAGTTAAATCACAAGCGGATTGTGATACATTACAGGAGGACCTTGCAAGACTGAAAGATTGGGCATCCAAATGCTATAGTTACACAATGTTAGGTTCCATATTAGGTGTTACCACCCAAGAAAGAGATCTAGGCGTCACAGTGGTAAACACATTGAAATCATCGGTTCAGTGTGCTGTGACAGTCAAAAAAGCAAACAGAATGTTGGGAATTATTAGAAAGGGAATGGTGAATAAAACGGAAAATGTCATAATGCCTCTGTATCGCTCCATGGTGAGACTGCACCTTGAATATTGGGTACAATTTTGATTAAATATATAATAGAACTGTCCTGGGTCTACCACAGGTATTATCACTGATAAGTATTACAAACACGGGTATACAATTTTGGTTGCCACATCTCAAAAAAGATATAGTTGCGATGGAGAAGGTACAGAGAAGGGCAACCAAAATGATAAGGGGGATGAAACAGCTCCCCTATGAGGAAAGGCTGAAGAGGTTAGGGCTGTTCAGCTTGAAGAAGAGATGGCTGAGGGGGGATATGATAGAGGTCTTTAAGATCATGAGAGGTCTTGAATGAGTAGATGTGAATCGATTATTTACACTTTCGAATAATAGAAGGAATAGGGGGCATTCCATGAAGTTAGCAAGTAGCACATTTAAGACTAATCGAGAAAATTCTTTTTCACTCAACACACAATAAAGCTCTGGAATTAGTTGCCAGAGGATGTGGTTAGTGCAGTTAGGGCCTCATTTTCCGATATTGCATTGGATACCAAAAAGGGGTGTACCTTATGCTAATACGCATGTGTATTGCAAATTGCAATATGGCCCGGATTTAGGCGAGCAGGGCCCTGCGCGCCGGTGCGCCTATGTTCAATAGGCCTACCGGCGCGCGCAGACCCCGGGACTCGCGTAAGTCCCGGGGTTTTCCGAGGGGGGCATGTCAGGGCGTGTCGGGGGCGGGCCCGATCCGCGCGGCGTTTTTGGGGCGGGATGTAGCGTTTCGGGGGCGGGCCCGAGGGCATGGTTACGGCCCGGGGCGGTCCGGGGGCATGGCCGTGCCCTCCGGACCCGCCCCCAGGTCGCGTTCCGGCGCGCTAGCGGCCCGCTGGCGCGCGGGGATTTACGTCTCCCTCCGGGAGGCGTAAATCCCCCGACAAAGGTAAGGGGGGGGGGTTTAGACAGGGCCGGGCGGGTGGGTTAGGTAGGGGAAGGGAGGGGAAGGTGAGGGGAGGGCAATAGAAAGTTCCCTCCGAGGCCGCTCCGATTTCGGAGCGGCCTCGGAGGGAACGGAGGTAGGCTGCGCGGCTCGGCGCGCGCCGGCTATACGGAATCGATAGCCTTGCGCGCGCTGATCCTGGATTTTAGCGGATACGCGCGGCTACGCGCGTATCTACTAAAATCCAGCGTACTTTTGTTGGCGCCTGATGCGCCAACAAAAGTACGCCAAATCGCGCTATTTGAAAATCTACCCCAATGTTTGTGAGAGAGAGAGAGAGAAAGACTTGCTATAGTGCCACCTCCCTAGACAGGTATTTGTATCCCTATGGGATGCCCACCTAGTAACTCAAGGTGAGGGTTAAGTATTAGTGTAGGGGGTTAGGGCCACTTTCACATTCAACGTGAGATGTACGAACAGAACAGTGGTCTCTTGTGAAGATTTGCTGGCCTTCGGAGTGAGGAAACTCACTCCAAGATGAGATTTGGGCAATGTTCTCTCCACCTAGCTTGTTGTTACCCAGTTAGAGAGTCCATCAAGCTAGGTGGAGAGAACATTGCACAAATATCTCTCTCTCTCTCTCTCTCCTGAAACAGGCCTGTCCGGAAACATCGTGAACTGCGATAAACCTTTACCGGCCTCTAGCGCACAACGTAACGCAAATGAAAGAGGTGTAGTTATTGGCCGCGTTAGGAGCCGCGCTAACCCTGCGGCTGTTTCGCGGCACACGATAAATTCTCCCTACTTTACATTTGCTCCGCCCCAACTCCACCCCCTGAATACAAAATTAGTAGCTGGGTTCAAAAAAGGTTTGGATAAGTTCTTGGAGGAGAAGTCCATTAACGGCTATTAATCAAGTTTACTTAGGGGCGGATTTTCAGAGCCCTGCTCACCTAAATCCGCCCAAAACCGGGCGGATTTAGGCGAGCAGGGCTCTGCGCGCCGGTGAGCCTATTTTACATAGGCCTACCGGCGCGCGCAGAGCCCCGGGACTCGCGTAAGTCCCAGGGTTCTCCGAGGGGGGCGTGTCGGGGGCGGGCCCGGCCGTCGCTGCGTTTCGGGGGCGTGTCGGCAGCATTTTGGGGGCGGGTACGGGGCGTGGCTACGGCCCGGGGTGGTCCGGGGGCGTGGCCGCGCCCTCCGTACCCGCCCCCAGGTCGCGGTCCGACGCGCAAGAGGCCCGCTGGCGCGCGGGGATTTACTTCTCCCTCCGGGAGGCGTAAATCCCCGGAGAAAGGTAAGGGGGGGGTGTAGACAGGGCCGGGCGGGTGGGTTAGATAGAGGAAGGGAGGGGAAGATGAGGGGAGGGCGTTAGAGGATTCTCTCCAAGGCCGCTCCGATTTCGGAGCGGCCTTGGAGGGAACGGGGGTAGGCAGCGCGGCTCGGCGTGCGCCGGCTATACAGAATTCATAGCCTTGCGCGCACCGATCCAGGATTTTAAGGGTAGATTTTCAAACAGCGCGATTTGGCCTACTTTTGCTTGCGTATCAGGCGCAAGCAAAAGTATGCTGGATTTTAGTAGATACGCGCGGAGCCGCGCATATCCGCTAAAATCCGGGATCGGCGCGCGCAAGGCTATGGATTCTGTATCGGAGCGGCCTCGGAGGGAACTTTCCTTTGCCCTCCCCTCACCTTCCCCTCCCTTCCCCTACCTAACCCACCCGCCCGGCCCTGTCTAAACCCCATCCTTACCTTTGTCGGGGGATTTACGCCTCCCAGAGGGAGGCGTAAATCCCCGCGCGCCAGCGGGCCACTAGCGCGCCGGGACGCAACCTGGGGGCGGGTACGGAGGGCGCGGCCACGCCCCCGGACCGCCCTGGGCCGTAACCACGCCCCGTACCCGCCCCCAAAACGCTGCCGACACGCCCCAGACACGTCCCCCTCGGAGAACCCTGGGACTTACGCGAGTCCCGGGGCTCTGCGCGCGCCGGTAGGCCTATGTAAAATAGGCTCACTGGCGCGCAGGGCCCTGCTCGCCTAAATCCGCCCGGATTTGGGTGGATTTAGGCAAGCAGGGCTCTTAAAATCTGCCCCTTAGTGGATACGCGCGGCTCCGCGCGTATCTACTAAAATCCAGCGTACTTTTGCTGGCGCCTGATGCGCCAGCAAAAGTACGCCTATTTGCGTTTTTTGAAAATCTACCCCTTAGGGAATAGCCACTGCTATTAATTGCATCAGTAGCATGGGATCTTCTTAGTGTATGGGTAATTGCCAGGTTCTTTTGGCCTGGTTTGGCTTCTTTTGGAAACAGGATGCTGGGCTTGGTGGACCCTTGATCTGACCCAGCATGGCAATTTCTTATGTTCTTAAGTTATTCATCTAACTTAAGTGGATAAGTTATCTTTCTAAGACTGAAGATTGTTACTTAGCACAAATCTACGCCCGCACGTAGTTTTTAAAATCTGGCCCATAATTTTCTGTTTTATAAGTTTTTAGCCACCAAAGTGTTATTTTTTTCATTTTATTTCTCAATTTTTTAAATATTTTCCAAGAGGTGGGCCACAGCCTTTTATCATTTTTATACTTTTTTATTATTTTATTATTTTTTATTTTTTCACAAAACTGATTATATAGGGGTAGATTTTCAGAGGGGTACGCGTGTAAGATACGCACGTACCCCCCGAAAACCTACCCCAACCCCCCCCTGCGTGCGCCGAGCCTGTTTTGCATAGGCTCGGCAGCGCGCGCAAGTCCCGGGGCTTGCATGGAGGGGCATGTCGGGGGCGTTTCGGGGCGTGTCACGAGTGACGCGGCGATTCGGGGGTGGCACCGCGAGCATGGTTTCAGCCCTGGGGCGTCCTGGGGCGTGACCGCGGCCTCCACACCAGCCCCCGGACCAGAACATGGAGCGCGGCAGCCGGCCCGACGCACGCAAAGTTACGCCTTCTTCTGGGGAGGCAGATTTTATAAATCTGCGCAAACACGTACTTTTGTTCGCGCACCAGGCGCAAACAAGAGTATGCGGGATTTCAATAAATACACGCGTAGCCGCACGTATCCATTAAAATCCGGGATCGGCGCGCACAAGGCTGCCCAAAATCGGCAGCCTGCATGCACCGAGCCGCGCAGCCTGCCTCCGTTCCCTCCCCTCACCTTCCCCTACCTAACCCACCCCCCCGGCCCGATCTAACCCCCCCCTAACTTTGCGCGTGCCGGGCTGGCTGCCGCGCGCCATGTTCCGGTCTGGGGCTGGTCCGGAGGCCGCGGCCACACCCCCGGAACGCCCCCAGGCCGAAACCACGCCTGCAGCGCCGCCCCCGAAACACCACGTCACTCCCAGCACGGCCCCGACACGCCCCCCGACACGCCCCTCCATGCAAGCCCCTAGACTTACGCGCATCCCGGAGCTTGCGCGCGCCACCGAGCCTATGCAAAATAGGCTCGGTGCGCGCAGGGGGGGTTTGGGGTAGGTTTTCGGGGGCTACGCGTGTATCTTACGTGCGTACCCCTTTTAAAATCTACCCCAGCAGGTGTAACTTTGCCGACAAAGGTAGGGGGGAGGTTTAGATAGGGCCGGGGGGGGGGGGTTAGGTAGGGAAAGGGAGGGGAAGGTGGGGGGAGGGCGAAGGAAAGTTCCCTCCAAGGCCGCTCTGATTTCTGGTAATAACCAGAAAAAATTGAGAACCGACCAAGGAGTAAAATAAAACATTAAAAGGAATTTCAAAAGTTGGTTAAAACTGATATAAAATAAAAACTATAAAAATAATGAAATATTTAAAAAAAAGGGGGGGGGAGTTTATAAATTCCTAAAATATTAAAATAAAAGAAAGACAAATTAAAAAGCCGAAAAAAAATTGTTAATAGTTAAAAAATCAATAAAATACATATAAAATAAACAGCGGCCTCAGAGGGAACGGAGGCAGGCGGCACGCGCAGGCTGCCGATTTTGGGCAGCCTTGCGCTCGCCAACCCCCGGATTTTAATGGATACGCGCAGCTACGCGTATCTATTGAAATCCCGCATACTCTTCTTCGTGCCTGGTGCGTGAACAAAAGTATGCGTGTGCGCAGATTTTTAAAATCTGCCTCATGTTTTTTAATGTTTATCTATTGATTATCTATGCTTTTATATTTTTATTCATTAGTCTCCTATTTTTCTTTTTTTAATACTTGTAGTAATAATCATTTTATTATTCATTCTTCACTTTTTAATATTGGGTTGGAATAATGCATGTCTTTTAGCAATTATAAATGGGAATTGTTTGACCACCTTTTTTCCTCTTTTATTAATGATCATCATATCATTATATTATGTGGCTTATTTTTCTTATTATTAATTTGATTTTAATCTGATTGTTTATTTTATATGTATTTTATTGATTTTTTAACTATTAACAATTTTTTTCGGCTTTTTAATTTGTCTTTCTTTTATTTTAATATTTTAGGAATTTTTAAACTCCCCCCCCCCCCTTTTTTTTTTAAATATTTCATTATTTTTATAGTTTTTATTTTATATCAGTTTTAACCAACTTTTGAAATTCCTTTTAATGTTTTATTTTACTCCTTGGTCGGTTCTCAATTTTTTCTGGTTATTACCCATTTTTATTCATTCTTTCAAACTAATATTTTACATTCGCGATGAGTGTGGCAACAGCACATGCTGTTAGTCCCACCCTAATAATGAGGTCTGAGTTTTGGTGATATAGAACAACCAGTTGAATGTACATAGTTTGTATTCAATTTTTAAAAGTTGTTCCGATTTGACTTACACTAGGCGCACCATGTTAAATGCACAGGTTGGGTTTAGAACTCCTGCATTGTCGCGTGAATTAGCTCATTTCACAATAAATTATAATTAATGGCTCTGTTTTGAATTTTTTTGAGGAGCATGGGTTTTTAGCGGTTTATGTTATTTATTAGCCACACTATCGGACACCATTATCTTCAATCTCGAAAAAGGCCAACCTTGTCTCCTCGCACTTCTGGATCTTTCCTCAGCTTTCGACACCGTGAACCACCCTAACCTACTACAACAACTGACAAACATCGGCATCACTGGAGCAGCTTTTAACTGGTTTAAATCCTTCTTAGAGAACAGATCATACAAAGTTAAGATAAACAATAAGGAATCTCACCCCATCCAAGCCAAGATGGGGGTACCACAAGGATCATCACTCTCCCCCACCCTCTTCAACATTTACCTTCTCCCTCTCTGTCATCTGCTTACTAACCTCAAACTCACCCATTTCCTATACGTGGATGACTTACAAATTCTCATCCCTATCACAGAGACCATACACAAAACCATGGACTACTGGAAAAAATGCCTCTCATCCATCAACGATCTTCTAACCAGCCTCAACCTCGTGCTAAACACCAAAAAAACGGAAATCCTCATAATAGCACCGGATAAATCTGCCCCGCCAACATCCAGCAACCCTCCAGACGCCTCAGGATACTCCACCGCACCTCAAGTCAGAGATCTGGGAGTACTACTAGACAACAGACTCAGCCTCAACAAATTCATAAATAACACTACAAAAGAATGCTTCTTTAAATTACAAGTGCTGAAGAAACTAAAGCCCCTTCTACTCTATAGGGATTTCCGCACAGTACTCCAGGCCATCATTCTCACTAAATTAGATTACTGTAATTCACTCCTGCAGGGCCTTCCAGCATACACTACCAAACCACTCCAGATGGTACTGAATGCCACTACAAGAATCCTTACCAATGCCAAAAAAAGGGACCATATCACCCCGATCCTCCAACATCTCCACTGGCTTCCCATCAAATATAGGATTCAGTTCAAGACCTGCATGATGATTCACAAGGCACTTCATAACATCTCCCCACTCAACTTAACTTTCCAGCTTCAACTACACTCTTCTAACAAACCAACCAGAAGGGCATACCAGAATAGAATGATCACACAACCTGCAAAATCTACCCTGAGGAAACGTGCTCTATCCACAGCGGGCCCGTCTCTCTGGAACTCACTACCACCGGACCTCCGCCTTGAATCATGCCACACTACTTTCAAGGCGAAACTCAAGACTTGGCTCTTCCATCAAGCTTTCCCAGAGAGCTAAAAGCAAGAAGAACAAACATCTAGCCTAGTCTTGCAGCAATAATGTAATGTAATGTTCATCTTGCTTCAGTTATATGTTCCAAGTTATTTTCTAAGTTGATCTCAGTTGTTTCAAATTAGATTGTACTTTATTATAGATTATCCGTTCACTTTATTCGATATGTTCCATGTTCCATGTATGTTCCATGTAAACCGCCTTCCCGGCGATAGTTATCTCTGTTAATTGTGAACCGGAGTGATATGTATTGTATACAGGAACTTCCGGTATATAAAAACCAAAAATAAATAAATAAATAAATATATGCCTCATTTTAGTGTTTTTATTCATTTTTTCTTTTAAATATATTTATATAGGGGCGGATTTTCAGAGCCCTGCTCGCCTAAATCCGCCCAAAACCGGGCGGATTTAGGCGAGCAGGGCCATGTGCGCCGGTAAGCCTATTTTACATAGGCCTACCGGAGCGCGCAGAGCCCCGGGACTCACGTAAGTCCCGTGGTTCTCCGAGGGGGGCATGTTGGGGGCGTGTCGGGGGCGGTCCCGGTCGTCGCGGCATTTTCGGGGCGTGTCGGCAGCGTTTTGGGGGCGGGTACGGGGCGTGGCTATGGCCCGGGGCGGTCCGGGGGCGTGGCCGCGCCCTCCGTACCCGCCCCCAGGTCGCGGCCCGGCGCGCAGGAGGCCCGACAAAGGTAAGGTGGGGGCTTAGACAGGGCTGGGTGGGTGGGTTAGGTAGGGGAAGGGAGGGGAAGGTGAGGGGAGGGCAAAAGGAAGTTCCCTCCGAGGCCGCTCCGATTTCGGAGCGGCCTCGGAGGGAACGGGTGTAGGCTGCGCGGCTCGGCGCGCGCCGGCTATACAAAATCGATAGCCTTGCGCGCGCCGATCCAGGTTTTTAGCAGATACGCGCGGCTCCGCGCGTATCTACTAAAATCCAGCGTACTTTTGTTTGCGCCTGGAGCGCAAACAAAAGTAGGCCTATTCGCGGAGTATGAAAATCCGCCCCATATTTTTTAAATGGTTTATCATTTTATAATTAGTTTTTTCCGTTTTAACATTTTTATTCTTTGCTATATTTTAAAGTTTTTAAGAATCGGCTCTTATTATATTTTTAATTCTTTCCCTGTTGCTGTCACATATGGGTACTTAATGAGTCCTTTGATAGACATCGATTTTGGCGCGGTTTTTGCGATTTAAATCCCTGACTCAGACCCTACACTTACTTATACGATTTGAGCGGAGAATGTACATGCTGGTCCGATATACCTAAAAAGTAAGTTACAAATCACATGATTTTTGAGATTTAGAATGTTCTGTATATTTTTTTTAAAATGCAGGTCGAACAGTTCTTTAGTAACCGGTTCACGCTTAGTCGGTGCACTGCCGCGAGATAAGGCTTATAACATAACTTCTTTATTTGGTTTAATAAAAAGTTGGTACCATTTGATGGACAGTAGATTCACCGCAGTCAGCATACACGGGCGGATTTTAAAAGCCCTGCTTGCGTAAATCCGCCCGGATTTACACGAGCAGGGCCTTGCGTGCCGGCGCGCCTATTTTGCATAGGCCATCGGCGCGCGCAGAGCCCCGGGACGCGCGTAGGTCCCGGGGTTTTTTGAAGGGGGCGTGTCGGGGGTGTGTCGAGGAGCGGGACCGGATGACGCGGCGTTTCGGGGGCGGGGTGCGGTGTTTCGGGGGGCGGGACTGGGGGCGTGGCGCCGGCCCGGGGGCGTGGTCCAGGCCTCCGGACTAGCCCCGGGTCGGAAGACGGCGCGCCAGCAGTCCGCTGGCGCACGTAGATTTACGTCTGCTTCTCGCAGGCGTAAATCTAGGGACAAAGGTAAGGGGGGGTTTAGATAGGGCCGGGAGGTGTGGGTTAGGTAGGGGAAGGGAGGGGAAGGTGAGGGGAGGGGAGGGCGAAATGGAGGCAGGCTGCGCGGCTCAGCGTGCACCGGCTGCCCAAAATCGGCAGCCTTGCGCGCGCCAATCCAGGATTTTAGAGGATACGCACGGCTATGCGCGTATCTTATAAAATCCAGCGTACTTTTGTTTGCGCCTGCTGCACAAACAAAAGTACGCGATCGCGCTTTTTTAAAAAATCTACCCCACAGTTTTTATTGCTAGTGCTGAGCTCCTACATTGCCGTCAGAATTAGCTTAGTTAGAATTAATATTTTTTAAAGCTTTTTTTTTTTTAATTGAATTATTAAATCGAATACATCGAAATAACATAAGAAATCCAAAGAAAATACAACATAACTTACATTTGGAAAAATTCATCAATTCAGGATTTTAAAGCTATTTTTAATCTAGTTCCAAGTTCCCCTGAGGAGCGGGTTTTAGTGTTCTTTTATTTGTATTATAATTTTTAACTCCAATTTTTTTTCTTTTTTTTTTTTTATTATTTATTTATGCAATTTTTACAATTATTCAAGAAAATCTTGTACAGAATCAGGGAAAACAATATATCTTAGTCGGTACTTATTACAGCAGTATCGTCTAAATTTAACCGAAAGGAATAAAGAAAAAGAGACAAATCTCTTCTTATTTGTTTCACTGAAGAGATCCACAATAGGGAGGGCGGATCTTAACTCCAATTTTTAATTCTTTATTTTTTATGCACACGTTTACAGACCATCAGAGAATTAATGATTTGAGAATTACTCATACACATTAAAGACTGATTACATACAGGTAAAATCATATACTGACATTCATTTTCATTTCTTTTTGCTTGTTCCATTACTCACCACTCCAGTTGCAAGTGTGCACAAAAAATCTTTCATTTTATATGTTACCACTTTATGGGGTAGACTTTATAAAAGTACGCCCGCGCGTACTTTTGTTTGCGCACCAGGCACGCGCAGCCTGCCTCCATTCCCTCCGAGGCTGCTCCCCTCCCTTCCCCTACCTAACCCACCCCCCCCCAGCCCTATCTTAGGCCCCCCCTACCTTTGTTTTAAAAGTTACGCCTGCCTAACTAGCGTGTGATTCCCTGGCGCGTAGCCGTGCATATCTTATAAAATCCGGGGTCGGCGCATGCAAGGCTGCGCAAAATCGGCAGCCTGCGCACACCGAGCCGCGCAGCCTGCCTCCATTGCCCCCGAGGCCGGCCGAAATCGGAGCGGCCTCGGAGGGAACTTTCCTTCTGCGTCCTGCCACCTTCCCCTATCTACCCCACCCCCCAGCCCTACCTAAATCCCCCCCCTACCTTTGTTGTGCACGTTACGCCTGCTTGTGCACGTTACGCCTGCTTGAAGCGCAAGGCGTAACTTGCGCGTGCCGCCTTGGCATCCCCCGGCACAAGCCGCAGTGCCGGGGGACTCGGGACCGCCCTCCCGGCCCGCCCCCGAACAGTCACCACACCCCCAGACCCGCCCCTGACCCCGGACACACCCCCAGACATGCCCTTCCTGCCCCATTTACGAAGCAAAATAGGTGCGCCGACGGGCGAATGCCCTGCGCGTGTAAATCCGGCAGGATTTACCCGTGCAGGGCTTTTAAAATCTAGCCCAAAGTGAATAGTCATTGAAATCATCTTACATGGTCTGCTTGCTGATGCAGAGCTTTTAAAGAGTACAAGCAACAAATCTCCAAAGGTCAAACTGCAATACAAAACTTCTAAAGACTCAACCACAGCTGAAGTTTCGCTTAAATAGGCTTCATCAGGAGCCCAACTTGTCAGTCTTCAATTGGACAAATAGCGTCTCCCATAGTAATGCAGTATATAACCAACTCGGAACAGCAATGTCTCCAATTTCTTTCAACGCTATTTGTCCGATTGAAGATTGACAAGTTGGGCTCCTGATGAAGCTTATTTAAGCAAAACTTCGGCCGTGGTTGAGCCTTTAGAAATTTTGTATTGCAGTTTGACCTTTGGAGATTTGTTGCTTGTACTCTTTAAAAGCTCTGCATCAGCAAGCAGACCATGTAAAGATGATTTCAATGACTATTCACTTTATACTTAAGGGAATGATTTCTATATAAGTCCTATAAAGACTCTGGTTTACTTTGCATTTGAGAAAGAGTTCCCTATACAAGTTCTACAAAGAATCTGTCTAAAACCGCAAATGATTGAGAAGACCGGGCAATCTCTTTCAAAGTCAGAAATTTGCCGTCTGGCTTGCTGATGCGGTTTTATTAAGAAAAACTATTCCTTATATTGTATATTATTAGCTCATAGGTAAACAATCTAATTAAAATATATTTTTTTGATCCCCCATTTTTTTTGCTGTTGTGATTTGAGCCAGAGGTGAGTCTCTGTGCTGTAAAACTTTAGGTGTTTTCCTTAAGGTGCAAAGGTTCCTATATTTCAGGCTATTTTAGTACATTCCGGGAGAGTGGCATCAACCGTTTGTCCCAACAAAGATTCAAGAGACAACTGTGGCCCTGCATCCCACAGGGACACACTAATTGGCCTGAACAGAAGTCACGTTGTCGTGACATAGCTGTCCAGAGGTGTTCCCAGGTTCCGAGCTTAGAATAGGAGGGGGGGGGGGGGTGGTCCACTGCCAGGTATGCTCCCAGAGGCTTCAAGAGGACTCTTGCCGGGAGGAGGGAAAAGGAGGCTGTGACCCTGGCAGGGAGGCTATGGGGTTGCTCCCGTCTGCCCAAGCGGGACCCCGAGGCTCGTGGCTGACTAAGGGCGGGAACGCCTCACTGCTCCCATACACGCGCTCCGTGGAGGGTGTGTGCCACTGCCTGAAAATAAAAACCTACATGTGTAAGGTTAGCGAAGGCTGGGGTCCACCGTGAACCTTGCAAAGCACGTCCGCTATTGCCCATCTCCAGATGAAATTGTCCATCGTATCCGTGGCTTCAGCATGTGCATACTCAGCCCTCACACTGGCCCGTACCACACATCGAAAAAAGGCTACGCAGTCTTCCGGAGTGCCACCATCCAACGCCACGGTCCTGGTCTTATATATGACGTATTTTGCGGTGGCTATGATGTAGCTGATAAGGTTGTCCCTGGCCCTCAGTCTCTTGTTCCTCGATGTGGTGCGGTCGTAAAGAAAAAGGTGAGGGCTGAATTGCAGCCAAAAGCGCAAGAGGAGGGTCTTCAGCTCTGCGAGGAAGGATGTTAGCCAGGGACATCGTAAGAAAATGTGCTCCAGCGTGTCTTCGTCCCCACAGAACTCGCACCCTCCTCCTGAACCCCTGATGTGCATCAGCAGGCTGCCTGTTGCGACGGCCCCATGGGAGATGTGCCAGCTCAAATCCCCGGTGGGCTTCGGAATCAGTTCCGAATAGAACTGTTCCCACCGGGGTTTTTGCGCACTGCCCAATACCCTCCGCCAGGGTGTATCTGGGCGGCTTGAGAGGGTATACTGGTGCACCCGGTGGTGTTCCAGATCAGTTAGGGCCATCTTCGGGGCGTCCAGAAAAGGCACCCGCTGTAGCGCATCCAGCCTGCTTAGGCTGTGGGGAGGGGGACAGGGAGGTCGAGGGGGACAGGGAGATCGAGGGGGTCCTTGTGGAAGCGGGGGGCCGATGGTCAGGTCCGGGAGAACAGGGGTGGGGTGGGTAGGGGTGGGGACTCCCGGCCTGAAGGACCCCCTCGGACGGGCTGGAGGGGCCGGCGGGTAAAAAGGCCCTCTATCTCCCTGAGCAGTTGACCGGCTACATACAGGTGCCCCATACCCATACGCCGGGCCAGCGCTTCTGGGGAAACCCAACATCGCCGGTCTGTGCTCAGGAGATCTCCAACCCGTGTGGTCCCGGACTCTATGAGCCATCGGCGCACCTGAGGGGACTCCAGGGCATTCACAACCAGAGCGGGGTTGTGAATAAGGGGCTCTTCTGGAGTATTCAAACTCAGGGGCGCTGAGGGATCTCGTGTTCCAGAGACCAGGCTTTGAAAATGTCTTGGTAGAAGACCGGCAGCAACAGGAAGTCATGTGCATACACTTCCCTGTCGATCACCAACAGCTGCCAGTCGTACCGCAACCCGCCCACTTGCTGGAGGAAAAAAGCCCCCACTCGGAGGCGGGTCTGTGTACAGGAATCTCTGCAAGGCCTGGAGCCGCCGGGTGTGGACTTTACATCTTATGTCCACCACCCCCTGCCCCCCGTCCTTGAGGGGGAGCCCCAGGACACCTGCGGACCCCAGTGCCTCCTCCCGACCCAGAAGAAGTCCAGCAACTTCCTCTGGGTCCGGGAGTTGAACTCCGAGGGCGGCCTCAGGGCGGCCAGCCAGTGCCACAGCATGCTGGACACCAGCTAGTTCACCACCATGACCGTCCCTCGGAAGGACATGACCTGGACGAGACCCTTCCACGCCCCCAGGCGGACTGCAACCTTTTCCTCCAACTCCTTCCAGTTCACCGGCACTGCAGACTTCGCAGCAGTAAGGTGGACACCCAGATATTTCAGGTCCCCCTGCCCCAAGAAAAATTATCAATCTAGCTAGGGGGTGCGTCCCCACATTGCGGTCCTACCCAAAGTCTGGAGCTTTTGGCCCAGTTGATTCGGGCTGAGGATGCGGATGAATAAACCCACTGGCAGGCTCGCACCCTCTCCAAATCAAGTGGGTCCTGGACCATGAGGAGTACATCGTCAGCATATGCCGACAGGGTGATCCGCATCTCCGGCGCCGCAGCACCAAGCCAACGAGCTGCCTGCGCAGAAGACACAGAAACGGCTCGATTGCCAGGGCGTAGAGCTGTCCGGAGAGGAGCACCCCTGACGTACTCCTCGACCGAATGCCAGAGGCGCCGTCAAGGACCAGTTGACCTTAACAAGGCAGTCCGCAGAAGAATACAGGACTTGGAGAAGACCCATGAAACGGGGGCCGAATCCGAATGCCTGAAGGGTTCCCATGAGGTATGTGTGATCCACCCTGTCAAAGGCCTTTTCCTGATCAAGGGACAAAAAACCTACTGACAGACCAGCCCTACAGCAAAAATGAAGAAGGTCCCGGACCAAGAAAACGTTGTCAAAGATGGTCCGGCCTGGGACAGTGTAGGACTGATCGGGGTGGATCACACCTGCCAGCACAGACCCCAGCCACTGCGACATTGCTTTGGCACCTATCTTATAGTCTGTGCATAGCAGGGAGACCGGTGTTATTATTTGTGATAATTGTGGGTGGATTCTTGGGCCGGTGGCAGATGGCCACGCCCATGGGGGAAGATCCCGAGAGGGCCCACCGGTCAGGCTCAGAGTTGGGAGACAGACACACACTAGTTCTTTTATTAAACTGTTTTAGAGAACCACCAGAAGTGGCAGTAGTGAGCTGGAAGAGCCCGGCTGGGCTGTAGTCCCTCAGGTACTGGATCAGCGATCCCAGGATGGCTGAGCTGTAGAGAAACTGAGATAGTGAGTATGCAGAGTTCAGGAACAGAACCTTGATGGTAACACTCACACTGTAGTCTCTTGGAACAGCCCAGGAGCTGGAATGAAGTAGGCCCTCGAGGAGCAAGTTCCTGGTTCCAGGGAAAGGTCTGAGAGAAAGATGGTAACTCACTGGTATTGTAGGCAGCGGTGACTTCCTGGCAGAAGTTGTATTCGGTAGCAGGTCCGGGAACGTGGGCCCTCGAGGAGCGAGTACCGGTTCCAGACTGCGACCTGAAAAGCAAGAGAGAGAGTGAGGCCCCCGAGGAGCGGGTACCCCTGGTAAAGTCCGAGGAGGCAGATTAGCAAGGTAAGCGGAGAGCAAATTCCATCCGCAGCGATACCTGGAAGCAGCTAGGTAGGAAACTGCTAACTCGATTAGCTAGCAAAACAAAGTCCTTAAATATCTGGTGATGATGACATCATCTCAGGGGGACGCCCCTGAGGTTCGCGCCACAGCTGGTACTTGAGTCGGGGCCACGCCTCGCGCACGCCCTTAGGCCTCAGGAGAACATGGCGGAAGGCAGCGTCTAGCCGGTCCGGGGACGCGGGAGGAGGTTGGCAAAATGACGCCGCGGCAGCCAAACTTCCATCAACCAAAGAGGGAGTCGCCAAAGAGGTAAGGTGGATGGAGTGGAGACGGCGTGCAGCGACGGTCGCAACAACCGGATGCCAATTCTGAATGCCGCGCGGGTTCCCACTCTTGGGCAAGAGGGTCAGCATTGCACGACGGCTGGAGAGAGGAAGGGCGCCGGTCTCCCAGGCTTCCTCTAGGACCCACAGGAGGTCAGGTCCTGGGAGGTCAAAAAAATGGGCGAAGAACTCTACGCTCAGTCCGTCGATGCCCGGTGTTTTATTGTTGGCCATCTGACCCAGCGCGGCAGAGAGGCCGGCCAGAGTGGAAATTGGTGCAATGTTTTTGTTGAAATTTCCCTGTGAGTGTTTAGTTAAGTATCAAGGTTTATCTTATGTCTTTTTTCATCCAAATCAGCTCACAGCTTTTTTGGTTGGGAAAAAATCAATACCTGGAAGTTCATCTCCTATTGATTAGGGAAATATGACATAAAGGTTCGTATAGTGATGATATATATCAACAGTGTTTAGTTTCCATTTTCTTTCAAATTTGCTTAGACAAAGAATTCCTGAGGTATAAAAACTTAGATCTCTGATTGTGGACTTTGAATTATGATACAAATAATGTATGTTATTATAGTTAAATTTTCCTGAGAAATATTGCTTATTTTGTATTTTGTTTTCAAACAAGAAGTGGTTTCTTGATTATAATTGTTTAAATTCAATAAAATATAAAATAAAAACGTCGGCTCGTATGACATAGTGAGGGCAAAGGCAGCGCCGGCGCCATTTTGAATATTGGCAATACGGCCCGCGTGCAGGAGGTCGCTCCCGGACCCCCGCTGGACTTTTGGCAAGTCTCGTGGGGGTCAGGAGGCCCCCCCAAGCTGGCCAAAAGTCCCTGGGGGTCCAGCGGGGGTCCGGGAGCGATCTCCTGCACTCGTGACGTCGGGAGCTAGGAACTAAAATGGCGCCGGCGCTACCTTTGCCCTGTCATATGATAAGGGCAAAGGGCCACCGGTGCCATTTCTATTAAAGCAGCCGTGGCCCGAGAGCGGGAGATTGCGCCGGGACACCCCCCCCCCCCCCCCCCCCACTGGACCCCAGGTAATTTAAAACATTTTGGGGGGTTCGGGAGGGTGAGGGATTTCTTTTAAAGAGTCAGGGTGGGTTTTAGGGTTGTTTTGGTGTGCCGGTTTTCCCGCCCTCCCCCTCCCCCAATTTACGATTTTTTGACGATAAATCGGAGGAATTGCTATTGTATCGCGGCTCTAACGATTTTTGATAATTTAAAATATATCTGACGACTGTTTTAAATCGTCAAAAAACGATTCACATCCCTAATAGCCACTGCTTATTACCAGCATTAGTAGCATGGGATCTACTTAATGTTTGGGTACTTGCCAGGAACTTGTATCCTGGATTGGCCACTGTTAGAAACAGGATGCTGTGCATGATGGATCCTCTGGCTGATCCAGTATGGCAATTTCTTATTTTCTTACATATGTAAAGTTTGAAAAGTAGTCTATTGGACAGCTCTAACCAAAATTCACAGGGAAGTGAGAGAAGGGGATGAAGTGATAGAGAAGGAGATTTTCAGGCAGAAGAAAAAAGGGCTAGAGAAGCATGGTCATAGTGAGCACAAGGAGAGAAAGAAAGATGTGCGATGATAGGAGAAACACATTCATGGAAAAGTGAGTAATGAACGGAGAAAAAAGAATAAATAAGAACATGAGAAGTGTCATGCTGGGTCAGACAAAACTACTGAATGGGCTGCTTCTGAGGACCATGGTGGTAACTAGCTGTAATCCACAGAGGTAAAAACACCTAGAGAATAATCGTTAATCTGTCTGGGCTTGCATTAAGGCTCTCATAAAACTGTGCATATAAAAATGCTTGCATATTTTAAAATTTGCACTGTGCTAACTGGGTCTCCAAGAGGCTTTTAATGTCATTCTTATTTGTTTTCTTCTTATTTTATACTTATGTACACACAGATTGCAAATACATGCAAGACATGATGTCTGGAGCCAACCCAAACCTGTCGCTGGTGACGGACTGCATGGAGCACGCTCTGACTGCAGTGCACCCCCGCACCCGCTACTCCCCCGGCTGGGACGCCAAACTCTTCTACATCCCTGTCTCCTACCTGCCAACAGTGCTGGCGGACTACCTGCTGACTCCAACACTGCCCAAGCTCACCAGGGTGTGACAGCTGTGCAGCATCAGAGAAGTGGCATTGCCATTGGGGATCACTGCTCTTGACCTTCTTCTGCAATAGAGATCTTCTCAGCTATGGAATGCGAGTTCTTTCTGCACATCTCATGGGATTAATGCTATACATTGTTGTTATATTCCTCTGCCCTGCAAGCCCTCTCCTAAATTCATCCCTTTTGGCTCTCCTCAGGACACTATCATGCATGGCTTTCACTTTACTCCTACTCATCCAACTCTCATTGGTGGTTCCTCATGTGCAGCCTCTCTTTTTATCCCTGCCCATTTGTCTCTCATCAGGGAGCCATCTGACAAATGCTTTTTCCATATCCCTCCTAGCCAGCTCCCATACATACTACTATAGAATAGTTTGTTTTCTGTAGAAGAATAATTTGGATTATGGTCTGACTGTGGTTAGGAATAGCTGACTTGGATAACTGTATCAATTCACTTTCACATTAAGGGATGTGGGTGCCAAGAAAATACTCTGGAGGATCAGGTTGATTATGATTTACAATATATCCACTTTTTGTTCTTGTGATCTGAGGACAAATAATGCCACAAAGTCTATTACTCAAATGGTAATAATGAAAACGATAAAAACAGCTTGTGTGCAAGCAGTCAAGGCTTTCTCCTTTTAACATAGAAATGACGGCAGAAAAAGACCAATTGGCCCAACTAGTCTGCCCAGCAAGCTTCCACACTTGTTTTCCCATACTTATCTGTTTCGTTATTTTCCCACACTTATCTGTTTCACCAACCAACAACTTCAGGGCCTTTATTGGTAACTGTTTGATTCAAATTTCCTGCCATCCCCTACCATTGATGCAGAGAGTAATGCTGGAGGTGCATCAAAGGTGAGCATAAGGCTTAATGGTTAAGGGTAGTAACCGCCGCATCAAGCAAGTTACCCTGATGCTTGGTTACCCAGACTGCACAGATCAATGCCTTGTTGAATAATGTCTGAATGTAAATCCTGTTTTTCTCACTTCCCCCTACTGTTGAAGCAGATAGCAATGCTGTAAATGCTTTCAAAGTGATATATCAGGCTTAATTGGTTTAGGGTATTAACCGCTGTAATAAGCAGCTACCCCCATTCTTATTTGTTTACCCAGATTGTGAAGTTCAGACCTTGTTGGTGGTTGCCTGAATGCTAATCCTCTTTTCCACATTTCCCCCTACCATAGAAGCGGAGAGCAATGCTGTATATGCATTCAAAGTGATGTATCTGGCTTAATTGATTTAGGGTAGTAATTGCCGTAATAAGCAAGCTACCCCCACGCTTATTTGTATACCCAGATTGTGAAGTTCCAACCTTTTTGCCATTGAAGCAGAGAGCAATGTTGGGGTTGCATTAACCGTGCAAGGGAATTTTTTGAGTAAGGGTAGTAATCACTAGGGATGTGAATCGTTTTTTGACGATTTAAAATATCGTCCGATATATTTTAAATCGTCAAAAATCGTTAGAGGCGATATACACTAGGAATTCCCCCGATTTATCGTCAAAAATCGTAAATCGAGGGAAGGGGGAGGGGAAGGGGGAGGGCGGGAAAACCGGCACACTAAAACAACCCTAAAACCCACCCCGACCCTTTAAAATAAATCCCCCACTCTCCCGAACCCCCCCCCCCAAATGTCTTAAATTACCTGGGGTCCAGTGGGGGGGTCCCGCTGTGATCTTCCACTCTCGGGCCACGGGTGACAGGGCAAAGGTAGCGCCAGCGCCATTTTGGTTCTTGTCCCCCGACGTCACGAGCACAGGAGATCGCTCCCGGACCCCCGCTGGACCCCCAGGGACTTTTGGCCAGCTTGGGGGGGGGCCTCCTGACCCCCACAAGACTTGCCAAAAGTCCAGCGGGGATCCGGAAGTGACCTCCTGCACTCGAATCGTATTTGCCGTATTGCAAAATGGCAAAGGTAGCGCCGGCGCCATTTCTATTAACGCACCCGTGGCCCGAGAGTGGAAGATCACAGCGGGACCCCCCCACTGGCCCCCAGGTAATTTAAGACATTTGGGGGGGGGGGTTTGGGAGGGTGGGGGATTTATTTTAAAGGGTCGGGGTGGGTTTTGGCGCTCTAACATACCTCATTGTTTTCCTAATGGAAGCGCTAGAGTGTCTGGATTTCAAGTAAATTATGACAAAACAGCTGTCTTAAACATTAATTTAGGTAAATATTCTCTGGCCTTAACGCAAGCTAATTTCCCATTCAGGTGAGCAAAGCATCCCTAATGTGCCTAGGAATACTAACTCTAGAGAAATAGTACCGGAAGCTAACTTCCTGGATTGATATGTGCATTGGATCGCAATTTGGAGTTGTGACCCTGCTATATAGTGTGCCGGTTTTCCCGCCCTCCCCCGATTTACGATTTACACGATTTAAAAAAAAACAAAACCGCGACGATCCGATTCCCTCCCCCTCCCCAGCCAAAATCGATCGTTAAGACGATCGATCACACGATTCACATTTCTAGTAATCACCAGGTAGTAGTCAACATTCCAGCAAGCCACCCCCGTGGCTCTACTCTTCATTCCCATCCTCTAGCCTTTATGGATCCACAGTGTTTATCCCATGCTGCTTTGAAGTCCTTCACAGTTTTAGTCTTCACCACTTCCTCCGGAAGGGCATTCCAGGCATCCACCACCCTCTCCGTGAAGAAATACTTCCTGACATTGGTTCTGAGTCTTCCTCCCTGGAGCTTCAAATCGTGACCCCTAGTTCTACTGATTTTTTTCCATTGTAAAAGGTTTGTTGACCATGAATCATTAAAACCTTTCAAGTATCTGAAAGTCTGTATCATATTATTTAAGTGCTTTTATTTACAGTGTTCAGCATCAGCATTTCACAGTTACAACATCACTTTCTTCAATACTGTTATCAAATACATATACATGCCAGCTATGTTTCTAGAGGTTGCCTTACCTTAATTCTTCATATACTTTATCATCACACTTCCAACAAACTCGGGCCAGCTATTCTCAGGGGCTGCTTAATCCCTCTGTACTCTCATAGCTTCATTTCTCAATCAAACACTCAGGTGAGCAATGTTACAGGAGCTGCCTTCTCCTGAAGTCCAGGGCCTCTCTAAGCTTCCTAAGCCCTGATTTTTATCCTCAGGGGTGGGATCCTCCCTGGGACTATAATCCCTTGCTACATTCAGCTTTAAAGTGGACTGGGCCAGATACCTGGAGCCAGTCCTTAAGGTGTTCTGTGGCCCTTGGATACCTGCCGCTATATCTAGCTGGTTATATTCACCCAAATATTCAGCTTAACTTAACTGGCTAGGTTTTCAGATCAATATTTGGCTAAGTCTAGCTGGTCAAAATTTAACTGGCTAAATTTAGTGCAGCTGAGGTTCTCCTGCTAAACTTAGCTGTCTAGTGCTAAAATCGAGCACTAACTGGCTAAGTCCTCTTTAAAAAAGAAATATTTTTTTAAAGCCAAGGGACAGATTAAATATTAAAAAATTACCTCACCACTCCTTCCCACACTCCTGATGCTCTTTCTTAAAAAAATAAGTGAGCCCCATGGCCAGCTTTAACCTCCCTCTCTCTCCTCCTTCAGAATATATAAAAAAAAGACTCTGGGGAAATACCTGGGTTTCCCTGCCTGCTCCAGTTCAAATAAAGATGTTGTGAGCATGAACCCTTAGGCCAAGGAGGAGTTGGCGCAACCAGTTGACAGAGCTGACTGTAGCAGAGTCCCAAGTGGAGCGTCACCTATACCAGCCCTCATTCCTTTTAGGTTAAACCCTCGGGTACCAGGGCCAGCAGGTCTTAGGGAAGGCCTCTGCTATCGAACTGGAAGTCCATGGAGACAATCGAGTAACAGGCCAGGATCCAGGGCAGGTAGCATTCAGGAGTGGTCAAGAGTCAGGCAGAGGTCAGTGGCAGGCAGAGTTCAGACGTGGGCATGAGTCAGGCAGTGGTCAGTGGCAGGCGGAGCTCAATCATAGAAGAGTGTCAAACCGAAGTCAAAGCTGAAGATCCATCCAAGGGAAATGGGACAGATAGGGAGGCAAGGAGCAGTACAGGAGGGCAGGAGAAGACACTGAAGAACTGAAGACTGACCACAGGACTCAGGAACAAAGACCAGGAACTTAGAAACAAAGACCAGGGATGCTGAGGCAACTTGCCCTACTAAACAGTAGTCGACCTATTGCAGAGGCAAAGAGGTGCTGCTAAGCTGGCCTTTAATAGGCCCTTGTTGGTGATGTCATCATAGGGCACCCTGGCATTTTCCAACCATGAGCCCTTTAAGAAGAACATCGTCGGGCACTCGCGCTTCTTAGGAGAGTCCAAAGGAAGTAGTGACATCAGAGGTAGGTTGAGCACGGCGGTCTGCCGCATGTCTGTTCAGGGACCTGCCCCAGTATTGGAAAATGTCACTTCGGCTTCGTGGCTGGAGGTAAGTGCAGTGGTCTGTGGACCGCCAAAAGCAACAAAAGGTAGAAATTTGGTGTGGGAGATTCCTTTCCCCCACTTTCCTGGCAGGATAGGAGAGCAGAGAAAGGGATCCCCAGGCCAGCCTTCTAACCTTATTTGAAAAGGATCAGGCAGAGAATCCCAGGGCTTTTCTTACAGCTTTCTTCTAAAATATATTATGATGGAGGATACTCTAACTGAAGGCTCACTTTTTTTTTTAAGAGATACCATCGTGGGAGTGGATGGGGACCCTCAGGCTCACTTTTTTGTCATGTAAGAAGGTACATTGGGAGAGTGGGGGGAAAGGAATGGGGACTGTGGGTTTTGGGTTGTTTTTTTTAATAGAAGCTGCATTGATAGGGTGGGGAGAAGGGGATAACACTGCCAGGCAATTTTTATTTTCTTGAGGAAAAGAGCTTGGCTAGCCAGATGTGCTGCAACAGCAGTCCTCTAGAGTTATCCAGCCAAGTTGGGTGACTAGCACTGGAAATCATTGCTAGCTACCTAATTTTGTGGATCCACTCTAACACTACCCTCAGGCCCACCCAGAATTTGTCCCCTAAATGTATCCACTTAATAAAATTTAGGGAAATAAATTTAGCTGGTTAGGCTGTCCAGTTTTCAAAGGCATTGATCTAGCCAGCTGGATCTCTTTAAATATTGACCCCCAATGTTTACAGGCACCAGTTATGCAGAATATAAACACAGTATAGTATGTGTGAGACTGATCACAGCACGAAAACCAAAGATCGCTGCAAACAGGGTATATGCTTTCTCTTATCTGTGAACAAATGAAAGTATAGGTTAACAAAAATAAAAAAAAAATAAGGTGATACATTTTGATTGAACTAACTTAATATATTTCTTTGCTATCTTTCCGGAGCTAATACTTCCTTCCTTGGGTCAGAATAGCATGAGCAAAAGATGTTACCAGAAAATAGAAGTGAATCATAAAAGCCATTCCAATGATAGTATGCGGGAGAAAGAGGTTCGAGGGAAGGGGGGGGGGGTCTGATGGGTGATCAAATGTTGACAGGCAGTATAAATTAATGACTTATAATGGGTTAATAAGCCCATGTTTTTGCTGAATGCTTACTTGTCGGTTCTGATCATTAAGAACATAAGAAATTGCCATGCTGGGTCAGACCAAGGGTCCATCAAGCCCAGCATCCTGTTTCCAACAGAGGCCAAACCAGGCCACAAGAACCTGGCAATGTCTTCTGGGTTGTTCTCAATTCTCCTTTTACTAATCCTGATGATAACTTCATAGATGCAATGCTCTGGATCTGAAAAGTGTTCTCCTCCCACTGAGGGGGTCACTTTGTTCTTCTCTGATCAATCGCCACAGAGAAAACCAAAGCCAGCACTCCTAATGGGGGAACAGATTGTGGAACCAGACCACTGCATCTTATGAACTTATCATCAGGGTTATTAAAGGAAATGTTAGACATCTGAAGTTAAAATGATCAGATACTTCAGAACCGACAAGAAAGCGTTCAACAGAGATCTGGGTTTCTTACCCATCCCTTATCGTTCTGCCAGACCAGTTTACGCAAATGGGTTATGTCCTCTGGCCAGCAAATGGAGGCAGAGATCAAAAGCTCGACGCTGACATCATCCCCCATATAAGGGTCTGGTGCTGCCTTAGCTCTTCAGTAGTTTCCTCTGCCTCAGCAGATGCGCAGATGTAATGATCAGTGCTGCAGCTACACAGAGCTAACAAGGAAAAGTGGCTCCAGGGCCACGGCCTTCCTAAGGTCGCTTTCCCTAGGATAGCCAGGGCCGAGAGGGGCCCCGCCTGGGATGACAGTCTGGTAACACTGGAGAAGGGCTGATTTTTCCCTTCTCCAGTGCAAATAGGAGAGTTGGTTCACCGGGGGACTCATGGAGCTTATTCACTGAAAACAGGAGGGCTGCATTGATGGCTGCCTTTCCTTCCCCTCCCGTGGAACCTGCTCGGTGGAGTTTGAGTTCCAGTGCCCAGGAGCAAGCTCTGGAGGGGAGTTCCCCAGTGGCTTTAGTGGCAGAAGTGGCAGATGCTCCCAAGGCGCCAGGTCAGACATGGCTCTGGTTTCCCTGGTGGAGCTGGGTGACAGGATCAACTATGGCACTGTTTCCCTGGTAAGGCAGGAGCCGAAGGTGGATAAAGTCTACACAAATCCTGTAGCTGCTCCTGTGACCGGGTGCAAGTCACTTCACCCTTGTATTAGCATACCATAAGCAAGGCTGGGTGAGCTCCCCAGTTCATGCTGGAGCCCTGTAGGGAGACAACTGGGTCAGTGCTGGTTGCTCAACCAATCCCAGTGAACCAGAGGGCCTCAGCAAAGTGCAGGGCGGTGGACCTAATAGGCAGGAAATCCTGAGTTCAGATTCCAGGAGTGTCTATCTTCTCACCTTACAGCAAAGACTATCATATTTTGATAAGGGAAAAAAATGGACAGGGAAAAAAAAGTGGCTTGTTGCAGGGTCTGAAGCCATTGATCAGCACAGCAGTAAGAATCTCCTTGATGAGTGTATCGCAGTAACAGCAGGCAAGCCCGATTAGGGGTGGAGCAAGTGAATACCAAACCTAATGATTGGGATGCTACCTGCCTTGGCTGCAATTGATTTGTTGGGGACCTGGCTTGGCTTCAAGTCCAGTGCCTTATAATATGCCAGCCCCCTGCCAGGGTTCAACAGTTTCTTTATTGTTGCCATCAATGAAACTGTAAATATGTGGAGATATGTATATATGTGTGTGGATGTATATATGTATGTATATAATCTACAAAGAGTTATATAGAGGTTGTAAGTATGTAGATTCAGGCAATCATTACATATTTTCGCTCTCCTTATTCCCTCCCACACTCTATTGGAGAGGTGCCATTGGGAGGGCAACAGACTGGTCTATAAGGATGGAAGCCCTACGGCTTGCAGCTGGCGGATGCCAGACACAAGAGAGCTCTCCTCTCCCTCTGTCCTTGTGAAGGAGGCAATTGAGGGAGCAGCCTGTGGAAATTAGCCGTTTACCCCTCTGTTTGATGGGGGACTTCCGAAAGGGGCTGGTAAGATCATTATTTGCTTATGAAATATGGCAATCCACTTCCAACGGACGTTGGTAATTGTGTGTGCAAAAAGAAAAAAAAAAACAGTGCACAAATTATGAGGAACCTTGCTTCAAGCGAAGTGGTTCCGTTTTTTCTAACTCTACCTAACTGTCTACCTCTGTCTAACCAGCTAATATTCTTGTTCCCACAGGTGAGAAACTTGAGTCAATAAATGAGCATTGCCGTCAGCTAGGAAGACCATAGCTGGCGGAGAAGGGTGGAATGCTCATGGCCACCCAGGTCAGAGAGGAGACTCCGCGTAACTGGTCTTTCCCCCTCTTATTCTCTCCCCAGGCTACTATGGAGGAGGAGGGTCTTGTCTTTCAAATCCTCCTGTGTTGGGTCCAACATGCCTCGGGGAAGGCCAGAGGGAACCTTCCCACAGGTATTGTTCGACAGAGAGGGGGAAGCTTGGAACCTCCTTACATAAGGACTCGGATGGGGAGTCTGATAAAGGAGGGGTAAATGGGGGCTTTCCTCTCATCGGGGGCTATGCTCTGTCTCCCCTAGCAGTTTAAAATACTGGGAATTACAACAATTCTGGCACTTACCGCAAAGTGCGAAAAAGTTATCTCAGTTTGCGGTAATTCCTAGGCAAAGCACTAAGATAGCGCACTTTGTGATAAATATGCCCCTTTTCCTATCGCATGCGATATTTATTGCATTTTGATAAATCCAGGCCTAAGATAGTCTGTAGAGAAAAAACTTGATGTGATAGAAGAAAACTAACTGCAGTTTTGAAATCAGCATGCCTATTTAAGTGTAAAACAGCTGAAAAATCGAACTCAACGGGAATAATGTTAAAAATTGTTCCCCAGTGTTATTATGCAAATTTGACACCGAATTTCCTCTTTTTTTTCTTTTTTCTTGCTTTTGGCCAACTTTTTCTTCCTGTGCCTTTGAGTTTCCAGGGCAGGGATCTGGTGCCATAAGCCTTCATTAATATTTTTCCCCTATTTTATATCCTCTTCCAACTCACCCAAACATTGAAGCCACAATCGTAGGCCAAGGGCCATGCACCAGGTCTCCTTCCAGAACCCCGCAATCCTGGACCCTAAATCCTGCCACCAGGTGTTGCCATTCATCAATGACCATAACTCCCTCTACTCACGGGGCTGTGAGCACCGCCTCCCCAGAATTACCCACCCCAGCTCAGTCAGGGAGTGGAGGGCCATAACTGGAAACTGAACCCAGTCCCCCTTCACATGGCAGTGCACAGCATTGCCACTGAACCACCAGCTCCACTCTGCAAAAATGTGTAATTATTGCCACAGAATCTACCTCCGTGCTGCTGCAGGGAACTGGAGGCTGTGGGTATAGTGCTGTATGTGGTCTCCCGCTGACCATGGCTTGGCAATATTGTGATTGCTATTTCTGACCATCATTGGGAATGACTGACATCATCAGCACCAGGTGCTGTCTTTGATATGAAGGTTGGTAACTACAGTGCACCAGTGCTTACTGGGCTCAGCTTTCCATTTTGTTTTTACATGTTTCCAAATCTTCACCAATTTTTTCATGTCATTACCCCAGACTGTTGTCTGCTTCCCTTAGTCTCTTTTGCCCTCTATCAACATGATCTTCATTATAAATTACCTAGTTTACCACCAAAACGTCCGAGTATATGACCAGAAAATCTCACTTTCCTTTTAACTAGGTCTTCCACCTTTCTGCCACATTTTTACTGTTTCCTTATTCATGCATTCAACATTACTTTCTTTTTCATATCATTCAACTCCACAGGCTTCTAAGGCATTAGAGATGAGCAAGACCTCTGCTCCTTGGACTGCTGAGGTTACTGCAGAGGCAGGGCTGAGAACACTTGGGCAAAAGGAAGTCTTGCATCCTTTCATGGGATATCATCTTCCCTAGCCGGTCCAGTTAAAAGGAACGCTTTAGACCCTTGGCCTGACCCAGTATGGCATGTACTTATGACATTGCCTATTTCATATTGTTTCTAAACTGAAACTATAAAAAAAATTCACAAAATTGTGTTTTTTTTTAATTCTTCATTTCATGTGCACTATTTCAATGTATTACAACTCAAATAATGTGCACTAACTCAAAAATAGTGGCCACTAAATTTAAAAAAACAAAAGAATGAAACAAAAAAAATGAAAAAAGGGGGAAAAACGAAACAAACCAAAACAAATTGAAAGCTTTAGCGCTGCACATCCCTATTAGAGAATCCATTCAGAAAGGAGGAAGAATATAGATTTTTTTAGGAAAAAGCTCAAAGCAATGTTTTTTAAACAAGTGTATGAGATGTAAGTTTTATATTACTGTATTTGCTGTTTGTTGTTTGTTTTGGTTTTATTATGGATGTCGCATTTTTCTCCACAGAGATCAAAAGTTTTTTTGAATGTTGCAGAATAAAAGTGCAACAAAGAAATAATAAATCTCCTTCCAGCTAATCTTCAGGAGCCTTCTCTAGCAGCACAAGATTGACAATTTCATAATACATTGTGTTAGGTTGCTGACTTTTTGGGAATGCTTGACTGTGGTTTGGTAATTACTTGGGCCAGATGATTGTTAGACAGCTGTAGTTATTACATAGTCATCCAGGCCAATGCCAGCCACTGGTGGTGATGAATGTCAATGGGAACCAGTGGCCATGACTAGCAAAGGTAATACTTCTCAGCCACTGTTCACAAGGAGAGGTGAGACTGGTTCATAACTATGGAAGCAATAATTGCCCCTGAAGTACCATGCTACTGTCTCCAATCCACTCTCCAATAAATTATACAGAGCTTATCACCTTATACTGTATAATCTTCTACATAAACACTATAACCAAAAAAGATTTTAGGTGTCTTTCATTCTGAGAATGCCTCTGTATCGATCCATGGTGTGGCTCCACCTTGCAGTTTTAGTTGCTGCATTTCTAAAAAGATATAGCAGAGGTAGAAAAGGTACAGAGAAGGGCAACTAAAATGATAAAGGGAATGAAACAAATCCTTTTATGAAGAAAGGCTAAACAGGTTATGGCTCTTTGCTTGGAAAAGAGATGACAGAGGGAATATGATAGAAGTTTATAAATAAAACCACGAGTGGGGTGTAATAGGTAAAGAAGGAGCATTTATTTACTCTATTAAATAATACTAGGACTAAGGCACACTCCATGAAACTAACTGGCAGCAGATTTAAAGCAAACTGAGGCAAGAGTTTTTATCAGTTAACATACAATTAAGCTGTGAAATTTGTTGCCAGAGGATGTGGTCAAGGCTAGTAAAACATCTGAGTTTAAAAAAGGTTTTTGGGAGATGGGTCCATAAATATTTATATACAGAGAGACTTGAGTGACTCCACCGTTTCCTTCTGGGAGTGATTCCTATTGGGATCTGCCAGGTGCCTCCAAGTGACCCGGATTGGCCCTTGTTTGAGACAGGATGCTCAGTGGACCATTGGTCTGACCCAGCCTGGCACCTCTTAAGTTTCCTTTCTCTTGTGTAAAGAACATTACAAGTGCCTAGGACACATGATGTTAGCGGTTATTATCAGTACTCAGGTTATATTTTTAAGATTTCTTTTCAATTCAGCTTCTAGTCAGGAGAACAAGGTTTTCTGCCTCATTTTCACTGTTCCTCATGCATGCATTCATCCTTACTTTCTTGTTCATATCACTGGACTCATAGACTTATAAGGCATTAGAGCTGAGCAAGACCTCTGCCCCCTGGACCAGCCAGCAGTAAAAACGCTGCAGAGGAAATCTTGACCATCACTCAACAGCAATGCCTGGTGACCAAATGAAAGGTCTACATTAGCCAGTTTCCCAAGGACAGATAAGGACCAAATGGACCACTCAAGTCTGCCCAGTTGTCTTCCTCTTTGGTTCTCCATCACTGTGACAGATCAGCATATAAGGACCCATACTTAAATCAGCATCAGCTCCCCTCAACCTGTGCTTAGCACTTCCCTCTACATGTTACATGCATGTTTAAATTCCATTAGAGCACTGGACTGCCCACCTCCCCCAGTAGGCCGTTAAATGTTTTGTCATCTTCTACTCTTAAGCCAATACTTGGGCTGCCAATTGCATTTTACCACCAAACTCTGTGATATAAAGATGGGTGGAGCCGCAGGCAATTGTGAATGAGATCTCAAGGTACCAAAGCCAAATAATGACCATTACCAATACAGCTGGAAAGCCAAAGGTGCAATAGCAAATTGCAGGGCAAACAAATCCCCAAAGAATCCAAAAAATACTCATGTCTACTTTTCACACAGAGCTCTAAGGGTTAACTAAAGCATCCACCTGACCTCTGTGCCTCATCTTCCTTTCTTGTCCTGCCCTAAGAGGGAAGGTCCAAAGCACTTCTCATGATTATTACACACTTGCAAGGGCAGGAAACGAGAACTCGGGACTGGAATCAGAAGGGAAGCTGAGCCGTCACCCACCCTCTCTGCTAAAGGCTCGTGTAGGAGGTAAGAATGCATTTTCTATTCTTGCTCTAAACTTGAGGCTCCTCCACTGCTCGATCACTAAATCATTTGAAAAGAGTTATTTGGATAACTTTTTCTGGCTTTCAAAACCGTTACGTGCAAACCAGCATTAAAGCGCTTACAAGCAGGACAGGGTAGAATCTCCCACAAAAATTCTTCAGAAAGAAATGCTTATTGTGGGGGGAGGGGAAAGTGGGCTAATGTTTTAGCCAGGCTAGGGTGGTGGGGGTGTGCTGCTTTATACAGGACAGTCTGGGGGTTTTTTGGGGGTTTTTTAATAAATTGTCAGATGCCCTTCTTAAGTGTGCACATAAACTAAGCATTGATTTTCAATTTGGCCAGACATGAAAAAGAAACCTAATTTATAAAGAGGGGGGGGGGGGATGCAGATGGTGTGATGCATCACCATTCCCTTACTCCTCACTCTCATCTTCCCTTCTGCGTTCTGCTCTTTTTCCCTCCGCTTTCTCACCCTTCCTCTTCTTCTTTTGGTTTTCCCCATTTCCCCTCACAGGCTCCTCTCTGTCCTCCCTATTCCATTTCTCTCTGTCTCCCCCTTCAATTTCAATCTCCCTTAAATGTATTCCCCTCCCTCCCTATATTATTTTCCATCTCATTCTCCCTGGACAGGATCCTGCCCATGGATTGCCCTCCTTCTCTCCTTCCTGTTATGTTCCTCTCTATCGACCTCCTCAGATTGCTGTATAACCATCCCCTGGTTCCTCTCCCCTTCCTTTCTCTGAGGTTCTTCTCAGTTTCATGGGTCACTGCACCGTAGACAGAATAGTGGAAGGCCAGTAGGGTAGGGACATGGTGATGTGAGGGTGCGCTCCCTGCTCTTACCGCATGTGGTGCACTTATTTTGTAATTGGGAAATGTAAGAGGGGAAGGAGAAGCAGCTGCAGAGACTGGGAGCGTGTGCTTACTGGGTCCCCATTCTGCCGACCCGACTGCCACAGATGAAGGGAAGCTTGATCCTTTAAACGTGGGTAATGTTAGCTCAGCTTCTACCGATGAGATGGTCCTGAATTCTAGGAATGAATCAGTGGCCACCCTTGTCCATGCTGAAATAAATTGTGCTTTTCTCAGCTTTACTGCTGGACACGTCAGGCCAGAGGTTTATAATCATCAGCTCACCGCTGTCATGCTGCCCCTGCTATTGATTTTCTTCATGAGCGACCAAAGTGGAACTCGGCCTCAAAACCCACTCTCAAATCTCTCCTCACGGTTTATGGTTTAGGAGTGTCTGATTTAAAGACTCAGGAGATGTTTTCGGTTCCTATTCCAGACCAGAATGTTTAAGGCAGAAAGCAGAGATGGGTCATCACCACTTCTGATTTCCAGTTGGTTGTTTGCTAATCATTCTTCAAAGGTTTTGTGAATAATTTACTGACTAGCAGGTTCTTTGGACTTATTGAGGTAAACAGCTGGAGAGCAGAAGGTCAGAGTCATGATACAGGAATGTTGATTTTTTTTTAGCGATCTAAATAGTTCTACTAATTTAGCAAAACCTGTGGGTGCAGTCAAGAAATACAGATGCTTAAAACAGAGTGAAACCTATAGTGACTGAAAACTGCTGTGCAGTAGGGGTTGAAAGCATTTTCAGCAGTTTTTCTCAGGCATAATTTTAGGCAGGCTGCGGGGCTTTGCATCAAGAATTGGCAGAGCAGATGGCAACCCTCCAGAATTCCACTGGAAAACACATTAGCATCTGCTCATGCTTTCCTCACTGGAGGTGCCAGGGCTCCAGCTGTCACCCGTAAACATGACTTCACTCCCTCTGACTCCTACAGTACTACAGGGACAGAGTGCATGCACTGCTCCAGGAGAATGCAGGGGTGATGAAATATTTATGGAAACACCCATCCTTTCAATGGGGCACTTGCAATGTGATAGGATCTGGCACCTTTGTGAGAGGAGAGTCAGTCTCTCAGGATAGGGTTCAGAGGGAGTTCAGGTCAAGCGGATGGTATAATGGACCCGGGTCCAGAGGCTAGGAGGGTGTACAGGTGCCTTTAGCTGGATTGGGTGCTCACTAATTGAGAAGCCCTCTATGTCCTCTCCTGACTGCTAAATTCTTCAGGCTTCACACCCTCATATACTAGAAAAGTGGGATGCACTCCAAAGTATATTCCAAAACAAACAAACTTATTTTCTGGTAAAACTCAGCAGTCCAAAGTACGAATGAAAGTAGAAAAAAATCCACTGATTAGATCAGGGTACATAGGCTTACACAGCTGGGCTAAGGTAGTTGTAAAAAAATAAATGCAAAAAAAATGTTAGAGGTGTAAATGCTTATGTAATTATGTACAATGGTCTCCTAAGTAGAATAACCTTGTTACTGTACTGTCTTCTGAACACGACCTCTAGCTTGTGTTCCTAGACAGCCAGCTAACCTTTTTCCCAGCTTCAAATACCATATAAACTCAGTTCTTGATTACCAAAAACATTTATTAGAATGATGAATAATTCAACATTCATTGTGAATGAGAAGGCATCAAGAATAGCCACACAGATTGAAGAGCCTGATACAGCTATGATGAGTTCTCTGGAAGCCCAGTAAGTCTGAGAGAGGCAAACTGTAGCTGTGATAGAAGCTATGGATGAAAGAGTGGTAAAAAAAATTATGCTTTTTCAGGAGCTTAAGGACAAGGATTCAGAATGAGCTGTTAGCGTACAAGAGCCTTTTCCCCGACTGAAAGTTCCTCCAGGCAATAAACTGTCCCAGGCTGCTTTGGGTCAAGGGACCAATAGAAAATGGGGAAGTACACAGAGAGAGAGAGAGAGAGAGAGAGAGAGTAGAACAGGAACAGATACAACAGAACATTCAAACAGCAGCTAATAATAACCAATCAGGGTAAAGGGCTTATACCTCACAGAAAATCTAAGCTAATCAGTATTACAAGATAACACAGGATGGCAGTGTAGTAAGAAACATATACAGTACACTGTGGAGACAGAACAGTTACCAATTCTTTTTCCCATTCCTCTATTACACATCTTAGCTTACTTTCAGCAGTTACAGTTATCACTTCTCCTCCACCAGTATTCTCTCCTCTCCTTAACTAGACCATACACATTTCAGTCTCAGAATGATGTTATCAAGAATCCATTTCAGTACTCATGACATTGCAACACAGTATCTTTTTCCCTAAGATCATAAAACTCTGTTCTCCCCAGAATTTCTTTCTCCAGCGCTCATTCAGGAAATAGACAAGAACTTCTTCGGTGTCCTGGCTCTCATCTTTCTGAGGTTCTCCTAGGCAACCTGATATGGTATAATCCCTCATTCCTACCCCCTCCCTCAGAATACCTTGTTACCCCAAAAAGCCAACTCTTATCAGTTCTTACCAGTTTTGACATGTTACTCCCCATGCTTAAGCTGTATCCAAGTTTTTCTCTCCCCTGTTCTATGTAAGACAACTTTGTCACTGTTTTTATGGTTGCAATGTAAACCGGAGTGATAATTAACTCTGTTATTTGAACTTCGGTATAGAAAAGTTATAAATAAATAAATAAATGGTAATAACAAAAAGCGAAAGCGCCGGTCTCCTAATCCTTTCCCAGATACACAAATATATAGGGAATCAATATAATAAACATGAAAACTTTAATATATCTCATTGATTCCAGCTTGCATCATTTTTTCAATAACATATTTGCAAAATACATAATATATTAATTTATTCACTCTCTCAGTCTTTCTGGCTCTGACCCTAGTTTTGGACTCTGATCACGCCTCGATAGCTGCCTGCCCTGACTCTCAGACCATTCCAGACTTTTCCATACCCTAGCCCGCTCAAGGACCTGTTCGCCAGCTGTTGGTACAGACCTGGAGGCTCGGCCCGCAAGGTTGCACCTACTGTGCCATGGCAAAAAAAAAAAAGGCCAATGCTCACATCATTTGCAACACTTTCAGATCGCCAGACACTATCAACCTGAAGTCTTTCTCCCAGTCTGTGCACATCAGCCTTTTGAACCCCGTCAAGTTTCAGCTCCTTTGGATTTCTGCAACCCCAAATTTATTTATTTATTTGTTTTATATACCGTCAATCTGAAGCAGTCTCAATGGTGTACACTCAATTATATAGAAAAACCCATATAATATTACAATAAAACAAATTTTAAAATTAATCGGAATAAAACAAATTATTTGCTACATAATAAAATTAAATTCTAAATAAAATACAAAAATTTTAACTAATATGGTAAAAATATAGACTTAAACTTGAGAAAAAAATAAAATAAGATAAAAACCAATAAATTAAAATAAAATAAAATGAAAGAATATAAAAACACACATAAGCCAGATATTATAGCTTTAAGCACAACAAAACAGCCAGAATAAGGGATTATTGCTCGCACAGTCATATTGATTATTGCTCTGCCGTCAGCTCATATGCATTTTTAAATAATAACATTTTCAGTTGTTTTTTTAAAAATATTAAAGTCCTTTTGTAATCTTAATTCTTCGGGTAATGAGTTCCACAATTTGGGTCCTGCAACTGAGATTGCCCATTCTCTGACCTCTGCAAAGTGATGGAATTGATAACAAACATTTATTTGTAGAGCGCAAATTCCTTTGTGGAGTGTGAAGGTGATTTTTCTGAGAACGTTTTTCATTCTCGCTAAGAAAACCATCTCCCCCCACTGCTTGCCTGACCCACCTCTTTCTACCCCTCCCCCCATTACTTGTCCCGCATTCCCCTTTCACCCCCACCTACTCCTTGCCCTGCATCCTCTTCCTTTTCCCCTCATTTTTTGTCCTGCAGAATCCCTCTTCTCTCATCCACCCAATCCTAGCCTAGCAGCCTCCCCTCCTCTCCTCCTTACCCCCTGGCCAGTAGCAGCAGCCCCTTCTCTCTCTCTCTGCCCCACAACCTGCTACCCAGTAAGAGTTCCTTCTTTAGCTCCCTCCCTTCACCCCCTGACAAGTGATAGCCCCTCCCCCCCCCCTTTCAAGGGGGCAAGTGCCTAGTGATTGCCCATCAACCAATTAAAGTGGTCCAGTCAGACTGGGGGGGAGAGGAATCTGGGGAGGGCAAGCTCCATGTCTGGGTGCCCCTCACCCCGCCTGCCCTCCCCTCCTCTGGAATCACCCCTGCATGGGGTTTGCCTGACCTTATACCACAAAAGCTTATTCACTGCAGTATCCTGAAAACCTGCCTGGGGGAGTCGCCCAGGCCAAATTTGAGAACTGCTTCCCTAGGTCCTTCAGCATTCAGCCTTGCCTTCCTCTCTCTCACCACCACCTCAACCCTCAATTAATTTTCAGGCCCATAGCCCTCTGTCTGAGATTTTGATAAACTCAGGATGAGTGGTATTACATTCCTGTTAGAGGTAAATTATATTTTTATGGGATGATGTGAGAGGTGTTACATTTCATAAAAAATATGTTAAATGATGGTGCAGACTGATGATATTCAGGCTGATACAGTGCAGTGCTCTGGCCGAGCGCACCATTTAGCACCCGTTTGGCCGAGCGTTTTCGACGTGCGTCTATTACCCCTTACACTGTAAGGAATAATAGTGCCTTGAAAATATGTGGCCAACCCTGCGAATACTAATAGCGATCATCACATGCAAATGCATGTTTATGAGCCTATTAGTCGCCCAGGATACTGAAAGTAAAATGTACAGCCAAGCCGCACATTTTACTCTCAGAAATTAATGCCTGCCCAAAGGCAGGCATTAATTTCCCAAAGGCAGGCATTAACCATAGAAAGCACTGGTAAAGTGTACAGAAAAGCAGAAAAAAATGCTTTTCTTTACACCCTCCGACTTAATATCATAGCGATATTAAGTCAGAGGCCCCAAAAATAAAAAAAGAAACGTTTCTTGCCGAAATGGTTATCTGCAGATCCACTAACCTTGACACAATTAAAAGGAATGTTGTGCATGAAACATGTATATCAGATAAATATATTTAAAAAATGGAGTGGTTTATGAAAAAGCAGGATTTTGTGAAGAGGTGGGAAATGTATTTGAATTCTTTGCCCCTTATGCGAGAGGTTTGATTATAAATTAATTGCCTATATGATTGTCCCATGTTATGAAACATCAACCTGATGGTGGAACTAGCATTTGTCTTAATATTGTGATAGTTCAGGATGGGGGTGGGGTTTATGGATTGTTAAAACTGTATTTCTTGTCATACTAATTCACCTGATAGTTTGAAGGAACCCTCTCCATCAGGTCTAAATTCTATTTTTTGTTAATGTTTAAGATTTAAAATGCAATAAAAATTTTTGAACATAAAATTATGTCCTACCACATAAAATTATGTCCTACCACAACCCTTACAAGAACAATCCTGTAAAATCATACAATTGGATATCAAACTTTTAAATATCAGACTTTGTTTTATGTATTTTTATACATGTACACACACTCACATAATACAAATATGTTTCAGAAATCATTTCACCCTGTCTGATGAATGTGTCATCTCTAATTTTTGGAGATAGGCTGCAAAATTTAAAAAATCCCAAGAAATACATAAATCTTATCAATTAAAATTTGATACACTGATTGGAGGCAATCTCTGAAATGGCTGTCTGGGCTGAACAGGAGCATTTCCTCTTACTACTCACCATAGGAAAAACATTCAAATATTATATCATCTCTAACAGTGACACAAAGCCCCTCTATTACCAGGCACTTTGTGCAGTAACATAAAGCACTACAAAATGTCACGCGGAACTTTTTAGAAATGCTGCCATACCAAAACAGCATTAATTCCTAGAACTCAAACAGCAACAACCCTGCATTGAAAGGCAACACTGCAAATATTCCACCTGACTCTAATACCAAAACCTTTCCTTATGGGAAAGCACATCAGGCTGGATTACTACAGAACCCTGTAACCTAGCAGAATACTTCACCTTGGTCACACACATATATATAGAACACAGACCCTCACCAAATATAGGATAAAGGATCACAAATTAGAAATAGAAATATGCTGACAAAAAATGAATTCTTCTTTCTTCTGCTTTCTGTTCCAGCTTCATGCCCCCTGCTCCCCACCTCCGTTCCTGTTCCCTGCAGACAGGAGAGGAAAGAGGGAAGAAGCAGAAAAGAGGGTCTGGATTAGGGAGCAGGGACTCTTCTTTGCTTTACCCTGTGGTCTCTCTGTTCCAGGCTCCCCCCCCCCCCCCCCCCCAAGTCCATAAATGCTGCTGATAATGCCACTTTGAGCTTGACATCTGGGGCAGCAGCCCCTTTGCCCCCTCATAGTCCCGGCCCTATTGCTAGAAATTAAAAGGGTCAATATTCAAATCCTGGCCAACTAAGTAACTTACGGATCGATACTGTAAAACCGCGGGAGAGCGGACGAACGCCCGCTCTCCCGGCGCACGCACCGGCCCTTCGCCGGTGCGAGCGATTCAGTATTTAAATGAGGCGACGCAGTGCAAACGAGGAAAAGGAGGCGCTAGGGACACTAGCGCGTCCCTAGCGCCTCCTTTTGGCCTGGAGCGGCGGCTGTCAGCAGGTTTGACAGCCGACGCTCAATTTTGCCGGCGTCGGTTCTCGAGCCCGCTGACAGCCACGGGCTCGGAAACCGGACGCCGGCAAAATTGAGCGTCCGGTTTTCGGCCCGACAGCCGCGGGCCGAATTCAAATTTATTTATTTAATTTTTTTTTTACTTTTTTTTACTTTTGGGGACCTCCGACTTAATATCGCTATGATATTAAGTTGGAGGGTGCACAGAAAAGCAGTTTTTACTGCTTTTCTGTGCACTTTCCTGGCGCCGGAAGAAATTAGCGCCGACCTTTGGGTCGGCGCTAATTTCTTAGAGTAAAATGTGCGGCTTGGCTGCACATTTTACTTACTGGATCCCGCGCGCATACCTAATAGGGCCATCAACATGCATTTGCATGTTGATGGCCCTATTAGGTGCCGCGGGTGGGCCGCGTGTTTTCCTCCCCTTACTGAATAAGGGGTAAGGGAAAACACGCGTCCAGAGCAGGCTGACAGTGCGCTCCGACGGAGCACACTTTACTGTATCGACCTGTTAGCCGGATAACACTTTATTCAGTTAAGTTACAAGGATATTCAGCGGCATGGCCATACTATATATTGCAGTTTAGCCAGATAAATTATATCCATCTAAG